>NC_142444.1:10012500-11257500 GCF_059453495.1 Arachis ipaensis
TCCATGCATACATACTGATCTTCTACACATTGACTTACTGGCCTTAGTAGAAAACCTTGTATCTTATTTCATGTTGAATTTGACACTGAATGAATATATGCATGTGCTTGCAAAAACAATAACAACCAAAACTCTTTTCATGCATTGGAAGTAGATATTATGGTTAGTTGCTTTTAGTTCCCAATGTCCGTATGCATTTTAATTGACGGCCTGAACTTGCCCTCTGACCATTTTTAGAAGTTATGTTCATATGAGGAACTTTTTCAAGATCATAAATAAGCAAAGTGCGGAAGCATTGAGTTTGTGTTTTTTCCTGCTACACTTCATTTCATGATCATAACAACATCATGAATTCTTCTTTCAGTTTCTTTGGTGGGGGTCCAATGGAGGAGGAGGAAGAAAGGGTTGCAAAAGGTGATGATGTGATTGTTGAATTGGATGCAACCCTGGAAGATTTATACATGGGAGGTTCCCTTAAGGTGAGATCATGTCTAGCTAGTGTCTTGGTTCCATGCATAAAATTCATATGCCTATTGTTAAGACACATCCATCACTGAGATATGGGATATTAGCATGACACCATCTACCAACTTTTGTAACATCTTTTTTGCCAAAGATAGATTCATATGGAATTAAATTTAATACAATCAGTTTCACATGAAGTTACTCTTATACTGACTAAATCAACCCATGAAATGAATTGGAAATAAATATTAGCGCCATTGCATAGCAGAACTGGATTTGGAGCGGCTAAAATGATTCATGTGCACATCACACTCGATCTCATTCACCTTTTGCACAATTTTCATTTGCATGTGGCAGAAGATTTTCCTGGAGAATTCCCCCTATTGCCTATTCTGTTCTTTTTGTTCAATAAGCTGATACTGTAGCACACAGGCATGGAAAAGTTGTAGATTATCATACTAATTAACTATTGTCTGCCTACTTGTAGACCATTTTTTGCTCTTTTAATTTACATTGTAATTATCAGGTTTGGAGGGAGAAGAATGTTATAAAGCCAGCACCTGGGAAGAGACGCTGTAACTGTAGAAATGAGGTTTATCACAGGCAAATTGGCCCTGGGATGTTCCAACAGATGACAGAGCAGGTAAACATCAATGTTGAAAGATTGATCTTTTCCTTATTTTCTCTTTTTCCTGCCAACCTCCCCGGCAAACAAATGTTTAGGATACAGATTTTATATTTTATGATAATAAACATAAAACCTTTCTTGGTTTATGGCATCTGTCTTATATGATTGAATTTTTTAGTCAGTTTCAAGCCAAGTTATTTTTCCCCGTTTTATGGGGATAGATAGAGAAGATGTTCCACTTTATTTTATTCTTGTCAACATATGTGAAGTTTTTCACTAATCTTTGTTGATTTACCTGTTAGGTCTGTGACCAATGTGCGAATGTTAAGTTTGAAAGAGAAGGTTATTTTATCACGGTTGATATTGAGAAAGGCATGCAAGATGGGCAGGTACGCTTTCTCACATGCATGTGTGTATCACCTTTTAAGCAATAACCAATCATGAATATTTCGTGTTTTGTTGCCTATTTTCATATATGTTTTTCTCTAAGGTATGTCTAATTATGTCTTATCTAACTTTTGAAGACAAGAGGCTACATTTAGATGGTAGAATTAGAATTAACATGTAGTTTATAAATCTGATATTAATCCTACTGGAATTGAAATTAGTTCAAAATTTTATAATTGTATGTTAAAAAACTTTTGGTGGATCATTCATGAAAAGATAAATTTAGCATTTTAACTTTTAACTGTATCTTAGTCAAAGAAAGTTTCTGGGGTGAAATTTATTATCTTGGTTTTATACACCAAGGGATTTTATTAGTAAAGTAAAAAAAAAAAACAAAAGTGTTCAAGCTGCAGTTAATTGTCCAGAAAAAAACTTTTATTAGAACTTGAAATGGAGAGAGAGGCAGACAGAAAGATTTCATGTATAAAGAGAAACAAAGAAGTTAATTGATTGTTAGGTGTCCTAGGTTAAACTAAAATTTTGATACAATATTTTACAATTGCTTGGTGCAACGGAAAGTTAGCATAGAGAATTGTCTCCCCCCCTCCCTCTCCCTCTCCCTCTCTCTATAGTTATTGTTGAAAGAGGAATGTAAATTGGTTTCACTTCATCTCCACCCATTTTTGTTATACTATTCTTAGGCCAAGAATTCGGTAACCCTCTATAAAGAGATGTTATAGGTAGTCCTTTCAAAATCAGTTATAACTTCAACCTCATCATTTTTATCCAAAATTTCTAAAGTTCCCCCAAATTTTGATATTTTCTTTTTTTAACCCAACCTTTGTTGCCTCCATGGAGGCTGTCCTTCAATCAAAGGTCTTCTCGCTCTCTCAACAAATCCCAGAAACTAGGGTGTTTTACTCATCACAAGGCTTGAAGCATAGATTTTTCACACCAAAAATCAAGAATTCTTGATGGTTCTTATCTAACAACAAATGGATTATTCTCTAAAACCATTACTAGGTTCCCCTCAAAATCCAATATTAATAATGGGTTTTCACAAAGGACACAACTTTGTTCCACTACAAAGTTGAGGCTACTACAGTTGTTGATGGGTTTGTTGGTGATGTTGAGGTTGAAGTTGAAAAGCAAAACTTTGTGAGTATTGAGTTATCCACGCTCAAGAAATTGTTCTATTGGGGTTGATTTTCTTTTCCTTGTTCAATTACATAATCCTAAGGGATATGAAAGATATTCTTGTTGCTAATGCAAGAGGGAGCAGTGCTAAGCTCATACCATTCTTGAAGACATGGGAATCTTTCCGTAGTTGTTGGGTTCATCCTTTCATGTTGTTGTACACAAAATAGATCAATGTTTTTATCAAAATTACAAGCACTTTTTTACACTAGTTGTTCCATTCAGTGCTTTCTTTGGTGCCTTTGGGTTTGTTTTGTACCGCCTCACCAACTACATCCACAATGAGCAGCAACCTTCTTAGCATTCTGGGACAAGCTGAAAGAAACAATTAGACTATTAGAGTGAAAGGGAGGAAACTTTGGTTAAAAAGGAAAATCAATCCCACTACATGTACACCCTTTATAATAAACACTGTTTTGACTCTAGTATTTTCTTAACAACCATACGTGGGTTCTCTTTGTTTTGTTAAATAAAAAATAATTTAAATACGCAATTAATTATTAACAACTGTATTTTTATATGGGTGTCTAAGAGTTTTTGGTGTACATAGTGTTTTTTCAAAGAAAATACATAATTTAAGAGAACATTTGTAATTTCAGATAAAAGGAGTTGGAGCTCAAATCATAATTATTTTCGGAAGAGCTATTGGTAATATTTCTTTTGAGCGGCTACTGAATCATTGGCCATCAATGACGGGAAAGTGAACTGAAAAATGTTTTCCCTCATCAATCAAGCTCAAAGGAGAAAAGCTTAGAAGCTTTCCATTTGACTCCATAGTCCAAATTCATACCCTTCCCATTTTTCACTTTAACTAGCATATCCTAAGTAACCAAAGTTATTAAATAACTAAGCCTTATCTTTTTAACTGGAGTTGGTTCCATTGGTTAGACTAGGCCATTGCGTTTTGTTATAAATCATATGTACAAATTTGCATGGACTGTAATGCAGTTTAGTCACAATCTGATTTTTTGTCCTTTTTCAGGAGGTACTTTTTTATGAAGATGGTGAGCCCATAGTTGATGGAGAACCTGGAGATCTAAGGGTTAGTAACAGTTTCTTTTTCAATTTATATAGCAACTGTTTTGCATTTTATGTGTGCAGCATTCTAACAACATAGATGGTATTTTGAACAGTTTCGAATCCGAACAGCACCCCATGACATCTTCAGAAGGGAAGGCAACGACTTGCACACAACAGTCACTATAACACTGGTAAATACTTTTCTAGGCTTATCAACTAATAACTGAACTTGCTGGCCTTGAGTATGTTCAATAGGTCCATGGCATATATTAACTAGTAAATTACTATTTTACTAACTCTTGGCAAGTGGAATCAATGATTTTGCAACAATTAGGACCTGTTTGGTTTTTGTTTCCATGTTTTATTTTCATTTTCGGTAGCAAAAATAGTTAATTCAATAAATTCCTGTTTTCTATATTCATTTCCGGTAGAAAATCTGAAAATAGAAAAACCTTGGAAATGAGAATGGAACCAAATACTCAGTCCCTTAGCTGCTTTGTTTTTAGTGTCCACAAACCTCTGCATTGTGAAGTTTTTTTTTTTTTCAACCTTTATCTTCAGGTCCAAGCCCTTGTTGGTTTTGAGAAGACTATTAAACACCTAGATGAGCATCTAGTGGACATAAGCACCAAGGTAAGCAATGAGATTTTCTTGTTGCAATTCTAATTGTGCACATAGATTAAGGAATGATTGAAAAATCAATATTGACTGTTGAGTAATTATTCTCCACTTCTCTCTGTAAAATTATAAGAAAAGGCACAGATGTAAGACACCTCTTTTTTTTTCTACCATCAGGGAATCACAAAGCCAAAGGAAGTGAGGAAGTTCAAAGGAGAGGGAATGCCACTACATGTGAGCACAAAGAAAGGAAATCTTTATGTCACATTTGAGGTTCTATTCCCCACATCATTAACGGAGGAGCAGAAAACAAACATAAAAGCAATTCTTGGTTAAGATACAGGATGATTCTTGTTATCCCATCCTTAAAGGTCCTTTTTAATGTAACATGGTTAGGTAGTAAATATAACAGACTTGGGCTTCTTGCCCACTGGCCCCCACCTACCCCCCTCCTCCCCTCTTTTTGGTTAGCAAAGAAATAGGTAATTTTTTCCTTAGATATTGAGGAGCACGCTATTGTCATTGTTGCCTAGTAATTCTGGTAGCAGTGCAATCTTGGCGTGCTATTTCTTTTTGGTTAAGATACCATTCATATAACACCGGCTGAAAAGACATGATTACATTAGCTTTGTGCTATTTAAATCATTACATGAGGCAAATAGATAGATAGTTCCTATTCAATTATTGATGCTCGTATGCAAGTCATGCTTGATCACTGACATAAATTACAATGTGTAATGCATTGCCAAGGACTTTATTATGTTTTGTTTTTCTGTTTTTCTGTTTGTTATTTAATAAATACATGTATGTTCATTTGATTAGGAATAGCTTACTTTGATTAAATACTTTTCTCCAAAAAGTTCATGCGATTCAAAACTGAAAATTCCGTTCAAGATCTATTGCCACAAAGCTCAGGTACCTTGGCTGCAACCTGCAACCAACTGACTAGTCACCATAGCATAGTGACTATTAACAGTGAGCACCAAAAAAGCTGCCACTAATATTTATGCTTTATTAGAAGTAAACGCAATTGTCTTGATTTGTCTTTGCTTTTATTTTATCTATTTATTTTGAATTTAGTCATATCCAATGAGCAGTATTAGCTACGTATCATTAAGGGTTAAGTACGATTTTGATTCCTAAAGTATAGGTCAAAAAATTTCTTCGTTCCCAACTTTTTTTTGCATATAAAATCGTCTCTAAAGTTTAAAACCAAATTTTAAAATTGTCTTTTTTACTTAAATATTAAAATTTTGGACTAAATTACCATAACAAAAAAATTATAAAATGAAAAAAAGAGAAAAAGAGTATTTCTACTCTTCCGAAGAGGGAAGGAAAGAAGAAGGGGAAAGAGAAGAAGAAGAAGAAGTTGTGCACGATCTACCTCTGCCTCCACTTCTACCGCCACCTTCGTACGATTTTGGTTCCTAAGGTAAGGACAATTCTAAAATCAAGTTAAACCTTAAGGATGATTTTGTATGCTAAAAAAGATTGGGGACGGAAAAAATTTTCGGCCTATATACCTTAGGGACCAAAATCGTACTTAACGCTATTGTTAACGTGCATCCTTTCCTTTTGATAATCCTGATAACTAATGGCAAGTTAAGTCTCACTTTGGTCACTAAGATTGGCGAGTTGCACTAATTTAGTCTCTGACTTTTCAATTGCTATAATTTGGTCTCCTAAATGCAAAAAAGTGTACCAATATAGTCTCTTGTACATTTTCCGTCACCAGAGTTCAACGCCGTTAGTGACGTGAGACGTGACTTAAGCCTTATCATGCTGGGCATATTAAAATGACGTCGTACGCATTTTGCCACTAAAGAAAGCATTAAACGACATCATTTGAGGGTTTAAACAATCTTAAAACATTATACTCCTCTCTTTTGATCACTTCGTCTTCTCCTTTTTTATAATTGGGTACCCAATCCAACCTAACTCATTCGGATATGGTTGCCTACCCGATCCGCTGCAGGTAAGGTAGGGTACAGTGCAAGTTTGCTTGCAGATAGGATAGGGTAGGGTATAGGTCGAGTGCGGGTTCAGGATATATCATACCCTATCCTACTCATAACACTAATATATTATATAATATATATTTAAAAATTAATTGTAGTGAAAAAAGTGGGTATTAAACCCATAACTTCTTTGTAAAAACTCAAAGTAACTACTAAGCTAATCATTTAAATTACTAATATAGTACGTTTGTTATTTAAAGAATAATGTTGCAAGAACTTGAAATTAAAAGAAGAATAACATTTATCTTTGTTTGTGTTATTTTAATTTTATTAAGAACTTGATGATCATACTATTTATAATTTTATGTTTGATTTCTTTAAAATTTTATTTTTAATTTTTAATTTTCTGTTTTATTAATATGTATGAAATATAGAATGAATTTTATATTTGCTTAAACAAAATTGATTTGTCTACGGGTCAGATAGGGTTAAAAACTTTAGAGTGCGAATAGAATTAGGATTGAGAAATTCTCAACCTACGAGTAGAGTTAGGGTAAAGTCCAAACCCTACTCTACTCATTGCCAACTCTATCCTTTACTGAACAAGTACATCATCATTGGCTAATATTCTCTTGGACTTTGCAAATGAAGCGGTAGATGTATGTCTCAATTAAAAAGGAGGCGTATAACGTTTTTGGATTGTTTAAACCTTCAAACAACGTCGTTTAATGCCTTCTTTAACATTAAAATGCATACGATATCGTTTTAATATGTTTAGCGTGATAAAACTTAAAACACGTCACTAATGGCATTGAGCTCCAGTAACAAAAAATACACAAAAGACTATATTAATACAATCTTTTAAATTTGGAGGATCAAATTATAGCAATTAAAAAATTAAAAACTAAATCAATGTAGCTTATCGATCTTAAAAATCAAAATGTACATTTACCATAATGAAAAAAATGTGAAAAAGAAAAGTCACACTATATCACCAACATCTACTATTCAAATATACACTTTTTCGTCGTGAAAAAATAACAATAAAAATAGAATTTTAACTACATATTGAATAAAAAGTTGATATTAAATATACATTTTATCTTTATCATTTTCAAAATTGTTCAAAACTGTTCCTATATTTGATTCAATTATATTTTTTATGTTTGAAAATAAAATTATTTTTTCATTTAATTTTTTTTAACAATATAATCATTTAATCCTTTAACCTATTTGTTAGCTGGAGGAAGATTAGTAAACCCAAGAAAGTAGGGGGATTGGGCATACGACATGTTAAGGATCTCAACCACGCTTTTATGATGAAGATGAGCTGGGGTATAGTGGAGAAGACATTTTACCAAAAATTTGTAGGACTAATGACTCTAATCTCTGGAAGCACATTTGTAGTCTGATTATGCCTCAAGTCTAATTGACTTTCTCTCTGTTGCAGGCTTCTGTGATAATAGGAAGCTCAGCGAGTGGCTTTCTTCAACCAGATTAATAGTGCTGCTTGTAAAAAAGATTAATAAATTAATAATTAATCTATCCTAATTATATACACCAAAATTAATCTCATTGAAAACATATAAATCTATTTAATTTGTAAAAAAATTTAACTAACATGTATCTTTAAAACACTTAATAAGCTTATTATTAGTAGAAAATTTTAAATATTCATTTAATAAATAAAAATAAATATATTAAAAACTTAAATTTTTTATATTTTTAATAAAAACTTTTTTAATTTGTAAACTTAATATGTTAGCTAAATCCTTTGTAAAAATATAGTTCAATGAATCCAATTGTATTAAAACGAAACCATGCAGCTTGCAAAACAAAACAATAAACATGAGCACCAAATGAGCTCAGATAAAGAATATTAAAGTTTACAATAAAAAATAAAGTTAGTCCGATCGTTTAATTATTCAACCAATTAGAGTATATTTTAGAGATATTAGTGATTTAATTAGAAAAATGGATATTAACTACTTCTGTTGTTGGTTACTACAATGTTAGTTTCTTGATAGTTACTATCCTATACATAGTATCTCGGTAAAGGATTCAATGGTTCGAGAACGTTTCGACCATTAAATGGTCCCATCATAAAACATGTATTTTAAGTTTTTTAATAATTGGTAAATAGTCTTTATTTAATTTTAATTATAAATTAGTCTTTTATATATTATTTAATTATAAAATTTATTTTTTATTTTATAAATTATTTTTTTATCATTCATCTATCATGTTTATTGAGAATTAAAAATTAAAACAATAATAAATTAGATCTTCCATTTATCGTAATAAATATTTTGTAATCTTAATCGATTATAATTTTATCATTGATCCAATTATATACGTATTGGGTTGGAAAAATCGTGTTTGTTAGAAATTCAATCGATTAGATGCACAAACCAATTGATTGAAATTCAGACTTCCCAAACTTCAATCGATTGGAATTGATACACAATCGATTGAATTTTGTAGGATTTTTCTTATTCAATTGATTGAAATCATCAAAGCAATTTGGGTTTAGTTAATTCAATCGATTGGTTTCGAAAATTCCATTTTTTTCAACTTTAATTCCTCAAATACGAGTTTTTTTTATGCAAAGCAAGTTCGCCGCACTATAATTTTTATAGAGTTTGTCTAATCTGACGAACTTCACTTCAAATTCTAAAAAAAATGGCTACTCAAGTTCTTAAACTTCACAATAGACAATGACAACCATTATCATCGTCTCCAGAGTACATAGGAGTACACAAGAATATTGGAAATATATTCAAAAATATTGGAAAAATAATATATTTTTCATTTATAATGAAAAAAATCCTTGTTAAATATGCTTGTGTACCATGTACTCTTGTAGACGATGATAATGGCTTAAAAATTTGAATTTCGTTGGTTTTAAAAAAAATTCGAGTGAAGTTCGCCGGCATTAGGCGAACTCTATAAAAATTATAGAGTTCGGAGTCAGGCAAACTCTATAAAATATATAGAGTGCGGCTAACTCGGCCTAAATAAAAAAAAATTCATATTTTAAAAATTAAAGTTGAAAAATGGAGTTTTGGAAAATGATATTTTTTCCTTTGTATGGCTTAGTATAACGTTTTGATAGTTTGACAAATATATGAAACTAACTTGTCTGGACTGGTAAAATTGGTAAGCGAAAGTTAAATGTACTAATGTAGTATGAAAAGCTAACTTGTCACTCAACATTCGATGGTGTTTTCTTTATTGGCCAAACATATAAATTTGAAAATTTTTTTTACTCTAAACTAATGAAGGCCAAAATGAAGTCCAAAGAAGTCTACTTGCAAAATACATGAACAGTGGTTAACATATGAAACTAACTTCATGTTAGTTTATATATTGCTTCGAGTTCGGATGCAAAATCGGTGAACTGTGTTACTAAATATAAACATCACCTAAGTGCAGCTTCAAGAAATGAAATTCGATATAGTAAACCTAAAAAGTTAAAACACTGCTAGACTATATGAACAACTATTTTTACAGAGAGCAAAATCCAGGAGTCCATTGATAGACCCGACACTGACCAACTTAAGATGCCAAGATGACAGCTTCACCGCGCGAACCTGCAATGGTAAACCCACAAGATCAGTGCTTATGAACCCAAAAGCAGTGATAACTAAATCAACTTAGAGAATTCACTATTTGGTAGGTAGGATAGTTGAGTTGAAGTACAAGCATCATAAATCTGTTGTACTAGCTGTAACATCGCCTCAGCATCTTCAGCTAAGCGTGCAATTCGTTCTGCCTCCTTGACTGCTTCAGCGGCTAAATATGACTTGCTTTCGGCCTCGGCAATTCTGTAGGCTGCAGTTTCAGCAGCTTCCTTTATTGTCTCATTAGATGCCACAAACTCCGGGGGTGGTGGTGGTTGTTGCCGTTGTGGCCACACATTCTTTTTCACAGCAACTGGTGATTTTGGCACAGGTGAATAGTCCTTTTTAATCTTGTAACAGTTTTGTACCTGCATTCCGTGTAAAGAGTTGACAAATCCACATAGAGCAAAAACAAGTTCTGAAATCATTCAGCCTAGATATGTGAAATTTCTTCTTAGGAGGCATGAGAGCAGTCTCAACACTAAAGAGTAATTTAGGTCAATGGCTTAAACAAAGTGCGGAACAAAAATATATTGAGGGAACTATACATCTAACAGTAAAAGCATGAGTTGAAATAATCAAGATGAATAACTATAAAAGTAAAAGGATCACATAGGACAAACCTTTTCAAGTTTCCCTTGACTAACAAGCCTCCTCAACCTGGTGCTCAATGCCCTTCTGAAATTCTGAGGAACCTTGTGTTTTAGCTGCATTTGACATAACACGCGAGAATATTGAAAACAGAACAATATGGACAATGGACAGTCCATATTAAATTTCATCCCCCCCCCCCCCCCCCACAAAAAAAAAAAAAAAAAAACACAAATACAATGAGGAATTCGATGTTAAAAGTATCTCTGGTGTTTCCAATCTCATTCATCCTCCCCCAAAAAATTAAAGAATGTTTACTACTCTCTTCTTAGACTAAGAGGGGACTTAAGATACCTAATCATATGCCAAAAATTCCATCCCATATCTTTCACAATAAAGAATGCATAACTATATTTATCACATTTCCATTCCCAACTTTTATATGCAACACCTATATAACATATAATCTCAGATACACAGCACAGCATTTCAATCAACTATGGATGTATTGAAACCATTACGATAAAAAAAATGAATAATCTGACCTCAATGAAGTTAACAATGGCATTCAGGTCAGATCCATTAGCATCTTTCAAAGCTGACAGCGCTTCTAAAACCATTGCATTGTACCTGAGAGAAGATAAACAAAGATAAACAAAAGCAACCAACAATTCAAAAGTAACAAAATACCTTTCTTATTTTGTTGAGGCATACAACAGTTTTAACCACAACTAAATCCTAATCCACATCATTTAATTGCACTAATCCATATAGAATTAGTGACATTAATTCATATACCTCGGACGATTCTTGGCATCTTCGTCATTTTGAGAAGAATCACCCACAGCAACAGAAGGATCAGGTTGATGAATCATAGTGGTGACAATAGTAGCATCTTCCCCGGCAACAACAATAGCATTACTAGCAGCAGCAGCAGCAACTGGGGCAGCAGCAACTGGGGCAGCAGCCTTGATTCTAGGAACCCTAGATTTTTCCTTGGACCCTTGAGTGCCATTGCTAACACTCAAATTCCGCCATTTATCCTGAATTACAACAAAAGAACAAAATTAAAACCCCACACTCAAATTTCACTGTTTATCCAGAAAACCTTAGACTAAGATAAGACGCGAATTTGAAAAA
Organism: Arachis ipaensis; assembly: GCF_059453495.1. Taxonomy (NCBI): domain Eukaryota; kingdom Viridiplantae; phylum Streptophyta; class Magnoliopsida; order Fabales; family Fabaceae; genus Arachis; species Arachis ipaensis. The sequence goes on from NC_142444.1 coordinate 10,024,128, forward strand.
CGAAATTGCAGAGGCTAATCAGGGGAATTTTGCACCTTGAGGTCGATATTGGAACGTGAAGTGAGAAATGGTGCGAATTGAGGGTCTTTGAGAATGTTCTTCCACTTTCCTGGACCGTGTTTTTCCACGCCAGCGATGAGTGCGTCTTCTTCATCTTGCGTCCACTTTTGCTTCTGATTACCCATCTTCTTCGTCTTCTTTCTTGAATTCTTCAGCTCAGTGATTCCAGTTAAGAGCTTCCTCCAAAGCTGTGGAGGTAACCAAGACTTTGATATAAGGTCTGTGTTAATAACAATAAGCAGTGATGTAAATAATCAAATAATCAAATAAAGACAAAGAAACAGAAATAATCAAATAAGCATCCTTTTAGCTTAGATCAAGTGAAAGGAACCATAAAAAAATAACTATAATTGCTCCCACTGTATGCATTGCATATCACTGAATCCCGAACTAACACAAGTTCCTTATGCTTTCTGAATAGTCATCGATTCCGAATACCAATTTTAATAACAATAAACTTAAAATAGAAATCTAAGAACCCAGAAAGTGGGGAAGAGAGAAGAACCTTGAGGAGTGTCAGTCGTCACCGAGAAGCAGGGCAGCACCGTAGGTCGTCAGTCGTCGGACGTCAATTGTCGGTCGCCACCGTCGTCAGTCGAACGACGAGCTGGGAGTGGGAGAGAAGACGAGGTCAGGGGTCAGCGTTGTTGCCTGTACACCCCTAGCCCTAATTGTGTAATGTGTATGATGACTGGGCCGGGGCCGGGGCCGGGGCCGGGGCCGGGGCCGGGGCCGGGGCCGGGTGACCTGAGATATGGCCCGGTCCCAGTTTTACTCTCTTTTTCAGATTTTATTTCTTTCTTCCTAGTCAATTTCGGGTTACTCAGTCCAGGTTCGAGTTGGACCGAGGCCGTGTGTTTGTCAAGGTTTTGAAAACCGGACCGGTCATCAAACCGTTTTTGTTATTGGTTCATTGGTTTACTGGTCTAACCGGTTTAACCGTGATCTAACCGGAAAAACCGTTTTATAATAAAATAATAAATAAATTATAAACAAATATAGTCTAACATAAATTTTAAAATGTCTTCCAAATACAAAATACCTCATCAACCAAAATCTAATATAACCTTTAATTTCATCATTATTAACAATTTATCATTCATTAGTCATTATATCACTATTGAACTCATTAAGATAGTTACAAAAAATAAAACATTGAATTAACCAAATCAATAACAAATATTTGGTCATCTACTCATAGCTAAGCTCAACATCATAACATGCCATTTCCACTTCCTATAAGCAACTGGACATAAGAGACATTCTCCACCTTTGAGGAGGTTAGAGTCTTCTTCATAAGAGACATTCTCTTAACAACTTGACACAGATGAAGAATCCAAAACCTGTTGATCAACTTGGGGATTGATTTCACACACAAGTCTTCACAGAACAAGAGGGAGATCAACCTCACCTCAGATGTCCATTATGGAGGAAGTGGCTTCAAGGGTATATGGGACCAAAAACACCAAGAATGAGAAACAATATATGAAGTAAAGTAGTATTAGAATACAGGTTATCCTTCACAGTTCAAGTTCCAGTTTGGCATATCTATCTATCTATCTATCTATCTATCTATCTTGTAACAAAATTTTCAGCCAAATTTTAACAAAGTTTCAGCACATTCTTAACAAAGAGTAACAAATTTTTCCAAATCTTTGTGATGTTAAGCATATTAGAAAAAGAAACCCAACTTTCAGGAGACAGTAACAAAATCATGAAATTTGAACAAGATCAAATACAGACCAAAAACAGAACAACACTCACAGAGCCAAAAATCAAGAACAATCAGCACAACATACTAAACAGAGCCAGAAATCAACAACAATCAGCAACTAAAATTAGAATACAGCAACAAATAATCACCCTAAATCCTAAAATCAATAAATCTATCAACAAAAATTCAAAAACAGCAAATTCAGAAGTTAAAAAACACTAAAACAGCAGCAGCAACATAACAAGTGGCATGACATTCAGAAATCAAAAGCACATCAACAGAGCAAGTAGTTAAGTTACAGTGGTGATATTACTCAGATGCATGTCAATAAAAAATAAAGAACACATAAAAAAGCAACACACAAAACAGCACCACAGCAGAAGCTCATTCAAAAAAATATCACAACACACAAAAATAGCAACACAGCAGAACTAGAGCTCATTAGTAATCAAATAATCATTCAATAGAAAATTAAAACACAAAACATTCAAATATTCAGTAATCAAATAATCATTGAAAATGGAATAAATAAAAAAAGCAGAAGAAGTTAGCAGTGAACTGACCGTCGAAGTCTAAGGTTTTTTTCTTGGTTGAGCTTCTGCTCTGTGAACTCGAAGGAAGGAAACTGGAATGGAGATGGGTTTTCCTTCTGAGCAATCTGAGAAGAGGGGGGCAGAATCGTGACGGAGACAGAGGCCAGGCGACGAACACAACTCATAAGACAGTGGTGGGTTGGAAGAATCTGCGACGACCAGACGAAGACGATGGTGACTGAGCGCCCGACGGACGGCGGCAAGAGCAGATGAATACCAGGAACTGACGCGTCGAGCTCGAGGAAGAAGAAGCTGCGATTCTTGAAGGAGGAAGAAGCACGGAATACCAGACGACGGTAGTGCCTGAGAGCGACGGATGGCGGCAGTCCTTGCGGCGGTGGTGGAGAAGCTAGGGTTTCCTGTTTCAACTTCCTTTTTTGATTTGGGGAGAAGCTGTTAAGATAGGGGTTTGGAATGAAGACTGAAGGTAAGGGGAAGGAAGGTCATCCGTGCAGGAACCAAAACGACATAGTTTAATCCAAACCGGCCAGTTCCAGTTCCGGTCCGACCGACCGGTTTCCGGCCGGTTCAACAGTGTTGGCTGTTTTCTAATTAGCGGTTTTATATTGTTAACCGAACCGTTAATACCACCGGTTCACGGTTCGACCGGTTCGACAATCTACAATTTAAAAAAAAAACGTAAAAATGGTCTAATAACACAATCTACAAGATAAACAAAAAATGTATATAAAGAATTGTGAAAATTTATGTATAATTATTTTTATATAAATTATTAAATAATTTAACATATTTAATTAAATTATTATCGGAAGTACACACAGAAAAAGAAAGATCCAAACGGTAATCAAAAACCAAATACTATATACTGAAGTACACAAAGATAAAGAGTAGCACATTAGAATTACAATTTGAAATATATTATTTCTAATTATATTAATTATATATTAAAATCAGTTATCAAAATTAATTATTAGTATAAAATATATATTAAAATATAAAATATATATTAAAAATAAATTAAATTATATATATATAAATAAATAAATACTCACTAATTTTAATAGTTAATTTTAATATATAAATAATATTTTTATATTATTTTAATGAAATTTTCAGGGAGAAAAAAGGTATTAGTATCTCTATTCATACTGTATTCTCGAATATTAAAAAGAAGCATCAAGTAAAAGATTTTTCAATAAATATACAAAAGACTGGAGCTTTATTTATTTTCATATATATTGCAAATTTAGCATATTGTACAAACACACACAACTTTATTTCCAAATCAAACTAAAACATCCAAACACAAAAACAAAGATAATTATACATAATACTTAATAACTTGATCAAGGAATATATTAAGATTATTCCTTATCTTATTTAAATGCCACACATAATACAACCAAACTAATTAACACCCCCATGCATTTAGATCAAGGTTTTAAAAACCAGACCAGTCATCAAACCGCTTGTCATTGGTTTACTGGTTCATTGGTCCAACCGGTTCAACCGGTGGTTCAACCAGAAAAACTGTTTTAAAATAAAATAATAAATAAATTATAAAGGACCAAAGATGAGAGTACTCCAAGAACTCCTATTAGATGCAACAGCATTCAACATTATCACATTCTCACACACACATACAAAGCCTTAACTCAAACAACAACCACAGCAAGTGACTTGGAAAGAAAATGTAAACACCGAAAAAAAATCACAAACATACAGAACATGTGAATATTATTATAGCAAACATAATAATAAAATAGCACTTCTAATGCGTCTCCGAAAATTCCCAAATCAAGAAAACTACATAATCTAATCCACTTGATTCAGAAAGCTACATATATTAGAAAAATTAAGAATCAACTAAAAGAAAAAGAAAAGGAAGGCCTGGTTGATTCGATTCAATTGCCTGAGGCTGAGATGAAGAATCAAACAGGGCTGAGAAGCTGAGAGTTTAAATGTTAAACATAGGCAGTGCAAATTTTAACAAAGTTCACCACAATGATTAACAACAACAAAAAGCACTGAAGGAACACTCAGTAATATAGGCAGTGCAAATTTTAACAAAGCTCATCACAATGATTAACAACAAAAAAAAGCACTGAAAGAACAGTGAATCAGTAACATGGGCAGTGCAAATTTAAAATTTAAAAGTTATTAATTTAAAATTTATCATCAAATACAATCAGTGAGCAAAGATAATCAATCAAGCACTGACTGAGCATTCTGTTCTGATTCTGTGACTGGGAAGCAACAAATTCAAGTTACAGCAACAAATTTAACAAATCCTAGTAAAGTCCCGATTTACAGCAAAAAGGCAAATTTATTGATTACCAATTCAGCAACATGCAGAAATATAGGGAGAAGGGAAATCTGGAAAAGAGAGAACACTAAACCAAAACATTAACCAATAATCACAAAACACTAAACCTTCACCCAGCAATTACAAACAAAAACAGCAATTACAGACATTAGCACGTTATAAAACATTTCAAAACACTAAACCTTCACCCAGCAAAACCAGCAACTACAAACAAAGCCATCAGTAAATTTGAACAAAAAAATTAAGAGCCATCAGCAACTAACAGAGCCATCGAGCCATCAGTAACAGAGCAAAGAATTGAAAGCAACAGACTAACAGAGCCATCGAGCCATCAGTAAATTTGAAAAAAAAAATTACAGTCATCAGCAACCAGCCAATACAAGACAGATCCATCAGCAGCAGACAATTACAATTTACAAAACATTACAAGAAAAATGGAACACAAATTGAACAACAATTTCAGAACTTCAAACTAAGAAGAAGACCATACAATCAGAATTCAGATATTTTCATAATATTGTTAATCAGAACTTCAAAATTATTAATTAACAATATTCAACCATTATTCAACCTATTATTCAACCTAGGAATTCATAGATTAATTAACAATTATTCAACCTATAAGGCCATAACAAGTTCAGAGATTATTCAACAATAATTATTCAACAATTATTGTTAAAAAAAAATAGTAAAATACCTAGAAGAACAGAGCTGGCGAAGGAGGCATGATCAGAACTGGCGACGGAGGCAGGAACAGAGCTTGCGACGGAGGAACAGAGCTACGCGACGGAGGCAGGAGGCGAGCCCGGCGACTGTGCTTCCACTGCTGAGAGTCTGAGACGTTAGCTGAGTGAGGAACTGAGTGAGCTTAGAAGCTCCAACCGGCGACGGCGTCAGGAGCAGTCCGGCGGCTGAACGAAAGGGAGGGATTGAGCTCGCCGGTGTTGAGAGAAACGGCCAGCTCGAGGGTGAAGGGAGGGACGAGAGAGGGAGTGTGAGCTGCGCCGTTGGAGAGTTGGAGGGAGTTAGGGTTGGTAGGGTTGGGGGTGTTTTACTGTTAAGCTAAACGGCTGCGTTTTGGCGTTTTTGGGCAAAATAAGAAAACCGACCGGGTCCCGGTTCGTCCGATCGACCGGTTTTTGGCCGGTTCAATGGTTTGAAAACGGTTTTGATTCTAACGGCTTTTTATGTTAAACCTAGCTTTCTTTCTCAATTTTTTTCTCGTTTATCTGCTACCATGGATTATAATAGTAAATGAATAGCATAATATTTTTTAAGTTAAAAATCAAAATCAGCTTATAAACTAATACTTAAATTAGTGAAAAAAAAAAAAAAACACTTTGAAGGGAGCATGCAATAGAAGAGCAAAATTCATATGACAATTTTTATCACTGCACTATGTGAGAAGGGGCAAAAAGAAAAAGGAAAAAAAAAATAGTGAAAAAGATCGATGGACCATAGTACTTAAAGCATCTTACCCATCAAAGATATATTGACTCGTGAGAAATTATGAAATAGCAAATGAACTAATCTTAATTCAAGGATCAAAGAGAAAAGCACAACCAATAAGTAGTTTTAACAGAAGGAAGTACGTAACTCTTGTAATGTAAAGCCAGAAAGTTTCAACATTTATACACATGACTCAACACACCTAAACCTGAAACCCGTGAAAAATATATTACTCTAGGAAAAAAATCACCTGCAGACTTGTTCTAATAAGCAAAAAGTGAAAAATTACAGAGATGCCATAACTAAGTTGCAATAAATTAAAAAAAAAAAAAAATTCAACAGGAAGCATAGGTGTCTATATTGTATTAGTTATAAGCAGCAGTATTGTAAGCAGAAGATAGAAAAATTCCATCACAATTCTCCACACCCAAACTTGCATGATGAAGAATAATATAACTAAAACAATTCGTAAGAGGTCAATTTCAGCCCTCTACATGAAATGTCCTGTCACCACTATTTATAGCTTTAGTGTATTTGGTTGGAAAGGAATTCTAGAGTTTTAAAGCTTTCTCATTCTTGAATTTATTTGAGACAGGATTACTAATTTGGCATCACTTTAAAGCTACAATTCAGAGGGACTATCACTTTATCTTCCCAATAGGTCTAAGCAGACGCTTTTTCTGAAAATAAAAATATATTTACAAGGATGTCTTTTTGCAAATCTTTTTCTCTTCTAATAAAATTTATTTATTTTTTATCACCAGAACATTTGTCAGAGCATTTACTGAACATATTCCCAATTAGTGCGCGTAAGTATGGCTTTGGGGAAGTTAAGATAGCTCAGTTTTTTGGAATTTCAAAATCTACACATGCAAGTCGGCTAGAATACAATATTTTATTTACTTTTCAACTGGTTTGTCTCGTAAACCTTTTCTTTGTGGATGTTCGGCTTAATTCTAGCAGGTAATGTACGCTAAATGCAGAATGACATTCGATTCGGTAATCAACATCCGATAATAACCACTAAATTCCAACCAGACCAAAGAACCCAACATAAGAGAATATCCATTTTTTGTTTTTGGGAAATTCGAAAACAATATTTTGAATGAATTGCATCTGAAAAAGAAATAAGATTTGTTAATGGAAGACTTACTGCGACAACAATAATGTATGCAAGATTGAGAATAGTAAGAACTAAGAAGAAACATCATATTATTCTTCCAATTAAAATTAGTTCCATCAAAACATTTAATTTGACAAACTCTTGATTTATGATTTTGAATGTGATGTTTTGATTTTAAGCTATCTTCAAAAATATTTCTCTAAATTTGTTGAAAGATTATGATTAAGAAGATGACAAAATCTTATATTTGTTTTGGTTTCAACGCAGGATTAGATTATTTTTTTTAAAAAGATATTTGTCATTATACTTAATTACTATAGCATTGATGACAATACTCTCTTAGAATATAATAAAATCTATGAATTTCTTAATTAGCAATAATAAAAATTCTCAATTCTCTTGAATAAAAAAAAAAATCTCTCAATAATTAAAATACACATTTAATTAGTATCTATAAATAGTGAACAAGGATTTGTTTATATAACTGCACATAACAATTATAATGTGTTACATACATAAATCATTGTGCCTCTTCTATTGTTAATAGGATACAATGTTTTAAACATATACTTGTCTCCCTTTAGCCAAAACTATCTCTCTATATATAATAGGAGAGCAGTACATGATTAGATTCTTGACAAGTGGAGCAGCTAAATTTATGACAAGTGTTAATCTCCAAAAAAAGACAACGGAGATTATAAAAATAAAAAAGTTTTTTATGCAAACATCTTACAAATGCAGCAGCATTTCAATTTTCTTTCCAACGCTTCGTCGTGCCAATTTTGGAAAAAAGGCGCTCATTCTTAAATTAATTTCAAATCTTGGAGTTGCCAGGAAATTGTAAACAAAAGAAAAATTCCAAACTTAAGTTTTTGATTCAAACCATTCACTCACACTCTCTCTTAGTCAGTAGAGCAGCACCATTGGCTTCACTGGTAAGATCTTGAATAGAAAGCAAAAGCTCTTGAATTTTTTTGATAAGATCTCCATCTTCAATACTCTCCGGCGGAGGAAAAAATTGAAGCCATCACAGAGAATGTTGCAGCTGCTGGATCCACTGCCAAAGAAGAAATTCATTAGAAAGAGGGGAGAGAAAAAAAATGGAAGAAGAAAAGTAGAGAGGGAGACGCGAAGCAGAGAACGCGGGGGAGGAGGGAGCTCCTCTGCTGCCACAACCGCCACAACCGCCTGTTATTTGCTGTGGTCACCGCCGGATAGAAAACCCTAAAGAGTTAAGTATTTCATCTTCACACCAGTGGATTTTGGAATTTACGTATCACATTTATGCTTTCGATTTTTATTTTTGAACTGTTTTGACCACTTCAAGAATGTTGGAATGCTTTTTCTCTGTGCCATCTCCGCTGCCGTCTCTGGGTTCTCTATGTTGGAAAAGGTTACTATTCTCAATTCCTATCTCTTGATTATAGTGTTGGATTGTGATTACAGCTGTTTTTCCTGTCTCTTGATTTACTTTTAGCACTATGTAGAGGAATGAAATAATGAACACCTAAATTTGTTGGTTAAATGGGTTTATGATTATTTGAGTTACATCCCGGATAGGTGTTGTTATTTTCTTTCACATGGTTTCAGAGTTGCCTATTTTATTTTCTTCTAACATTAATCCTCATGGTTTGGCTCAGGAATTGGAAAAGGGATTCATGATATCAGTCTTTAATAAATTAATTTTCTCTTGGATATGAGTGTTCCATCTACTATAGTACCATATAAGTCTCTGAATTGATATATATATATATATATAGTGAAAATGAAATTGTGATTGAATCAGTTCCGTGTGAACATAAAAGGTGTAGAATTTGTTAGTTTTTTTTCATTTTTTTTTTTGAGTTGTTGATTTTGCTTTTGTAAATTGTGCAAATGATTGATTTCTATGATTGCACTTTTTGTTTGGTTTATGCTAATTATTTGAAGTGTGCATATTGAGTTTTAGCATGATCTGCAAAGTCATGACTTGATCATACGCTCATAACTAATAAGTTGCTTTCAGCTTAGTGCATGCTATCAATTATTGTTTATTTGTTTGCAAACTTAATCTATGAACCAAATTATGCCTAAGTTGAATTAATCATCATGCTATTAACATGTTCTAATCAGTTTTACTGTTTCTTTTGTGAATACTCAAAAGCAAAAACAATTTCGAATCTATGGAGAGTAATCTTTTTCACAATTCCCATACCCAAATGCAATTATTATTCTTCATTCTATGATCATTTAATATATTCTAATATTTATTTATGTATGTAGGCTGATTTTGGCACCATTAACAAGAACAAGGTCCTACAATTTCGTGGATCAGCCGCACGCTACTCTTTATTATTCTCAGAGAACAATGAAAGGTGGCTTTTTGTTGGGGAAGCCTCAGGTGTATCAGAAACTGCACAAGGGTAATCTTTCATCCCAACAACTTATTACAAATTCCTTATATATACCTCATTTTTTGTTGATGTGTTTGGTGGTGGAAAAAAAAATCAAATAATTTTTTATCCTATCTATGATTTCAGTTAAGACATTCTTATTTGTTACTTTGTTTAGATAATTTTAAATATTTTGCTATTCAGGTAATTTCTTCATGTTTCTATCATGAATAAAATGAGACCAAAATGGTATTTCTATATTATATATGTAGTGGTTCTTGATTAACCTGAATTTTTTTCTGAATAAATTTGTTGAGTTTTGTTATTGTGCTGCTGTTTGTGCTGCTCTAGACTTAAATATTCATGGCCTTCCAACTCTGTTTATATATTTTTTGAAAGTTTATATAATTTTGCTTTGGAAAAAAGGCCTTTTGTGATTTTTTATTAATCTAAATATTACTATTTTAAATTTTTGGTAAAAATATTTGGATTATTGCAATCAAATGGTACTTTTGTGACGAGTTAATTTCTATTATGTTTAGTATACATTAGTTTGTTTTGATTAATTTGTCTGCATAAAGTAAATTCCAGCTTCTATTGTTTTTTTTGTTGCATCTTCACCGGCATTTATTTTTTTCTTTTTTTTTCAAGGTATTATAAAATTGTAGATTCTTTCGATAACTATGCTACTATACTGTAAAAGTTGCCGGGAGAAGGCATAAATTTTGAACCTAATAAAGCTCTGAATTTCTTTCAAATGCTACAATTGAGGTTTGTACCAATTGGTTATAGCATATGCTTAATTAATTTGATATAGCATATATAAATTTCATCATTCAAACAACCTAGGTTGCAACTTGCAGGTTTAATATCTCATATAGTTAGTCTGTCAAATATTCTTAGTGTACAACTTTTTAACATGAAAAGTAATTAGAAAAAACTTACTGATGGCTATTATTGTTGATTTCAAGGTAGATGAGGAAGCTATGGACCTAAACAAGGAACTTATAAACAAATTACTTGAGCTTGATGATGCTGATGCTGTTTATACAGGTCATAAATAATCAGTTTTATATCCGTGAAAGCTGTTCCGCAGGTGAGACGATTTTGCAGATTCATACATGCACTCTTCAATATATAATAAGAACAATCAAATAGTTTTACTTAAGACAAGGAAAATGTATTAGAAAGGGAGTTTAACTCATAGATATACATGTGTTTTAGAATGGAAATATTGCTGTGAGTTTGTGACTGTAAAATGAATATAAATTAAGTATTTTTCTTAGTTGTGCCAATAAATTGATTGTATCATTTTGCCTTTTTAGCAGGTGAAAGTTTGTGATTCAAAGGTAGTGATGCTGCCTATCATTCACAAGTAATTATCATGGGAGACCTATAAACTTATAACATAATAATCTCACATCGTGCTTACTTTTATGGTTTGATTTTTAGAATAATCTTACAATATTCATTTGTTAACAATTGTTGTATCTGTGAGCGGGACACTATTAGGGTTTCATTATTAGAAATTCATAAAACATGGGTAAAGTTATAAGGAACTTTATTCATATTTTTAGGGCTGTTTTAGAAATATATTAGCATGTTACCAATGAGAAGTTATTCATAAGGAATCTTATTTGAATTGTTTCTACTTATTACAATGTTGTGCAATTAGTTGGAGATGATCTCTTGATGTCTAATGCAAAACGCATTGAGAGTGCAGTGCAAGAATATGCGTGTAATGCTCTTTTTCTTAAGGTAAGTAATTATAATTTAAATGGACTTTGAAGGGTTCCTTTGTTTAGTTCAAAATTATTCTCACTTTTTCTTCACATAATTAATCCTATTTTGTTAATAGAGGTATTTGAATATCCAATGTTTGAAAAAAGTTTTTTTTTTTTTTTGCGCAAATACATTATAAAATAGAGTTTACAAGTTTTTTACCCATATTAAACAAATCATCCATGAGCTATTTTTGATAAATGTATTTGTCAAACATTTATCTTTTTACTTTTCCTAGAAGATATGCATAAATTTAATTTATTTGTTATGGTAATTATAAATACAGAATAAAATCCAAAAACAACCAATTAAGCAGAATCCAGAAGCTACTCTTTACTGTGATATACACCATAAAGCTATAGGAAGAAGTGAAAAACTCAATGCTCATGAAAGCAATAAACAAACCATTGCGGCTGCAATGCTTTTCTCCATTCAAACTTCAATTTCGTGGTAATGACTACTACCTCTGTTGATAAGTTTATTTTTTAATTGATTTTTTGTTATTTTTTAATTAAAAATTCTGAGAAAGAAGTACAAGTATGAATTTTATTGAGAAAATCAGATAGGTAGTATGATCTTTTGTAAAATAATTATTTTGTCTTCATATATTAATATGTTATGACTTTGTTCAAGTTAATTTTATTGACAAAAAAATTATACTTTATTTGCAAATTGGTTTCTTGAAACTTAGCTTATTACTCTTCAAAGCTTTTGCATCTACTGTAGAGTATTAATATTTTTTTTTTTTCAGTATCTATTAAAGTGTATGCAATTCTCACTTAAGCTTTTCCTGGATTTTGACATTCTTTTAAGTCTAACGCATTTCTTTCGATTAAAATGTCAATTGCTGACATTTTTCTATCATTCAATAAACTTGAAAAATATACTTTTATACATGTCAAAAGTTTTCTCTTCTTTTCTAAACAAAAGGTGCTCTCTTCATTTGTGTGATAGTAATGTGTCTTTGTGAGGAAATTCTAGCTCACATATGCTTTTTCTTTCTTTGAATGCATGATAGTAATGGTTTGAATGCTCACATATGCTTTTTACTTTTCTTTCTTTCTTTACTTCTATGGTGAGGTTTGTTATTATTTATATATGTTGAGTTATTTTTTATTTTGTAAATTTTTCTTTCATAAAAGTTGCTTTGTTTATTTATTGACACCTTTCTCCAATAAAAATACTCCTATTAGTACCTATTCACTATTGCATAATTCTGGCATACGCTTGAAATAATGTGAATTAAAGTTGACCTTAATGTTTTATTCATTTGTTTGCTAGCTATTTTCACTAGCTACATTTCTATGCTAGGGACCAAGAATTGAGTATTTTGAAATTTTATCTATTTGCAATTGTTTTAATGCAATTTTGTACTGATTTGGTAAAAAAAAAATACTTAGATTTTGGAGGTTATCTATTTTCGTTTCAAAATTGAGAAGTTAGTTTTTTCTTTTTATTTTAAACTTATTATTCATCCTCCATGATATACACCAAATATTAAAAGACAGAAAATAAAAGTATTTTTATGAATAAGGAGATAAAAATAGAAGAGATCTTTAAGAATGTTCATCATAACAAAAGAACTTGGGAGAGATTTAAATTTAAAAAGAAATGTACATGAAGTATGTTTGCTCGCAAGGGGTGGGTGAGTGGTGAATAGAAGATGATTTTGAGGCTGTGTAGGATCTTAATGTAATGGTCGAGTGGTTATTGTATATGTAGTTTGTTTAGAAAAACTGATGTAACAGTCTTTCATTTTTTCTTTTAGTTTATGTTATCTTTTTGTATCAATTTGTCATTCGATGTACTTTGTGGAACTGATTTTGCTAGCTGTCTTTTAGCGTTGGTAAGTTGAACTTATAAAAAAAAGCATGAAAATAATTTGATAGCATATATTTGTGTTAAAATATGAGGGAACTGTGTCCTTAGATATGAGTATTTGCCTCTGTTAAGGATTTTATCTTTAGTTTAGCTTAAGTTTTTATTATTAGTTAAAATTAAGAGTTGCTGAAATCTTAGGTTTTGTCATGTATACGAGTGATAAGTTTTTATTTGGTTCGTATTACCTATCACATAATGTCCTTAAATGATTCCTATCAAGAATAATTTGATGAACTAGCAAAGAATGAAAAAAAATTCTTTTTGAAGATTCCGGAGGTGCTATCAGTGGTATAAAAATTCAGAAGGAAAAAAGCAACACAATTATTGATTCCAGAAAACTAAGTAAATAGTAGTTTTAGTAATAACTAGACATGAGCCGGTGACAAATAATCAACGAGAGATGCACATTGGCAAAAAGTTAATTCATATAAGTATTAGGTCTAATTCATTTATACTAAGTCAATTGAATAAGAAACCAACCTCTTGGTATCTTAATATTTGTAGGTTTTATTAAAAAATGATGTATATTAAAAATTTAAAAGTTTTTAGATCAAATAAATTCATTTAATTTCACATATAAGAAGACAGAAAAAATTATTGTTCATCATCTCTGACCAAATTTTAGCATCAGTCAAGCAAATGGAAAAGACTATATGATGGAGCGAGTAATAAATTTATAAAATAATAAACTGGGGAGTTTAGTTTTTATTCCAGTCATATTTCAGCTTAAAATTTTCGGTGATAAATGATATATTACAATAAAAGATAAGATATATTTATGAATTTATTAGTAATGAATATTTAAAAGAAACATATTAATTGATTAATTTTTGTTATTTTGGCAATGTATATATTTTTTATAATAAATATTATTTTGGCATCAGTATTTTAAAAATTATACACTGATTTTTTTGTTTTGTTAATTAAAAATGCTTTAAATATTTATTAATTAATAATAACTATATTTTTATCATGTATCAAAAGTATTTAGTGTACTAATAATTTTTTTACGTATTTTGTATTTTAGTTAATATAATTATTATTTTTAATTAAAATATTAACCTCTTTTAAAATGATACACAATATATTAGAGTACATAATAATATTTATTTTTTATAAACATATATTTAAATTTCTAAATGCTAACCTCAGTTATTCAAGTTATACATATTGGTTAGATATATTTTATATATATATATAAAGATTAACTTGGGATAATTATACAAATTGAAATAAATAGTCTAAATATTGAATAAGTATAGTCTAATAATGTATAAAGAGCAACAATTTCAATAGTTAATTTTATCTTTATATAACAACAAATATATTTATTTATTTTTTTTAATTAGTTAAAATATGTTCTAAAAATTACCATTTGAAAAAAAAAGTTAAACATACAAATTAATAGTAATCATTCTAAATTTCATATACTTATTTTTTGTAATTGATTAAACATTAATAATATTAATATAATAAAAGAATATTAACCATTCAATCTGTACAACGTATAACATATTTTACTATTCATGTATAAGTTTCTTTGCACATAGATTAAGAAAACCAAAAAAAATAGATTTACGAAGCAGTATACACCAATGGCAAGAAACATACTAAAATTTTTTTGAATAGTTAATTTTACCTTTTCATAATACTTCATTTATCTATTTTTTAAATTTGGTTAAAAATGTGTTTTAAATTTACCATTTTTAAAAAAATTATTAATCGAATTAAACATCAATATAATAAAAGAGATTAATTATTTAATTTCTCTGTATATTAAGTAAATTAATTCTTTTAATAAATATATATTAATCTTCTTATAATTAAATTATACATAGATACAATAAAATAAATTAAGCACATAATTCACGCGTAATACATACTATATGTTAGGAGTCTAATAATATAAATAGATGTCATTTATTTACTATTTGTTGTTTGTATGATTCGAATATAAACTATTTTTATTAAAGTTTTAATTTTTTATAACAATAATAGTGTAATAATATTCATTTAAAAATATAAACATAATAGCTTTTATATTTAAGTGAAATCTATTAATATGAGCTACAAAAATAACAAAATTATTTTAGTCTCTGTAAACAGAAAAAAAAAAGTTTATGCATTATATAATAAATCTTTATTACAATTTTTTTAAATTAAAAATAATAACTTTAATGTTAATGAATAAATATCAATAAAAATTTAGAATGGAGTAATATTTGGTCCGCGCGTTAGCCCGGGCTTTACACTAGTATTATTTTAAACATACACCATTTTCCTATGGGATGGGGTTTGGAGAGGAGGATGATGATCATAATGGCACGATGGAGGAGTGTAGAAAAAGGTTTTTGTTGCCACCACCTTTTCCTATGGGGGATGCATGCCCCAATTTCAACGGGACACTCCATTCTCTCTCGGAAATACTTGTTATTTATGTGAGTTTGGATTAACGTTTATTAAAGTGGAGTTTGAATGAAAATAATTTTATAGAATTCATTTTACATAGAAGTAAGTTTGTGTTAGGACTGGAAGTCTAGATCAAGCTCAAGTTCGGCTTACGAAAATTAAGTTTGACTCACGGCTCGATTTATTAACATTCGAATCTATTTCATAAGCTCAAACTCAGCTCAACAAAAGTTCATGAACTCACTCGAACTCCCGAACTAGTTCAAATAATAAGAACATAATCTATAATTTTATATCAATAAATTATAACTTATATATATATTAAAAAATATTAAAAAAGATCAATTTTATATATTGTCTATCTATCAATTATAAATTTTTTATTTATGTCCTATATCAAAATTATATATAAAAAATGACTAAAAAATTTTACATAATTAAAATCAATATATATATATATATATATATATAATCGAGCCAACTCACGAATTAATGAGTTAAGTTTATCCAAATTCAAATTCGGCTCATTTAATTTGTGAGCTCAATTCCAAGCTCAAGCTCGACTCACCAGTTCACGAGTTCAACTTGTCGAGTTCGAACTCGAACTGGCTTATGAACTAGTTTGACTTACTTCCAGTTCTAATTTGTATCAATATAATTTATGTTTGACAATTCTATACCAAAATTGATTTTGATAAATGTTGGATAACCTTTTAATTTCCTAGCTAATTCTCTGTTCAACTACATTAAGAATACATCATAACAAAAAATATCCTGCTAAGACCAAATAATTTCTTTTTGGTTTAAGATAGTTACTCTAGGGTGTTAAAAATTATTTTTTTCTAATCACAAGATCATGGACACAATAAATAGGAGAACAAATATATTAGGAAGTTACAATTCAACTATTTAAATATCTAGGTTGGCTATTTTCAAATGTAAGACATACTCAAATTTCAAAAAAACTTGATCTAGAGATGTCAGAACAGGAATGGTGTATTCGGTGCAATTCAATGATCTTTTTCTCATTCATCATTCAACTGGTTCGTCCACTTCAAAAACCTTCCTCAATTTCTCTTCATCTGATTCGAAAACCTTTCTTGCCTGTTTCAGCTCTTCATTCATAGACAACAATTCTGTACATCGATTAAGTTTTGGCAAATCCTGCAGCACAGCAGCAGTAAAAAAGTTGGGATTAATCCTGAACAAAAATGTTCAATCATGTATTATAATGTAAGGTGCACTGGCCTAAATCAAGCTATCGTGTATCAGAATGGTCACAATACAAATATTTTGTAGTGTGGAGTCACACAATTTCAGATATACCAATAATTTTTTATATTTCTTAATAGTTACTGTGTTGTATTACACAATGTCACAATGATCCTTTAATGGTAAAGAGTGAAGATTGTATGAGCCTTAACCTGTTTTGATAGATATATTTAGGGTTAAAAATAAATTAAGAAACACGGCTACATTAGATGCACCATCTTGCATGTTTCACACACTTGACTTTTAGTTTAGTTTCAACTTGTGGATTGGTTGACAAAAACTTTAAAAATCTAGCATAAAAAACTGAATTGGATTAATGTTTATGGATACTTGAAAGTTTGAACAAATTATGAAGAATTAGCCATGTAGCCTCTTAATCCATGACAGTACAGCTTCATATATCATGCCTCAAAGCAATTGAAGAGCAAATGGGACAAGATTTCAATGAGTGGTTTCCTTTGAGATATTTCATTCAACACAGAAACTAAAAGAACTCCAGAGAGTTCGAGAATAGAACATAATCTTCAATTCTTCATGATTATTATTTGAAATTCTTTTATGAACAAAGAAGTACCTTGCGAATCAAATAAAGGAAATCCTCAACTGATAGTTTCCCTCTCTGTGATCCAATATCTTGAGCTTTATGTACCTTCGTAACAAAAAATTTCAAAGCACAATAGCAACAAAAAATTCAAATTAATCCAGAACACCGTAATTCAGTTGAACAAGAACAATGAAAAATTAGGTTTAAAAAATAAATAAATAAATTTGGTTACCAATTCCGTGACATATTCCACAATAATATCCTCCATAAGCGCTACACTTTCAGGAAGAGGCTAATTGTGCAAAACATAAAATAGTTCAAAGTTTAATAGCCATTAAATTCACATCCCAAAAAGTAATTAAGAAATTAAAGAAAATGGTTTAGGTCACTTACATTGGGATCATCTCCAAAGCCGTACATCATATGCTGCACTGTATTAGCAAGCATAAAGAAAATTATTAGTGACAGTGACATGCATAACTTGCAAAGAACTCTTTTTTTCCTTTCTCTTCAAAGAAAACAGAAAATTGCAACGAAAAAAGGAAGGTTGGATAGGGGTGATTACTGACGTTCTTTTTGGAAAACTCCTCTTTTGCGCTTTGAAGAAGTTTCGGAAGGTTGAGAAGAAGCAGCTCTTGGTTTCGACGAGCTTCCACCAACGGAACTGTTCATTCTTCCGCACAAGAAGAAGAAGGAATTAACGACGATGAGTTCCGATCTCTTCTTCAGATTCTCGTCTCGTTTGGTGTGGATAGTGTTGGAGTACCTCCGGTGAAGATCCTGGACTCTTGAGAATTGAGTTTTTTCTTTCCATTTCACAAGCCGTTTTTTTTGTGTGACATTTTGGGCCTAGATTTTATGTTTGGGCTTCTGATATTCTTGGGATTACTGGGCTAGCACCTAGAAGTCCAGTTTTTTATAAATCCAACTTCAGCCCAGGTGAAACGGATGGCTCAAATTAATGATGGTTTTCACCTGTATAGCCTTTAATTTATTTTATGAAGATTTTACTGATTCTAGTTCAAACACTTCACAACCATTTGTTGGTTAGGCTGAATTGGGCGACGGTTGGCATAAAATTCATTAAATTGTAACGAACCTTTCCTTAAGCCTTAACCACAAATACCTAACTTTATAACCACTTTCGTAACTATTTATTGAACCTCTTACCTGTATGCTGCATCTATTATTGCTTTTATCCCCAAACTATATTCCTAAATCCCGATGCTATACTATACTTTTACGTACACAAAAGGAAAACAGGTTAATGAAAAAAAAAAAAGAAAAAGAAGAAAGAGGAGAGTTGCACTGTTGCGTGCTTGTGTGGGGCGTGTGTTTTTGGCGAGTAGCAGATACCGATAACAGTTACGCGTAGCCCGATAAAATAGCAAAATACTGTTCTTTCACGCTTTTATTGACACGTCACCGGATATTTGCAATTTTGCATGTTGTTCACCACCTTTATCGACACCACACCATGATGTGGCACTTCTTCGATGATGTTGGGGAACCTGTATTTAGAAAATGTGGGTCCAATTCCAAACACGCACTTTCCTACGAAAACTGCAAGGCTCAGAGAGTTCAGAGTTCTCACTACCCGACACAGTAGCCTCCCCCTCACGTGAGGACCAAGCCCAAAATCGGAAAACCCCGTTCAAAGGGTTTATGAATTATGACTTTATGGCTAAGTGGCTAACCACAATCCAAACGCAGAAAAGTCACCGTTTTCTTTTCTGTCTCAATGTCAGCAGCCTGGACGACGACGTTTTGCATTCCTGAAATAAGTAAATAACCTCTCAATGATTATTTAAGAATGTCACATTCAAGCCCAATAAAATTGTAATTAGATCATTCCATAGAAATCATCAATGCCTGATGATGAAATAGTGGGACACATGCAACGATTCCCTTACTGTAATTGAATTTAACTCATACTATGCCTCCACTTTTTTTATTTATTAAAAATTAATATAAAAGTTTTTTTTGGTGACTACACAAGTTTAATTTTAATAGGCATAAAGGATTTTAAGATTGCGAGAACCGGACCGGTCAATGAACCGGTAAGGCAACTGATTCACTGGTTTAATGGTCCGACCGGAGTTCAACCAGTTTAATTAAATATTAAATAAAATTATTAAAAATTAATGTATGTAATGCTTGATCACTATCTAGTTGTTCTATCTTCAAAAATAAAAATTTCTAATTAGTAATAACTACAAGTTACAAACACAAATTTACACAAATTAAATTCAGTTACAGCCAATGACTAAATATTGATTGTTGAATAGATTTACAGAATTTCTAATCACATCAAGAAGCAAACAATACATGCAGCACCAAAAATTCAAAACAGAAAATTATCAATTACATTCGACATCAAAAGTTCAGAAAACAAATTCAGAAGTCATAATCCAAACAATTAGACAATTAAATCAACAATTAACAAAGGGAAAGAGAGGGCTAATTCCATAATTTATAGCTTTGAAGATGCCCGCAGCCTCATCAAGAAACTTAGCAGAGAAAGAGAGAACCTGGAGAACAAAGGGAAGAAACTCGACTGCTCAAGCATTTCACAGAGGTGAAAGCAAGGTCCCTAGAATACGCTCTTGTGAAAGTTAAAAGAACTCCTCCTTTGAAATAAGAACGATTATCCGGCTAACCCATGCTCTTGGAAGAAGAACTAAAAGGGCTGGTGCAGACAAATACATCAATTCATACAGCATTCAACATAATTAAATTCATCAATTCATCAGTTAATTCACCAAACTCAATATAGCAGAATTCAATACAACAGAATTGAACTTATATAGCAAAGTTCAAAATTTCAAAATTGAATTTACATCAAATTTATTCAAAATTGCAAAACCTTTAATCCATATAATTAACAAAAAAAAAAATTGAAAAGCAGAACAAGAACTCAAAAGAAAAACTGAAAAACTCTGCATCTGCCATCTGAAACTCTAAACTAAAATCTGCCCTAAATTCCTTACTGAATAAAAAAATCAATTGAAAATAAAAACCAAAAAATCCATGAACTCAATAACATCAGCAAGTCAACAACCCAGTTCATACAGAGAAACAAAATTCAGCAAGTCAACAAGTCAGCAACCCAAACCAAATAAACAAAATTCATTGAAAAACAAAGATGTTATGTTAGAGACTTAGAATACTCAACGCGGAAGAGCACAGCCAGACGACGACGACCAGATGCCCGACGACGACCAGACGATGCCGATGACAAGGATGACAAGCCGACGACCAGATGCCCGACGATGACTAGACGGCCGACGACGACCAGAAGATCCCTCGTCTGCGACGGTGAAGCTTCGATCAGGCGTTTGTCGGAGGTGACAGTGGCGTTCCAGCCTTGGAGGTGGGGATTGGCTTCGAAGAGAAGGGGGTTCAAAATAACCTCATCATAACAAATAACCTTAGGATTAGGGCTTCGTTGCTTTTTTTTTTTTAAAACGACGCGTTTAATAGTTTAATTTTCAAACCAAAAACCGCTAAAAAATCGAACAGTTCTTTTAGTTCATCGGTTAACCGTCGATTTGATCGGTTTTTTTATCGGTTTTTTGTTAGGTGGTTTTTGACCTTATCCGGACCGACTAAGTAACCGATTTCCAGTTTTTTCGGTTGAATTGGCCGGTCCGATTCGATTTTTAGAACCATAAATTTTATACATTATTTAATTAAATATATGTATTTAAATAATAATTCGATGATATATAATTAGATATTTTTAAAATTATTTTAGAAAAAATTTAAAGATCCATAATTTTAATTTATACTAGACTTGTGAATCAAGGTCGGTTGTCAAATTATCTCACTGGAGCAACGGGATAGGTACTTAGGCTTAGATTAAAATGGATCTAAGAAAATATAAAATATATGAAATAAATAATGTATCTGAGAGATATTTGGCTCTCCTTACGTAGTCGGTGATAGTTATGACATCATATCTTATCTCGTCTGTCTAAAATAAAAAAGATATTTGAATGTTAGTTAGAAATTATAAGACCGATTTGAGACGTTAGTAAAAAATAAGGTAATTATGTTATCTTATCTTGTCTGTCTAAAATAAGAAAGTTATTTGAAGTAAGTTAGATATTGTAGAACGAGTTTGAGACTTTAAGAAAAAAAGAGACAACCTAGATATTTGGGTCAAATTTATAACACATATTTTTAATTAATTATGATTAAAAATAATAAATCATATTGATTTTTAAATTTACAAGTTTTTAATAAAATTAAAATTATAAAATATAAATTATAATTTAAAATTTAAAATGTATGATTTAAAACTTAAATTTTAAAATTAAAACAAATTCTATCTTTTTAAATTTTTTTAAAATATATTAACATTCGTCTTAGCAAAGTCAAAAAAGAAAAGATAAAGAAAATATTTTGGCTGTGAGCTGCATAAAGAAGTTTGGTGAGCGGCTTTGATTCCATTGCCAATCCATGCTTTACTCATTTATTTATTGTTTATTTATACCTTGTCTGTCGCTTTAAATCCTCCCTCCTCTTTCTCTCTCTTTCATTCTTTCTTTCTGCATTTTGAATCCAAACTCCAACACAAAAACCCCCAACTCTTTAGGAACAAATTTTACACCAAACTCCTAAAGAGCCCTGTAAAAAAAAAAAAAAAAATCACCGCTCTTCTCTTCTCCACCATCATTGCTTCACTTCTTCTCAAAACTAACATACAGAAAAAAGAGAGAAGAGAAGAAGAGAAAAAGGAATGGAATCTATCTGCTTAAACACCGGGATCTCAGGGATAGTTCCGTCGATCTCGATTACAGGCTCGTTAGACTCACGCGCCGCCGCTAACTCAATCTCTTCTCAGCTCAAACCGCCGCCGCAGAAATCCTCCGTGTTCTCCAGATTCTCCTTCCGGTGGCCGGGTGGAGCAGCAGCAACGACAACCGGTAATAGCCGGTACAAGAGTTTGGCACTCGACGACGCCGTTTTGGACGAGAGAGATTCGAGAAAAGAAGAAAAGGCCATTCCAGATGAAGAAAACGAAGGAGAAGAAGGGGAAGGGCAAAACGGTAATAATTGGGTTCTCAAGATCCTGGACGTGAGGTCCACGTGGAAGAGAAGAAACGAAGAAGAGTGCGTGGGGAACAAGGAAGAAGATGAAAAAGACGAAGATGATGATGATGATGATGATGACGATGAAGAAGATGACGACGTTTGTGATGTTTGCAGGGTTGATAATGATGATGAAGAAGAATTAGCGAATGTTGAATTCGATAGACACTCGTTTTCGAGAATGCTAAGGAAAGTGTCGTTAACGGAGGCAAGGGTATACGCACAGATGTCACATTTGGGAAATTTGGCTTACAATATTCCCAATATCAAGGTACATATATGAATCAGAATTTGAGAATTATGGTGATTTTGCAAGTTTTAGAATCTTACATGTGTGGGGGGTTTTGTGAGATTTGATTTGAGCCTCAGATCTACCTTGTTTTGTTCCTTTATTGTTTGATATCTATGGATACATTTCATGAAGATTTAGAAAGTATAATTTTGTTTGATAAACTCCTTGGTGGATTGATCTCAACGTTTTGGTTGCATTGCATTGCACTGCCAATAGAGAGATAGAGATTTATTGTTGCATGTAGTTTGGCATATATAGAAAGGATTCTCTTTTCACGGTTGTTATATGATTAAGTTTAAACTCTGTTGTGTAATTAAAAATATGCATCTTTATGATGATTGATTGATCATTAAATGGATTGAAAGATCTAGGAGTCCAGATTTTTACATGTCGAACTGAGTTGTAGTTTGGCTTTTGATAATTTTAGCCAGGGAAACTCTTGAAACATTATGGTCTGCGTTTTGTAACTTCCTCCATAGAGAAGAGGGAATTGACGGCGACAGCAGCTGCTGAGAAAAATCCTCAGGAAGAGGAAGGAAATAAAAAGGAAGATGAGCAAAGAAAGGAGCAGAAGAATGGCGGATACAGGATAAGTGCGTCTGCTGCTTTTAACATTGCTGCCTCTGCTGCCTCCTATCTGCATGCTCAGACACGGAGCATACTTCCATTCAAATCTTCAAATCATGCGGCCAGTCAAGATTCGCTTGAAGGAATGAAGAAAAGTGTTGACATTGGCATGACGGATGCAGAGATGGCATCTTTGATGGCAACAACTGATTCAGTGACAGCTGTGGTTGCGGCGAAAGAGGAGGTAAAGCAGGCTGTTGCAGATGATCTAAACTCAACGCATTCATCACCTTGTGAATGGTTCATCTGTGATAATGACCAAAGCCACACAAGATATTTTGTTATTCAGGTAGGGAAAACTAATCTCGGAAATGGTTTTGTTTTTCGGAGTAGGAACTATACCTCTTGGATTGAGTTTTTTGTTTAGTTTGTGTACACTAAAAAATATTGATCCCAAAATCAGCTTTTATTTAGTTGATATTTTTGTGTAATACATTGCCAATTTTGAATTTATAGGGTTCTGAGACATTGGCATCATGGCAAGCAAACCTACTTTTCGAGCCAATTCAATTTGAGGTAATTGCTTAAAGTTGTAGAATGAAGTAATTTCGTTGTGTCATTCTTCTTGTTGATTGTCCCCAATGTTCATCTGCACCGAAATCAAGTAAATGATATACATCGTTCTTCTTCAGGGGTTGGATTTCCTAGTGCATAGAGGCATATATGAGGCTGCTAAAGGGATGTATCAACAGATGCTACCAGAAGTTCATGCTCACTTGAAGGCTCACGGTTCCCGTGCAAATTTCCGCTTCACCGGTCATTCTCTTGGGGGAAGCTTAGCATTACTTATAAATCTCATGCTCTTGATAAGGAAGGAAGTTCCATTGTCCTCTCTGCTTCCTGTGATAACATTCGGCTCTCCATGCATCTTGTGCGGAGGTGATAATCTGCTAAAGAAGCTAGGATTGCCTCGGAGTCATGTTCAGGCTATCATGATGCACAGAGACATAGTTCCTCGAGCATTTTCGTGCAAATACCCCAACCATGTTGCGGAACTATTAAAAGCTGTTAATGGAAATTTCCGTCATCATCCTTGTCTCAATAACCAAGTAAGTTCCACTTATCCGAATCTTTAGTTCTAAGTAAACAAAGAAATTGCATTCTTATTATAGGCCTCTGAGTTATTTGTTAATGAATTTGATCTTTTTGTTAACTGCAGAAGCTGCTATATGCACCAATGGGCGAACTTCTGATTCTACAGCCAGATGAGAAATTTTCACCAAGCCATCATCTCTTGCCTTCAGGCAGTGGTCTATATCTCTTGAGTTGTCCTTTGTCCGAATCTAACAACACAGACAAGCATCTTCGCGCCGCAAAGCTTGTATTCCTGAACTCACCTCATCCACTAGAGATACTGAGTGATCGATCCGCGTATGGATCTGGGGGATCCATACAGCGAGATCATGACATGAACTCGTATTTAAGGTCAGTGAGATCTGTTATCCGCCAAGAACTCAGCCAGATCCGAAGGTCAAGGAGAGAGCAACGTCGCAAGGTGTGGTGGTCTCTCGTGTTACCGGACCGGGGAATTGACAGTGGCAGCATTGTTGTTGGGAGGTCCATGGTATCGGTGAACTTGGGAGAGAACCAGTCCCCTTTCTCAGGCATTTTCCAAACTGGAAGAGAGTCATTGAAAAGGTTCAGTAGGCTAGTTGCATCACAACACATGCACTTGTTTGTGGTACTTTTGTTCCCTGCAAGGTTGCTACTATTAGGGGCATTCAACGTGATTAGGTTCAGATAAATTAATAGAATATTCATTATTCATTATTTGTTTTTGGGGACAATTCACAGTTGTATAGCTAGAGGGCACATGGGTAGGGCAGTTAGGTGATTCTTTATTCATTGATGTTTCATAAAGGAAATGTCTTCATCGTTACGTCAAAAGTCCAAAAAAAAGGAAAAAAAAAAACAGAAAGAAAGAAAGAAGAGTCTTGATTGTGTCTCATGTAAAAAAGGTGCTTGTAAAGGGATATTGTTCAAATATAAAACTCACAGATCCAATTGGTTTATTATTTACCAATGTATGATTGGTTTAAATGATTTTGCTTCTTTTATTTTTCTTTTAGGCAATTTTTCAATTGGAGTCTTACAAATGAGATAAAGAACGAAAGGGAGAATTTCACTTTGATAGTGGATTAGTCTTTAACTCAAATGGGACTTGTATTTTATTTCAGTCTTTTGGGGAAACTTTTGGTTAAGAATTACTTCTTTAAAAAAGGAATTAGCTAGTAGCCTAGTACCTTTTCTTTTTTAAGATAATTTTTTTTGGGCTCATTAAAAATAATTAAGATGTTTCGATATTTTTCTATCTAGATGTATTAATTTTTTAAATTAATGAATTTAAAAATTAAAAGAAAAGAAAAGAAAAGGTATTTTATAAAAAAGTGATAAGTGTTTTAAATATGATGAAAATTCACATGCAGTTAGTTTTGTGTAAAGTTGTTATTGAAATATGTTAAATGATTTGATATATTTGATTAAATTATTTTTTAATGACTCTCAAATATCAATTTACATAAAAATATACAACTATATGCGAATTTTTATTTTTAAATATATTATGTTTATATAAAAAATTAGTTATTTTTATAGAATATATATTAAAAATATAAAATAAATTAAATAATACATATATTTATATATAAATATATATTAATTGATTTAGAACTTATTTTTAGTGTATATATAGAATATAGATATAGATAGATATAGAATTTAAGTGTTTTTAACACAATTTAGAAGAGAATGGTTTAGCATTCAACAACTTGGTCAGACGAAGCATTAGGTTAGACTGATTTTCTTCTCTCTCTTTTCTCCAATTGTCGTAAAGAGAAAAAGATGGTTTGCGTAATTAATGGCTTCTGCCTTCTCTTAAATTAATAACCAAACTTTTTCAGCAATAATAATGAGTTGTTGGCAAGATGCAATGACTCGTGCATTACGTGCGTAACTGTGTATTCCAAAAATGTACTGTGTTTTATGCATATATAAATATTAAATAATGTATTTTTGTTTCGCATTTTATAGAGTCTTATTAATAGTTTTCCTAACAATATTTTTTCAAGATATTATAGATAGAAAATATAATTTATTAAGTTTTTAATACATTGAAATATTTGGGGTTTAGTTATAATTAGTTGCTAAGATATTTAATATATTTTTTAAAAAAAATAATAAAAAGTTTAGGATGCATTGAATTTAAGTATTTTATATTTAATTTAGGATATTTTTGTTACCTGAACATTTAGTTTTAGAAAAATGTTAGATAAATAAATTATTTTTGTAATCAAATTTAACTAAATTTTTTTATACATTTCTTTTTTTAAATTAATTTTATTATACTAATAAATATTGAATTAATTTAATTAAATTTAATTATAAAATAAATTACAAAAATATTATTTATACATTAAAATCAGTCATTAAAATCAACCACTAATATATTTGTGTATAAATATATGTGTGATTTAATTTATTTTTAACGTATATTTATATTCTAACATGTATTTTATATTGGTAACTAACTTTGTGATTTAATTTATTTTCAACGTGTAACATATATTTTATATTAATTACTGATTTTGGTGGCTAATTTTAGCGTAAACATAATATAGTTCAATAACTTAATTATGTAGCATCACCATTAGATTTAATAACGTGACTTGAAAAGGTGGAAGATGAAAGAGCTTCTAGCTTTGCAAGATAAGCATGATAATAAGAGAATATAGCTCCAAATTTGATGAAAATGAGAGAGTTGGAATCCATCATTTCCCTATGGATTTTTCTCATATTGAAAAACACATGTTGATGATTCACATGTGGAACCATAGAAGATATAGCCGACAAAGTTGGAACAAGATTCTCTTTCGTCTACTCAACAAGTTCTCATCTGTGTTCTATGGATGGCTCGGTTGCCACTCTCAGACAAATTAAAGAAAAGATTTGAAAAATTTAAAAAGAAAAGAAAAGAAGAAACAGTCCAAGTGGCTGTGTTTCATTGCCTATCCATCCAACAAAGCATTCTCAAAATGAAAATCTCAGTCATAATTTTTCAATTTCTCCGAATTTGTCGGCATTACTTATGAGTACGTGGACTTGGACTTGGATTTAGATTTGGATTTGGATATAACTCTCATTGCTTTTCCTCAAGACCAAATATAAATTAATAAATTAAAAAAAATCACTTTTACTTGTATTTTTTTTTTGCTAAAAAATTTGGATATGAAAGTAGAATGATTGTTATACTTTAACGTGGTAATTTTTGGTGTTTTTTATAACAATGGGAGGTACACAAATTGGACCTTTGATTTGGGTTTAAAAAATTTTAAAAGTTTGGAATATAAATCGAACCCACCTCTCCAAATTTTTTTAATTTTTTCAACACAAATCGGACGGTCCGAATACATAAATCGGATGGTCCGATTTGTGTACCTAAAAATCGGACAGTCCGATTTCTATATCTCTTAAAAATCGGACGATCCGATTTATACTCCGTACATTAAATCATCCCACATTTTAAAAAAAATACTATAGTAGATCACAATTTAAAAAAAAATTATTGTTAATCCAATATTAAAAATAAAAAAAAAGTCCTTTTTCTTATGTCACAGCGCAAAGCATTAACATGAATGAACTTCTGAAATAAAAGCTACGAAGAGTTGACAAATAATAAAAGGTTAGAAATTTATTGGTGAAAGTACATTTTCTTCTATTTCTAAAGTACGTGAAATATTTTATCAAAAACCTCAATAAAAACGATAATATATAAACAGAAAACAAATATTTTTATTAAAAAAAAACAAAAACAAAGACTCTTGAACTTTTGACTACATAAATGAAAACTTTTAAAAACATTTCTTCTTTTTTTTTTAAATGTCTTTAATTCTTTACAACACTTACTAGCAAAATGCTAACATTTTTTTTTTCAAAAAGAAATGTTTAATAATAAGCTCTAAAAAATCTCAATGGAAGGCTTCACCCAACCAACAGCAAGTAGGTAGCTCATGACATCATGAAACACACTTGAATAGTACAGTTACTTACAGCAACTCTAATGAATTGCTTTGTAGACATTTTGTACGATTGCACTTTCCAGCATACATGTTTTGTTCTTGTTCTTTGCTTTACTATAGAGCTGGCAATACATACCCTATCCGGACTAACCATTCGAATAGGGTAGGCTACCTGACCTATTGCGAGTAAGTAGAGATTGGTCCGGGTGAAGGAGGTGAGAATTGAATCTACAATCTCCCTCATATAATGACTTGCAATAAGTAAGTAACTACTAAATTAGTTATTTAATTTAGTAATTTAGAGTATTAATTTTTTATTTTTTATTTTATTAATATATATAAAAATTTGATATTTCTTCGAATAGAGTAAAATATGATAGGATTTAAAAATTTAGGGTATGAATAGGGTTAGGATTGAAAGATTCTCAACCCGTGAGTAAGATAGGATAAAATTTTAATAAAATTTTTAATCCGCATGTAGAATTAGGGTAGGATCCAAACCCTATCCTACCCTACTTTATCTATTGCCAGCCCTAGATGCAGATGCATAGGCATAGGGTAGCTAGTGGGCAAATACCAGTATATACCACTACTTATTTGTCGTTCAGATTCCAAGTATCCTGAATTCCTGATTGCTTTGTTTTTGTAATTTTATTTTATTTTCTTAAATCAGTGGCGTCAAGTAAGTAGTTGAAATAACAGATGAAATTGACCAGAAATTGAAACATCAACATGATTAATTCATTATCGATGGTTACCGGTGGACCCAATAATGATATAGCCACTAGCAAGATAAAGTAATTCGTTTGAAACCTAGATTTGGCAATGCCATCATTGCATTGGTTTGCAGCAAGAAAACTTGGGGAAAAATTTTACAAAAGGTGTGATCTGTTGTTAGCACTCAGAGTTATTGTTCACCAGAAAATTTAGATTTTATCTGTCACCAATAATTTTTTAACGGAAAAATATAGGTAGACAATGAAAATATTAAACAATGTGAATAATAATTATATCGGATGTTCATTTTACTAGGTGTGCGGATGGTTATTTTAATATTAAGATTTAAGTGGGTAATTTGGAGGTATAGTGTGTTTTGATTTGATTGGTGATTGTTCATGTTCAAAAAAATTATTGATTACTCGCATTTCCCCTTTTTAACCTACAAAATTGAATCAAATTAAAAATTAAAAATAATTTAAAAAAATTCCAAAAACATTAGAAACAAAAAAACCTACTAAATTCATTAATAATAATCAATCCAAATAGAGTACTTTTCAACATTTGCTAATTCTTTTGAATTACCCCTTTACTCATGTTCACCTCTTTTTTTTCTTCCTCCCAACACCACAACTTCACCTCTCACTAACGATCACCCACTGCCACCGCAAACTGTTGCCGCTGGCCACTCTAAACTCTAAATCGTAAATTCTAATCCCTAAACCTTTCAAAAAATAAGTGTTAAAAAGGTCTTTTTCTAAATAAAAAAGAAAGAAAGTTGACGATCGTTAGTTAATTAAAGGTTAATTCCTTATACTTATTCTATAACAATATGCCAAAAATAAATCTTCTTTTATCGTTAAATTTATCATATCTCATTCAAAATAAAGAAAAGCTTAAGCATGAAATGTAAACAAGCTTACTCTATATGCTCTATATATAATATCACACAAGTTTACTCTATTTTTCTCACCCCGTTCCAAACACATCTATAATATTGTGACCATACCAATGGGTTAGAGTTAAGTAAATTATGCTAGCAAGATATCACTATGTTTTTGCTACTATAGATGCTGCTTATTTATTAATATGAAGTAGGACAATTACAAAGTGTTGCCATGGTAAGTCACAAGACTGGTCGAACCAATACCCTGCAGTACCTTTGACAGCATATACTAAACAAACTGCATTCTACATTCCTTTTGATTTCGCATTTAGAAACAAGCAATGTAAAATTGGAAGATAAGTTGAATACAGATATCGCAGACTTAACCAACTCTTCACAAGGAACTCAACCAACTTTCATAAGAGTGGAAGAAGCAACTAATCAGAGATTAAGTTTACCGGCCAGGTACCAAGAGTGCATCGCCAGGCTTCCGAATGACATGATATTCGCAAGCGAAGATAACCCGTGAATCATACCAAACTTCTTGTTCATGGCTGCAAGCTTTGGGTTCTTCTTTGCAACTTCCACATTCTTTGACCACCCAACTTCCTCCCCAATATTGTTTTCTCTCTCCACTTTATGTCTTTGCTTCATCATCTGTTAACAGAATAGCAGATCTAATGTATTATGAACTTTTGAAAGGCATAGCAGTAATTGTTGGCAGCTTACTGGCACAGAAATACAATTATGACTTAAAAATTAGTTGGAAGTTAGGAAGAGGACTGCAAAGTACAAGTATTTATTAGAAATTATAAGAGTAAATCAAGCAATAGAGGAATTGAGGAAGCACGGAAGGAATAAAGACAATGCATAGGATATTATACAAAGCAGATGCAATTTTCCATACAAAATTAGAAAAAAGAAAGAGTAACACCTAAAAGTAAGAATGAATATTAAGTTAATAAGAAATAATTCCTAGATTCAAAGCAACAAACAACCCACAGGTCAACTTAGTTTAGGATGAACACCAATTCTTGATTTACTTTTTCTGTCTTTTTTTTTGGGGGCAGCGGTTAAAAGAGGACACAACATTAACAAGAGAAGAGTGGTATGTAGAACTCAGGATAACATATCCTCCTTTAAGCTTATGACATAACAATATTCTGACAAACTCGGCTTGAATGTGCAGAAAGTATCATGAGCTTAATTTGGTAAACTAGTGGAGTGGGGGAAAACCATATTAATAGGTGCTGAAGGAGCATTTTTTAGCCATTTATGAGGCTGTTCTCATCTATGGTTGCATTGTTCCATTATTTAGGATCATCAATGCTAATGACATAATAAAGTGCATGATTGATGATTGATATGAAAAAAGATTTTAACATGTATGCAGAATATTAAATAAGATCATTTTTCTCCTCCATAAAAGATTATAACATGCCATTTTCCACTATGAACAGCTACATAGATCAGTTAATACCATTGTGTCTCATTATTTGTTCTTGTCATGAAGATAAGACAAAGTTTGTGATTGTTATTTTTGATAGAATAATATAACCATACTATTTGTCAAAGGATACTTTAAACCTGCTGAATGTAACCAGCAACTAAGAAATAAATTTTCATGTGCTTATATTGTTTTTCCCTTCGAACATTTGGGACCAAGTTCCACCACTGCTACTGTGATCCAGAAATGTGATATAAAAAAAAAAGATTCAAAAATTGTGCCCCAGGTTTCAAACTTCTGCTGAAAGAAGAGTTGATGTGTATGAAATCCTTGAAAAGAAATTTAGCTTGCCTTTGAAACTTGATTCACCAGCATCAAGTACTTCTGGCAATATACATCTCAATCAATTTCCCATGTTGAGTTCTCGATTCAATAGAAGAATCATTTTCGTTGGTGTAATTCCATTTTTTTCCGAAAGATACTTTAGTCTTTGTCACGAATGCGAGCAACATGTTTTGACCTTGTTATTACTGTAAATGTCAAAAATAAAGAATAAAAGGACAACCCGGTGCACAAACATCCCATTAACAGAGTTTAGGGAATGGTAAGTTTCACAGCTTAAAACCATGGCCTTGAGGTCACACAGAAAGAACTAAATTGTTGCTCCAAGGCTTTCCTTCAATTAGGTGAGATCAGACATGACTATACTTGATTTGACTTCCACTCAAACAGGAACCGCATTGCATGCAGCATGCAATTCACAAGAATATGAAGTTATATACTTAAATCTAGATGGATGATCTCCGCGGAAAACGGTAGCAAAGGTATATTCAACATTGTTTAATATATTGGAAGGACGTAAGGACCAAAAATTACCTCAATGGTCATAGGTGTAAAGACAAACAAGTTTGTAAGGTTGAAGGCAAAGGACGACAGCAAGAACCCAAGCTGGTACTTTTCAGTAGTGGAGGAAGACTTCCAAGGGTGAAGATACCCAAAAGATGCCACTGATATGGCGCAACACACGCCCACCATCGAGAAGTACGCCGGGAACATCTTGCTCTGCAGGTTCCCAAACTGATGCCTTGGCAGGTTCCTGAATCAAAACACCCATACACGATTCAAACCAAGACAAATTAGTAATTATATCTAAAGTTATAATAGTCATCATCTTAGTCTTCAATACAATTCATGGCAGTAAATTAGTACCCCAATGTCTATAATACAAAAATATATCATGATTCAAATTTCTGCATGATAAGAGTACAGTCATAGGTAAACTAAATTGGTAACATAAATATCTCCCACTAACAAATTGACAATGCAAACTAGGAGCACGAAAATAGCATTAATGTACTTTTTTTTCCAATTTCTTTGTTAGCATCTTACGTGAGCTACATCACTCGATAAACAAAACATATCATCACCTTGCATCTTAATTAACACTCCATTAGTGTCATCTGATCAAAGCAACAAAGTAACATTACATAGGGTTTTGCTAACCAATGTCCTAGGGCATTGATTTACATTTCTAATGGTGGAAAAACTTTAACCATAACTAGTACACTACCAAATTGTTCTTTGTACGGGGATAACGGATTCTTACTTGAACATGATGATGCCGCCGATGAAGGTGACCCATAAAGCAGCACCGAAGGCGGTGGAGAAGCAGAGAAGGTGAGAGAGTTTGAGGTAAGTGGAGATTCTACTTGCGGCTGAGTCGGAGTTGGATCGGAAGGTTTCAGGTGAGAAAATGACTCCGACGGCCAAGAAAACCACCGCGGTTAAGAAGCGAGTCACCCAACCCATTGTGGAATGATTCTTACTCAGTGTTTCTCAACACTTTGCTTGTGGTTAAGAACCTTCGTGGCGTGGATGCTTCTGGAAGAGAGAGTAGGTGCGCCGCTGTGACCTTAAATTCATTCATTAAGACAACTATGACTTCGTGACAACAAGGCTCAAATTTTTGGCTATTTCAAAGACAGAAAGATTGAGTTAGCGTTTGGTAGAGAGGCAAAGTTAGAAAGATTGAGATTGAGATAAAGAGATTAAAAGATAGAGATTGAAATAAATTTTAGTATTTTGTTTGATGCAAAGGAAAATTGAAATAAGAATAAAATTTTAATTTAATTTGTATAAAAGATAAAATCAAAATTAATTAATTAAAATAATAATATTTTAAATATAAAATGTTATTAAAATTTCAGTCTCTAACTTTAAAAATTTTAGTCTTGTGTCATACTTTTTGAAAGTACTAAAATACTGAAATTTTGGGTACAGAGACAGAAAATTTAGTACCAGTCTTTGAACCAACAAATATGATACTAGTCTCAGTCTCCCAATTTTTATCTTAGTATCTCAAAACAAATGCTACCTTAAAATTATTTTATAGGGTGAAAATTCAAGTACAGTCAAGTTAATGTGAAGTTAATAGTTGAGAATTGTTAAATAAAAATTTAGTCAAAAATCAGTTAAATTATTTAACGGTTCTCAACTATCAATTTCACAGAAAAAATACTGCACCTGAATTTTCACCTTCTTATATATCATAACATTTATAATTTTATATTTATTATATTTAAAATTATATAATAATTTTAATAATAATTAATAAATAATAAATAAGATTATTTGATCTAATTTTTTATTCTCTTTTAAATATTATTGTTTGATCATATTTGTGTTATGTGTGTATAATTTTTTGTGGCACTTTGCTTGAATTAATTTTAGGGATTTTGTTAAGAACTCAACTAAGGACACTTACTAACATTAAAAAGTTCAGTATGACAACGATTAATATCTCAGTACAATATTAATAATTGTGACCAAAATAATATTAGAACCAATGAGTAACAAATGTTAAGTTAGGACTTAGGACCTCGAATGTAACTTTTAACATGTTATTATCTAGCTAATGAAACTCTTAATTTAATTGTGTTATGTATTTGTTTGGGCGTCATTATTTTGATAGAATAAGATCTTTTTTTAATGAAAAAGGATTTTTTTTTAATGTGTTTGACAAATTTCTAGTATTAAAAGTAGAAGCACTAGAAAAATCAGAAAAACATCTTTTTTGAGAAGTTGTAATTTACATCTTTTTTTAAAAGATATTTTTTTTTTAAAAAAAATATTTTTTATGTAATAAATAAACAAAAAAGTACTTTTATATTGTTATCCCCAAACATAATTGATAAATAAAAAGATCTTTTTACATAAGATACTCAAACATAAAATTACTTTTACTTTTTTCATAAGATCTTTTAAAAAAAAGATAACTCGAAAAAAGATCTTTTCATAAAAGTTTACCCAAACAAGTCATATATCTTTTAACCATTAATATAGAATTGTAAATTTGTAATATAAATATTTCTTTAAGAATTATTTTAACCATTAATCTCAAAAGATAACTACTGGCTAAACAATGACAGGGAAATGGTCGTTGTTTGATTTAAATTGGAATTCACATGAAAAGAAGAATTTGCATTTTCAAGAGCTAGATACATTGAAAAGACAAAAATACAGTTCCAATTCCCAAGTTGGTCACAAAGAGCCAGTTAAAATTGGTAGATTTCCTAAACTCTTGAATTTTGTGTTCTCTAGCTTGGACTTCAAAGTTCAATCTCTTTAGAACAACCCCATTTTTAGTGTTTTATTTATTTATTTTTATGAGATTTAGATTTTCTAGTATTTTTTAATTTGAAAATCCCACTTTTTTTTTAATTGTTGTTAGTCCAAATTGTAATATGTGTAATTTTTAGGAAAAATGGACAAAAAGTACACATGAATTTTTACACAATGACAGATGTATACTCTAATTTTTTAATGAGTCATCTGTATATATCAATATCGAGCACCTTTGTCATTTTTACCTTTTTGTCGTCTGCTTTTTTAGCAGTAGTGATTGCCAGATGACTCTGAGCATTGTGTGATGTGACCCTTTTGATAACGACACTTTGAAAATTAAATAATAAATTATTGAATTTGTTAAATTTGAATAAAATAAATTTTACAAGTGATTTAGAATTTTTGTTCTTTTCATTTCTTCTCCAAAAAGTAGATGTGGATCAAGGGATGCAACTCAGAAATAGCTGCTAAGATAATGTTCGAAGTAAATTTTGAAAAAAGAAGAAAGATGATGAAGATTCTAAATTATTTGCAAATTTTTTTTATTATTAAAATTTAACAAATTTAATAATTTATTATTTAATTTTCATTGTGTCATGAAAAAGGTTATGTCACTATGTACAAAATTACTTGGCAGCCACTATTGCCAAAAAGGTTATTTAGGCGATAAGACAACAAAACTTGATATTAGTGTGTACACATGACTCATTAAAAAATTGGAGTGTACATTTATCTACCATATGAAAATCTATGTGTACTTTTGTCTATTTTTCCGTAATTTTTATTTTTTTTGGTGACTCCGTAATTTTTATTTGTATCAATAAAAACTTATCTTTGATTAAAAAAAATTAATCTCTTATATAAATTTCCTATCAGAATAACACCACCAAATATCAATGGGTACAGTAAATAATCCGTTGATAATGTTCAAATTATATTAGTATGAGTTTATGCATATATCAACTTTCCCGAAGAAAAATCTTTGAATTATACATATATTTTCTAAATTCTTGTGATATTTAGAATAACACCATGGCCAGGTTCTATAACCAAACGGAAGTCAGGTGAATGGCAATAACTCTGAGACAAAGATATCCTAAACTTGATCAAAATGAGACACAAAATCACCTTCAATTCTGTCATGGCTAAGTGTTGTCCAGCACAAATCCTAGCCCCTAATCCAAATGGAACATATGCTTGTGGGAATTTGCAAGCTCCAACAATCCCATTTGAGAATCTTTCTGGATTGAACTCGTGTGAATCATGACCCCAAATCTCAGGGTCTTGCATTAGTATTGGGACTGAAATCTCAATGTTCATTCCTTTTGGAATTAGGATACCTTTCAAATGAATGTCTTCCAATGCTGATCTCGACACAAACGCCGCCACCGGATAAAGCCGCATTGTCTCTTGAATCACCATGGTCAGCTGCAAGGATAGCATTTTCAAATTTTCAATAGAAAATCATGTGAAGTTGATAGCTAATATATCGATATATCACATAAAATAGACAAGCTACCTTATGTACAAGACTTAATGAGTTAATATGTATTCAATTCACCTTTCAAACTAGGTGAAAACTCAAGCGCAGTTGACTTCACGTGAAGTTGATAACTCAGAGTCGTTAGATGATTTGATTGATTTGACTAAATTTTCATCTAACGGCTCTCAACTATCAACTTCACGTGAAGTCGACTGCACCTGAGTTTTCACCTTCAACCTGAGTTTTCACCTTCAAACTATGTACAAAACTAATATATTGATTCACGCGAAGATGATAGCTAAGATATTAACATGCACATATTATGTTAAGTAGTTTAGTTAAACATGTTAAACATTTTAACGATTCTCAGTTATCATCTTCATATGAAGATACTTTCATGTGAGTAGTCACTTGTTAGAATGGCATTTGAATAAGTTTTTGCATGGAGAATAGCATGCAATTGGACAAAAAAATGTGTCAAGTTTCTCTTAATCTTGAATAATTTAAACAATACTTCCATGCCATTTGGTTGAAATCAAATACAAAAAAAGATTCAAAATAACTGATGATCCAAGGGTCAATGCAATAAAATGCAGCATTATGGAAATTGGAAACAATAAACTCTAACACATGAACATACCATCTTCATTTTTCTAAGCATACTTGCATGTGGAGGATTGTTGCCACAAACTTGAAGAACCTCGGCCCTAACTCGATCTTGCCAATCCTGGTGTATGGCTAGCAACATCAAGCACCATGATGCTGTAATTGCAGTACTCTCATGTCCAGCAAAGAATATGTTCTTGCAGTTATCTATTATGAACCTGTCGCGAGATATCGAATCTGATAAGATTCCATCATTCCCCTCACAACTCTTTGCACCTTCAAGTATCATTTGTAAAAGATCTTGCTCTTCTGCATCTTGCTTCAACCGCTCGTCTATGATCTTTGATATCATTGAGTTTACCTCTTTCTCCAATCTCCATATCTCTCTGTTTCTTTTAATTGGCAGGCATCTAAACCAGAGATTATAACACAATTTTTCAAGATATGGAAACAAGAACACTATGCAACAATTTTTCATGAACCATACAAGTCTTTTTTGTAACCATATACATACCTAAAGCCTGGAATTCCAGCTTCCTTTGCAGACAAGAGGTTTTGAAGATCTCTAAGCTTTGAAAATATTTCATTTCCTTCAACATAATTGATCCCAAAACAAGCTCTTGCGATTATGTCGGCTGACAAGCTTCGCAAATCGTCGTCGATTCTAAGGTCCAAAGCCTCTCCTTCATTATTGAGTCTACTTTCCCAAGACTTGAGTGTTATATTTGTGGAGTGAACAATCAAGTTAACCATTTCCTTCATCATTATATTGTAACAAAACACAATTTATTAGATAACAATTCTAAATCAATATTGAACACTATAGCTCTAGTTTTTAGTTTGATTTGCAATCTCAAAATACTACATGTCAGTTTCTTCTCTATATACTAGTCCATTTTTCTTGATTGAAGTGACAAGTGCAAGGAATTTTAAATAGTAGGCCTACTCAAACTAAATGATGATCAAGGAAAAACCAAAGACAAAAGAGATCTAAATTAATCAATTAAGTGAAAAATCACAAATCGGGTCGAATGTCAATCTTAATTAGCCTAAAACCATAAGGTAATGACCCTATGAATCTTTCCAATTACATATTATTCATTTAATCAAATCTTAACCAACATGACAAAATAACCCCAAATATATCTTCCATTTGACAAATTTAACCAAACTTTCAGTCAAATTACTGATACACTTATATTCCTTTGGTTCATCTTGTCAAATAGAGCATGTTTTTGGAGTGTGATTTTGTCATTTACATCTTTTGGAGACTATTTTGTCAAAATAGTAATAGGATACAAAATAGCTATTTACTCTGATCATATTTAGAAAATTATTAGTGGTTTTAATGAAGTTACCTTGACCTTATCAAGGTATAATGAAGGAGCAATGATCTTCCTCTGATGAACCCAAATTGGTCCACTTGATGACAATATACCTTGACCTAAGAGTGGCCCTAATTCTCTGGATTGAAGAGAAGGCTTCCCTAGATTCACAGATGTGTAAAGGGTGATTTCTTTCACCATTTCTATATCAGACACCACCAACCACTCTACACTCCCAGAAGAAAACAAGTATATGGGACCTGCATGCATGCAATTTATTTTATTTTATTTTATTAATAGTGGAGACTCACGCCCAATTGTCTTCATGCGAGGTTAATAGCTAAGAACTGTTAGATGATTCGACAGATTTGACTAAATTGTGATGATGTGTTCTAATGATTCTTAACTATCAACATCTGCATGTGAGTTTCCATCTTTATTAATTCTTTTCGAGAAAACCAAAATTAACAAAGACTACAAAATAATAATGAGAAAAAGGACAATTAAAGTAGTTACATACCATATTGTCTTCTCCATTTTACAACATGAGGAAACAAATTGTAATACCACCTGTGAGATATAGAAGAAGAAACACCTTTGTCTTTGTCTTGGTGTGAAGATG
This sequence comes from Arachis ipaensis, assembly GCF_059453495.1. NCBI lineage: Eukaryota > Viridiplantae > Streptophyta > Magnoliopsida > Fabales > Fabaceae > Arachis > Arachis ipaensis. The sequence continues at coordinate 10,063,355 of NC_142444.1, forward strand.
CAACATTATGAACTTGATGTTGTTCTAGAATCTTCTTCTTTTCTGGGATGTTACCAAAGTAGAAGTGAGGAGAAGGTCCATGAATACCCTGCTTCTGAAGCTTTGATCTCAATGATCTTGGCTTCAACAACAACTCATTCACAACATGCAACAACACCAACGACAACCCTGCTAAGACAACACCCTTTATGTTCATCATCATCATCTTCTTCTTCAACACCTTCTCTATTGGTTTAAGAAAGCAAAATGAGTGTTTCTTTAGTGCCAAAGAGAGTTATGGACTTATTAATTACATGGTTTTTTACATAATGCTCTCTCCACTCAGTTAATGGGGTTGTAAGATTGTTCAAACTTCTAAGATTATTCTACCCGTTCAAACTTACTCAAGTAGTATCTAATTTTAATTACTCAAATTAAATAAGGGTACTGTTAATAAATGATTACTTAAAATATTACAAAAACAAAGTTTTTAAAGAAAATATAAAAAATGTGAATCTGTTTAAATTTTTATATACATTAAGGAAATCTATCCATCATCCTTAAGTTTCTGAGAACTCATTGAGTAGTTGACTTGTTTTTGTTTTTGGAACTCGTATATACAGATATGCTCCCTTTGTCCATAAATACTATGAGGTTATTTGAATAAACTCTTTTCTTTTTTCAAAAACAAATTAATGGTCTTATTTAAAAAATAAATAAAAAATAAAAAGTAAGATATCTCATATAAAAATATTTTTTATTTATTAATTATATTTAGACATAATAATATAAAATTATTTCTTTATTATGTTAGAAAAGAGAAAATTGTATCTTTTCAAAAAAATATTTTCTTTTATTTTTTAAATACTTTTAATTTTATTTAGAAAAATTTGCCAGGCGCACTAAAATTTTATAAAAGATCTTTTTTTAATTATTTTTTAACAATTTAATGACATAGAAACATGCATTATGTTAACTTTTGACAAATATATATATATATATATATATATATATATATATATATATATATATATATAAGTGATATTATTAACCTTAACAATGTTTGAAATGTTTAAAGTAAATTAACTTACCCATCTCCTTTTAAATGAAATATTCAGTTTTTGTATTAGTTATACTGTACTTGAATGAATTAATGGATATAAAATAATTTATACTTGATCGCATATAAAATAATATTTTGTCAAATTTAATAAGATTGTTTGTTTTTCACATTAACTATTACTATATGATTGTCAAATTTAGATTCATTTGTTAATCTTAGACCAACTATTTCTCCTTATTCAAGACATATTATTCATCATTGCTACAATATTCTTATGATGGAGATTACATTCATGCAGAAAAGTCCATGGACTTTAACCTAGTCGACAGATATAGAACCAATGAAGTTACAAATAAAAGGCCAATTCCCTCTTTCTCATAATTTCTTACTTTTGATTATCCTCATCAAGAACTGGCAAAGCTTGGGATAGAATTTCAGCTGCTTGCTCAATCTCCTGCTCAGTTATGATCAATGGTGGAACAAGCCTAACAACATTTCCTTTTCCAGCCGTTAATACCAGGAGGCCGGAATTTCGGCACGCGTCGACAAGGGGTGAGGCAGGTACATCTAGATCGATCCCTATGATTAGGCCAAGACCACGGATTTCTCTGACATGTCTGTTTCCTCCTAACTTCTGCTTAAGTAGGTCTTTGAAATATAGGCCTTTCTTGCATACAGAAGAGAGGAACTCAGGTTTTGAGATTTTATCCAAAACAGCAAGAGCAGCATTACACACTAGAGGGTTTCCTGCAAAAGTACTTCCATGGTCACCATAATTTATAGCAGACGCGACTCTCTCGGTCACTAGGACCGTTCCAATGGGCAGACCGCCGGCGAGAGGCTTGGCAAGGGTCATGATATCTGGGAAGACACCATATGCCTCATGTGCCCAAAGATACCCAGATCGACCTAGACCACATTGGACCTACAAAATCAAAAAGAATAATCAAATGTGCTAATTCATTAATTTTTAGAGTTAAATAAGTTTTGAATTTAGCTAAAAGATGCTCTGAGAACACATTAAGAAGATAACAATGAATTTTTTTGAAGTTTTAATGTACTTAATGCATTGGAAATATAAAAGAATTACTCACAACTTTATTCTCACAATGTTTCAATCAATACAAGATCAACAAAATGAAAAAGAGAAAACAAGCCAACTAACCATTTTGAATGACAAAATCATCAACAATAGAGGGATGTTAGACAATCTTTTTCCAGGAATCATAATGCAAGTGAAACCGATCAAAATAAAACCCTTCGATATTTGGTTTACTTGCACAAATTTCTGATTTGAAAGAAATTCACCAACATAAGGCATCTGTCTACTACACAAATGCAATTAAACTTAAAGATTAGATAGTGGTGCATACCTCATCAAACACAAGAAGTGCCCCAGTTTCATCACAAGCTCGGCGTAGAGACTCTAAAAATTCTCTTGTGGCACTGTATATTCCACCTTCTCCTTGGATTGGCTCGACAAAAACTGCAGCAATATTCCCCTGCTTAATCCGTTCTATTGCAGCATCTGCATTTCCATACTCTACAAATGTCACCCCGGGCATAACAGGTTCAAAAGGTGCTCTGTAATGCACTTTACTAGTCAAAGCAAGTGCTCCCATTGTTCTCCCATGGAAACAGTTGCTAAAAGCTATAAATTCTGTTGCCGCTGCTTTTCCGTCAGTACATGTATGCCTCTGATACTTTCTTGCGAATTTAATAGCTGCTTCGTTAGCTTCGGTTCCGGAATTAGTGAAAAATACACGATCAGCAAAAGAACAAGCCACTAGACGCTTTGCTAGTTCTATCTGCATCAATGACAAGAAATGTAGAAATGGATAAAGGTTTAATGCGATGCTGCATGGAAACACATGCAGAACATGACATGAAGTAAAGCATAATTAAGACTATATTCAGTTATAATTAAGATAGACAATGGGATAATGAACTTCATTATTTTTATTAGGTAAATAAAATGCAGTGCATTAGTTTCTATAAACACTTGAAAAGTAGGGTCTAAAACGCAGGGAGCAATTTAACTACCTTTTGGATTGCTTCTATTATGCAACACTAATAAACTTATTTCAATATATATGACAAATTAGCCATAGAAAGCTTTAAACAATGTAATGTACACCATGCTTCATCTGATATTTTGTTTTTCCGTTTTTTAATTGTTGTACCTTTTTTCTTTCCTTGCAATAGTTCTAGGTTTTCAGAAGTTTTATAAGCACTTCATACTCTTTTTAGTTTACAGATGTTTGACAACAATAACTCAGTTTCTCAAGATTTAGCAACTTCCACTATGAAAAAGACAGCTTCAATACTGAAATTTTTCTTTTTCTCACAAATTGTGGTATATCACAATTAAGCTAACCAAACTTCTATCAATCAAATCCTGAAATCCAATCTCTTCCAAACATTTCTAGAGAAATTTAATTGCACTCAATTCTTCATCCATTAAGACAATAATTGACATGCACCAGATGAAGGAACCAATAAACAATTTAATAGTCATTCCCATGTCCAATGATCCAAACCTGGTGTTGAAAAAAAAATTACTAACGAATTTCAAATTTGTTGTCTTCTGCAAAATCATGAATTATCTATAATAAACAACAAATGAAACAAATCGGTATTTGTTCCCCTGCAGTTGCTTCTATGTGTTCTAAGAAGACTAGTGTTTTCAAACAAAGTAACAAACCATGAAAATCACAGTCATTGATTAAATTCTTTTCCCCATAATTTCTAAGAAATTGATGGCAATTTCATAATGTAGACATAACACAGACAGACAGATAAATAATCGCATACCTCACACCAGAAAAATTGAGTTCAAAATTATAAAATGTTCTATGATTTCTAAGGCATTGAAGTTAATTTATAGGCCCATAGCTTAGAAAATCATGGCATCCACACACCTGAGGAATTGTATAATACATATTGCTGACATGAGTAAGGGTGCCGGCTTGTGATACGACTGCTTTCAACCATTCTGTATCCCCATGCCCAAGTGCATTGACAGCAATCCCGGCACTCAAATCCAAATACTCTCGCCCCTCGACATCATATACCTTACAACCTTGCCCCCTCTCAAGAACCACAGGTGCTCTAGCATACGTTCCCACTAAATACTTCCCTTCCATCTCAATCACTGCATTAGCCTTTGCTGATCCTACCTTCCCGGCACTAGCTGCTTCAACATCCACATTAAGGCATGCCTTCGGAACAACGCTTTTGCAATTCGTTCGAATAACTGCTGCTCTTCCTCTGGCCGAAGCTTTTTCTCTCTCCAAATTGAATAGTTTCCTAATGTTGTAAGATGATTGAGAAATTGAATGGTTCAGACAAATGTGAATGGTACTCATTGTGTTCAACAACAAAGGCCTTGAGTCCTTAACTCTCCTTTATCACTTCTGCTGAAACAAAAGATAAATAAACATAAACAAAAAGTAGTTCCCTTAAAATTCAGACACTCAATTGAAGCTAGAAATTCTGTGTTACATCTGTTGAAAGTAAAACTAATACATTGGCAACTTTAAAAGGCCCAAAAATAACCTCAAAAAAAAGAAAAAAAAATACCAATACAATATTTTTTCAATATATATATAAAAGAAGTTTAAGTATAAAGAATTTAGATTCTCTAAAGTGAGAAAATTGGTAAAATAATAAAGTAAGGAGTTAATCATCATTGAATTTGTAACTTCCATCACATGTGAGCCCCACTACTTAATTTAGGAGTGATTAATCCCTCATTTTATCATTTTACCAATTCCTTCCCACACGTTAGAGGATCTTGATCCAAGTGTAAATGACAAGTAACGTTATGAAAAAAGAAGCAAATATAATGAGCAGCAAGAAAACTACTTCTCTTTGTGAAATGCCAAAAATGAGTCTCCTTACTAATTGATTAATAAATATAATATTGTTATTGAAATACAATTCGCAATTCCACACAAATCTAAATGTACAATATAAATACAAAAAACAAAGCAAATCAATCATGGAAAAAAAAAACACTAATAGGATTTTAGTGTACAATAAGAAAAATAGACAATAATATAATAACAAAACAAAAAATAGAACAATTTAATAAATCAGAACCGCATATCTGCATATATTAACAAACACCAACAGCCTGTTACAGCCAACAACATCACAAAATCAAAATCAAATTCATGAAGCAAAATATACTTTTAAATGTAAAAATAAATTACATGATCAGAAACTTATTATTAATTGGGATAAAATCAAATTCATGAAAGAAAATGCCAAAATCCAAGCAGAAAATGAGAGAGCAGTGAATCTTACCAGGAGGCAGGGACGAGGGAGAAGCGGCTGCAGAGGTGAGGGACGACGGCGAAGCGAGTGGAAGAGACGCCGGGGGTGGTGGCAACGATGCGGGTCGCTGAGCAGCGATGCAGGGGGAAATGGAGAACGGCGGCGGCGCAGGAGTTGAATGGACTAAACGGAGCAGCGACGCCGGCGCGGCGGAGTGAGAGAGCAGAGAAGGAAAAGAGAAGAAGAGAAAGGTAGCAGAACTGCCGCAGCACTGGGTTAAGGCAAGATATTTCACGACGCCTAGATTCAATTAACAAATTTTTATTGTATATATTTAACATGTGATAAAAAAATATATTAATATATATTTAACATGTGATAAAAAAAAGTTTTATTGTATTAATTGTAAATAAGTTGTATTATTCATTTATTATAAGTTTTATTATTCTACTATGATGAATTTAATTATTTAGTAACTTGATTATTTAGTTAAAAAATATATTAATAAACGGTCTTATTATATATTCAAATATTTTTATCAACTAAATTTAATTAACAAAGTTCAAACTCAACAAAAATTACTAGTACAATGAACATGTAAATCACAAGTTTTTTTTTTTTAACATTTTTTTGTTCGTGCGTTTTCTCTTTATCGTCATTCTTTTGTTGTTGTGGCTATTGTTATATTTTTTTTTATTTCTTCTCCTTTTCTTCTTAAACTCTGTTTGATTGATGTATAAGATGAGATATAGACACAGATATTAAAAACATAGATTAATAGACATAAAATATTTGTGTCTATATGTTATATTTGGCAAAAATAATGAACAAGACACACAAATATTTAGAAAAGACTAAATTACCCTTCATTCAAAAAAGGTTTGAAAAGATAGGAAGACAAAATTTGAAAATTTAAAAATTGAATAAGAATAAAAGAATAAAAAATTAGTGTCTCACAAATTATGTCTCAGTGTCTTAGCAAATTAGAGGTACACAAATTTAATGTCTCTGTCTATCTGTGTCTTTCCTTGTCCTTCGAAAATTTATGTCTCACATGACCAAACAGTAGGCATGTGCTACCGTGTCCATGTCTCAATAAAAAATGGACGACATAGACATCAACCAAACATTACCTTAGTTATTATAGTATTTCTTATTTTTTTCTTCTTTGCTTTATTTTTTCCCTCTTTTTTTATTAGGTGAAATAAGAAGAATTATGAATAAATAAAACATAAAGAAAAAGATGAAAAAGAAAAAGAAAAAAAAATGATGATGGAGAAGAAGATGATGATGGAAAAGTTTTGAATATGTAGAATTTTTTCAAAAAGTAGTACCGAAATTTTTCAACCATGAGATAAGAACTTTTTTTAATTTTGACATCAAAATTTCTTAATTATGACACATATTCTTATTAAGAGTGTGAAATAAAAAAAATCATGAGAATGTGAAATAAGATGATGAGGATGGAAAGTTTTGAATTGTGCATAATTTAATAGAAATAGCACTGAAATTTTTTAACCGTGACACAGAAATTTCTTAATTTTGATACCAAAATTTTTTAAGTGTGACACATGTCTTCTTAAGAGGGTGAAATAAGAAGAATGATGAAAATGTGAAACAAGTAAAAGAAGAAAAAGACTACATCGATAAGAAAAAGAGGAAGAGAAATTTTAAATTGTATAGAATTTATTAGAAAAATAGCACCAAATTTTTTTTACTGTGACTCAAGAAGTTTCTTAATTTTGACATCGAATTTTTTTAACCATAACAAAAAAATTAACTAATTTTTCTTATCATTGAACTAATTGAGTGATATTAAACTCATATATAAGAGGTCTAGCCATTATTGTGTCATTTGTAACAAATTATTTTTTTAAATATATTTAAATGTATTTTATTGATTGAATGAATTAAAATTTTGGATGGATGATTCTTAAAGATTTTTTGTATCATTTATTAAAAAATTCGATGTCATTTCCAACATATCGGAATCAAATAATGTTAGTGTTGTATTAAAGGGTAATGGTTTGATGATACAATAAGGAAGTTCGATAAAAGCAACAGAAAAAATTGCCCATATACCAGTAAGTGAAGCTTATTTGGGTCGAATTATAAATGCTTTGGTTAAACTAATTGACGGTCGAAGAGAAATTTCATCTTTCGAATCTCGATTAATTGAATCTTCAGCTCTCGACATTATTTCAAGACGTTCCGTATATAAGCCTTTTCTAACAAGATTTATTGTTATTGATTCAATGATCTCTATAGGACGTGGTCAGGGAGAATTAATTATTAGGGACAGGTAAGACATATCAGTAGCTACAAATACGATTATAAATCAACAAAGACAAAATGTAATAGGGTAAAGTACTAAATTAGTCCCCTACGTTTAGGCGTAATCCTGCTTTGGTTCTTAAAGTTTAAAGTGTCTTATTTGAATCCAAAAAAGTTTCATTTAGCTTCAATTTAGACCCATCATGAGGTCAAAGTTAAATAATTAACGAAATGTCCTACATGACAGCAGTACAAAAACAAGATCGATAATCTGGAGAATAAGTATAAGTTTCAGAGACACAAAATCAACCGTGGATGCATCAATACATTTATTTATCATTTTTTATAATTTAAATGAAATATTTTCTATAGAACTAAGGATAATAATAAATAAATGTATTGATACATCCACAGTTGATTTTGTACCTCTGAAGCTTGTATTTATTCTCCAAATTATCGACCTTGTTCTTGTACTGCTGTCATGTAGGACATTTCGTTAATTATTTAACTTTGATCTCATTGTGGGACTAAATTGAAGCTAAATTAAATTTTTTTGGATTCAAATAGGACACTTTAAACCTTAAGGACTAAAATAGGATTACGTCCAAATGTAAGGGACCAATTTAGTACTATACCCAATGTAATACTTGTTTATGTAGCAATTGGTAAAAAAACATTATATGTGGCTCAAGTAGTGATAAATCACTATTTTATGGTATATTTTGGATTGAATTGAGTGGATCTTGTCAACTATTCTCACACTTATTCATGTAAATTGCATGTTTTTAAGTTTCCTTCCTAATTTTGTGTTATGATTGAAAACATAAGCCTTAAAATCGCTAATTTTTATTCTTAATTTTTGTCGTTATAGTATAGTGGTGAGTATTCCCGCCTGTCACGCGGGTGACTCGGGTTCGATCCCCGGTAACGGCGCTAAAAACTTGACGGAGAAAAAATGTCGGTAAAAAATTTTCGCTAAAATAATCGCGTTGCAAGTGTTAGAAACAAGAGACTAAACTGAAGTAAGGATTTGTATATTATTAAATGTAATCAAGTTGTCTATTCAAGTTGTTTAGAATGATACAATATAAAGGGTATTTATAGGTACTAAGAGAATCGTAATAATAAAGACGTAATCACCTATAATAAATATTCAGATATACTAAATAATACTAATTGATCCTAATTATATTCTAACATCCCCCCTCAAACTCAAGTGACAACTTGAGTTTGAAACTTATTTAAAATAACGAAATAAAGAGAAAAAAGAAAAAAAAATACATAAACTCTCTAAAACGGGTGCAGACGGAACTACTGGAAGGAAGCGCAGATGGAACTGCCGCTTATCTGAAGGAAGCACAGACGAAACTATCACTAGTCTGAAGGAAGGGCAGACGGAACTGCCGCTTATCTGAAGGAAGTGCAGACGGAACTGCCGGAAAGAAACGCAGACGGAACTGCCACAAAGAAATACAAACGAAACGCAAATCGAACTGCCACAAGAGAACATAAACGGAACTGTCACGAGAGAACGCAGATGGAACTGCCACGAGAGAACGCAGACGGAACTATCACGAGAGAATGCAGACGGAACTGCCGAAAGAGAGCAAAATCTATATGATTTCTTCATGAGAATAGGAAAACAGCGGATGACATTGGTGTTTGATCATTCAACTCGAAAAGATACAAGACGGAGAGAATAGGCTAGTCGGTAAGGTGAAAAAGCATCAAAGGAGTGACAAAAGGTAAAGAAAAATGGCATAGAAAAAAAAGTGCAAAAACTACGGTGATTTCATCGCAAGAAAAACAACATATCCTCTTCAAGGAGGATACCATGGCTCTGATACCATGTTAGAAACAAGAGACTAAACTGGAGTAAGGATTTGTATATTATTGAATGTAATCAAGTTGTCTATTCAAGTTGTTTAGAATGATACAATATAAAGGGTATTTATAGGTACTAAGAGAATCGTAATAATAAAGACGTAATCACCTATAATAAATATTCATATATACTAAATAATACTAATTGATCCTAATTGATCATAATTATATTCTAACAGCAAGTATATATCTAAACTGACAATTAAACCTCAATTAACATTTAAATTGTTTGTCACTTAAGCAAACCCAATAAAAATAACCGAAATATTTAAATCTCGGGTCGTCTCTCAAAGAAATTGCAGGAAAGTGTAAATGTGTAATTTATTGTTGGCTATGATGTATATTTTGGGATTTTTGTAATAAGAAACAAGAAAGTAAAATGGCAAGAAAATAAACTAATAACTAAGAAAAGTCCTAGCAGGAGGTAAGAATTGGAATTCCTATCCTCGTTATCATCCTCAATTGTGATGGTAAATGTAAATTCCCTTTACTTAGTTACCCTTTACTTAGTTAACCTCTAACAAATAAAGGAAAGTCAAGTGCGTACAATCAACTTGAGTTCACAACTCCTAGTCAAACCACAATGAAAGACTAGATTTAGTGAAGTTCAAGCTAACCGGCAATCTTTAATTATCATTCAACAAGAGACTTTGACAATTCAAGAGTCTCCAAATTATCAACCCAAGTCAAGAACACAAAAATCTATTTTAAAATCCAACCAATTATTTCATCAAACACTTGGAAGACACTAAATAAAAATATAGAAAATTAACCATAAATATTAAATCTAAACTACCAAATGCAATAATCAATAACTAACAATTAAAGAAAGAAGCCATAAACATGGAATACTTCAGATTGCATTAAAAGGGAATTAAATCTCCCCTCATTAGAAAGGGGGGAGGGGTGCCGAGATCCTGGGCAGCGGGGTCTTCCCATCATGATCGACTAAAGGCAAAAGAGATATTGGTTCGAGTCCAATTCATGATTCCAGTTCAGAAGGACTTCATTCAATCGAAGAAAAGAAGGAAGCATTACGAACAGATAGCCCAGACAGGGTGACAAGATGTGACAACCAAAAGGAATCCTTTTCGCTTTCTCCAACAACGAATTCGAAAGTCAGCAAAAGACAGCACTAAAAAAGTCGCATTCTACAAAAAAATCAAAGAAAAAATGAAGTAAATAGAATATTCAAGAGGCCTGTAAAGATTTCTATACAAAAATAGAGCATCTTGTAGAAGTCTTTTCGAATAATTTTTTGTCTACCTTATTATCCTTCAAGGATCCTTTGATTCATTACGTTAGATATCAAGGAAAATCCATTCTGACTTCAAAGAATGCGCCTTTTTTGATGAATAAATGAGATAACAAAAAGAGCTGGTAAACTAAATTGGAAAAATAAAGAAATCAACAAGAGAAGATAGACTAAGATACTAGAACAATAAAAGGTAGAAGAAAACTAAATTAAAGTAAGATAAAATTCTGAAGTTAAGAAGAAATAAGACTAAAAATCCTAAAACCTAGAGAGAGGAGAGAGCCTCTCACTTTAGAAACCTACATCTAAAACCTAAAGTGTGAATGAATGAAGAGTGAATCCCCCTTTCTAGCTTCACTCTGCAGCCTCTTGTCTTCATTTTTGGGCCTGAAACTGGGTCAAAAGCAGCCCAAGTCGGGACCGACTTCCATGGGTAACAATTTTTCTTTTCAACACCAATTCTTACTCTTCTTTGTTAGTTAGTTGTTGCATTGCATGATAGATTGCATGGTTAGTTAGTTGCTTGCATTTAGGTACTACTTAGTTGAAGTAATGATTTCCTTTTCAAGAAACTATTTTAGGGTATTTTACTAATTTCAATTAAAATTTTTGTTGAACTTGCTTAAAGAAATTTAATTTGGAACATGGTTTTAGAGCTCAAACACACAAGCCCAGTGAGATTTTTGAACCTATTTGATTGGTTGCATCTTATCAACCAATATTTTATTTTGGCGTGTGTTGTTCTCTCTAAGACTGTAATCTTTGTCTTGCTTGATTCTATATTTCCATTGTTTGATATATGTATGCACTTATGTGATTGAGACCCTTGTTTCACTATAGCTCACATACCCATATGACCTTACCCTTTCATCATCTTTTGCAATCTAATGTTGAGCCTATTGTATCTCATTTGTTCTTTATTTTAGCACATCATTAACTCTAAGCAAAAAATAATAAATGTCCCTAATTTGAATCCTTGGTTAGCTTAGACTAGTGAGATTTACATGAATTAAGTGTAGAGAATTTAGGTTTGGAGAATACTTGGTTTGAGAATTGGGTATTATATATTTTTGTGAAAATGTGAGAAAGATAGTTGAGCAGATATTCTTGCATTCAATACCTTAATCATATGCATTGAGAAAAATAAGAAAAAAAATAAAAAGAAAAGAAAAAAAAGCAATAAAAAGGGGACAAAATGCTCCAAAGTAAATGGTGTAGCAATGCATATGTACTGTACTCAAATTTGGGATGCATGAATATGTGGCAAAAGATAGTTAATGGGTAGTTAGATTTTTTATTTTGATTACATGGATTGTCTTAGGTTAGGTGAGAAGTTTAGGTTAATCAAGGATTCGAATTTTAGTCCACTTAACCAAATACATTCCTACATTGACCCTAACCCCATTACAACCCTTAAAAGACCTCTTGATATGTGTATTCGTGCATTAAATTTTTGTCAATTGGTAGAAGAAGAACAAGTTTTAGAAAGCAAGATTAGTAGAGAATTGAGAGAATCGAACCTTAAACACTTGAGCCATTAGGGTGTATACACTTCCGGTGAGAGTTCGGTGCTCGATTCTTTGTTCTCGGCTTTCATGAGCTTTCTTCTTACAAGTCTACTTGTACTTCATTTTGAGATTTGTATTAGTGAAATCCAGTTTATATTTGTTCTTGAAAGATTTGTTTACTTTTAACCAAGTAGGTAGAAACATTTAGCATGTAGTTGTATTTATATAGATAGGTGGCATTGCATAAGTCTTACCATCCTCCCTTCACTCTTTTGTTTCCCTTGAGGTTAGCATGAGGACATGCTAATGTTTAAGTGTAGGAAGATTGATAAACCACTATTTTATGGTATATTTTGGATTAAATTGAGTAGATTTTGTCAACTATTCTCACACTTATTTATGTAAATTGCATGTTTTTAAGTTTCCTTCCTAATTTTGTGCTATGATTGAAAACATGTTTCTTAGGCCTTAAAATCGCTAATTTTTATTCTTCTCTTATTACCATTCGATGCCATGATATGTATGTTAAGTGTTTTCAGAGTTTATAGGGCAGAAATGATTTTGAGGATGGAAAGGGAGTATGAAAAAGTGGAAGGAACACAAGAAATTGAAGTTTTGAGAAGCTGGTGTTCACGCGCACGCATGGCTGACACGTACGCGTGACCAAGCCATAACCAAATGACGCGCATGCGTGGCTGAAGCCTATGCATGGCCATTGCAGAGTCCAAGCGACGCGTACGCGTGGTTGACGCGTACGCGTGACGATCGTCATGTGCCTCAGTAAAGAGAAGTCGCTGGGGGCGATTTCTGGACTGCTTTTGACCCAGTTTCAGGCCCAAAAATGAAGACAAGAGACTGCAAAGTGAAGCTGGAAAGGGGGATTCACTCTTCATTCCTTCACACTTTAGGTTTTAGATGTAGGTTTTTAGAGAGAGAGGTTTTCTCCTCTCTCTAGGTTTTAGGCATTTTAGTCTTATTTCTTCTTAGCTTCAGAATTTTATCTTGTTTTAATTTAGTTTTCTTCTACCTTTTATTGTTATAGTATCTTAGTCTATCTTCTCTTGTTAATTTCTTTATTTTTCCAATTTAGTTTACCAACTCTTTTTGTTAGATTTAATTCTCTTTTAATGCAATCTAAAGTATTTCATGTTTATGGCTTCTTTTTTTAATTGTTAGTTATTGATTCTTGCATTTGGTAGTTTAGATTTAATATTTCTTGTTAATTTTCTACGTTTTTATTTGGTGCCTTCCAAGTGTTTGATGAAATACTTGGTTGAATTTTAGAATAGATTTTTGTATTCTTGATTTGGGTTGATGATTTGGAGACTCTTAAATTGTTAAAGTCTCTTGTTGAATGGTAATTGAAGATTGCCGGTTAGTTTGAATTTCACTAAATCTAGTCTTTCATTATGGTTTGACTAGGACTTGTGAACTCAAGTTGATTGTACGCACTTGACTTTCTTTCATTGGTTAGAGGTTAACTAAGTGAAGACAATTTACATTTACCATCACAATTTAGGATGATAATGAGGATAAGAATTCCAATTCTTACCTCTTGCTAGGACTTTTCTTAGTTATTAGTTAATTTTTTTGCCATTTTACTTTCTTGTTTCTTATTACAAAAACCCTAAAATATACCTCATAGCCAATAATAAACTACACTTCCCTGCAATTCCTTTGAGAGACGACCCGATGTTTAAATACTTTGGTTATTTTTATTGAGTTTGCTTAAGTGACAAACAATTTAAACGTTGATTGAGTCTTAATTGTCGGTTTAGATCTAAACTTGCAACGCGATTATTTTAGTGAAAATTCTTTACCGACATTTTTCCTTCGTCAAGTAGTGACCAGATTTTTGTGTGTCTAATTAACCTAAAATTCTTGTGTTATTTTTGTTGTCGTTAAATTAATTATGTGATGTTGAAGTAAGAAAAAAAAAGATAATAATAATGATGATAATAACAAAGGAGGAAAAGAAAAAAAATGATGAGAAGAAATTAAATGAGAAAAGAAAAAAATAATAAAGAAGAAGGAGGAGGAAGAAGAAGAAGAAAAAAGAGAAAGACTAAAATTAATTGTTAAAAATTAAGGATCCAACTTGTAATTGTTAAAAATTAATTATAAAAGCTAACTTAGTAATTAGCTAAGAAAATATGCCATATTATCCAAATATGATGGCTACCTCAGCAATCTTTTTGTCGAAAATATATTCCCTACAAATTCAGAAACACGCTTGTCAATTTTTAAAATCTTTTAAGAATTATTCTATCAATAATATTATTAAAATACTATTTTATAATTCAATGAGAGAGATAATTCGTTATAAGACTCGCTTAGTTGCAAAAGACTTTTACTAAGTCGAAGAAATCGATCATAAACTAGTATACGGTCCAGTTATTTGACCTATAACCATAAGAGTGATTCTTACTCTTGTCTTGACTCATAGTTGAATCATGAGACGATTTGATTTTGATAATACATTAATTGCATTTTTCAATGGATTGCCCGACAAAAAAATGTATATGTAATCTGATTCTACAATGGTATGTGAGTTACACAACGTTATTTATGGTTTGAAACAAGCTTTTTTAGCTTGGTTTCAAACTTTGGCAGCGACCTTCTACATGTGTGGATTTCAAAATACTCGATCAGATGTATCTCTTTTCATTAAAAAATTTTTTCTTCTATTATATATCTTCTAACTTATGTAGATAATATCTTGGTCATTTTTTTTGAAAAACAAAGCTCAACACAATAAGGTGGAGCAAACAGGTCAGTCAACAATCCAAATAACTAAAAACAACAACACGAACCCAATCCCCAAGTCATCTCTGACATAGCCATCAACAACAAAGGGGATCCACACCACTCCACTCGTTAACGCTAATGAAGGTCATGTTGATAATTTCTTCAATGCCTTTGCTTATATTGTGGAAGATCCTCCTATTTCTTTCCATCAAGATATTCCAGAGAATCGCACAGAAGCACCTTAACCGCTGCCTTTGATTCTCCTTACTCCTCGGTTCCTCTGTCCAGCTTAAAAAGTGCTCTTTCATCGAACCCGGATAAGACCACTGTCGGCCAAAAGCTGAAATCCAAGCACTCCACACCTGCCATGCAAAAGTACAGCCTAAAAACAAGTGATGTACATGTTCCACATCATTATTACATAACACACAAACATTATCTTCCTGAGTGATAACACCAAACTGGCTTAGCCTTTCCTTTGTATTCACTCGGCCTATCAGCACAAACCAAGCAAATAGCTCAACTCTTGGTGGAACCAAACCTTTCCAAACAGTCATAGTAAAACTGAAACTGGTTATCTCCTCTGGTAGCATTTTCTCCTACAACACCTGCACAAACGAGTTAGTTGAAAAAATACCTTCCCTATCATATTTCCACACCACTCTATTTTCTCTGTTGTGTATTAGTTTCACAGGTCTCAGAGCCACATGCAATTGGCTCAGAAGTTCCAATTCCCATTGAAAGAGCTCACACCTCCATTAAAAATTCCAAATCCACTCTAACCCATCCTAAAACCCACAATCCCCTATAACAGATCCACCTTGGTTTGAAACAGAGAAGAGCCTCGGGAACCGATCCTTTAGAGGTCCACCGAGAAGCCAAACATCATCCCAAAACCGAGTCTGTTGCCCATCACCCACCTCTATTGACAAGCCTGTGACCATCTTATCCTTAATCTGTTGATTCGTGATATGTACTTGGCTTATATCCTTCCATGGGCCTCCTCTAGCAGGTAGTACTTGAGTTGATAGTAACTCATTTGGGTTCAGATTATGGCAGGAACACACTATCTTCTTCCACAACGAGCACTTTTCTTTTGCAAACCGCCACCACCACTTAAATAACATGGTAGTGTTTCAAATCACAGCATCCCCAACTCCCAATCCTCCTAGCTTCTTAGGGGTCTGCACCACTTTCCATCTTACCAAAGCCATACCATTTTGACCATCTTCCTTACACCATAGGAATCTTCTCTACAATGAAATCAACTTCTCAACAACAGCTTTTGACATCTTGAACAGACTCAAATAATACACTGGCAAGCTATTTAAGACTAATTTGATAAGCACCAATTTCCCAGGTTTATTTAACACTTTAGCTTTTCACAGACTGAGCTTCCCCTCCACTTTGTCTATGATAGGCTTCTAGGACTTCACCAACCTCGGATTTGCACCTAAAGAGATTCCAAGGTATTTAACTGGAAGAGTGTCTCCCTTACAACCCAACAAGTTGCACATACATTAGGCCCAGTACTCATCACAATTGATTGGAATCAAACTGGACTTATCAAAATTGATACTAAGTCCTGACATCAACTCAAAGCACCTCAGCATCTGCTTGTAATGCTTAATAGTCTCCTCTTCTGGTGGGCAGAATAGTATAGTATCATCAGCAAACTGAAGGTGTGACAATTCTATATTGTCTCTACCAACCAACAAAGGTGATATCCGTCCATTCCTGACTGCCTCTCCAATCATACGATGCAGTACATCCACTACTAGAACAAACAAGAAGGGTGACAGAGGGTCACCTTGTCTCAAGCCTCTTTCCATTTTGAACGGCTTAGATGGCGAGCCATTTATCAGAACCGACATCGAAACAGTGGTCACACACTCCATAACCCATGATCTCCATTTCTGTCCAAACCCCATCTTTTGCAGCACAATGTCCACAAAGCTCCACTTGACCTATCGTAGGCTTTTTAAAAATCTAACTTGATTATTGCTGCCTCCTTTTTCCTCAGTTTGAGCCAGTTTATTGTTTCACATGCGATAAGTGCCCCCATCATGTTTTTTTCTTCCCTTTACAAATACACTATGAGTCTTCCCTACTAACGCTGGCATCGCTGATCTCATCCTCCTAACTAGGACCTTCGAGATAACCTTGTAAACGCATCCCACCATACTAATAGGTCGCAAGTCTTTGATTTCCTCCGCACCAATGAACTTTGGTGCCAGTGTCACCCAAGTGATATTAGAGTCCTCTGGTAGCTTGGATGTCTGAAAGAACCCCAACACTGTTGCCGTGAATTCTGCCCCAATCTCACCCCAGCATCTCTTAATGAAATTCATGTTGTACTCATCACAACCTGGTGCCTTAGATGACTCACAGTCCCACACAGCCTCTCAGATCTTCTCAGCCGATGATAGTACTTCTAAAGTCACAGCATTTTGCTCATCTATCTTCTCCACCAGACCATCTCTGAAACCCACCATAGGAGAACGTTCTTGATGATATAAATCTTTGTAGAAATCTCTGATAGTAATCTTTATTCTAACTTGATTCCGGACCCGTCTTCCATTAATTACCAGTGCATCAATCATATTATTCCGCCTTCTTGTTGATGCTATATTGTTGAAATTGAAACTTTAATTAAATATTTGAACACTACTTTTCCTCTCAAGGACTTGGGCAGATTTTTTTTCTTGGATTAGAGTTTTCATTTCTTAACAGGGGATCATTGATGTTGAATCAAACAAAATATGCTCAAGATCTTCTTGCAAAGTCGGGAATGAGCTCCTCTAATTCTATGCCAACTTCAATGATGAACTCGTTAAAATTATCAACGAACGGCTCAGAACCTTATAAGGATCTGAAGTATTATCACATGATTTGTGCAACTGATCAAGTGATAGATATATTAACAAAGCCACTTTCAATTAGATTGTTTGAGAGGTTTTGCAGTAAACTTATTAGGATTAGTGACAATTCCCATCTAAATTTGAAGGGGATCAGAGGGTGTTGTGGAGAGTCATAGTTTGGATAAAAAATTTATTAGTAAACAAGAGTTGGTTAGTGAGTGAAATTTGTTAGAATTCTTGGGTTGATATAGTTGTTACGAGCCAGAGTCTTTTATTGTGCATGATCATATATGTGCACGAGAACTGTATATATCTCATGCTCAGAGAATATAAATCACTGCAATACAATCTATGATTCGTAGCTTTTACATTCTCAGTTCACTCTCTTTCTCTTTTTCTTTGCTCTGCAAGAACATAATAAGAGTCCGTTTGGATAGAACGATAAGATTATAAGTAATTTTTAAAATTTTTAATATATGAAAAATTATAGCATTAATATTTGGTGTAATTTTTAAAATCAAATTATATAATTTTTTAAAAAATTATTTAAGTGTTTATAGAAAAATTAAAAAAAAATGACTTCTCTTATAATAATTTTTTTTATAGAAAAGTTAAAAACAAATGACTTTTTTTATAATAAAATTTTTTTATCACTCTTATTTTAAAATAAACACTTTTAAAACTAAAAAACCAAACACAAAATAACTTATGAGTACTGATATACATACAAGTCTTTTTGGTATACAAGTCATACAAGTTAACCCAAACCTAACAAAATCTACTTTCATAACGCGCGCATGAAAATCACGTTCCTCTTTGTATCCCGCGTTCTTCCTCCTCATCTTCTTTCTTCTTCTCATTCTTCTTTGCGTTTCTCCTCCTTTTTTTTCGTGTTCTTCTTCTTCCTCCTCTTCGTTTTTTTATTATGTGAATGAAGAAAAAGAAGAAGGAGAAGTAACGGTACGAAGAAGAACGTATGCACGTGAATATAAATAACTTGTAACGACTTATATGGGAAAATAACTTGTATGTGGAGAATAATTCATAACTTATTTATAAGTTACTTTTAGTATAAATATTTATTGTTTAAACTCTTTTTTCAAAAGAAGTTTAATTAAACTGTTTACTCAAACTATGATTCTTAGCTTTTACATGCTCAGAGAACATAAACCACTGTAATACAATCTATGATTCTTAGCTTTTACATGCTCAGTGTGCTCTCTTTCTCTTTTTCTTTGCTCTTCAAGAATAATGAGACGTTTGAATAGGTTTATAAGTAATTTTTTTAATTTTTAATTTATGAAAAGTTATAACATTAATATTTGGTTCAATTTTCAAAATCAAATTATATAATTTTTTAAAAACTATGTAAGTATTTATAAAAAAGTTAAAAAAAATGACTTCTTTTATAATAAAAATTTTTTTATAGAGAAATTAAAAACAAATGACTTTTTTTTATAATAAATTTTATTTATGATTCTTATTTTAAAATAAACACTTTTAAAACTAAAAAATCAAATACAAAATAATTTATTTATAAGTTACTTTTAATATAAATATTTATTATTTAAACTCTTTTTTCAAAAGGAGCTTAATTAAGTTGTGATGAGTTAAGAAATTAACTAACTCAATTGATAATGACAAACATTGATCTAATGGGTCAAACACCCAATTAGTTTTGATTGTCTTGGTTAATGATTGTAGACCAAAATAGCTGCAGCCCAAAGAGATCTCGGTAGGCTCTCTAACTCTCAAAGCCCAAAGAAATAAAGGAAAGAAATCAGCTGGGATGAATGAAAAATATATCCAACCCAAGTCCAAGAAGATTTCACTAAGTTGAAGCTTTCCAAAACCAATGCTCACAAGTTTGCTTCGGTCAGAATCAGAAAGAAAGAGAAAGGATAAATCACAAAAATAAATGTCTAATCACCCTAATCAAAGCAAGCTAAACTAAGTCAGAAGATAAAGGTAATTTATTTCCATTTGCATGCAATTTATTTTCTTCACTCATTCTCCAACTTTCTGCGATACTATTTCTGGATTAATGAAGAAAGTAGTATCTGATTACTTCTGCTGAAAATCAATGGCTTACAAAGTTACTTGAAGCCAAAACACATTTTCAAGGGTTTGAATTTGGGATTATTACTGAGTAAGATCATCTCTGCTGCTCTGTTGACCACGGTCAAGCAAGAAAATTAGATTTGATATCCCTAATTTAGGGATTGATTGGAGAAAGAAAAGGGATGGTTTTATCAGAGTTCAAAATCTAAGAAGTTGACTTGGAAGAAACCTTAACCATGACACAACACAAGATACAAAAAGAAAAATATTTCTGGTAAAGAAGTAAGGAGAGAGAACCAAAATCTGGGTTTTGTTTTGAGAGCTTCCCTGAGAAAAGTTCAACATTTTGGACAATATTTTCTAAGTTAAAGAAGCATTCCGCCAAGATGAAGAACTCAATCAGAGTTAGTTGAATCCGGTTCAACTTATAGCAACAGAGGCTATTAATGCATTAATCTCCTTCATGTTTTACAGTTTGTATTTCATTTTCAATGTATATCTTTCTATATTTTCTTTGAGAGGTAAAAGGCTAAAAGAGAGACATTGAGAAAAAGTCTAAGAGTGAAAAATGTTGAGTGAAACACTTGAGAGAAAAGCCAAAAGTGAATTCTCACTTCCGTCAAGTACCTATGAGGTGCCCTTTTCTAAGTTGGGTAAGTACTTAGTGTAAAGAGTTTAAGTATTAGCATAAGTGCATAACCAAATCAAGTTTAGGAAGAAACTTGAGAGTCTAGAAGAGATTGTGTGAATCCTAAGGAATTGGTATATGTAATACTTTGATTCTAGTGAAAATTCCACCTCTATTGTGGTGGAGACTGGATGTAGGTTGCATTGTACAAAGCAACTGAACCAGGATACATGACTGTGTCATCTTCTTTTTTCTCCTAATGTTCTGTTTTCTAATATTTATAAGACAAAATAAAATTGTCTCTTAAATTTTTTGCTGCACTATTCAAACAAATTTTAAGTGTAAGATTGGTATTAAAGGCTTAATCCATTAATGTAAAAGAGGATTATAGATTCAACCTCCCATTCTCTAATGTCTCTGTAACTTTCAAGTTGTTTACTCAAACTAGGCCTAAAAAAAAGATATGATAAGTAAATTAATATCAGGTTAGTAAAAATTATATAAATACTATATTTTTTTAAGATTTAGCTAACATATGTTATTAGGACACATGATAAACTTATTATTAGTAAAATATTTTAAATATTTTTTATTTAATAAATATAAAACAAATACATTAAAAATTTAAATTTTTTTATATTTTTAATAAAAAAAAAATGTTTTATAATCGTAACATTATAGATTCGAACTTCGTAATTCCAAATTCATTACTCAAATCAATTAAAATTAAGTATAACCAGATTTTATCCAGTTATTCGCCAAGATACATTTCCTAATATAATCAGATTGAGTTGGATTTAGATGATCCGAGTGGCCGTCCAAAACCCCTACAAATTCATGCATTTTTAGACAAGCCAAATCTAGAATAATATTATTGAAGGACCGAGTGAATTGAATTTCATTTGCATGAACGGTTCAGAAGAAGCTAAGGGCGTATTGCACCTTCCCTAAGAAGGTACAACAAGAAACAAACCTAGCATTAAATATCCATTCACTCCCCCAATCTTAAACTCTTCGCGCACGCCGCTTTTGATGTACGGCATCAATACAAACACCAAAACAATAAATACAAGTCACTCCTCCCTCCCATTGGCACAAATAAAAACCCCACATTATTATTATACTGTACTTGAACAACTACTGAAGAAATCAACCCTAGAAGTGAATCACTTCATTATTATGTAATGCATCATAAGAAATCCGAAGTTCAGATCGGAAAAGAAAGCAGTGGCGTCTCTTCCGATTTCATTTTCAACCAACCAACTCACCAAACTCAAACCGCCACAACTTACAAGAGACCACTCTTGACCCAATCCCTCTCCAAATCCCCAACCCTCTACCAACTAGCAACGTCTTCGGCGGCGTCGTCGTCGTCGTCGTCGTCGTCGTCGTCATCCAAAAGTGATAACAATAACAGAATTCAGTTATTGCTTAACAGGATTCAGTTAGTCGCTAACAGAATTCAGTTTCAGTTACCTTCGATTCGCGGCCTGAGGTTCCACGTCACCATCGTTATCCTCTCGTTCTTTGTGTTCTATCTGATTATCGTTTTCTTTCCTGACAACTTCTTGCTCCTTCTTGAGTTCGTCTCCGCCGTCTCTGCCGCCGGGGCCTTGCTCTTTTCCCTTCAATTAGCCCTCCCACGCCTCCCATCCTCCATCCGCCGATTCAGGCCGCGGCCGCTGCTGCCGGTCTTCTGGGCCGTGGGGAGGAAGAAACAGAAACAGCAGGGCTCCTCCTACGGTGGATCCACGGGTTTTCGGGAGCAGGTGTTCTCGAACGGCGACGTTTACCAGGGGGAGATAAGGAAGGGGAAGTGTTGGGGGAGTGGGGTTTATTATTATAGTATGAGTGGGAGGTATGAAGGGGATTGGGTGGATGGGAAGTATGAGGGTTTTGGGGTGGAGACATGGGCAAGAGGGAGCAGGTATAAAGGGCAGTTTAAGATGGGATTGAGGCACGGTTTCGGGGTTTATAGATTCTACACTGGGGATGTTTATGCCGGGGAGTGGTCGAGTGGGCAGAGCCATGGCTGTGGAGTTCATACTTGTGATGATGGGAGCAAGTATGTTGGGGAGTTCAAGTGGGGGGTTAAGCATGGTCTTGGACACTACCATTTCAGGTAATTCCTTGATTTTAATTCTGGAGGATTTACACTGATAGTGTAAAATTCTTTTACAGGGCATAAAGATTAGGATGACAAATTGCATATGTTTGATGATTGGTTTTGTTAGTTAGTTATTCTTGTTGATTGCTTAGATCATGTATTCGATATAGGCACACGGAATTGTGAGGAATTTTATGCAGGATGTTGCAGAGATAGTGTTTTGATTTCTTTTTCAGGATGATTTTTGTTTGAACTTTAACCTGTCTTAAGCATTTCCATTCTAGGAATGAGATGTAGGAATAAACTTAAAATGGATTAATACAATATTTAATCTGACAACATATGTAGAGATACGCTAAGAGATCCGAAAAGAAAACATGTGAATGATATCAGGCCTTAAAATAAACGGGAATTTTAAGACCTACTGATGAAGGGATGCATTAAGCATCCCCAAGATGTAGGACATAGAGTCTAGCTACAATTCTACCAGTGATGGAGAAGGTTTCTGGGAAGAATGGCGAACACAGCCATTGGCTGAATCTTGTTGTGTAACAAATGGGAAAAGAGGAAACTCAGAATAGACTCCCCATACGAATCCGAGGTTTAGTTTCAATAGTGCAAGCTAAGAAATTCCTCTTTACCTCCTTTGGAATTCCATATTCCACTTACTTACGAACAAATTCCTAGGGACAAACAGAGCAGTAACTCCTTGATATTCACCTTACCAAATTTTGAACTTGAAATTCAACAACTGATCCTTCATAAATTCAAATCATTCAATTTACTCATCGTTGGAAGAAAATTTGAATTGTTTGATTTTGAGCTATAATTTCAGAACTTGTTAAGATCCATAAAATCGGAGTGAAACAAAATTGATGGATATGCCATACTAGTGTTTGTACTCCTATGTGTGCTTGTTGTCTATTTGTGTTGAATAAAGGGTAGCAAAAAGAAAGGAAATGAAGGCTATAGAGATTATAAAGCATTTTGTGATACTGATTGTTATATTTTAGATATGGAAGGGGTTGGTCTCCTTGTCTTTTGACTGGTTAGTAATCAGCTGAATATAAGCATAAACATGATGAATTAATTCAGAAACTCACCAAGTAAATCATGTTAATAGCCTTTTGATTGTCATTGGATTCAGATATTTTGCCAATTCCTTGCTGGTTTTGGTCACTTGATTGATAAACGTGGGCATTTTTTATTCTGTTCATTAAGAACATAGCTGACAAATAGAATCAATAAGTATAGAAAATGAAACAATAAAATTATAAAGTGAAGATTTTTATATGCCCCAGTTTTTAATATTTATGGTTTTAGTACTTAGCAAATTTTAATTTCATATCTGCATAGCCTGCCTTATATCACTCAAAGCTTGAAAACTCTTTAGGATGTCTAAAAGGAAAATGATCTATTGTGTTCCTTACATCATGGCTTATTGTAATCCATTTGGGATTGATTTCTTTGTGATTTCATGTCATATTAGATCTTTGTAACTATTTATGTACCTTAGTTGCCATTTTAAAGTCCCTTACAATGTTAATAGCAGCAGCCATCTGCTGTAAAGTTCCTCCATGGTCTGTTGTACGATGTCACTGCAATATTCTTACTTGATGACTAGAGAATGTGATCTCATCATACCACTGTGGTTTATAATACCGAAATTTTATTCACTGCCACATAAAATGCAGTGACTATTCTTTTGTTCTTCTCTTTTATCCCTCGTAGGTCTACTTAATTAAGACAATTAACAAAAGCAAAATGACTATATTTTCTTTGACCACTGCACTTTGTTATCTACTCTTTTCCACATCTAGATAGATACAATATGCTTTATCAATGCAAACTAGACTGTGCTGTCAGTATCAGTGAGTACAATCCTAATTGGTATGCCTATAACGAAACTTCGAGCTTAATCCTACTGTGCATGCATCATTCTGATTTCTCTCAGATTTGGCATCCGTCTCTTCTAAGGAAGACCCGTCAGTTCTTTGTTGTTTAGCTGAACTGCTCAGGGCGTTAATAGCATCCTTTTTCTTTTTGTCACCGATAAAAGTATGCGGGTTATGTATACATTTAGAACTAACTGTGTGTTTCATCAGAAATGGGGATACATATGCTGGTGAATACTTTGCGGACAAAATGCATGGATTTGGGGTATATCGATTCGCGAACGACCATCTTTATGAAGGAACCTGGCATGAGGGTAGAAGGCAAGGACTCGGAATGTATACGTTCAGAAATGGGGAAACCCAATCTGGTCATTGGCAAAATGGAGTTCTTGATGTCCCAAGCACACAGAATGCCGTGTATCCAGTTTCTCCCGTTGGTGTCAATCATTCTAGAATACTTAATGCAGTGCAGGTACACTCTGCTTATGATTTTGTTAACCTCAGTTTATTGATAAGTGCTCTTTTCTCATTAAATAGTTTAAGGATAAAGATGAATGATTTTGAATGCTTTGTCTTTTGGGTCCACATATTGGTCTTGATTATTGATTATCATTATCAATCTAAATTATTATCATTCCCAATTTCTTTGATTATGTTATGGCAATGGCAGGTTGATGTCATTTTTCTTTGTTTAACATTCCACAGTTAATTGTATGATTTGATCTGATTAATTTGTGTTCATATTGTGTTTGGGTTTTTAAAAATTCTTATTGGTGTGGCAGTGCTTTCTTGTGAGCTTTTGTTGCTACATTTTTCTTGTAAGGTTAAGATCAAGTTGCAGCATTATAATTTTATTCGAAGTTGTGCAATATAATAAGTTTCTGGAAATTAAAATTTCTATTAATTCAATTATTGAATTATAGTTATCTATGCAAAAAATTTATGCCAAATTTTGAGAGAAAAAGAAAAAGAGTATAGAAAGCAATCTGATCAAACAATTGTTGTATTTAGATGTTAACATATGTATTACATTAGCTGCATTTTACGATGAATGATTTTAAATTAATATCAAAACTTTAGCTATAATCTTCAGGATATAAACTTCAACTTTGTAAAAAATTCGCAATAAAAAATTATTATAAGGGTGTAAAATCTGCTTAAATTTACTATGGTAAGTTGATCCTAAGTAGTAACCCACATAATGTGTGTGTGTGTGTGTGTGTTTGCACTGCCACAAATTTTGTTTAAAAGTACATTTTCAAGTTTGCTTTTAATCACCACATATGAAGGATCCTCGACTTAAATTACAAGGTAAGAAAGAACAGTATCTAGAGCTACGCATCAGGGAAAAAAGGGTCGAATTTGACAGAATTCAATGATATTTGTGGACGATAAACCGATAGTGGAAAACTATGCTAATTCTTTGTTTGATCACAGGAAGCAAGGCGAGCAGCTGAGAAGGCATACGATGTGGCCAAGGTAGATGAAAGGGTGAATCGAGCAGTAGCGGCCGCGAATAGAGCAGCCAATGCAGCTAGGCTAGCCGCGCTCAAGGCTGTGCAGAAACAAATGCATCCCAATGTTAACACAGAGAGCATTAGAGTCCCCATTGTGTAAGGCTGCTTTTATATTAGCAGAGAATCATAAGATTGCTGTTTAAGCAGCAAGCGGATTTTATTACCTTATCTGCCATGAGTCTTGTATAGAAAGGAAGGGTAATAGCTTCCATATGCTAAAACTATAGATATCTCCTCTTTTACTTTCTCCACATTTTGTAAATGTCTGTAGATGTAAATGCTGGTTTGAAGGTGAAACCTTTATCCAGCTACTGTTGTTGTAAATCTTTTGGTAAAGGGAAAAGAAATATGAACCATAAAATGTTTCTTTGTCCCACAACTTTATATAAATTGCTTCAATGACACTGGTATGAAATGTGATTTATTTAAGTATATTTCCTGTTATCTTAATGGGTTTTTTTCCCAGATAAATATTAGTTGGTTTCAAGTTTGGGTTGGTATAATGCGGCTAGAAATTTGGGAGAGGTGTAAATTAAATGGGTCTTGGATCTTTTTCAGTTTCTTTCAGCCATTTGTGTTTATGTAATCATGACTTATGACTGTTGAAAGTGTGCTTTAGTATATAAAAGTTGCTTTTACGCCACGGCTAGAATATAACATGAAGGTGTTGTGCTAAATGGCATAAAAGGAAAGAAATGTAATGAGTTGTTCTATGAATGATACGGTGGAATTAAAATATATCAACTCATAGAGTAGTAGTAGGTAGGTGAATCTTAAAAATTAGTTCCAGGTGATCGTAAATTCTACTCTTATGAGTCTGGCTTCATAATCTTTGGTTTCGTGGGAACTACCATTGTTGTAAGACAGCATGGTTGTGATACACCACTACACCGGATTAATTGTGGTGGTTCACACTTTAAGCTCCATCTTCTACCAACTAGGTGTGGAGGTAGCAACACTAATCCAATCTACAGGTACTTTAATTCACTCCATTCACGTTAAACTCAATCCTCGTACACAATACGTGCTAGGATTTCTGTCATGTTATTGAAGTATAGTGAATGAGAATGTGCAGCATTAGACTAATAAAAAGCTGCTTCCGATATAGGGTTTAGGATTTTGACACAAACATCCAGAGTCACACAACACATGCACCCTTCATCCTTGTCCAAGCTGCACCCGACTTCATTGCCAACGACAATGCGGCAAGCCAAGCAAGTTGACTTTGAGAATGAGAGCTTTTTTATTGGTCATTTTTGTTGTCATTAAATTAATTATGTGATATTGAACTTAAAAAAAAAAAGATGATAATGATAATGATAATAACAAGGAAGAGGAGGAAAAAAAAAAAAAAAAATCAAATGAGAAAAGAAGAAAAATGGTAAAGAAAAAGGAAGAGGAAAGAAAGAAAAGGACTAAAATTAATTGTTAAAATTTAGGGATTCAGCTTGTAATTGTTAAAAATTAATTATAAAAGCCAACTCAGTAATTAGTTAAAAAAATATGTCATATTATCAAAATATGATGGCCACCTCAGCATCTTTTTCATTGGAGATGTGCTTCCACAAATTCAGAAATACGCTTGTCAATTTTTAAAATCTTTCGAGAACTATTTTGTCGATAATATTATTAAGATACTATTTTATCCGCGTAAGAATCTTTTAAATATCGAATTGGTATTTACCTCGAAAAAAATTATATTAATTGAGTCATAATGGCAAACTTTATTATTCTAGACAAGATTTTCGATGAAAAATTCTTTTCTTATCATACTCATCGACAATATTTTTATTAAAAAGAGGGAATTGGAGGCTTATTTGAATTGTATTCAACGGAAAATGGAAGTTGATGATGATCCGATTTTGAAGCACAAAGAGGAGGAATTGAGAGCTGAGTATAATCTAGTGTGGGTCCAAAAAGAATTGCTTTGGTACCAGAAGTCAAGAAATCAATGGGTTCGGTATGGTGATAGAAATACTAGCTTTTTTCATATGCAAACCATCCTTAAAAGAAAATCTAACAAGATTTATGGGTTGCTGGTCAGTGATGGGTCCTGGTCTGATGATCTGAAAATTTTGCAAAGAGAGGTTGTTCATTTCTTCAAAAATATTTTTTTACTTTACTGAGTCTGTTGAGGTTAATTGCATAGGAGAAATTCCTATGTCATCTCTTAGCCAAGATGCTTGTGATAATTTGTCTAAATCAGTGACAATGTTGGAGGTTAAAGAAACTCTGGATAATATGAGCTCGTTCAAAGCTCTTGGGCCGGATGGTTTTCAAGTTTTTTTCTTCAAGAAATATTGGAATATGGTGGGTCATGAGGTGTGGCGTACTGTTCCGAAAGCATTCTTAGGGGGAGACGTTAAGCCATTTTTTATTGGAAACTTTGATTGTTCTTATCCCTAAATGCGACCCTCCAACTAGATTGAAGGATTTTCGACCAATAAGCCTTTGTAATGTAATTTATAAGCTAGTGACTAAAGTGTTGGTTAATAGATTACGACCTTTTTTGGATGAGATTGTTAGCCCAACTCAGGGAGGGTTTATTCATGGTAAAGGAACACCTGTTAATATTATTATCGCCCAAAAAGGAGTTATGACTTTTAAGATTGATTTAGAAAAAGGCTTATGATAGAGTTGATTGGAATTTTCTTCAGCACACTCTTGAATCCTTTGGCTTTCCTTCTCTAATTATTCGACTTGTAATGAATTGTGTTCAGGCCTCAAATCTTTCCATCCTTTGGAATGGGAATAGATTGGACAACTTCCAACCTCGCAGAGGGATCAGGCAAGGAGATCCAATTTCTCCTTATTTATTTGTTTTGTGCATTGAGAGATTGGCGTGCTTCATTTCCAAACAAGTTGACGAGGGTATTTGGGATGATGTGGATGTTTCTAGAGGTGGATCTAGAGTTTCTCACTTGATGTTTACAGATGGACATCCTCCTTTTTTGTAAAGTGAAGAAAAATCAAGTTCAGAATGTTGTGCACACCTTGGAGTTGTTTTGCAAATCTTCAGGTATGAAGGTTAACATCGAAAAATCTAAAACTATTTGTTCTAGAAAAATCTCTAATAGAAGGAAAGAAATGTTGTCTAGTGTTTCTCATATTTCTTTTACTAGTGACCTAGGTAAATACTTGGGGATGAACCTTAATTATCCTCAAGCTGCTAGGTCTATTTTTTCGGACTCTTTAAAGAAGATCAAGAATAGGCTGGCTAGTTGGAAAGGTCGGCTCCTTAACAGAGCAAGCAAGCTTTACTTAATTAAATCTATTACTTCTTCTCTTCTTATTTATCAGATGCAAGTGACTCTTTTTCCTACTTCGATTTGTCAAAAGATTGATTCTGTGCTTAGACAATTCTTGTGGAAGGAAAAGGTGCGGGAGCGTTGCTTAAATTTGGTCAAGTGGAGCAAAGTTGTCACTCCAAGAAAATATGGAGGCTTGAGAATTAGAAATACTCAATGTGTAAATTTTACTTTATTAGAAAAACTTGTTTGGCAATTACTACATAATAAAGATAAATTTTGGGTAAGAATTATGTTAGCAAAATATTTATCTGAGAGTTCTTGCTTTTCACCTAATTTTTCTAATAATGTTTCAAGCACTTGGCGAGCAATTTATAAGACAATAAAAAAGTTTCGTGATGGTTTTGATTGGTGTACAGGCAGGATGTCTCAATCCTTTTGGTATCATGCTTGGTGATCATGTGGAACACTAGCTACTTTGGTTCCTTTTGTGCACATTTCTGATTCTCACTTGAAGTTAGAAGATGTCTGGCACCATGGACATTAGCGGTGGGATATTCTTTGCACAATGATTCCGGAAGAAGTTAAACTTGATTTGAGACTCTTTGATCCTATCAAGCAAGTTGGAGATAAAATAGGTTTGTTTTGGACAAATTCAAATACTCTCACCTACTCGACTAAAAGCGGGTATGAATGGCTATTGAAGAAGAAATTTGGTTGGAATGATAATGAAAATTGGCTTTGACTTTGGCGCTTGAGAATACTGGAGAAGATAAAGTATCTGCTCTGACTTTGCTTCAACAACGGAATTTCCACAGCTAGCTACCGGTTTCAAAGAGGTATTGTTACTTCTGATTTTTGTCAGAGATGTTATCTTACTCTAAAGGATATTAATCATTGCTTTAGGACTTGCCAAAAAGCTCGTCAGATTTGGATTAGCTTAAACTTGGGAATGACCGCTGTGGATTCTAGTTTGGATTTTGCGTCTTGGATTCGTTCTAACCTCAATAAAAATGAGTTCCTCTTTGCAGCGGCCTTTTGGTGGATTTGGAAGGATAGGAACAATGACATCTTCCATCAAGATGATCTATGGAGTAAGGAGAAAATTGTTCACTTGGCTAAACATGCTGCTCGAGATTTTTCCAATATCGTTACCACCCATAAACATATTATTCCTTCCTCTTTGCAATATAACTGGGAATCACCTCAAATGAATGTCTTTAAAGTGAACTGCGATGCAAGCATTTTTGAAAATGAGCAATTAGCTGGCTTTGGATATATTATTAGAGACAGCATGGGAACTTGGATAAAAGGTTGTTCTGCCAGTATACCTCTTTCTAGTGTTCTCTGCTGTGAGCTTCATGCTATTTGGAGAGGGCTTGTTATGGTTTGAGACTGCGAGTGCAAAGAGGTCATATGTGAAACAGATAATCTTGATGCGTTTCTTCTTATTTCGCGAGACACAACCAGCATGATTAGGAATGACTCTGATCAGCTTGACAAAATCAAAGAGATGCTTCAACGCAATTGGACAGTTACTTTAATGCTCATCCAGCGCACAGCAAACAGAGCGGCTGATTTAATGGATAAGACTATTGCTTTAAACAAGCAGGTGTACATGGAGTGGTTGTTGCCCCGCTAATAGTTTAAACATTATTATTAGAGAGGAGTGCGGCTCTTTTTTCTTAGGTCCTTTTTCTTTGTGTTATGCTCAGTCACAAAAAAAAAAAAAAAATACTCACTTTGATCTACTGCACCTTCTAATTATTCTTTGCATATATTACATCTACCTCGAGGCCTTCTTGCTGCCACAACTAGTGTGGACTTAGTCAACAATGCACCAAAATCAGCAAAACAAGCATCACAGGTTTTCCATTAAAAATAGGCCATGGAGATAGAATTGAATTGTTGGGCTGGTAATTATAATGCTCCTAGAAATTTGGGAGTGGCGTAAATGGGTCTTGGGTCTTTTTCGGTTTCTTTCAGCCATTTGTGTATGTAATCATGATTCAAATGACTATTGAAAGTGTGCTTTAGTGTATAAAGGTGGCTTTTACGCCACGGCTAGAATATAACATGAAGGTCAGTGTGCTAAACGGCATAAGAGTAAAGGAATGCAACGAGTTGTTCTATGAATGATATGGTTTAATTCAAATATATCAACTCATAGTAGTTAGGTTAATCTTAAAAATGAATAGTAAAGGTATCAACAAAACATATATTATAAATTGAATAGTAAAGGTATCAACCAAGCATAGTAAAGGTGCTATTAGCCTATTATAAATTGAAACAGAAATGAAATCAGTATCCACCAACATATTACAAAAGTGAATAACACTAAGACTCTCGAGTAACAGTTCTGATACACCTTAGGAAAAATCTGCAAAGTTCCTTTTCCCCCATCAGCTATCCAAACCAAATTGACAAATTATAAAGAAGTTCCAAAAATTGTATAGATTTTGCAAACAAGTTGGGACATAATTGAGTATTCAACTCTCAGTCTGCTCCCTCAGCCTCCGAATTGTGCTCCTAACAGTCACAGCACTCGCAGTGCTGTAAAGAACAATATGAGCAAATCATATAGTCAACCGCTCATATAGTCAACCATTGTTGAATAAAGCAAAATAGGTTTATTGGGCTGAAATATACATTTAGTATCAAATATATCATTTGATTAGGATCTTTATAAACATTTTGCTTTCATTTCAGTCCCTAATTTTCCCTTAGTTATTTTTTAGTCCATGTCTAAATTTTACTTCTAGTAAGTACTTTTAAAGTATGCATTTAGAGACCAAAGTTTAATAAAATCCAAAGGAAACAAAACCAATATAACTTATATTTATAGGGACCAAAGATATATTTAAGTCAGCAAAATAATACAATAGGAAAAAAACATTATGGTAAGACCAACTTACTTCAAAGTATAGGCACCTCCAGCCTTCACCTTTCCGCAGTCTTTGCATCCCCAAATACCAACAGCCTTTCTCTTAACAGCATACTGTTTAGAATGAGCACATGATTGATAGCGATATTAGGTTTTTTGTTAATATATATATATATATATATATATATATATATATATATATATATATATATATATATATATATATATATCATAAAATGATCGTGAAGACCGAAATAAAATATTACCTTTCCGCAAAACTCACAGAAAAATTTGCTGTGCTGGCTGACTTCCATCTTCTTAATCTGCTTCCTTAAACTAGCACCATATCGGGTGCCTGCAATTCGAGACCATTAGCATGTCACTCAAAATAATATGACATCATATACACATAAAAGAACCCAAAGGGCAAACTGAAAAAGCACATAAAGATAGAGTATCATTGACAGTTGAAATAATTCACTATTAACAGATAACTTTGGATTTATTGGCATAGGGATAACAGAATAGATTGATCATTCCATTTCCATTCAATTAACCCTAATAAAAACTAATGTATTCTGCTGAAATACATATTGATGGTACTTCTTGAACAAATATTCTTGCTCATTTTGACAATCTCTAATAGAGAACACAAAATTCAGGAATTTCTAAATATAAGACTTTTGAACAAGGAGTCAAAGAATGTAAACCAAAATACCAAATCAAAGTACGATTATCTTTTTTCATTCCCGAAGAAATGCATTTTCTATCGGAGCCTTCTTCCATAATGGTAAGAAAGACAGTATTATTGAAACCAGTACACCAATCAATTTTAACACAGTTAAAAAATGAAAAATAGTTGCATGCAGAGTGCATCCAATGCATGCTCAATGCATATCCACAACCAATCATTTCCATTTATAGTGTTTAAAAACTATATTATAAAAAAAAAAAAAAAACAGAAATTTGTGGTTATAAATGAGTTGATAAACAATCACAAAAACTGCAATACTTAATGTACGCAAGCAACCAGCAGCATACGCACTTCCAGACACCATCTTATTGTTTACCATCCCAAAAGCTTAATGCATTCAAATATCCACATTTAACTATTCCCTCCTTAATTTCCAACCGTCGAATAAGAACAACAACAAACAGAAGCAGCTCTCTTTTTGAAAAATAAACTAAAAAGATCCAAAAATTGAAGTGGAAAAAAATAGAGAGAGACAAGATCGAATGTTTGTCATACCGTATTTCCCAACGATACCGGCCTTCTTGGTTCTCTTCGTCTACACAAGAGTAAAATAATAAAACAACAATGAGCATGAGAAAATTATTGCAGAGAGAGAGAGAGAGAGGGAGAGAGAGTACCATCTTGGAAGGATAGGGAGAAACGATGGGAGAAGAGAAGACGCTGATACTTTTGGTTGCGCAGCTGCAATGAGAGGGTGTTTCAGGGTTTCTGATATAGCAAAAGCCAAACCTTATTACTAGGGTATTATCGTGTTAATCAACATGGGCCAATATGGACTCGGGTAAAGGCCCATTTCCTTCACCGAAGGCCCATGTAATATTTCAAGCAAAAAAAGAGCTCCCTGTCCAAAAAACCGAAGCAAAAACAAGACCTGTCCAAAAAAAAAAGCAAAAACAAACCGTTTCAAAAATAAATTTACAGCGGAAACCAAAATAAATAAATAAATAAATTTACAGAAATAGGAAACTAAGTTAGCTGATTAAATATTTATGATTTAAAAATCTTTAATCCTAAACTAACTTAGTTTTCTATGATTTTTTATTTATGATTTAATTAATTGGGGTTGATCTAATGATTAACTTACTAATTTGCTTAAACAATATTGATTATTC
This sequence comes from Arachis ipaensis, assembly GCF_059453495.1. Taxonomy (NCBI): domain Eukaryota; kingdom Viridiplantae; phylum Streptophyta; class Magnoliopsida; order Fabales; family Fabaceae; genus Arachis; species Arachis ipaensis. Next base: position 10,097,414 of record NC_142444.1, read on the forward strand.
GAATCTTGTTTTGTCCATGCAACAACTTATTAACTAGCGATAAATCCTTAAATAGAACTCAAATTCACTGCGTATTAGTCCTTAACTAAACAAAAATTTATTATTTAAGGTTTATAATTTAAAATAAATAAAATAATTAAAAAAAATGGCCAATATTAATTTAAAAAATATTTTTTTTAGCATTATTCATAAATTTATTGTGTAAAAGAGGTTTTTAGGTAAGAAAAAATAAGAAAACTAATTTTTAGTTAGTCAATATTAATCAATTTTTAAAAAAAAATTAAATATTCTCATTTTTTAGGATTTAGGGATTAGGTATTAAACGGGTAGCTAGTTAAATAATTATATGGAAAAGTCTAGAGGCCAGCAACTTTTTTAAATTTTGGCCAGCATGTAACCAGCAAAGAAAAATGAGTCATTGGATGAAATCTCATACCAATCTCACACCATTAAAATCATCATTGATGGCTACAAATCACAAAAGTTGCTGCCCCTAGCACTCCTCTAATTATAATAGATTGTCTCATTGATTTCGTTACAACTCCAAAACAGATTATGGTCTCGGTTACCTTCCTGTTTTTAGCAACATAACTCTAATTACCACAAGTAGCTAGTTCTAATTGTACTCAATAGTTCTGCATAGTGAATCATATCATTTTATCCTCAAAATCTGTCAAATCCTCTATTTCCTATTTCTTTTCCATCAGAAACAATTCAATCATGCTCTTTGCAGGATCTCATCAGGTACAAGAAAAATAAAGCAAGACATTGTTCAAACAAGTGACAGAGTAGAAATCGATTAGCCAACCGCAGAACTTTAAATGAATCTCAAATCTATGGCAATTATTGTTGTTGATATTGTTCCTTACATTGTTGAATAAGGACACTGAAATTGAATATCCTCCATGTTTGATTGTCCCTTGTACACATAAGCTCCACAGTGACTTACATTAGACATTCCAACCACATCATTTAAAAGCAAATTGTCACATTCATATTTAACCTCCACATAGTTCCATTCATAGATTAGAAAGGTGTCGAGGATTCTCCACTCCTCATCATCCTTAAACAAACTGCGTAGGTCAAATAGCAACACATGCTCTCCTTTGACGTAAGGGCAATAATAGTTATTACTAATAAACTGATGAGCGTTGCAACCATTAATGTACAAATTTGCAGAGCCCATGGATGCTTTCTCCTTCAAGATAAACGCTACAGCAAGAACAGGAAACTTTTGACGAGCCCAAAATGACACAACTCCCCCTTCATAACAGTGGTCAAACCAAATTGGAATCATTGTTATTTTTGGCATTATGATTTGTAGCCTGTATGCTTCCTTTAAAGCCTGTGACATTCGAAAGGAAAAAAATAATAATAATAACAGTTAGTCATTGTCTACCTTAGATCATAACTCGATATTTCTCACGAAAACTCAGGTTCAGTCGACTTTATATGAAGTTGATAATTGAGAACTATTAGATGATTTAACTAATTTGACTTTATATGAAGTTGATAATTGAGAACTATTAGATGATTTAACTAATTTGACTAAATTTTCATCTAACGGCTCTCACCTATCAACTTTACGTAAAGTCGACTGCACATGGGTTTCCATCATTTCTCAATTAAATTCATTTTTTTTTTTGTGATTTGGATCCTCTAAAGTTTGAATTTCACTTTAGAGAGTAAAGTATGATCTCTCATCCTTAAATAGTTTCTCTTTCATATTTATTATTGGTTCCACCTATGAAATTAATGATAAGAGATCACACTTTACTTTCTAAAATTTCAAACTTTAGAGGATCTAAATCATTTTTCTTTTCCCTTTTTTGTGTTGACTGAGTAAATATAAATGTATTTCCACATCAAATTTCATACACAATGACCAAACGTCCCATCTTAACTTATTTCATATATAAAAATCAGTAGTGCTAGGTGGCCATTATATTTTGTGATTTGTAGTCATTAATTAATTATTATTAGTATTTTTAATAGTGTGAAATTATATGACTGAGTAAATATAAATATATTTCCACATCAAATTTCAATCACAATGACCAAACGTCCCATCTTAACTTATTTCATATATAAAAATCATTAGTGCTAGGTGGCCATTATATTTTGTGATTTGTAGTAATCAATTAATTATTATTAGTATTTTTTAATAGTGTAAAATTATATCTAATATGAAATTACACACTCTTTTTCTGCTCGTTAAATGCAGGTTAAATTTTAACGAAAGTGCTGATCTTTAGACTTTTTCTATAAAAATTCTAAGAGAAAAATATAGGGAAACAACAATTTTTTTAAATAACGTAAACAATATGTTAAAGAAAAAAGTCTAAGTGACCAGTACTTTCATTAAAATTTAGTCAGTATTCAACCAGCAAAAAAAGAGTGTGTAATTTCACATTAATAAATATAATTTCATACTATTAAAAATATTAATAATGATTAATTGATGACTACAAATCACAAAATGTGCCAATCCCTAATACTACTGAATACTAATCATTGTTAATTGATAGTTATAACTTACAAATCACAAAATTTTTTTTTGGTGACTTATATTTTTTTGGTGACTAATCACAAAATATGTTAACTTCTAACACTACTGTATTTTAAAAAATAAAAATTAATTTTAATTTTTAAATTCAAATTTTAAATTAATTAAATATAATTCTTGTTTTAAATTTAACTTTCAACAACTATAAATCCTTCTCCTCACATCCACATGACGCCCCATCTCTACTCCCCACAACCCCATTCATCACTCGCAAACCACCGCAAGAGGTGTTCCGTCTTCCTCGTGCTTCCGTCCCATCTTAACTTATTTCATATATAAAAATTCTAATGTACTATAAGAAAAATTTTAAGTGCACCTGAAATACTGATATTCCAGTTATTTTAACCGTTGATTTTAAATAATATATATTATATATATTTTTTATAATTTGTATCAACGGTTAAAATAACTGAAACACGGTACTCTATGTACACTAGAAACTCTTCCTGTACTATAACCCTTTTTTCCCCTCATCTCTCTTCATAACCACTACTGACTTTAGTTTTCTTTTATAATATTTAAATTTACGAAAATGTTTGGTAACCAAAGAAAATTAGCAAAAAACAACCATAACTTGTCTTATTTAGCATTTATTAATTGTTGTGACAATTAATGAATGCTAAATAAAACAAATTCTGCCTTTATTTTTTGTCTCCCTAACATTACCCTAAATTTAATATTTTAAACCGCTTCTTCTAAAAATTCAAATAGTTAAGTAAAGATGTGTACTAATTATTAAATTAAAGAACTTATTATCTTAATTAATTTGATACTTCTCATTTTATTAAACTACAATAGTAATAGAAACTACAATCTTAGTTATATATTAAAAATATCCATCAATATAAAATATATATTAAAATATAAAATATAAATAAAAAATTAAAGTAAACTATATATATTTAAATATAAATATACAACAGTTGATTTTAGTATGCAAACGGTATTTTAGTGGCATTATAATATGTAGGTGATATGTAAATTTTAATATCGATGAGTTTAGGTCACGTTATTCAATGTGTAGGTGATATATAAATTTTCTATTTGTCAAATGACTTAAACCCCTTTGAAAAGTTTTAAAAGTGATTTTTTTTTGAATTTTTGACTTATCAAAAGTAATAGTATTAATGTCTGGTGCAATTTTCAAAACTAAATTACAGTTTTTTAAGAAATTATTTAGGAGTTTATAGAAAAGTTAAAAAAAAAGACTTCTTTCATAATAAAAAACTTTTTATCACATCTCTTTTAAAATAAGCACTTTTAGAACTAAAAACTCAAATACAAAATAACTTATTTATAACTTACTTTTAATATAGTCATTTATTGTTTAAGTTATTTTTTCAAAAGAAGTTTAATTAAGCAGTCTACCAACCTGCCTCTCTATGACTCGACCTGACTTGCGGCTCAAGCTAGGTAGGCCTGGACACAAGAATCTCTCTGTGACCTGGGGACCAAGCTTTCCAACCCCATGATCTAACATAATTTTGTTCCCAATTTAGTAATCGCTTACATCTCTAGAAAGAACTTCTAAGAGTTGAACATGGACTAGGATCTAAATCTAATCTCCTAAGTTTTTTATAAATTTTCATAACAGTACAAAGAATCATTTAAACTCATAATTCCTCTACTAACTTTCTTACTTATTTAAGGATCGGAGTCTTTACAAAAGTACCACTAATCAACACACGTTATACGTAGATCATCGTGATTCGCATACAAAAATAAATAAATTAAATAAACAAATAAAATAAAGTTTTGTGAGAAGAAAAATGTTATGATAGTTTAATAGAATATTCTAACCTGAGACCATAATAACCCAGATGCTTTTGAAGACAAGATGGAGCATTCTTTTGCTTCTAAAACTTTTATACTTGATGGCAATTCTGGTATTTCCGAAAGCTTCTTGCACCTAGTTACACAGAGATACCTCAATTTAGAAGATTCCTTAATGATGGTTGGGAGGCACACAAATTCATTCCAAGGTACATATAACTCTTCCAAGTTGGGAGAACAACATAGAATAGCGTGAAGATCTTCATCGGTTAAACCACAAGCACTACAATTCAACAATCTCAAAGGAGAATAGCATCCTGGTTTATCTATTAGGAATCTTTTAAATGATTCTCCAACATTAGGAGAATCGAAAATAGACAAATATACCATCTCTGGCAACATGAATAGATCATTTGGTAAGCCTCCAGGAACAAGCCCTTTGAATTGTATGTATAATTTTCTAAGTCCCATTAGATTACTAATGGAACTTGGAAGCTCCTTAATTCGATCATTTTGCATGGTGATTTCTAGTGGCTCATGCATTGTTTTCTCTGTTTGTGGGAAGAACTCAATACTTGTGGAATCAAGGTTGAGATATTGTAGAGATGGCAACCACATTGTTGGTGAGAAATCTTTGAGATTCATGCAATGACATGCGCTTAGATGTTTGAGCTTTTTAAGAAATCCAACTGAGGGATGAATCGCAATCAGATTTTTACAGTAGTTAAGCTTAAGTTCTTTCAAGTTCGGAACACCAGACGCATCAGGAAAATGGGTTATGAATTGGCACATTGACAAATTCATGTATGTCAAATGCAACATTTTCTGCAACAAAAATAAATTAAACTAATTAGCAACAATCACATATGATTTAGAATGTGTTATGGGTGGATTTTAGTATGACCATGTTACTACGACTATAGGGTAGTTAAAATTAAGGTTATATTTTTTTTGTATATTTTAATAATATTTTTTAGAAGGTGAATGCTATCCTACCCTCTTTAAAGTAACATATAATTTACACTCTCTGATGTATCATATTTTAATTGGGTGTTTATTTTAACCTAGTTACTTTCTTCACTCTTTCGTCTTCGTTGCGCCTCTCAAGCATCACCGTCTCATTGGTGTTTCGTTTTCTCTTCCCAAATCATTCTTCTAGAAAAGGTACTCCAACTCTCTCTAATTCCGTTTACTCATCCCCACTCCTTCGTTGTCGTCATTACGCCTCCCAAGCATCACCGTATTTGGTGTCTTATTTTCTCTTTCCAAATCATTCTTCCAGAAAAGGTACTCCAACTCTTTCTAATTGCGTTTACTCCTCCCATTGTACGCCTTCATCGTCGTCGTTACGCCTCCCAAGTATCACCGTCTTTCAAGTTATTAACTCTCATGAGATTAAAGTAACTCAGGTTAAAATAAATACCCAATTAAGATACGACACATCAGAGAAGGTAACTTACATGTTACTTTAAAGATGATAGGATAACATTCAAAAAAGCATTTTTTTGGATATTATATTTAGAGTAAATTATCAAAATAAATTATTTGTCTTTTAATATTACAGAATACAACATTTATATATTAAAAACGCAAATGTAATTTTCTCATTTCTATAGAAATCGCGATAGAAGTACGGTGAATTATTATTTAGATGTAAACTGCGGTAAGGATGTAACAATTTGAGTTGGGTTGCGTGTAAAAATAAACTCTAACGATTTTTTATGAAATGCTTAAATTAATTACCTGAAACGATTTTTCCATCTTCAAGTTGAGTTGACTGCACGGTAAGCTCAGGTCAACAATATCCTTAGGATGAAAATTTGACGGGAGAGATTTTGATGGGTACCTATCCCATTCGAGTAACCTTAGACTGTTCGGCAAATAACTAGGCTCTGGTATAAAATGTGTATTTCGAACAATGAGAATTCGAATATTATTCATCTTCTGAAAGGCAGTGCCGCTCCATATTACATTTTCTTCTTTAGGAGGGTCCAACATTATTCCTTCAATGTTACTGCTTCCCTTTGAAATAAAAGCAACAAGAAATTTTTTTTACATTAGTTAATAAATTTCTTTTGTTGTATATAATTCATCTTGTAAACTCAAAGCTAAATGATGCATTATTCAAAATACATAGTGGCTTATTGAGGTTATGTTTAACTTTTTGTCCCCTACAGTAATATATATATATATATATATATATATATATATATGATATGTTTGTTTGAAACTCCTAAAATAATATGATAATTTGGTTTAAATGATCTAAAATAAATGAATACTTTATATGAAGTTAATAGTTGAGAGTTTTAAATAATAATTTAGTCAAATATGTCAAATCATCTAATAGTTCTCAACTAACAGTTTCACACGAAAACAAACGCATGTAAGTTTCCACCTTTAAAATAAGGTGAATACTTACATCAGTTACATGCAGTTGTCTTCGTGTGAAGTTGATAGTCGAGAACCGTTAGATAATTTGACAGATTTGACTAAATTATCATCTCCAGATTTTCAACCCTACATTAAAAAAAAAAAAAAGAAAACCACGGTGGTTTGATTTATCTTTTCGCGACGGTTTTCAATTACCGCTAACAGAGATTATCTGCAGTGCACTTAGACAAAGTGACTTCAAAATCATCTCAAACACAAACCACAGCAGAAGTTCTGCCTCTGGTTTTCCTCTTTCAATGTATTAACACCAAATTATCATAAAATTTTGGGGAGTATAACCAAGTATTTTTTGAAATTTTAATTTATAATGTTTGCTGAGATGTTGGACTAAAACAATTTTTTTTATGTAGAGACCTAAATTAAAATTTACATGGACCAAAATTATGTCAAGTAAAAGAAAAGTAAAAAGAATTCATCATATATATAGGTGTAAAATTCTTACCGAATCTTCCCTCAATACTCTAAGAACATCTTCATAAAAGCATAATCTGCTGCGTTTACCAAGTTTTGATGGTGCTTCTTGCCTAACAATTTCTATGCCCATGTCTTGAATGAGATCATGCATTATTAAGCAATCATTTTCAATAGCTAGCAGAGATTTATCAACAAGTCTTCCAATATTATATGATGGGAAAATGTCACATTTCTCCAAAACATTCTCAACATATTGCAAGCTAGCCCCTTTAAAGAAGCAAGCAATGTCAAGAAATACACACTTTGTGGCATCTTCTAAGCAATCATAACTGACCTTGAGTATGTCATGTATGTTCCTCTGTTGAATCCTCTTGAATTGTTTCAATGCACATTCACATTCCCTTATAGATTTATTAGCAAAATGAGACCCTAATACTTTTAGAGCTAATGGAAGGCCCTTGGCATAATGAACTACATGATTAGACACATTTTTGTACTCGGGTAAAGGATGATTCATTTTGAAAGCTTTTAAGCAAAAGAATTGAAGAGCTTCATGATCATGTAACCTCTTTATCTCGAATTTCTTTTCAACGTTACCAATGTTTAGCACATGTTTATCCCTCGTTGTTATGATGATTCTACTCCCAGAACCGAACCAGTTGCTCTCGCCAGCCAAATTTTTTATTTGATCCTCGCTATCAACATCGTCGAGTACCAAAAGAACTCTCTTATGCTTCAATGTATCTTTTAACTTAATGATGCCATCATCAATATTCTCCAACTTTATAATTTCCCCATCATATAGCTTAGATATAATAGCCTCTTGGAGATTTACTAGACCCATATAACTGTTTGATCTTTCTCTAACACCTTCAAGAAAGATTGAACATTCAAATTTATGGATAATTGTGTTATAAAGAGCTTTGGCAAGTGCTGTTTTGCCGATTCCTCCTGTTCCATAAATTCCTAGCATGCAAACTGTCCTTTGGGATTCAATGTCTAAAAGTGACCTCAGTTCTTCTATGCGAGACTGGTGTCCAATTAGGTGTCTCCAAGATTTACTTGTTCATGTTGTAACTTAGTAGTGACCCTTTTCACAATCTCATGTATAAATTCATATTCATACCTACAAAAATACAACTAGCCTTTTATCCACATTTTTTTTTTCTTTTTATGAAAACAAATAGATTGGATGAGGCTAAAAAATTTGGATATTTTTTGGTGACTGAAATAAATTAAACAAAGAAAAACAAAAGAAACAAAACAAGGAACTGCTTAAATAGAGGGACAGTCCCGTTTAAGACTACTCTTAAACTCCTCCCAAGGTGAAAGAAGCTCTACATGCGAAAGTTGTAACTTCATCGCCATCTTTGCCATAGTATCTGCCACCGTGTTTGCATCTCTCATAATCAAACGAAAGTCAACACGCCAATTCCAATGCATGATATCTCTTATTTTGAGCACCAGTGGATCAATAAACCCAAAACCATCTTGAGTAACAAGATTAAATGCTTCCACACAATCCGTCTCACAAATAACATCTCGTTGACCCACATCCCAAGCTAAGAGATATCCTCTCCAAATAGCAAACAATTCTCCTTGAAGAATACTATTACTCTCAATCATTCCCAAACACCCCCTTTGCCAGCTCCCATTACAATCTCTAATAACACAAGCAAAACCAACACTATCACCCGAACCAAAATAACTAGCATCACAATTAATCTTAAAAGTACCAATGGATGGGGGATTCCAAAAACCATTTAGAGTAGAGGGAAGGGACATACGTTGTAATTCAAAAATATTTCTAAGCTCCTTTTCTGAAGTTAATGCCAGACAAATGACTTTTTCCGGAGGCCAAGTTTCATGGGGATTAAAGATGTCGTTATTCCTTGCTCGCCATATCCACCAAAGTCCCGAAAAGAACTTGAACGGGTGCTCTCTGCTATGATACAAGAACCAGTTCTTTAAATCCAAAGGATGACAAGGAATATCCAACCTTTGCCAGACAAGCTGAGCTTTTGGACAATCCCGAATACAATGTATAACCGATTCCTGGCTAGAAAGACATCTTGGACACCTATCCGATGACGACATCCCTCTTCTAAAGCGAAAACTTGCAGTAGGAAGAGCCTCCTTAAGACACAACCAAGCCAAAAACTTATGCTTTTCCGGAACAAGCTGACGCCAAAGCCAAAGCCAATTCTCCCTCTCCTCCCAACCAAACAGCTGCTTACACAACCACAAGTAACCATTGCGTGAGTCATAGACTTTGGCAGCAGACCCACTCCAATACCAACCCACTTCCGGACCTGCTTGTTCATCTGGATTGTAAGAGAGAATATTATCTTTCAGATTTTGAGATAAAGGAGAATAAAGAGTATCCAAATGCCACCTACCAACCGACCAAATATCCTGTATCCGGAGATTCGAATCAGAAATGTGGACATAATCCATCTCATTAGATAACCGTCCTTCTCTCCTCCAGCTAGAAAACCAAAAATTCTGGTTCAAATCTCCAATACACCAAGCAAACCCATCCTTCAACACTTTCCAAGCCTTGCAAAGACACCTCCAAATGGGAGAGTCCTTGTTCTTAGGATAACTAAAACAGTCATATAGAGATGATCGGTATTTGGCATCCAATAATTGGACCCATAGCTTGTTTGGCTGCTGGAAAAAAGTACAAACTAGCTTCCCAAGAAGAGCAATATTTACACAATAAGGATCTCTAATCCCCAAACCTCCATATTTTTTTGGAGTAACCAGTACCTTCCAACTAACAAGATTCAATCCTCTTCCATCAACTTGTCCTTTCCAAAGAAAATTCCTCATCATAGACTCCAATTTACTAATGATTCCTTTGGGAAAAATAGAGACCTGCATCTGGTACGTGGGAATAGCAGCGGCAACAGAATTAACCAAGCAGAGTCTACCAGCCCGATTGAGTAAACTCCCTTTCCAGCTTGCTAGCCTACTCCGAATCTTATCCAGGACACCATTGAAAGCTGAACGAGTCACTCTAGAATGGCTAAGGGTAACTCCAAGATACTTGCCCAAATCCTGGACAAATCTGATAGAGGATACCCCAGTGAAAACCTCTTTCCTTGTTGCAGAGACATTCTTGGAGCAAAGCGCTTTAGACTTCTCCACATTAATCTTCATCCCAGATGCTTTGCAAAAAAAATTTGGATATGAAAGTAGAATGAGTATTATACCTTAACATAATAATTTTTGGTGTTTTTAAAATTATGAGAGGTACACAAATTCGGACCATTCGATTTGTGTTTAAAAAATTTTAAAAGTTTGGAGTACACAAATCGGACGGTCCGATCTGTGTACTTAAAAATCGGACGGTCCGATTTGTACTCCGTACATCCCACATTTTAGAAAAATAACACAGTAGATCATAATTTAGAAAAACACCATTGTTAATCCAATATTAAAAATAAAATAATTGTGTCAGATAAAGTTATTATTGCAAATAAATTTCACATGGAGAGATTTTAAAGATAAAAATTATCGTGCATCGTGCAGTTATTTTCATGTGGAGTTAATAACCGAAAATCATATAATTTAGTCAAATGGATTACATAAAAACAAATATAGGTGGACGTTAACCGATTTTAAATCCGTTAAAAAGTGATTAAAAAGTATAAAACCGAAATGTACCCTGTTTGGTAAGACCATCCTTTCAAGTTAGCAACTTGAGACAAAGCTGATCTCCATTTCTGGACCTTAACAGATCCATTTCCGAACCTTTCTTCATGTGCAGCCATGGCTTCACCGTAACTCTTTCTCTGATGCCTCACATCAGACGGTGCCACTTTGTAAAAGATTGGCCAAACCAACAATCGCTTCTTCAACTCCATACACTCAACGATCTCCACTAGTTCATCAAGACACCACCTTGAAGTTGCATAATTCTCAGAAAAAACAACAATCGAAATCCTTGATTGCTGGATCGCATTCACCAGAGATTGCGCGATTCGGTCCCCGCCCTTCAACTCTTCATCATCCATGAACACTCTCACTCCCTTCCTCAACAGAGCATCGTAGAGAAAACCTGTGAAAGAGTAGCATCTTGTTGCAAGTTTATTGTAATAATTGTAATTATTTATAAATTATTAATAACTTAATCTCATTCTAATGTTAATATTTGATAGAGGTATTAAATTAGAAGGTAATAACACATATACAGACTGTCTTTTTTCTGTCAAAAATATAAGATATTTTTTCGTTTTTATTTCATCGAAAATATAAAAAAAAAATTATCATTTTGATGAACGTTCAAAAGAAGGAAAGGAAAAAAAAAAATCTTAAACCAAGATTCTATTATAACAAAATTTATTATCGGAATCAATCTAAAAATAAAAATTACAACTTTTGAGATCTTAATTAATTAATGCTTCCACTTAAATTAAGTTTACAAACCTGTGAAAGAGTAGCGTGTGTCTTCACCCCTGAAACTAAGAAAAACATCGTACACTAAATTATTGGGTTCATAATCGTCGGTAGTAATAGTAATGTCTTGATTTGCCATCATGGAAGAAGGTAGTAAAATTAAAGTGCTGCAAAATTGTGGACTCTGATCTTATGAAATTGTTAGGATGCTACCTTGAGAATTGGTCACTGGTCAGAATAAGTTAAATAATGAGAACCAAACTTGTACCTTAAGGTATTCCATGTCTTAACAATGATATTCAGTCACTTTCCTCTCACCATCCAAGGCTTTGCGTTCATTAGCATAGTTGAAATATAATTAAGAGTTCTGAGTTAATTTTTATTAATTATCTTTTAAATTTTAAATTTTTTTTTATATTTTCAAAAATATATATATTTAATCAATGATGTTACATGGTCAAATTATTTTGATAATTAACTTCAACTAAGTTGATTTAATAGCTTAAAGATTAATAACAACAAATTTTAATTTAAAAAAAAAAAGAAGAGAGAGGCATCAGAAAAAATAGACTTAATTAGACTTAGTTATAAAAATAATTTATTTACTTAGTAGTTAGTATTTTTTTTTTAAAAAAAAGATATTCATTTAAATATTAAATTTTTTAAAAATATTCGAATTATTATTCTGTATAGTTAAATCAACGTATCTAAATAATGAAAGTATGCCGTCAACGGAAATATAAAGGGATTATGTCTAAATCACTGATTTGTTATCAAATTGGTCAACCCACTAAAACCTCACTTTTTTGTTTTTGATAGTAGAGTAGCAATAGTGTTTTTTTAAAATGTGAATTATTGAAGTGTTATTATCAAATAAATATGAAATCGTTTAATTAAAGAAGTAAAAATTAGACTATTTAATTTATTAAAGGTACAATAATCAGAGTGTTTAATTTATAGATATACAAAAATCGAACCGTTCGATCTGTGAAAGATACAGAAATCAGATCATCTGATTTGTGTTAAAAAAAATAAAAAATTTGATGTACAGAAATCGAACCCTCTTATTTGTACACCTTTCACAATTTTAAAAAACACAAAAAATTACAATATTATAATATATCGTTACTTTTATTTTCATATAAAAAAAAATCCTAAAAAACTTAACAACATTTTTTTCTCGAAATTAAGCTTTTTATAACAATATAAATGCATAAGATGCATAAATATCTAAATGTATCCCAAAAGATAAGTTTAAACAATGTTATTGTTTTCTTTTCCAGGATTAGAACAAATTAACAATGCACACATGACACATACATGATTTCAAGTGCTTGACAAGAAGAATAAAGAGAGTTTTCTTAGCTTCTTGTTTTATTATCCTTATTAAATGCATGCTTTTATTATTTCAGTTGACCTTGGCTTTTTTCATGCTCCAAGCACTTAGTCTTGTGATCTTGACATGGAGTGTTCCATTATTGAATGCATGGAGGTGTGCCTTATCATTGATTGCCAACGTGGGATAAACTCTTGATGTGATGCATGCTTTCCCTTTTCCACCAAAACTCTCCACCACTGACTCATCAATCTGCAAATTAAACAGATTCTCACATTCATTAATCATATTATACATTTTTTTAATAGATAGATTTGTAAACCTTTTGAATATTCAAACAAATGAGTAAAGTAATAACCAATCTCTTGCCAATGCATATGCATGTTGTATATTCATTCCGAGTAATATTTCAATGGCAAATTCTATTTGTCTATTATTATTTGGTATCTAATTTTTGTTTAATTTATTTTTTATAAAAAATTTAAATATTAACTATTTAAATTTTTTTAATATTTAGACATCAAATTTTTAGACACTATACACTATAGTATTTATCTATTTTAAATTAGTTTTAAAAAATTAGTAGAATATTTTAGTTTTTAACAAATTTTAATTAATAAATTAGTTTAAGACTTAGGACCAATTTAAAAAGATTTATAAGTAATTTTTGTTAACTTTTAACTTATGAAAATTTTATAATTTTTGGTATAATTTTATTATCAAACTACCCCTCATTAAAAAAAATTATAAAATAAAATAAATATAATTATAAAATAAAATAAATATAAAATAAATAAAAAAAAAAAGAAAGAAAGGGACAGATACAGAGAAGGGGGCTAGGAGTGGAGAGAGAAAGAAAGGGGGCGCGAGAAAAAGGGGACGGAGGGGGGAGGGAAGGGGACCGCCGCACCACCGCACCGCCGCCCGCCGCCTTGCCGCCCTACCGCACCGCACCACCACCTTCTTCTTCTTCTTCTTCTTCTCTCCTCGCCGCCGCCACCGGTCTTCATTACCGCCGCCGCTCTTCGCTACTGCCGCCGCTCTGCTCCTCGGGGAAAGGGGAAAGGGGAAAGGGAACGCGAAGGGAGAAGAGGGGGGGGTTTCGGAAAGAAGAGGGGGAAGGGAAAGGGTCCTTGCCGCCGCCACCAGTCTTGTAACGTTGAGGATGATTTTAATAACAAAAAAAGGTCGGGGACGATTTTGATTTTCACCCCAGACCGTAGGGACGATTTCAGTACTTAACCCTTAAAAAAGTAACTTCTCTTCAAATAAAATTTTTTTTTTATCATTTTTTTAAAAAGAAACATTTTTAGGACTAAAAAAAATCAACTATAAAATAATTTATTTATAAGTTACTTTTAATATAAGTCTTTATGTTTTAAACTCTTTTTTCAAAAGAACTTAATTAAATTATTTAACTAAACTGACCTTAGACACACATAACCTAAATTCTTAGAGAAATATGCTATTTATTTAAATTTTAATTAATAAATTAGTACTCAAATTTTAATTTTGTTAGACAAATTAATTTATATCTCAGATTATTTGTTTATATAAAAAAATTTACATTTTTATCAAATAATATCAAAAATTATTTTGTCTAAATTTTTAACAAAATTTAATATATGATTTGATTTTTATAATAAAATAAAAATTAAATACTACTTCAACAATTAGAATTTATTAATAATTAAATTATTCAACTCAAAATTTACAGAGTGATTTAAAATATGAGGAGTGTTAAGGCTAGCAACTTTTGTGTTTTGTAACCATCAATTGGCTATCAATAGTATTTTTAATAGTGTAAAATTACATTTAATAATAAAAAATCACTTACTTTTCTTTTGATGATTAAATACTGACCACAAAACACAAAAATTACTAGACCTAAACTTTCTCTTAAAATATTAGTTATTCATTGTCTTACCAAGATTCTTAGTGATAACTCTTCATGAGCAGGGTCCACATTCACAAAAGCACCATAAGTGGTCAAATCATTCTTATGATTCAAGGAAGACCTATATATCAATGAGTATTATGTATATAAATATCAATATGAATAGCAATTTGGTAAGAATTTAATTTGATGGATGGAAAAAGTGGAGGGACACATATACCTGCTTTGGTCACTGCACATGACCACTACATATTTTTTGTTGGCTCTAAATATCATAAAGAACACTGATGTGTATTCTTGCATTCCCTTTGAAGCCAAAACTAGCAAACCAAATCCTCCTTTTGCTTTTTGGCTACATAGAATTTGGGGGTCCAGTTTCCAACTAGGGTTCAGTTCTTGAGCATTTTCAAGTTTGCTTACTTGAAATGAAATTTCAACATCTGCCTGCAATGAAATTAATTAAAAGAGTATATATATTTGCATGTGACAATGTAATTGAACATAATTTGCACGCCCATTCACATATATATTCTATCTCCAATTGTGCTGGAATTCACTATATATGTACGATGGTTTCAATTGACACATGTAATCGAAATTAAGTACGATTTTTTTTCTTTCTAATATTAGATTATTAGGAATAAATTTCTAAGAATGACTTAAATTATGTGTCATATGCTGTTGTGGACTTTTACAAAATGTCAATGATATTTTATTTTTTTATAATTAAAATAATATTTTTTTACAAAACATAAATAATGTTTTATCTTTTCATAATTAAAAAATATTATTACTACTTGCTATCATAATAGTATAAAACATCAAAATAATTAAATATTCTCGTATTTCATATTAAAATCATCCATATGTACAAAAATTAAGTTATAATTTGACTTTTTAATTTTTTTATTATATATTTATAATTTTATTTGTTATTTCCAAAACTTACTCATCAAGACTTTTTAATTAAGTTATAATAATTTATCATCTTAACTAATTATATTTTTATTATTTTATATATATTTAACAAATAAAAAAGTAAATAAATAGTGTCTATTATTATAATAGTTATATATAACAACGATGTAAAAAATAATTGGTGTACAAAATTTCTTTTTTAAAATTTTTTCATCATATATAATTTATAAATAAAATATTTTGTTAACTCTAAGAGTTAAATCCATAACTTTTTAATTTTAGTATAATATGCTTACTATTTTAACTAAAATTTCATAGTTAATTTCTAAAAAATATAAATATTTAATTGTAAATTTAGTCAAATTATATTGATCAACAAAATAATTAAACCTTGGTTTAAATGAATAAATGTGAATGATTACAAGTTTAACATGTTCTCTCTTTAGACACACTAGCGATCACGTAAATAAATAAACTAATAATCAAATAAGAATTTAAGAGGCATGGACCTGTGCTGCAGTGACACCAGATACTTGAAGCAATGTCCCTGGCTTTAGTACTTTGGAATGCAACTTGACATGGTGGCCACGTAGTTTTTCAATTTCTGCTATTGGCCATTGAATTAGTTGCTTCCCAGATTCATCAAGCCACACTGTTCTAGGAATTCCCTTCAACTCATTAACAAAACTTTTAATTAATTATCTTTACAAACTCAACTTAGTCAAAATGGTTTGAATTATTCTGTCTTCTAAACCCATCCCTCCTCTCTCCACACATTTTTTTTTCAAATAGGATCGGGTATAAACCTTTTAAATATTAGCATTGAATTTTTTTACACGCAAATATAGTATTTATTTTTGCAGTAATAGCTCAAATGACATAGACTCCCCATACTCAATTAAAAGGTTGCGGGTTCGAGTCTCCTATCTTTTCAAATTTTCAGCCAATGAGTAATAGCTCAAATGACATAGTCTCCTCATACTCAATTAAGAGGTTGCGAGTTCGAGTATCATATCTTTGGTAAAAAAAATAAAAAATAAAAAAATATATAGTATTTATTTTTGACAAATTATATTGTCATTATCGTCAAATTTGTTCCATGCTAAATCCGATTTTTTAAATAAATATGAATAATTATCATTGGATAATTCAACACAAAATTCAACGGTAATAAATTTAAAAATAAATAAATAATTATATATTTAAATATAGTATATACTCATAATCATGTGATCAAAGTTAAATGATGAGAATACAAACCAAACACATTTTTAGCTTAATGGAATAAATTAAAATAAGAATTGCAGTGTTAAATAAGAGCCATATAAAAATCTAAAAATAACAAAAAGAATGTTAAAACAAAAATTAATAGATGTTCATCAAATAACATATATTTGAGAAGTAATTAAATTATTACCTGGATTCCAGACCATGCTTTTTTTTCATCATCCTGTTGAACTGAAGATTCATTAATCCAACCCCACAAAACCCTTCTCTTTTTTGCATCATCATAGAAAGTCTTAGATGCATAAAATTTCCCATAATCATATCTTTGGACCAAGTACAACTCATCCTTATCAAACCCCTCCTCATCATCAGGAACAAAGACATCCTTGGTGGTGTCATAGGTTCCAATAAGATAGTAATCATGTGAAGTGTCATACAAGCTAACCTTGAGAACATGCCTAACTTGAGGACCATCAACTGATGTTTCAATTCCAATTTTGCCCTTAGTGGACACAGGATAGAAATCAGGGCACTCCCACATTCCACTTTTCTTGGCTGAGTTTAAAGGGTGTTTGGCCTTAATCCAATGCAAAAAATCTTTACTTTTGTACAAAATTGCAATCCCCTTTTCATTCTCTTGGCTTCCCACAATCACTCTCCAAAAACCATCATGGCCAAGCCAAGCAGTGGTAGGATCCCTAAATGATGTCACATTTATTTTGTTACCCAAAGTTGGTTTCATTAGAGGGTTGTTTGGTAATTTCACCCACTCCCTAAGTAATGGGTCAGATAAATTTTTGGGTATGGCTAAATTTTGAGTTTGGTGATTGTTATTGTCAATTCCTGTGTATAAAATGAAGGGCTTTTGATTAGGGAGAATAGTGATGGAACCAGACCAACAACCTTTGATATCATAAGGTTGATTTGGGGTAAGAGAAGGTTGTAATGGAAACCAATTGACAAGATCTTTTGATATAGAATGGCCCCATTCAATAGCGGTATTCCAAACTGCAGCTTTTGGATTGTGTTGATAGAACAAATGGTACATTCCTTTATATCTCATTGGCCCTAACATGCAAAAAGGATAATATATTAAGCATGTTTAACACCAAACATATATACCTCACAACTGTTTTTTTTTTTTTTTTTAATAACAGTATAAAACATTTTATATATTCATCAAATTACATTTATTTTTTTTAAGGTTAAATTACACGGTTGGTCCCTACATTTTTAGTAAAATTATAATTTGGTCCCTACACTTTAAAAGTTTGTAATTGAATCCTTAAAGAGAATTAAAATTTACAATTTAGTCCATGCCGGTCAAAAAATATTTATTTAACATAATATTATCAGAATATACTGAGAATATTTTATTAAAATAGAGAATATGCTAAGAATGTTCTATTAAATCAAACACTTTTTGAACGATGGAAACTAAATTGTAAATTTTAATTCTCTTTAGGGACCCAATTACAAACTTCTAAAGTGGGACTAATTTGCCATTTCACTGAAATTGTAGGGACCAATGGTGTAATTTAACTTTTTTTTAATGACTATATAGTAGCTAATAAAATGATATACAATAATTATTTTTTGTTAATATAATAATATATTATAAAATACACATATAAATAGTAATTTAATTTTGAATATTGTCAACATAAAATTTTTATAATTCAAATCACTATGCATTTGTGTATAAATACATATATTTAGCCGATTATTACTTCTTTTGACTGTTAATGAGTTATAGTTCAAATGACATAGTCTCTCCATACTCATCTAAAAGGTTGTGAATTTGATTATTAAGTCCAAAATGTAATTATTTTTTATTATGGATAATTATTTAACTAAACATTTATTAGTGTTTTTTAAATGCAATAATTCTAGAATATGTATTACTTAATTATTCTGCAATTTATTTTATATCAAATACAAAAATTAATATTCTAAAAATATTTCATATTTTTTTTAACAAAAAGTAGTGATCAAAGATCTTGAAAATTTTTATTTGGTATAAAAATTCAATAAAAAACTCTTTAAATAGTAAAAATTTAATTAAAAACGGATGAAATTTTAAAAATTGGTATAGAGTAATTAAATTTTTTTATTTGTCTTTTTCTAATTTGTAGCTTTGTAATGGGTAAAGTTATTATGACTAGTTCGCCAACGAGCTATAGTTCAAATAGCATAGTATCTCCATACTTATTTAGGTAGTGTTTAGTGGAGAGACAGGGACTGAAAGATTGAAATTGAAAAACAGATACTAAGAGACAAATATTGAAATAAATCTCAGTATTTTGTTTGGTGTAAAATGGGAGACAGAAATTGAAACAAAAATGAAGCTCTAATTTAATTTGTACAAAGACTAAAATTAGAATTAATTAATTAAAATGAGAGTATTTTAGGTATAAAATATTATTAAAATTTCAGTCTCTGTCTCTAAAAATTTCAGTCTCCTGTGTTCCCATTTTTTGGAAGTACTGAAATACTGAAATTTTGAAAATAGAAATAAAAATTTTAGTACCAGTCTCTGAGCCAAAAAATATGATACTGAGTCTCAATATTCCAATCTCTGTCCCAATACCTCAAAATAAACGCTAGAGATCGCAGATTTAAGTTTCACTCCTAACTTTAAAAAAAAAAAAAAACAGTATACTAGTTCTCATTTTTTCCCCTCAACCAATAATCCGAGGACAGAATAGTGAATCTCCTAAAGTGAATAATAAGGGTGATTGTAAAATGACTGCAAATAACATTTTTGTTTTGTAACATATTTTTACATGCTGAGATATATTAATACGGTGACACATTATTGAGTTAAACTCCACCATTTTTTAGTTAGACTCCACCTTCAATTTCACCGCTATTAAACTTGGCTTCCCTATATATAGCTTGAATCCAAATATAACGTTTTCAATGTAATTCTTTTTTATAGGTAATTATCCAAATTGGTGAAATTTTAAAATATTTCCAAGAGTTACCCCATCAGACGGACTAGTAATTAGACTAATTTGTCTTCTCATAATATTTGTTTGGAGTTAATTATTTTACAACAAAATTTGTTATAGATTTATTTGTTCAGCACAAATATTTAAATTTCTATTAAAAGACATAAGAACTAATCTATTTAATAGAATTATTCTCAGATATTTCTTAATAATAATAATTAGTTAAACATCAAAATATCTGATTAAAATTTATTAAAGTTTAATTTGAGTGTTTATTATTATTATTATTATTATTATTATTATTATTATTATTATTATTATTATTATTATTATTATTATATAGGTGGATTAAACATGAAGATATTTCAGTGACTACAATGACTATATAAATATTGTTAAAATTAAAATTACACTTTTTTATATTTTAATAATAATTTTTTAATTAAAAACAGTTTTAAATAATTAAATAATATTATTTAATTTTTAGCAACACTTTTTAAAATACATTAAGTAACACAATTACCGGAGCACAACCATATTAAAATGCACCATATATATCCCTTCTTTTAAGAATAATAAAACTTTACTAATTCTAAAACTTAAACCTAAAACTATTTATTAAAAAATAAAATACACATCCTCTTAACTAAATTTATATTTAACATTATTACACACGTTTATTAACATAAATAAATAATTAAGGCCTTTTAATATACTCGAATCAAGATATTAAAGGAATGGTTAGAGAAATAATGAAAGATGAAGAAGTAGAGAACTAACCATTGGGATCTGTAAGTCCATCTCACCATTTCATGTGCCAAAGCACAAAAGATGAAAGAAGCCAAAGCCAAATAAACCATAATTAGATTAAAAAATGAAGAACAATTAGTTAAATGTAAAATAGAGAGCATTTGAGGAGGTTAAAGCTAACAAGTAAGTAAAAGAAGAAATTAAATTAAAGAAATACCATTCATCCAATTCTTTGAAGGCAAGAAGTGAAAAGAAGGTCTATATGTATGGTTTGGAATTATCATGTTATTAGAAGAATGAGTAGTTTGATGAGAAGCTTCATCAATAATATGAGCAATAATAACACTTCTACCATAGCCAAGAATAAGAAGAAGAGTAGCCAACAAATGAAGTGAAGCCATAGCAGCCATGGTGGCTTTGTGGGGGTGACAAGAGAAATTGAAGCTATGCAATAATGTGAATTGGAAGAATATATTTATAATGAGAGAAGATACTAAATTAATTTTAACAATGTATACCAAAATTAACTAACAAAATTAATTACTAAAATAGAATATACATTAAAAATAAGATATATAATTTAATTAAATATATGTATACATAAATATATAATAATTAATTTTAATAATCGATTTTAATGTACAAATATATTTTTTATTACCAATTATTATTACGAATGCGTTAAAAATAGCATAACCTTCTCATACTCACTTACACTTTGTTTGGATGTAGAAAGAAAATGAAAGAAAAAAAATAAGAAGAAAGAAAATAGAAGAAAAAGTTAAATTATTTGTGTATTGTTTGGATGAATAGAAAATAGATGGAAAGAAAATAGAAAAAAAAAAATTATTTAGATGGAAAGAAAAGTGAGAACAAAAATTATAATAATATAAAATTACATTAATACCCTTATCATAAACTAAAGCATAAATATTATTATTTATTCATGTTTTATTATATTTTATAAATATTATAAAATATTATAATTTTATATATTTGATTTAAATTATTTATCTAATACATATAATGTTTAAATATAAAACTCTACTATAATAATATATTAAACTAAATTTATATTAATAATTGTTAATAATAATATAACTAAGAGTAGTATTAAAAATATAAAAATATAGCATTTTTTTCTTGTTTTCTTACTTGTGATGGAAAGAAAATTTTTTTAGTAAAATTTATATCTAATTTTTTTTTCTTCCTTATTTTTTTGACAACCAAACAAAGAAAAATATAATTTTTTATCCATTTTTTTCATCTATTTTTTTTACTTATTTTTTATCAAACTAAATATAGTGTTAGAGATTGCGCATGGAGTAATTTTAAAAGGGGCGCGAACGTGAATATACCACAATAATTTAATATACCAAGGGTGTTATTAATTAGGCATTTAGGCCATTTTTTAATTTTTACATAACCCGATAAATAAAAAACTTTAAAAAATATCAAAAGATCATATTTAGTTTCTCCCAATAAATATTTTAGAATTATGTTTACTAAATTATGTGAAGAATGTGAGAGAGACAAAAAAATGAAAAAATGAAATACCCTCGATTCTGAGAAGGTATCAGAAAACTCTGTTAGATTTGAAAAGGAGAGCTAAGATCGAGAGAGAAAAGGAGTAGAGAGCAGAAAGAAGAGAAGAAACGAGAAACTGAGTTAATTGATTCTAAAAACGGCTTTACAGAATAGGTTTACTCTTGTATTTGTAGTCACAGCTGAAACAGATTTTTCTAACAACTAATTACCCTTCTAACAAATTTGACAACTCAGCACAACTAACTCCTAATCACATGTCTCACACTTCAGCTAGTTTCATCTCTTATCTCTATTTATCCTCAACATTCTTCCTCAACATGAGCTTGGGTTGGTCAACTAGTCTTAGTTTGCGTATAATCTTCAAGAAGGCATCATAACTCACTGGCTTGGTAAGAACATCTGAAATTTGATCTTGAGATGGAATATGGACTACATATACCTGTTTGTCCTCAACTCTATGTCGAACAAAGTGGAGATCAATTTCAAAATGTTTGGATCGGTTGTGCAGAATTGGATTCTGACTCATGAGCACCATGCTTTGATTATCACAAAACAATGTTGGAGGAAGTCCAGCCAGTATGTACATTTCATGGAGGAGTTTTTGCAGCCACATAGTGTCTATCATGGCATCAGCCAGGGCTCTAAACTCAGCCTCGGCGCTTGATCTGGCTACAGCTGTTTGCTTCCTGCTTGACCAATTTATGAGATTCACCCCAAGAAATATGCAATACCCTATTGTTGACCGTCTATCCACAGGATCTGCTGCCCAATCTGAGTCGCAAAATGCTTAGATTCTAAAGTCACTGCTTCTGTGAATTTCAAGTCTAAAATCAATTGTCCCGGCCAGGTAGCGAAGGATTCTCTTTACTGCCTTCCAGTGCTATTCCAGGGGAGCATGCATAAATTGGGATACTTTGTTCACGGAGAAGGCAATACCAGGCCTGGTGATGGTGGCGTATTGCAGCCCACCCACTATGGATCTGTACGAAAAAGGCTTATCAAATGTTGTACCTATTGTATCAAGCTTTAAGGTACTAGCCATTGGTGTAGTAACGAGTCTAGCCTCTAACATCTCAACTCTCTTCAATAGATCCTTGACATATTTAGACTGTTTCAGCACTAGAGTATCAGCTTTAGTTCTTTCAACTTCAATTCCAAGAAAAAAAAATCATTTTTTCCAAGTCCTTTAGCATGAACACTTTATTTAATTGTTGGATCAGACCATCAACTTCAGTTTGATTAGTGCCAGTCATCAGTATGTCATCGACATATGCTAGAAAATAGATTGTTGAAGCTTTACTGTGTCAAACAAAGAGACAAGGATCTGAGGTTGTACTTGCAAAACCAAAGCCTCTAAGTGTGCTGTTTAGCTTCAGAAACCAGGCTTTTGGAGCTTGTTTTAAGCCATATAAGGCCTTCTCCAATTTGCACACAAGGCCATAACCAAGTGCATAACCCTCAGGTTGCACCATGTACACTTTCTCATGTAAATCCCATTGAGAAATGCGTTGTTGAAATCAAACTGCCTCACTCTCCATCCTTTTGAAACAGCAATAGACAGCAATGTGCGTACTGTTGTAGGCTTGGCAACCGGACTAAAAATTTGATCATAGTCCAAACTTTCTCGTTGATAAAATCCCTTTGCGACCAACCTCACTTTGTACTTCTGAATTGTCCCATCCGGCTGTCTTTTGATGCGAAATACCCAACGACATCCAATTGGTTCAACTGTTGGTGACTCTTCAACCAAGTTCCATGTCTTGCACTTCAAAAGTGCTGCATACTCCTCATCCATTGCGGCTTTCCAATGCAGAGAGGTTAGTGCTTGTACCATTGAAGAATGTTCAACTTGTGTGAGGTTTAAAACATTACCCAGAACCAGTGCAGTGAACAGTTTCAGCTTAAAAATTCCAACCTGACTTCTAGTAACCATAAGATGCGTTCGAGTAGGCGCTGTAGTGGGTAGAGCTGCATGTCCTCTTTCTAGCTACTCAGCTAACCCTGCATTACTTGAGGGAAACACAGAAGTAGAAGTAGTCATAATAGTATCATCAGTTAATGGACAGTTATGAGCAGCACTAATATTAGCAGAAGACTCAGGTTGAGCTAAGGGTGTGGAGGACGGTGGAGATGGTTGGAAAAGGATTGTTGTGCAGGGTCTAGTATTTGACGGTGTAGAGTGGCGTCTGAGTTAGGACAGGTGTTTCATGTATGAGAGGGCTAGTGGTTGGAAGTAGTGATTGAAGGTGTGGCTTGTGTTGAGATGATTTTGTTGGATAATGGTGTGGGTTGGAATGAGGTGCAATGGTGCAGATGTGATAGTTTGGAGGTGTGGGACAACAGATTTCAGTTTTGGAGTTTGATTGAAGAAGAGAGATTGATAAGGAAACTCAGATTCATCAAATAAGACATGTCTGGAAACGTAGAGTTTGCCGGAAGGTGAGAGACATTTGTACCCTTTATGATGAGAGGAGTAACCTAAAAAGAGATATTTGTGAGTTTTAAAATCAAATTTATGAGTGTTGTAGGGTTTAAGTTGTGGATAACATGCACATCCAAAGGTTTTGAGAAATAAATAGTCTGGTTCTTTGTGATTGAGGAGCTCAAATTGTGTTTTCTGATCTGTAGTATATGAGGGTAGTAGATTAATGAGATGAGTGGCTGTCAAGAAGGCTTGATCCCAAAACCTTAGGGGCAAGGAGGCTTGAGAGAGTCGTGTTAGGCCCATTTTAGTTATGTGTCGGTGTTTCCGTTCAACTTATCGTTTTGTTGGTGAGTGTGAGGACAACTAAGCTTATGAGCAATGCCATGCTGAATGAGGAATTCTGTGAAACTGTGAGAGAGGAATTCACCTCCATTGTCAGTTTGAAGACTTTTAATCTTGTGTCCAGTCTTGTTTTCAAGTAGCAATTTGTATTGGGTAAAGGCTTGGAGAGCTTGAGCTTTGTTTTGCAGCAGGTATAGACATGTGTATTTGGTTTTGGCATCAATAAAAATTATATAATATCTAAAACCTGAACTACTACTGATTGGTGCTGGCCCCTAAATGTCAGAATAGACTAACTCTAGGGTTGTGTTATAGTTAGTGAGTGAGTCAGAAAAAGGCAAATTATGATGTTTTCCTTGATAATATGCATTGCACAAAGGAGTAATAGCTGTTGTGTCTCTTTTATTCATATCATCGTCCACAATTTTACAACGCTGCATTACTTTTGCTACTGTTTTTGCAGCCGGTTGTCCTAACCTTCTATGCCATACTTCAAACTGTGACACAGACACAACTTTACAATGTGCATTTCCTTCTTCTTTTCTTTTCTGTTTTTGTTCACTTTCTTTTTCTTTTTCTTTTTCTTCTTGGTCTTGCTCATTTCCTTTTTATTTTTCTTTGCTTTTCTGTTCATGCTCAACACTACCTATTCTAGACTTTTGTACACTAAAATGAGATTCCTGATCACTACTAGCAGATGCAGTGGCTTTTATTGCTTGCAAAGCTTCTTTTCTTCCTTCGAATGAAGGTAAACCGCTTGATGGTGCTGTCCTGGCCAATATGCCAATGTTGTCAAATTGATAAAGTCCTCCTATAAGAGACCCTCTGAGAAGCAGTTCGTTGGTCTCCTAAGCCTTAACAAAACAATCAAAAGGATGGAATTCAAAGAACACATGATTATCTTGCGCAAATTTTGCTACACTAACGAGGTTCTTTGTGATTGAGGAAACATGTAGTAGGATTAGTAGTTTAAAGTAGTGTGTGTTGGGCTGATAAGATTGGTTAGACACAGAAAATAATATAGTTCTGCCAATATTATTGATGCACATACCTTGACCATTACCTGTGAACACCTACTCTGAGCCTTCATACTCTGAGCCTGTAACTAGATTGTTGCAATCAAATGTAAGGTGATGTGATGCTCCTGTGTCCAGATACCACGCTCTATCTGTCAAATATGTGGTTGACGGCGCAGCTGCAACCAATGCTTGTGGTTGTGAGTCTGTTTGTGACTGTGGTTGATGAAAGACTGAAGACGGTGGAGCTGGGTGATTTGATGCTGCTTCATAAGGTCTTTGATAGTTCTGATTAAACCTGTGATAACAATCCCATACAATGTGCCCAATCCTTCCACACAGCTAACATTACGGCCTTGAATTTCCATAATGGAAGGATCTGCCACCTCTAAATTCTCGACCACGAGCTCGTCCTGGAAACTCCTGACCTCTTCCTTGATAGTTATGTTGTTGATTTTGTGAATATCTAGAGTAATTGTGGTGGTGTTCTTGCAGTTTTGATTCTGAACCTTGAGCCAAATTTACATGCATAGTGCCAAGTACATTATTCTTAAATCTCTCAACTAATTCTTCTTGTCTTACTAATAATGCCTCCACCTCACTCTCAGTTATTTCATCAGCCTTTGAATTTATCATAGTAATAAAAGCACTATAATCCTCATTTAAGCCTTGAGCTACTACTTCGACAAATTCCTCACTAGTAAGAGGTGCATCTAATGCAGAAAGTGAGTTTGTTACCTTTTTTATCCTGGACATATATTCAGTTACAGATCCTTGAAGTTTGATGGTCTTAATTTGGGTTTTCAGCTGCTTTACTTTTGATTTCATCCTTTTTGCAAAATAATCTTCTAGTTTGAACCAGATCTCATAAGCAAATTCACACTCAGCCAACTGATGAGTAAATTCTGGATCCATTGAGGCAAAGAACCATGAGACTAAGAATTGATCCTCTTGCTCCCAAGCTTCGAACTCCTTCATTTCAGTGTTTGTCAATCGATCTTGTTCAGATCCATATCTCCTCGGTACTTTTCTTGGATCGAGATGCTCCTTGAGTTTATTCGATTTTATGAAGGCCAGTGCTTGACGTCTCCATGGAACGAAGTTATTTTCATCGAGCTTGAACGCGATGGTGTTGATCGTTGTTCTAGGGTTCATAATTGCGGAAGCTGAAATTTCACTTGGTAGCGCCATGGATCAGAACCTAGAGCTCTGATACCATGAGAAGGTATCAGAAAACTCTGTTAGATCTGAAAAGGAGAGCTAAGAGCGAGAGAGAAAGGGAGTAGAGAGCAGAGAGAAGAGAAGAGAATGAGAAACTGAGTTCATTGATTCTAAAAACTGCTTTACATAGTAGGTTTACTCTTGTATTTGTAGTCACAGCTGAAACATATTTTTCTAACAACTAATTACCCTTCTAACAAACTTGACAACCCAACATAACCAACTCCTAATCACATGCCTCACACTTCAGCTAGTTTCATCTTTTATCTCTATTTATCCTCAACAGACTCTTTTTATAATGGGTATAAATAAAATATGGTATTTTACTTATAAAAATGCACTTCTTTTCGAGAGACTCGAGAGAAATCTAAATAATATTTGTTATCTTTATCACACTTCAAACTAATAAAGAAAAATGAAAGTTTTTTTTTAATTGAAGATAAGGAGACTCAAATTCGCAACTTTTTAAATGAGTATGAAAAGACTATGCCATTTGAGTTATAACTCATTGGCAAAAAAAAATGAAAGTTGCATTGACGGAATGAAAATAAAACATTTTGCTTGTGAATGCAAATAATATAATTGGTAATGCTACACGCGTATAAATATTTTTATAGCAGAGTTTAATTTAATTGACACAAATCTAAAAAAAGTATAAGTATGTATTATTGTTTTTACTTCGTTTCACTTTTTTAGCACATAAATTTTATTGAGAATGCAAAAATTTATTGATATAATACACAAATTTTTATATATAATATAAAAATATTTGCACATAACAAAAATTTTATTGATATAACAAAATATTCTACGTTTAGCACAAATTTTTATTTATAATATAAAATTTTTTACACATAACACATAAATTTTGATTACAGATATATTTTGTTAATTGAATAAGTCAATTGTAGTTCTTCAAATATTTTTATGCTACGTGTATTTTATTAGTTAGTTATAAATATTTTGACATGTAATTTTTCGAATATTTTTGTATTCTTTGTTGTTCACCAAAAAATTTTTATTGTGTACTAAAATTTATCTGTCATGGTATTTTGTTAGTTGATGTCTATATTTTAGATATGTGGTCTTTTAAAAATTTTGTTATATATCAAAATTTTTGCATCGAAATTTATATGTTGTGAATCAAAATTGTTGTGCTATAATTTTTTGAACATATAAAAGAAGAAGAAGATGAAAAAGACGATAATGATGATGATGATAATGAAATAGGATGAAAGAAAAAAAAAGAGAAAAAATCAAACAAAAGAAGAAGACTTTAAAAAAGAAAAAGAAAAAGAAAATGATGATGTTGTTAAAGAAGAATAAGAAGAGAAGAAAAAAACGACGATGATTATCGAAGAAACGTACAGAAAGAAAATCTCAAAGACAATGAAAAAGAAGAAGTTAAAGACAACAATGACAATGTTAAAAAAGAGGACGATGATAATCATATTTAAAAAAAAAATACGCATATCTAATCTAGTTAAGACTTAATTGATAAAATTATTTAACCGTATAACTTTATTGTAATATAATTATCCTACCATACAAAGATTTTATAAATAAAAATAATATATTTACTTGATCAAAATAAAAAAATATGTAATCGAAAAAAATTTAATTGAAACTTTTTTTTAAATTATCATGCGTATAAAATATTTGAATATAAAAATATCTGATCGAAACATAATATTGTATAACGTAATTAAAAATCTTATTGAAGTTTTTAATATAAAAATCCTTCCATTTAAATACCAAACACAATATTTTATCATAAAAGATTTTAAATAATCTCTAAAATTACTTCACCTCTTAAACTACTTCATTTAGATATTATTAAATGTGATATTTTTTTCTTTAAGGTGACAATAAATTAGATATATATATTTTTTGGAACTTTTTTAAAAATAATTTTATATAATTATAAAAGTGGCTTAATTTTGTATATATAGGAGGGTAACGTATAAAACTATATATTACATAATAATTGGTGTTTTTTTGTCTTTTAGTGTTTTACACAAATTCAGATTTGTTTTGTAAAATAGAAAGATTAGAAGGTACATTTTACTTTTTTTTCTATTTACAATTTAGAAATTAGATCATTAGATGGTTGGATTTTATTATGTTTAATTTTAAAAATGTTTGAAAATCAAACGGTACTATTTCAATTTCTATTAATTTTTTTAAAGAATGAATCCAACAGAGCAGTTTTAAATAATATTTTTAGATATCAGATGATAAAATACATCTTCTTAAAAACATATCTTTATTAAAAAAACTAATCTAAATTTATTTAATATGTATTTAAATATTTAATGTAGATATAGATAATTGATTTAGTATTTTTCTAAAAGATTCTTGAAAATTAAAATATGGAGGAAAGATAAGGGGAGAAAGTGAGAATCCTATCATCGTCTATACTCAACAAAATTAACCATTCCACGGTTTCATAAAATTATGGAGTAGCCCCTAAACTTTAACCTATTCTTCTCTTTTTCAATCACCAAACCCAGTGCCTCTTCAACCTCCGTCGTCGCTTTCTCCGACAACTTCGCCGGAAGCTTCTCCGGCGGCGGTCCATTTACCGGAGTTTTCATCTCCCTCGTTGTTCCTGAGAAACCAGAGAGCGCAAACTCTTAAACCCTTTCAAAACCCTAATCTATCTTCGAGCTCGTGGAATCGCTGCAGCCATGTATGGTGGTGGTGAGTGTGAAGTGAATTATCTTTATAAACTCTTATTTTTTTCCCTCCATCTTCTGAAATTTACTTATTTTCGGGTTGGATAAACAGATGAAGTGTCTGCAATAGTAATTGACTTGGGCTCACACACATGTAAAGCTGGTTATGCTGGTGAAGATGCTCCCAAGGCTGTGTTTCCCTCTGTAAGTGTACTAGCTACTCTTTTTTTTGTGTATTATTTTAAAAAATGTAAATTTTCAATGTTAATTTTTTAATCTCAGTGTGCTACACTATAGGAAGCTCTTAGATTGATAGTATAGTTGGGTGCATGTTCAAAAATTGTAGTTTGTTACTATAATAGCTGTGATAAATACTGTGAATAGTTTTGATAGATACTTGCTATTGTGAGCTAGTGATAAGTTTTGTTATGTGAATTTAGGTTGTGGGGGCAATTGATCAAATGGATATTGATGAAGCTGAGAATGGCGAAAAGAACTCCGAGTCTACTGCGGACGCCAAGAACAATGACAAACCCAAGGGAAAGCGAAAGTTGTATGTGGGATCTCAGTCCTTGGGGTACCGCAGAGACCATATGGAGGTGCACTTTATCTAGTGGCCTTCTAGACTAAGCTTGGATTACTAATTTACAGATTTTACTGTAATGAATGGGTTTAGGTTATTTATCTATTTCTTCCATGCTGTCAGGTCGTGTCTCCGTTAAAGGATGGGATTGTTGCAGACTGGGACATTGTTGACAACATATGGGATCATGCCTTCAGGTTGGTATTGATTATCCAATCAGTCTTTGATCTGTGTAGCATAGTTGTTAGGCTTGAATAGTAGCATGGACAAGGCTTATATGATACAGAGAACACCCCCCCCCCCCCAATTGCCTTTTTATCCCCTTCTCTAATCATACCTACCATTAATATTCATTTTGTAGTCTGCGGACATGATAATTCTTAGGTTAAGCATGCTAATATGTGTAGCCTAGTGGAAAACTTGCAGAAATAGGAGCTAGCTACTAAGAAAAAGTTGAAACAGGGGTGGGTGGGGGCTTGTATTTGGCAGACCAGCAATTGTGAACTAGCTTTTGACCTTTTGCATATGACCACAGAAGATTGAGAACTTAATTGGTAGGGACAGGGGGCTTTTAAGTTCCTCTATGTCATACCAATTACGGCTTTTAGAGTAAGAAGGATATATTTGCAATGGATATTGACAGACCAGAAATTTAGACTCTTAGATTCAATTGGTGGAAGAGGTGGTTGTGAGGATAAAACAGAGGCTTACCTAAGTGAGGCTAACATAGAGGTTCAGTGTTTTTAGGTGAGAAAATTGAAATTTTGTGAGTGATATATATAGAGGGGAGAATAATAATAAATAACAAAGAAAATTAATAAAGTAATCATGTGACTTTGATCCATAAAATAAGTGCTCTGACTTGCTTCCATTGAACTGCATTGGATTATTGTTCTCTTTTATACAGTTGTTTCATTTTATGGCATATGTTGCTGGAGTTTATAACTGTAATGATGCTTGGGCAGACATCCAAAATATCTAATATTTTTTATTCTAAAGCAATATTTCATGGAGTATGTATGTAACCTGTTATTCATAGTTAAAGCATAAAAGGATGTTAGAAATTCTGGTAGCAGTAGTCACTAAGTGAGATATGGTAGTAACGATCTTTCTTTACTCACCATTGTTGATTGAAGCCATAAAGACTCATCAAAGTTTTCCATTGTCATTGAAGTCCTAACTAAAAAGTCCTCTTTTTTAAACATCTTATTGGTTGGAATCAACTATGCAAGGATTGGCAATGAAGCATGATAGAGACACAATTAACATGATTTGAATAGCATTGTCTGGCGGGGTTCTTTCCAACCCACAAGTTGTAGAATTTAGGGAATGTGGATCTGTTTTACATTAAGGGGAAGAACGGCTATTATTAGAAGTTGAGTTCCTGAAATGGATAATACTCACGCATAATCTTTTGCTTTTAAGTAGGACCTGTTGTGCTCTTATCACTTTGCATTCTTCTTTTCTTATTAATAAAGTTCTTATTTTATCCAAAAATTCTTGAGATGGATGATTAGTGATCTTAAGTTCCCTATTGATCTCAGGAAATTCTACTGAACCATTAGAGTAGCATGTGATATGATAGTGATTATTAGACAAAAACGTGCCATCAAGAGCAAATGATATGTACAGCTGAGTTGATTTAGGTGGAGGAGTTGACATGCTAACATGTAGTGCTGAGAATATCATATAAATAATGTGACTTGGTCACATGACAAGACCGGTAGAGGCACTAGGCTGTGAGGAAACTGGATCAAATTGAAGATAATTGGATAAAGGATAGAGGAAGACCAAATAGGGCTTGTTGATTGTTATTGGATGTCATTTTTTCAGAAGTGGTTGAGTGGAAATTGCTTAACATGCCTAGGGGTTTGCTTTGTTCTTAACTGGGGTGTGCTTTCTTTTTTCTTAGGGAGTGCCTCTTGATTGATCCTAAAGAGCATCCAATGCTACTTGCAGAACCTTCTTCTAACACTCAACAGCAGAGAGAAAGGTATTGATGTATTGTGGCTGTATATAAATTTTTAATATACAATTATAGACTTCAATTTAAAACATTAGCGTGTAAAGTTTTTTGTGATTCTTCCAGGGCCGCAGAGCTTATGTTTGAGAAGTACAAAGCACCTGCATTGTTTTTGGCAAAGAATGCTGTAAGTGAATAATACGTACCGTCACTAACTAAGCAGCACAAATACAAAAATTGACATGGAAAACCAACTTTTGAAAATGTAGGACATGGACATGACACATATAATTTAAACTTTTGGGCAAAAAAATTCATTGCCCATAATATCATGTACAAGCTTCACTACAGAATATATTATTTTTTTAATTAAAAAATTGGTACACGGCCTTGCTTATATTGTGTCTGATTTGTTGGTTTCGAAAAAATAATTTAAAAAACCTCAACTATTAATGTGCGGTGTGTCATACAATTATTTGCTTTGGTGCTTGCTTGACTGACGCATGGGTGCAACACCTAAATGATTGCATATGCTTTATAGTTTACGACTTTTATGTTCTACTGAAGAGATGTATGTTCTGGAGTGATAATGAAAAAATATTGGAATGTGATTCCTTTTCATAACATACAGGTTTTGACATCTTTTGCATCAGGGCGTGCTACGTCATTGGTTGTTGATTGGTAAGAGTTTGCAAATGATCTTTTCCTCTTATTATTTTCATTTTTCTATTTCTGTATATTTGTTAAAATTTTTAGGTATTGTATATTGAAGATTTATGTTACTGTTGATTATTTGAGTTTGGTAATTGCTTTGTCATCCTTTTTCGTTGTGCTTTTTGATGTCCTGCTGGTGCTAAATACAGTTGTGGAGTGTTTTGAATTTGCTTTAGTTTCAGGATAAGTGACACTTTATGTATGTTATAAATACAATAAGAAAAAAGTCAAGAGTGAAACTGAATAAGTCTATTATCAGTTTTACTATCATAACTATGAGAAATCAAATTGCCAGAGATTTTATTCTGAAGCAAACATTATTTAATGCACTTGTAATTTCAGTTGCATAATTTTTCAACTGGTCAGGCTATCCTTTTTCTGCTTGACCACTGTAAAGTTCTCATTTTCAGTGGGTCCTGTGGAATGTGTAAATGCCAATGGTCCTCTATAAAACTTATTAATGTCTTGTGTAGTATGGTTGCATTTGGTTAGTGGGTGGAGACAGACGAGACAGAGAGACATAGACACGCACAAGACTCTGATTTTTTAGGTTTGGTACCTAAGCATGCAGCAAAGAATACAAATCTATCTGAGTGACGGCGACGGGTGGATCTGAGTGTGGAAGGAGGGAGAGAGGAAAGTGAGGTCTGTCTGAGTGATGAAGTAGGAGGGAGGGGCAGATTTGGGTGTTTTGAAAAATATTAAGGGTAAAATTGTAAACAATTTATACACAATATGTGCCCACTAAAAATCTATCTCATCATTTTGGAGACACACAAAATGTGTGTAAGCTTGTATGTAATTGTGTGTAACTGTGCTCTCCGTAAACTTGTCTCTCGCAAAACAAATGCTAGACATGTGTCATCGTGTCTCTGTCTCTGGTGGACATGAACAACAAACAAACACTGCCTATGTTCTAGGAGATGGAGGAGGCTGATCATGATGGAAGTTTAACTCACTCACGACTAATACTAAAGTCTTAGTCTAGAAAACATTAGGTGTCTAGCAGTGTGGACTGGGGAGACCAAATTGAACAACTTAAAACATGAGAGCTCAATAGAGAAAATTAAATTGGGAACTGATATGAGTCGTTTTGTGATTTACAGTATTAGTTTAACATTTATTGTATCAAATATGTCAGAATATAATGTTAGAAGCTCCGCGAATGAATTTGAGAGGTTTACGTTATTTTTTAATTGTGCTCAGTGGTGGAGGATCAACTACAGTTGCACCGGTACATGATGGCTATGTTCTTCAAAAGGTATTCACTTGTTGTCACCTAACTGAATCAATCCATGCTTTTTTTTTTCAATATATATATAGTATTTAATTTGAAGGAGAGCCTTGGGGCAATGGTTTAGTTGTCTCCATGTGACTCCAAGGTTTCAAACTATGGAATTAGCCACTGACATTTGTGTCAGGTTAGGCTACCTACATTACACTCTTTTGGTGTAGTCCTTTCCCGGACCCTGCATATCACTAGATGCTTGCCATTACTTTTAGTATTTACTTTCATGCCCAGTTTCTTATATGTAATATTTTCGTGGTTTCTTTTATCTTCAATTCTAAATACTCCATAGTTTCTGAAATTGGATTGCTTATATAGAGGTTATAAGGCTTATAGGTTGACATATCTGACATTATAAATTAATTAAATAATGGCCTAAATATACACATTAAATAGATTGAAGCAAATCATGACAATTAGTGCAATTTTAAAGTTCTCTGATCATAACTATTAATATTGCTTATAATATATAAGATATATAGATTTGAGGTTATTTAGTCCATTAAAATGTACAAATTATCTATAATTCTGTACCAATAAAGAGCTAATCTTTTTATATATGAATATGAACTGTATATGCATGTCTTATGTTCTGTTATAGGATCTTATTTCACACTTTCAATCATATTCAATAACATTGAATGTGTCATTTTGCTGATAATTTCTATAATGCTTTCTACACAAGGCTGTGGCGACCTCTCCTATTGGAGGAGAATTTCTTACAGACTGCTTGATGAAAAGCTTGGAAAGCAAGGGTATCGTGGTGGGTGACAATTATTAGTTATTGTGTTTGCCAGTGATCATCTGAAGCGAAGTTGCTGTGCATTTATCTGCCTGACATTTCCTTTTCTTTGTTGTGTTGTTGTAACAGATAAAACCACGGTATTCTTTTAGGAGAAAGGAAATACGCCCTGGAGAGTTTCAGGTATACCGTGTTCCAAGTTTTTCTGTATGTTGTAAGATAGTTTTCTCGCTAATTTTCAGGATCTATAATTTTCCTTGTTTCCTCTATCTTGATACTTGAAATTTCGCAATATGGAGTTCCTGCCCTTGGATCTTGTGATTTGTTTGTGCCTGTAAGAATCTGGATGGTTTAAGTGCTTCATTTCTCTCATCTTTTAACTGATGGTTGATCCTGGTTCTTGAGTTTTGGTTAAAAAAAAAAGACGACAGATTTCTATGAAAATCAATTGTGCTAGTAAACTGTTGCTCCATGACTTTAGCTTGTAAAAATTAAGCAAATTAATGAAGATAAAGGTGTTATAGAATAATTTATTAAGGTATACAAGGAACTGGAATTAGAAAGTGGGGTATAGTTGTGTAGAAAAAAATTATTTATTTCAATTTTCAAAGTATTTCTTGAAGTTTTGACGCTCATGATTCCAATGAAAATTGTCGCCTGTTCTCTTTATTGGTAGCATGAGGCTAATTTTATTTATTTGTTTGCTACCAACCAATATTAATTTAGTTCTTTGCTTTTATGTTCCAGTATGAGGTTGGTTATGACTACAGTTCAATAAACTGAATTATTATCATATCTCATTGTGTTTCTCTCGTTTACTTCTCTTTCCTACAGACTGTAGATATTGATTTTCCAAATACAACTGAAAGCTACAAACTCTACTCTCAGGTCCGTGAGTGATCATGGAATTTCTTGTTATATGTTATTTTCCCCTTATCTGATGTCTGCTTTCTCCTCTGACAGAGAGTGATTGCAAGTGATATCAAAGAATGTGTATGCCGTGCTCCAGATACTCCATATGATGGTTGGTCAACCTGTTTTCATCACATACAATGTTTTGAACCCCATTTATCCTGTGATTTATTCTTTTGCAGTCATATGTGCATGAAATGCCTCAATTTTGATTTATTGTTGCCCTTTGTTTTTTGTTTACGCTTTTTTCCTTCCGACCTCTCTCATAATCCATCAAAGAGCGTATTCCATAAAAAAATAAAAATAACTTGATCCGTCATGCTTATTGCAATGTTCCACTATTTGCTTTGCTTTACATTTATGCTTCCAATATAGGTGATATATTTTGATTATTTGATTTAGTAGAAAACTAAATTCAGACATGATTCATGACACAACACAATGATGTCATTTGATCTATGTAATCAATCCTACTTTGTGAGATAAGGCTTCGCTGTTGTTGTTGATTATTTAGTAGAATATACTTCTATTTTCCTGTCTCCAACAGAATTGAGTATAGGTTGTTCCCATATATGACATCGGTCATTCTTCATCTTTTACTGTAGATAGTGCATATTCAAACATTCCGATGACCCCATATGAGCTCCCTGATGGCCAGTAAGTTGAAGTCACTCTTACTTGTTAGTTTATATGGAAATGTTTTTTTAATAATGATTTTTCCTTCTTTTCTTTTTATATAATATAACACAGGACAATTGAAATTGGATCTGATAGATTCAAGATTCCAGATGTTCTTTTCAATCCATCCCTAGTTCAGGTGTGCAGTCTCTAAAGAAAATATGTTGGTTTCTGTTTTTTTGTTTTTTTTTTTGTTTACATAAAAGATTTGTAACAGATAGCCTGTTATATATGTATATACTTTTTGGCTTTTGCTTCTGGGAATTCCATATATTAGGTTTCATTAGCAGCATATTGTACGGCAGTCACATTGGGTTTATAGTTTTGTCTTTCAGTGCTTAAGTGAACTGCTTCAAAGTCAATGTTTCCAATTGTTTGTTCTTCAATGTACTAAAGTTTTGATGTTGCTTTTTCCCCCCTTTATTTTTTGTATATGTTGTGTCAATGTAAATCAAGACAATTCCTGGCATGGAGAGCTTTGCAGAAGTTGCTCCTTCCGTTCGTGGCCTACCCCAAATGGTAATCTACTTCGAAGTGATTTTTCTTTCTTTTTTTTGTTGTTCTCTTTTTTAGGTGTACAGTGTCAATGAGCCTAAGTACTTCCTTGTGCCCTAACTTGTCTTCTTCCAGTTTCTGATGATTTTGCTATCAATTTTGAATATTTACAGGTTATAGAAAGCATTAACAAATGTGATGTAGACATTCGAAGAGAGTTATTTAGTAGCATACTGGTAATTTTCTTGTGTCTATATGCTTTAGCTAGTTCCTACACTCAATTGGATACAGCATGGACTTTTTTTGGTGTTAATCTCTAATCCACCCTTGACCAAGCAATGATGAGAGCCTCACGCATATATTTGGCCATTCTTTATGATGGGAACTTGATGATTCATACTGGAGTGATCCATGGATTTTAAAAATAGATAAAATATTTTAAGTTTTAATTCATAATAAGATATTAATGAATTGCTTCAAACTAAAATATTTTAATGAAGATTTTTAATGTGTTGTAGTAAATAAAAGATTTAAATTGGATTATAATTATGTCATATGGACTTGTGAATTTTTTTGGATAAAAGAAGAATTTCATCAAGACGAGAGAAGAATAATAGAGGGTAATGGAGGATAAGAGAGCCAGGATTGGAGCTGCTACTTGGCAGAATATTAGAGTGGATTGGTCAATGATTTCTAGAATTCTGGAGGACTTGATAAAAGCATATGAGGAACAATTTTTTTTATCCAACTTTCTAGTGTTATGTTTGTAGGCTAATTGATCTGATCTAAGCATATGCATCTATTGACCTGAAACATATGATGGAAGTATCTTAGGTAGCGTTTGTTTTCGGAGACATGACACAGAGACATGGACAGTACATATTTAGAATGTGTTTGGAAGCAGAGACATGGACACGGAACACATTGTCTCCGGGACAGTTTTTTATATTTTTGTGTCCACTCTTCTACGAAGGACAATGATGGACACGGGATTTGGAAGAGTGGACACGGACTCTTTTATAAATTTTGTTTTCCTTTTTGTCCATAGATATTTTTTATTATTCCACTATTATCCCTTCTTATTTTTCCTATAATTAGTCTTGAAACTTTTGAAAGATAAATATTATTAAAGGTAAAATTGATCTTTTTAAAATGTTAAAAAATAATTTATAAATTGTAATTGATTTTATATAATTTAAAAAAAATCAGTTTTTAGATAAAAAAATTGGTTTTCTAAATAAAAATAAATTTTTATGTGCAAAAACTTTTTTTTTTCATGTAAAAATAGATTTTTTTTTAAAACTGATTTTCTGATTTTTTATTTAAAATTAATTTGGCTTATTAACCTAAACAAAATTTTTTATTAATCAAACTCAGATCTATTTTTTTATTAATCTTAACCATATGTATTCCTACATATTAATAATAAATTTAAAAATAAAATAAATATATTTATAATTTTTATTTTAATATAAATACTATTATATATTTTTTTATTAAAATTTTTTGTCTCTTCAAATATTTTTTTAAGTTTCGTCTGTACTCCTACGTACTCTCATTCTCTATTAAATTACTTTGTACTTGACCGTAGAAAATTTAGAATCATATGGTTATTTTAGTCATTTCATATAATATTTTAGTCTTGTCCATATGTATCCAAACATAATACTGGACATTACATTAGTGTCTTGTACATCGTATCCAAACACAATACACAAACAATAATTTTTAGTGTCTCCGTCCTATTGTCTCTGTCTCAGTGTCGTGTTCTGTCCTGTCTTTGAAAACAAACGCAGCCTTATAGTGCATCACCTGACAACACTGAAATTGATTTCATTCATCACATGTAGCTTGCTGGTGGCACAGCTTCAATGCAACAACTGAAGGAACGCCTTGAGAAGGATTTACTAGAGGTAAAATTCAATAAATAAGCTCTTGTCTAAAATCTATTAAATGCACTGAACGAAAGTGCGCTTTTGTGCTGAGTCTGAATACTGAGTGTGGATGTGTAAGATTGGGTTTCAGCTGCATTTAGCTTTTGCATTCTGACATTTCTAAGACAAGAAAAATAACTTGATTGACCTTGTGAAACACTCTCTCAGGAGTCAGATTTCAGTTTATATATCATGATTCATAAACTTTCTTTCTTTGTTTTAATCATGAAAAATTGATTGCGATACACGTCTGATGCAGGAATCCCCTCAAGCTGCTAGAGTAAAAGTATTAGCGAGTGGAAACGCTACTGAAAGAAGGTTTAGGTAATACCCGAGTCAAAATACTACTCAACAGTTGCGTATGATGCTTGATTAACTACTGTACATATTTCCATGCTCCTTGATCATTGGTTTGATATCTGTAAATACACTTCTAAAGATTGAGAAAATGGTTCACACGATGTCTAGTATAACTATAATAGGAAAATTGGTGGTATGATTTGATCTTGAGGTTACTACTATAGTTATTTTGAATTATATATTAATTATTGGGTGCATCAGCGAATCACTATATTAGCTGAAGATTGATCTACAATGCCAGCCTGTTAAAGACCTAATGTGAGCCTGTTCAGGGATGGCGTTTTTGAGTTGTGTGAACTCTTTTGGCGTTTCTTTCTGCATGTGTGATGATCACATTTCGCCATGAACACTGGATGAAATTGCTTTTAAACTCCAATCATCGTATGCCGAGCTGCCCTTCAGGATACATTATGTGGTCTAGTTACTAGGTTTGGAAATCAGTTAGGGGCTGACTTGGATTATGATTTTATATGAGAATGCGATGATTGTTCATGCATCATTGATACTGTATCCTCTAAGTCATGTTTCTTGATGATTTTGTGCAGTGTTTGGATAGGGGGTAGCATATTGGCTTCTCTTGGCTCCTTCCAGCAAATGTGGTTCTCCAAGTCCGAGTAAGTGTCCATTGCTTGCCCAACTTCTTGTGACTCTGCATAAATTTTACATTACCTTAAGGGGAACCATGAACAACGGTTTAGTCGTCATATGTGATCTCATTGTCATGGATTCAAACCTTAGAATTAGCCACTAACAATGCATCAGGTTAGGATGCCTTGCTTATACACCGGGCTGCCCTTATATTTCACATTCCTTATCTTGTTGCCTTCTTTCTCTTATGTCGACATGATATATCATAGGGATCAATAGTATCATTTGATCTATGTAGCTGACTTCACCTAGTGGAATAAGGCTTTGTTGTTTTTTGTCGTTTTCATTCTCTTCATCACTTTTGTCATTACGAAAACATAGTTGTCAAATTACACATCCAAATTTTCCATTAAAGACCATGATTGTCAACAATAAACTGTTTTAATGCACTTGTCACAGGTATGAAGAGCATGGAGCTTCATATATCCAAAGGAAGTGTCCTTAAATTGTTATTTGTGTGTGCATACGTTATCACCTTGGGAAGTATTGCCATGAACGCAGACTTAGTTTTCTGTGATTGTCTTTTAATGTATTTATCTTTCATATTTATATCCATTCCTGTTAATTCTCAACCTAACTGCATTATTTACCTAGTCTAATTGTAGCTGTAATTTATACTGATGTAAAGTATACCTATAGTCCCACACCCCCCCCCCTTTTTTTTTCCTTTTGTGTAAGTTACAACATGAAATTTGAGTGTCTATTTAAATGGTAAAGATAATTAGGACAATTTTTTTGCTGCAATCTTTGTTTTGATTGTTATTTGCTGCAGTTATTGATGTTTTAACCTTTATATCAACGGGTTCTGTTATACATCTTTGCTGCCCCTGTAAATGTACATGTATACTCTCTATTTTCATTTTGGGGTCTTATGCATTAACATCAAGGACAATTTTACTATGAAGAGATTTTTGTGTGAAGAGAATCAAGAGGAGTGTATAATCTATTTTTAAAAATTAATAAAAATAAAATAAAACATTCTCCTAGATAGATATATCTATCTATCAAAGAAAATCTCCATATCTTTATTTTTCCTCTTCACTATAGCATGATGTTAACCTTTTTAACGACTTTTACCTGTTTATATTATTTCTTTAATTAGATACAAATGCCAAAAGACAAATGTGTAAATGGTGTTTAATTATTGATACAAATGATATATTTTGACCATCGTTTGTATGTAAATTCTAACATTTGTGCAAACTTGTTTGAAAATTTTGGTGTTTGAACGAAACGTAAAATAAAAAATATTTACACAGAAGTTATTGTTTTCTTCATTTTTTTAATTTTAATTTAATTTATATAAAATTAAATTCTATGAAAATAATATAGAAAATTTTTAAATCAGCATAGAAATTCTATAAAAACAATGCAGGAACATTTAAAGTTAAACACCAATACTATAATGAAACAATATAGAAATTTGGTATAAATAACAAGGGATATATCTATAAACATAAACAATAGGGTACGAAAATTATTCTTGTAAGCCAATGAGATACACTTCAAATGACATAGTTTTTCCATACTCATTTAAGAAGTTGCAGGTTCGAGTATCTCTATCTTTGGTTAAAAAAAAAATTCTTGTAAAATTTATTTATTTTTTAATTAATTTTTAGGTTCATAATACTTATCATCATCATCACTAATTCAATAATTTACATGAAATAAAATTTAAAGTTATTTTACTTAATGCATCATTTATGAGTGGCTTTTTTTTCTCAAAAATTTTATTAGTTATATACATAAAGGAGGAGGGTTGTTAGACCTTCGACAGTGAACATAAAAATTTAGTCGAATCTTCATTACATGGACCAAAGACGTTATTGTGCTAAAGCTAGGTCGTTACCCGAAAACAACGCACTATATGGCTTGCGTACAGTGTCAAAGGAGCAAGAGCCGCTGCATCGGTGCCCGGGTGTAGTGTTAAATGAGCAAGGATTCTCGCATTTTCGTGAACGAACGAGGATAAATAAGCTAATTCACAAAGAAAAAGATAAAGATAAATGTTGGAGCGACAGAAGAAGGTTGAGATTTAGGACATGGGACATGGAACATAGGCACTTTAATAGGAAAATCTATGGAGGTGGTGGACATCATGACAAGGAGAAAGATTAACATCATGTGCCTACAAGAAATAAGATGAGTCGGTGCGAAGGTTAGGGAGTTGGATATTTCCGAGTTCAAACTTTAGTATACAGGAAAGGTGAAGAATAGGAATGAGGTATGTATTATTGTGGATAAGTAGTGGAAGAAGGACGTAGTGGATGTCAAGAGGGTGGGAGATCGGATCATCTCTATCAAACTTGTGGTGGAAGGAGGTACTTTTCATGTAATTAGCGCTTATGCACCGCAAGTGGGTTCAGACGAGCAATACAAGATAAGATTTTGGGAGGATCTAGAGAGTTTGGTCCAAGACATGCCTTCAGGAGATAAGATTTTTTTAAA
This sequence comes from Arachis ipaensis, assembly GCF_059453495.1. Classification (NCBI taxonomy): domain Eukaryota; kingdom Viridiplantae; phylum Streptophyta; class Magnoliopsida; order Fabales; family Fabaceae; genus Arachis; species Arachis ipaensis. The sequence goes on from NC_142444.1 coordinate 10,140,102, forward strand.
AGGAGATTTAAATGGCTATGTTGAAAGAAAAGTGACTGCGTATGGAAGTATTCATGGAGGCCATGGTTTTGGGGTGGTCAATATCGAAGGTAAAACTATTTTGGACTTTTCCTCAATCTTTTACCTTCTCATCGCAAATACATGTTTTAAAAAGAGAGACAAACATCTTATAACCTATAAGAGTGGCATGACAAGCTCTCAAATCGACTTCTTTTTGTTGAGGAGAGTTAACCGAAAATTTTGCATTAATTGTAAAATTATTCTGGAAGAGAATTTAACAATACAACATAGGATGTTGTTCATGAATTTTCACAAAGATGAGGAATCCAAAGACGAGGTGGTGGCGGATGAAAGGTGATGAACAAAGAAGATTCTTAAGACGGGTAGGAGAAGAGGCAAAGTGGGATGGAGATGGAAGTGCGGAGGAGATGTGGAAGGAGATGGCAGAAGTTATTAGAAGAACCGCAAAAGAAAGTTTTGGTGAATCTAGAGGGATAGGACCAAGAGATAAGGAGTCCTGGTGGTGGAATGCGAGTATATAAGAAAAGATAAAGGCAAAAAGGAAGTGCTTTAAGGAGTGGTCTTTGTGCCGCAATGCAGATAATTGAGAAAAATATAAGGAGGTTAAGAAAGAGACAAAAGTAGCTGTAAGTGAAATAAGAATAAGAGCATATGAGGGTCTCTACTAGTCTTTAGGCACAAAGAAAGGAGAAAAATATATATATAGAATTGCAAAGAGCCATGAAAAAAGAACGAGAGACTTGGATCAGGTTAAGTGCATAAAGGACAAAGACTGAGAGGTTTTGGTTCAAGAAAAGAATATCAATGAAAGGTGGAAGAGCTACTTCTACGAGTTGTTTAATGAAGGACATAAGACTCTTCTAACCCTTGGTCGGTTATGCATGAGGGAAGAAGGATTCGAGATTTCGAAGTACAAGAAGCTCTAAAGCGGATGAAAAATGAAATGGCAGTAGGACCCGATAATATTCCGATTGAAATTTGGAAGAGCCTTGAAGAGAAACGCATCAATTGGTTAACCAAATTTTTTAATGAGATTTTAAGATCAAAGAAGATGCCAGATGAGTGGAGAAAGAGTACCTTGGTACCTATCTACAAGAATAAGGGGGATATACAAAGTTGCGAAAACTATAAATGGATCAAACTCATAAGTCATACCATGAAGTTATGAAAAAGGGTAATAGAACGGAGGCTGAGACAAGAGACACAAGTAATAGAGATCCAATTTGATTTTATGTCAGACAGATCCACTACTGAAGGGATATACCTGTTAAGAAGGATGATTGAGAGGTATCATAGTAATAAAAGAGATCTATATATGGTGTTTATTGATTTGGAAAAAACGTACGATAGGATGCCAAAGGATGTCTTATGAAAGTTTTTGGAAAGGAAGAGAGTAAGGATCGCATATATTCGTGCAGTTAGAGATATGTATGATGGGGCTACAACTAGTGTGAAGACTCAAGGTAGTGTGACGAAAGAATTTTCTATTGTTATAGGATTACACCAGGGATCATCCTGAAGTCCATACTTTTTCACATTAGTCTTGGAAGTACTCATAGAGCATATCCAAGAGTCTGTATCATGGTGCATGCTTTTTTTCGATATCGTCCTTATAGGAGAGTCAAGGGAAAATCTAAATGAGAAGTTGGATTTATGAAGAGAAATTCAGGAGGTGTTTGGTAAGTTCGGCCGCCGAAGGAAAAACTCTAATACAAAGGTAAAGATTGGAGAAAACATCCTACGAAAAATTAAAAGTTTTAAGTATCTTGGATGCATCATACAGGATAATGAAGAGATTCAACAGGATGTAAATCATAGGATCCAAGCAGGTTGGTCAAAATGGCGGAGTGCGTCTGGTTTTATATGTGATATAAAAGTGTCTTTAAAACTTAAAGATAAATCCTATCTACTGCTATCAGACCGGCTATACTTTATGGTACAAAGTGTTAGGCGGCCAAAGGGGTGAACATAAGTTAAGTTTGGCAGAGATGAAAATGTTGAGATGGATGAGTGGTCATACGTGATTGAATAGAATAAGAAACGAAGATATAAGAGAGAGAGTTGGAGTAGCACCTATTGTGAAAAAATGGTAGAATTGCGTCTCAGATGGTTTGGACATGTGAGAAGAAGACCGATAGAGTATCCAGTCAGAAGGGTGGATGAGATGGAAGATGGATAAGGGGTGAAAGATAGAAGAAGACTTAGGAAAACCATCTTTAAAGTGGTCAAAAAAATCTAAATGTAAACAGTCTCTATGTAGACATAATACATGATAGAGTTCAATGACATCATTTATCCATATGGTCAACTCCACTTATTAGGACAAGACTTTCTTATTGTTATTGTTGTAAAGGAATTTATTTTGTTCCCTTTCTTATAATTGCTATCAAGAAAACATACTAACAAAAATAATAAGTAGAATTTCTTTTTCTGCAACAAGCACATTAATTTAATTATTCGCTAAAAATAATTATACAAAGTCAAATTTAAGTTCAAATTTAATCTTTATTCACTTGAATCTTTAAATAAATTATATATCTTTATTTCTAAAGACCAAATCACTAAAATTGTTTACAAATTATTTATTCGCTATCAAAATTATCCTCAAAATATTTAAAATATGTTAAAAATAGGATAAAACACATTAATAAATTATTTCAACTTTAAAATTATGCCAATATTTTATTTTGATTTTTGTTATAAATATGTTTTAAATGATTCTATGCAAATCGAATTAATTAGATTCGATTTACACTTTTTCAATATAAATCGAATTAATTGGATTCAATTTAGTTTATATATATTGTATCAGTAGCAAATCGAATCAAATAGATTCAATTTACTATTAATAACAAATTGTTGACATTTATTACTGTTAAACATAAATGTCTATAAAAAAAATACTTAGTTAAATTTTAATAAAATATAAAAAAAAATCAAAACGAACAAAAATAAAAATCTAATTTTTGTCCGTCTAATAGTGAAAGGTGTGTCTAGAAATCAATCCTAATATAATAGGAAAGCTGGCCTTTCTTCCTTCCTTCAGATGGTGAAATGTCTTTCATAATTGCTGAAGCAGGAGCAATGTCAAAGTGAATCTTGTGGTGAGATTCTTTCGGGTTTGTCGTTCGAAGCCTTCTAATCGGCTAGTGTGTGCTTTTCAATTGAGTGAAATCTTTCTTTCTCCTTAAAATCTATTCTTGGTTTCATAAAATTTATATTTTTATAAATTTATGAATTTAAAATGAATAATAAATAATTTTTAAAAATTTATTAAAAATTATTTTTGATTCATTAACATTTAAAAAATTATTATTAAAATTTTTTATAATAAAAAAATTAATATAAAATATAACTCTTTAAAATGGCATAAGGATTAAGACTTCAATTTTTTTTCATAGAAGGGAAATAAACATAACATTTTGTCAGTTACTTTTAACCAAGTGTGAGAGAGGATGAAGAAGAAGGAGAGAGATGATGATAAAAGAGAAAATAAATAAATAAATAGAAACGGACATTAGAAGGGAAAAAATATGACCGTTACAACTTACACGCTGCAAATTTTCAAATTAAATCATTAAATAAATAAATAAATAAATGATAAAAGCCAGTTTCAGAAAAGGAAAGCTGCAAACTTTCCACTTCCACAACACTCCTTTCTGTCTCGGCATTGAATCATGGAAACAACGAACCAAGTAAGCAAAGAAGAAGAAGCTGAAGAACAAAGGAAAGACTTGGTTGTGTCTAAGGAAGAAGAAGAAGAAGAAGAAGTAGAAGAAGAAGCGCACCCGTATTCCTTTCATGTCTCTGGACCAAGGAATTTGTCTACCCTTAATTGGAGAGATCTCATCTATTCAACTTGGTCAGTACCCATCTCTCAATCTCACTCAAACTCTGCTTTTTTTTTTTTTTTGTTCAAAATTCTATTTAAATTTAGATCTAAATTGGTAGGATTAGATTATGGCTTCAAGCACAGGCTTTTAGAAAATAAATAAAAAATATGAATTTGAACTTTATATAAAGCGCGCTGCAACTAGGGTTCCAATAACTAATGTTGGTGTCTTTAGATTTTGGTGATCTAAAATTGGTAATTCCTGAATTGCTAAATAAATTTATATATATCCACTCCTATTATCATAGTATTTATTATATTTGTTTCAATTATTAATTATTTGGAGTGGAATTTTCTTCGCCCTGGATTTGTGGCATTTCCATTATTGTGTTAGCCTCTTAACGTTAAATTTGCTTTTGTGCAGTGAATTTTTTCTGAATATGAAATTTCCCTGTTGATTGGACTATTATGGGGGATCTTTTTTATTTCCATTTTAAAGTTAATTTCAATCTTGATTTTGAATAATAACAATGGTGTCTCTTTGATTAATAACCATGATTTGAGCTTGAGCAATGTCTTGTCACCAATAACTCTGAAGTTCCTCATCCCAATTTGAATCTGATCTTATGATATAAACATTGATCTTTTGTGGAATTCAGGAAGGATTCAAATTACAAAAGAACAGTGATTGCATGCTTTATACAAGCAGTTTACTTGCTTGAACTTGATAGGCAAGAAAAAAGAACACAAGAGACTGCACTAGCACCTAATTGGTGGATCCCCTTCAAGTACAAGCTCACACAAACTCTCATCGACGAAAGGGACGGATCCATTTTCGGGGCAGTACTCGAATGGGACCGGGCGGCAGCTATGGCCGACTTGGTCTTAATGAGGCCTAGTGGTGCGCCGCGAGCTGTTCTAGCACTCAGAGGAACACTACTCAAATCACCCACAATGCGAAGAGACATCGAAGATGACCTTAGATTCTTTGCCTGGGAAAGTTTGAAAGGCTCTTGCAGGTTTAAATTGGCATTGGAGGTACTAAAATCGGCTTCGAATTCCTTCGGAGGAAGCAATGTTTGTGTGGCAGGGCATTCATTGGGTGCTGGTTTCGCTCTTCAAGTTGGAAAAGCATTAGCCAAAGAAGGAATCTATGTTGAGACACATTTGTTCAATCCACCTTCGGTTTCTCTAGCAATGAGTTTAAGAAACATTGGAGAAAAAGCAGAGTCTGCTTGGAAGAAACTGAAATCCATGCTTCCTTATAGTGGCCAGGAATCTCGAGCCGGCGAGGAAGGAGATACCAACAAGAATCTAGGATTAAAGAGTTGGATACCGAGGCTATCAAGCTTCAAGAACTCCGGTTTTGGAGTGGGCAAATGGGTTCCTCATTTGTATGTAAACAATAGTGACTACATTTGTTGTTCTTATAATGATCCGGGTGGTGATGGTGGAGTTAATAAGGAGAATGTTGCACCGCCGGGGAATGGCCCGGTCGCGGCGAAGCTGTTTGTTGTTACTAAGGAGAGGCAGAAGTTCCATGAAGCTCATGGATTGGAGCAATGGTGGTCAAGTGATGCAGAACTTCAGCAGGCTATTCATAGTAGCAAACTGATAAGTAGACAGTTAAGATCTTTGTATAGTGGGAGTGGTACTTCTTCTCAAGTAACAACACAAGGAAAGTCTTAGTAACTGAAAATTGGAGTTTGTGAAATTGAATTCTTTGCTTTTATTTGTTCATATGATTCTTTTGTATTTGTTTTGTTTTCTGTTTTGGGTTTTTCTTTAAACAAATTAGTGTATTGTTTTGCCTTATAATAAGTGAAATCACTCTTACTGAAAAGTAAAGAGAACTTGCTGCTTTGATATTTGTCATTACATGTGGAATAATCTCAAGTCTTTCTGGTTTGAACACATATTTTCTTATTTTAGCAAGGTTGTGAGAACCGGACCGGTCAATAAACCGGTGAAGTCACTGGTTCAATGGTTCACTGGTTCAACTGGGGTTCAACCGATTTAATTAAATATTAAATAAAATTATTAAAAAACTTAAAATAATCTTAAGTATATAAATTCAATGATCTCTAACTTAATAAAATTTAATATTTCACATAATAAATTATCCATTACTTAATATTATAGGTTCACAAACAACTTCAAACATCAAAGTTTATAAGTAAACAAAAAATAAAAGTACATAATGACAAACCCATAATGTTCTACATTCAAAAGATACAATTACTAGCAAGTTTTCAACTAATCAAAGGTGCAACTCATCAAAAATCATAATTATCATTAAGTGTTCCAACATCTCCATCATAAACAGGTAATCCAAAGCTACCATCATCAGAAGTACCACCAAAAGAAGCTGTATTTGAAGAATCAGCAACATTAGGGAAATCCACATCAAGTTCCACATCTCCTCCATCTAATAAAATAAAATAGAAAACCAAGAAAAATTAAAGTTACAACTTTACATCAGATATTGAGAGGAAATGAAACAAGTTTTGCTATTTCAATCACCTATAGGATATGAAGGCATAGCATTATCCGTATAAATTAAATTTTCAATGCCTTCGATGTCTCCATTAGTAAATTCAGGATCACCTTCATCCGGCATTACACAAAAATCTACTGTGTCAATGCTTTGAATGTCAATTGGATCATAATTCTTCTTCTTGCGATGCATTCTAGATTGAAGGCGTAGATTATAAGTGACATAAACAATGTCACTTAGCCTTTGATGCTCTAATCGGTTCCTCCTCTTTGAATGGATTTGTTCAAAGAGGCTCCAGTTCCTCTCGCAGCCGGATGATGAAGATGTTTGATGAAGAAGACGAATTGCTATTTTTTGCAAGTTAGAAGCACTCCCACCATGTAGCCTCCACCATTCACCTACTAGAATATGTAATTCAACCATCAATTCTCATTCAATATTTAAAAAACATTCAAAGTAAATTAAACATAGAAATATAAATACTTACCAGGTTCAAGTCTCTTAATTGCTTTCAATGCACTTTCCCTTCCAAAACTTCCTTTTTGATCTCGATACAACTGTATCTCTTGCATTGCGGCAATCGAGCCATCGCAAAGAGTTTCAATATCAAATAAATCAAGCAAAGACCTCAAGATATTTGCCTTCTCAACAAACCCCTCACTATAGAAGTAATCTGGATTCAAAAAGTATGCTGCTTCATGGAGGTCACGCTTCAAATGCTTATCCCACCGCATTTTCAAGATACTTGTATAAGGTGTGTATGCAGATTTCCTATTTCTAAACATTGTCTTGATATTAATTTTGGCTCTTTGCATGCCCGCATACACGATACCCAGAGAAGGTTTCTCATCAGCATCAACAAGCCTCAATAACTTAATTAGAGGACCAACAAGCATAACAGTAGTAAAACAATCCTCCCAAAACTTACTATCCAAGATAATTGAACTAACCATCTTCCCATTGACACTCTTGGATAATTTATGAGAAGTGAAATATTTGTCAATCACCAATGCTTGCAAGTCTTGTTTATGATCATATATACTTTTCAAAGTAATGAAAACAGTAACAAAATGTGTTACTCCTGGTCGAACAATTTCTTTCCACTCTTTTCTTTTTCTAAGCCATGACAAGAAAATCATATGATTGTAAACAAAGACAGTCACTTTTGAAGCACGAGAGGCAAGGTCAGCTATGTGAGGAAGACTTGCTATGTCTTTCAAGATAAGATTGATGCAATGAGCAGCACAAGGAGACCAAAAAATATTTGGATACTTTTCATGAATGAGTTTTCCAGCAGATACATAATTCACAGCATTATCAGTAACCACATGCACAATGTTACTAGACCCAACCCACTCAATAACCTTAGCAAACAATTTAAACAAGGTATCGGCAGTTTTTATCATATCAGAAGCATCAACATGCTTAACAAATGACATACCAGCAGGACAATAAACTAGAAAATTAATTAACGTACGCTGCCTTTGATCAGTCCAGCCATCTGCCATCAGTGTACAACCAGTCCTTTTCCACGAGCTTCTATAACCTTCAACAAGCAACTGACACTCCTTCTTAAGATCGGCCAGCAAATGAACTCTCATTTCATCATACGACGGTCCCTTGAAACCAGGTCCAATTGCAGCAACGCCGTCCAAGGCAGGTTGAAAGTAAGGCGATTGAATTGCATTGAATGAAATCCGTGCATCAATGATCCATCTTGCAAGCCCCAACTTAACCTTGTGTTTAACTTGTTTACTGGCCAAGACACTTTTCAAAGCTGGTTGAGAGCCTGGCGTAGTCCTTTCCTTAAAATAACTTCCAATTGGAGTAGCAGCAATCGCTCTTCTCTTTCCTTTGTCTCCCATTGTTGCAGGAGCCGGAGGTTGTACAGGATTAGGCGCTTCACCCTCTTCTTCCGCTTGTGTTTCACTTTCCACATCATAACAATCAGCTGTATATTTTCTTTTTTCGGCCTTATTTTTTTTGTTTTCCTCCAAAAGCCTTTTGAATTGAAGTTCCACATCTTCAGTTACTTTGTTACAAACTTTAATTTGTCCAGGGATCTTTGCAAGATGATATTTCATTCTATATATCCCCCTTCCATTGTAAGTATTCAAGCAGAAAATACATGTATATTGAGCCTTGTTATTTTTGTCATACTTCACTGTAAAATACTGCCAAGCTGGATCAGATTTACCTCTGGATGAACCAGTTTGAGAATCTTGTGGCTGTGGGTTACTTTGTGATTGTTCCATCTATAACAATCAGAAAACCAAAGACCAGAAAACTTCAGAAAACCATGAAAATAATCAAAATATTCATCATGAAGCAACAAACAGAAGCAGCAAAACATATTCAAAATCAATAACAGCAATGATGAAAATAATGAAACAGCAAACAGAAGCAGCAATGCAAAACAGGCAGGTAACAGAAGCAGCAATGCAAAACAGAAGCAGCTAACAGAAGCAGAAAAAAATATTCATCATGATCAAAATATATTCAAAATAAAGAAGGCAGAACCAGCAATGCAAAACATATTCAAAATATATTCAAAATCAGGCAGGTAACAGAACCAGCAATGCAAAACAGAAGCAGCAAAAAATATTCATCATGATCAAAATATATTCAAAATAAAGAAGGCAGAACCAGCAATGCAAAACATATTCAAAATATATTCAAAATCAGGCAGGTAACAGAACCAGCAATGCAAAACAGAAGCAGCTAACAGAAGCAGCAAAAAATATTCATCATGATCAAAATATATTCAAAATAAAGAAGGCAGAACCAGCAATGCAAAACATATTCAAAATAAAAAACATCAATCATGAAAATTAAGAAGGCAGCATAGAATAGCCGAGCTCACAGAACTTCAGAAAATCAAAATCCAAAATCATAAAGGCAGCATAGAACAGGCGAGCTCACAGAACCTCAGAAAATCAAAATCCAAAATCAAGTACAGAACAGGCGAGCTCACAGAACAAGATCAGAACCTCAGAAAATCAAAATCAAGAAGCATAGGTGAAAGAACAGAGTCTTACCAAATTCAGAAGGAGGCGGGCTCGGCCGGTGGTCGTCGCGGCTGCTGTCGATGGTTGTGGGTGGCGACGAGGAGGCGGGCTCGGCCGGTGGTGGTCGCGGGCTCGGCTATGGTGGCCTTGGTGGCCTTGATGGCTGTGGGTGGCTATGGACGCTGGCGCCGAATCTCAATTAGGTTAGGGGAAAGGGGAAGAAAGGGGGGGAGTATCAGATTAGGGTTAGTCATTAGTGGCTTAGGAGACATTTTGCAAACGGCATTCTCCTTTTTTTTTTTTTAAAAAAATGCCAAAACGACGTCGTTTGGCATCTGAATTTGCAAACTATTGAACCGCAAAAAAACCGAACGATTCTTCCGGTTCGCCGGTTAACTGCCGGTTCGACCGGTTTTTTGGCCGGTTTTTTGCTAAGCGGTTATTAGCGTTACCCGGATCGGTTAGGTGACTGGTTCCCAGTTTTTTCGATTGAAGTCCAATTTTCAGAACCATGTATTTTAGTTTTAATATTTTCTGATTTCATTTCTTAATGAAAATCATTAATCAAACAAACCCTTAGTATCCTAATGAATTTATTCTGTGTCTAAATTTTACAAGATGTTGGATCAATTTTTAAGGAATTAATAGGCAGTAGTTCTATAAATCCACTAATATTATCAGCAGTGACAATAAAGAGAAGTACTTTTTCAAGTTGAAGTGGGAAAATATTTTATGTTTGATATATTTATATTTTATAGAAATACTTTTTATTAGAATTAGAAGCAGTCAAATTGTTTTGATACGATAAATATATAAGTACATCTCAAAAATTGCATCAAAGTTGTTTGTTTTTAGGGTAAAAAACCTAAACAAGCCAAAGGGAGATCAATTTTACACAGATAAGCCAAACCAAAATCTGATTCATCAATCAACCAAAGGACATTTCTATATAGTTCGAACCAAATAGGTTCGAACTCACTTTTCAAGTAATTCGAACCAAATAGGTTCGAATTACACGTATAGAACAAAGCAACATAGTTCGAACCAAATTGGTTTGAACCCTAACTTGATAATTCGAACCAGCTTGGTTCGAATTACTCAGAATTCGTTCCAGCAAGCAATTTAAGTTACGAACATAGTTTTCGCATCATGTCTTAATAAAACTCGTAAAGTTATTTTTGCCGGTGTGCATTAGACATACATTTCGTTTAAAACTGCGGTGACAGAACATATTCATTAACTAAAATCCCATTCAAAGTACATCGCACTAACGTTAACAAATTCTATCAGTCACCAACTACAAGCAAGAAAACCAATAATAGTGGAATCTAAACGCGAAATTGAAATAACAAAAGTACCAAAGCCACCAATACACCTAATCATGTCCCCGTGTGTGCTCTGCTCCTCCGAGCTGTGGGCAACTCCGACGTGTGTGGCCGGGCTGCCGACAAAGCCCACATCTCTTTGGCCGGTTCGGATCTGCCTCGTCCATATTGGTCCGTATCCGAGTGGACCTGGGACGACCCTCTCTCGCACGCCTCTTATTGGGGTCAGGGATGACAGTCGGCCCGTCATATGGTGGCCAGAAACCCTCCGGAATGGGAGGTGTGAAACCCATCTGATATACACTGAAGACCGAACTAAGACGATACACCTGGTGAACGTAAGGCTCCCATGTAAGCCGTGAGTAGGCACAACATGCCAGTGCGTGGGGACACAGAAAATGAAGTGCCTGGAAGTATCCGCAGTCACATGTGTGAGATGCAAGCGAGACTCTGTAGGTACCCAGTGAGAAAGAACCAGTCGGAGTTGTCTCTGCGACGATGAACTCGGAGTTATCCCTGTCGTACACAGTTACCGTGAAGCACCTAGCCGTCTTCAAGTTGGCCTCTATACACTTCACCAAGTGCTGACTAAATTGTTGTCTGGTACCCATATGCGCCTCAGCCTCCCTCCTTTTGCGAACAAATAATTCGGCCAACCTTCCGTATGTGCCCTTGATTAGCGAGCACACAGGAAGGTTTCTGACACCCTTGAGGATCGAGTTCACACACTCAGATATATTCGTCGTCATGTGTCCGAATCTACGCCCCTCATCACAATGCTGTGTCCACAAGGAATACTCAATCCGGTTAGCCCAGTCACACATCGCCGGGTCTTTGGTCCTAAGAATATCAAACCAGTACTGGAACTCGACCTCGGTCTTAGCGTACGCCGCATTCACAAGTAGCCTCCTTGCGTCTTTGCCCTTGAAGGTGAGGGCAAAATTTGCCGCAACATGTCGAATGCAGAATGCCCGGTATGCAGACAGAGGTAACCAGCCTCCGTCAAGAGCCTCAAGGGCGGCCTTGATGCCGTTATGCCTGTCCGAGATAACCAGCAGACCCGGCTACGGTGTCACATGCTCACGTAGGTGGGAGAGAAAGAAGGACCACGACTCAGCATTCTCACCCTCGACTAATGCGAATGCAACAAGGAGTATGTTGGAGTTCCTGTCCTGTGCAATCGCGACAAGCAACGTTCCCCCATACTTGCCATACAGATGGGTGCCGTCAATACTAACTAGGGGCTTGCAATGACGGAATGCCTCGATACATGGTGGAAAGGTCCAGAATAGTCTGTGAAAATAAGCTCGAGACTCGTTCAACTGTCCACCGACACGAACAGGGCTCGTCCTTAGCACTGCAACAGTACCAGGCATCGTCAACTGCACTCCTAACACCCACCTTGGGAGCTCGTTGTACGACTCATCCCAGTCACCATAGATGAGGGCAACAGCCTTCTGCTTCGCCAACCAGACCCTCCTGTAAGTCGGCCTAAACCCAAAGTGTGCAGCGGTGGCATTTATGAGCACTTTGATGCTGACGGATGCATCAGCCCTCACCATTGGCATAATGAATGCCGATATGACATGGTAATCCAAACTCCTGTGGTCGCTGGAAATGGAGGTGGCGAGACAAGTATGCGGTCCGTTGTAACGTTTGACCTCCCAAATCCCCTTGCGCTGTCGGAGACTGAGTCGAATCAACCATGTGCACCCATTGCCGAACTCAGAACACTTGCCCACATACCGGCGATAGTCAGACTCCACGATCTTGTACTGTACCCCTCACCGAATGCTGTAAGTCTTGACACTTAACAGGGCCTCTTCTTTATCCGGAAATTGCTGACCAACCTGAAACTCTGTCAGACCTGCAGACCCTTCAGCATCTCTAGCGCCAAATCCAGCCGGCTGCCCAGCAACCCCCTCCTGCCTCATGGCATCCAAGTCCAAAGAGGAAAAATGTGGAGGGTACTGCTGCGTGCCAGAGCTAGAACCACCGCCCGGCCCAGCAGGCTCACTTGCTCCAACATCATCGCCACTGTCATCAGCAATCATATCCGGCTCGACATCATCGTCCTCTGGATCATCCAAGAATCCATCTCCAACCCCAGCCGGTGCAGCACACTGTAAAGATGTCGGCAGATACCCACCTTCACCGACCTCGTCGCCTACACTGCCGATGAGATCAACAGTGAACGAAGGGGAGGCGACAGATTGGACGGGTGGCTCGTACGCAAGGACGGAGGAAGATGCAACGGCAGGTCTGGAGCTAGAACCGGCTACCGTGGCTAAAGTGGTGGTATTCCGGTTCGAACCCCCCGAGCTAGACACCGCGTCAACCAACTTTGCCAACAGTTCTGGTGTCCTAACCTCTGGAAACTGCCAGCGACAATGAAACATGATCTGCAAGTTCTCATCACTCCCGATTGTGAAACAATCGTACTTTACGGTGTTCTGGAGCACCGTGATTGGAAATCGATAAAAAAAACTTCTTAACCCGTTTCACACCTTCCAGACCGAGTTTCAGCAGTACAGAGCTAACAAGGTCCTCATACCTCGTCGTAGGCGTGACGATAATACAGAGAGGATCCTTATCAGTGAACTTCACACCGGAACGAGTTTTCTTCTTAATGGATCCTCTGTGGTGAACTAACACGGCGAAACTCTCCTCACTAGCCATGTAACCCCACTCTTATGATAGCAACTCACCTTCACACCATATATATACAGCTCTCCTCCTCACTAATTCGAACCATGCTAGTACGAAATATGGTCTGTGTAATTCGAACCAAGCTGGTTCGAATTAATTTACGTGTAAATCGAACCTATTTGGTTCGAATTATGGAGGTTGAGTTCGAACCAAGGTGGTTCGAATTATGTGGCTATGGGAACATGTGTAATTCGAATCTATTTGGTTCGAATTACTTGGAAAATGAGTTCGAACCTATTTGGTTCGAACTATATAGAAATGTCCTTTGGTTGATTGATGAATCAGATTTTGCTTTGGCTTATTTGTGTAAATTTGATATCCCTTTGGCTTGTTTATGTTTTTTACCCTTGTTTTTACCTAACTTTTTTCTAGAAACACAAATAAACAATTCAAAAAATAAAATAAATATTTAGGCCAAATATTTATTGTTGCAACAAAAAAAAGTACCTTTTTTATCCTAAAAGTACAAAGAAACAAGAGGGGCTAATAGACTCGTCAACACCAAATCTGTCTTATAATTAGAACTTGAAACCATTGATACGATTAGGAAAAGAGAAATTCTAAGGTGTTTACAAAATTTGTGTTTAACTTGTCTAAAAGATAAGAGGTAAAAAAGTAGATTGCACTATTTATATTTGTGTCAAAGTAGTTGAAAATTTAGGCATATAAGAAAATATCTTAAAAAAAAGTGTATGTATATTATTCAATTATATTATTAGGTGTATATACTAAAATTAATTATTAAAATAAATTATTAATATAAAATATATATTAAAAATAAGTACAAATGTAAAATATAGTTTTAATTTATGTAATAACAAGGAATCTTTTTATTTATATCTCATGCTTATAATTAAGGATTTAATTATTTTATGTTATAATGATATATTTTAAAAATATAATAATAAAAAAAATAATTTTGATAGAATAAATCATTAAAGATATAAAAACTTTATCTTTTTTATGACTTTTTTTAGTAAAATATTTATTTATTTATTAAAATATGTCTTTAGAACATATATTAAACTAAAAAAACAGTTTAAGTAATCATAGATATTGTGATTTATTATAGGATAAAATTATGTATTTTTTAATTTATTTTAATATTTTTTTATAATTTAATCTACATTTTTTATGAATAACTTAAGATGCACAGACAATGACAAAGAACGGTGACACTTATAATTAATTGAGTCCTGAAGAGAAGGGGGAACTGGGGAAGGGACTTTGGCAGCCCTAAAATTTTAATTTTGCTTTTATATAGGACATAGCATCTCCCGGTCTAACCGATAAAAAATTAATCGGTCATATAAGAATTTGTTTTTTGAATGAATTGTTGTATGCACAATTTAAAATTTGAATTTTGATACTTATTTAAACAAATTAATAAATTAATTATTAAATCAACTCAAATTAATTTGCTTATATATCTATCTATTTGTTCAAATATGTTTGGCCCTTTGTCAATTTAACTTATATATATATATATTAATGTATCAATAAATACTAATATGTCTATTAATATAAGGTTTTTTATAATTTAATTAAAAAAAATTTGAATTCAAGTCATACAAATAACAAAAATCTTATTTCTAAATATGTATAATGAAAACTTGAAAAGTATTTTAGAAATAAAAATTTGTGTACTAAACCTATACTATTAATATATTCTATATATATAAACTAACTTATACATAAATTCAATCAGGCCTTCTTTAAAAAAATATATATTGAATTTTATAGTGAAAAAAGCTAACTTATACTAAAATTAATTTTGGAATTTCAGCGTCAATAGCATTTCTTAGGTGGTTACAATTTTGTGTGTGTAACGTAACTCAACAACGCTGAAAGAATTCAAGGTGAAGAACGGTCAAAGAATTTAATGGTTTCACCGTAAATTTATTAACCCATTCTGGAATTGATTATATTGAAGACTTTTGAAGTACATAGCAAAGTATTTCAACAGAATGTTGGCATATGCAGTTGCTAGTTCTACCAAAAGCCTAGCACTAGCAGTAGTAGGGTGTCATGTAAGAGCATTTTTATCTTATCTTATTTTATTATATTTTTGCGTAATCTTGTAGGAGAGGATAATAGGAAATGAGTATATCTATTGCTAAAGTATTTAATAATTAATTTTGAGGAGTGCTAGGCCAACAAATTTTGTGATTTGTAATTATTAATTAATTAGTGACTATTAGTAATTTTAATGGTGTGAGATTTTATCTAAAAATGTGAGATTATTTACTTTATTTTTGTTGGTTAAGTGTTGGCCAGATTTCAATAAAATTGCTGTCTCTAAACTTTTTCATTAATTTTTTCCCTCAATAAAAAAAGGTAAAAAAAAAAATAAGGTATTTCTTGCGCCGCAAAATTCAGAGCTGGCAGTCACGAGAAATGGAAGAGTTTGTTGGAACCACCGCCGTGAATACAAGGATCAGAGCCAAAATGCCAAATCTCTTTAAAGAGTTTCAAAACAAAAAAACGATAAAAATGTATAATTACATTAAAAATTCATATCCACTTATCTTCTTATGAAAATAAAATGTAAATATTTACCTAATTATATATAGTTTAAAGATGTATTTAAACACAAATATACACAATTTCAAAGAAAAAATAGGTTAAATATAATCCTTTAATAAAATATTTCAAAGTCAAATTAAAACAAATTTATTTCCAAATAGTAATAATTATTCCAAAATTGTATTTTTTAAATAAGTGAGCACTTATTTTAAGGTTAACAAATATAAAAATTGTTATATGTACACACTAAAAAAATAAGTGTTGTTTATATATTTTTAATGTATATTTTATATTTTAATATATATTTTATATGAGTGATTAATTTAATGATTATTTTTTATGTATATGTAAAATAGTTGATAAATATACATGCAATTATATTCTAAGGAATATTATGCTAGGAAATAATAAATTTAAATATTATAAAAATTTGTTTGTTTAAAATTTTCAAATGGTTAGAAATTACTTTTAGTATTTCCACGAATAAATTAGCTTAGGGTTGTTCTATTATATATATTCCTAGAAATAAATTTTTAATTTCTGAAATAATTCTAATGCCAATAAATTAAAAGGATGCATGAGCTATTTGACAATAAACATAATAATGGAATATAATAATAATTCTATATCTTGCTTTTTATTTTCTTGACATCATAATATCAGATGCCTACATTTTTTATGGAAAATAACATTTTATATTTCAATCAAAAAATTATTTAAGAGAATAAATTATTCTCGAAAAATTAAAATTTTGAATATTAAAAAAAAAGTAAAATTCGACCATTTTATTGGTATCTTGTGGCCATCGATAAAAATTGTCATCAAAATATAAAATAAATAAAATTATAATAAAAAAAACATGTTCAATGGATCGTACATTTTATATGAATCACTTTTGTATTATGAGTGTCGAAGTTCTGATCTTAATGAGTTTGCTTCTACACAAAATTATTTTACCCTTCAATCTTACAACTCTATTAAACAGGTTTAAGTCGCTATGCTAAACCTCGAATAATTTGTAAAAACAAAATGTTTTAAACTATAAATTAGTTGCACTTATATTAAATTATTAGTTTTAGTTTTAAATAAAGTTCAATAACACTAATATTAATTAATTTCAATTGGTACATACCAAAACACAAATAAATATGACTTGTTTTTTTTTAAATTATTTTATTATTTTCATTAAAAAAATATTTTGACTTCAAAATAAAAGAGATCATTGTTTATTGTACTACTTTTTTTTTTTGTTCTGTGAAAAATATTTTTTATTTTTGTTGAAAATATTTTACCACTATTTTCACACAATGTTTTATCTACTAGAAGTATTGGCCCTCCACTACTATTTTCACAAAACATACATGACACACATTTTACCACATACAAAATTATTATTTTCTATTTTTACCTAACATATCATACACCATAAAACACTGAACACTAACTACACAATAATTTTTTTGATATTGCTATCAAGATTACTGAATTATAATTATATTACTATTTACCACGTACAAGAACACTATTATTTACTTGTAATAATTATAGGATCATTCCTTTATATTTTGTAATATTTCTCTACTTTTTTTATGTATATTTTTGTATACCAAATGTTTCTTTGATTTCTTCGAATAAAAAAACAGAAAAGTAAAAAATTTTATATACTTATCATTATGTACTCCTATTATAATTAATTACCATTAACATTAAACTAATAAAAATATAATCTAAGTAACATTCTTGCTCAACAAATTCATGAAAGTGACAAATTTCAAAGAAAATTTGAGTCAATTTATTCAAAAATTACAACTTTAAAATAAATATTTTTGTAACTAAAATTTAAACCAAAATACCTTATTAATAAGCTGACATCAATAAAAGTTCTTATATTTTAATTTTTTTTAAAATACTTATTTAAATTGTTTATATAAATTAAACGAATTTGGATCCTCTAAATTTTGAATTTTACTTTAGAGGATAAAGTATGATCTATTACCATTTATTTTATAGGTGAGACAAAAAAGACATGAGAGAAAAAATATTCAATAGTGAGAGATCTCACTTTATCCTCTAAAATAAAAATTTAAAATTTAAAAGATCCAAATTCAAACTGAACTTATATAGTTATTAAATTCGCTGACTTGCCAATAAAAATAATAAGTATTAAATTCAAATTTTTATTTATGAGACATAAAAAAAATTATTTACCAAAGCACTTTCACTATATTTATTAAAAAATAAAAAATAATTAAACTATAATTTATAATATTTATCAAAACACTTTTGCTATATTCAAATCTTTATTTATTATGCTAATTTGACAAAAATAGTTTGAATACGCTCAAATCATCTATATCATACATATATGGTTCAAGCTATTTTTGTTGCAGAAGAACTTCAATAAAAATATGAGTCCGAAGAATTCATAATTAATAGCTTAATCCGTTGTTCTGATTGCACTTTTCATGCCTCCTCTTGATCGCACACATGGAGCATCTCATTTGGAATTGGAGCATAAATATTATTAGAAACAATTATAAAGAACATAATACTATAATTCTTCCATCTAAGTGTTTAATTTTAATATTTCAATTGGAAATAATATTAAGAATGATCTTTTGAAAAAAATTCTCATTTATAAATGAATGATTGTTGTTACCTACAAGAATTAAGAGAAGTAATTTTTTTTTTTTGAAAGAAATCTTATTCATAGTTCTTGTTAAAACGTGAGAGATATATTTAGAATAAGAAGAAGGTGAAAAGTGTTATATTTTCAAATCTTATCATTTTAAATAAATAAAAATAAATAAGGAAAATTTAAATAAAAAGACTTACTAATGCACTATTAGAGATTTAGAAATTTACAACAATAAATTATTGTTATATAATGAGTGTGTAAATAAAAACTTGAATATAATAGAGAATAAAAAAATATATTTACAAAAAAGAAATAAATAAAAAAATTGTCTAAAGATATTTATCTATCTAAAAGAATATTGGTCCTTCTCTCTAAATGATAAAAATTAATTCTTTTTAATAATTTTTCTATTAAGAATTTTTTTTAATAATTAAATCTTTTTAATATTCTTTATAATATGTTATCTAAAAATAAAAATTATATTCCTTATAATGACATCAGCATCAATAACATATTTTTGAAATTAAAAAATAATAAAATTGATAATTTGAAAACTTGTAATTGAATATTTATATTAAAAAATTAATTTTGATACACTATAAGTGTAAAATAATTTTATCCAATTAACGTATATTTAAAAGGACGGATATAATTGGACGACTATATAAAGGTGAAAACTCAGGTACAGTCGACTTCACGTGAAGTTGATAGTTGAGAGCTGTTAGATGATTTGACTAATTTAACTAAATTTTCATCTAACAACTCTCAGCTATTAACTTCACGTGAAGTCGATTGTATGTGAGTTTTTACCCTATATAAAACATTTTATATTGACAGTGATCAAAATTAAACTCTAATTTATAATATTTTTATTTAAAATATTTTAAAATTTATCCTATATTGTATTTAATAAAATTTTAAAGATTAATAAAATAATGAAAACTTTTTTGTTTGTTAAATACAATTAGGCACCCACTACAAGTGGTAAAAATCAATTGTAGAAACAAATATCAAACATAAATTGCTTCACTTAAAAATTTTGAATAAAAATCAACTTTATAAAGAAAACCAAAGACACACTAAAGTAATGAGAAAGTTCTAAAAAAAAAAAAAAAAAGGCTTACGTAAGTTTGCTTGTTTAAATAGCCTTCTTGAGTAACGCACATAACATGATATTGCTCCCCAGTTTGTGCACTCCAATTCAGTTATCCTCTCACTCCTCACAACAAAAGATGGATAAGAATTCTAAGAAGCAAACCATTATTGGCAACATCGCTGTCGCAACGCTACTCTTCTCAGCCCTTTTTCTCCTCTACTGTTGGTCTTCTTCCTCTTTCACTTTTCCTAATCAATTCTTTTTACCTTCCAATCAATCCCTCTGCACTAAGGTATGCGCACTTCTCTATTTCTTCAGCCATTTTCCATCAAATTAATAGATTTTTTTTAATATAGATGCAAAAGAAAAAATCTATTCTTTTTATAGGTTTAATGTCTTTGACAAACAAAAAAAAGCTGCAGATTAAGAACAATTCTAATGAATGGAGTACTTTTGGAGTATTATATGTGATTTGTTTGACAGATGAAATAAATTAGACTAATTTCATTTTAGAAAAAAAGATATTTAGTCTCAAATGATATAGTTCATGACGTTTTGAAACAAAGTGTTTTTTAAAAAATGTAATTAATTTCGTTTTTGAATAAATAGTCTTTTTTATTTTCGAAAGATTTTAATTTTAACAAAAGAAATTTTGACTGTTATTTTAGAATTAGTCTATTTTGACGGTTCTAATTTAGATAAAATCAACTTTCAAAAATTATAGGTTTAGGATTAGTCTATTTTATCAAATAATTGAAGAGTTTATTTTGTCAAAAACAGAAATTTTCAATTCTGTTGACAAAATAGTTTAAATTTCCAAAAAAACTCTTTTGATTATATCAAAATCAGAATTTATCGTCCTAGTTATTATTTTCAATAATTTTCTATATTTATAGAGCACCGCCATTGATGGCCATAAAGCACAACACGATAATATCGAGCTGGATTCAGCTCTGGCAAAAGCTTCGACGGAAAACAAAACGGTTATAATTGCAATAGTGAACAAAGCATATGTGGAGCAAGAAGAAGATAACGTTGACGGCGAAAGCACAATGCTTAACATATTCTTAAGAAGTTTCTGGTTGGGAGAAGGAACAAGGTCTCTGGTGGATAACCTTCTGATTGTGGCGGTTGACAAAACCGCCTATGATAGGTGCAGGTTCATGCGGTTGAACTGCTTCAGGCTGGAAACAGACGGGGTTGATTTTGGTGGAGAGAAGCTTTACATGTCTAATGATTTTATCAAGATGATGTGGACAAGAACTCGTTTCTTATTGGATGTTCTTAAACGGGGTTACAACTTCATCTTCACGGTATGTACCAATTCCCACTGCTTTTAAGTTTTAACTAATTATTACTTACCTTTCTTTTCTTTCTCGTTTATTTTTCTTGTGTTGTTGGGTATGGAATGCATGATATATCTAATAATTTCACCCACCGCCACCTGTTAGTCTGTATTTATTTTACTAATGTCATTCTTTATCAATGAGTTGTTTAACAAATATTCATACAATCATACAAATTATAATAAAAAAACCAAAATAAATGACTTTTTTTGGTTCATATATATCAAGGTTTACACTCCATTTCTGTATATAGTTAAAAATGAAAAAAATTTGACAAATCCATATATCTAGTATTAGTATGAAATCCGGAAAAATTATTATTATTATTATTATTATTATTATTATTATTATTATTATTATTATTATTGTTAAAACTTGAACATGCATGTAAATGTCATGTACAAGATAAATTATTAGAATTTGGTGAGAATATTATTATCCAAAAAAAGATATATATATATATATATATATATATTATTTTTGTTATGTAGTTGATGTAATTTAATATGTAAAATATTTTAAACAACTTTTATTATTAATAATTAATAATGTATTATTTCTAAATTCGTTTCAAAGATAGGATAAGTTGATCATTTTTCATTTTTTCTGTTGATACTGACAGAATATAAAAGAATATAAAAACTGAATAGTTAATTTTTTACATTAATTATAGACTCAAAATTAAGAATTAATGGTAGAAGCGTTTTTACTTTTTACAATGTTGCTATTCAATAAATAATTTATAATTCATTATGATTATATTTATGTCAACTATAGAGAATAAAATTCTAAATTATAGGAAAGGAAATAAATAATTACTTTGCACACTTCATTCCCCTATTAGAGTATGAAAGAATAAAGTGACCTTTCAAAACAGGAAAAAAAAAACTTCGTTAAATTGCAAAAGCTACTGGTCTTTAAATTAAGAAGGAAATGATGTAAATATAATTTAAATTATTTTAGAATTAGCCAATAAAATGAGAAATATCATACCTAAGAAATTATTATATTTTGCTTTAACTATTCAAATGATAATTTATAGCACTTCAAAAAAAAAATTGTATGCACTAGCTAGGTAGTATTAAAAATATAGAATCTTTAAACCACTAGAAATAGCGTTATCACCAGATGTTGACTATAAGAAATTTCAGTAATAGTCATTCATTTGAATAATTGTTGCTACCTAATCTTTATACGGATAAAAAACAAAAACCATGGTGTTAATTAACTTGCCAAGAATGGAATTTAACTGTGAACAACAAAATTTGGTAGTCTCCAATGAAAACGTACCAGCTGGTTCTAGTTGATAGCATGCTTGTTGTGTTGCATTAGGTTTTGATTTGTTTATTTTTTTTAAAATTTTATATTTATATGCTTTCCTACCAAAAAGTAAAAACAAAAATAAAAACCTAGTTTTCTTGGCTTTTTTTCAAAAAAAAAAAAAAATCAACTTAGCTTATTGATTAGCGTGACCCAGCTAGATCAATATGGTTATATACAGTTAGCATAAGTTTAAAGGAAAATCAAATTTAAATTCATTATTTATATATGGCTATGTTGATTTAGAAATGTTTTAAAAAAATACATGTAATTCGAACTAATCTGATTATCTAATGTAATTAATATTCAAGTATCCATGGTAGGAGTAAAGTAGATATTAAGAGTATAATACGTTATTGAGTATTTTTTTTTTAAAGTCTTTATTTCATAGGATTTGTTTTATTTTTCTAGTTTGTTATAAACTCTATTTTATTGGATTGAATTCTTTCTTTCAAAATAAGATAAATTAGCAGCATTGAATCTTATTTTTGAATAACTTAATGAGTAATAAACTCACCTAAATTGTTATTAATTTTTATTTGAATCTTATATCTTTGAGTAACTGAAGAAGATAATACGTTTAACTTTGAAGTTTTCTTTATCAAGAACGTAGTAGTTTACACTTTACACCTATCTTTGGAATAACTGAATAGGATTATTGAGTGTTATTTAAGAGATAAGCACCAATTAAGTGAGGGAATCATGTTTAACCAATGTCCAAAAAAGTCGTTTATGTTTCAATGAAAAAGTCCAAGCATCAATTTCAACTATTTTAAATACTCGGATTCTACCCAAAAAAAAGAAAAAACTAAACGTATTTTCTAATACGTATATATGTAATATCAATTAAATAGGTTTGTTAATATATTTACTCCATTTGAAATTTTGAATCATAATATTTAAAATATTTATACTAGTTTTTATTAAACAACAATAAAAAATAATATTTTAATTAATTCTAAATTAAACTTGTAGTATTGTAATTATTTGTGTGCAAATAATTAAAGGTAATAAATATTATAAATTAGAAAAAAAAATATACAGCATGTGTATATTGGTTTAAGAAAGGCAGAATAGAAATATAGAGGAAAGTTATTTAAGTGAGAGAAAATGTTTAATATTTTTTAAAATAAAATCACCCGTTTTTCATTCTCCTTCGGTTAGGCCATCAAGAAACAAAGAGCGAACCCATTACAAATATTAAAAAATAAGGATAAAAATTTATTTATTTCTCAATAATCTTCTTAACTAATAATTTTAGTTATATTTTTAATATCTTAATATTAAAAATATCAATAATTTACCTATTTAAAATAATATTTAGGGTCAAGTGTGGAATGCGAGAACTTTGGGTTAGGGAAACATTTTTATTTTTATGATTTGCTGAACACGATCTTTGGATAATTGGATGTGTCTAACACCACCATCACTTCACATATTATTTCATGCATGTTGTGTTTTTCCATGTTGTTTAATGTTTACGTGCACCTAACTGCGTTTACCACGGTTTCCTTCCATAGGATCAAGAGAATTGGCACCCAATTATAATGTGTGCATGTGGTTTGAAACACATTTCAATATTTCATCAATCTCATGAATCTTTTCAAAATTCTACCTTTAATTGTTTATTAGTACCAACACATTATAATTCGGTAAGGTGAAGATTCATATACAATTGTCTTTATTTAAAATTAATAATTAAAAATTAAATTTATTAAATTATTTAATAATTTTTAAATATCAATTTTATATAAAAATATTTACATATGAATTTTACTGTTCATTAATTAAATTGTTTATGTTTGATAGAGAAATTTAAAATAGAGATAGAGAGATCAAGTGGGATATTTTTCTGTTATAGTTTGGTGAAGTATACAAAATATATACATGAACTTGTTTATTTTTTTTATATTTTTATTTATTTATTTTAATATAAAAAAATTACATAAATATTTTATAATATATTATAATGTTAACAAAAATAATTATATTTTATTTTTTAATACTAACTTAAATAGTTATTCAAATAAATGATGATTTTAAGGATTGTACAAAATATATTTACATTAGAAATACGAATTTAATTTTGATATACTGACCGTATAAAATATTTTATATATTTGTATAATTATATCGATTTTAAATGATCATTCACGCAGTAAATATAAAATAATTATTTTATTAGATACATGTGTAAAATGGAAATATTGGCCCAATATATAGTTTCCGGGAAAAATGGTTTATTCTTTTGTGAGTTCCAAGGATTATTGAATCTTGATGTAATTCAAATAGTAACATACTTGGCATTTTATTGATTTTCACAGGATACAGATGTAGTGTGGCTTAGAAATCCATTTACCAAGTTAAGTAATAATGAAACAGAGGATCTCCAAATAAGCACAGATCATTTCAATGGCAATAGTTGGTCACCAGAAATTCAACTAATCAACACTGGATTCTACTTTGCTAGATCAAACAACAAAACCATCTCTTTATTTGAGACATGGTATGCCAAAAAGGACAACTCCACAGGAATGAAAGAGCAAGATGTGCTCCTTAACATGATTCGCAATGAGGGCATAATTGGAAAATTGGGACTTAGGGTTAGGTTCTTGGACACACTTTATTTTAGTGGGTTTTGCCAAGATAGCAAGGATTTTAGGCAGGTTACTACAGTGCATGCTAATTGTTGTAGGAGCATCTTTGCTAAGGTGAAAGATCTTAAGGCTGTTTTGAGAGATTGGATGCAATTTAAGAGATTAGAAGAGTCTAATAATTCTATGGTGAATAATATGAAGTGGAGTGTGCATGGGCATTGTTGGCATTCATGGAAAATATCTAACAACACAAAAGGGTAATAAGCATCACATAAGTATAGTTCAATGATGCTATTACTTTTGAGTTCAAATATATAGGCCTTTGTTAATAGTGAACATTTGAGTTTATGTGTTGATT
Organism: Arachis ipaensis; assembly: GCF_059453495.1. Taxonomy (NCBI): domain Eukaryota; kingdom Viridiplantae; phylum Streptophyta; class Magnoliopsida; order Fabales; family Fabaceae; genus Arachis; species Arachis ipaensis. Next base: position 10,165,375 of record NC_142444.1, read on the forward strand.
ATAGTTAAGAGGTGATCAGAAGAAATTTCACAGTAAATTATTTAAATTGTTTAAGCTTTCTCAATAAAAAAAACTACTTTAATCTGTTTTGTGATAGTAAGAGATTAAATTAGTACTACATGACAAAGTTATTAGTAGTAGAATTAAAAGTGATTTAATATGTTTTTAGGATCGAGTATTATTTTGATTTTCAATGTTTGGATCAAATCCTAATTTGGTCCTTAACATTTTAAAGGTTATATTTCTGTCTCTAAAAATTTTAAATAGGTTTAACATTGTGTTTAACATTGTCCTACCATCAAATTTGACATTAATTAGTGGACGTTATTAGTTACGTTATATATTTTTCCATGTGTTAGAAAAATATAATGATTCTAAATACTTCTCCTCAAATTTTTCTTTATAAAACTTTAAATTCTAACAATCAATGATCAACACTTTAAAATTAAAGAAAAACTTTTATATTAATGATCCTTTAGTGAATTGATTTCACTTATATACTAAAATCGAATGCTATTGCCTCCTCAATATGCGAATTATTTGTGAAATATTCAATGGTGGGACGGCATTGAACCAACTTAAAGCTTTTTTGGAATTGAAATAGAAAGTTTGAAAGTTTTTTAAATTGAAATAGAACGATTGAAATATTATAGATCAAATTAGAATTTTATCCAAACATCACAGATTAAAATAATACTTTACATTTTAAAAAAGGTTTTATTATGTTATGAGTTGTACAATTATTAACGTATGTATGTAGTTGTACTTAGCACATATCAATTCATTCTTTCCATCAGGCCGGAAACCTAATGACTAATCCTCTGTAGAGGCAAAGTGGACGACCCTCCCAAGCAAGCAAGCTCTATTCCCATCCTCCAGTGAGTATCGAACTCGGGAGAGATGGTTAAGAGACACAGACTCTCAGACTCTCATCCATCTGTGTCAACTTGCGTTATGATATTTCTTGGATTTCAAATGAAGTCAAATATGAAGAAACAAATAATTCTTTTTTAATCGATGGGCTCAAAGGCCCAAGGAAACAAAGCTAACTAGCCACAAGAAACAAAATTCCTCTGTAATTAGCAAAAAAATGTATAGCAATACAAGTCATACAATTTTCTAAGAAAAAAAAAAATCAGAGCCTGAAGATAAATTGATTGCCGTCTCCATTAACCAAATAGTAACAGAGGGAGACTCCAAACGAAGCTTGAAAAAGATTAAAAAGAAAAGAAAGAAAGACAAAAGAAGAAAAAATTCCAAAGACTGAGAAACAAAATTGCACCAAGAGCGAAAACAAAATTCGAAGGAGGCTTGGTTGATCATCCATGATGCGTAACTGGTGGTAGCTAGTGGCTCGAACTCTATAGCACTGGAGGTAGAAGTTAGAGTGATAGTAGTGAAATTCTAAAATTTTCTTGCATTATGTTGAGATTATGTTATGTTCAGTGTATTTATAAAGCTAAAAAGTAAAGATTATTTAATAATTTAATATTTTTGTTTTAAAATTAAAACTAAATAGAATTCGATAAGATAGAAAAGATAAGATTAAGATAAATAATTAATTTGAATTATCAAAATAATCTATAGATAGATAGAAGTAAATTTATGAAACAAATTTGATCTAGCTTGAATTGATTTCATTAATAGACAATTTATTAGTAATAGTAGTTTAGGAATTTTCTTTTGGAGCAAATTAGTGGACAAGACAAAATACAAATTAAATTCGAATAACGACGTACCTAAATTTAGCACAGATTAAATAAGATTTTTTTTTTCTGATTTCTTTTCACACAGACACTATGAATAAAGTGTATAAAATCCGCCTAAGATAACTCTAATGTCGCCTTCCTGTGAACCACAATTTAAACATTTTTGTTGTGACGCAGCAGAGGCCCAACACAGATGGCACACCTATTTATCTTATACAATGCTGCATCCAGGTTCTAATCTCAGCTGAAATATTGGTGTAATGTCTATAATTGAGAACTGTCCAATCCACTTGACAAAAAAAAAAAAAACATTTTTTGTGACATTTTAAACTTTATACAACAACAACCAATTTTGAAGAGTTTAAATTTAATTATTTAAATTGAATAAAATTTATTTCCACTTTTTATAGGTTATTTTAGTTCTAAATTTATTTCCACTTTATATTCCATTTTTTTAATTATTTAAGACTGAAATTTAAAATTTAAAATTTATCTCTCAATTTTTATATTTATCTTAAACAAAACATAATATTTAAACATAACTTAATACGTTTTACATTTCTAAGACTGATATTTAAAATTTTGAATTTATCCCTTAAATGTAGTATCTTCCAATTCAACTAATTCCTTTAAGGTTTATACCTTCAAATCAACCAAACTCTCTTCTTGATAAATCTTGCTTCATCTTCCTTCCCTTTTAGTAGAGTCAACAGGTAATTCAGAAAGAAAAAATTAGCAACAATTGCACCATGACAGGTGCTACTGCTAATCCAAGTATCTATCTACATGTTCCTGATGGCTGAATGAGGTTGGATCACATAAACTTTGATTCAAAATTTATATTAAATCCAAATTGTAATAATATATTGTTTGAATTGTATTTGTTTTTGTGTTAATATTCAAAGTACTCGATTATCTGATTTTCAAATTAGTTTTGGAAAAATAAAAACAATTAAATTAGTTCACATATCATCCATAAATATTTCTTTCTTTCATTAACAGTGAGTTAATGTGCATATCTGGGCCTATACTTTACTTGTCCAGCCCACTTCAAGATTAACATAGGGACTGCATTTAAAATTGGGTTTGCCCAGAACGGCCCAATCACCCCAGAGACCATTACAGAAGAGTTAGTGCACATGGGGCAAACCACCTCCGGTACGGGTCCCAAAATATGATTTTTAAGAGTCTTTTTCAAGAAAGGACTAATTCCACTATTCCTATTCTATAAATACTTCAGGTGTTTTTTTCAATTTATTCTCACTAATATCGAAGTTCTTTGTAGGTAAGGGTGGTAATAGGTAGAATAGGATAGAATTTGAAATCAATCTTAATTCTATTTGTAGGTTGAAATTTTTATATAAATTCAATTATACCTTAATTGAAAATATTCTAACTCTAATCTTACTATTCTTAATTTGCAGGTATCCAATTTAACTCGTAGGTTACAAAAAAAGATATAATATTATTATATAACTTGATGATAATTTAAAATAGAACCGACTTTTATGATAAAAAAATAAATAAGTATTAAATTATCAATTAATATTTTTTTTTAGTGGCTAAAGATTTTTTGCATTTAGTGAGAAGTCTTTAGTTTAACATCTAAAAATGTATTTTTATATAAATATATAACATATACATATATAGGATACGAGTTGGTCAAGTAGGATTGAGACTCAACCCACCACTCTATCCAACCCACATAAAAATCTTACCCACCATATTCTATTCGCTGGAGATCGAGTTGGCAATTCTATGTGACATGATGGAGTCAGTTGGATACCCGCAAATATGAGGTATGTTGCCACCGGTATTTATGGATACTTCCAACACAACATCAACACTCATTAATAGCTTGAAGAAGAAGAACAAATAACAAGAACGTTATTTTTTTTGTCTGATTCTATATTTCTAGATTAGTTCTTTTCTAGGATCTCTTTGTTTTTTATTTTTCATTGGAGCCTCCAACTCTCAATGTTATTGATGTGCACTTTTAGTGAACTCACGTTTGTCAAATTCATACGAAATCTTGAGCTCTTAGGAGATTTAAGCTAAATTTAAAACACTTTTCTAATTTTTACTAATTTTTGTGAATTTGTTTCTTTTTATTATTTCCACTATAATTTAACCCGTTCTAGCCTTTTAGTAAAAAATGGTTAAGATTAATTGTATTCGATATATTTATAGATGGTCTGCCAATAATTCAAATTGAATCTTCGATATATTTAATTGTTATTGCTAAAATTTGATTAAAATATTAATAAGCTGCTGATGATTGTTAGCATAGAGTTTTATTTTATTTTACTTTTTTTTAAAAAAGTGTAAGAAAAATATAAAAAAAAAGATGGTAATAGTAATGATAATAGTGGTGATTATTGGCAAATTTTAGGAGAGGACGATGATAATTGTGGTGTTAAAAATAGTGATAGAAAAGAGTTAAGAGAAAATAATTTTCTGAATTTTTCAAAAGTTGATAATAATTATAGGGGTGATTTAGGCATTTATTATGTATTTTTAATAGATTCGATAAAAAATTAACTATTAGATATTTTTGTCGGACAAATTAATTTTTATGATATAATTTTAATTTAATTTTTTTGTTGTGATAGTTTTGTCGACATCCAAATTTTTAATAATTAAAAATAATTATTTATTCATTTTAAATATTAACTCATTTGCTTTTTCTTATTTTTGGTAGAGTGACATTTTAAAAGAAAGATTTAATTATTCTTTATCCTTATTATTTATATTAATTCTTTATACTTTAAAAACTTATAATTAAATACCTTCTTTTTGTCAAGGTAGGTAGTAATTTTATTGCAATCAAAAGGGTTGGACTCTAATTCCCACAAAAGGGATGCACTAGCAACAAATATAAATAAGGCTCATTTTTTTGATATGGATTTTTTGGATGCATTATTCATAGTTATGAAAAATTTGTGTATTTTTAATTAATATAGAGCTGACTTTTTTTTATTTCAAAATATAAATTGGAGACACTGAATTAGAGGAGGAGAAAAACTGATAGTGCAATTTGAGAGAAGTTGAATTTAAATTTCAAAGGTTCACAAATCAAAGAATCGATTTTGTGTTTTAAAAATTTAAAAAAATTAAAGTTCACAAATTAGAGAATCGATTTTGTAAAAGTTCACAAATTAAAAGGTCACTTTTGTGTTTTAAAAATATTAAAAAAAGTTAAACTTTACAAATTAGAAGATCAAGTTTAGAATTTCTATATTTAAAAAAAACATATCAAATTTTATATATTATTAAAAAATACTACCATCAATTCAATATCAAAATTAATAAGACATAAATTTTTGAGACTTCCAAATAAATAACAATAACAAACTTAAGAGATAAAATCTTTAAAAAAAAAAAGGAAAAAGTGCTTCTTTCATTTTCATCATCTATGACATAGACACCAAAAAAACATCATCCATGACATAGTAACGCAATCTTCTAAATTCTTCATACCGTTTCAGAGTTTGGAATAGAACTTTTTCAAAATCTATTCGATGACTCTTGAATATTAAAGAGTTGTTTGCTAATCAGATTTGCTAGAATAGATAATCCACTTGCCTTAATCGAGTTTTCGAATCACTTTTTTTAAATTTCTATTCCATGGTTAGAACATTTGGTAGAGTTAAATCTTATTTTAATTTTTAAAATGAGTGAATTACATCGATTTAGTTCTGAACTTTAAATAAATATACTAATATAGTCCCTGGTAGTTTTTATCACTAGAATTTAGTGACATGACTCAAGTTTTGCCACGCTAAATATATTAAAACGATGTCATATGCGTTTTGTCGTTAAAGAAAGCACTAAATGATGCCGGTTTAAACAATACTAAAACTTTACATCTCTCTTTTGAACAATACTAATTGTTTAAATCTTTAAATGACATTGTCTTAATATATCTAATATGACAAAATTTGAACCACGTCACTAATGATATTGAGTTCGGACCACGGCGCAAGAAACTATATTAGTGCATTTTTTAAATCTGAAAGACTAAATTATATCAAATGAAAAATAAAAAACTAAATCAGTGTAACTCACTAATTTCAGAGACTAAAGCAAAATTTAACTCGAATTTGTTCTATGAAACTAGAAGACCAAAGCTTTTTTAACTTTCAATTAAGTACTTTATAATTATTTTTCTAAAGTACAATTTTGTTTAAATATTTATTTTTGTGTTAAATGTAAGATATATTATGAAATATTCTAAAGATAACATATTTTAAAATTAGTATAATTTTTTCTGAAAAAATAACAACTAGTAAAAATTTAATTACATAATTTTATTTAACATAAAGATCTAATTATTTACTTTTATACCGTAAAGAATTAATTAAAAAAAATAAAATAAAACTTAATAGAATAATTAAATTAAAAAAACGTAAGTGCCCATTGAAATCCAATAACAATCCCAATTGTTTTTTTCTTTCTTTGGTAAATGAATAGGATACAGATGCTTGATGCCCAAAAAACAAGCAGAAAAATATGGATAGCAAGTTGATGAGAGTGACCCAAAGCAGCTTAATCCATACGCAACCATGAGCATACGTGTTGGAACACAAAGGCAAGTTTTGGCTTGGCAACTCCACTCCACCCTCTGAATATATTCTGATGTCAAAATGCAACATTAATTTGAAAAACCTTAGTTAGCACTTGAAAACATAATTTATTACATATCTCATTCAAGTTTGATATTATGTGTTCGAGACTCTCGTTACAGAAGGAGGGAATTTAAAGTTTGAAATGTAAAAAAAAAAAAAAAATTAGCATGACTTTTTTATATTTTTTATTTTTGTGTTTATTAGGTTGAGAAATATCATGCACCTTAGATCTTGATTTATGCTAAGATTCTTTAAAAAAAAAATAATGATACTCGACATCTAATGATCCAAAAGGAATGGAGTGTAAAAAAACAAAAATATTATTCGAACACAAAAATCAATCACTAATATATTTGTATATAAATATATATGTGATTTAATTTATTTTTAATATATATTTATATTTTAATATATATTTTATACTAATATTAATTTTAGTGTCTAAATTTAATGTACACGTAACATAATAAAAAAATGCAAAGTAAAATCATAATAAAACAATCCGTTAAAATTAGGGCAAATGACTTGGTTAAACTAAGTACATTCGAAAATGTCCTGGATGTCCCAAACCAAAAATTGCAACGTCAAAGTCCCAATGTTAATTTCTATATAAATCGAATCGAGTGAATTTGATTTAGCCAAACACGTAAATCAAAATTAAATGATTCGAATTAAGTGAGATAAGAATTTTTATGCAAATCGAATCAATCCAATTTGAATTACGTTCGTGGTAAGAAAATGTATAAATCGAACTAAGTGAATTCGATTTTAGTAAACACGTAAATCGAATTAACACAATTTGATTTAGCTCACAAAATTCAAAACCCACGTAAATCGAATCCACTTGATTCGATTTGATGTTTCTTTAAATCGAACTGACTTGCTTCGATTTACAAGCAATTGGAACGCGCATAATTCGAATCAAGTTGATTCGATTTGCTTGCTTCCTCGCTATATAAACAAATCGAAGTCACTTGATTCGAACCACCCCACCACCCAATTTCGAGATTCTTTGAAAGCCACCCGGGTTGGACCGAATCTGCATGCATAGAGGATGACCCAAATCGTCTGTATCGACTTGATGGAGTCGCATATATTGCTGGAGTCGTCCACTTCGAGGTTAGTATTTTTTTAATATTTAATATGTTTTTAAATAAATTAGTAGTTAGTTAGAACTGTTAGTGTGGGATTTATAAAATAAATCCAGAAACAGATATTTGAATTTAGTTCATGTCAGGTTTAGTGAGTCATTAACTGTAGAATAGGGCTAGCTGTAGATTAATGAACATGGTTAACTACTGTTTTTTTTATCTTTGTTAATAAAAAGAATATGTTTTTATCTCGTATTAGTAATTTTTTTGTTAATACGAAAATTGGAGATGATAATGTAGTGGTTAGTGTTTCTATGTATAAAAGATTTGTAGGGATAGAAAGATAAAAATGTTTGCAAAGTGATGGCATGCAATCTTGTGATAACTAGAAATTTTGATGCATTGAGAGGTGTTTTTGTGACGAATGTGAGAAGTCATCTTCTATTCTTATGCAACCCCATCGATGCATCAGTAGCATGAGACGACAACATGGTATGATGTTGGATGATAGGATCGTTCCTTACTTGCAGATGGCTGGTCTGTACCCTCTTGCAAGATTATACGAGAGTTGGTTTCGGTTGGACGGGTCGTTGGTCAGCGCCTTCGTAGAGAGATGGCGTCCTGAGACGCATACATTCCACATGCCGTTTGGGGAGTGTACGATAACCCTACAGGATATAGCGTACCACCTTGGTCTCCCGATTGACGATCAGTATGTTAGCGGATGCCTGACAAACTTTCCACGGTTTATAGAGGGTGGCCGACCACCATAGGTGTGGTTTGAGGAGCTGCTCGGGGTGTTGCCTCCTGCGAACTGCATCGACAAGTTCACAGTGAAGTGCACGTGGTTTGAGGAGACGTTTAGTGAGCTTCCACAGGGGGCAGATGACGAGACAGTTAGGAGGTACGCCCGTGCGTATATCATGATGCTCCTATCGACACAGCTATTTGGGGACAAGTCAGGTACCCGCCTCCACATCTGATGGCTGCCATATGTCGCCAGGTTAGAGGACATGGGCCAGTACAGTTGGGGTTCCGCTGCATTGTCATGGCTATACAGGTGCATGTGCCGTGTGGCAAACAGAAATGTCGTCAAGTTGGCTGGTCCACTGCTGCTGCTACAGTCGTGGATCTTTTGGAGGTTCCCTAGATTCCGGCCAGACAGATATGATGTTTTCCATTGAAAGTCAGGGCAAAATTAGCCGCCACGTGACGGATGCAGAACGCCCTATATGCAGTAGGGGGAAGCCATCCCCCATCAGCCTTAGGAGCCTCCAACGTAGCCTTTATCCCATTGTGCCTATATGATATGAGAAGTATGCCCGATTGAGGCGTCACATGAGCCCGAAGGTGGGATAGAAAGAATGACCACGACTCTGCATTTTCACCTTCCACAAGTGCAAAGGCAATAGGGATGATGTTCGAGTTGCCGTCCTATGCAATCGCGATAAGCAGTGTACTACCGTATTTGCCGTACAGGTGGGTCCCGTCCACACTAACCAATAGCTTGCAATGTTGAAATGCCTCAACACATGGTGGGAATGTCCAAAACAAGCGATGAAAATAAGTTGTAGAATCATCCAACTGCCCACCTAGTCGAACAGGACTCGTCCTCAACACAGCAACACTGCCCGGCATAGTGATCTGCAGGCCCAATACCCATCGTGGCAACTCATTATACGAATCATCCCTGTCTCCGTAAATTTGTGCCACAGCCTTCTGTTTGGCCATCCAAATCCTCCTATACGTTAGTCTGAACCCAAAGTGTGCCTCCGTAGCATTCTGCAGTACCTTAATCGACGTGGCAGCATAAGCTCTGATCAGGGGCATAATGAAAGCCGATATGACATGATAATCAAGCTTCCCGTGGTCACTAGAGATCGATGTGGCTAGACAAGTGTGAGGACCATTGTACCGTTTTACCTCCCAAATCCCCTTGCGCTGGCGGAGGCTGACCCAGATTAGCCATACGCACCCGCTCCCGAACTCCTTGCACTTGCCATAGTACTTGCGGTTATCCGACTCCAATACCTTGTACTCAACTCCACGGTGAATGCTATAGGTCTTCACGCTAAGCACGACTTCCTCCTTATCCTGAAACTACTGGCCGACCTGAAACTCAGATACACCTCCTGCATTTTGCGAGTCTCTTGCCCCGAAGCCAACATGTACAGAGGGATCTTCCTGAGGTGCCATGGCATCCAAGTCCAGAGCAGAGAAGTAAGGGGGATACTGATTAGTACTTGAACTAGATGCTCCCCCACCGACAGGTGGAGTCGTCCGTGGTGTCTCCTCCTCGCTATCATCCGCAGCAATCGTTGCAGGCTCCACATCATCATCATCATCGTCATCGTCATCATCATCATCATCATCATCATCATCCTGCAATGCATCATCAACCCATTCGGGTGCTCCAACCTCTCCGAATACCGGAACACACGGAGGAGAACTGGGCGCCGCAAAATCACCGTCTCCCAACGGTCCAGCCTCGCCAACTAATGCATCACAACTTCGATTCAGATTGACGGCAAACGATGGTGAAGCCACTAAGTCTGGCTCGGGTGCAATCACCGGCACTGCTGACGATGATCCAACAGGCAATGCACTAGAGCTAGCTACATATCCTGTGGAGTTGTTATTCCTGTTCGAGCCTCCAGAACTAGATGCCACATCCACAAGTTTCGCCAACAACTCCGGAGTCCTCACCTCAGGAAACTGACGGCGACAATGATACAGCACATGCATATCTTCGTCACTGCTAATAATGAATGAATCATACTTCACATCATCGCATAACACGGAAATCGAAATTCGATAGAACAACTTCTCCACCCGTTTCACGCCATGCAGTCCTAGTCTCTGGAGTATAGTGTTCTTAAACTCAGCAAAACTTGTTGAAGGTTTGAGAAAAATACTCAGCGGGACCTTGTCAGTGAACTTAATTCCTAATCGCGTTTTCTTCTTAATGGACCCTCTGTAGTGCACAAGATCTAAAAAATCTCATCACTAGCCATTGTGAATCTCACTCTTCTACAAAATTTCGTATAGCAGCTTGTTTTTATATACCTCCCCGCATTGTAAGTCGAAACAATTAAATTCGATTTACTCTAATGCTAGTTCCATGTGTAAATCGAATTTAATTCATTTGATTTACGTTCAACCATAAATCGAATCTAATTGATTCGAATTACGTTCATACCTAAATCGAATTGATTTGATTCGATTTACGTTCACTAAAATTACGTTCATCTAATTCGAATCATTTAGATTTGATTTACTACCTTTTTTGTTAAATCGAATTTATTTAATTCGATTTATATAGAAACGTGGTTTAGAACTTTCACGTTGCAATTTTCGATTTGAAATATTCAAGACATTTTCATATGCATTTGGTTTAACTAAATCATTTGCCCTTAAAATTAACTACTCAACAAAGAATCACAAAAAAAAAAAAAAAAAACCTACTCAACAAAGTAAAGTTTATGATTGTCGAATATATAAAAAACAATACATAACCCTAAAATAAATACATCTCTTGAGTAATTGAAGTTATAAATATGAAAAAGATTACCATATTTTTTTAGATTAAATCATATATTTGTCTTATATTTTTAAAATGTCTATTAAATATTACAAGTATTTGCTACTTTAGAATGATTTATATAAGACAAATTCGTACCCTAATTTAAAATATTTTTAAATTATATAAAAAATTTAAATATTTTTATTTTAATAATATATATTATTTCTAAACTTATTTTAAAAATATATATTAAAAATAAAGTTAAATACACTGCTATATAATGATATTTAAAGATTTTTTTCAGAAATAAAAAAATTCATATTTTTCTAAAATTATTTTTAAACTTTAATTCCTCAAATATTCTTTGTGTATTTTTGTGTATTTCTATATATTGTTTATAGATCTATATTAAAAACGCGAGATTAGAAAAATTAAAGGGAGTTCGCCGACAAACTCTATAACTCTATAATTTATATAGAGTTTGCCGGAGGTGCGACAAATTTGCTCTAAAAAAAATCGTATTTAAAGAATTAAAGTTCAAAAATGATTTTTAGAAAAATATGATTTTTTTTTTATTTCTGAAAAAAAAACCCTGATATTTAAATGTGTTTAAATATATTAAAAATAAAAATTTTTAAGACAAAATTTAACATAAAAAATATACATATCAAACGAGAATATTCGAAAGATGTACTATACACGTAAACACAATAATAGGAGAAGTGTCTGACAAAAAAAAAAAAAAAAAATTGGAATCACATTCTATCATTTCTCGCAAATTAAATTAGCTATCCTAGCCTCCTTACGCCTCACTTCACAATTCACACTATTCTAGTATTCTCTCATTTTCAACCCAATTTAGAGAGAGGCCAAGCCGTAAACCCTTGGCCGCCACACTATCTTCTTCTTCCTCCTTTTCCTTTTGCTCTTTCAGGTTCGTTATTCCCTTCAAAATTTCTCCATTATTTCTGTTACTTGTTTCATCCAAACAGATCGGTATACGTTGTTTCTCTCTGTTGCTTTTTTTATTCTCTCTTCGGTTTTCTACAGATCTGTGCTTTTAGCTCAATACACGATTTATTCCGAGTTTCTTATTATTGTTCTTTTTCTCTTCCGAGTTGTTTTGATTATAGTTTTGCGTGTTAAATTGATCTGTCTCTCTTGATTCAGTTGTTATCTGTGTTTTTCCGATGTGACGTTCTTAAAAGCTCTCTGTAGTTTTCAAGATCTGGTTTTGTTGTTGTAATTTCACTCTTTTGATTAGTAATACTTTTTCTTATTTATTTATTTTTTCTATTTTGAGTGATGGATTGTGGTTCGGTATACTATATGAGCTTCGATGTTGCCTTTGACAAAGTATTTTTACTCGCGCTTTTTGAACCGATGACTTTTTTTTCTTATGTGTTTGAAACTAGGGATAGTTCCGTTATCTGTGTTAAGCGTATAATATGTTTTGTTAGATTGCAGCAGTGAACGATCAACTTTTTCCGTTTTCCTGTAATTTCTTTTTGATGTTTCTTTCTCTATAAATTAATGTATTCTTTTGTATTTTGCCTCTGATGTCTTACTGTTTAGCTAATGATTTGGTGATTTTGCTATTTCAGCTTTGAAGGATTTTCTGTGTGTGGAAATAAAGACTAGACAAGATGGTAACTTGATTACTAACGTGTTTTTACGTTCAGTTTATTCATTTTCTCAGATGAGTTTGCCTAATATCTTATGTGTGATTTCTTTTATGTATTTACAGGTGAAGTTCACAGCTGAAGAGCTCCGTCGAATTATGGACTACAAGCATAATATCCGTAACATGTCTGTGATTGCTCATGTCGATCACGGTATGTATTGTTTAGACTTTAGTTAACCTTGTTTTGTTTACATTCTCTGTAGTGCACTTTCGAGATTCCATGATGTTCTCTCTATTTGTATGTAACATGTATTGGTATTTCGTGTTTGATGAAGTTGAAAAGTTGTTTTCATGATATATGAAATTTGTCCTTTTTTTTTACGAAGTTATTCTATTACTCATGCGGAAATCACTAAGAGTTTCTATTTTAGGCTTGTTTTACCTAAAATATTATTTTCTATAAAAAGTAAGGAATGTAGTTTTTAACTAAAACATATTGTTGCAAACACAAACATATGTAGTGACACTTTTTAACGTTTTATTGTTGGATATTTGATAGAGAAAAATGTTTTGATCATTTATTTCAGTCTATTAATGCTCCTGGCATTTATTTATTTATTTTTTTAACATCAACAAATGCTTTTGTTACAACTGTTACTACTGTTTTTCCCGTTTATCAGAGTTGCATTGTAATGTTTTGTGTTACTATATTAGCTTCTATGGTTTATCTAATTGAACAACACTTTTATATGGCTTTTGAAACAAAATGCAGGAAAATCAACTCTCACCGATTCTCTGGTGGCTGCTGCTGGAATTATTGCACAAGAAGTGGCAGGTGATGTCCGAATGACTGATACCCGGGCAGATGAAGCTGAGCGTGGTATTACAATCAAGTCTACTGGTATCTCTCTCTACTATGAAATGAGTGATGAATCCCTCAAGAATTACAAGGGAGAACGCCAAGGAAATGAGTATCTCATCAATCTCATTGATTCACCCGGGCATGTCGATTTCTCATCAGAGGTTACTGCTGCTCTCCGTATTACTGACGGAGCTCTAGTGGTGGTGGATTGTATCGAAGGTGTCTGTGTGCAAACCGAAACTGTGCTGCGACAGGCCCTTGGAGAAAGGATTAGGCCTGTTCTGACTGTCAACAAGATGGACAGATGCTTCCTGGAGCTCCAGGTGGATGGAGAGGAGGCTTACCAGACCTTCTCAAGGGTTATTGAGAATGCCAATGTGATCATGGCTACATATGAAGATCCATTGCTTGGTGATTGCCAGGTATACCCAGAGAAAGGAACAGTTGCTTTCTCTGCTGGTTTGCACGGCTGGGCTTTTACCTTGACGAACTTCGCAAAAATGTATGCCTCAAAATTCGGTGTTGATGAATCAAAGATGATGGAAAGGCTCTGGGGTGAAAACTTCTTTGATCCTGCTACAAAGAAATGGACCAGCAAGAACACTGGTAGTGCTACATGTAAACGTGGGTTTGTCCAGTTCTGTTATGAGCCCATCAAGCAAATAATCAACACTTGTATGAATGACCAGAAGGATAAACTCTGGCCTATGTTGCAGAAGTTGGGAGTTACCATGAAGTCTGATGAGAAGGAATTGATGGGTAAAGCATTGATGAAACGTGTCATGCAAACCTGGCTCCCAGCAAGTACTGCACTCTTGGAAATGATGATATTTCACCTTCCCTCTCCAGCTAAGGCCCAAAAGTATCGTGTTGAGAATTTGTACGAGGGTCCGCTGGATGATCAATATGCTGCTGCAATTAGAGCCTGTGATCCTGAAGGCCCTCTAATGCTTTATGTCTCTAAGATGATTCCTGCATCTGACAAGGGTCGGTTCTTTGCATTCGGCCGTGTTTTCTCTGGGAGGGTGTCAACTGGTCTGAAGGTCAGAATTATGGGACCAAATTACGTTCCTGGTGAGAAGAAAGACTTGTACGTGAAAAGTGTGCAAAGGACTGTCATTTGGATGGGAAAGAGGCAGGAAACAGTGGAGGATGTTCCTTGTGGTAACACAGTTGCCATGGTTGGTTTGGATCAATTTATCACAAAGAATGCCACATTGACAAATGAGAAGGAAGTGGATGCCCATCCGATCCGAGCCATGAAGTTTTCTGTCTCACCTGTTGTGCGTGTTGCTGTTCAGTGTAAGGTTGCATCTGATCTTCCTAAGCTTGTTGAAGGTCTCAAGAGGTTGGCCAAATCAGATCCTATGGTTCTCTGTACTATTGAGGAGTCAGGAGAGCACATTGTTGCTGGTGCCGGTGAACTTCATTTAGAAATTTGCTTGAAGGACTTGCAAGAAGATTTCATGGGAGGAGCTGAGATCATCAAGTCTGACCCTGTTGTGTCTTTCCGTGAGACTGTTCTGGAGAGGTCATGCCGCACTGTCATGAGCAAGTCACCCAACAAGCACAACCGTCTCTATATGGAAGCTAGGCCAATGGAGGATGGTCTTGCAGAGGCCATTGATGATGGCAAGATTGGACCAAGAGATGATCCCAAAGTCCGTTCCAAGATCTTGTCTGAAGAGTATGGTTGGGACAAGGATCTTGCCAAGAAAATCTGGTGTTTTGGCCCTGAAACCACTGGACCCAACATGGTGGTTGATATGTGTAAGGGAGTCCAGTACTTGAATGAAATCAAGGACTCCGTGGTTGCAGGCTTCCAGTGGGCTTCAAAGGAAGGTGCTCTCGCCGAAGAAAACATGAGAGCTATCTGCTTTGAAGTCTGTGATGTTGTCCTTCATGCTGATGCTATCCACAGAGGTGGTGGTCAGATTATTCCTACTGCCAGGAGAGTCTTCTATGCTTCCCAGTTGACCGCCAAGCCCAGGCTTCTTGAGCCTGTCTACTTGGTTGAAATCCAAGCTCCTGAACAAGCTCTTGGTGGTATTTACAGTGTTCTGAACCAGAAGCGTGGACATGTGTTTGAGGAAATGCAGAGGCCTGGTACCCCGCTCTACAATATCAAGGCCTACCTCCCTGTCATTGAGTCCTTTGGATTCTCCAGCACCTTGAGAGCTGCAACTTCTGGTCAAGCTTTCCCACAGTGTGTCTTTGATCATTGGGACACGATGTCTTCTGATCCATTGGAGTCCGGATCCCAAGCTTCACAACTGGTCATGGATATCCGCAAGAGGAAAGGTTTGAAGGAGCAAATGACCCCCCTCTCCGAGTACGAGGACAAGCTTTAAATTGTTTTCTGCCATTCTATTTTATGGCCTTAGTTGAATTTCTAACTATGAAAAAACTGTTATCTTAAGTTTTGTTATTCTGGTTTTGGTCCGGAGATTGTTGTACTTGAATTATTTGTCTCTGCATCGATGAATATCTGGTCTATGATTATATTGATGCTTGTCATATTACTTCTTTATGAATTTTGCTTGTGATGGTGACTGATAGCCGAACATGGAATATTTGGATTTTCCCTTTTTAGGATTAAGAAATAGTCAGAATTTATTGATGGAAGTAATTTTATATAGGGATGTGTTTATGGTTTCACGAAAAGATATTATGTTGTTTTTAGGGAAGTAAAACTCCAAATTTGTCTTCAAACCGTTGAGGCTTATGTTATTTTCATAGAAAGTACCATTCTTTGGTATAATTTTTAAGAGATTATGTTATGTTTCATAAACAAGTTTTGTTAACTTATTACCACAAATATGCAGCTTATTTCTTGTAATCTTTCTAAAAAGAATCCAAAACACGTATATATTTACATTGCTATTATTCTCGAGTTCTTCGGACGATTCTTTGAAGATCAATCTATTGAAACAAGTCAAATCTGGAGACACATCAAATAACGAAACCATTTTCATTTTTCATCATACTCAAGATTTTGATCATTTGATGGAACAAAATGCAGTTAATATTATCCGATTAGTGATAGAATCAGCTTAATAACATGAATTGTATTTGAGAGGTGGGAAGTGTACGCATTCTAGATAGTGTTAATTATGATTTACTGCATATAAAAAAAATTGATTGGGATCATTAGTAAGTTAGACATCAGACATGTTTCAATCCACGTCGCCCACTCTATCATACATTCAAATATTGAATATGTCACCTCCTTCCTTAATCAGCTAGTCTTTGGTCAACAAATTGTTCGTTTAATTTACAACAATTATATTTCTATTATTATATATTATGGAGATTAGAAAAAAATATATAATGGAGATTAAAAGATTTGGTATACAACTTTTTTTAAATACCCTTTATCATAAACGATCTATGTCTTAAATTTAGAAATTATATATATATATATATATATATATATATATATATATATATATATATATATATATATATATATATATATATATACACTAAAACTGGGTTTTTCCCCGACTAATGAAGGTAAGGTGTCGATCTCTCGTGATTCTATTTTCCCTCCAAAATGAACTTTTCTATTCTCTATTCTATATTATTTTATAAAAAATATCTTTATTATAATTATATTATAATTAATATTTAATAATACATAATTATACTAATTTAGAAATATATCTTTATTATAATTATATCAAATCAATATTTAATGCATTATTAAACTACTTATCAATTATCAATTAAAAATACTTTTAATCATTTTAATAATAATAATAGTAATAATAATAATAATATATGATAATGATAATTATCTGTGATATCATTTATTGAAAAAAATATAACGTAAAAAATATCATTTATTTAAAATATTATTTATTGTATATAATTCATAAAAAAATATATTTCACTTTTATTATTGATTAGAAGATAACCTGTTTATATTTTGATTAATTTTATTTATTATTATTATTATTATTATATTTAATTTACAGAAAGATAAATTAATAACCATATTATTATTTATCAATATATTAATATTGATAATAATTACATAAAAATTATTTAATATTTAATATTTTTATATTAATTATTTTTTATATATTTTGATATATTTATAAATATTTTTTATTATTTTTATATGCTATATGTTTACCTCCACTATTTAAAATTTCTAGATCCGTCACTACTTTTGAGCGTGTTTCTTAATTTATTTTTTATAATTCATTGAATACAATTTATTACAGTAAATTAATTATATCAACTAATTGATTTGATTGGATATTTAAATATCACACGATTTATTATAATTCATATCAATCAAATAATTGTAATTTATTATATCAATTATTTTAATTCATTAATTTATAAGGTACATAATAGCATAGATGATTTGTTACTTATAATGATTAAATACAATAAATACAGATTAATTTAGTTAAAAAAAATCATTGTCTCATATGTTTTTCTATTTATTTTTTAATTTATTAAATTCAATCAATTATAATAAATTAATTATATCAACTAATTAATTTAATCAATTATTTTTTAATTAATTTTTTTGAATTCAATAAATAAAATAAAATCAATTATACTAATTATTTGTATCAACTAACTGATTTGATTAATTCTTAAAAATATTTTTATTTAATTTATTTTATTTATTTAAATTCATGAATTATAACTGATTAGTTATTTAATTTTATTACGATAAATATCAAATTCTATTCCAAATATAAAAATATAAAATTATATTCCTTCCATTTTTATTTTACCACTATAAAAGACCATATATGCTAGAAGAAAATATCATTCATTTACTAATTACTCTTTCATTAGGTAGCTTTTACAACAATTCTTTTTCTTCCTATGAGGCGTCGTCGCAAGAAATCAACTATCGTGGATACAAACCACCACACACTCTTCAACTGCCGTGCTCATCATTCAGAGTAATATATGATATGTTATCCATGAAGCATTTATAGACCATGGTGTTATCATGTATGCATAAATAAAAAAAATTTCGTAATTAAGCTTAAGTCATTTACCTGTGTGGTATATTATAGTGTCAAATTACTTTCAATTTGTGTTGTGCAATGATATTATGGTTTAATTTAAACTTTTATTTTAGAATTGTGTTATGATTTTATCTCATCATTTTCTCTTAGATATCAAGTTGATGTATTTTTATTTATTATTATTGAAACGGATGTGATATAAAATTTGTAAAAAAAAAAAAGTAAAACTCTCACACGTAATTTATTTTATTGTAGTCTTTTATCTCTTCTATTTCTTTTTAATTTCTTCTTATTCATTTTATTTTTTTTAAATATCATATAATTTATTATAATTTATACCAATTAATTATAATTCATTATATCAGTTAGTTTAATTCATTAATTTATAATATGCATGATAAAATGGATTATTTATTACTTATATGTTTATTCTTCTAAAATCTAAATCTGAATAATTATATTTTTAGTTTTAGTTATGAACAAAATATTATTAATAATAAATAATAATTAACCACTCATACTTTTAATCAAAGTATTTGGATGATTTTTATATTTATTAATATTAATTGTTGATTATTTTTCGTCAATAAATTATATTATAATTTTATGTTAGTTCATAATTGATTAATGATTAATATTCATGAAGCTATGTTATTCTAAATTTTATATTTTATAAATATTTTATTTAAATGTATTTTAAACATAAAAATGTATTATTTTTAATAATATCATACTTTTACTTTTCTAATTATTCTAAATAAATATTTTATCAAATACTAATTAAAGTCATCCTTCCATTTGCTTTTACTAATTTATTATCTAACTATTATATAAAATTAAAATCGTATTAATGAATTTAATATTAAAGTTAATTTGGCTTTTTATTTAGAGTGTTTTTCGATTTTTTTGTCTAATCAACCAAAACTATTCAATTATAAATAGTCACTTCTATCTTATTTTATATTATTAACTAATTAAAATTACTAAAATTTAATAATACAATTCTGTTTTATATTTTTATATTTAGTTCAATCCATCTAAGTTATATAATAATCATTTTAATTTTTATATTTTATAATGTAATACTACATACATTAATAGTAAAATAACATAGTAAATTTTCATGTTTTAATATTAAATATAAAATTAATACGTACAAAAATTTTTAAGCTTTTAAATCAATACAAATCATTATAAATAATACTTATTTATGGCATAAACAAAGAAATACAGAATCTTAAGTTTAGCATATAAAAATTTAGGAACATGTTTGTAATTACATAGTATTATTTTTTTAATGGTGTAGACCAACAACTCTAATTTTATTTCACGGTCAAATTTAAAAAAAAAGTCATAATTTTAAAGGTAGTCAGAAAAAAATAACAAAATTAATAAAAAAATAGTTAACTTATATTATTCTATTAATTTATTTAATATATTAAATTATTTTTATTTATATTAAGATTAATTTTAAATATTTTAAAATAAAAAATATAATTAATTATAATTTGCATCTTAAATTATGTTAAGTACATGATATTCTATTGTGCTGTTAAAAGTAAAAATGAGATAACAAATATAATTTTATCTCTTAATTCAGTGTATTTATTTATATTTTATACTTTTTTTATGATTAATTTTGTACGGTGTTGATATATTAAATAAAAATACCTGTTATAATAACAAAAAATAAAATAAAAATTTCAATCAATAATTTTATATTCTTTACTTTTTTTAATTTTATTTTAAATTTTAATTTATTACTAAAAGGTAGTGAAATTCTATTGATACTGAAATAAAGTTGCAAAAAGGTCCATAGGGTAGAATAAGTAAAATAATGTGATACCCACATTACAACATCGAAATGAACAACCTAAGATCTAAAATATTTGTCTTTCTCTTTCTCGCCGTCTATTATATTATCGATTCTATTATATAAAAATCAATTTTTTACATTTAATGATAGAGACAACGTAGTATGCTTCTGAGAGTGTTTCTTAATTTATTTTGTTTAACTCATTAAATACAATTTATTATGATGCATTAATTATATTAACTAATTAATTTGATTAGATATTTAAGTATCACATAATTTAAAATTATGTATAATGATTTGATTTTTATGATATGACATATAAATTTAAGGAATAAATTAAAATAATATAACTTATTACTTATTTAATTTGAATACAACAAATACAAAATTAATTTAGTCAAAAATTTATTATTTTCTAATCTTCTATACATAAAAATAACAAAACAAAATTGTAAAAATAATCTTTTTATCGTTTTTGCTATTTTAATTTTATTTTCTTTGCTTTTTTATGATGTGTAATTTTATTTTACATCAACTTTGTGTATTTAATAACAAAATATACTCATATTAATTCTATTATATAATAATATATTTTTCTCCTATGTTAATCAAAGAATTTCAATAGTTATCAACTACATCCAATAGAATGACTGAGAAGTAAGAACTACGACAAGTTAAACCCAGATTCAAAATGCTGAAACGAAGGAAAGAAAACAGTGGATATATGATTAGAGAAAAATATATAATAACAAGAAATATACTAAAACTGGATTTTTCCTCCAACTAATAAAAGTGAAGTGTCAATTTCTCATGAATTCATGCTTCCTCTAAAATGAAATCACTATTTTCTCTTCTAAATTTATTTTAGAAAAATATCTTTATTATAATTATATTACAATTAACATTTAACGAATAATGCATGATTATACTAATTTAGAAAAATATCTTTATTATAATTATATAAAATCAATATTTAATACATTATCAACTAATAAAAGTGAAGTGTCAATTCCTCATGAATTCATTTTTCCTCCAAAATGAAAGCACTATTCTCTCTTTTAAATTTATTTTAGAAAAATATCTTTATTATAATTATATTACAATATTACAATTATATTACAAGTAGCATTTAATGAATAATGCATAATTATAGTAATTTAGAAAAATAAAATTTCGACTGCACACATATTTAGAATAACTTTTAAGAAGGAGTCATGTATAGTAAATATAGTCGATGATTGTAAAACTGTATACTAACATTGATATAATATTATTTCAGATATATGTTTTGCAGGTATCAAAGAAAAGTGTTGAGTTATTTTTTAGTGGGTTTAAATTATTTATTGTTTATTAGAGAATTTTGTGCATTAGAATTCTCTAATAATTTATTATTTATTTTGAGCTGATTTTGATACGTTCTTACTTGACAGTAAAATAACATATAAAAATTTGTTGGTAGGTTTAAGTATTACTAGGTTATTTGTGGTCACATTGAGTATATATATTTGATTTATTAAAAAAAATAAATTACTACAACTAATTAATAACTATTTTAGAGTTAATACATTTAATATTAGATTAAGAAAAAATAAATAATACATAATATGTTATATTTTTATTAATCAAATTATTATAATTCAAATTAATTTTAACAAAAAAATTTAAAATTATAATTTCAATCTTATCACGTGCATAGCACAACTATTACACTTATATATATATATATATACAAACTTTAACATGTATATAATGGTCAAGACAAGGCCCCCTTCTTGAAATGCATGTCTTTGACATTTCCCCGACATTACGATAGCTTTGGAGTTTGGACTTTGATTATAATGGTATTCCTCTTGTGAGGGATCCCTCTTAATCTTATGCTTTCTTTCTTTCTTTCTTTCTATTTTTTTTTTTTTTGTTGGGGTCTTTGATCTCTCCTTTATTTAATATTGACTATTAACATAATTGAATTAGTATGGTTTAGTTTGATAAAATTATCTTTTTAAGAGTAGTTTTTTTCCCTATTTTTTTTTGTGTTAAATAAGGATACAATACAGAAAAAAAAAAAAAAGAAAAGTATTGTTTTTTTCTCAATATTTGAGGTAAGTTTTAAAGTTGTCCCTAACGTTTAAATTGTCATATTTAAGTCTCTAATATTTTATAATTGGCTTAATGTTATCATGCCTTTAGGGATCTGTGAATTGACGGCGGGATAAAATTGAGACAATTTTAAAACGTTAGGATTTAAATAGGACGAAAACGTTTGGAACAAAAATGATACATAGAAATAAATTTTAATTTTATCATTCAATAATATCAATTTTTTATGGTACATAGTTATTCAATTATTTTTTAATCATATCTAAGTAAATTACACTTAATCACATTACTTTCATTCTAAATAAATTTATTTTTTTTATAATTTTACTCATCATAAAATGTTTGTAGAATGACTAGTACATAATTTTGAGAAAAAGAAAAAAATAATACAGATACAGTGAAGTTTAAATTGTACCTTTTGTCTCTAATGTATCGAAATTCTTTAATGTTTAATTTAGTTAAACTTTACTTTTAATTTTAATTTTCAATAATATCAAATTTTTACGGTAGATAATTATTCAATTATTTTTTTAATTTTATTCTTAATCACATTATTTTTTTAAGTGAATTTATTTTTGATTAAGAACAAAATTAAAAAATAAATTAAGTAATTATTTATCATAAAAAATTAAAATTATTGAAAAAAATATTAAAAATTATTAAAAATTAAAATTATTGAAATTATTGAAAAAAAATTTTTTTAGACATTAAATATTACAGCCAACTATTATATAATTTGTTGTTGAATTGATTGTTCAAACTTATAAATTTGTCATTCATCTTAATAAGATATATTTTTGTCTTTTTAAAAGTAACTAATACAATATTTAAATATTTTAAATTAAAATTAAAATTTTATTTTCTATAGCTAGTTTATTTAGGCAAATTCTATGGTATGGGCATTAGAAGACATCCATATGTCTAGATGCTACGTGTAGGGGTGTGCACGGTCCGGCCCGGTTCGAAGATCCGGCCCGGCCCCGAGCACTTTAGGGGCTAATTTAATGTGATTTCATCGGGTCTAGGGTCGGGTATGGGTCTCAAAAGTAGACCCGGTCATTATTTCGGATCGGGTCTGGGCCATAGCTCGGGTCACCCGAAATCGGCCCGATGGCCCGGTCATCATACACAATTAATATTTTGTGTTATTAGTGATGGATGATGGCTATTATTATGTGAAATTTAAGTATTGTAAACCTTAATATTTTGTGTTATTAGTCATTATATATAAGACTATAAGTTAATATTTTATGTTTAAAATGCATAAGACTTTAGACTAATGCATAATTTTGTGTTATTTGTATTGATTTAAATATTTGGTGTTATTAGGCAATATTAGTATTGATTATGGTTATACTTTAATTTTAGAGAAGAGTTACTTCTTATTATATTTTTCTAAGTGAATTTTACCATGTCAAATAATGGTTGGAGTCTTGGAAATTTGGATATTTTTACATGCTAACTTACAAGAAGGTATCAAGGTAATATAATGTTAACGGCCCGATTTTCACCCGGTTTTTACCCGGTATAATCGTGGCCCGAAAGCGTATAGGTTTCATCGGGTCTAGGGTCGAGTTCGGGTCTAACAAATAGGCCCGGTATATATTTCGGGTCGGATCTGGGTCACATCAAACCCGGTTTCACCCGGCCCATGCACACCCCTAGCTACGAGGAATGAGTATGCTTTCAACGCGTGCAAGAGGGGCCAGCAGCGTTGTGAATGTTCAGCAGTTAAAGCGACTGACAGTGGCAGTCGGATGCAGTGTGTTGGAATTCGTTTCAGGTGACATTACCGAAATAAAGAGTAGTGATTAATTTAATGATGTAGTTTATCTTTTTTGAGAGATGGACCAAAGAAATGCACATAGATTTTTTTTTATTATTGGTCAGAGTTTGGATGTCCAATAAAATGTAAGAAAGCCTGAAAACATGTGATCTACGAAAGGGGAAAAAAACATACTGAGTTAACAGAGAATAAAACCCACGAGTGTCCAAACAAAAAGCTAACGCTACTGAAGGTATTTAAAAAAAAAAAAAATTCAAGTTATAGGAGCTCCATAATAAAATATGCATTCCGATTTCTACCTTAGCTTTTTTATTGTTTTAGCTGTATTGAATTATGGATCATGCTTTTTAAGATGTAAATGAATTAAAAGGCTAACCTTAATTAATTTTAAGAAGCCAATAATTTATTCTATTTTATTATATAAACAAGTGTATTAACCCGTGTATGATAAGATTGAAATTATAATTTTAAATTATTTTGTTAAGATTAAATTAAATTATAATAATTTAATTAATAAAAATATAACATGTTATGTATTATTTATTTTTTCTTAATCTAGTGTTAAATATATTAATTCTAAAGTAGTTATTAATTGGTTTTAGTAATCTACTTTTTTGAATAAATCAAATATATATATTCAATGTGACCATAAACAACTTAATAATATTTAGACTCACCAATAAATTTTTATATATTTGACTATCAAATAAGAACATATCAAAATTAGCTCAAAATAAATAATAAATTATTAGAGAATTCTAATGCACAAAATTTATTAGAGAATTCCAGTACATGAAAGAATGAAGGGTTGGGGGGAAGAGGGTGAGTGGGGGGGGGGGAATTTGGGTCGGGGGTTGGGTTGGGAATGACTTGGATCTGTTACCCTTTTTTCTTAACAAATTAAAAACCGGCGTTTTTCATTCACTCAATATTAAGGCCCAACTTGCATAGCCTAACACTGCCGAAAAATTCTACTGGCCCACCATCTATGTTCTTCCAAAAAATTGTTTAACATTATTATTCCATTACCAACATACTTAATAACTAATTATCTGAACCCCTTCATGCCCCACATCTGCAAAAGCCTCTCTCTTTCCATCTTGTGTCAGGAGTATTGATATCTAACACTAGGGGTGTGCATGGGCCGGGTGAAACCGGGTTTGATGTGACCCAGACCCGGCCCGAAATATGTACCGGGCCTATTTGTTAGACCCGAACCCGACCCTAGACCCGATGAAACCTATACACTTTCGGGCCACGATTATACCGGGTAAAAACCGGGTGAAAACCGGGCCGTTAACATTATATTACCTTGATACCTTCTTATAAGTTAGCAAGTAAAAATATCCAAATTTTTAAGATTCCAACCATTATTTGACATGGTAAAATTCACTTAGAAAAATATAATAAGAACTAACTCTTCTCTAAAATTAAAGTATAACCATAATCAATACTAATATTACCTAATAACACCAAATATTTAAATCAATACAAGTAACACAAGTTTATGCATTAGTCTAAAGTCTTATGCATTTTAAACATAAAATATTAACTTATAGTCTTATATATAATGACTAATAACACAAAATATTAAGGTTTACAATACTTAAATTTCACATAATAATAGACATCATCCATCACTAATAACACAAAATATTAATTGTGTATGATGACCGGGCCACCGGGCCGATTTCGGGTGACCCGAACTATGGCCCGGACCCGACCCGAAATAATGACCGGGTCTACTTTTGAGACCCATACCCGGCCCTAGACCCGATGAAATCACATCAAATTAGCCCCAAAGTGTTCGGGACCGGGCCGGGTCTTCGGGCCGGGCCGGGTCATGCACACCCCTATCTAACACCACAGATGTCGTCCAATAGGTGCATACACATGATATTCATACCTCTAGATATTCTCAGTGCTCCATACCATAGCCTTTGCCGTTTATTTAAACAATCTACTTCTAAAAGAGTTCTTACTATTCGAAATTAATACTAAATATTGTACGTAAATCTATTAAAACTAAATTTAAATTTCTTCTTTCAAATTCAACAAAACAATCTTAATTGTATAAGGAATATTTTTATCATTTTAAAATTATCTAAAAATATATGTAACCTTTTTAAAGTCAAATTTAAATTTCAACATTATAATTCTATTAAACAACATTAATTCTAACAAGATATTTTGATCTTTTTATAATTAGTATAAAATTATATATTTTAATATTAAATTTTAAAAACAGTAATACTAATCGAATATTTTTATCTTTTTAATTAATTTTTAAATAGATATTTTAGAATTTTAAAATTAATCTCAGAAGGGGGTAATTGTATCTTTTTAACTTCAAATATAGATTTTGAATTTTTAAAATAATCTAACATTTCTAATTCTCGAAGGGCAATTTTATCTTTTTTAAAATTAACAAAAGTGTAATTTACTTCTTTAAAAATTACCTCATATTTTTAATTTAAAATAAACCGCTTTATTTTAAAGGATATTTTAAATTTTAAAATTAACTTTACAAAAGTATAATTGTCTTTTCAAATTTTCTAAATTTATATATTTGTTTTTACAGTTTATTATTTTTTAAAATTATATCATATTTCTAATTCAATATAAATTACTTTAATCTTAAAAGATATTTTAATTTTTAAAATTAACTCTAAAAGAATATAATTATAATTTCAGGTCTTCTAATTTTTTATTTTAAAAAAATAAAATACTTTTATTCAATTTAAAATTTATTTGAACACGTCTTTTAAAAAAAATACTTTTATTAAAAAAATAAATTATTTACTTTTTTCTAAAAGCTAACAATACCTTGCTTTTAAAAAAAATAGAAGCGAAAGACGTTTTTAATATTTAAAAATTCTTTTTAAAAATCTATTCAATTGTAAAATAATTTTTGTTTGTAAAAAAAAAGACCGTTTTTAAAAAGATGAAAAAATTAAATACTTTTTTCAAAAGTCAATCCAAACTGATCTTAATATTTGAACCAATTAAGGTCAAGTTTAAGGTGGTTTAATTTGACCCGATTATTCTTTAGGTCCAAAACCAATATAATCGGATTGATTTTGGACGGATAATTGAGTTACCCATACTTGTGAACACCCTTAATTAACGAATTAGAGTTAAATTTCTAAAAAAAAGGGGAAAAGAAAAGGAAAAAATTCTACAACGAAAAAAAAAAGAATAAAAAAAATAGGTGAATGATGGTTGAAGTGAGATTAGAATTAGAAAAAATTATATAAATTTTATATTTTTATTTTTTAATATGTAAGGTAATCAAGTCAATTCGGATTCGCAGAACCTTAATTTCAATATCCAAACTAATTAAAGCGGGGTATAATCAGTAAAATTCTATTTGACACGATTATTTGTCAGGTACAAAATTTAATATAATTAGATCAGATCGATTAGATTTTAACTCTATTGAGTTTGGCACAGAAGACATACCTTGTGAGAGAGGATCTCGAGAGTCAAGAGGGTGGAAGATCGGATCATTTCTATCAAACTTGTGGTGGAATGAGGTACTTTTCATGTGATTAGCGCCTATGCACTACAAGTGGGTTCGGAAGAGCAACATAAGATAAAGTTTTGGGAGGATCTCGAGAGTTTAGTCCAAGACATACATTCGGGAGATAAGATTTTCTTAGGAGGAGATTTAAATAGCCATGTTGAAAGAGAAGCGACTGGATATTAAAGTATTTACGGAGGCCATGGTTTTAGGATGATCAATACCGAAGGTAAAACTATTTTGGACTTTTTCTTAACTTTTGATCTCCTCATTGCAAATACATGTTTTAAAAAGAGAGATGAACATCTTATAACCTATGAGAGTGGCATGATAAGCTCTCAAATCGACTTCTTCTTGTTGAAGAGAATCGATCTAAAATTTTGCATTAATTGTAAAATTATTCTGGGAGTGAGTTTAACAACACAATATAGGATGCTTGTCATGGTTTTTCGAGTTGAGCAAAAATTGAGAAAAAATCATACGAAGAACTCAAGGACGAGATGGTGGTGGATGAAAGGTGAAGAACAAGGAAGCTTCCTAAGACGAGTAGAAGAAGAGGCAAAGTGGGATGGGAACGGTAGCGCAGAGGAAATGGCAAAAGTTATTAGAATAATAACAAAAGAAAGTTTTGGTAAATTTAGAGGGATAGGACCAACAGACAAAGAGTCCTGGTGGTGGAATACAAGGGTACAAGAAAAGATAAAGGCAAAAAAGGTGTACTTTAAAGAGTGGTCGATAATTGAGAAAAATAAAAAGCGGCCAAGAAAGAAACAAAAGTGGCTGTAAGCGAAGCAAGAACAAGAGCATATGAGGGTCTCTACCAGTCTTTAGGCTAGAAAGAAGGATAAAAAGGTATATATAGAATCGCAAAGAACCGTGAAAGAAGAACGGAGACTTGGATAAGGTTAAATGCATAAAGGATAAAGACGGGGAGGTCTTGTCTCAAGAGGAGAAGATTAATGAAAGGTGGAAGAACTACTTCTACGAGTTATTTAATGAAAGATAGAAGACTCTTCCGAGCCTTGGTCGGTTATGCACGAGGGAAGAAGATCAAAACTTCGACTACTATTAAAGGATTCGAGACTTCGAAGTCAAAGAGCTCTAAAGCGGATGAAAAATGGCAGGGCAGTAGGACCCGATAATATCCCGATTGAAGTTTGGAAGGGTCTTGGAGAAAAAGGCGTTAGTTGATTAACCAAGCTTTTTAATGAGATTTTAAGGTTGAAGAAAATGCCAGATGAGCGGAGAAAGAACACCTTGATACCTATCTACAAGAATAAAAGGGATATACAAAATTGCAGAAACTATAGAAGGATCAAACTTATGAGCCATACCCAGGGACGGATCCATGAATGTTATCATGGGGGACCAATAATATATATAATATAAAAAATATATGCAAATAAATTATAATGTAAGATACATTACAAAAATATACTGATAGAGAACATATATTTAAAGTGCAAAAAAAGTGTACTTTTTACTAACGAAGTGGTACACGTCGATTCTTCATATCATAAAATTCATTGATAATAGAATCTGTGTCAAATCTTTCAGCAATCTTCTTCTCAATGTAAATCAAAAGACAATTAGCAAGCAATTCATCTTCCATTTTGTTTCTGAGTCTATTCTTCACAATATTCATAGCTGAGAAATATCTCTCAGTTGTAGCAGTTGAAACAGGGAGAGTTAATACCAAGCGAATCAAACGATCAATTAAAGGATATGTTAAAGACTTTCCTGTCTTCGTTAATCCTTGACATAACTCCGAAATTGTGCACAAGTTAGTTAATTCAACATGATTAGGAACATCAAGTTCATAATGTTGAGCTTGCATTCTAATGTGAAATTTCTCTTGGTCACTGAAGTCACCTGGATAAAACTGTTCTACTAATTCACATACTTTGTTGACACTGAAGAACTTATAATTATCTCTGGGATCTAAAGTTGAGCTTAAAGTAAGCAATTTCACCATATTATCATTGAATCTTTCATTAAGCTCTTGAAATTGTGTATCAATTACAGCTAGAAATAAATTAACACGGTAATAATGCTCTACTGAAATTTGATCAACAATTTTGCGAGTTCGACCTCTTCTAGGAATATGCAATGCATTCATATCAGGAACTTCAACTTCATGTTTCTCACAAAATAATATAACTTCTTTTATAAAAGCCTCCCAACTTGATTCTCTCATTCTTTGGATTAAAGTCTTCGTAGTAGAAACCAGAGTTAAAGCATTCAATATGTCTTGATTTTTTCATTGCAAAGCTTGACAAAGATCATGACTAACTTCCAAAATATTTCTCATCAAATGCAAAACAAAGACAAATTCAAAGGATGTGATAGCATCATAAACAGCACTAGCATCACCACGAGTGGAGAAATTACCTTCTTCGGTGCTTTTTTCAAGAACTTCACAAGTAGCATCAAACATGCATAACAAGCTACGTACATAATTCAAATGAGACCCCATCTAGTATCTCCAGCTCTTTGCAAAGTACCAATTTGATTAAGTCCACTACCTGTCACAATTTGATCATTGGCAATTAAGTTTGCAGCATTATTTGCTTGAGCAACCCTTAACTGATCATGACGTTTAGGAGAAACAGTCACAACATTCACAATTAGTGTAAGTTTTGAAAAGAATTGATGAACATAACAAACTTCTTTGGCTGCAGAAACAAGTGCTAATTGTAATCGATGAGCAAGACAATGAATGTAATAAGCAAAAGGGCAATCTTTCAAAACTAGAACTTGCAATCCATTCCATTCACCACGCATATTACTAGCTCCATCGTACCCTTCTCAGATTTTGGACATCAAGATTATGACGAGAAAGAATTGATGAAATTTCTGTTTTCAATGTCAAAGAACATGTATCAGAAACATGTATAAGATCAAAAAATCTTTCTTGAACACAACCGTGCTTGTCTACAAATCTCAAAACTATAGACATTTGTTCTCGCTTTAACTCATCTCTTGCTTCATTAATAATTATACAAAATTTAGAATCACCAATTTCTTCTCGAATTGTTGCACGCACTTTTCTAGCAAAGATATGCAATATATCTTTTTGAACACTGGGAGATATATATTGAGCATTTCCATGAGCATTTTCAAGGACAACATTATGAACATTCTGATTACAGGAAGCTAAAAGCTTAATTAACTCAATAAAATTCTCCCTATTCAAAGATTCAGGACTTTCATCATCGCCTCTAAATGCACATGCTTGAAATGCAAGCCATCGAATAGCATTAATAGATGTCTTCAACCTTAAACGGTTATTTGCAATAGTTTCATCACTATGCCTATCAAGAACTTTGTCTATATGCTTAGATTGAGCCATTAAATCATCACAAGATTTCACACAAATTATGGGAAGAACTAGGAATAGAACCCTCGTGACATACAAATGCACAATTTACCCCATTATTTACTTTCTTTCAGTTACTAAATCCTAACTCTGAAAATGCATTTTTTCCATCATTGCGAGCACCATAATGTTTACCAAACAAGTAGCAAGGCAAACAATAAGCAGCATCTTTTTCTGGTGAATATTCTAACCAACTTGAAAATTTCTTAAACCAAGAAGATTGAAAATATCGACGGTGATTGTTATTATCAGAAGCTGGATAGCTAATATTTGTTGGTTGGTATGGCCCAGCTATTATGTATGCTCTACGAATCTTATCACGTTCATTGACATTATACTGCCAAATTGGACGTCGCTTTCCTGGATCCCTTTCTAGTAAAGAGATATCAACATCTCTTTCTAATCTTGGTACTTTGGTTTCATGTTGATATGTATTTTGAGTAAGATTAGAGAGCTCATTTACTTGACCTTCTTGTGAAATAGGATCAGAGGGTTGGCTTGATTGAACTCCAACATTATCAGTAACTTTTCTCTTAAAAATTGCATCAATTTTACTTTGCTTTTTCATCATAAAATGTTCTAATTTCTTTTTACCTGAAAAAAAAAGAACTCAAATAATTATATACTTACATGAATAAATAAAGTCTAAGTATATTTTATTAATTAAATATCAATAATAATAATTTTTCATTAAATCACTATCAATTTCATTAAAAAATAAAATAAAAAAAATAAGAGAGAATAAATCTTAAAAATAGGTCAATAATTTTTCTATGTAAATACAAAAAAATAAAATTAAATTATTCTATAATAAAAAATGTACTTTGTTAATTAATAATTTTATGTAATTATATAAAAAAATTGAAAAATAAAATAAATACCTTGACTTCATTAGAGACTGGCAATGGACAATGGCAGTGTCACAGTGATACGATCCACTGAGAACTGAGGACGGCGCATGTTACGGTGTTAGAAAACAAAAGGATTAGAAAAAAATAGGAAAGGTGAAGAAACAGAATTAGTTTTAGGGATTTATTTAAATTTTAATGTTTTATTTATGTTAGGTTGGGCTTCTAATTAGTGACTACTACTTTTTTTTTTAAAAGTTGGGGGGCTCAGGCCTCTACTTCCCCCTCCCCCCCATGTATCCGTCCTTGGCCATACCATGAAGTTATGGGAAATGGTGATAGAATGAAGGTTGAGACAAGAAATACAAGTAACAGAGAACCAATTTAGTTTTATGTCAGATAAATCTACCACTGAAGCGATATACCTGTTAAGAATGATGATGGAGAGGTATCGTAGTAATAAAAAGAATCTACATATGGTGTTTATTGATTTGAAAAAAGTGTACGATAAGGTGCAAAGGGAGGTCTTATGGAAGGTTTTGGAAAAGAAGATAGTAAGGATTACATATATTCGTACAATTAAAGACATGTATGATGGGGCTACAACTAGTGTGAAGACTCAAGGTGGTGTGACAGAAGAATTTTCTATTGGTATAGGATTACATCAAGAATAATCCTTAAGTCCATACCTTTTCACATTAGTCTTGGAAGTATTCATAAAACATATCCAAGAGCTTGTACCATGATGTATGCTTTTTACCAATGATATCGTCCTTATGGGAGAGTTAAGGAAAAACCTAAATAAGAAGTTGGAGTTATGGAGAGAAGCTCTAGAAGTGTATGGTCTGCGCATAAACCATAGCAAGACGGAAAATATGGAATGTAAGTTTGTCTTGCGAAGGAAAAACCCTAATATAGAGGTGAAGATTGGAGATAACATCTTACAAAAAGTTAAGAGTTTTAAGTATCTTGGGTGTATCATACAGGATAATAAAGAGATTGAATTGGATGTAAATCATAGGATCCAAGCAGGTTGGTCAAAATGGCGGAGTGCGTTTGGTTTTATATATGATAAAAAAATGCCTTTAAAACTTAAAAGTAAATTCTAACGCACTGTTATCAAATCGGCTATACTTTATGGTACAGAGTGTTAGGCAACCAAAGGAGTGCACGAACATAAGTTAAGTGTGACAGAGATGAAGATGTTGAGGTGGATGAGTGATCATACGCAATTGGATAGAATAAGAAATAAATATATAAAAGAGAAAAGATGGTAGAATCGCGTCTCAAGTGGTTCAGATATGTGAGAAGAAGACCGACAAAACACTAGTAAGGAGGGGTGGATGAGATGGAAGATGGATAATGGAAAAAGGCAGAGAAAGACCTAAAAAGACTATCCATGAGGTAGTCAAAAGAGATCTACATGTAAACGGTCTCTCTATAGACATGATACATAATAGAGTTCAATGGTATCGTTTGATTCATATAGCCGACCCACCTAGTGGGACAAGACTTTGTTATTATTGTTGGTTTTGTTATTTGAATTTGACACAAAAATGACCTAGTTACAAGATAGATTTAAAATAATGTAAAAATTCAATTAAAAATTTTAAAATTATAAATATTTAACTAAAAATTTAATGAAATTATAAAAACTGACAAGTAATTTAACGTTAAAATAAATACTAAATAATATATTTGGATCTATTAAAACCAAATACAAATTTCTTCTTTTAAATTAATAAAACAACCATCATTGGATAATTAGTATTTTTTTTCATTTTAAAATTATCTAAAAGTGTATTATAATCTTTTTAAAATCAAACTTGAATTTTAATATTATAATTTAATCAAACAACAATAATCTTAAAAGAATATTTTAGTCTTTTCAAAATTAATCTTATATATATATATATGTATGACAAATTTCTAATTTTTAAAGCATTTAAAAAGATCATTAATACTAAATAAATATTTTAGACTTTTAAGTTTTAACGTTACTCTTTAAAAAGAATATTTTTATTTTTTAAATTTAATATAAATTTTTAATCTTCAAATTTATTAAATAACTCTAATTTTAAAAGAGTATTTTGGTCTTTTTAAAATTTATTATAAACTTATTTTACTCTTTTTGAAATTAAATTAAGTTTTCAGTTACTTTTAAAAGATATTTTAATCTTTTTATATTAATTATAAAAGAATATTCTTGTCTTTTTATTTTTTAACTTTTTATTTTGTTTATAATTTTATGATAATCTAATATCAAATCAAAATAAAGTAATGTAATCTGATTTGACAATGTCCCAGATTTTTTTATCGCACACAAACATGAAAAATCCTTAGTTCAAATTTATTTGTTTTTAGTATACTAACCCAACACAAAAATAAATGCAAATAATAATGATAAAAATAAATAAAATACAACTTTTTTACTTATTTTGTTAGTAGAATTTGAAGGTTCTAAATACAAAATAATTTATCACAAAAAAAAAAAAATTTATTTATAAACTATTTTTAATTTAAATTTTTATGTGTTTAAAAGAACTTAATTAAATTTTTAACCCCAACGGCCCTAAATGTAAATCACATAAGGTTAGGAAGGACTGCAACGAAAAAACCCAAAACTTATGGGGTTACAATGCAATTAATCGTTACTATAAATATAACACTAGGGATCCAGGTTGGAACTCCGTATTGTTTCTGTTATCCAGGTTATTTTTATTTATTGTTTTTTTTTTTCCAACTTTGCATATTTTCCCTTTGATTCGCACACTAGGGTTTTTATTGATCCCTTTCAATTCCTAATTTCCTCGCTGTTCTCATACTCTGCACTCATTTTCCCTTGAAGTTTCGATTTTGACGTCGATTGAAGACAACCGATAATTTTTCCAATTGTTTAATTAGGAATTTTGAGTTTAGGGTGTTTTTTTTCCCGATCCGATAAGGATAAAGGGAATCAATTTCCCGATTGTAAAAACTAGGGTTTTCAACAATGCCTCCGAGAACGGTGAAGCGTGGCGGCACTCCGGGAAGAAGGGGTGGAAGAGGAGGCCGGGGGCCCTCGAAGGCCGGGCAGAATCAGCAGCAGCAGCAGCCGAACCCTGAAGCTGTGGAGGAAGCGGGGAAGCTCGAGGAAAAGCCGATTATGGAGGATGAGCCAAAAGCCGAAGTGAACCCTGTTCTTGAAGAGAAACCTGTCGTTGTTGAAGAGGAGAAGCCCTTTGTTGAGGAACAAGCGATTGATATGAATCAAATGGCTCCTGAAGCTGTAGAAGAAGCAGCAACAACACACGTGCATAATGGATCAGCTGTGGCGAAAAGTAAGTGCCTGCTTTATTTCTTTGTTATCATCAATTCCGAAATTATTTAAAATTAAAGATTATACCTTTGAAAATTAGTTAAATTTTGATATATGTGGTTAGTTTTACATAATTTGAAAATAATTGGCTGAAGTTGTAAATGTATGAGATTTCTTTGGTACATTTTTATTCTTATATTGGGAGGCTAAGATTAAAGGTTTTGGATTGTATTTGAGTTTAAAGTTGGTCATGAGTGTGGTGTTGGGGTTCTTTGCATGTCAAGTTTTTTGTTTATTAGTTTTGTTGGAAATATCTTAGTCTTCTATGTATTATTATTTTTTTTGGGAAAAACATTGTGAGTGTTTTTTATTTTTATGTATCACTTCTTTTCCCTGCGCTTGCTGAATGTTTGTAAGGCTTATGTTTCCATGGTTGTTGGGAGAAAAACCATTTGGCTGATAGATATGTTTTCATGTTACTGGCAATTTGGTCATAGTCATCCTTTTGGTAGCTTGTGGGAGAGTTGTAGTTCATGGGTTGCTTGTGCTGTGAGTATTTTTTTTTCTAGGTTTAAGTTGTTTTTCAGTTGACTTGTGCGTTCTGCTATACTACATGTGCGCCATGTGACTAGCATTGCTGAGGATTCATAAACCCCTAATTGACAAAAATTATGATGGAAAAGTTAAGAATGCTTTGATGGGATAATCTGAAATCGTTATTTTATGACAGACGAGGAAGAGGAGGTTAAGGAGTCTATAGATGAATATGAAAAAGATGAACGGTTAGATTTGGAGGATAATGATCCCGAATATGAACCGGAGGAATATATTGCAGTTGATTATGATGAGAAGGAAATTGAACAAGACGAGGTTCATCAGGTGGTTGATGAAGTAGAGGAAGAAGCGGAGGATAATGGCGGTGAAGAAGAGGGTGACACAGGTGAGGAAGAAGTTGAAGATGTTCATGATGAAATTGAGGGTGAAGAAGATGAGGAGCATGCTGGAGATGAGCATGAGCATGCTGATTTGGTTGATGTGGAGGAAGAGGAACACCGTGAAGTTGTAAAGGAGAGAAAAAAGAGGAAAGAATTTGAAGTATTTGTTGGGGGCCTTGACAAGGATGCTACTGAAGATGATCTGAGGAAGGTGTTCAGTGAAGTTGGGGTGGTCACTGAAGTCAGGCTGATGATGAATCCTCAGACTAGAAAAAATAAGGGATTTGCATTCCTGCGCTTTGAAACCGTGGAACAAGCTAAACGAGCTGTAGCAGAGCTTAAAAATCCAGTGGTAATTGTTGATCTTCTCAGTGTTAGAGTGGATTTAAATCTGTTATTGTATGGAATCATATGTTTTAATCACTGCAATTTCAGATTAACGGAAAACAATGTGGTGTAACACCAAGTCAGGATAGTGATACCCTCTATTTGGGAAACATATGCAAGACATGGACAAAGGAAGCTGTAAGTTCAATTCCTTTGGGCATAGTTTTTGTACCTTCTGACCTTCGTGGCCTGAGTTGTATTTGCTAGTGATTACCTCTTTATAGAAGTTTGATGAGTCTCTGACTATAAAATGCAACTTATGATTCAGTTAAAGGAGAAGTTAAAGCATTATGGAGTTACAAATGTTGAGGATATAACACTAGTAGAAGATAGTAATGATGAAGGAAAGAACCGAGGATTTGCATTTTTGGAATTTTCCTCTCGGTCAGATGCTATGGATGCATTTAAACGACTTCAAAAGAGAGATGTTGTGTTTGGAGTAGATAAGCCTGCAAAGGTTTCCTTTGCAGATTCCTTTATTGACCCGGGTGATGAAATTATGGCACAGGTATTTTCTAAATCTAGATTCATTTGTTTCATGAGGGATATTAAAGGAACCATTGTGATTTTTTTTTGGTGCCAAATATTCCCGGTTCTTTTAGACACTTCTGTTTTCTTCAAATGCCAAGAGCCTGAGTTTTTGATCTCTATATTATAAACATTGTAATTATCTTATTCGATTGTTAAATTGGTTATTGCTTCAAATTGAACTGTACTTATATGGGTTGACTGAATATCACTTGGGTGTTTTTCGAGTGGAGAAGCTTTGAAGTGGTCTTTATTTTGCAATAAATATGCCTGTCGTGCTCCACAAAGGAAACTTATCGAGTATGTCTAAGTTGCAGGTCAAAACTGTTTTTATTGATGCACTCTCTCCTTCATGGGATGAAGATTATGTTCGGGATCTTCTTAAGAAATTTGGGGACCTAGAAAAGATTGAACTTGCCAGGAACATGCCAGCTGCCCGTAGGAAAGACTATGGATTTGTTACATTTGCCACACATGAGGCTGCAGTAAGATGTGCTGAAAGTATTAGCGGTACAGAGTTGGGTGAAGGTGACAAGAAGGTCTGTTTTAGCTTTTAATTATGTTTGGATGTTTCAACAGTTATGTGGGGCTTTTTATAATGCTCTCAGCTTCTTTCAGGCAAAAGTTAGGGCTAGGTTGTCAAGACCACTTCAGAGAGGCCGTGGAAAACATATCAGTCGTGGGGACTACCGCCCTGGTCGTGGTTCTGCAACAATGGCCAGACCTTCATGGAGCCGACCTGCACCACGTAGTTTTCCTCCCCCTCGCACGGTTAGGGGAATTGGAAGTCGTCTTCCACCAGTCAGGCCAGTTAGTGTGAGAGATAGACGTCCTATCATGTCAGTGCCAGTAAGAAGTAGGCCTATGCCTCCTCCAGCCAGATCCTATGAGAGGAGACCTCCTCGTATGTAGTACAGGGTTTTGTATTTTTGAAGATATGTATCTACAGTTTTATCTTTTGATGATTAATTAAGTGCTACATTTTCTTTTTAGCTCCTACATATCCTAAAGTTAGTACAAAGAGAGATTATGTTCGACGTGAGGACATACCGCCTCCTAGAAGTAGAGTTGCTACAGATTATGGTTCAAGGATGGCCTCTGAAAGACGTCCATCATACAGGGATTATCCAGCCCGTGGTCCTGCATATTCTGATATTCCAAGAAGTACGGCTCGTGCTGCACCAAGGAGAGGTTACGTGGATGATGGCTATGGCCAAAGATTTGAGAGGCCTCCCCCTCCGCCACCCTCTGCACACATGAGTTACCGTGAAGGACGACCCCGCGACTATGATGCTCTCTCTGGCTCAAAACGTTCTTATGCTTCCATAGTTAGTATTATCTCTGAGCATTGATTCTTTAATCTGAACAATCTTCAGTTCTAAATAAAATGACTTTGTAAATAATATTATTTCTATTTCTAATTAGGATGATGTTCCTTCACGATATGCGGATACTAGTGCTCGTCAATCAAGAGCTCGTTTGGACTATGAATATGGTGGTAGTGGTTCTCAATATGGAGATGCTTACGGTGACAGGTTAGTTTCATCTTAAATGTGGCTCTTCTCCTCTCTTAAGCTGAATGCTATGGTTTTGTAATTCAATCTTTACATTCTGATATGTAGGCTGGGAAGATCTAGTCTGGGGTATGGTGGAAGCAGCAGAAGTTCAATGTCTAGTCAGGATTCCCATGGGATGTATAGCAGTCGACAAGGCATGGGTTATGGTGGAGGTGGGTTTTGTTGTAAATAGTTTGATTCAGTATTTTCAACATTAGGATTTTGTTTATGCGGTCCTTACTCCTTACATATTGTGTGTTCCATGTCAGGTTCCTTTGGTAATAGTGATGTTGGTGGGATGTACTCATCAAGTTATGGTGGTGATTACATTTCACGAGGAAGTGATGTAATGTTCCTGACCTTTCTCAATAGGAAGTATCTTATATATGTCTGTCTGTCTGTCTGCATTTCTTTATGGACCATTATTGTGCCTGTGCAGGTTGGAGGCAGCTCATACTCAACTATGTATTCTGGCAGGGGTGTGGGTGGTAGTAGCAGTTACATGGGTGGTGGAGGTGGCTCCGGCTCTTATTATTAGGTAACTTATCTGAAATCTCTTGGCATTGCATTTTGTTGAGTACATGATGATACTACATATAAGTAAATTTATGTCTGAGAGAATATTATTTCCTCGAAAATGGCATCTCTATTTTTTCTACAAGGGCTGGCGAAAGGCTTCACACTGGTCACCAGTGTACGTGTCTATGAACAGATCTGATATACTAAAGAGGCTGCATAGGATGAGCTTTGAAGCTTATGCAGGTTATGATGTCTACAATTTGGAGAAAGGACCTCTGCTAATTACTATACCATAGTTTGGGAATTTATCTCGATATGGTTGTGTCATTTCAAGCACTTGGTTATCCTCTGGATGGGATGTTATCAGTTTTTGAATTTGTACTGTATGGACAAGTAAATAAGAGATGGAAAGAGTAGTGAGCAGTGATGTGTAATTATACCTTACCTGATGGATAATGTTAAAGACTGCTCCATCTAGCTTTCATTTGGACAGAGACCATGGCTAAAGATGCCTACTTGTTTGGTTAAGGCTTAGTGGATTTATCAAAGTTGGTACCTTGTTTTTTATATCTCCAAAAGATGTTCAATTACGCTGGATTACTTTCTTTAGAGTGCTATGGTCAGAACTGAAGTGAACTAATTGTTGAGCTAGAAGTAATATGCACAACAGTAATTAAAGTCAAAGATTATCATATTGGGATTTGTCACTTGAAATCTTGGGATTTGTGATGTTACCCTTAATCAGCACTGGTAATATCTGTTGCCAGAGTGAATTTTACTTTACAAATTTCTACTGAGGGGAAGTACGAGACAGTGCTAAAGAAGAATTAATATATTTTCTTTGCTTGTTGACTAGTTGACTTCATGGTTTTCCATTTTGCAATGAAATTATTGTATGCAATTAGTTTATCTCCTCTGGCATGGCCTTGGAAGACCATTTGCCTCTGCATTGTTATGGGGAAATGCATGTAAGTGATGGTAAGGTAGCAGCTACATGGATTGAAGATGACTTGCGGATAATAACTTATGAATATTGAAGTTGGCACTCTATGTGCCCGTCATACACTGCTTGATTTAGAAAAACACCTACCGCAAAGGGGAACTTGAACCAATTAAAATCGGTAATTTTTTGAAGCCGCATGCTTATAAGGATATGGATTTATCATAAATGCCCTTTTGATCAACTTGGTGGGTGTCTGGAGGGCATTGAATGAATTTGATTCTCAATAAGTGTCTTTAAAATCATAAAGCTTTTTATATTGCTGATGTTTTCTGAGCAGTGCTAGAGTTTAGGAGTTGTTCATATCATTATTCCATGTATTTCCTTGATATTTAG
Source organism: Arachis ipaensis (assembly GCF_059453495.1). Taxonomy (NCBI): domain Eukaryota; kingdom Viridiplantae; phylum Streptophyta; class Magnoliopsida; order Fabales; family Fabaceae; genus Arachis; species Arachis ipaensis. The sequence continues at coordinate 10,205,823 of NC_142444.1, forward strand.
ATGGATATTCCACCAATATTCTCTTAGGGTGTGTTTGGGAGTTTAATCTAATGGGGAAGAAGGGATGAAGGGGAGGGATTTTGAGGATTAAGAACACACAGCTAGAGTTTGAACTTTGAACCTCTTCTCTTGCCACACGAAATTCAACTCATGGAAAACACTAGGTGTATCAATTTGATTGTAGGTTTGTCAAGTAGGTTCCGTTTGCTTGTGCTGCTGCTTGCGATTCGATTCATTCTTCTTAAACTTGGTGAGGGATGTTGTTTACTGACTTGTTAAAATTACAGTTTCCAGTTTGTCCCCTTTGCTGCACTGCTGGGTGTAATCTCAAGATATTCCTGTCCGTTATGTGAAGTTTACTAAGCTTTATATTTTGTTTCTTTTGGTTTCATTTGGCGTTATAACTTGTTTTTGTGAATCAAGGTTCATGATTTGCTTTTGTAATGATGAATCTCGCTGATGGCAATTTTGTTGCACTTGTATTGTGCTTGTAAATGCATTCAAATAACTGTATTATGATGTAATTCGTTAATAAGGTATTTGGGTGTGGCTTTAGTTAATTGCGTTTGGCGAAGCCCCTGATTTGCAACATGTTTGCCTGCTATACCTAGACCAGATTTATGTGAAGCACTATCAAACGAGTTCTAGTAATTGATTGTTGCATAAGCTGTCTTTGTGTGATTAAGCATGACACGGCATTGGAACAGTTTCGTTATTTATTAATATAATGTTCAGCCAACACGATCGTACGTAAGTTTAATTTGGAAGGAGTAGCATTTTATTGTTTTATTTTCTTAATATGAACTTGATTGTCTTGTAGAAACAAGTAACAAACATTGATTTGTTCATAAACTCGAGTCTTGTCACTTAGAAAAGGAGCTGTGTCAAGAGCTTATCCCTTTTTGCTTAGACACTTAGGGTGTGTTTGGTAAACGCTTTTTTATGTTTGGTAACTTTTTTTTACTAAACGCAAAAGTGATTTTGTAATCTAAAAGTGATTTTACAACCTAAAAGCGCGTTCATTGGAAGCAACTTCAACGTGCGTTACCTTTGATGATCATTATTGGTTTTTTCCAAAAGAATTTTTTAGATTTGTTTCAAATCATTTTAAATATTAAATTTTTTTTTTCAATTTTTAGTACTTTCTTTTATATTTTGATTTTTTTTATTAAATTTGTTATTGTAATTATGTTATAATATGAATTATTGATCTTATTAAAAATGGCAAAGTAAATAAAAAACTGATCATACATAACAATAGAATCATAAGTAATAAAATTTTATAGTCCAAAATAATTCTGAATAAAAGAATACTGAGAGTACTAAATAAATTATAGAATATTTTTTTGTTTGACATAAAATTTATTATTGTAATTTTTGTTCACTGTTTATTATTCCTATTGAAAATGATAAATTAAATAAAAAGTTAATCATAAATAATAATAAAAACATAATTAGTAAAAAGTTAAAACTCAAAACAGTAAACAAAATAAGATTACTGAGAGTACTCATAAAAAATACTAAAATATATTATTTTATATGTTATTTTTAATTTAATAAATAAATATTGATTTTTATTATAATAATAAAAAATTATAACAAACTAAAATAAAATTTTATATAAAATACGATATAAAAAATATACTAAAAGAAGTATAAAAAAGATTAAATATACTAAAAAATAACATTATAATTTAATATTATATTTTTTTAGTAATTAATTATCGAGCAATTTATGAAAATAAAATATTTGGTTTTCAAAGTTACGGAAATACAACTTTTGTAATTTTCTACAAATTTATGTAAACCGTGGAAGGGGTCCCACGGATTTGAAATACACGTAAAATGTTGGAGGGGTTCCACGGTTTACGTTAATGAAGCATTTGAGAAGAAACCGTGGTAGGGGTTCAATGCCCAAATGCTAGTGGCTTGCAATGTCTAAATGCTTCAATGCATGGAGGGAATGTCCAGAAAAGACGATGAAAGTAACTCGTAGACTCATCAACGTGATCACCAACATGTACCGGAGAAGTCTTCAACACTGCCACGGTTGCGTCCATCGTGGCTTGTACCCCTAGTATCCAACTTGGCAACTCGGCATACGACTTCTCCCAATTCCTATATATCTGTGCAACTGCCTTCTGTTTTGTCATTCACACCTTCTTATAGCTAGGCCTGAATCCATACGTTGCATTCGTAACTTCTTGCAACACCTTTATCGTAACCGCTGCGTCCGCCCTAACCAAAGGAAATATGTCCAGATGCTGGCCAGATTGCTTCCAAGTTCAAGGTGGAGAAATGTGGCGGTTGTTGGCCTGAACCAGAACTCGATGGCCCCCGGCGTGCTGGTGGTGTCCTGGGAGTATCCTCCTCACTGTCTCCGAATATGTGATTTGGCTCGTCATCCGGATCATCCTCTCGCATCGCATTCTCAATATGATCCGGCTCACCCTCACCAAACAGTCTAAGAATCAAACCAGGTGACCTAGTTGCCGCTAGTGGAACAGATGGAGGTTCAGCCAACAGACCACCAGCTGTAACGACAGGCATCGAAGTTGATGCACCCCCACCGTCATCGACTGAGGATTCGGTGCCGATGCACCAGAACTATCAAAACCATCTTCCAACTTGGCATACAGCTCGTGTATTCTCACCCCTGGAAAACTTCACCGATAATGAAACAAAACCTGCATGTCTTCGTTCGACCCTATCACAAATGTTTCATACTGCACCCCAGTTGAAACAACCGCAATCGAAATCTTGTAAAACAACTTCTTCACCCACTTGGACCCACACAACCCTGCCTTTTACAAAATGCTCGTCTTTAGTTCTGACAGAGTATTTGTGGAACGCACAAAAACACTGGCCGGTTCTTTGTCAGTGAACTTAACTCCATGCCTTTTGCTTTTTTTTTTTTTAATTTTTCAAACGCAGTAGACTAGGACTAAAAAACTTTCCTCACTCATTTTTTGAAGAAGTAAAAATGACTCTCTACATCACACTAAGTCCTGGGTGGGTATTTATAGGTGAAATAGGTCCAGGCATTAATCGCTGGACCCCTTCCACGGTTTATGCCTATTTGCACACTCCAACAGAAACCGTAGAACCCCTACCACGGTTTCTATGCATTTGCCTTTTCCACGTAAACCGTGGTACCCCTTCCACGGATTACATAGACTACTGAAAAATTGAATTTTCGTATCAAAAAATCAAAAGTTATATTTTGGTAATATTAAAATTCCATTATTTTATTTTGGTAAATTACCCAAAATTTCTCGCTTACTAAATTTTGCCGTTTAAAGTGTTCACATGTTAGTATTGTAAAAAATATTGTTACTTCACTAGTCATATACATGTCCTCGATGCTATACCATACGCCATTGAGAAATATATCAGCTATTAAGGAAGGAAGCAGTGCACTTAGGCACTTTACTTAGCAGGACAAAAATCTGTTGAAAACTTGAAATGATGAGTAGAAGTGTAGAACCAAGGCTGAGCCAGAAGAATTGCATAAAAAGCCTCATAGGATATTACTTAATCTATTCCTTCATATGTGGATCTCTATCATAAGGGAACTAAGAGAATCAGAGAATGTTAATTAGAAAGAAATAGTGGACAAAACACGAGTAACACAACATTGCTGTATGTCAGGGAGCTACGTTGTTCTTGTGGGTAGTGTTTTCTTTTTCTTTTTCTTTTTCTTTATATTATTGCATCCTCGCCTTATGTCACACATCGTTGAGACCGTACAGGAAAGGGGTAGGGCGTTAGCATAAAAGAAAGAATTGTTGACGTTTTAAAGCATACCTTTCTCGGCCTTTTGGCTAAGATCAAGTGTAGTATCTGTTCTTATCAGTTTAATATCTGATATGTGGGCCATTGGCTCACACGATATTAAATTTATCTTTTGAGGGTGATGGGCCATTACAGTAGCTTGCTACTGGGCCTGTCAAGCGTCGCCCAAGCCTTACACTACTGCATGGGCCTGGCGCACCCTACAAATTCAGTTCAAAAGGTTCTGTGGTGTTTGTCTTTTAGGTGTTATGTTTGTGTAGATTCGTAATTTGGTTTGAATACAACAAATAAAATTTAGCATGAGAAAATTTAACTATTAAAGAGTATTAGCAGACTATTAGGGTAATACCAAAATTAAATAATTTGATTTTCAATTTTATCAGAATATATATTTTATAAAATAGATATCAAAATATATTTTTTTCATAAATTATGTTACGAAGATCTAACTTAAGATTTTAAATTAAATATTTTTTTAACTTAGACCTTCAAACTTAGCGTAGTTTCACATTGTCTTTGTTTCACCCATGTCTAGAACATCTCTTTTTAGTTGTACTTATTGCATTTTTCGCCTTGTGTGTTGAGCCATTTAGTTCAAAAAAATATTTTTTTAACAATTGAGAGGATCCATTTTCACCCACATTTCATCGTGGAAAAGAGAGAAAGGGGTTGTTAAGAATATGTTTAGATTTTGTTTTTTATTTTTATTTTTTAAAAATAATTTTTATTTTTAATTTTTTATATTTAATTTTTTTAAAGATAGTGTAATTTCTAAATGTTAAAAATAATAAAAATATATTTAGCTGGTCTATAATAAAAATATTTTTAATTTGTTAAATTTTTTTATTTAGTACTGAATACATACTATTTGAGTACGTATTCCCTGAATTAAAAGAGTTATAGTGAATAATAGATTAACTTACTAGTCTTATTTTTTAATAGTTGATCTATATAAATATAATTAATTATTTTAAGATTGTAATTTATTTTAAGGCAATGTGGATCTCGCTACGACCTTCTCTAGGACTTGAGGATACCATGGCGAATGAAAAATCACCGAAGGAGTGAGTAAGGAGGTCCCTACTTGTGTGAAATGTAGGGAGTCAAATATAAATAAAAATAATAATTTTTTCAGAAATTATTTTAGAAGTGAATTGTTAAGAATATGTTTAGATTTTATTTTTAAAAATAATTTTTATTTTCAATTTTTTACCTTTAATTTTTTTTAAAAGTTACCTTATTTCTAAATGTTGAAAATAATAAAAATATGTTTAGATAGTCTATTTTTAAAATATATTTTTTAATATTTTAAAATATAAAATTATATTTTTATTAAATGTACGATTTTACCTGAGTACGTACTCCCTTAATTAAAAGAGTTATAGTGAATAATAGATTAACTTACTAGTCTTATTTTTTAATAATTGATCTACATAAATACAATTAATTATTTTAAGATTGTAATTTATTTCAAGGCTGTGTGAACCTCGCTACTACATTCTCTAGGGGTTGAAGATACCACGGCGAATGAAAAATCATCGGAGGAGTAAAGAAGGAGGTCCATGTTTGTGTGAAATGTAGGGAGTCAAATATGAATAAAAATAATAATTTTTTCAGAAATTATTTTAGAAGGGGATTGTTAAGAATATGTTTAGATTTTATTTTTTATTTTTATTTTTTAAAAATAATTTTTATTTTTAATTTTTTACTTTTAAATTTTTAAAAAAAAGATACCTTATTTTTAAATGTGGAAAATAATAAAAATATGTTTAGATGGCCTATTTTTAAAATGTATTTTTTAATATTTTAAAATATAAAATTATATTTTTATTAAATGTATGTTTTTATCAGAGTACGTACTCCCTGAATTAAAAGAGTTATAGTGAATAATAGATTAACTTACTAGTCTTATTTTTTAATAGTTGATCTATATAAATACAATTAATTATTTTAAGATTGTAATTTATTTCAAGACAATGTGGATCTCGCTACGACCTTCTCTAGGACTTGAGGATACCATGGCGAATGAAAAATCACCGAAGGAGTGAGGAAGGAGGTCCCTGCTTGTGTGAAATGTAGGGAGTCAAATATGAATGAAAATAATAATTTTTTCAGAAATTATTTTAGAAGTGAATTGTTAAGAATAGGTTTAGATTTTATTTTTAAAAATAATTTTTATTTTTAATTTTTTATCTTTAAATTTTTTTTAAAAGTTACCTTATTTTTAAATGTTGAAAATAATAAAAATATGTTTAGATAGTCTATTTTTAAAATATATTTTTTAATATTTTAAAATATAAAATTATATTTTTATTAAATGTACGATTTTACCTGAGTACGTACTCCCTTAATTAAAAGAGTTACAGTGGTGGAGAAGTCTAAAGCGCTTTGCTCCAAGAATGTCTCTGCAACAAGGAAAGAGGTTTTCACTGGGGTATCCTCTATCAGATTTGTCCAGGATTTGGGCAAGTATCTTGGAGTTACCCAGTGACTCGTTCAGCTTTCAATGGTGTCCTGGATAAGATTCGGAGTAGGCTAGCAAGCTAGAAAGGGAGTTTACTCAATCGGGCTGGTAGACTCTGCTTGGTTAATTCTGTTGCCGCTGCTATTCCGACGTACCAGATGCAGGTCTCTATTTTTCCCAAATGAATCATTAGTAAATTGGAGTCTATGATGAGGAATTTTCTTTGGAAAGGACAAGTTGATGGAAGAGGATTGAATCTTGTTAGTTGGAAGGTACTGGTTACTCCAAAAAAATATGGAGGTTTGGGGATTAGAGATCCTTATTGTGTAAATATTGCTCTTCTTGGGAAGCTAGTTTGGACTTTTTTCCAGCAGCCAAACAAGCTATGGGTCCAATTATTGGATGACAAATACCGATCATCTCTATATGACTGTTTTAGTTATCCTAAGAACAAGGACTCTCCCATTTGGAGGTGTCTTTGCAAGGCTTGGAAAGTGTTGAAGGATGGGTTTGCTTGGTGTATTGGAGATTTGAACCAGAATTTTTGGTTTTCTAGCTGGAGGAGAGAAGGACGGTTATCTAATGAGATGGATTATATCCACATTTCTGATTCGAATCTCCGGATACAGGATATTTGGTCGGTTGGTAGGTGGCATTTGGATACTCTTTATTCTCCTTTATCTCAAAATCTGAAAGATAATATTCTCTCTTACAATCCAGATGAACAAGCAGGTCCGGAAGTGGGTTGGTATTGGAGTGGGTCTACTGCCAAAGTCTATGACTCACGCAATGGTTACTTGTGGTTGTGTAAGCAGCTGTTTGGTTGGGAGGAGAGGGAGAATTGGCTTTGGCTTTGGCGTCAGCTTGTTCCGGAAAAGCATAAGTTTTTGGCTTGGTTGTGTCTTAAGGAGGCTCTTCCTACTGCAAGTTTTCGCTTTAGAAGAGGGATGTCGTCATCGGATAGGTGTCCAAGATGTCTTTCTAGCCAGGAATCGGTTATACATTGTATTCGGGATTGTCCAAAAGCTCAGCTTGTCTGGCAAAGGTTGGATATTCCTTGTCATCGTTTGGATTTGAAGAACTGGTTCTTGTATCATAGCAGAGAGCACCCGCTCAAGTTCTTTTCGGGACTTTGGTGAATATGGCGAACAAGGAATAACGGCATCTTTAATCCCCATGAAACTTGGCCTCCGGAAAAAGTCATTTGTCTGGCATTAACTTCAGAAAAGGAGCTTAGAAATATTTTTGAATTACAACGTATGTCCCTTCCCTCAACTCTAAATGGTTTTTGGAATCCCCCATCCATTGGTACTTTTAAGATTAATTGTGATGCTAGTTATTTTGGTTCGGGTGATAGTGTTGGTTTTGCTTGTGTTATTAGAGATTGTAATGGGAGCTGGCAAAGGGGGTGTTTGGGAATGATTGAGAGTAATAGTATTCTTCAAGGAGAATTGTTTGCTATTTGGAGAGGATATCTCTTAGCTTGGGATGTGGGTCAACGAGATGTTATTTGTGAGACGGATTGTGTGGAAGCATTTAATCTTGTTACTCAAGATGGTTTTGGGTTTATTGATCCACTGGTGCTCAAAATAAGAGATATCATGCATTGGAATTGGCGTGTTGACTTTCGTTTGATTATGAGAGATGCAAACACGGTGGCAGATACTATGGCAAAGATGGTGATGAAGTTACAACTTTCGCATGTGGAGCTTCTTTCACCTTGGGAGGAGTTTAAGAGTAGTCTTAAACGGGACTGTCCCTCTATTTAAGCAGTTCCTTGTTTTGTTTCTTTTGTTTTTCTTTGTTTAATTTATTTCAGTCACCAAAAAAAAAGAGTTACAGTTAATAATAGATTAACTTACTAGTCTTATTTTTTAATAGTTGATCTAGATAAATACAATTAATTATTTTAAGATTGTAATTTATTTCAAGGCAGTGTGGACCTAGCTACTACATTCTCTAGGGATTGAGGATACCACGGCGAATGAAAAATCACCGGAGGAGTAAAGAAGGAGGTCCATGTTTGTGTGAAATGTAGGGAGTCAAATATGAATGAAAATAATAATTTTTTCAGAAATTATTTTAGAAGGGGATTGTTAAGAATAGGTTTAGATTTTATTTTTTATTTTTATTTTTTAAAAATAATTTTTATTTTTAATTTTTTACCTTTAAATTTTTTAAAAAAAGATACCTTATTTTTAAATGTGGAAAATAATAAAAATATATTTAGATGGTCTATTTTTAAAATATATTTTTTAATATTTTAAAATATAAAATTATATTTTTATTAAATGTACGTTTCTATCTGAATACGTACTTCCTGAATTAAAAGAGTTATAGTGAATAATAGATTAACTTACTAGTCTTATTTTTTAATAGTTGATTTATATAAATACAATTAATTATTTTAAGATCGTAATTTATTTCAAGATATTGTGGACCTCGCTACCACTTTCTCTAGGGTTTGAGGATACCATGCCGAATAAAAAATCACCGCAGGAGTGAGGAAGGAGGTCACTGCTTGTGTGAAATGTAGGGAGTCAAATATGAATGAAAATAATAATTTTTTCAGAAATTATTTTAGAAGGGGATTGTTAAGAATAGGTTTAGATTTTATTTTTTATTTTTTATTTTTTATTTTTATTTTTTAAAATTATTTTTATTTTCAATTTTTTACCTTAAAATTTTTTTTTAAAAATATCTTATTTCTAAATGTTTAGATGGTCTATTTTTAAAATAATAAAAATATGTTTAGATGGTCTATTTTTAAAATATATTTTTTAATAGTTTAAAATATAAAATTATATTTTTATTAAATGTACGATTTTATCTGAGTACGTACTTCCTGAATTAAAAGAGTTATAATGAATAATAGATTAACTTACTAGTCTTATTTTTTAATAGTTGATCTATATAAATACAATTAATTATTTTAAGATTGTAATTTATTTCAAGGCAGTGTCGACCTTGCTACGACCTTCTCTAGGGTTTGAGGATACCATGGCGAATGAAAAATCACCGCAGGAGTGAGGAAGGAGGTCCCTGCTTGTGTGAAATGTAGGGAGTCAAATATGAATGAAAATAATAATTTTTTCGGAAATTATTTTAGAAGGGGATTGTTAAGGATAGGTTTAGATTTTATTTTTTATTTTTATTTTTTAAAAATAATTTTTATTTTCAATTTTTTTACCTTTAATTTTTTTAAAGATATCTTATTTCTAAATGTTGAAAATAATAAAAATATGTTTAGATGGTCTTTTTTTAAAATGTATGTTTTAATATTTTAAAATATAAAATTATATTTTTATTAAATGTACGTTTTTATCTGAGTACGTACTCTTTGAATTAAAAGAGTTATAGTGAATAATAGATTAACTTACTAGTCTTATTTTTTAATAGTTGATCTATATAAATACAATTAATTATTTTAAGATTGTAATTTATTTCAAGGTAGTGTGGACCTCGCTACGACCTTCTCTAGGGCTTGAGGATACCATGGCGAATGAAAAATCACCGCAAGAGTGAAGAAGGAGGTCCCTGTGAAATGTATGGAGTCAAATATGAATGAAAATAATACTTTTTTCAGAAATTATTTTCGAAGGGAATTGTTAAGAATAGGTTTAGATTTTATTTTTTATTTTCAATTTTTTACCTTTAAATTTTTTTTAAAAGATACCTTATTTCTAAATGTTGAAAACTTGAAATTAATAAAAATATGTTTAGATGATCTATTTTTAAAATGTATTTTTTAATATTTTAAAATATAAAATTATATTTTTATTAAATGTACGTTTTTTGTTATTTAATTTTTTATTAAGTTAACAATTTATTTTTATATAATATCAAATATGAAATACATTTGTTGAATTTATAGTCAATTTAGTTCTAAAATTTAAAATTCAACAAGTATATTCGTTAAATTTTTTTTATTTTGTATACGTACTACCTGAATTAAAAGAGTACGTCCTATCTGAATTAAAAGAATTATAATGAATAATAGATTGTAATTTACTAGTCTTATTTTTTAATGGTTGATCTATATAAATGCAATTAATTATTTTAAGATTGTAATTTACTTCATATTTGATATTATATAAAAATAAATTATTCTTAAATTTGAAGAAAGAATCAGGATCATCATTGAGATTTCTTTGATCAAAATAGCAGAGAACTTAACCAATGGAATGAGCCCGTTGTTAGAGAAGGCATAGTCTGAAACAAAAAATGAGAACAAAAATAAATAGATAAACACTAACCTAACCTATGTTGCTGCCATACATAAAAAAGGCAAACCAAAAAGTTTCATCCAATAACTCATACTCCATGAAAAATAAATTAAGTCCACACTAAAGCATAAACTGCTAGATCTTTATAGTGGTTTATACACCTTTGTAAATCACACATAAACCGCAACACTCCTACCACAAATTATGTGATGCTTTGCTTCGAACATAAACTACAATACCCATGTAGCGGATTACGTGCATTCATAAAACGCAAGATCCTTATGGCAATTTACAAGTTTATGAAAAAAATACATTTTAATATCCATTTTACAAAATGTATATTCTAATAAATTTCAAGATCAGTTTATTTATTATGGTAAATTATCCGGACTATTATTTAATATTGGACTAGTCATGCAGAGGCCATAGAGTTTTGAGCCTGAGAGACTCGACAGTTGTTCAATTGATTTCAAAGGTACAAACTTTGAATTGATTCCATTGGTGCCGGAAGGAGAATTTGTGTGGGTATTGCCATTTGCTACACCAAATGGAGTTGTCACTTTCTCAATTGCTTTACCATTTTAATTGGAAGCTTCCCAATGGAATGAAACATGAACTTTACCATGTGGTTGATTCCAGTAGTTCATTAAAACATAAGTAATATGAACTACCGAGTATATTAGATGGCCAATGTAATCATAAATGTTATACATATGTTCCAATTTCCTTCAACGATTTTCATTTTTCTATGTAACATGATGTAGCTGGAATTATTTCCTTATGCTGAAAAATTATTCAATGGATTCAACGGTTTACATAAAGTATACTTATCCGTCAACCATATAAGTGTATGTTATGTAACTATGTATAAAATGTGTAATTTCATCACAAATCTTACAATGACAAGAACATATACAACCTCACAAACAAAAGGAGTAGTTATGGATTTAATTTTGATGTACTGTCACATTTATTCTTTTAGATAATTATTCACGTAATTAATGTGAAATGTAGTTATTTTTACTGATATAATATTACGTAATTGAATACACGTATAAAATTATTTTACACTGACAATTCATCAAAATTAAATTCTTAATTTATAAACCAAAACGGGAGAAGGAAAAAGAAAACATTTTTTGAAGCATTGTTAGTAAACAACTAAAGATAACTCTCCAACTAACTTCTACAATAAAAAAAGTAGGTTAAGTCCAAATTACCCTCATTGTAATCTTTTATATTTGGACCCTTTTCCATATTTATTGTAACAGTTGATTGTAGGATTATTTTTAGTTGATTAAATAACAATTCCGTGTAAAAGTTTTAACTTCGTTGCTAATTTTGTTTTTTCGGTAGATAAGCAAAGTCATAAATAGACATTCAAACATAAGTTATAGTGTTTTTTTTATGAATTTTAGTTTTAGAAGCAACAAAATGGTAAGGGAAAAGGGTTGAAAAACTGAGGTTTGCGAAAGTTTGTGTACTCCAGGTAAAGTAGAGAGTGCAGCACTCTTTAAAAATTAACCTACTATCAAAAGTGATTAGGTAAATTAAATTTATTTATTATTGTTTTTTTTTTGTCATGGGCTGAACAAACAAACCGGCACTAACAAAAAAAAACTAATTCGCTCGTTTAACAGAGGACGCTGTCTGTCGCCGCTGCTGGTTGGCTAACTCCAAAAGCAAAACTGTGGAAGAACCTGATCTCCACGAAGGCGCCATGATTCTCAGACGATGACGCGCAGTCAAAGCACAAAATACATGACAGTTACAATAAGTCCATTATCTTTTATTTCAAATTATCCTACGTAATAGAATGAAAAATTAAAATACAATTATATTTAAATAATTATTTGTATTATTTTTATTAATTTATTCAAAAAATAATTAAATTTTGAAGCTAATTGGTATAAAAAATATCAGATATAAAACTAAAAGAAATATTTATTTGTATAAGAATGAGCCTAATAAATAATTATTCTATTTAATATATAATTAAGAGTATTTCTTTCTTTGCCAACCAACTATAGTTCAAATAACATAGTCTCTATATTCACCTAAGAGTTGGTAAAAAAAAGAATACTTCTTTTTTTTTATTAACTTTTTTAAACATTAATTATTTATTTTACATACAATATAAAAATAAATGAATATAATATTTATTGAGTAGACGCATTTACGTAAAATTTTTTTATTGTCATAGTATTTGAACCAAAGAAAAGAAAGTATTATTTTAAGAAAAACTAATAATATATTTTTAATAATATTTTTAATACAAAATAATAAATTTTAAATATTTTTTTAAATAATATATATTAACTAAAATAATATAATTATCCCAAATAATATATTATAAATATAGTAAAATGACATATTTCAATAAAAAAATTGTTAATAAAAAATTATATGAATTTTTGTTTCGCACAAAATAAAATTATTATATGTTTGTTTGCTTTTTAAGTTGTATATATATTTTTTTAATTAAATTAATATAATACAAAATCTTTTATCATTCTGTTCATATTTAATGTTTTAATTTTGTTTCTCACAAAATAATATATATATATATATATATATATATATATATATATATATATATATATATATATATATAACACAAAATTTTTTATCATTGTATTTATATTTAATATTATAATTTTATTTCACACAAAACAAAATTTATTTAAATTTTAATATATCTTTTTTTTTTAGATTTAGTACATAAATTTTCAACTTATTTTTTATGTATTATTTATTTTAATTCTAAAGTCTAATAACTTTTTTTTATACAGACATGTTATTTTTAATATTTATATACTATTTTTTTATTTTGAACTTCAATCTAATATCTGAGACTTACAAAAAAAATTTAAAACTTGTAAAAAAATAATTAACCTGATTAACAGGTTACCTTTTTAAATCCAGATCATTCAAATAAAAATTTAATAAATAAAGAACGGTCTAACAGCAGAACTGCAGAAGCACCAAAAATAATTTATAAATAATAGTAAGTACTTAGTGAATATGGGGAAAGAAACAAAGTGCACCTAATAAATATAAATATGTTCAGAGTTAAGATTACTGCGCTGAAAGGTAATTTAGAAAAGGAGCTGTGTCAAGAGCTTTATCCCTTTTGGCTGATACACTTATTCTCCATAAGAAATCATGTTACAGCACAGCTTAATGCTTGTTTTCTCCCATTCTTAAAAGCCAAAACCAAGTGAATTACTCAAAATAAAGATAGGTTATTATGATCATTCCGTAACCTTCAATCCTCTTTGAAGTTATAGCAGAATAATTATGGCGATATGTTGTAGCAGATAATGGAGATTTTACTTCCCTATAACAATGGAGTTTCTATACTCCGTGCTAAGTGGTAACCCATTAAGAAATTGTTGCGTAATTTTGTAACGATTTTTAAATTTGCTTATATCTCCAAATAACGACAGTATCCACATCTAACAAAGAAACAGGAAAAAAAATTAATTAATAAAAGATAAAGGAAGCATCAAAAACTACTTTCCATTTGGTTCAACATTTGCGAGTTATAATCCATAGTTTTATCTACTGCATCAATCTTACTTGAACATTCACCTTTGCCAACGGTACCATCAGATAAGCCAATCATTGATGCATAAACTTCATCTTTAACAAATTCTGATTTCTTCAACAACTCGATCAAATCATCGGCGCATGCCATGTCTCCTTGTTCCTCACATAGCTTAAAGAATGCGTCCAAGTTTGTAGCGTTTGGTCTCCAACTTTTTGAACCTTTGGCCACAAAAGCTTCTTTCAAGCAAGACAGAGATTCAGTTACCCTTTTATCTGCAATATGCAACATAGATAGAAGCTCCCAAGTACTTGGATTTGGAACTCCACCATCTTCTTTCATCCTGTCAAAGAACCTAATAGCTTTATCTGTATTGCCATTCTTAACATACCAACCTATGAGAAGGTTTCCTATTCTAGGATCATAAAATGCTTTTGCTGAAACCCATTGCTCATAGAGATTTTCTGCACCCTCAATATCATCCATTCTAACCAGGGAAGAAATAACAGAATGGTATCCCAAGTTTGGTATACTGGGAAAACTTAGTTTATAGTTATTCCACACACGATAAACTTCATCTTTCTTTCCAATACTTCCATATAAACTTAGGATATAATGATAAGGTATTCTGTCCCTACCTTCGATTTTGCTCTCAGCGTTTCTTATGCACTCTTCTGCTTTTTCAAACAGATTCATCTTAATGTAAGTTGTAGCCATTGTCGTGAATGTAGAACAGTTAGGAACTACGTTAGGATCCTTTGTCATCTGATCAAACACTTGTTCCATCTTTTCTGTTAATCCTTGAGATCCACAAGAAGATAGCCAGATATTATATGAATAGGCATCCAGCTTTATGTTGTTCTTAATCATTTCTGAAACCAAAATATCAACCTGATCATAATCCTTGAAGTTCATGTACAGAGTCATCATTACATTAAATGTTAATGATTCAATTGCATGACCTTTACTCTTCATTGTGTCGAATAAAGATTCTGCCTTTTCCTTCAACTGAAAATGCACATATATATTCAAAAGGGCTCCATATGTCCTCTTGTTTTTTGCCTTATCAGGCAGCCTCAGAAAAAATGCTTCTGCACTAGGAGCTCCATGAACTTTGGCAATTAGATCTAACTGAATTGCAATGTCACTCGGAGTTATTCTATATCTCTCTGGTCTTCTGTCCATCCAATCATATACCTGCAAAATTTGGAAATTACTTTCTCAACACTGTTCATGGTTGATGTTAACACATTACAAGGTAATGAAGATTACATAATCGATCACAAACAACAGTTCTGGAATCACGGTTAGCACAAGATTACAAAATGGTAATATATGAATTACATAATAAATTATGTGGTTGTATATCTATTCATCCTATATAATTATGTGTATTATATAAATACTAAAAAAAGCACACTTCTAAGACTTTAGAGCTTAAATGGAATCAATCATCCATAGTCTCACAAGTCATAAGTCTACACTCACACTTACTCTTCTGCTTGAGAAACCTTTGATACAGACTGCAACCACATATGGTTCTGTAGGAACTTTGCAATATGCTATAACTTTCTTGCATGGCCAAATGAGAAGAAGAAATGTTATTTCTTTTCTTTCTCCTATTTTAAGAGTGATCCATAGTTCAAAGATGGTTAACATATAAGTCCCTCCTGGTAAGGCCTGGTTTGAGTTAATCCTATAACCTCAGAAATTTTATTAATCTCACAAAAGAATGAACTATATACAGATGGATAGCGTTTATAGGTATACATATACGATACTACTTATTCACCAATTACCATTACCTATTACAATAACTACAATATAACATCTTATTCCTGTGCAATCCATCACCAAACTGCACACTACCAAGTGCTATGTTGTATATCTATCTAAGCTTAGAACACTTGGCTACATTGACAGAATATATTTCAGATATTTCAGTTTCATCATAAAATCAAATGCCAAAACCCCTTGAAATAAAAGTCCTAAGACAACACAATCCAAATGTATGCAACAAAATCAATGGCAATGCTACTTATTTAACTCCACAATCATGAATATCTCGATTCAGATGCAAATTAAAGCTGGATAGTGGATATACATCTACTGAAAATGCCTGTGTAGAATCATATTCATGCAAAAACTCAAAAGAATAATAACCAGATAACTCATTATGTATATGATTCAACCTCAAGGATCAGAATTATTCCTACCAAAATATACCATCTATATTATCAGATTCCCAACAAATCAAGCTACTCAATAAAGTTAAACAAAACAAACTATACTATCAATCAATTGTTAAACTTAGCATACTAAAGGCTTGTTTGGGTGAGCTTCTAAAAATCTTTTTGAGTTATTTTTTTTTAAAAGATTTTATAAAAAAGTAAAAATAATTTTATGTTTAAGTATCTCATGTAAAAAAATATTTTTATCTATTAATTATATTTGGATATAATATAACAATATAAAAGTATTTTTTGTTTATTTATTATATAAAAAACATCTTTTTTTTTAAGAAAAAAAAATCTTTAAAAAAAATGTAAATTACACCTTCTCAAAAAAAATACTTTTTTGATTTTTCTAAAATTTTTATTTTTACTACTAAAAATTTGCTAAATACCCTAAAAAATAATTAAAAAAAAAATCTTTTTTTTTTTCAGTTAACAAACACTAACACTTCACTTCAAAACGCTTAACTTAAAATATCCAAGTAGAAAGGTATATCAACAGACATTAATTCAACATAAAGCGAAAAAAGAAGACAGGATTTGAACATTGCATTATACCTCAAGTGCCCTTCTATGCTTGTTGAATTTTCTCAAGTCTTTGATGACTCTACAAACATCCAATTTCTTGATCCATTTTCCTTTACTCTCCCACTGATTCAACACAGTAGAAGAATCCACTTCTGGCTTCTCAATCAACGATATCCTCTTGCATATAGCTTTCCACGCTTCAGCGGGTTTTCGCCTGTAACCCACGGTTTGGGCGTTGGACGCAGTGCACGTGACAGAGAGGGTGCGAGGACACGTGAGTTGCGCGTGAGGGAAGGTGGAAGAAGAAGGGTTGAAGACGGAGGGAAGTGTTGCCGAAGAATAAGAGAGGGAAGAGGAGAGAATGTGAGGAGTGTTAGGGTTTTTGAGAGACACAAAGTGTTGAAGGAGCATTTTCGATAATGCACAAATGGATTCGTTTCTTTTGTTTCAGATTTTGAGGCTTTGAAGATAGCAATACACCACTAAGGAAGGGGATGACGCTGCTCATAACAAATCCATTCAACCCATAGAACTCTTAAACATGGTCAAACTTTGCAAACTCTAGTTGTTTTTCATATAAAATTGGTAGTTAAAAATAATTAAATAATTATTTAGTTAAATATATTAAATTATTTAATAATTTTTAATATAATTGTATTTGAATATTTATTATGCTTGTGAAGTTAAATGTTAAAAAAATTAATAAATAATAATTTAGTTAAATATATTATATTTTTTAATAATTTTAATTATTAATTTTATAGTCTTTATCATAAGACATACAATTTTATAATCTCATTGGAATATGGTTTTTTTAAAATTAGAATTGAAATTGAATTTAAAATAGTTTGATTTATGGAGTAAACACTCAATCTAGTCCTTGTCTATTATAAATTAGGACAAGACGATTCCGGTCAAAAAAATATATCCATGCCAGCCCTAGTCCTCCCAAAAGTGATCCATTGTGGCCCCTCTATTGTATTCTCTGACCAAATTTGACGGAAAAATCTTATGTGATAGTTATCGACACTAATGCGGTGAAGTTGGTGGTGTTAGACGTACACTCGAACCAGCTTAGAAGTCTATCAAACTCCATTGGCTACCTCTTTATGCTTAAGGTCTTGAATGTCGTTGAAAACCTCGTTGAACACCTTCCCAAAACCATTGACAACTGCAGATTATTGGAGGAACTGATGAACGCCAACTTCAATAAACTGATGTAGCTTTCAGAAAGCATTAGTTTGGAACTGACAAAGTTGAAGAAGCTATTGGTGAACTCCAACAAATTCCTCTTCCTTCAACGCTCCACCTCACACCTCACCTCTCTCAAGGTCCTCGACGCCCGCCTTAACTGCCTCCGCTGCTTCCCCAACGACCTCGAAAACCTCGTCAACCTTGAAACCCTCAACGTCAACCCCTGCCTCAACAAGCTCCAGAAGCTCTGTGTCGATGGTAATTCGCTCATGTCGCCGCCACCGGAAGTGAAGAGGTACCTCTGCCAGAAGATGAACTCTTCGTCATCTCATGAGAGCCATCAACAGTGGGACTTTTCCCTCAAGTTTGGTCAAGGGATATACTTGAAATACACGAATGGAGTGAGACAATGATTGTGTTTTGGATGAATTCCTTGAGAGAATCATCTCTCAGCGTCAATATATATATATACATAGGTACAAAAATAAAATCCCTTAATACTAGGAGATACAACAGAATCAGATATCTAAAAACGGAAACTATATCAAAACAGAATAACTTATATAAAACCTATATCTCTCAGAATAACTTATATACAGCCTATATCTCTAATATAATATTCAACACCCCCCCTCAAGCTGGAGCATATAAATCATATGCACCAAGCTTGTTACATATGTATTGTATCCGAGGACCCCGGAGAGCTTTGGTGAAAATATCTGCAAGTTGATCGTTGGAGTTGACAAAGGCTGTTACTATTTCCCCACTTTGCAACTTCTCCCTTATGAAATGGCAATCAATCTCTATGTGCTTGGTCCGTTCATGAAACACAGGGTTGGAAGCAATATGTAAGGCAGCTTGATTATCGCACACCAGTTCCATCTTACTCGCCTCACAAAACTTAAGTTCCTTAACTAATTGCTTCAACCATATAAGTTCACATGTGGCAAGTGCCATAGCTCTATATTCAGCTTCCGCACTAGATCTTGCTACAACATTTTGCTTCTTACTCTTCCAAGATATCAAGTTACCACCAATAAAAACACAATAACCAGATGTAGAACGTCTATCAGATGGAGATCCTGCCCAATCTGCATCAGTATATCCAACAATCTGGTTATGTCCTTTATCTTCATACAACAAACCTTTTCCTGGAGCACCTTTGATATATCTAAGGACTCTAACAACTGCATCCCAATGACTATCGCATGGGGAGTCAAGAAACTGACTTAGGATACTTGTGGCAAATGAAATATCTGGCCGAGTGACTGTCAAATAATTCAATCGGCCAATTAATCTGCGATATCTACCAGGATCTGTAAGAGGTTCTCCTTGATCTGGACTAAGTTTTGTGTTGGGATCCATTGATGTATCTACAGGTCTAGAATCCAACATTCCAGTTTCTTCAAGAATATCCAGAGCATATTTTCTCTGTGAGATACAGATCCCAGCATTAGATTGTGCCACTTCAATTCCTAGGAAATATTTTAACTTTCCCATATCCTTAGTCTGAAAGTGATCAAACAAGTGCTGTTTTAACTGAGTGATTCCCTCATGATCATCTCCAGTAATGACAATATCATCCACATAAACAACCAGATATATGGAGGTCGTGGAGGAAGAATGACAGGAGAAAACTGAATGATCTGCTTCACTCTGAATCATGCCAAATTTAGAAATAATAGCACTAAAGCGACTAAACCAAGCTCGAGGGGATTGTTTCAAGCCATATAAAGATCGGCGTAAATGACATACTAAGCCGGAAGACTCCCCCTGAGCAACAAACCCGGGAGGTTGCTCCATGTATACTTCCTCCTCGAGATCACCATGTAAGAAAGCATTTTTAATATCAAGTTGATGAAGAGGCCAATGGCAAATGGCAACCATAGAAAGAAAAAGACGAACAGAGGCCATATTCGCAACAGGAGAGAAGGTATCACCATAGTCCAAACCAAAGATTTGAGTGTAGCCCTTAGCCACAAGGCGGGCTTTTAATCGATCAATGGTTCCGTTTGAGCCAACCTTAATAGTATAGATCCAACGACAACCCACAGTAGATTTGCCCGGTGGCAATGGAACAAGATCCCAAGTACCAGTAGAATGTAAGGCAGACATCTCCTCAATTATAGCCTGGCGCCACCCTGGATGTGAAAGAGCTTCTGCTGTTGTTTTGGGTATAGAAACAGAAGACAAATAGGAGGTAAAAGCATAGTGCGAAGATGATAAACGATGGTAACAAAGAAAATTATAAATAGGATTAGGATTACGGGTGGAACGAGTACCTTGTCTAAGAGCAATAGGAGGACTACTGCTAACTCCCAAAGAAGAATCCAAGGACGGTTCAACCACGGGTTCAGGAGATGAGTTATCTTGGACTGCATGCCGTGGGCGGCGATGATAAACCTGGAGAGGCTTTGTGGGAATAGGAGGCCCATCTAAGTAAGGAACAGGAAGCACCTCCGTAATGGAAGGTGAAGTGATGTCGGGTGCAGAGAAAAAAGGGGTATTCTCAAGAAAAGTGACATATGCAGACACGAAGAAACGATTAAGAGCTGGAGAATAATAACGATAACCCTTTTGAAATCGAGTGTACCCTAAGAAAACACATTTGATAGAGCGAGCAGTTAACTTGTCTTTGCCTGGGGTAAGATCATGGATGAAACAAGTACAACCAAAGACTCGTAGTGGAAGAGAAAAAATGTGTTCATGAGGAAATAAAATGGAATGAGGAACTTGATTTTGCAAAACAGAAGAAGGCATACGATTAATTAAATAACATGCAGTCAGAACAGCCTCACCCCAAAACTTAAGGGGAACATGAGTATGGAGAAGAAGAGTGCGAGCAGTTTCAATCAAGTGACAATGTTTACGCTCAGCCACACCATTCTGTTGAGGGGTATGAGGACAAGACGACTGATGTAGAATGCCTTGGGAGGACAAGTAAGACGAAAAGGGTGCTGAAAAATACTCACGAGCATTATCATTTTGTAAATTTTTAATTGAAGTTTTGAATTGGTTTTGAATTTTAGAACAGAAAGACTTGAAATGTGCAAATAATTCAGATCTGTCCTTCATTAAATATAACCAAGTGCAACGAGAAAAGTCATTAATAAAGGTGACAAAATAATGAAAACCAGAATGAGAAGTAACACGACTAGGTCCCCATACATCAGAATGAATAACAGAAAAGGGAGACGCAGATCGTGTATTGACACGACTTGAAAAAGAACTACAAACATGTTTACCTAAATGACAAGTTTGACACTCTAAGGTAGCAAGACGAGATAAACTCGGGACCATAGCTTTTAATTTCGAGAGGCTGGGATGTCCCAGGTGACAATGGACCACGTCCGGAGACTCAACAGCAGCAACAGAAGACACAGTAGTATTGGGTAAGGCAAGCCGATACAGTCCTTGAGACTCACATCCTGTATCAATCGTCTGTCCCGTCCCTTGATCCTGCACAATGACGGAGTCAGCAAAAAAGGTAACAGAACAATTAAGAGAACGAGTAAGTTGGCTAATAGAAATCAAATTGAAAGGACAATTGGGCATGTAAAGAACAGATTTCAAAGGTAATGTAGGAAGAGGAGTAGCTTGACCTATTCCCTTAGCACCAATTTTAGAACCATCAGCCAAAGTGATAGAAGGAAGAAATGCAGGGTGTTCAAGTTTAGAGAGGACAGAAGAAGTACCAGAAATGTGATTAGAAGCACCTGAGTCAAGGACCCATG
The DNA here is from genome assembly GCF_059453495.1 of Arachis ipaensis. Lineage (NCBI taxonomy): Eukaryota > Viridiplantae > Streptophyta > Magnoliopsida > Fabales > Fabaceae > Arachis > Arachis ipaensis. Next base: position 10,227,548 of record NC_142444.1, read on the forward strand.
GTCCAAGAGAAGAGGAATGAGAGATACAAGCAACAGAATTACCAGAGTGGGCCACCGAAGCAACGGGAGTAGATGCCTGTTTTGAAGCTTGGTACTTGAGAAACTCATCATAATCATTGCCAGAGACAAATATCCCTTGTGGTTGTGCGGCGGAGTGAACGTCAGATGGCTCATTAGTTTGGACAACATTAGCTACCTTGGTAGGACGACCATGGAGAGCATAACATTTATCCTGAGTATGACCAATCCTATGGCAATAGGTACAACTAAGGCGAGTACGATTATCACGACCATTACCACGACCCCCACGGCCGCCGCGAGTGGGCACTTGAAAGGACACTTGAGAAGAAGATTGGGATGCCAATGCAGTTTGGTCGAAAGTATGGGTCTCAAGAGAGGGGCCGGATTGCAAGAGTCGTGCAAATACGTCCTCAAGGGAAGGAACGGGTGAGGTGTCCAATATTTGTTGTCGTAGAGATTCAAGTTCAGCTGGCAACCCAAGTAACGTAAGTACCAAAAACAGCTTTCCCTGTTGAGCATGATGGTCATTAGCATTAGACACATAGGGAAGGAGAGTCGAAAACTTTTCCTTGACAGCTTCCACAGCCCCAACATAAGATTCCATACTGTAAACTACACAGCTTCTTAGCAACATGGTAAAGTCTTGCAATGTCATTAGTGTATAAAGCTTTAGCACGGTCCCACACCTTTTTACAAGTTTTGTAAGCCCGAAACATAGTCAGCTTTAGTGGATCAATGGTCTGCCACATAAGATTACATAGCTGGGCATCAATCTTCTTCCAAGTGGTTTTGTCAGCGGCGCGAACATCATCAACAGATTTAGTAAGGTGGTCTTCATAGCCTTGGCCCATGAACCAAAGTTCCACAGAATCAGTCCAAAAAAGGTAATTTTTGGCACCCATCAATTCTTCAGAGGTCATTGTAGCGGTTCCAGAAACAACAAATGTTAGAACAGTCGGTTTGCCACCATTGGAGTTGGTGTCGGGGGTTACCTCAGAAGACATGATGGCAGACACTCAGAAACGGCCGGAAAACACCTGCAGAAGGGAAACGAGGGCCGGAAAAAGCTTGGGCAGCGGAGCGTGACGTTCACGCGCGTCTGGAGCGGAGGCGCGTGAGGACCATGCGCAGGAAAAAGGGGCGGCGCGTGTCGGCGCGTGCGGCGGTTGACGGCGGTGAAATTTTGGGGACATGCCAAACTTGGCTTTCTGGTTCTGATTCTGGGGTTGTTTCGGAGTGGGTCTGATGTTTGACAAGGTTTTGGCCAGAAAAACAGTTTCTGACGAAGAGACACAGCTGATAGTGTCAGCTGGTAGGAAAAGGGAACACGACTGAGAGATTGCAGCCGGAAAAGAAGAAAAACAAATAGAAACCAGAGCCGGGTCGGAACCCACTCTGATACCAACTTGAAATACACGAATGGAGTGAGACAAGGATTGTGTTTTGGATGAATTCCTTGAGAGAATCATCTCTCAGCGTCAATATATATATATATATATATATATACATAGGTACAGAAATAAAATCCCTTAATACTAGGAGATACAACAGAATCAGATATCTAAAAACAAAAATTATATCAAAACAGAATAATTTATATAAAACCTATATCTCTCAGAATAACTTATATACAGCCTATATCTCTAATCTGATATTCAACAGATATGATGGAGGGACCGCGATGGCTCACTTCTAGGACGGACAAGGCCAGGGGCCAGCGTGGGTGTATTTTTTTGACAGGAGTCATCTTGATCTAATTTGAAATGGATAGAGATCAAGTTGGGTATTTCACTCTTGATTTCTGATGGAATTGAACGAACTAAAGACATGATAAAAAAAAAAACATCCCTACAAATATTAAAAAATGAGTTAATATTAAAAATATCTTTTGAAAGATAAAGTCATTATCGATTTGATTTTTCAAAAGTTATATATCTCAAATTGATATGATTAAAGTTAATTTTTTTACATTGGGAAAATGATGATATGTTATATTAAATATCATGTCACAAAGTATGCAAATATAAGTAGTTTCACGTATCATAAAATAATTTATTAACATGATACAACATCATTTAACTAATAATAAAATTAATATTTATTTAATGATTTTATATTTAAAAATAAATTTAAAACATAATTTGTTCTTCGTCGGTATTGGGAGAGAGGAGGGAAGGAATGGGTGACGAGATGGTGATATGACTTACTTGATTTTCTTTAATATAAAATCAATCATTATTTATAAAAGTATTTAGTTTTCCCAAATAAAAAATCACTTTCTAGATCAAAACAAAAAGTTGTTGATCAAATATGATCATTTACATTTCGTAATAGGTAATTGGTAATGTTGATCTGGGTAGTTGAATAATATCAATAGACACCAATTTGAACAACAATTATGTCTAACAAAAATTGTTCAAAATTAATTTACAAATCAGTGAAGACTGAAGAGCATCAAGTAATGCCAAAGAAGATTGCGGTACAGATGAACATATGTGACTCAAAAATTTGGTAACAGTCATTTTTAGAGAAATCAATCCTCAAATGTTACAACTTACAAGATCAACTATTCTGCAAGCAGAAAAGGATTAAGTTAATACTCTAGATTTCTAGTCCCAATTAACCACTAAAAGGCTTAGGCATGCAATTGTTAGTAGATCTTAAAATATAAGCTTCACACAAACTTGCACTCTCTTCTCCTTCCTAATGATCCTTTTAGGGAAGTGGAAAAAGGGAAACAATACCGTTCAAACTTGGAGTTCGATATCTTGTATGATACAGACAGGGATTATGAGCAGCCAGGCCAATTTTTGTCGAAAAGATCCATGTTCCTTAAATTTCCATGGATAAACACTTTGGGATTTTTAACCTGAAGAAAAAGGGCCAGAATTAAAGACAATTAATCTTGGAAAAGTATTAAGGCATTCAATGTTTGAGTTGGTTACAAGTAGCAACTACAGACCAGTAAAACAGGTGGAAAGCCCGGATTCAAGTGAATTCTTGAGAATCCATCTTCAGTAAATAGACACTTGAATCCATTGATCATAGGATGTTCACTGTTAAAGATCAAAGAATACGAGATCAGACATTTGCAAAATTCCTGGTAATATGTCAGTGCACTTACATGTCACATATGACAAAATTTTCCCCTACCAGAACTTAAGACACTAATTTCCAAACAGGAGCATGGTTACACATACTAGCAAATATACATGTCTAAAGTAAAATAACGACAACAGAGTATTTTCCAAATATATCGGGAGAATTAAATAAATCAAACACCACCTTTGTGTTCAACCGTTGATCAGGTTAATGGAGAAAAAGTTTAAACCTAAACCTTTCTTAATTGTTTCATTCATACTTCACAGTCTCTTTGCCTCTTTCGGCCTTTGGTATTGGACTATCCCCTATTTGTTGTACTCATTGTATGGCTTTAGAATTTTGCTCTCTATGATCAAATAACCAAATTATACCATCTTTTCCATAACATGTGGTACCACAACTATCTCTCTAACGAATTTAATTCTGATCTTATTTTGTGTATTGTGTATATTCATCCATCACGACATTCTTATCTCTAAGACATTAAGCTTTTACTACCTAAACTTAGGGTCAGTTTGGATTGACTTTTGAAAAAAGTATTTATTTTTTTCATCTTTTTTAAAAAGATTTTTTTTAAAAGAAAAAAAAAACTATTTCATATTTAGACAGACTTTTTTAAAAAAACTTTCAAATATTATAAACATCTTTTACTTATGGTTTCTTTTTAAGTAATGCATTGTTGACTTTTAAAAAAAGAAATAATTTGCTTTTTTTAACAAAAGTACTTTTTTAAAAAGACGTATCTAAATGTGTTTAAAATTTAATAAAAGTACTTTTGAAAAAAAAAATACTTTTTCAATCAAATAAGCCAATCCAAACCAACACAATACAACTTTACAAGTTTACAGCTGAACGTATCCAAGTGTCCAATGCGCATATATGCACGCACAGCACAGTATCCCTGCCAATAGGTCCAATGCGCATATATGCACACACAGCACAGTATCCCTGCCAATAGATACTCTACCGGGATAATTGGCTTTATGAACTTTACCAATTTCATTACCATGCACTAATTCACTAGACAATTCTGACGCTTTCTGTCAACAGTGTGCATGTATTTCTTACCATAAACAAAGAATGTGTGAAATAATTTATATGCTTGTGAAGCAAAGTATGGAAAACAAAACTCACTTTATAAGAAAAGTGAAATTCCTTTGCGCAAGTTCTTGCATGCTTATTTCTTCCTCTTTAGAATACCTACATCAGAGAATAATAAATAAAGTTCAGAATAAGAAAAGCAACATATTCTGATTGTTGCAAAAAAAAAAAAAACCAGTGATTAAATATATGAGAAGTATACTAGTAACTTTTTTTTCCTTTTAATAATTCATTTATTTGTTTGTTTAGTTTCTAGTTCACTGCATAGGCATCATAGACCATGTAAAGAGCACATTCTAACAACCTCCTTCAATAATAAGAGAGAGAGAGAGAGAGAGAGAGAGAGAGAGATCTCGGGAATTTTACAATTATGATTAACTAACTCATAGCTGAATCAGTTCAGCTTCTATACAAGATGGGAGTAGCTTCTGTGGGAAGCTACGGGTAATATGGGGAATAAGTTAGTTACTGATCTATCCTAGCTGGCAAAGGCGGTTACACTGCCTCAGTTTTACTCTAGTTAGGGTTACAGTAACTTACCACTTCTCCTAACTTACTCTATTATCCATAGTCATCCTTGGAGTTAAAGAATGTTCACATCCAATTTGAGTATCCCCTTGCCTGGGTAGTCCAAGATCCATATTAACTTTTAGCTGGACCATTATATAGGAGACTGAGACTCCTCTTTTAGTATAGCCTTTCCTCTCACCTTTATCATTTATCTTCTCTCTACAATACTTCTATCCAAAATGAGAAATCCTGATGGTAGCTTCTCAGAACAAAATTTTAGAGATAAGGATCGTTTACTTTCTTTACCTTTTTTTTTCTCTTTTTTTTTTGGTTAATAAAAGAAGAATATCATCAAGATGGAGAATATAAGTCAGTGTCCGTTAATTTTCATAAATAATTGTTGCCATGATATATTTTTTTTTTCAAAGATAATTCTATTCAGCTACTTTTTCTACCTTAAGAGAAAAGCACAAAAAGAACCCCCGCCCCACCTTTCTCCTTTTTTTCTTTCGAGAAAAGCTTAAGGGATAGCAAAATTTATTGTTTTTGGCCAGTACTTTTAGCCATTAGCCCAATTCCTCTAGTCTAGCAATCTAATAACATAGTTTTAGTCCATACTTTTAAACATTGCTGGCTAACTGCTAGCCAAAAATAATAAATTCTGCTGACCCTCTAGCATTTCTCTTTTATTTTTTTTTTGCTTTTAAACTTTCATAATTTTTTTTTTTTAAAAATTTGAAAAGTGCCATTCTTTTACAACTACTAACACAAGTGAGCCCTAGCTATACGTGATCTTTTTTCCTACTACCCCCTGCCCCTGAATATATTCAAAGGGAGAGCAGCTGTGGGAGAAATCCCTTGTTAATGCAAATGAGTTTTTCTGTCAAACACAGGTTTGCTTGCATCCATGCAGGAGCTAACCAGCTGCATTGTACATACTTCTATACATATACTACGTAAGCAAGAAGAAAACTATACCTCCAAGGGAAATCACTTTCACAAAAGCGAGATATTCCATTCATGGCTGAAAATGTATCAATGTGAATCCACTGTTCATGTGTATTGTTATGAAAACCTGCAATGTTAAAAAAAAAAAAAAAGAAGAGTCTGACAAAGTGAGATGGAGCAATATAAGTCTTTAATCTTTTATGTAACTCTCCCATCCATACTTTAATCTTTTAAGCATCACAAGCCATGCTTATAGAATTGAGCTCAATGCCTATATATATATATAAGGTGTACTGATTCATCAAAAAAGATCCAACAGATCCAAGACTTTTAACAAATTGAAAGAAGTTGCCACAGTTGCTTATGCAAAAAAGAAAGTTAGGTACAGAGAGCAGTTTGAACACATAGCAGTAAATGCAAGTAGATTCACTGTTTCAGGACTCATAGACTCACCAATTGCATGCAATCTTTTTAAGGCATGACCACTAGGATAGTTCCAGTATGATGCCATGAAAGTTGTGATGGTGCCTCCTAGACTATAAAATAGAGAATAAGTAAATGAAGGAAGGATATATCCATCTCAGTGAAACCAAATTTCACCAAACCAACCTGATTAGAAACAACCCCAACATAATGATGAAAAGCAAGTTCCAGATCATCTTTCTCTTATTGTTGTAACTGAAACATGTTAGCACACCTATTAGTCAACAACAGTACCTAAATTCATAAACAAGTATGCAACCTAGAAAACAGACATACTAATTAGTTATTCTTTAATGAAGAAAACACTTGGCATTTAATATCCATTTGGATTGTAAATATATTTCAGCTCAAGCCTCAAAATAGCTCAGGTCTCTTGCGCATTTCTTCATCCCCTTTTCTTTCCTTCCCCTTTATATGTTCGACGAGCACAAATATATTTTCAAGCACAAATGTTCAGCACATACCATATGTTTGACAAGAAAAATATACTAAAACAGATAAGAAATACAAATTCACACTCTGGAAAGCTACTCTTCAAGTCTTCATTGACAATTCTTTCTTTTGCTTGTTTTTTACTGTTTTCTCCAAAAGGATAAAGTTATAAACGAAGATGCTGTCTGATCTCTGAAAATTAAATAAGTAAAGGGACCTTACATTCTATTGGCTGCAACCGAAGCTGATAAGTTGAAAATTGGTACTGAACTTATAATAAAACGAAGCTCCTGCAGTATCCATCAAAATAATGCTGCATATTCAGTTGGAAGACAGGGACAGATAAACCAGAGATTTCAAATGACTTACCTTGTGGGGAAGCTTAGAATAAAGCAAAATAAAGGCAAGAACTGGCAAAGTGTAAGATCGAACCCTTCTGTCTACAATGAGACCAAACTGCAACAAAAAACAAATTGTTATTTTAGGAAGAAACAACATATCTTTTTTGCCTACCCCTATTCCTTTTATTTTTATGTTCTTGATATTTCTTTAATTGAAGCAAGAAAAGTCAAAGGTAGAAAAGTGATACATGCCATAGTTCATGTAAGTGTGCAATACTTGTACGACATCCAGATTTTTACTGATAGCTTATTACTATCAAAAGGACTTTCCATGCTTCTAGAAAATATGCAATTCCTTCAAAAACTTTAAAACACCATCTTTGACCCCTTAAATATTAGGTTGCTATCAATTTAATCCTTGGCAAACAGATTGAATAAATTTAATCCTTAAAAAATGGAGAGGGACATCAATTTTTTTTTCAACTAATAATAGGACAATGACATTAATTTAGTCCCTCAGTTATAAAGTTTGAAACCAATTTATTCTCTCATTAGAAAATAGCAAAGGGACTAAATTAATGTCTCTCTCCAAAAACAAATTTATGTAAATCTACTCTTTTAGTAGCTAAACTTGTGGTTTATTGCATAAAAAAATGAATAAACCATGGTGGACACTAGCTGATATTCAAAGGAATTTCAGATTCATGTAGGGTTGAGTTAGGCTTGTAACAACCAACGTAAAACTTTGTCGTATCTAAATGCATGACCACGACGCAATAACGTCTTTGGATCCATGTAGCCGACCCCGCTTAGTAGGAAAAGGTTATGTTAAGTAAGCATCCCCTTATGACCTAGCTATATCTTTTGTATCTTTGTGAGGATTGTATCATTTTGAAATGATGTACCCACAAAGAGTGATATATTAATTACAAATAATCTCTATCTTCAGTTAAAACACACTAGATGCTTGAACAGACAGAAAACAAACAATGAGTAAACCAAAAAAAGTTTTTAAAGCAAATAGACATCAAAATCCCTCTGTTTTAATCTATACTCCAAACATAAATCATAGAGAAATATTAAACTTAACATAGTAAATCAGACTAAACAAAGGGAAATGCCAGCTCTAGACTACTAAGAAAATAGACATTTTGATTTAGAAAAGAATACCCCAATTTGATATCAAAATTACAAAATACTAATCACCTCCTGGGAAGATACAAATCTATATATGAAGCAACAACATGATAAATTGATGAGGATATTTTGTAATGTGGGACCTACCAGTGAAAGTGGATATGCAACAAGCAATGAACGAGGAAGTGCTGAGGTGAAGTACCAGTGGAAAGCATGCGTCTAACAAAATTATGGTGAAGGAAATCATAATTTATCAAATATGAATGTTGTTAACAAGTTTTTTATGCATTACTAAAATAAAAATATTTATTAAATAAATAGAAAAGTTATATAATTAATTAGTTAAAATGAATTATATTTCCTTAACAGTCGTAATAATAATATTTAATATAAATAAATATTGATAATTATTGAAAAAATAAACAAATAAGTACTTAACAACGAAGATAGAGTACTAATATAAACTGCAATTACATGAAGATGAAATCATTTCCAAAATTATAATTAATAAATAAATATTTGAATTGTAATATGAAGGAACATGGCTATCCCTAGTTTAAACCAGTCAAACCACTTTTAGCCAAATTAACCTTACAAGAAAATTAATTGAAAGATCATTCATTAATGTATGATCACCTAGCCTAACTCCTCATTATCCTTTAAGTGAGACATAGCCACAGAATTCAGAATTTCAGAAAAGGTAGAACATGAAAGAACCAGAAGATAATCAGCCACACCCTGCTTATAAATTATGAACATACATTTTCATAATATACAGCAATGCAAGTAAAAGTAATAAGTATTCAATATAAAGCCTTTGAATTAGGATACTCCCCATTCAGAACTCCTGTTTAGTACAGAGTTAAACCAGAAGACTTCAAATTCAGGCCACAATAACCTCTTCCACATGATTGAATCAACCAATATGGTTATACCTGTGAGGGGAACCCAAACCAAATTTTAATAATACCATCAATTCATCATTGACATGTCATTTATAAGTTTTACTTTTATTTAAATTGCAGATCACAAATACATATATATAAGAGAATAAGAAAAAAAGGTTTACTGACCTATGCAGAAGAAGGCCATCATAGTGCAACGTTTCAGAGCACCCCATAGTGAAATTTTTTTTGTCTTCCTTCAAGAGATGATTGTTATTAGACACAAGGCTTGATCATGGTACATAAGATGAGAACTGTAAGATCAAATTTGCAATTCTATAACAAGTAGATAAAAAAATGTGAAGCCCAGAAACACGGATAAGAAAGGTCATTAAACAAAACAACTAATTTCAATTGCTAAAAATACAAGCATTATTTTCCAAAGAACCATTTTAAGTATATAAAAAACAAATAAGATCGATATTTTAATACGGTTGACCCAATACAATATTTTAAAAATCATCCTACAACTTTTATATGCGAGTATATAAGTAGCAAAGCAACAAAATTTTCAAATGCACCGAATATAAACCTCAAAAAATACTCAATAGATAACAAAATACTCGAAATAAATTAGTTTCATTATACATGGAAACACACTCTTTTATTCATCCTTAAGATATTGACATCAGAAGTCCCAGTAAATACATGAAGAAGCAAACATACTGCCGTGATTGTTGATTGTTGAAGCATAAAATTACTCTAACACATATTTGGTATGTAAGAGATTTACATTTTTCTTCTCATTTGTTTATATAGGATGCAGCATTGGAAAAAGAGAACAGATCAGGCATTCAACATCAAACAAATGCAGTCACAGCCAGACTCATTTTCTTTCTCTTTTTAATTCTATATACGTAAAAGTTGAACATTTATCCCAGAAACGAGAACAAGTAGGAGACAGCTTCATAAGACATCTTAACCTAAACCAAAGAATAGACTAAATGAATTTAATGAGAGTTCTGTACTGCAACTCAAAACCAAGTTATGGAGAGGAAATGAAACATACCAAGAGGAATTGTAGCCCAAGGGGGCCTAGAAGTAACACTATGTCACATCTGAATACGGTTGTAGCAAAAATCTGACAATCAGAAAGTTCCAAGAGAATATTTCAGAATTAGCCAAAGCAAATCAGAAATCCTTGTGAGGGAACAGGAACACTGCGCCACATGATATATTCTCATCAAAAGATAATAAATAAGAACAATATACTTGTTGATGCTATAAACCATCTGCTCTTGTTATCAGACAGTGCACAATTCAGATCACATCAGAATTTGAACTTTTCTCTTTAAAGATGGTGATTTACCATACAAAGCAAGATTAATAACTATTTCTGGCATGAAATGTTTAAACAGCATTCCAGCATAACAAAACTATGCATATGAGGTCCAAGCGGAGAAAGGAAATACATAGTAGCTTGATATTCACAAAAAAAAAAATCCTGAAGCACACATGGAACGGAAGTAAAACCATGTGACATACATACCAGAGAGTTCAGAGCTGCATAAAAGCGCCCCTCAAGCCAGTATCCATATGCCAAATTAACTGGGTAAAAAAAATCAGGAGAAAATTCACACCATACACTAGCACATAAGAAATTCCATAGCAAAGATGTAAATGAACATCTCATGGAAAATGCCCAAAATGGAAGACAAAAAATACCCATATGCCATGAGAGATGTCATTGTTAAAGAAGCATCACAAGAAAACTCCACAATTCTGCTAAAGCCAAATTTACCCAAAAAAACAATGTGCTCTTTCAAGAAAGTATTGCACTTCCTTGCCACATAAAACCTTGAATATTGGTACCCAAAAAAAGGTTCCAAAATAGCAAAGGAGGCCATCTGCAATCCAAAGGCTTTATTCTAAAGAAGATGCAAGCCATCCCATCATGTACAAGGAGACAAGTTAGTCCCCAAGATATATATGGACATGAAAATCATGCACTACAGCTTTATAAAGCTTTTTGTTCTAAAAACAAATCATTATTTCCTTGACCAAAATCAAAGAACTCTTTATGTAGAATACTTGTATCTCTTTTAGTAAAAAGCAGGCAGGATACTAATGCAATTATTTCCTTCCCATTTGAAGTTCAATGTCCCATGGTGTTCTCAAATATCAAGCACTCAGCTATTATTAATCCTTATAAAAGATTAAAGTAATACACAAACATGCAAGAAAGAGCTAAGAAGTTACCTACAGCTAAGGCAAGAATGTTAGGAAGTGGACGAGTACAATAGAAAAGGAAGTGAAATTGAATGGCAGTTAGTATCACAAAGAAGGCTTCTACTTGATGCCCAAATTTACTCCTTATCTGCACAACAAAGAAGATCATTTAGGGAACACATGCAACATAGTCTATATCTGAAAAGTGTTTAAAATCTAACTGTTCGGAGCAAAGGCATAACGAACTCGGTAAGCCCAAGATAGGGAACAGATGGAGTATGCAATCCCAAACTCACCCTTAGAATGACATGCTAAACCACCATCTTTTTGAAATTTAAACTTTGATTGGATATGCAAGATATTGGAAAGTTGAAGGAACACTAGTTCATTAAGACATCAATTAATTTACTCACACTAAGAGTCCTTCATTACCACAGAGGTAGTAAAGAATGTGATTAAATTTAAAAATTATAAATAAAGGAAAAAGAAAAAGATGTGAACATACCTTGTGACGGAAGAATCTTAGTGTATATAGGGTAATGCTCCCTAGGGCCATCCGAACTAGATATCATCAATAAGAAACATTAGCTTACTTTGTTATAACGTGAGAAAAGAATATAACAAAAGAAGCAATACAGCAGCTGATGTTAAGAAACATATTAATGGGAAATGAAACGAAAAGGCATCCTATCAACTCTACTATACACAAAAGCAATTCTTCACTTAGTTGGAACTGTATTGATGTCCCCAAAATGTTCTCAAGCAACAGGACATATTTATAAACTTAGTCATGGATTGTATATTAATTTACATCTCATTAATCAAATCAATTGTTTACATGAATGTTGAACATTCACTAAAAAAATGCTCAGGGGGGAAAAAAGCAATAACGAAAATTGACACACTAAGGATAAACACTTTTACAATCCTATCTTAAACACATATGCAAGGGAAACAAGGAGGTATTATTTTCAAGCATAGAACATCTTGTTTGTTCCCAACATTTCTTTCAATTTAAACCAAACAAAGGAGGAAACGAAGGTAAAAAAATTGACAATTAAATGAAAGAAACTTAAAACAATAAAAAAAATTGCAATTTCTTTGTTATCTTGTATTTTTGGATATACATGGGATGATGGGAAGACACTTATTAGATAAAGAAGGAGCAAAAAATAAGAGCACTAATACACTAGAAGAAAAAGAATTGATGTACAAATATTGTCAAGTATGACAGAAATCTAATCACCTGTAACAAGAGCATAAAACTTTGGCAAGTGCAGCAAATTTACAACTAACACAAATGGAGCCGCAACAAGAGACACCAACAAAGCACCTACAAAATTTCCACAATTAAATAGATATACCATGACAAAAAGAGAGCCATTAAACTAGTGCAAACCATATAACATAATGAGAAGGAAGCTATGGAACTAGCTGAATAAAATAATAAATAAATGCTTACCGATGAAAGTGCGAGGAACCACCCCGGGAAATTCCAGATGATCATACTATTGAAATAAACAAAAAAATAGAAAATGGTAAATTATGTAAAAAATCCAACAAACTTCAAATGATTAAATCACATTGAGCTAGCAAGTTAATAAACTTACATTGTCTAAGTGAAGCCGATGATAAAGAAAATCATGCATTGCCTTCACAGACAAAAATGAAAAAAAAAAAAATCAGCAAAATAGTAAGCAACATGGTGAGCTTCAATAAGAACGAATTTCCCTTAAAATGACCAAATCTAAAATAGTTTCTTTGTTTAAAAATTTTATTTAAAGACAAAAACAAATTTAGAATTTAAAGTGTAAACAAACTTCAAGCAATTGAGTTGGTGCCTAAAAGACACTCAATTCCGAATCCAGCGTCTCAAATTGGAAACAACGCATGTCACTAAATAAATAATCGGAGAGAGAGAGACCTGAACGTTGAAACTTTCTTCGACCTTAGTGTAGGGAACCATGAAAACATAGAAAGCAGCGATTGATCCCAACAAGAAGTCATAACCGTAACGCTGTAGAAACGTCCCAGATTTTGAAGCCATTGTGTTTTCTGGTTTGAAGAGTGCAAACTGCAAAGTGTGGAGAACGATGGCGTGGTGCGTTCTGTGAAATGGGCTTCATGGACTTACCATATGTTTCAACGGTCAAGTGGGCTTCATGGGCCTCTCCATTTTGGTACTAATTTTAAAATTCCAAATATATCCTTATGCTGCGTTTGTTTGATGGGACACAGACACTAATACATAAATACGGTGGTACACGTCTATTATTTATTGAGTAAAATCCCTCCCCGATCCTTAACCATTTACGAAATTGACCTGACGCCCCTTCACCATTGGAAATTAACAACGCGGTCCTTAACCATTCTCTCCATGTGACCAAAAGAACTCTCTTACCGGTACTTTTTACCCGAAAACCGACAAGAGGGTCTTTTCGGTCACACCAGAAAATGGATAAGGATCGTGTTGTTATTTTCTAATGGTCAGGGAGCGCCAGGTCCTTTTCTAGATGGTTAGGGACTAAATATTTTAATAGTAGGACGTAGAGACTAAATATTCTTTTAGATTTTTAGAAGTGGTATTTATTTCATTCAAATGTTCGTGATATGACGAATTAATTTTAATTTAATTTTACATATGTTAATTTTGTTTATTTAGTTACTAATTTGAATTTTATGTCAGAGGATTTAGAGTTTTCTTTATTTAACCTAAAGTTGAATGAGTTTCTTCGATTTAATTTTCAAATCAGTGAACAAATTAGATTGAGGTATTTCTTTCTTGTTGCATCAAGAAATTGAATAAAAAATCAAATGATTCTCTTTGTATTCAATTTCTTGATGCAACAAAAAAGAAATACCTCAATATAATTTGTTCACTGGTTTGGAAATTAAATCGAAGAAACTCACTCAACTTTAGGTTAAATAAAGAAAACTCTAAATTCTCTTACATGAAATTCAAATTAGTAACTAAATAAATAAAATTAAAATACGTAAAATTAAATTAAAATTAATTCGTCATATCACAAACATTTGGATGAAACAAATATCACTTCTAAAAATCTAAAAAGAATATTTAGTTTCTACGTGTAACCCTACTATTAAACTTATGGTTGATGAATTTAATTTCACTAATAAGAAAAGCAGTTTAATTTTTTTAGAAAAAGGTGTATGGAATAATAATCTTGAACTAACTTTTTTTTTTAGGTTCAACAATATAGAACATACATGTCGTTCTTAAAACCCTAAATCCAAGACATAATAATGCTTAATCAACCCAAATAATTATCACTTTTGTGTTAAGTCTCGTTGTAAATAATTTCGTGCAATCTATTAAGTTTAACATTGTTTGCTCTCCGTCCACATGTAAAATATGGCAGAATGCATTAGATGCAAAACTTAAAACAATGCTTTTTTTTTATTTATTTTTCAATTTTAAGTAAAATCCCTCCCCGGTCCCCTCACCATTAGAAAATAACAACACGGTCCTTATCCATTCTCTTCGTGTGACTGAAAGGACCCTCTTAACCGGAAGTACTGGTAAGAGGGTCCTTTTGGTCACACGGAGAGAATGGTTAAGAACCACGTTGTTAATTTCCAATAGTGAGGGGGCGCCAGGTCAAATTCGTAAATGGTTAGGGACCGGGGAGGGGTTTTACTTTTATTTATTTGCTGAGACACAGATTTTTGAAGGACACGGTGACACACAAACATACATAAGACACTGAGATACATTGAATAAGCCACAAATATTTATTCTTTTATCTTTAATAATTTATTCTTATCCTTATCCTATTAGTGATAATATAAGAATAAAATTGATATTTAGTTTATACTGGTGTATCTTGTCTAATATCACCAAACACAATAAAAAATTTGTATTTCTTTGTATTTATGTCTTTTTGTGTATTTATGTCTGTGTTCATGTATTTAAAAGACAATAAACAAATGCAGTTTTATGTACTCTGTAGCTTAGATATGGTAGTGGAGGACAACCACCCAATGCAACAATAATTATAATAAAATGATAAAATAAGAAGATAATTTATCTGTTGAATTTTTTATTTTTATTAAATTTTTTATTTTATTAATTTTTTTTATTTTGAAAGATCTTAATTCAATAGTGGAGTATAAAAAGTTAGTGGAAATTATTAGCAACAAACTTGCATCTGAGTATTCAACTAATCTCAATTTAATTACAACAAGTTGGCGTTTGAAAATAGAAAATTATGAGAATTGGCATTTGAATCAGGAATAGTAAAATACAATAAAAAAGACAATATTATGACTATTCTTTAAGTACAGAACAAAAAATTATTCAAAAAAAATTTGATTAGAAAGAGAAAATACGAAGATGTAGATCTAAAAACTATAAAAATGTGTGTAGTAAAATTTTAAAATAATTTTTAACTCTTAAAATGTTAGAGAATTAAGGAGTGATGGAAAATTAAATATGATAAAAAAAACTTTAAAAAAAAAACAAAAAGTGAATATGTTAAGATTGGTTGAATCTAAGATGCAGGTTGTGACTAAATTTGATGTAGTACATATTTGATGGAGTGATGTTATGGGATAGGAATATGTAGGGTCAGAAGGTGCATTTGGGGTTTGTCATTAATGTGGGATGATATGTTATTTAGAATGAATAATTGCTACAAATGAGAGAGATGGTTGTATGTTGAAGAAGTTTTACTAAAAAATGAGTTTAATTGTGCTTTTTATTTGGTATATGGTACTTATACTAAAGTTGAAAAATTTGCTATATGGGAGAAATTGAGTTATATAACTAGATTATGTCAAATTCTGGTATATTATATGAGAGACTTGGATACAAGATATGCAGTTAGTGGACTTGTTGCTTAATGATCGAAAGTTTACATGGTTTAGAGGCCGATCTTGCAGTCATATTGATAAAGCACTGATGAGTATGAAATGGATTAAGGAATTTTCAAGATTAGAGTAAAAGGTGAACCTAGAGGTTTATCAGATCATTATCCAGTAATAGCAGAGGATACTAAGTTTAGAGGTGGATCATGACCTTTCCGAAGCTTAAATTCTTGGTTTATACGTGAGGTTTTCTAAGAATGGTCAGGGAAGAACGGAGAAGTAGTCTTAGTGATGTGCAATTCATAGATAAACTGAAGGCCCTTACTGTCTCTTTGGGAAGATGACATAGAATAACTTTAGTGACATGGACAAAAAAATTAAGAGCTTTGAGGATCAGATTAAGAAGATGGATGATATAGCTAGCAATGGATTTATGATGGTCCAGTGGAAGCAAGAAGAAAGGCATTGGTAAGCTATTGTGAGAAATGGTATGTGAGAAAAGAAGTACACTAAAAATAGATGTCGCGATCTAGGCATGCAAAGGATATGGACAAAAATACTAAGTACTTCCATAATTTAGTATTGGCAATAAGGAGGAACAATAGAATTGATGCGCTGGTATTTAATGACAGGTTGACAAGAAATCAAGCTATAATTAAGATTGATATCATGGAGTTTTATAAGGACATGTATCATCAGGAGAGATCTCCAATTGTGGACTTTAGATATAGGTTAGTAAATTGAATAGATGAAGAAGATTTTTGGAGCTTTGGAGAGAATGCCGACAATAGAGGAGGTTAAGAAAGCGGTGTAGGACTGTTAATCATCTAAGACTCCAAGAAGTGATAGGTACAACATGAATTTCATCAAAAAGTGTTGGAATGAGATTGGTTCAGAGTTCACGGTAGCTGTGTTGGATTTTTTTTTTCATACATCCAGGTTACATCCATATTCAAATATTACGTGGGTGGCTTTAGCACCTTAGTTTATTAGAGCTAAAGAGATCAAGGACTTTCGGTCGATTAGTATGGTGAGTTGCGTATACAAGGTAACCTCTAAAGTGTTGGTTAGGAAGATGAGATCAATGATGCCAAGACTAGTAGGGGAGATACAAAGTGCATTTATTAACGGTCAAAAAATGCATTATGGGGCACTTATTGCGTATAAAACAGTGCAATGGCTTAAGCTGAAGAAGAAACAAGCGACGATTATTAAAATAGACTTCCAAAAAATATATGATAGAGTAAAGTAGAGTTTTGTGGACATTGTATTACAGAAGATGGATTTTAGTTGGGGTGGAGGACATGGGCGAATGAGTGTATTTGCACAACTTCTATGTCAATTTTGATTAATGGTTCACCATCAAAATCTTTTAAGATGGAAATGGATTTGAGATAGGGTGATCCACTATCTTTATTTTTGTTTGTTCTTGTTGTTGATGTACTACATATGATGGTGGGTGAGGCAATTAGAAATGGACATATATCACCTTTGTTGGTTGGTAAGGATAATATAGAGTCGTCATATCTCCAGTTTGCGGATGACACTATATTGTTCTGCCCGCCTGAAGAGGAGACCATCAAAAATTATGCAAGGATACTAAGGTATTTTGAGGTGATATCGGAGTTAAGTATCAACTTCGATAAATCTAGTCTGATCTCAATCAATTATGAGCATCAATGGATTTACAACATATGTAGCTTATCGGGATGTAAGGAGGCTAACCTTTCAGTCAGATATCTTGACATATCCCTAGGAGCGAACTCAAAGTTGGTCAAGACTTGTAAGCTGATAATTGATAAGGTGGAGGAGAAGCTTCAGTTTGTGAAAAGTAAAGGTGCTCAATAAAGTTGGTAAATTAGTCTTTATTAAATCGGTAATAAATAGCTTGTCAATGTATTATTTGAGTCGGTATAAGATACTGAAGGCCGTGATAAAAAAAATTATTTTCGTTGCAGAGAAGATTTATGTGAAGCAAGGAGGATGGCAGGATGGTATGGCGTTAGTTAAGTGAAATATGGTTCAGGCTCCAAAAAAGTTGGGTGGATTGTGGGTAGGTGATGCTGTGGTTCGGAACACAACACTTCTAATTAAGTGGTGGTAGCGTTTTTCAAAAGAAAAATGTCCATTATTAAAGAAGGTCGTATGCTCTTGTAATAGTTTCGATCCCAGTGTGATGTTATCAAATTAGACATTACCTGTTAGAGGGGGACCATGGAGGAATATTTGTCAGCTATAGTTCAAGGATCAATATGTGAGACATAAGATGATTTCTGGATTGTCTATGGAGGTAGGTGATGGAAAAAAAATTTGCTTTTAGGAAGATATTTAGCTACAAAATGGTTCTTTAAAAGATAGTTTTTCAAAGCTCTTTTCTGTTTCAAACAAAAAATGATATGTTATAGGAGATTATGGTTTTGGGACGAGTTAGAGTGAATTTGAAACTTCCAGTAGAGGTGAGACTTATATCAATAGGAGTTGGAATTAGTGGATCAGTTGCATGATACTTTAAGGTCTGTAAAACTAGTAAACGATAGAGATGATAGAGTTGTGTGAAAATTTGACAGGGAATGAGCTTTTTCTACTAACTCTTTTGTGCAGGTGTTGCAGTAAAAAATGCTTCCGAAGGATGTAACGAGTTATAGTTTCACCAGAACTACATGGAAAGGCTTGGTTCCACCAAAAGTGGAGTTATTCATTTAGTTTGTTGTGATAGGTAGAGTGAATACTAAAGAAAGACTATGTAGGCTGGGAATCGTTCATCAGGGTGATAACATATGTGTATTGTGTAAAAATGATGTCGAATATATTCACCACTTATTTCTTAGTTGTGATTTTACTTGGCAAATGTGGTGTGCATGGCTATCTAATTTTGGGAGGTTGTGGTCTATTCCAAGTTCATTGAAGGAACATTTTGAGAGCTGGACATGTGTTTTTGTTAGAAAGGAGAAGCACAAGAAGTGGTTGATATGTTTCTTTTCAATTATTTGGAATCTCTAGCTTGAAAAGAACATGTGGATCTTTCATAATAAGGAAGCGGGTGTAAAAGAAATTTTCTACAGATCAATCATATGTCATAAAGTGTGGAGCAGTGTAAATCTTTTTTGTTGTTGATGATAATATCGGAGATGACATTAGGGATAGATTTTATTTTAACTTGGTTGTTGTTTTTGTGTCCTTAGCTCTTCTTATCGCTCCACTTTATTGTGTTGAGTTCCTTTATTAAAAAAAAGGGTTGATAGTCTGACCAACAAATATTTAAATTCAAATTCTTATCTTTTGCATAAATAATTAGTGCCATCAAGTTAGAAATTCAATTTGATAATCATAAACAAAAATAATATTTGAAGAAGAACAAGAAGAATATAATTTTAAGATTTCTAAAAAAAACTGGAAATAATAATGCCTGAAAGGAGGTAACAAGAATGGATAAGAGACTTATATGTCTTATGTTTTAGTTCATTTTCATATGTTCATCGTTACAATTAGATTGTCAATCTAACGTCTATGTCAATCTATCTGATTAAGTTTTAGAAAACAAAGCATGCAGAAGATATGTATCTTACGTTTTAAGTAATTAGAGACGTTTTGTATTTTCAAGTAGTCATAGATTGATTTATCTTCATTAGAAAAGATTAGGATTTTTTTCCCTTTAATTTAGAGTGAATTGTCAACCCAAATCCTATTTATTTTCACGAAACAACATTTTATTAAAAAAAATTCACTTTAACTCTTGAGCGATTAACAATAAAAATGATATAAGAACTGTCTTGTCTGTTATTTTATAAAAAATAAGATAAAAGACTGAATTTTTTTTAAGAAATCATGTTGTCTTTGATTAAAATAGAGAAGCATTAGTTTGGTATTTAAATCTTTAATTTAATCTAAGGAGTTCGTTAAGATTAAGTTATTTTTCTGAGTAAATTTTCATAATGGTCCCTGAGATTCAAGTCGTTACTCAATGTGGTCTCTGAGATTCTAATTGCACCATTGTAGTCTCCCAAATACGAATCCGGACACCATAATAATCCCTGGTCATCTTTCCAGTGATGAGTCATTACCGAAGCGCTGACGTGCCGCGAGTTTGCCACGTTGGAAGGAGCCAAAACATTGCCGTTTTGGTTTGGCGTCCCATTTTGTAAAAACCGTCTCGTTCTAGTCAAAATAAGAATGTTAAACGAGTTTGATCAAACACTCTCCCTCCACTCGTCTTCTCCACTTTCATTCTCCCTCTTCTTCTTCCTCCTCTCTTCATCAATGTTGCTACCGTAGGGTTTCGTTGGTGAAGTTGAAATTCTTGCATCCAAAAGACATCAAAATTAGGTCTCACTTCTTCGTTCGTCTCCTCCTCCGTCATAAGGAAGAGGTTCTGCTATTAGTGAAGGTAATTTTTATTTTTATTTTTTTTTTGCAATACATGATTGTTTTTCTTTATGCTTGTGTTGTGAATGTGGTTAGTATTATCTGCTTTCTTTTTTGTTACTATGGTTCTAAGGTTTGATTAGGTTGCTCACACCTATTATAAAGAGTCGATTGGAGAAAGCTAGAACAAAATCTAAGAATTGGAAGCCTATTTGGACAGGGGATAATGGATACAAAAAGTTTGAAGTGCATGGACACCCAACTAATTATATGGTGGATTTAGGAAAAAGATTATGCACTTGCCAATTTTGGATGCTTACAGGTCATTTGCATTGTTATAGTAATTATTTTTGTATTCCAAATAATCTGATTAATGGTATATGACTAAAATCCATGGTTGATGTGATTATTGTTCATATGCAGGTATTCCTTGTGTGCATGCATGTACTGCACTTTCTCGAGTTAACAAGCCACCAGAAGATTTTTGTCACTGCTGGCTAACGATGGAGTCATACAAAAAAACATATAATCATCACATTAATTCGATTTCTGGACAACCATTACGGGAGCATGCAGAGGAATGCAATAGGCCACATGCACCAAAAATAAAAAGGAAACCTGAAAAACTACAGATGAAGAGAATGATGGATTCAAATGAGCAGGTTGGTAGAGGATCTAAAAAGCCTAAAGCTAATCCTAAGCCTCAGAGTAACAATGGAGATAATGTTCATCTAAAGAGGCAGTTGGAAACTTTTACTTGCAGCTTCTGTAGTGAAAAGGGACATACAAGGAGAGGTTGCAAGAAGACGAGGGTGGTTGATATTGTTGCTGTTGCTGCTACTGAGGCTGATAAGAAGAAGAAAAATGAAGGAGCTGCTCCTGCATCTGAGCAGCAAGTTGAGTAGTCTCAATATGATGGTGACCAAGGTGATAGAGAAAACAATCTTCTCGTGTAGCCTACTGGCACTGCATTAGCCACTTCTGATGCACAACCTGTGGAGATAGATATATCTCAACCAACTGCTTCCGAGGCAAAAGATTCTCAAAAGGTGGCTAATATTTACTTTTCTTAAATTTTTTGTGATTCAAGTGAATCGTCATTTATGTGTAATGTCATTTCTTATTCATCTAGGATTATAGAATGAAAAGGCCTTCAAAATTATCACGAAGAAGAAGATCTTCTCTACTAGCAATCTCTGGCCCAGTGAATCCCATGCAGGGTGCTAGTTCAGAAGACTTGCCAATTACATGAAGTTCGTCCCAACTCCAGGATTTAAGGCTCCAAAAAAGAAAAATTGAAAACTTTAACTTAATATGTATAAGGCTTTCTGTTTTAGGTTTAAAACTTTTCGTTAGACAATAACTACACAAGGATGTGTGATCCTTTATGTTTTGCTGTGAAGTCCTCTCTTTTGAGCCAACTATATTTACCATGCTCATGTTAGTTAGTTTCTCTTTGTGTTTTGTGATTGACTGTTTTAAGTTGAATTATTATCTTAATACACTTACATTTTGAGTTGAACTATTATCTTAATACACTTATACTTTATGGTTTTTAATCACTTATGCTACCTTTTTTTAGCAAACTAATATTTTCATTAATTGAATAGTTACCCAAGTTTACATTCCTTCAACAAACACCATTCATCAGTTTTTAATACCATAATCGTATTATCATTTTTTTATATATTATTCATTCAATGAATATAGAGTATCCACCACCAACTCTTTTCACTCATGATTTACAATATAGGATAATCATCAACACTATTAATACAAACACAACTAACACCAATAACTGGTTAACCAATTTTTAATTTCGGACATCTTCCTCCAACCTCCCAAGCCTCCAATCAAAGTTCATCTTCACTTTATGATTGTCTCCAAAAGATTCTGGTTTCTCAAGCGGTTCATCCTGCCTAGTATCTGTCTACATAAAAAGCTCACACCATCTCTTTCCACTTGTCTGTAATCAAGCAAAGATATAACATACTCAAGCTTCAGAGAAGAACAATAAGAGAAAAACAGTGAGGTAAGAACAATCATAACAACACAAGTAATACTGATAACTCACATTATAATTGGGACAACCAAAAAATAGTTTGTTTAGGTTGAATTTGTCCCAAACCACCTAAGAACCGGCCAACAGCTACAACTGCACTATTCTGGCACTCCCGATCTTCTGCTCCTGCTTTGCGTTCTCGTCCAATGGCCATTGGATGGTGAACGAATAGAGTTTCTAGCTCCAGTGCTCCCACCATGGATATTAACTTTCAGCTCCAGAAACAACAACAAGAAGAATGAGAAGAGAACCATGAATAGGAAGAATAAATTAACTTACTAAACATTTGGAAATTTAGAATTAAATATAGAGGGAATGACCAAATTGAGTATAAATTGAAATCGTGTCAGCTAAACTAGCCGTTGGGGCACCATCCAACATGGCAAAATGTAATCACGTTAGCGTTTCAGTGATGACTCATCACTGGAAAAATTCTCAAAAACTACTATAGGGTCCGAAGCCATATAGAAATAACGGCCACATTGAATAACGACCTAAACCTGAGAGACGATTATGAGAATTTACTCTATTTTTTCTCGCCAAAATAATTATTTAGAGTTAATAGTCAAAATCGTCTCTGAAAGATATCTCGATCTCCATTTTCGTCCCCGAAAGATAAAATTAATCAAAATCGTCCTCCAAAGATACCGTACCTGGTCACGTTCGTCCTTCCATCATCTCCGTAGCTGAGTTGGCAAACGTCCGCTGACGTGGGCCGTTAACTGCCAAAGTGGCAAACGCCAAGCTGTAGCATGTTGTGGATGACAAGATAAGTCTTGTTTAAGACGTCAAATTAGTCCTTGGAGTGGATAAATCATAATCCCAATTTCAACGATAAATACAGCGTCGTGAACACTTTCGGTGGCAGTAGAGCTAAGTAGGAGCTGTAATCCTTGGCTAGTTGACTGGTTGGAGATAGGAAATGGTGGTTGTGGTGGCGGTTTGTCGCATGCATCGCACGACAGTCATGGATCTAGTGCTTCGATGCGAAGGAGGAGGCTGAATTCTCATGACGGATCATGTTTCTATGGGCTGAAGACTGTGATTAAAAAATCTGGGACAGCAGAGAATCCAAATAGATTGTTTCATGCATGTCTAAGGTACCGGGTGAGTGATGTTAAAAGAAGTTAAAGTTTTTTCATCTTGTTCTATGCTGTTGGGTGTTCTTTGATTTTTTTTGTTTACTCCTTTCTAAAATTGCAGAAGGGCAGTCACTGCAATTATTTTAAGTGGGTTGATGATGATGAATTTGAAGCAGTGGATGTATGTGGTAAAAATAAAGATTCAGGAACTTATATGGAGGTTGAAGGTGACTATGATGAATGGAGGGTGAAGGTGGCATAAAGGTTGGGCAGCTTGGAAGCTGAAGTTAGAACTTTGAAACTGCCAACGATTTTGATGTTTGGAGTAGTTGTGATACTCTGTTATTTGTTATGTACTTCTAAATAAACCCAGTTATCCTCTGTGAACATGTAATGGTGTATTGAATTTTTTTACTTGAATGGGAGTAGTTATTTGAAGTTGGAAGCAATTCCCTGTTAATTGTGGATAATTTTATAAAATTTGGCAAAAAATTCTCTGTCGCTATTCATATGAATTATGTTAAGCCATAAACAAAATAAGCAACAAAGTAAGTAATCTTAGTAATAACTTGTCATTGAAGGCTAATTGTCACAATGTCTTAATAGAAAAATTCCACAACAAAGTTATAAGGTTCTGATGTCACCACAATACATTGTCTTTAGACTTAAATACCATACAAAAAAATAACAAACAGAATGTTGTCTCATACACAAAAAGAGTCAACCACAACACATTCCTAACAAATCAAACTTTGTCATCATTCTTCCTTGGAGCCTTGAAGCTTGGAGTAGGCACAAAACTCATGAAGTTGGCTAGCCTCTTAGTAATTCCAGAACTTGTCCCCTTAATGGTCTCAGCAGAAACAGCCACAGATCCAGTTGCAGTAGGCTTAGGGGAGGACGTTAACCTTGCTTTTCTTTTAATCACTTGTAACTTAGGTGGCCTACCTACCAATTGATCCTGTATAATCCAGTGCCAAATGAATTTGTTAGATGATTAGGAAAATGTGAAATTTTTTAGGAGTGAGGAGTGATGATACTACCTGTTGGGTATCCTGGGTTGGTGGGATGCTTTCGGATTGGCTGATGTCAATCTCTGATGGAGACTGGATGGGTGATGGAAGTGAAGACAAAGGTGCTTCTACTTCTGTACCATTATCAGCATCAGTAGAGGCAGCATTTAGTTCAGGTTCAGCACCTTCTGCAGCAGGGGCAACAACTGCTAGTTATAGCTGCATCTGCCTGGCATATTCCTCAGCATCCACAGCCTTTTTCTTTGCACAACCTCTTTTGTTGTGTCCAACCTCACCACAGTACATGCACCGAATTGGGTTGTATTTTCTTTTCATCTTTGTGTTTGACCCACTTGGTTGTTCTTTTTTGTCCCTTCTCTTCTTTGTCGGCCTTCTAGGTTTAGGCTTCACTGGAGGTGGGACTGATGCTGGATGTGGAGTTTTTTCCCATAGATCCTGTCCCTTAACCGAATTGACATTGAAATAGTAAGTTCACTTGTACGCTTCCATATTCAACCAATCATGGCAATATTCTTCAGGTCTCTTGTCATTCTTGTCTTGTATGGCCGATATTGCATGCATACACGACATTCCTTTCAAACCAAATAAAAGGATCCAGTAAATTTGTTATCATGAATGAAGACATTGTTAACTAATTGAGAGAAGAAATAAAAGTTGTTATCTGTGAGCTGCCAAAACCTGCAGGTGCATGTGTGCTTGCCCAAGTCAACCACCATATTGGTTGGCCAGCCATGCACTTCGTACAATTCTTCCTTTTCATCACCAGACCACTGAGGAGCCCAATGGCGGGACAACACTGTCATTGCTTCCAACCTACTTTGCTGAACAGGAGGAAAAATTCCTTGATAGTTCTGCAAGTTCTTCCTGTTATCAACCATACTATTCATGATGATTCTTCTAATTTCTTCAGCTAGGGTCAGGATAGGCTTACTCCTTTCGTGCTTGATCTTTGCATTGAATGACTCACAGGCGTTGTTGCATATATTATCCACTTTCGGAACCTCACTTAAATGCGCCTTCGTCCATGCCTCTTTTGACCATTTATCAAGATGCTGCCAAGCTTTTTCGTTGATCAACTTAACTCTCTTCATGTTTCTATCAAATTCAGCTGTTGTCCTTGACCGAGCACATTCCCACACAAGGTCTTTTAATTCACAGCTACCCCACTTCTTGGAAAAATTGCGCCACAAATGCCACACGCAGAAGCGATGGTGAACTCTTGGAAACACTTCCTGTATGGCAGGGATTAAACCCTGCACCAAATGCCAAACCTCAAAAGATATTAAATCATTTGAGTCCCCAACAAAGTATTCATTAAATCAAATTAGTCCTTACAAAATATTCATTAAATCAAATCAGTCCTTAAAACATGTTATCGTGAATCAATTTCATTTTCAGTCTTACCTTCTGTATGTCTGAGATGAAGCACCATTTGTTCTCTCTGTAGTCTCCAAGATCACTGTGAAGGAGCTCTAGAAACCATTGCCAATTATCCTTGTTTGTCACACTGACAATCGCATAAGCAATCACGAAGATGTGATTGTTAGCATCTTGTCCGCAAGCAGTAAGTATTTGTCCTTCATGTAATATCTTCAGAAATGCTCCATCTAGTCCAATTAAAGGTTTACAACCCGCTTGCAAGCATCAAGACACACATAGAACCGATCAAATAGAGGAGGACTCTCAGGCATAGGGATGACACCAACTTGTACTCTGGATCCTGGATTGCTAGTAAGTAATTCGTTTGCATAATCCCACACCAACCCACACTGTGCTATCTCATCACCCTCCACAAATTTTCTAGTTACTTTTAGAGCCCTGGTGATGTATGTGCTATTGAGGTACACATTACATTTTCGGACAAACCAATCATACACCTCTCGATGCTTCATAGTCGGGTGCTTTCTAAGCTTAGGTACTAGTTTACTAAGTGTCCAGGTTTGGGTGGCAGCTCTATTTTTCCTCTTTCTAGGGCAGGTGTGATTATCAACTAGAGTTTTAATTTGCCATGACAAGTCTTTACTATTACATACACAATAAACCACCCATGAAAAATCCTCTGACTTGTAAACAGCTCTAACCCTAACTCTATCATTCTTTGTAAATAAAATATTTCTGCCCCACTAGATAGTGTAATCCCTAGTAGC
Organism: Arachis ipaensis; assembly: GCF_059453495.1. Taxonomy (NCBI): domain Eukaryota; kingdom Viridiplantae; phylum Streptophyta; class Magnoliopsida; order Fabales; family Fabaceae; genus Arachis; species Arachis ipaensis. Next base: position 10,254,250 of record NC_142444.1, read on the forward strand.
TTGCATAAATTCAGCTTTTGACTTGAATATTATACTAACCTCAAATTTCAGGTTTTCAAACTTGTTCTTTTCATTAAATTGGGGATAAATAGTTGGTGTCTCCTCATCAGAGTCTAACTCCTTGCTAGAATCCTCTGAGTGCCATGAGTCAGCATCTGAGGCACCTCCAAGATCATCATCATCTCCTTCTACATCTACCAAATTAAAACATCAATGACGTTAAACTTTGGCCAAATCAAATATTAAATCAATACCACAACTAAAACCCCCTAAACATACCAGATTCAGAGCTTTCTTCATCTTCAAAACCCTTATAGCTTGAGTCATCAGTGTCAATTTCTTTATCCCCTAATCTGGACTTAGGAGGCCTATGCTTCTCCCTGGCTTCAGCTTTCTTTTGCTTTCTTGGTGAACCTTTTTCGCTGTCATTATCACTGTCACTGCTGTACAAATTGTCTCCTAGAACTTTGGGAGGCTTGTACAACTCATCTTCGGTACTCTCATATGAGTCATGAGAATCATAATCTTCTTCCTGGATGGGACCTTCTCTTACACATCTTCCAGATCTTGTGACTCTGCATGCACTACTATTTCCTTTGTTCTTATTACTTTCTGAGTTCTTGGCTGGTTGAGAGGATGTTTTGGAATGAGGTGGGACTGTCTTCCCCTGAAGGTTGGTTTTGGTTTGTTGAGGGTGGAGTTTTGGGGACTGCAAGGAAATCTTTATGGGCTGAGATGTAGTGTTAGTGGGCTTATATGTTGGTTTGGTGGGCTGAGAGTAAGGCTTATTGGGCTTACTGGGCTGTGAGGCTACCTTAATGGGCTGAGAGGTTGGTTTTTTGGGCTGAGGGTGCATTGTAGTGGGAGTCTTGACAGGTTGGGAGTGGTGCATCTTGGCCTAGGAATTGGACTTCTTCTTCTTACTACTTCCTGCTTCCAGAAGAGCTACACCTTTCCCTATGTTGTTCACTACACAGGGCTGTGAGATGCAATCCTCAAAGTATAGGTTGATCAAATGTTGGTTCCTCCTACAATCCTTACACATTTCAAGCAAGTCAGCATCTGTCACCAACTTCTTCAATCCAGATGCAATCGAAACTCCAGGAACTTTCCACCAACAGTTTCCAGCCTCAATGTATCCCAACTCCTTATAGTAACCCCTTACAAAAAACACATCAAGTGTGTCTCCCTCAACACCCATCAATACCTCTGTATTATCAGGTTCATAAACCATGTCTACAGCCTCACCCGTTTTAAAAAACCCGCCATGGTGAAAAACAAACGTCATGGGAGGACCCTCCATCTACAATAACAAACACAAAAACACCATAAACAAACATGACCAGCAACAACTACTCTCTATGTATTATCAGCTAATAGATCCAATTTGTACCAATCAACCATTAACCTAAAATAAATAAGCAACAGAACCATCACTAAATTCAAACATCCCTCACTAAAAACCATCACAGAGCCATAGAAAGTAACACAATCTTATACACGAAAATGGTAAAATAACACTTATACAAAGAAACCTTTGGTCACCTTAAATCCTACCTTAAATCAGACGAACATTAACACCACCACAGTAACAATACACCACACCACAGAATAAGTCAGAAATCATGAAAAAAAGTTCAATTCTTACCTCTCATCGTCTCAATGCCTTTTTTCACTATCAATGCTGCTCCAGTATAACATCAACTCTGTATTCAATGGCCACAACTTTTCTAATGTAATTGTCCACCAGCACTAACGATCGTTGTTGGGGTGGTTCAGAACTTGGGTCAAACGCTTAGGGCATACCTTGTGGGAGACGATACGTTTTGGAGCGAAACACAGAGCGATGGTTGATATGAGATGGGGGTAAGGCTTTGCAACGTTTGAATCCCTCTTCTGAAGACAAAACGGCGACGTTTCAAGGCTAGGAGAGCCTTCTATCGAAACGGCGTCATTTTTGTTCTCTGCCACCTTGGCAATTAACGGCCCACGTCAGCGAACGTTTGCCAACTCACCTACGGAGATGACAGAAGGACGAACTTGACCATGTACGATATTTTTGGAGAACGATTTTTATTAATTTTATCTTTTGGAAACAAAAATAGAGATCAAAGTATCTTTCAGGAACGAAAAAATTGACTATTAGCTCTAATTACTTAATTTTGTTTTTGAGCCTGAATAGAAGTGGTATTGGATGATCTACCATCCATGTTCCAGGTGGCAGCGGCGAATGATATCCTGTCTCCATGGAAACCACAGTTCCAATTCCAACCTCAGCTGCAACTCCAACTTCATCTCTCTCTCTTTCTCTTTTCTCTTCAAACACCAACCGCACCTCTCTCCAACTCCCCTTCAACTCTAAACCTCCTCCTTCCATCATCACACAGCAACAACAACCACCACCCAATAACCCTAAACTCAAATTTGCATTTCAACTACAAAACGACGCCGTTTCGGGCAAGTCGCGAACGACGCTATTGGGAGGAGCAGAATTGGATGTGTCTAGCTTTGTGAATGTTATTGAAAGCTTGGGTGATGCAAATGCGGTTCAAGAAGGGTTTAAGGTTCATGCCATTTTGGTTAAGAACGGTTATTTTGATGCTAGTTTATATATTAAGGTCTGTTTGGTTAGAATGTATTTTAGGTGTGGGAAAGTTGAGCTTGCGCGGAGGGTGTTTGATGAAAGTTCTGAGAGAGATGTTTCTTTGTGGGGTGCCATGGTTGCTGGTTTTGCACACCATGGGATGCGGATTGAAGCATTGCAGTATGTGAGGTTGATGGTAGATGAAGGAATAATGCCGAATTCGGCTTTGATGATGGGTGTTCTTCCCTTAGTTGGGGAGCTTGGCGCATTGCGGATAGGTCAAGAGGCTCATGCTTACTTAGTGAAGAAGAAATTTTACTATGAGCAAGTGCGAATTCGAACTGCATTGGTTGATATGTACAGTAAATGTGGGGATGTTGGTTCGGGGAGGCGAGTTTTGTCTAGCTTGGTAGAGAGAGGTATAAGTTGTTGGAGTGCTCTGATTGCGGGTTCTGTCTCGAGTGGGGGGTTTCAAAAGGCGGTGAAGTCCATGGTTAGAATGCAGCGAGAAGGGTTCCGGCCTAGTCATGTCAGTGTTGCTTCTATCCTTTCGGTTTGTGCACAGTCGAGGGCTCTGAAACGGGGGAAGGAGATTCATGCTTATGCTTTAAAACATTGGTTTCTGCCTCATGTCTCTATAGCTTCTTCGTTGATGGTGTTGTACTCTAAGTGTGGTTTGATTGAGTATTGTAGAAACCTATTTGATGGTATGGAACGAAGGAATGTGATCCTGTGGACAGCTATGTTTGATGCATATGTGGAAAATGGGTGTTTTCCTGAAGCATTTGGTGTCCTAAGGTCAATGCAATTGACAGAGTATAGGCCGGACACAGTTACCATGGCGAGGATGTTAAGTCTTTGCAGCAAACTAAAACTTGTAAAGCTTGGTAAGGAGATTCATGTGCAGGTATTGAAAAGAGATTTTGCATCAGTGCATTATGTTTCTGCAGAACTTATCAATATGTATGGTACCTGTGGACTCATTGATAAGGCGAATTTGGTATTTGATGCAGTGCTTGATAAAGGTTCAATGACATGGACTGCTCTTATAAGGGCATATGTATATAAAGAATTTTATAAAGATGCAATTGACCTCTTTGATGACATGATTTCAAAGGGTTGTGCTCCGAACCGCTTTACTTTTGAAGCTGTTCTTTCTGTATGTGATAAAGCTGGTTTTGTTGAAGAGGCAATTAGGATCTTCAATTTACTGTCAAGGTATAAAGTTGAAGCATCCAAGGAACACTGCGTTTCAATGATTCAGCTTCTTACACGTTATGGTAAACTAGATGAGGCTCAAATATTTGTAGAAATGAGTTCTTTGTTATAGCAGATGCAATATGATCTCCTACTTTGAAAGACTTGATGGGTTGTAAAGTTACTTCATCAAAGATTTTATAACTTGTATCATACTAACTACTTGGACAACTGTATGAAAATCATAAAGTTACTTAGGTTTTGACATCAAATTTCTTAAATACTTTGGTTTGGTGGGAGCAATTTTTTGCTTTAGTTACCAGTATTTAATGATGATACATTTAATTGAATTGTGTTCATGAGATTGTTTTTGAAGTGACTTGGCATTATAGATTTATCTTCTTTCAGCAATAAAATATCAAAATAAAATCAGCAAATAACATAATCCTATGGTTAAATCAAGTAAGACATAATCCTTGCAAGACATATTATATCTTAAAATAAAACACATACAAAAGTCTACTTCAGACAGAGACACATCTTAAATATCACTTCAAAAAGACAAAAAAAAAAATTACTACTTTAAGAAAAACCAAAAAGAGCCATAATATCCCCATAGATCATCAAAGATCTTAAACACTATCATAAAGTCACCGACACAACTTTTCACCCAACCATTGCAAGCGAAGATCTTCTGGCAAGGTGAAAAAAATTCCAGTATAATTAGGATGATGATGAAGCCATTCAACAGCTTCAAAGTGGTACTTTCCAACCCTAATTTACATACTGCTTCAGTTATTTCAGAAGGCTTCCAAACTTCAGCATTTGTACGTTCAATAGCTTGTGCAATTTCCTTCATTGCCATAGACATCTCTTTTAACTCTTCTGCACAATCACTTGTCATTGGTGCTGCTCGAGATACTAGATCTCTATTAAGTTGTCGCGATTTGGTAGGTCTTTCGGATACATAACAGAATTATTTTTTTCATGAACTCACATCATAAAACATACACTAACTTTATTTTCTCACTAATAGCATGAACATGTAAATAAACATAAACAATATAAATGACTTTGATGTAAATAAACATAAACAATATAAATGAATTGTTACATTCTCGTTGCAAATCAAATCTATCTCCATCGTTTTGTTCCAAACCAAGGAATTCAATTCACTTCATATATTATGAGCTAGGCTCTAAATTTTTGTGAACACAATTTCTATTTAAATTTTTTTTTTTTGTGGAAATTCAGATGCTAATTCAAATAGGGTTAAGAAATTTATGAAATAGGAACAAAAACGTGGTCCACACGGAGAAACAAACCAATAAGATGTGTCTACTTTATCCTTTTCCTTCATTATCCATTGGCCATAACATAACTGCTACTTGATAAAAATATCTCAGATTTTTTTTCATTTCCTTCTAAGTTTCTTCTTTTGCTGAGTTTTTTTTTTTTTAACCTTTTATTTTCTGTTCTTAATAAGTATCTGATAGCATATATTCATATATCTTGGTGATTGAGCAGTCTCATCACTTGCTTCATTTGGAACCATGAATGAAAAAGTAGAGAAAATGTGTTAACTTTTTAAGTCCCTTTTTTGATTAAACAAGGATGGTTACATGCAATTCACACTTCTATGGTTCTGCTCCTTCACTTCTTCCTATCTCGGTTCGAAAGTTCCAAAGCTCTTGTGAATATCACTCCATAGCCTCTTTGAAATTCACTCAAGTCTTAGCAAAAGAGAAGACAAAACCAAAGGTGCCTCCAATCCAAAATGAACTTCACATCAACCTTGTAGAAACACAACAGCTTCATTGCCAGTTGCTCAAGAACTGTTCCGATTGCGCTTATAGACTCACTTTTCCTGCACTTAAGTCCTACTCTAGCAATGCAGCACTTTACAGCTTCTTGATAACATCTTACATTAAGAACAATTGCCCTGAAGATGCAGTGAAAATATATAACCATATGCGAAAAACCGATGCCAAAATTGACAATTTCATCATACCATCAGTTCTCAAAGCATGCTGTGTTGTCCCTTCAGCTCTGCTAGGACAAGAGGTGCATGGTTTTGTGGTCAAGAATGGATTTCATAGTGATGTTTTTGTCTGCAATGCATTGATGATGATGTACAGTGAGGCTGGAAACTTCGCATCTGCATGCCAATTATTCGATGACATTGAGAAAAGAGATGCTGTTTCTTGGAGTATTATGCTTCGAAACTATAGTCGCCACGGTATGCTCAATGAAGCATTGAACCTTGTGAGAGAAATGCATGCTATTGGAGTGAAGCCTAGTGAAATTGCAATGATAAGCATCATTCATGTAATTGCAGAACTTGCTGATATGAAATTGGGTAAAGCCATTCATGCTTATGTCACAAGGAACATGAGCTATGAGAAACCAAGTGTTCCTCTAAGTACTGCTTTGATAGATTTGTATGCTAAATGTGCAAATTTAGCTTATGCAAGAAGAATTTTTGACAATTTGTCCGCGGCAAGTATAATTTCCTGGACTGCTATGATTGCAGCCTATATCCATTGCAATGATTTGAATGAGGGTTTTAGGCTGTTTATCAAAATTCTAGATGAGGGTATGTTTCCAAATGATATCACAATCCTTAGTTTGGTCAAAGGATGCGGCGCAGCTGGAGCACTAAAACTAGGCAAGTTGTTACATGCTTTTACATTAAGAAATGGGATTGCCATGTCTTTAAATCTAGCCACTGCTTTTCTTGATATGTATGGCAAATGCAGCGATGTAAGAAGTGCACGATCTGTTTTCAATAATAGCACCAAGAACAAAGATTTAATGATGTATAGCGCCATGATTTCGGCATATGCAAAAGCTGATTGTATAGATGAGGCATTTGATATATTTGCTCAGATGACTGGATGTGGAATTAAACCAAATGAGATAACCATGGTTAGCCTCCTTTCGCTATGCGCAAAATCTGGATCACTTGAAATGGGTAAGTGGATACATTCTTACTTAGACAAACAAGGAATCAAAGCAGATATGGTTCTGAAAACATCTTTGGTGGACATGTATTCTAAGTGTGGAGACATAGATACAGCTTGTGGACTATTCGTCGAGGCCAACGACCGAGATATTTCTATGTGGAATGCCATGATATCTGGTTTTGCAATGCATGGTCATGGTAATTCAGCATTGGAACTCTTTGCTGAAATGGAAGCACAAGGAGTTATCCCTAATGACATAACATTCATTGCAGTTATTCATGCTTGTAGCCATGCCGGATTGGTTCAAGAAGGGAAGAGGCTGTTTTGCAGAATGGTTAATGAATTCAGTTTGGTCCCAAAGATTGAACACTATGGCTGTATGGTAGACCTTCTCGGTCGAGCAGGATCACTCGAAGAAGCTCAAGAACTAATTAAGGACATGCCTATGAGGCCAAACTCGGCCGTATTGGGATCTTTTCTTGCTGCTTGCAAAGTTCACAAAAATGTGAACCTTGGTGAATGGGCTGCAAAACAGTTTCTATCATTAGAACCCGAAAAATGTGGATACAATGTCCTAATGTCAAACATCTATGCTGCATCAAACAGATGGGAAAATGTTGCTGATATAAGAAGAGCTATGAAGGATGCAGGGATTCATAAAGAACCAGGTTTCAGCTCCATTGAAGTGCATGGAACGATTCATGAATTTGTAATGGGAGATAGAGAACACCCAGAAACACCAAAGATTTATGAAATGATTGCTGAGATGAGAGAAAAGCTAGAACATGCTGGATACACTCCAAATGTATCTGTTGTGCTGAAGAACATAGATATGAAGGAAAAAGAGAGTGCAGTAAATTATCACAGTGAAAAACTTGCAATGGCTTATGGTTTGATTAGCACAGGTCCTGGAATTCAGCTTCGGATTTTGAAGAATCTTAGAATTTGTGAAGACTGTCATAATGCAACAAAGTTGGTGTCTAAGATTTATGGGAGGGAGATAATTGTGAGGGATCGTAATCGCTTTCACCATTTCAAAGAAGGATTTTGTTCTTGTAATGAGTATTGGTAGAAGATTTTTCAGAAAGTATTTATTAAATAGAAAAAATGTTGTCATCAAATTGTTCGTGTGATTCCAGAAAATTTTTTTTTTCAGGAGGTATTTATTAAAAAGAAAAAATGTTTTTTTTTTTTTAGGTTAGAAGTGAGACTCAAACTGATGAATTTTAAGTGAGTATGGAAAGATTATATCATTTGAGTTATATTTCGTAGGTTAAAAAAAATGTTGTTAAAATGTCATTTTCTATCATTTTCTATAAAATATAAAATTTTAGAAAATTATAATGACATACACTATGAATCAATTAAATAAGTATTATTAATTTATATGTATTTTGATAAAATGAATTAAACTGCATTTTATTTTAATTTTATAAGAAAAAATATACATTTTATAAATTCTTTTTTCGTAATATAAAAATCGATTTGTCTAACTCTTTTTTTTTATTTAACGTAAAAATTGATTTGTTTAATAAATAATTTAATAATTAAAATTTATTGACTTGTTTGATTAAAAATTATTGAGTATTATTCCACACAAGGGAGATGGAATTATGGTGGTTTTTGTTTTTTCAGAAATTCACTTTTCAATCCTTAAAACAAAATCATTAAAAGGGAAAAAAAAAAAAACATAGCGCACAGAAGAAAGGTTAAACACTTAAACTACTCAGAGAAGAAGAGTAGAAGACCCTCTCAGTGCCGGCTCCAGCATTTTGCGGCGGTTTTCTCTCCCTCCCTCCTCTCTCGACGCAGTCCACAGAGAATTTCTGGTACGCTTAACAAATCATTCGTGCCTTCTCTCCCACTTGTGTAATTTGATTCGGTATTTATTGTTTTTTTTTTATTCTTTTGATTTATTCTCTTGTGGCTATTCAACTTTTACGATGCACTCTTATGGGACTTGGTGCTTGTTTGTGACACATCAATTCATTCATGGCTCTTTCGGTTTTGGGTAGTGATAGTGAGTGCTAATCCCTAATTTGGCAAATGAAAATGAGGACTTTTGCTGCAATTCTATCTGCCATGTATTGCATTGGATCTTTGCTTGGCCTTCTTTATTGTTCAATTGTGTTTGGTGTTAGTCAAATTCAAAACAGATATATGTTTGTTACTCCTCATTTTTGAGGAAGAAAAACTATACATTATTATTTGTTATATGAATTTTGAGTCTTTACAAATTGTAATGCTTAGAAGGGGAGTCTTGAAGCAACAATTTAAGTTATGTTTGTGTGACCTTTTGTTAGTAGGTTGCCTGTATTACATTCCTTGTGTTGGACACTTTGTTGAACCTTGGGCTACATCGAATGCTTGTCCATCGGGCTTCCTTACGAATTATAGTGCTTAAAATTGTTTATATGTTTAGTATCCGCCTCCATGAGGCTCAGTTGCCACCCCTACTTCATGATTATATGAAGCATGTTGAGCTTGATTGTTTTCTGGTTAGAGTCCTACAGTTAAATTGTTCTCTGGCTGCGTACACTTGCTTCTTATTTCGTCTTCCTACCTTGGGAAGGCATTTTCAGTTTTTTTCCAAACCACCGCATCATTCCCCCCATATCGTGGTATGAATTATCAATACACATTTTCTGGCTTATCGAGTTATGGGTAGCATTTCACATGGAAGCCAATGCTACAGATACTACTATCTATATAGTGGCGAATACTATCGTATGTTAGTTAATTTTGAGTTAGTTAGTTACTTGGCTATAATAGATAGTTACTCAAGTTTCCTGTAGTTACAATTTGTCATTCCATGTCGGCATGACCCATTGCCATCGGTTAGCTTCTCACATGCCCATGAGACCAAACCATTTTGGACACAGCCTGCAAGCTCCTTTGTCCTGCACACTCCTCTAGCATCAGTTAACTGGATGGCTTAAGAGTGGTCACAATCTCCACTGTGTGCCACGCCTCTCCTTAAAAACAATGATAGAAAGACGCATCACCTTAGAAAGTAGCTTCCTTTACCATAGCTAGAAAACATGTCCTTAAGACATTAGGGTGGTATACGGTGTTCCTGTGCTTATTATGATTCTTTGTGTATTGGGTAATTGATGCAATGATCATAAAGGATATTTCTATGGTGTTTCATGTAGTTTTGAAAAGGGGGAGGGGCTTCTTTGTGGTTCATACATTATATTTCATTTTTGAGCTACTTTCTTTCTTTGGGTACACATTGACATTAGTTCTTGCTTTCTAACAAATCTTTTACTGTTATATATTTATTCTACATACGATTCTATCTGCATATTAACTTCTAATGACATCAAAGGACCACTACAATCAACTCATTTAAAGTATTGTCTTGCCTCAATTAATTCATTTCCACTGACTTGTTACTATAACACCAAGCATCATTGACTAGCTTAGTCAGCATGTGATTCTTTCTTTGCAAATGCAGTGTGTATCTCAAGTAGTGCCCATATCACGTGGAAAGCATGAATTTTGCGGCATCATTGTGCAGAAGATTGAATATCAAGGAACTCGTGACAAATGTTCCTGTATATAGAAGCACTAGTGGTATAACTTAATAATTGCTATTTTGGTTATTGGAATGTTACCTTTCAAAGAAGTTAGATTAATGAATTTTTTACACATTACGTTAGATGTTTCTGGAGAAGGTTTGAGTCTTGTGTTCAGGCGTTGGGCTACTAAAAAGACAGCCGGTTCAACAAAGAATGGACGAGATTCAAAACCCAAGAACCTTGGAGTGAAAAAATTTGGTGGGGAGGTATGAGATTCTGCTTTATTTAACATTTAAGCAAGACCATTAATTTATGACCTATAACCATAGAATTGGAACAAAACTTTAACAATCTGGACATGATTCATTTATTTGCAACATTCATTCAGAGGGTGATACCGGGAAATATCATTGTTCGGCAACGCGGCACTCGCTTTCATCCGGGGAACTATGTCGGAATCGGTAAAGATCATACTCTCTTTGCTATGAAAGAGGGATGTGTTAAGTTTGAAAGGAACAAACTGACCGGTCGCAAGTGGGTGCATATTGAGCCCAAGGAAGGTCATGTCCTTCACCCTATGTATACAGATGCTTCTGCCTCCGAACTAAAAGTTGCTGTCTAAGTTTTAAATTACTAACATTCATGGTATGGACTTTATGCCTTTTTTGGTGACAAAAAGCCATTTTAGTTTAGTTCCTCAGCTTATGCAACTTCCTATATTTTCTACCTATATCATACACAATCTTGAAATGATTGCTGGGTTGGTTTTTCAGTGCATCTTCTATGTGCTTGAAGTTCAAATAAAACATGGACATTTGGGGATTCAAAGTTGCTTGTTGGATTTGTTTTTATTTTTCATTTTTGTCAATTAAGATTTTAAGAATCTATCAGCCTATAAAAAACACAATAAATAACACTCAATCAGCCTCTTGCAAGTTGCAATCCGTCGAGCGCAATAGACCCAATGTATTGCAACAAGAGACACAAAGTAATCAGGGATGAGAAACAATCGTCACAAGGCCAGCAGTACCGCAGAAGCGAGGGCGGAGGGAGAGAATTGGGCGGCGCTTTTTAGCAGAGCAGTCTGAGCTCCTGTGCATTTGAGAGCAGCCCCACCTTCTTGACGTTGTTGAGACCCTTCCTCTTTCTCAATCTATATTTGAAATCAAATTTACTTTATTCACATTGAACCTTTGAGTTTACTTTGGTTTCGTTATAATTTTGGAAATCAACCAGATTGTAGGTCGAAGGAATTATAGGTGCTGGAAATGTGTAGATTTGTAGGGAACAAAAGAAGAGGAAGATATGCAAAATTGTCTCTTTTATTTTATTTTTTCTTAGGTAGGTACTGTCAAACTTTTTTGTTGGTGATGAAATAAAGATATAGAATTTTAAAAGCATTCTTGTAAAAAAAAAAAAAAAAGAAAGAGCAAAAAACATTTTAAAAACACAGGCGTAGACAACGGATAGTGTGGCGACAATGCAGCTGCAAAACGAGGGAGATAGGTAGGGAAGGATGTGAGATAGAGGTTGAAGGTGGCAGCAGAATACCGATTCGAAGAAAATGACGAGAAAGAGACATCAAGAGAGGGCGATGAGCCAAACTGGATGATGGAGAAACTAGGGGACTTTCTTCACCATGGTTTTGGACAACTGGGGGAACTTGTTTATTGGATAATGGAGAAACTACTCAAACTAGGAGGGTTTCTTCACTATGGTTTTGAACAATTGGGGAATCTCCTCATAAAACTCATCTGTTGAGTGGCAAAATTTGGAAAACGAGTTAATATTTAAAATCGTCCCTGAAAGATACCTCGGTCTCCATATGAGTCCCTGAATGATAAATTTAATCAAAATCATCTCCGAAAGGTGTCGAGCATAACCACGTTAGTCCTTCCGTCAAATCGTCTGCTGAGCTGGCTAACGTCGGGTGACGTGTACCGTGAAGTGCCTGGGTGGCTGAGGTCTACGTGTACCATGGGGTTGCTGACAAGGTAAGTTCGTTTAAAGAAATCAAATCAGTCCCTCAATTTGATGAACCCTAATCCTAAGTGCGATGATAAATAAGTCGCATTCTGAAATTGTTGGATGGCTGGGAGGATGGAGACGGGAAATGGATGTCGTAGTGGTGGGATATCTCTTCGGTCACACGAGAGTAACGGTTCCAGTGCTTCGATGCGAATGAGGAGGAAAAGTCATGAGGAAGCATGTTTCTGCGGGTTGAAGGCTGTGATAAAAAAATCTGGGACAGCAGAGAACCCACACAGATTATTCTACGCATGTTCAAGGTACCGGGTACGTTGTTTTGAAAGTGTTGAAGTTTTTCCATCTTCTTCTTGGTTATTGGGTGTGATTCATTGTATTCTTGTCTGATTTTTGAATTTGCAGAAGGACAATCACTGTAATTACTTTAAGTGGGTTGATGGTAATGACTGTGAAGCAGTGGTTGAAGCAGGTGCTAAGGAAGATTCCAAAACTGAAGGAGGGTGAAGAAGGAGGCATGGAGAATAGATAACTTGGAAGCTGAAGTTAGATATTTGAAACTGTTAGTAATGCTGTGTAAATTCTCTTTTTTCTCTGCTTAATGGCCTAAATTGTGCTCACTAGTGCTTTCATTTTTCTGTTTCGTCTCTGAACTTAGTTCAAGATATGCTGAATTGAATCAGAGATTCTGCTCTTTGTTGTTATTGTTTGAATTATGAATGATCGGTTCTTCTTTCCTTTTTCATTTTCAGGTTTCAAGAGTCGGAACTAGGATTCTCTTAGCAGAGTTTTAGGCCTCAGAGCTGCAAATAAATTAAGGTATGAGACTATTTTGAACTGTGAATCTGGAGCATGTCCCCGGAAGGCGCAAGGGTAATAGTGCTAATGGCAATGGCAATAGTGCTGGATCTGAGCATCAACCTTCTAAGGAAGCATCAAACACTCCAAGTCCAAGGCTTCCCCCTGGAAAATCCACAAATGCTTGTTTCAAACAGGATTCTAAACTTGCAAATAAGATCAGGGCTACAAATAGATCAAACTCTTTCAATGTCAGTGTGGTTAGAAATAAAATGGATGGTGGTAGAGAAAAGAAAGCTGAGAGCATTGTTGAAATTAGGTATAATGTGGAGGAGAAAAAGGTGAACAAGGATAATGATGATGATTATTATGCTTTTTCTGATGCACTTGAAACACTGTCACAAACACAATCATTCTCCATGAACTGCAGTTAGAGTGGTGTGAGCGGTTTGGATACTTTGGATGTAAAGAAGTTGGGAACCGTCTTTACTGATCAGCAATAAACAAGAAAAACGATTCATCCTTACCTATAAAAGTCGAGATGGCTTCCTCCACTACCAATGCTGCTCCAGGAGACGATCACCGCTGTATTCAGTACCAATACCTCTTCCAGGCTACCGGTCTTCCTACGTTGACGAAGGTTAATGGCCTGCTTCAAGTGTTGGGTCGAAGGCTTAGGGCATAGCTTGACGCAGACGACAAGTTTTGGAGCGAAACAGAGTGAGATGCTTGTTGGCAGAGGGGGTCATGGGTTGCAACGTTTTGAATCTCTCCTGGAGACCAAACGACGTCGTCTCAGCTTCTGGAGGCCATTGATTCAAAACGGCGTCGTTTTGTTACTGTGCCACGCGGGCACTTAACGGTACACGTCACCCGACGTTAGCCAGCTCAGCGGACGATTTGACAGAAGGACTAACGTGGTTATCCTCGACATCTTTCGGGGACGATTTTGATTAAGTTTATCATTCGGGGACTCATATAGAGAACGAGGTATCTTTCAGGGACGATTTTGAATATTAACTCTTTGGAAAACTCATTTCTTGGTCGTGAAATTTTTGCTCAATTTTGACGCACTACCAACTCATTATTAGTTATTTACTTAAGCAAGCATATGCAAAATCAAAATACAGTGTTGTTTCTTTGGTCAATGCAAAATACAGTTTATGACAATATTTGATTAGAGTGACTCACAGCACTCCCACTTTCGGAAAACTTTTTTTAAAAAAAAAAATTAATTGCATACATCACAACCCAGTACTATTGCTGGACTTTCAATACTGGAAAGGCTATTACATCTCGAATGCTGGGAGAATTTGTCAAAAGCATCACGATCCTGTCAATTCCAAGTCCCTGAAAAAGAAAACGCAAGAGTTTGTTGCATAAATAATGCAAGAGATTGATATTGGAAAGCATAACTTGTACACAAAATAGAAGATTACTATTACTAACTATATCGTTGTAATACACAGGCATGTTGATTCATCAACGACCACATGCATGAATCCACTAATATTAGCATAATTCAAAAGGAAATCAGTAAATTACATCAAAACCAGAAACCTGCCAAAACACAAATACAGAGACATGACATCGATATCAAAGGTAATAGCAATACTAATCACATTCTGGTCTTACAGAACTATTTACTTATGGGATTTGACTTGTATGCACAGTCAGGGTAGTAGAACGTTTTTACACAAATCCAATCATGCATTACAAATACAAATGTTAGCGCAACTAAACTCTCTTATTTATCTAAAGCAAACTTGTGGGGTTTGAGATTTAAACCAAGCATGACTCCACTTTTAAGACACGAGTCTGTGAACTTGACCTGTTACCAGAGAAGATTTTAAGAAAGGAGAAATACTAGTTGCTGTGGACATAATTAGTGTCTTCAATTGTCAGATTTCAGCTTTCATGCTGCTAGAAGAAGAATTCCTTCCTCCGAAGATGGTATTTTTACCCTTTACAGTAGCAGGATGAGACAAAAAGAGAGGAGAACACAGATCAAGGGTGAGATTGGTATTATGGAGTAAGAATGGATTACTCCAGGAGGATAGTATAATGTTTTCCTTCAAATAGGTACCAACCTTAAAAACTCTAGGTAAAAATTGTCAAACAAAACCATTCTCTTACTCATCTAGGATAGTAACAACATAAGGACAGGAAAACTGGAAAATAGATTCTAATACCATTCCAGAGGCTGGAGGCATTCCATACTCCAAAGCTGTTAGAAAGTCGTCATCAAGAGTAACTTCATATAAGTCATCCTCGTTTTCCGTCCCTTCCTTCTTATCGGCATTTCTTGAAGCAGCCTCAGCTCTCTTCTTTTCATGTTGTCTAACTTGATCCTCTAAGCGACCTCTCTGCCAAGTACCAGCAAAAAAGAAAATGCCCGCCCGTGCACACACACACACATATCAAAATCCATTCACTGTTCATCAATTTACTTCAGTCAAAGTAAGAGTCACTACACTTCAAATATAATGCAGGATAAATAAGAAAAGTTAGAACTGATTACTAGGTAGTATAAAAAGAGAGTATGGTAGAAAGAGCTAGAAAGAAGGATGCCTTTTGATAATTTGTAGAGATTAGTTTCTTGGGAGAGTCTGAAACCTATTTTCTAATATATATAAAGGGCACCTGAATTACCCTCTAAAAGAAAGAACGTGAAATAAAATAAAATCAAGCAGGAAAACCAAAACCAAACAAATCTCACCTGATCTATAGGATCAGTCAGTTCCGAGAATGCATTGCCTATCTCACGGCCACAAATGAATAGTTCAAATCTCTCAGTCAAACCTATGGATCTAATGGAGGATCAAAGGTAAGATAGAGGAAAGCATTAAAACAGGAAGCATACTTAATCTGATTGCTTATGGCATTATTATTATAAGCAATTGCACATCATTGTATCTCAGAAAATATATAGTAGTATGAATATAAACAACTCTAAAAATATCAGCTACTGGAAGAAAGGAAAAGGATATCATAGTTTAATATTCAGTTTAAATTAAAACACTGAAATTGTGAACCCTACTTTATCTTTTGTTTATACCCATTATGATTTTTAACATATTAACATTTCAATATTTCATAGAACTTACGGTTGAACATATTGAATAAAAGCAAGTAAAATTATTAGATATGTTCTACAATGTTTATACCTTCGGTGTGGTTTGGCCAGTGGAGATATTTCAATTGGATAGTCTAAAACAAATATAGGTTGGATGAGCTTTGGTTCTACAACAACCTCAAAGACCTAACCAAAATAAATAAATAAATAAAATAACTTGTTAGTATATCAAGAAAAATGATAATATAACAAGTGCCAAAAGTGCAATCAGAAAGAATGTGAGCATCAACTTAAAAGTACAAGTGTGATTACTTGCAAAAAGACAAAGTTTTGCAAATAAACGGAATCAAACAAATGGATGCAAATAGATAATTAAAGGTGAGGGAAACCAACCTCATTAAGTAGATGGCCAACAGATTGGCAAGCTTCAATCGAAGCTTTGTCCTTGGCATCAAGATTGTTTCCAAGGGTACTAAGAGTAACTTTCTTTGCAACTTCAAGATCATATCCCAATTCACTAAAATCAATGCCGGAAACTTCTTTAACAAGGTTGTGCATGGTCTCCCTCCTCCAAGGTCTCTCCAGACATATCTCAACTCCCTGCATAGAGTCATTGCACCAGCATCAACAGATTTGTTTTTCACAACAAAATCACAAGAGAAGAAATCTATCATACATAACGCACCACAACTCAAGGTTATATATAATAAGAACAGTTGCAACCTGATAATCTAGGGTAAGTTTCCCAAGAACTGCTAGGGCACATTGAGTGACAATCTCCTCTGCCAAATTCATCATGCTTTGGTAGTCTGAGTATGCTTCATACATCTAAAATTCAACTAACATCAATACATATCAGAATGTCATTCAAGATCAACTGAGAATTATAAGGCATACAAGAATGCAAAATACCATATAGTATAATATTTGTAAAGCAACTAGCTTGAAACCTTAAGCTACAACAAGATTAGGGGAAGCATCATGCATGCCTATTGTAAGTAACAAAGAAGACTTAAAACAAATTAAGGTTCCTTTAAAACAATAATTGTTGATCTATGACAAGATTCAACAGTGTTTTATGATTGCTATTGGGTCCATTCAATTAAGATTCAAGAAAAGTACTTAATAGAAGTAGAAGCACAGAAAGAAAATTGTTTTGCATTTGGACATAAGCTGATAAGCATAAATGTATTTTTTATCATATAACCAGAAATTGTTAAATTGTTTGAAGATGACAAATATTTCTTAGTCAAGTACTTTTCTCATATAAAATTACAAGGAATGAGGGAGGGGGAGAGTGAGAAATGAGTGATATTTAAAAGACGAAAAAAAATAAGTTACAGGTTCCTGTATTGTGAAGTGAAATTTCTTTCTTATCGGTTCTGATTCCGGGAGAAGTAGCTCCTTATCTATTTCTAAGGAAAGCAAAAAGGCATATTATTTTCTACTATATATATATATATAAACACAAAGAAACAACAATTGTTTAAAAGGGTAACTTTCATCCGCCAAAATCACAAACAAATGCATTCAGTGACAAACTAAGACAACCCTTTTTCTGCTTGAGTTTACATCTGTTAATGTAAAACTGGAAGCAAAGTATGACATGCAAGATCATATATATCTGAGGAAACCAAACTTCACAAGATTAAAATGTTACCTCTATTGTTGTAAATTCAGGATTATGACGAGTTGAAATTCCTTCATTTCTAAATATTCGCCCAATCTCATATACCTTTTCAAATCCACCAACCTGTGACAAAGAAAAAAGTTGAAGTCATTAACAAATTGACATAATCAAGATAAAAGTTTTCCAAGAATTTCACAGCTAAACTAAATGAAATTTCCATTCAGCAAAAGAAGCAAGATTCTAATTTCTATTTCACCAATACAAAAATAGCCAAACATGCTCTAAAAAATATTGAAAAAACGAACAAGGAAGATCATGACTAATAATCTTATTCCAATGCACTAAATTCAGAGTGAATACCAAAACATATCTCCCTCTATAAAAACATAGCATTACCTCATAAGATGATAAAAAGTAAAAAAGATATGTACACCCCTCTGTTTGAACACATACCAGACAAGGAGTTTTACACTAAAAAATATTTCAAACCTCACCAGCATTCTCTTCAGATGTAATTCAGTTGCAATTCTCAAATATAAGTCCCTTCCAAGAGAATTATGATGTGTAATAAATGGTCTGGCTTCGGCTCCCCCAGCTGCTCCCTAGTCAATGGAAACTAATCAGGGAAGCTATACTCCATGTACAAGATACCAGAGAATGAGAGCCAGAAAAAAAAATATATCAACAACTAAAAGAGTCCCCATAAATTGTGTACGTTTGTTTGCTTTCATATAGAAAAAATAGTGTAAATATACTCAAATTAACGCACCTGCAAAACTGGGGTTTCAACTTCAATGTAACCTAAAGAATCCATTGTTCTCCGTATCTCTGATACAACCTAATTGAATGGAATTTGCACATTAATACAAATAGGAGAATGTGAGCTAACAATCTCTGAAACAAAAATTTAAAATCTTGTTTCAAAACTTAAATTATGGAGGCTTCAAATTTAAAAAGCTTGCTAAGCTCCTTGGACCCATAAATTTGTCTCCTATGAAACTCATTTTTGGTACCTTTGATGAATGTTGGGTTTATACTTGGCAAATTGAATTTTTTTTATCAGTTTTTATTGAATAGATTTGTTGGTTTTTCAGAGCAGATTAGCAGAAAGGATTAAAGGAAGCCAAATATTAAGGCAATGTTCTCCCAATGACGTTGTTTGGCATATTTTTTTCGAGCATAACTCACATCTTTAATGGAAGGCTTGCGCACAAGCAGGTCATGTGGGATAAGATTAAACATCTTCTGGTGTCTACCCAGTGTAAGGCACATAGTCTGCTTAGAGGGATCTCTCAGATAAGCAGAGTGATTGGAGATCTTTGCTCTTTTCTTTTTTGATTGTTCCTTTATCTATATTGAGGTTTTCTTATCCTCTCTCCTCTATCCTCAATAAAGAATAAAATAAAATAAAAAATAATAAAGAGGGGGGAATTCTCTAGAAGTTAAACCACCTTTGCTCTTTTGCGGAAAACATCTGCTACCTCTGGATTTGCAATCATATCTACGTATCTAAACACAACAAACAAGAAAAAAATATTTGAAGAGCCAAATTTCAATTCAGGCGGAGTGGGGAAGGATAATTAGAGACCATCATCGAAATAAAATGGAACAGGAAATACTAAAAAATAAGAAACAAACAGAAGTGATAAAAAGTTAAAAAATAAAAATAAATAAATATAGATGAAAATATTCATCATCACCCCTGCAAAAAGGAGACTAAATGAGATAAATGATAAGTTAATTTAGATGTATACAACCTCATAAAAATTTTTGGACTATCATATAATATGTGTTGATAACTCAATATCTCATTTAACAATTTTAGTCACTTAAAAAACCAGAGGTGTAGAATTTTACTAAATTACATGTGAGCACATCATTGGATTCCTTTGTAAAGTTATATTACACATACAGTAGATTAAAATCTAGTACAATATAAAGTGGTTGATTTTGATATGGCCTGTGTAATTTAAACTTGAGTTAACAAGAAATGAGATGTCAAATTGATTAAATTATGAGGAAATACCCAGTACAAAGAATTGCAGTCAAAAGAATATCTCTGAAAAAATACTTAATGCATCAATATATAATAGAACTATAAAAAAGCTATTCAAACCCTTCCTGTAGCCCCAAAGTAATATACATAAATTAAAAGATGTAAACGAAGGAATTAACACAAATTAAAATGCAATCTTACCTTTGGCGATAGCGTTTATCTATATCAGTTAAGCCATGATATTTGTCAGGTAGTGGAAGCAGAGATTTGGTAAGGATTGCAAAAGAAAGGACACACACAGAAAGTTCTCCTGCAAAAGGAAAAACAAGAAATCATAAAGTATAATGATAACAGGCTAACAGGCAATTTCAAAATACTCCCGACCCCTTTCACATTTTTGAAACTATTATACTACTTAAGAAGAAAAAGAAATGAAGGCAACTATCTAAAACACAATGTATAAATAAAACTAGGAACAATATATATTTCAAATAGTATTATTCTATGGGCTACTGAAAGTTTTGGTAGCTTGCTTTTTCATGTGTATGACCAAAAGTCCAAAACACTGTAAGCTCACAATTGCTTCCCATTTATGTAACGCATAACATAGATGGAAGAAGAAAATTAGATAAATTTCAATTAAAGAAGAAGAAAATCTATTTAAGACACCTACTGAATTTTACCTTTCTCTGTGCGTTTTATTGAACCTCTTGCACCTAGTATATCACCAATATCAACATGAGCTTTCAACTGTTCAAACTGGTCATCTATGAGTCTCTCCTTATCACAATAGAGCTGAAATCATTGATTTCAACAACTTCAGTTAGCAGCTGTCATAACATTCACTCTGAAGCAGAAATACAACCTCTACCATATCTAAGAATAAAAAATTGCATCTAAGTACAAAGATTCAAACCAGAAAACAATGAACAAATACACTACTAACATATTAAAAAAATAAATAAATAAATAAGAAACTCTAACATTATTTAGTTCAAAGATACATAGAATGTAGAGAAGGCAATAGAAAACCTGAATTGTCCCAGAATCATCTCTTAGTGTCAAAAAAGCAAGCTTGCCGAATGCTCTTCTAGCAACAATTCTTCCTGCAATTGATACATGGTCATTCTCACCGTTTGCTTCCTCACCATTTCCCAGATCTCTATATATATCTTGCAGCTGATTAGCACTGTGAGTTTTCTCCCATCCATAAGCATATGGATCAAGCCCTTTACTTCTCAGTTCTTCAACCTACAAAACAACCTCGAAGAAGGGTCCTATAAGAAGACAATCTCAAACCAAAACCATTAAGCATTTTAGTCCTCTAGCAAGCCAACCATCAATAAAGATCCATCATGTTCAAAACTGTTGCCCATTCTAACCCTAATGAGAATCCAATCCAAACAATGATATTTGATATCTTACATTCAATTTCCCATCAAATCCTCTAAGAGGCAAAAAAAAATATATATATAGTCAAATAAAATCTAGCATAAGAATTTTTTTTTTTTAACAAAAGAGAGTAAAAGAAAGACATTTCTCATATCATTGAGCTAACTTTTGATACACCAACAATATTAAAACTTTTTTACATTGTCATCATTCTTTTGGATAATCATTCGAGTATTGAGCGTGTCAATGTAATATAATTAAACATAAATCCTTTCTAGTTTCAAACTTTTCTCAAATTCTAAACAACCAGCTAAAATTAAATCGATAGGGACAGTATGTAACTAAAAGGCAGCTCCACATTAACCATTTCTTCGCGCATCAGATAAACACTGATCCTAAGATAAAAATAAATCAATGAAAACATAAAAAAAGAAAAAAATAGAATCTTCATTACACTTAAGAGCCAAGGCTTACCTTCCTCAAGCGAATGGCTCGAACAGCCTCCCTATCGGAAGTCGAAGTGGTCGGAGACGCCGGGGCACGGCGGTTGCGTCCAGCAGTCCTGGAAGCAGCTCCGGTGGGTTTGTCGACGTCGGGGGCGGAGGAAGAGGCGGTTGAAGAAGAAGAAGAAGAAGAGGAGGAGCGGAGAAGGAGGGTACGAGGTGTTCGACGAAATGCGTAAGAGGTGATTGAAGTAGTTGAGTGAAGTAAGTGCCTCTTGAGTGGTTGGCTTGTTAGGTTCCACAGTTTAAGCGCTTCCATTGTCTTGTGACTCACTGAGTCACTGACTCGCGCTCTTCTTCTTCCTCTTCTCAGCTGCTTTATCTATGTACCTGCTGTGGCTGAGTCAACACACGGGAACTGCTAATTTTAAATGTTTTTTTTAATGTTTTTAATACACCTTTTTTTTAACTAGTATACTGTATAAGAATACGGAAATGCTCTGCATCCATGTATTTTTTACATGGTTGTTAACCAAGTAATTTTTTTTCCACACGCGCGTCTCCCACCCGTCACTCGTTTGTCATACACGCGCTACATATAACGTGTTGCAACCTAAAGTTTTGCTCAATGTAAACCTTCTGCTCCAACGTAAACCTCCTTCTCTGCTCGTATTCTTTCTTATTGATCTGCATTGCCTTCGTCGTTCTTCTCTGGTCGCGTTCATCTTCTCGTTTTCTTATTTCGATCTGGTTGCATTTAACTTCTTCCTATTCTTCTTCGTTTTCTTCTTCGATCTGTACTTCTGAATCGAAACAATAAATGACTCAACTTCAAATCAGGAGAGCGATTTGGATTACTCTTTTGAAACGAATCAAACTGACAAAGTTTGGATTATTCAATTTTGAATCAAATTGAATGGAATGCAATTGCTAATTTGAATTGAATTAAATGGACGGAGGTGTACTGAATTGAATTGATAATATGTAAATTGTAGGCAGAGTTATTTGAATTTGATTTTATATAATGGATTATGTTTCGTTCACTCAGTACTATACAATTGTTTCACTATGAGTACTGTGTTCGGTTCATTCTGCAGAAAGCTGTTTGAATTTGATTTTATATAATGGATTATGTTTCGTTCACTCAGTATTATACAATTGTATTGTGTTCGGTTCACCATGAGTATTGTGTTCGGTTCATTCTGCATTATTCAAAACTCTTCTTCCTCACCTTTTACTGCTTCTTCACCAGAGAGAGAAGGAGAAAAAGACAAAAAAATACAACAACAACAAAAGAATTATGATAGGGTTTCAGGGTTTAGGGTTTTAGGATTTAGGGTTTATGGTAGGGGTGGCAAAGCGGGCCGGCCCGCCCCAACCCGCCCCGTCCCGCATAGGCCCGCCCCGCCAACTAAAATGGGTTCAAAATGCTAGCCCGCCCCACTTTATGGCGGATTGGCGAGTTGGCGGGCTAGCCCGCTTCTTTTTTTTTTAAATAAAATTCATTAAAATTAACCAAAAAATAATAATTAAAAAATCAAATACAAATAAAAAATAGTCAAATTATAATATAATTCTTTTACTATTTTTTTTTAAATTTTTAACTTCAATAAAATTGTTCGAAATAATATGTGTCAATAGAATCATCTTTATTTTAAAAAATAACTCATATAATTTGAGCATATATACGAAATTATAAAATAAAATAAATAAAGTTAATAACTAAAAGAAGAATAAAAATAAAAAATAAAAAAAATATTTAAAAATTCTATAATTATTAATTTTATAATAGTAATTACTCTTTTATTTAATAAAAAAATAAAAAAACAAAAATCTTCGGCCCAGCGGACCGGCCCGCCCCGCCCCGCCAAAACCCGCCAATTTGGCGGTGCGGGTTTGGCGAATTTTTTTTTAATTTGACGGGCTCCAAATCCTAGCCCGACCCGCCTTTTTTAGCGGGTTTAGCGGATCGGCCCGACGGGCTCGACCCATTTTGTCACCCCTAGTTTATGGGTTCAGGGTTCAGTATGTTTCAAACTTTCGGTTCGCCCCGTGTATTAATTTCGGTTCACCGTGTTCATGGTTGAGGGTTTAGGGTTTAGGGTTCAGGGTTTTAGGGGTTTAGGATTTACAGTAGGGTTCAGGGTTTAGGGTTCAAAGTTCAGTGTTCAGGTTCGAGTTCAGGGTTTAGGGTTTAGGGTTTAGGATTTAGCATTCAGGGTTTAGAATTCAAAGTTCAGGGTTCGGGTTCAGGGTTTAGGGTTTAGGGTTTAGGTTTTAGGGTGTAGGGTTTAGGTTTTAAGGATTTATGGTTTATGGGTTCAGGATTCAGTGTTCAGGTTCTGATTTTAGTGTTTAGGGTTTAGGGTTTAGGGTTCAGTGTTTAGATGTTCATAATTTTTTGGTAAACATGAGAGCGATTTGGATTACTCTTTTGAAATGAATCAAACTGACAAAGTTTGGATTATTCAATTTTGAATCGAATTGAATGGAATGTAATTGCTAATTTGAATTGAATTAAATAGACGAAGTTGTACTGAATTGAATTGAATTGATATTATTTGAATTTGATTTTATATAATGGATTATGTTTCGTTCACTCAGTACTATAAGTATACAATTGTATTGTGTTCGGTTTACCATGAGTACTATGTTCGGTTCACCATGAGTACTGTGTTTGGTTCATTCTGCAGAAAGTTGTTTGAATTTGATTTTATATAATGGATTATGTTTCGTTCACTTAGTACTATACAATTGTATTGTGTTTGGTTCACCATGAGTACTATGTTCGGTTCACCATGAGTACTGTGTTTGGTTTATTCTGCACTATTCAAAACTCTTCTTCCTCACCTTCTACTGCTTCTTCACGAGAGAGAGAAGGAGAAAAAGACAAAAAAATACAGCAGCAACAACAACAAAAGAATGACAATAAGGAGAAAACACGTGAAGAAGAAGGAACGCAAAAAAGGAGAAGGAGGAACGCGAAGAAGAAGGCGAAAAAGAAGAAGACGCTTCGTGCGTAAACGAGCGTGAGAAGAAGAAGAAGAAGAAGAAGAAGAAGAAGAAGAAGAAGAAGAAGAAGAAGCGTGGAGGAGAAGAAGCGTTGGGTAAGAGCGATTTCGTGTGTGTTGGGCGCGTGTATTTCACGTTTTATTTAATGGTATTAGTTTTTTTGGTGTTGGGCCAACTTGGTTACATGGTTAAATATATGTGTAGCATCCCTGATAAGAATATATGAATATAATACATTAAAAATAGGGCAAAATGTATATATAAACCAATTCGAGAATATATGAATATAATACATTAAAAATAGGGCAAAATGTATATATAAACCAATTGGAGGCCAATATTACACATATCTACCAAAATGAAAAATATTACAAGGATCTACTAAGTGTTTTTATGTAATTCGAATGAGACCCATTCGAATTATAAAATCCAATACTAATTCGAGACGAGATGTTTTAGTAATTCAAATGAGGGTGAAACGAACTACATGCACGTGAATATCACTCTCATTCGAAGGGGACTAATTCGAATTACCACAAGTAGCAAGATAATTCGAACTGGTCTCATTCGAATTACTAATGAATGTTCTATAAATATAATTCTGAGTTCAACTTTTTTTTTAATGCATGGAATATAAAATATATTTTTAAATTTTTAAATTATTAATTTTTTAATAAATTTATTTAAATTATATCACAAAAAAATATTTTATTCTATGCAAAATAATTTTAAAAATGGTTTAAAAGATGTTAAGAGTATTATAAAAATTTGTAATGTCCAGTGATTTAGGTAAATACATGCATGTACTCAAACTTTAAATAAAATACTTGACATAGTCAATAATAATTTAAAAATTAAAAAAATATATTTTTATCATCTACTTACCTATGTCACTCAGACATTACAAATTTTTATAGTACTCCTAATATCTTTTAAGCCATTTTTTTAAAATTATTTTTCATGGAATAATTTTTTTTTAAATTTTTAAATTATTATTGATTATGTAGAGTATTTTATTTAAAATTTGAGTACATGCATGAATATTTGCATTTAAATTTATTTTTTATTTTTAAATTATTATTGACTATGTAGAGTATTTTATTTAAAATTTGAGTAGATGCATGTATTTACCTAAGTCATTGGGACATTACAAATTTTTATAGTACTTCTAACATTTTTTAAGCTATTTTTTAATTATTTTACATGGAATAAAATATTTTTTATGATATAATTTAAATAAATTTATTAAAAAATATTAATAATTTAAAAATTAAAAAATATATTTTATATTTCATGCATTAAAAAAGAAGCTGAATTCGAACTATATTTAGAGCTTGTTTGGATGAGTTTCTAAAAAAAGATTTTTTTTTGAGTTATTTTTTTTTAAAAGATCTTATGGAAAAGTAAAAGTAATTTTATGTTTGGTTATCTCATGCCAAAAGATCTTTTTATCTATTAATTATGTTTGGGTATAACAATATAAAAGTACTTTTTTGTTTATTTATTACATGAAAAACATCTTTTTTTAAGAGAAAAATATCTTTTAAAAAAAGATGTTTTTTTTTTATTTTTCTAGTACTTTTACTTTACTACTAGAAATTTGCCAAACACACTAAAAAATAAAAAAAGATATTTTTTCATTGAAAAAAGATTTTTTTTTATCAAAATAATGGCGTCCAAACAAGCACTTATAGGGCATTCATTGATAATTCGAATGAGACCAATTCGAATTACCTTGAGCTGCTACTTGTGGTAATTCGAATTAGTCCATTTCGAATTAGAGCTATATTCATGTGCATGTTGTTGGTTTCATCCTTATGCGAATTACTAAAACATTTCGTCCATGCATAATTCGAATTACACTGCTTCGAATTAGTTTTAGATTTTATAATTCGAATGGGTCTCGTTCGAATTACATAAAAATACTTGGTAGATCCTTATAATATTTTTCGTTTCGGTAGACATGTATAATATTGGCCTCTAATTGGTTTATATATGCATTTTACCCTTAAAAATATAAAATTTTAATAATTATTATTGTTGTATATTGATTAATAATAATAATAATTTTTTTAAAATTACATTTTTAATTTAATTATTTTTTCAAAATTTTAATATTAATAGAATAATAATTAACCAATAACACGATGAATTTAATTAAGATTTTTAATCTCATAATAAAATATTGAATCACTGTGAGCTCAAATTAAAATTGTGATATATATACTTCATGGATATATACACGAGCTTTCTACAATTTTTAAATATTATGAACTGAAAATTTCTATTAGAACTAATTAAAAGTTTTGAAAATTTATTTCTGATTAAGTTCAATATTTTGTTCTACATAACAATTCAATTAATAACAGCATTTCGAATATGTTACTTAATTCTAAAATATTAATGCTAGATGACAATAATTTAAGAGATAATACGTCTCGAATATCACCAAATTTTATTTTTTTAAATTTATCTAATAACTTTTTGTCTGGATCCAATTTTCATTTCTTATGTTATAAGGCAAAAGAAAAAAAATAAATTTAAAATATTTGAATTTTTCTCATAATCTTTTATTAGAGAAGATTGCTTTAGATGCATTGGAAATTATTACAACATGTTAAATTAGAAGACAATAATTTTAGAAGCCAAATTTTCTACTCAATAAGTTTTTTGTCCAACTTAATTTCATTTAGTCTATTCAAAAATAGATTATCTCGAGAAGTATCTCTCATTGTATGTTCTCTTTCTTGGTATCTCTCCGAAATCTCCATGATAGTCGAGGGCTTCCCACGATGACGCCACAAGTGGTATCAGAGTATGTTCTCTCACTTGATTCCTCTTCGAAGTCTCTCCGGTGGTCGAGAGCTTCCCACGGTGACCCAACAAGTGGTATCAGAGTATGTTCTCTCACTTGATTCCTCCTCGAAATCTCTCCGGTGGTCGGAGCTCCCACAGTGGCCCAATAAGTAGTATCAGAGTAATTATCTAACTTGGTTCCTCTCTAGAGTCTCCCTAGTGGTCGAAAACTCTCCATGATGACCCAATAAATGGTATTAGAGTATGTTATCTCTAGAAGTTAGTTTCTGATCAAGTTTACTCTCTTGTTCTGCATAACAATTCAATTAATGGCAGTAGCATTTCAAATGTGTTACTTAATTTCAAAGTTTTAATGCTGAGTTGTAATAATTTGAGAGGTAATGTGCCACGAGTATTACCAAATGACACACTTTTATATTATATCCAACAACTCTTTGTCTCGATCCATTTCTCATTTCTTATGTCATAAGACAAAAAAAATTGAAATATTTCGATCCCTCTCATAATCTTTTATCAGAAAGACTCCGAATTGTTGGATGCATTGAAAATCATTACAATATATTAACTTTGAAGGTAATAATTTTAGAAGCTAAATTTTTCACTAAATTGGTATTTTTTCAATCTAACTTCATTTAGTCTATTCAATAATTGATTATCTGAAATATTACCTCTCTTGTTAAGAAATTGTGAAAAAATTCATGTTCTAAATCTAAGTGAAAATGAGTTTTCAATAGCTATATCAAATAGGGTGGGATAAAATATAATTGTGCTCCAATTTTAAGTTGTTGTTACAACATGACAAACATGATTTTTAAGAATAAATAATTTGATTCATTTGGTATTATTATTTCTATGATTTTTTACAATAACTACTGCATTTTTATTTTCACTTATAATCTTTATTCCTATGATCTCAAATTTTGCAGTTGCAGCACTTTTTCTTAGCTTTTATATATATATATATATATATATATATATATATATATATATATATATATATATATATATATATATCTTTTTAAATTAAAATTTTTTCAAGTTCATCTCAAAAGTTTATGTTTTAGATTAAATACTTTGAAACTAAAATATGGACTTTTAATACTATATTCAAATTTTTTTACTTTGTTTATTATTACTATGTAGAGCTACGTGCAATTTCAAAGTCTTTTTTTATGATAAATAGGACAAGAACTTATTGCTCACATTTAAATATGGAGTCATTGATCCTTTTGACTTACTTTTTCTCATGGTCCATTGAGAGAAAAGATTGTTGCCTAATTATGATAACATCATCGACAAAGTCAAAGAGCTCAATCTCCATTGTCCAACAATTTTTTCTAATTATGATAATAATTTTAACAAATTGTGTTGCCTAACAAGTGAACTCAACCTCTCTGCTTTGTTTGATCTTCAATTTCTAAGTTATTTGGATTTGAACAATAATGACATCAACATCATCCAATATTATGATCAGCGTAAAAACTCTTCTAACAACATTCACCATCTTAATTTGTCAAATAATGACAATCTTAAAGCTGATAATATACTCTATGGGATTTCCAATCTTTCTTCTTTGGAGTATCTCGACCTCAGTAGAATTAATCTTCAAAAAGAGACTAATAAAACTCTGTTCAAACCTGCAGAGTTGAATGGTAAACTAATGTAGCAAGTACCATATGAGAGGGAGGCGAAAGAGGCAGCTGAGGGATGAAAAGCTTTCTTACCTATCTCATTACTATTATCCATATATATACAAGAATATTAGACACTCTAACCCTAATTGACATACTCTATCTAATCATCTATATACACCAGGGTACCTCAGGAGTACCTAAGAAGTATCTGATTAATAAAATAAAATACTATTTAATATATAACCTCAATTACATCCCCCCTCAAGCTGGGGCACATGAAAATTGATGAGACCCAGTTTGCCATTATAAGAGAAGAAACTTTTAGGTGACAGTGACTTAGTTAGGATATCAGCAACTTGGTTTATTGAAGAAACTGGAAGAAGCTTAATCAGTCCTTCCTGAACTCTATCACGAATAGTATGACAATCAATCTCTATATGCTTAGTCCTTTCGTAAAAGACTGGATTAGCAGCAATATGGAGAGCGGATTGATTGTCACAGTACATAACAATAGGACGAGAGAGAGGTATTCTAAAGTCTTTCAACAAGTAAGAGAGCCACACTCCCTCACAAGTGGCAAGAGCCATGGCTCTATATTCAGCTTCAGCCGAGGAGCGAGCTACGGTGTGTTGCTTCTTACTTCGCCAAGAAATCAATGACTTTTCAAGAAAGAAACAAAATCTAGATACTGAAAGTCTAGTGTCTGGACAAGCTCCCCAATCTGAGTCAGAGAAGGCAGTGAGTGTGAGATTGTTGGAGGTGGAAAATAACACTCCCTTGGCAGGAGCACCTTTAAGATATCGAAGCACATGCAGAGCAACTTACCAACTGCGAAGCATATATCCGGCCGTGTATTGGTGAGGTAAATTAAACGTCCAATTAGCCGTCTATAAGGTGCAACATCATCAAGAGGAGTTCCTGAAGATTTAGATAGATGACTTGTATAATCTATTGGCGTGGAGGCTGGTTTTGCATTCATCAACCCAAACTCATCAAGTAAGTCAAGTGTATATTTGCGTTGATACATGGCAAT
This sequence comes from Arachis ipaensis, assembly GCF_059453495.1. Taxonomy (NCBI): domain Eukaryota; kingdom Viridiplantae; phylum Streptophyta; class Magnoliopsida; order Fabales; family Fabaceae; genus Arachis; species Arachis ipaensis. Next base: position 10,284,335 of record NC_142444.1, read on the forward strand.
GCCCTGCTGACTTCTGACAATTTCCAAACCAAGAAAAAATTTTAATTCGCCAAGATCTTTAATTTTAAATTTGTTATCCAAGAGCTGTTTAATCCTTGCAATTTCTCTCCAATCATCTCCTGCTAAAACTAGGTCATCCACATAAACAAGGATACATGTGAAGCCTGAATCAGATAGTTTAGTGAACAAACAACTATCTGATTTTGATTGAGTATATCCATCTTCAACGAGAATACAACATAACTTCTGATGCCATTGTCTACTAGCCTGTTTCAAGCCATATAACGATTTTTCCAACTTACAAACTGAACCAGATGGCACTGCCAATCCTAATGGAGGTTTTATATACACCTCTTCTGGTAAATCTCCATGGAAAAAAGCAGAATTAACGTCTAACTGGTGGACATACCATCCTTTAGTAGCAGCAATAGCCAAAAGCATTCTTAAAGTAGTGAGTTTGATGACTGGACTAAAGGTATCAAAGTAGTCAAAACCTGCCATTTGAGTGAAGCCTCTTGCAACGAGCCTTGCCTTGTAGCGTTCTACCTCACCATTGGGTTTGAACTTGATCTTGAAAATTCATTTGCAACTGATTGCCTTCTTTCCAAAATGAAGAGAAGTCAGTTTCCATGTTTTATTCCCCTCAAGAGCATTCAATTCGGCACTTATTGCCTTACGCCAGCAATCATAGAGGATGGCCTCTTCATAACTTCTTGGTTCTGTGGTGCAGGATATAGTAGCTGAAAAAGCTTTATGCCTTATTGACAATGTGTTGTAAGATACATAGTCAGAGATTGGATACTTCACTTCAAAGGAAGTTGGAGATTGCTGAGCCGAAATATTGACCTGCATGCAATGATACTCTTGCAAATAGGATGGCTGTTTTCTTTGCCTGCATGATCTTCTAAGTTCATTAGCATCAGATGTGCTGTTTGGATTAGTTAATGATGTAGCAAGATTCAAAATTATTTGCTTCAAAAATGGAAGGTTGACCAGAAGAAAAATCATGAGATGCAAGTTCAAGTGAGTGAGAATTAGGAGAGTTAGATGCAGGTGCATGAGGTTCAGAAATGAGAATTTCTTCATTAGAATGCAAGTCTCTTGATCTTGTGAGTGAATTATTTTTGAAATTAGAAAGAGTGTCCAAATTAAGCAATTTATTTGATGTTTCACTACTGCAAAAAGGATCTAAATGAAAATTCATTTCAAGATGAGAAGCATTAAAATTTTGAGAGTACATATTTTGAGAGTACGAATTTTTAGTGCCTAAAGATTGATCATTTGAAAAAAAAAATCTCTTTGAAAGGAAAATAGGATTCATAGAAAACAACATTTCGAGAAATAACAACTTCTTTGGTTTTAATATCAAGTAAAATATAGCCTTTTGTCCCTGATTTATATCCAAGAAAGACACACTTTCGTGCTCTATGATCCAATTTCTTTCGATGAGCATATAAAGTAGAAGTAAAGGCTAAACAACCAAAAACCTTTAGAGATGTTAATTCTGGAATGTTGCCATTAAGAATTTGATATGGGCTATGTTTAAATGTAACTTGGGGTACTCTATTAATTATGTAATTAAATAGCATGAGCCACTGCATAATGCCAAAAACAATTTGGAAGATTAAAAGAAAATATGAGAGCCCTATCTACATTTAGAATATCTTGATGCTTTCTTTCAACAATTCTATTTTGTTGTGGTGTTTTCACACAACTTCTTTGATGTAAAATTTCTTTCTTTTGATAGAAAGAAGTCATCAAAAATTTCTGGCCATTATCAGTTCTAATGGCTTTTACCATGATTCCCTTTTGTGTATAAATCATTTCAACAAAATTCTTTAAAAGAGAGCGAGTTTCAGATTTATTTTTCATAAAGAAAATCCAAGTAAACCTACTCCTATCCTCAACAATGGTTAAAAAATATCTATGGCCAGAAGTAGATGGTGTGGCAATAGGCCCCCAAATGTCAGCATGAATCAAATCAAAAGGAAATTCAGATTTACTCAAACTATTCGAAAAAGGTAGCCTCTTTTGTTTTGCAAAATGACATGGATCACATGGTACATCATTGTTTGGACATGAGATAAATGGATGCATTTTTCGTAATTGTTGCAATCTACTAAAAGAAATATGGCCTAACCTATAATGCCAAAGAACACTTTGTGAAGTGTCCTGTTCTTCTGTCATAATATTCAAAATCTTTTCTTCTAATTTGCTAAAGTTAACAGCCATCTTTGCTTGAATATTCATTGTATACAACTCTCGCTTTTGATCAGCAATTCCAATCATCCTCAAGGTAGGTCGCTCCAACAACAAGATAAGGCATTAGTAACTTTTGAAATAGAAATGAGATTACATTTAAAACTTGGTATATATAGAACCTCAGTCAAATAAAAATCAGCTGAGAAGAAAACTGTTCCACATAAGGTTGTAACAGTTTGTGAACCATTTGGCATGATAATTTTAACTGAATTAATATGTTTAATAGAATAAAAATGTTTAAGACTAAAACAAATGTGAACAGTTGCTCCTGTATCTAAAATCCAATCTTGAGAATTCAATTCAAAACCGGAAAGAGAAATGAGATGAAATATACCGGCTGAAGGAGCATGAATGGTTGCCAAATTTTCATCATGAAGAGGTTCTTTATGTTGCTGGAATAGTGCAATAAGTGCTTCTTTCTGTCTATTCGAGAATATCCCATCCAAACTGATCTTGCCTTCATTTTGGATAACTGTGGGGTTGCATTCTGCATTACTCGCAACTACCACTGAGTTTACTGAATTAGCTGAAAGAGGTACTCCATTAGAGTGATTTGGTTGCAAATGTGGTGGAAAGCCATGCTTCTGGTAACATGTATCCACCAAGTGACCTTGTTTTCCACAATAAGAGCAAAGTTTGGGAGCTCCTCTAGTAGTATTTCTGCCACCTTTACCACGCCCTCTTCCTCTTCCTTTGACATTATTGGTCCCGAATTGGCCTTTTTCACCTCCAGTATTGATAAATTTGACACTGCCTTGGCTAATCTGGTATGACTCTCTTTCACCTATAGATTTAGTGTGAACAGCATTCACTAACATTCTAGAATCTGGTTCAATGAGATGCATCATTTGTCTCTCTTATTGAAGAAGTAGAGAAAAAACAGTATTCACATCTGGAAAGGGCTTAAGCAACATAATATGGGAGCGCACACTTGCATATTGGTCATTTAAACCTCTAAGAAAACGAATCATATAAGACTGCAACCTATATTGCCTCATTATGTCTAATCCACAGCTACAATTACTCAAGCAAGCACAAGTTGGTATGGGTCTGAATTTGTCTATTTCCTCCCAAATCCCTTTTAGTTTTGTATAGTAAGAGGTGATGGATAACTCACCTTGCTTTGTGCTGAACAGATCTTCCTCAAGCTCAGCAATCCGAAATAAATCACCCTCATAAAATTGATGTTTGAGGTCCTTCCACAGTTCGTGTGCATTGTCGCACCACAGTACACTCTGCAAAATTTCTGGACTCAATGATCCATGTAGCCATGATAGCACAAACGTGTTGCAACGGTCCCAAGCATCATATGAATAATCCGTTGGAGCTGGTTTGAGTAGCGTGCCATCAATGAATCTAATTTTATTCTTCGATTTTAAACAGATCCACACAGATCTCAACCAGGTGTGGTAGTTCAATGTGGTAAGTGGAGTGGTTGTGAGAGCGATTCCAGGTGTCTCACTTGGGTGAAGGTAGTAACAACTTGAAGGATCTTGAAGAAGGTTGGTGTTAGATCTAGAAGTGGCTTGGAAAGCTTGAAACTGAGCCATCATCTTTGCAAAGTTCTGAAAATCTACTGCAGTAAAACTCTGCGTATCTGGATTCATCACCTCTGCCTCATTCGTTGCCATTGATGAATAAATAGGACAGATCTACCTTTTACGAGCTACTCTAACTACAAGTTCTCATATGTGGTGAAAGATTCACACTTTGTTGCAGGCTCCACGTTCACCGCACCATGACAAAACTCTGTTCAAACCTGCAGAGTTGAATGGTAAACTAGTGTAGCAAGTACCATATGAGAGGGAGGCTCTGAAAAGAGAGAAAGAGGCAGCTGAGGGATAAAAAGCTTTCTTACCTATCTCATTACTATTATCCATATATATACAAGAATATTAGACACTCTAACCCTAATTGACATACTCTATCTAACCATCTATATACATCAGAGTACCTCATGAGTACCTAAGAAGTACCTGATTAATAAAATAAAATACTATTTAATATATAACCTCAATTACAGTCAGTGACATTGCTTCCTTCACTTTCAGAGTTATATTTTGAGGAGATTTCGAGATATCTATCCATTCCTTTAATATGCTAATTTTACGGCCCTTGAAGTCCTTTATCTTTCCGCCAATCGCTTTATGCCAGCTAAATTATCGAATTGGATTTTCAATCTTAATTCTGGTATCTCAGCTATTCACTTTTTAAAAAATTCGATGCAAGACTAACTTTCTAGGACATTTCTACACTTTCAAGGCCTTGAATCCTTTTTTTTTTTTATTACAATGATCTCAATGAATTTACTTAAAATTGGGTGGATCAATTTAAAAATTACAAGACATAGTTCTTTCTGAAAATTCATTTTTTTGGTCTTTTACCTACGAGTTTAAAAAATCTGTCATCTGTGACTAGGTTATCACTTAAATCAAATTTTTTTACAAAAAATATTTCTAAACAAAAATTTTGACTCCTTTTTAAACCTAAAATTTTTAGGTTTGAACTCACAATTATTGTTCTTTAACTTTGACCCTAAATGAATTTCTTTTTTCCAACTTCAAACTTTGATATTGGATGCTGTGAACTCCAAACTTTCTTCATGGATATATACACAATTCTTTATGTCACTTCTAAACATTGTGAACTCAAAAATCTCAATAGAACTAATAAAAAAATTCTGAATTTTGTTTCTGATTAAGTTCAGTATTTTGTTTTACATAACAATTCAATCAATGGCAGCATTTCGGATGTGTTACTTAATTCCAAAATATTAATGCTAAATGGCAATAATTTAAGAGTTAGTACGTCTCGAATATTACCAAATCTTATTCTTTTAAATTTATCCAACAAATCTTTGTCTAGATCCATTTTTCATTTCTTATGTTACAAAATAAAAATAAATAAATTTAAAATATTCGGATCTCGCTCATAATCTTTTATCAGGGAAGATTGTGAATTGTTGGATGCATTGAAAATTATTACAATATGTTAACTTGAAAGACAATAATTAGAGGCCAAATTTCTCACTTAATAAGTTTTTTATCCAACTTAATTTCATTTATTTTATTCAATAATAGATTATCTGGAGAAATGTCTCTCATTGAGTATGTTCTCTCTCTTGGTTCCTCTCCGAAGTCTCCATTGTAGTCGAGGGCTACGCACGATAACCCCACAAGTGGTATCAGAGTATGTTCTCTCACCTGATTCCTCTTCAAAGTCTTCCCGATGGCCGAGAGCTTCCCAGGGTGGCCCAACAAGTGGTATCATAGTATGTTCTCTCACTTGATTCCTCCTCGAAGTCTCCCCGGTGGTCGAGAGCTCCCCACGATGACCCAATAAATAGTATCAGAGTATGTTCTCTCACTTGGTTCCTCTACAATTTATATTTTCTTTTCATGATTATATGATATCTATTATTATTATTTTTTAATATATTATTTTATTTTTTGTCTTCATATGAAGTTGATAGTTAAAAATCGCTATATGATATTTAGTTAAACTAGTCAAATCATCTAACGATTCTTAAATATCAACTTCACAACAAAATAATTTTATGTGACTTTTCACCTATAATAATATAATAATAAAATAAATATAAACTAATTAATAAAGTATTAAAATTTAAAAATGATAATTATTTTTATAAAAACAAAAATAAAAATACTAATAATAAAAAAAATTAAATTTTATATAATTATTTAATTATACCGAGTTAACCGATTTGACCAGTGACCCATCGATTGAACCAGTGACTTAGTGATCCAGTAACCTCACCGGTTCGATTACCGGTTCGGTTTCAAAATCTCTCCGGTGGTTGAAAACTCACCATAGTGGCCAAATAAGTGGTATCAGAGTATGTTCTCTCTAGAAGTTAATTTTTGATCAAGTTCATTCTCTTGTTTTGCATAACAATTCAATCAATGGTAACATTTCGAATGTGTTACTTAATTTCAAAATTTTAACGGTGAGTTGTAATAATTTGAGAGATAATGTGTCACTAGTATTACCAAATGTCACTCTTTTATATTTATCCAACTACTCTTTGTTTTGATCTATTTCTCATTTCTTATGTCACAAGACAAAAGAAATTTTTTTTTTGAAATATTTGGATTTTTCTCATATTCTTTTATCAAGGTAGACTCTGAATTATTGGATGCATTAAAAATCACTACATTATATTAATTTGGAAGGTAATAATCTTAAAGGCCAAAATTTTCACTCAATTGGTATTTTGTCCAATCTAACTTTATTTAGTCTATTCAATAATAGATTATCTGAAATATTGCCTCTCATTAAGAAATTGTGAAAAGTTGTGTTCTAAATCTAAGTGAAAATGAATTTTCAGGAACTATATCAAATTAGGTGGAACAAAATATAATTGTGCTTCAATTACAATCTTATTTATTTAGTGGTAATATTCCCACTACAATATACAAACTTGATTTTCTCAATATATTGAATCTTTCAAAATAATTTATCAAGATCAATTTCAAGTTGTTGTTACAATATGACAAGCATGATTTTTAAAAATGAATCATTCGATTCATTTGATGTTACTATCCCCTAAGATTTTTTTATAAAAGCTACTTTATTTTTGTCTTCACTCATAATCTTACTATACTCATTAGGATATTAAATTCAACTATACACATTCAATGCGTGCCATTGATTTTTCAAGTAACAATCTATCCGGATTGGTACCAATAGTATTGTTTATGCTCGCTCCGTTGCAGTCTTTGAATTTATCCCACAATCAATTGACGGGAATGATTCCACAAGATATGAATAACTTGGTATTATTAAAATCTCTTGATCTCTCAAGTAACTTATTTTTAAAACAAATTTCTCATGTCACGTCTAATTTGTCTTTTCTTAGAGAACTGAATCTCTCTTGTAATAATTTTAAAGGCAAAATTCCATCAGGGATCCAACTTCAAAAATTTCAAAATTTGAGCTATATGAAAAATTTAAACCCATGTAAATCTTCACTCACAAGGATATGCCCACAAGATGAGGAACCACCAAATGAAAAATAGATAAGAGAAAATTATGACAATGATGATGACAACTTTAAATTTTATTTATGGTTCTATATCATGTTAGGATTTATATTTACCACAAATTATTTAGCAATTTGGAGTACAATTTTCTTCAATAGAAAATTCAAATTCTTAAACATAGTATTTTAAAAGTTTAACTTTGTGGTTGAAGTTGTGGCACGATGGTGAATCATTTGTCTATTAAGTATCTGTATCCGAGTTTAAAGTATCCGAGTACAAAGTATTTGAATTCAAAGCATCTGAGTTGGAAGTATCCCAGAACAATACATGGTTGACACCGAGTAGCGATAATTATTAAATAAAGTAACAAATTATATTCAACTTTTTAAATTTGACATGATACTTCTTTAAATATATTTTCTTATATTTTTTAATGCTAAAAATTTGATATATTTTTATTTTATTGTCTTAAATGATAATATTTGAAAAGAATATTTTATTATCATCAATCTTATTTTTCTTTCATTAAAATAAATATGATAAGCTAAGATTATATTTCATTGTTGTAAATGATTTGTTAAAGCATTGTTTTTAATATACATATTAAAAAAATTTAAAAACAAAAATTGTTCGGTATAATTTTGGTTTTACAAAATTAGTAATTTATAATTCTGATCCCATAATTCTTTTTTCTTTGCGGTTTTAGTCTAAAGTATTATTAGGTACCCATTCTTAAATTGGTATATATGTGTGTAATGATTATAATAACAAATTTTATTTATTTTTAATTTTTCATTTTACTAAAATTACACCTCTCTCTCTATATATAATTTACAGGTTTCTGAGGTAGATAATATGATTGGACTTGTTATTCCAACAAAATTTTGAATGTGTGTTATTACTTAGACTGTAACAGTCCAAATCACTCGCTAGCATGATATTGTCTGCTTTGGCACACAAGACTTCGCGGTTTTGTCTTTGACGATAGGGATGATAGCCGAAACCCCCACACTCACTTGTCAAAACGCGTCATGCTAGGGAGAGGTATCCACATCAGTTGGGGAGGGGAACGAAGCATGCCTTATAAGGGTGTGGATACATCTCTCTAGCATGACGCGTTTTGACGAGTGAGTGTGGGAACTTCGGCTATCATCCCTATCGTCAAAGACAAAACCGTGAGGCCTTGTGTGTGCCAAAGCGGACAATATCGTGTTAGTGGGTGATTTGGGCTGTTACAGATGGTATCAGAGCCAGAACCCGGATCGATGTGTCAGCGAGGGTGCTGGACTCCCTTAGGGGGTGGATTGTAAGGGCCCACATCGGTTGGAGAGGGGAACGAAGCATGCCTTATAAGAGTGTGGATACATCTCCTTAGCATGACGCGTTTTGACGAGCGAGTGTGGGGGTTTCGGCTATCATCCCTATCGTCAAAGGCAAAACCGTGAGACCTTGTGTGTGCCAAAGTGGACAATATCATGCTAGCGGGTGGTCTGGACTGTTACATAGACAATAATAAGTTAATAGTTATAATAATTTGACATGTATTCATCAAGGTTTCATTTTAAAATTATTTTAATTTTATCTTTGTAATATGTTGGATGTATGTACTTTGTGATAAAATTGTATTATTAAAATTGTAAAGTATATTTAAAGTTGTTTTTATTGTTTAACAATATATTGTAACAATAATATTTAGGAGACAATAAAAAATCAATTTAAATATAAAATTTATACTATTTAATATTCATTAATTATTGTAAATAAATTTGAGCTATTTAATTTAAACTGATTTATTATTATCTTCCTGTCATTACCGATATTATAATAACTAGCTAGTAGTAATACATTTATGATGCATTAGTGTCCCTCTTACTTTTTTATTTTCACTTGTAATAATTCTTTCTAATATATATGGCTGATTCAACTTCATCCTTCAATTATATTACCATTTTAAATGATGTACCATTTGTAAGTAATACTAACCTATTAATAGAAAAAAAAAATTATGAAACTTTTAACAAAATATAAAAATAATTAACATATATCATATTAAAAGATGATAATTATTATTATGCATGTATATACCAACAAGAAGCCGCAACAATTATATGTTCCGGTATTTTAAGAAATTAAAGGATCAATTGTACTTTTTCATATATAATAAGTTTGTTTTTACATTTTTAACATATAAAATAATGATACATTCAACTAATTCAACATAATTAAAATTTGAAAATAGGTTTTTAGGCTAAATGGAGAGTAAATCTCCAAAATGGTCTTTTAGATTGGGTTCGTGCACTAATATTGCCCCTCAATTTCTAAATGTTCTAAATGCATCCTCCAATTTGAACTCCGTACGAAATTCTGGTCCTTCCACCCAATTCCGGCATGACTCAGCAGCCGGAGTGCTGAGCTGTCGGTTCCACCTCCACGTAGGCTTCATCACCCTCCACCATTACCATCGTTCCTCCTCTTCTCCCAACGGAGCCACTACCCTTTTCTCTTCTTCCAATCCTCCTTTCCCTTTCTCCCTTCCTCAAGCATTGTAGCCCTTTCCTTCTCTCAGTTCACCAGCCTTCAAATCACTACCTCAGAACCACCGTCGCAACCCTTTCTCTTTTCTTCTTCATCTCTTCTTTTCTTTTCTCCTCTGTCCATTGGAGTGGGTGGATAAATCAGAACGGTGTTGTTTTGTGATGGAAGAAAATTGAAAGGTTGCTTGGAGAATATTTCCATACACTTTCAGTAACAATCAGAATCCAACAAACTAAATTAACCTATCATAACCACCTAAAATCAATTAAAACAGAAAATCAAACTAAACTAAGCCTAAAACTGGTGAAAATTAAAACTAAATTCTAAATAAACCTAAACTAATAGGGGAAGTTGGGGTGGTCAGATAGGGAAAGAAGGCAAACCGAAACGTGACGAAGGAGAGGAGGGTTAGTCATCGTGGGTGATGGAAATGACAAGGAGAAGCAGACGAGGGGAGGCAGCAGTAGTTCGGTGATGAGGAACAAAGATGAAGGTACCCGGCTCTTTAGCTGAGAAGAGAAAATGGGAGAGAAAGATGTGGCGGCGATGGAGATGCTGGAAGCTGCGATAGGGCTAGGGTTCGATGCGTGGAAGAGGGTGATGAAAATGGCAGATTGGCAGTGACAATAAGCTCGGGCTCGACGGAAGTGGTTCGCCAAGAAGAAAGCTCGACGTCTCTGGACCTGACGGGGAAGGAGAGGGTAGAGGGAGGAGGTTGGACGCGGTGGTCGCAGATGGTGGAAGCTATGGTGGCTCGCGGTGGTGGTTCAGCCTTAGGCCAATGGGTAAAGGAGAAGAGAAAAGAAGAGATGAAGAAGAAAAGAGAAGGGTTGCGGTGGTGGTTCTGAGGTAGTGATCTGAAGGCTGGTGAACTAAGAGAAGGAAATGGTTACAATGCTTGAGGAAAGGAGAAAGGGAATGAGGATTGGAAGAAGAGAAAATGGTAGTGGCTTCGTTGGAACCGCCAGCTCAGTGCTCTGGCTGCTGAGTCATGCCGGAATTGGGTAGAAGAACTAGGATTTCGCACGGAGCTCAAATTAGAGGGTGCATTTAGAGCATTTAAGAACTGAGAGACAACATTGGTGCATGGGCCCAATTTGGAGGACCATTTTAGGGATTTACTCGCTAAATGGATGCTTGATCAGTTGGCCCTGATTCATCAATAAAATGGCAAGAATTAAAACTTCTACAAATTACATGCAAGTGTGTATTAATTTGATTCTTAGTTAATGTGTATTTAGTATTTATTTGATATATATATATATATATATATATATATATATATATATATATATATATATATATATATATATATATATTTAGCTAATTATATACTATATTTTTTTCTCTTAGAAATTTATGTCATGATGAAATTTATCTATTTTTTGGCATTACAGATTTGTGGTGAACTTGTTAAATATCCTATAAAGTATAAACTATTTAATCTTATTATAGTTAGCCAATAGTAAATTTTTAGACATTTTATTTATAAAAGTGTTAATTCTATATTATAATTCATCTATTCTAATTCATAAAATTTAAATTATTAAATAGAGATGTAGAGATATTTTTAAAATTTTTCAATAATTATTAGAGAATATAATTTTTTTTGAAAAAACTTAAGAAACTCGCAATAAAAAAAATAAACATAATATTGATAAAACTATAATCCGATTCATATATATAGATTTATTTGCACATTAGAATTAAAAAAATAAAAATAAAAATAAAATATTGTTTGACGTCTAATATAATTTGTATTTTTTTTATGGAATCTCTACACTCATAAGAAAAATAAAAACTGAGTTCAATTAACCAAATTGAGCGAAATAAATGACAGATTTGATAGTCAAATTTATTAAGTAGCAAATGTGGAGTTTTTTAATTTTAATATGGGGATTCTGATGGAGTCTAACAGCGTTATGAAGGTTTAGGGTGTATTACAGAAATGTGACGGCGTGGTAAAACAAATCGGACGGAGCGATTTGGTGGGCAGAAATCGGATGGACCGATTTCAGGGTGGAGATGGGTCGCAAATCGGTGCCACCGATTTGAGGACAATAGCCAGGTGTCACGCATGCACGCAGGTCCTGGTTGGCCCGTGACACTCCTTCTCCCAATGCAAGTGATGTAAACCCCTCCCCCCAACATATCATTTTCACTCTTCTTCGTGAATCTCTCTCTCAACCCCACACTTTCCTCTCTGAACCCCACCTCTTTCCCTTCTTTCTTTACCATTGTTGAACCACAAGAAAGGTTCAAAAAATTTTGAAGAAAATGCCAAAAAAAAAGAAAAATTAAAGAAGTAAATCAACCGAAACTTCATATTGTCAACTATCTTGGGCATCCAGATTATGTAAGTTTTTAATTTTTTTTAATATTCTAATTTATTGATAATAATAGTCATAATAGTAGGTTTTAGTTAGTAGTAATGTATATTATAATGGCACTAAATAAAAATTAATCTAATCATGTATGTGTTGTTTGTTAAGTAGTTAGAAATAGAAACTAAAAAATAAATCCTGTATGTTGTATGTCTGAAATGGTTGGAATTTTTTAACCGTTGAGTTGGAATGAATGAGGAAGAAAAAGAAAATCTGTATATCATAGATTAGAATGGATATTAATATGTTGTTGTTGTTATTATCTTATTAGTATTAATAACTGAGTTTAATAAGTTATTATGATTAATAGTAATAACAATATAATAAATTATTTTATTTATGATGACAAATAATTGAATTTTAATTCAGTAAAATTTAGACAATAAATTAGTAATAAATAAATTTAGATTAAGAAATTAATTAATAGTAAGCTGTGTTAGGAATAATAATAATAATGATAATAATAATAATAATAATAATAATAATAATAGAATTGTTTGAAATAATAATAATAATAATAATAATAATAATAATAATAATAATAAAAAAAAAAAGTTAGTTAGAATAAATTAAATCCAGATTAGCTGGGATATTTTTTTTTTAATAATCTGATTTATTGATAATATTAGTGATAATAGTAGATTTATTAGTAATATATATATATATATATAATGAATGAATGAATGAATGAATGAGGAAGGAGAATGAGATGTATACATAACATATTAGACCAAGATATTGATATGTTGTTGTTGTTATTATTTTATTAGTGTTAGTAATTGAGTTTAATGAGTAATTATGAATAATAATAATAACAATATAATAAATTATTTTATTTATGATGACTAATAATTGAAAGATTGTTGTATCATTTACTGTGTATGCTTCAATGCAATTATGATTGGAGTTAGTTATAATGGACATGTTAGGATAATTGTGTTTTTGATAATGTAGTTATATTATGATGGTACTTATAACGGAGATTTGATATTGTAGGGTTCACGGATGTTAATGTGCGAGCATTATAAGCCGCCGGATCGATACAATGAAATTGTTGAGTCACAGTTACGCGAGACTGGCTTTTATTATGTTTCTCAGATTGGAGTGGTCCAATGTCAGTCAGCAATGGTTAATGCACTGGTTGAGAGATGGCGGCCTGAGACTCACACGTTTCATTTTTCGGTTGGTGAGTGTGCCGTGACGTTGGAGGATGTGGCGATGATTCTCGGTCTGCCGACAAATGGACTTCCAGTTACAGGACCGACAATGAGTAGTTTTGAGGCATTGGAAGCCGAGTGCTTGCACCAATTTGGAGTTGCACCGAGGAAGACAGACTGTAGAGGGAGCTTTATAAAATTAACGTGGTTTAGGGGTTTGAAAGATCGTATAGTGTTGAATGATGATGTTCACATTCAGATGTATGTAAAGTGTCACATAATGTTGTTATTTGGGTTAATTATGTTTGGAGATAAGTCTGGTGCAGCAGTGCATTGGAAATTTTTACCTTTGCTCCGTAATTTTGGTGGAATCATATAGTTTAGCTGGGATTCGGCATGCCTAGCACACTTGTATAGGTTATTTTGTAGGGCAACTCGTGTCGATTGCAAGAAGATTGACGGGCCACTGACGTTGTTGCTTACTTGGGCTTGGATCCAGCTACCATTTCTAGCGCCGATTCCCGGCAATTCCCGGTTGTTTTCAATTGCAAACAGGTAATTGTGATTATTGTATGCATTAAAAGAAGTTCTAGATAATGTAATTTGTTTTTCACAAGATAAGTCAATTAATTAATTGTCGGATGGCAGGTGGCGTGACTGGGAGCGTGAAAACTATGGCTACCGATACACTTTGCTTGAGAATTACAGGAGGTTGTTAGATGATCTACAAGAAGGACAGGTATGTTGTAAAATACTAATACCGTATGTAGCTTGTTAAGTGAGTTAATTTTTGGGTACTCATCTGAATTGTTCCATGTGTCCAGTTTGTTTGGCAGCCTTATGGCATTGGAGACATTGACCCAGACTTGATTCCTTTAGCCATCCATCATAATTTGGTTCTTTGGAGTGCCAGAGTGCCACTTATATCCTTTGAATGCATCGAGTGGCATGCAATTGATAGAGTCATGAGGCAATTTGGTATGAGACAGGGTGTTCCTACTCTAGAGCAGGATTTAGGTGCATCACACGGCGAAGTTCTAACTGGGCCTAAGAATGAAGATTGGGCCAATACCCACTCTTCTTGGGTGATGCAGTGGACCAACCGGTATAGTCACATTCTCTCTGATGACTTGGTGCCTTTACATTATCAATTGGAAAGTTACATGGATTGGTACCGAGGGGCATATGGTGACCACTTGCAATTGTCGACCTTGTATTCCAAGAGAATCCAGAAGGTCCTCAGCCACCACCGGCACCATCACCATTACTTCTTTCAATAGCTGACCTAATAGAATCGTGTCGATCAGAGATAAGTCCCACTCCATCACGTGTCACCACATGTTGACGCAAGTTACTCAGGAAAAAGTACCATGCATCCGAAGTCTCTCCCTCCACTATGGCAAATGCAATAGGTACTATGTTGTTATTACCATCCTGTGAGACTGCAACCAATAAACAACCCTTGTATTTTTCATAAAAATGAGTCCCGTCCACCTGCACCACTGGCTTGCAGTGTCTGAAGGCCCTTATACAAGGATAATAGCTCCAAAAGACTCTATGCAGTACACGTATATCAGGAACCAAATCATCCCCCTGGTAAGCAGGCATTGTTTCAAAGTGAACCACTGCAGATGGCTCCTTTTGACACATGGCCTCAAACCATATGGGCAAAGCTTCATACGATGCTTCCCAACCACCGAAAATTGATTCCACCGCCTGCTACTTTGCTAACCAAGCCTTGCGATAACTGATGGTGTAGTTAAACTTTGACTGGACTTCAGCAATGATTGATTTCACCTTTATAGACGGGTCAACTTCTACCAACGGCTTAATTGCTTCTGCAACTGTCTTCGAATCCAACTTCGAATGGTCTTGAGAAATAGTTGACCTGGTACACGTGTGACTTCCATTGTACCTCCTTATCTCCCAACAGTACTTCTTCTGCATTTTGGTTACCCTGATCAACCAGTCACAACCATTGCCATATTCTGTACATTTGGCATAGAATGTCGTGGGTTCCGACTCATATACCCGATAGTCTACACTTCTTCGGATGGTATAATCTTTCATTGCCTTGATTACTGCCTCCCTTGAACTGAATTCCATCCCCACTGTGAACTCACCATCCGCCACAATAGGAAGGGCTGCATACAGCAAAAGAAAGAAATCCTTTATTATGTCCTCAGTAATAAATTACTTACTACAACTCAAATACTAAACACACTAGAACTATATAAGCCTATAATAGTCTTTTTTTTTTTCGCTGATCTATCTACGCAAAGAACCACTGAATACAATTCATAATAAAGAACTACCTATTAATAAAAAAAAATCAAATGCTATGGTCACAAATGACTATCCACATATGTTACACATCTGACTTATTTATCAGCTACATCAGAGTTTCACATGTCTATCTAGCTTTACGCACCTGAATTCATATATTGCGGAAACTCCGGTGCGTGCATAGCCTCCAAATCCAACGACCGCATGAAAGAAGGATCCTGAAACGGATGCGGGTTTGCTACTGCATTTGCAACTTCTGCCACATCTGCGTTCATATCACTGCCAGTTTCATCTTCGTCTTCACCTGGACCAACGATCTCGTAGTTACTTTCAAATTCATCCTCGCTTTCACTATTATAATCTTCCAACTCAATATTACGGTCTGCTTCGGATTGCTCAAACTCAATATACAACTCGATGCACGACATTCGGTGGCGATTATCCATATACAATGAAAACATTTCATGCATACTCGCTTCATCTGTGACGTACTTCGTCTGAAATTGAACGAACCCACCAAACACAGATAACGGATACCGGTACAAAATACACGATACTCTCCTAAATATTTGAGAATCTATCTTCTCACAAATCACCCCTTTCAATTCCTCAAATGATAATGTGAACGGAATAACATCTAATGGATTCTCACACACAAATTGAACCCCCTCATATGTTTCCAATAAAATCTGCCCGTAATAATAAATTTTCAACACAACTCTATTATCCATAATAGTATACGTACTTGACTAAACTCACTATTCCAGAAATTTATTCTACTTCAACAGAGAGGAAAAAAGAAAGAAAAATCAGAGGAGGAGACGAAGAACAGCTGGGACGAGGAGAGGAAGAACAGTTGGGACGGTTACGAAGAATTGAATGCGACTTCTGTGATATTTTTCATCTTAGGAATGCACTTACAGGCAAATCGTAGGGACCGACCGTGTTCGTATCGAAATTTGTGCGCATCAGAAATCGGTGGGTCCGACCGGTCCCCTCACGGATTAAAAAAAATTTCCTCTCCCTTGAAATCGGTGGGACCGATTTCCTTCCTCTTTGTTAACCCACAAATCGGTTGCACTGATTTCTAGCTCAACAACCTCACATAATTCGGTCCCACCGATTTGTGTTCTTTCCTCAAATTGCTTGAAATTGGTGGGTCCGATTTCTTTTCCACAAGATTCCAAACTCAACGCTGTCATAACAGGGTAATTCACCTGTAATGATCATAATTCAGCTAAACTCACACCAATAAATCATATAAAAAAAAATGAGCCGCAAATGTGAGGAGGAGTCACCAAAAATAAAATGTGAGAAGCTTAATGAATTAGTTGGACACTGAAAAAAATAAGGAAGACAACCCCTTCTCCGTCATCGCACGAGCTTCTTCTTCTCCTTTTCTCACCCACAGCGCCACCGCCGGCCACCCTAACCGCAGCAGCTACCTTTTCCTTCTTCTCCTCTTTTTTAAACACTGAACCAGTAGAACACAGCCTCTGTCTCTCTCGTTCTTTCTCGTTCGCAGAACAAAGCAAGCTCAAGCTCCACCACTGCGGCGCCTCTCTCTCTCCTTTTATCCCCCTCAGTTCTGGCTCGCATATCTTCTCAGTGCCACAGCCATCATCTCCTCCAGTCAATGCCGCGGCTACCTTCGCGCAGCCCTAGCTCTGTGGCGACCAAAATCGGTTCCACCGTCAGCCGCGGTTCCACCTCTCTCTTTCCCCTGTTCGAACCGTAGAGACCTGGGCATCTTCTTTCCCTCTGCCCTGTTTTGATTGTCTCTGCTTCCAGGTTTTAGTTTCAAAATTCTTTTAATTTCTGTTGAGTTCAATTAATTTTGTTTTGTTAGTTTGATTTTAGTAATTAGTTTAGTTAGATTTGTTTTCTGATTAGTGGATTTTTAGGTTGTTAAAATAGGATTAGATTAGGTTTTGATTCTGGATAGCTGAGAAATAGGAGAGACGGTTTCCAAGGCCTTGTTTGGTAAACAGGAATTGGGAAGAAAATGAGAGAGAGAGAGAGAGAGAGAGAGAGAGAGAGAGAGAATGACGAATTAAAACGAAAGGTTTAGGGGCGTAGGGAGGGAGACGAAACTATTGATTCCGCTACTGTGTAATTGAATGGAATTGCGTGCACAATAGAATTAGAGATAACACCGAAAACAAAGAATCGTGTAGAATCAAGGGAGCTAGGGTTTGCGATGAGTGAGAGTAACAGCAACAGCAACGGGGTGAGCAATATCAACATAACAAGATTTTGTGTTTTATGTCAGTAATTTCCACAACCACTAGGTTTTTCTTTTTCCATTTCTCTTTCTGTTTCTGTTACATAACAAGATTTTGTGTTTTATGTCAGTAAAATTGGGCAAGTTGTTGGCACAGTTTACAAGGACATGAAGGGACCACTCTTTCCTACCATTGCTGTTCATAGCCAAAATGAAGAGTATGTTCTATCACCATGAATTCTACTATTCTAGTATTAACCGTCCCTACCTGTTTTATCACACACTATTTATTTTCCAATGTAGTAGGTGTTCCTTCTTGCTATATATGAAGTCATCATCAATCTGATTATAGTAGTAAACGGCATTGAGATTTGAGTAGTTATTTTTAATCTTAAATTGTCATTCCTATGCTGAGCATGCATTTGCTTACCTTTGAATTTTCAGTTCTGCTTCACTAAATGAATGTGCCAGACTATTTTCAGTTCTGCTTTCCATATTATGTGAAGCTCAGTAAAAAAGGTTACCGTTCACTGATAACAGCGACGATCATGACATGTTGATTCCTTACTTGGCAACTGAAGCATGGATAAGATCTTTAAACTACTACATCATAGATGATTGGAGGCCATGGCACACAAATGGCCAAGTTGCAGGGTATTCCTCTAATTATAGTTATGTAACTAAGGGTCCGTTTGGGAAACACCAAAAAGTTACTTTTTTCAACTTTTGACTTATAGAAAGTTACATTAATGTGTTTGGTACAATTTTTTAGATAAACTTTTAACTTTTCAAAAAGTTATTTAAGAGCTTTTGAAGAAGTTAAAAAATGTGACTCCTCCTATTTTCAAAAGCTATTTTATCACTTCTATTTAATGCACAACTTTAAAACAAGGACTTCTATAATAACTCTCCAAACTCAAAATAACTTATTTAAAAGTTAATATTAATAAAAGTCCTTATATTTTAAGCTCCTTTTTCAAAAGAACTTATTTAAGAAGTTTAGCCAAACTGGCCCTAAGTTGAACTTGTCCATAGAAAGTAAGTTATATAGTTAATGAATGTTTTTTCTTATGCAGATACCCAAGGACTTACTCATGGCTGAGGTGAGGACAAGGTTAGGCCCGCCTCCTCAGCCATTCTTTTGAATTTCTGTTGATGTCTTTATTGTATTTAGCAGCTGCTCTCTTTGATGTTCTCATTTTATGTTTTACCTCGCTATTGATATTTGTTGATCAGGTTCTTGAGTGTTTTGAACTTCAACCCGATAACAGTGTGTTTCTAGAGCTGATTCCTATTTTTCCCAAGGTTATTGTTCTAAGTTTTTCTTATTTCAATATCTGATATTGATTAGACAAGTTTTAATACTCTGGTTTTATTATTATTATTATTTTTTGCAGTCTCATGCTTCACAGATTCTTGGATTTAAGTTTCAATATTATCAGCACATGGAAGTCAGCTGCCCTGTTCCCTTTGGGCTCTATAAGCTCACAGCATTACTGGTGAAACAAGATTTTATTGATATTGATATTGCTGATGATGATATTGTCTTGTGGTATAATTTTAATTTATCTATCTACTCTGCTCTACACTTGTCACAGTTTTTTGATGGATATGAATATCATGAGACATCATTTGGGCAGACTTACCAATGTTACCCTGCGTCGTTTCTTGAGAAGGTTAGCATTAACTTTGTGCATCCCTTGCTAAGTTTTTCTTGGCACTTAAATATGAGATATGAGATTTCAATTCTAAGGATCACCAATTAAATATGAGATTTCATTTTGCACTTATTTAATGCCCCTTGAATATGTGGGTTGGGCACGGAAAGAGGATCCATCAATTTTATTTGTAATTTTCTTCATGCAGTAATTAATAATCACATTTATCCTAACTATAGGTTCAATTTGTTATATGAAGAATGCATTGAGTTTAATAAGCTGGGACTTAGAGATAATGTTGCGCAGATATGTGTACTAGAGGTATATTGTATTCACATTCTAGTTGTAATTGCTTTGCCTAGTTCAATTTCTGTTAAAAAAAATTGAGAATCCTTATTTATCTTAAATGTTCACTCCTTTATTAATTTTCTGGTAATTCTTATTTGTATTCTACTCCTTTGAACAGTTCAAAACTCAAAATGGATCTGTCCCATCAAGATGATTTCTCCCTTTTTTGGCTACATGACTTTGAACTTTTCTCCTATTATATTTTTTGGTTTTTGAGTAAGTGGAAGTATCTCGAGTTCTATTTATACTGGAAGAAAGAGCCTTCAGCCTCCTACATGACTTGGCAAATGGGATTTTGCTGCAAGTTTCTTATAGTTATGACTGAACAAGATTAACTTTGAACTATGCAATAGCTTGGAGTGTGATATTTTTAGTACTTCTACATGAAATTGCTAACCATTGCTTTGGGGACCATTTTGCTTCATATAACTCCAACCAAAATGCTTTCATGACAGCTTTTGGATGGAGCTTTTTTTTTTGGGTTGCTTTCTTAAAATTAAATAATTATTTTAAACAGTTTTTCAAAACCAATCAATAAATTAATTGTATGCAATTATACATTGTTGTTGTTTTTAGTCACTGGTTGCACCCTCTTTTGAATTGGCATAAAGGTGAATAATTTTATAACCCTACTTACCTTAGTATGTTATATTTGACTTCTTTTTCTTTCTTATTGAGATTAATATCCTCCAACTCACATCAAATTTGGATAACTAGGATGTGTTGCTAATATTAGCTTCTAATTAAGGTACATACGGTGAAGCATAACTTATTGTTTGGATTATTTGGTTGGTGTGTAATGCTTGCATTGCATAACTTATTGTTTGGATTGGATCAGACGTCTGGCATTTATCTAGTGTATATGTATATAGGACTTTCCCTGGATATGTTATGACTTATGAGATTGGAAAGCTATTCTTTATATATAAAACTTAGTTGGTTTAAGGAGTGGAAGGTAAAAGTAATATATATATATATATATATCATGCAAATCATATAAATTATTTTAAGAACAAGATTATTTTCTTATATCATAGTACTTTTTTTATGTGCAGAGCCACTTTCTTATTGACGATGATGATGAAGAGTTTTTTTTGGAGGGCTTTCAAGTAGGATGATGATGAGGATGAGGACTATGATGATGATGAGGATGAAGATGACACAGAAGACCATAGCTGATAGTTTTAGTATGGTTGAACAATATACTGAAAATTATATTGATGTATCAATACATTTTGTTTATGTTTTGAATTATATTGACTTGCTTGTTTATAGTACTTTTCTTTTAGTTTGATAATACGATAAATTTGTTTATTTTTTAAAATATTATAAATATTCGAATACAAATTAGATAAAAATTTGTATTTATTAAATTTATATTTATTTTGTAGACATGATTATTTTGCAATGAAAAAACATAAAA
Source organism: Arachis ipaensis (assembly GCF_059453495.1). Classification (NCBI taxonomy): domain Eukaryota; kingdom Viridiplantae; phylum Streptophyta; class Magnoliopsida; order Fabales; family Fabaceae; genus Arachis; species Arachis ipaensis. Next base: position 10,305,615 of record NC_142444.1, read on the forward strand.
AAAAAATTCAATTTTACCTTACTGACGGATTTACAGACGAATTTTCTATCTATATTCAGGGTTTGGAATGGTTTTCCAAAGCTCTAATTACCGTCCAAAAATCTGTTGTTAATTACCAACGGAAAATTCGTTGGTCTCTAATTATCAACGGAAAATCTGTCGGTAAATTACCGACGGAAAAAAATCTGTCGGTAAATAATTTCCGACGAGGACAAGTTTCTAGTTGTGCGACCTTAAGGTTTTGAATTGGATGTGATGTCTTTTCATCTTATGTTTTCTTACTTGGTTCTTCTCTGAAGTCTCTACGGTAGTCGAAAGCTTCCTACGGTGACCCAACAAGTGGTATTAAAAGTTGATGGTTAATCGGTCTGATAATTTAAAAATATTTAAAGTAAAATATTAAAAGTCTTTCAGGTGACTCAACATAATCAAATTGATAAAATAATTTTAAGTATTGTATCGTTTTTGTCCCAAACGTTTGGGGCAAGTCCCAAAGTTGTCCCTAATGTTTCAAAATTTACTCAATGTTGTCCTGCCGTTAGGGATCCGTTAACAGAATTGGTGGCGGGACAAAATTGAGACGATTTTGAAACGTTAAAGATTTAAATAGGACGAAAACATTGGAGACAAAAACAATACATAAAAATAAATTTTAATTTTATCCTTCAATAATATCAATTTTTTACTGTACATAGTATTCAATTATTTTTTAATCACATCTAAGTAAATTACAATTAATCACACTACTTTTATTTTAAATAAATTAACTTTTTTATAATTTTACTTTTAAAATAATGTAATTTTACAATTCGACAAAGTATCCGTATTTGTTAAGTTGTTATAACATTCTGGAAGTTGGTGGTATGCATGGGATATGAATGCGTCCGGATTTTGAGCAGTCCCTAATAAGGCAATTCATTATTGCCGGATGTGCGCGCGGATCGTGAGCATCTCCTAACAAGGCAACTAATTTATGTTATATTGGTCAATGCCAAATAGATGCATGCACATCCGCAACGGTTAATTACCATTCTACCCTATAAAAGAGATGTTGCACCTTCACCTTTACATACATCTTTTTGTGCAAACATCATGTCTCTAACAACAAATGTAGTGGTCCCAAATGTTGTCCTACAATCATCATTCACCATGCCGGTCATCGGCTTTGGAACTGCCGCCATGTCGAACGACAGCGACACCCTCAAAGCAGCCGTGATTGAGGCCATCAAGCTCGGTTACCGGCACTTTGACACTGCTTCCATTTATGGCTCCGAACAAGCTCTCGGAGAGGCCATTGCTGAAGCCCTTAAACTTGGTCTCATAAGCTCTAGGGATGAACTTTTTATCACTTCCAAGTTATGGTTGTCCGATAATCATCCCCATCTTGTTCTTCCTGCTCTACAAAATTCACTTAAGTAAGAATCAAGATACATTATGACTCTTTAATTACCTTGTATCAATATATGTTCATGTCAATTAAAAAAAAATCATTAATGTGAGTGTTAATATTTTCATGTGAATATGATAATTGAAAATCGTTCAATAATTTATATGCAGTTTAATTGTTTCACGGTGGAAATTCAGGTGCAGTCGACTTCACGTAAAGTTGATACCTGAGAGCTGTTAAGTGATTGGACTGATTTGACTAAATTTTCATCTAACGACTCTCAGATATCAACTTTACGTGAAGTCGACTTCACCTGAGTTTATATATAACACGTGTCAACATCTTAATTTATATCTTGATGCATGCACGCAGGACTCTTGGATTAGAATACTTGGACCTTTACTTAATCCACTGGCCACTGACTACAGAGCTTGAGCTGAAGAAATTTCCTTATGATGAAGATGACTTGTTGCCATTTGACTTGAAGGGTGTGTGGACCTCAATGCAAGAATGCCAAAACTTGGGTCTCACTAAATCAATTGGAGTCAGCAACTTCTCTTGCAAAAAGCTTGAAAATCTCCTCTCTTTTGCTAGTATCCCTCCTGCGGTTAATCAAGTAATTAAGCTTTTTTATATATAATTACACACATAAATATTAATTTTAGATAAATGACATTTTCAATCTAACATTGGATTTATTCGAAGTCTAAAACAACTAGTTATAATTAAAAAATAAAGCTCTATTCGATTCTCAACCATTTAAATGATTATTGGTCTAAGTGGACTTTGATACAGTATCCGTCTAGACCAATTATTTAAAGGAAAAATATGAGGAGCCAATGGAATATTTGTACAATGTATACAATGAAGGTTTAGGAAATATTAGAGATATAATCATTAGTGTTACATTTTTTTATCAGCTTTTTGGAAGATGTTTATTATCCTTAGTACTCGGATGGTTATTCTAGATAGTATGGGAGATGTTCATTTTATAACTCATATAACTCATTGTACACATTGTACAAATAAGTCATTGGGACTCTTATTTAAATGGTTGAAAATGAATTACAAATTTTCAAAACAAATTATCAAAAGTCGAAAAGAATTTCTACTCTTAATTTTGTTCATTTATTAATAGTTACTAAACTAAATACGTACTAAACCAATCACCAACAGGTGGAATTGAATCCTTGCTGGCAGCAGAAGAATTTAAGAGAATACTGCAAAACTAAAGGTATTGTGGTAACTGCATATTCTCCTTTGGGAGCTAAAGATTCCTTTTGGGGTGGTAATCATGTTATGGACAATGAACTACTGAAGCAAATTGCAAATGCTCATGGAAAAACAGTTGCTCATATAAGTCTTAGATGGCTCTATGAACAAGGTGTAACTTTTGCAGTGAAGAGCTACAACAAAGAGAGAATCAAACAGAACTTGGAAATATTTGACTTTTCACTTACAAATGATGATTATCAAAAGATTAATCAAATTAAACAAGAGCGCAAGGTGAAGAACGGTCCCACTGGATTCGAATTTGCTGAAAATCTTTGGGATGGAGAAAATTAGATAATGTTATGTATTAAATTCTTATTTTATTTTTAAAAAATAAAAATAAAATAAGAATTTAATTAATATTATGCATTTATGTTTAGTTATATATTTTGCATCTTTAGTTTGTCTTTGTCTTGTGTGGAACTGTAATAAAATACGAAGACAAATAGTCTTCAAATAAAGGGACTTGTATGTTCTCAATAATTCAATGATATTCCTGTCTTTGATGCATGTTTAATTCAATCTTATGAAAAGTATTTTTCTATATATCTTTTATATTTATATTAAAAAATTAATTTGGATTTTTCTGGTCGTTGGTTCATTAGCTAATCCATTTAAATAAGTGTTGGTGATTCAAATTTTGTTTTGTATATGCTATAACATATTAGTCAATGACAAATTCTTAAATGGAGTTTAGATATGCAATGAACTAATTTTTAATTTGTCGTCAGACAAGTGAGAAACAAAAAAATTATATTAAAAATAATTGATATATATATATATATCTAGCGTCAAACATGCTAATGTAGGATGTTTTGATATTAATTTTCGGAAAAGTATAGGGAGATAATAAATTTAGTGAACAATATAGTGTGCTTTTATCTTATTGGACCAATTTTAAAACTCATTGTTTACATTGTTTACGAAAGTTATTGTCTACCTAGTAAAATCGTAATTTTTTTTACATCTCTCTACTTAATGTTATTTATAAAAAGTAATATATATTAATGATGATAATTGTTAATAATTAATTATTATATGGTGAATTTTGTTAATAATTACAAGATTTTATACCATATATTTTTTTAATAACTATATTACTTTTTTCTTGTATTTCAATAGACATTATTATGTATAGCATGTTTTATTTATAACTCATGAACATTATTTTAGAACCACAATGCCTCTTGTCATAATTTTTTCTGCTTTAACTATTTCTTATAACAATAATGTATTTTTTTATTGAAGTTACGATATGTAATTAAAAAATAAAAATGCAATCAAATTAAGGATTTTATATATATAAAGAATCAATTAAGAAGTCTAACCGAGATATAATGAGAATCAATTAAATAATAATGTGAATGAAGATTTTGAATAATAGGTAAGGTTGGACGAAAACTTTATGATATTTTTAAATTGATTTCTTCTTACTTATCTATTTAAGAAAATAATAATATAGATTTTGTTTTATTCATCAATTCACACCATTCTATTTTAGTTATTCTATTTATAACTATGTTATTGTATTGTAACGTGATAATTTTTATTAATCATATACAAAATTGTAATATAAATTTATATCTTTTCAATAATTACTAAAAAATATTTATTATATAATGAATAATTATTTAAAAATATCTATATAACGAATAATATATCAAAATAATTGTGCAAAATATCTATATTCTATATAATAAATAGAATATATACAGAATAAATAAATTATTAAATAATAAATTTAAAAAATTTTAACAAAAAAATTTAAATAAAATTTTTTTGTGTGCATGACATGATACACTAATATTATATATATTCCATGAAGAGAAGAACCACTCTTTTAGAAAAACAGATTTGGCAACAAAATTATGAATTCCTTATTATCTTAAAAAGAATTAATATTCAATTTGACTTTTAAAATTTTTGGTTTAATTTAAATAAATTTTTAAAATTTTGATTGATTTCAATTGGACCTCCAATTTTATAATAGTAATTTATATTAGTCTTTAAATTTATTTTTATTAACAATATACTGATTTAGCACGTTAACTTATTACATTGGATAAAACAAAACAAAATTATTTTATATTGTTATTTAATCTTCAATAAAATGACGTCTTCGCATAAAACATACATCTTTTTCACTAGTGATAGTTATAAAATAAAATTAAAATGGCGTTATTTCATTAAAGATTAAGTATAAAAAGATGTCGTTTTTTTTTATATGGCAAATTAATATACAAAATCAACACACTATAAACGGAGATGAAATTAATGGGTAATGCGAATTATGATAGTAAATTTGAGATCCAATTTAAAATATTTAAAATTTAAGAAGTAAATAGACAAAAATATACATAAAAGAGTTAAAAATAAACAAAAATACATACAAAAGATTATAAACATTAAAGTAAGATTATTTTTTAAGAACGAAAGTATTGTATCGTTAATACATCATCTGTAAGGTATCGGGTGTGTTTTTGTCTACCGAATTCAATTTTCAATTATATTTTAATATTTATGAACTTTGGTCACTACAACATTTTTAAGCTATTGCAACATGTGCGATAAATAATTCTTAAAAAGTGTTGTCTAAAATGGTTAAAAGCATCACTTAAAATTTATTGCAAAAAAATAAAGCTAATACAACACCTTATTAATAAGTGTTTTTTTTATCAATTTAAAAAACATATAAAAAACGTTGTTTTAATAAATTAAACAAGCAACATTTATAATATTTATATATTACACTTATCAAATGTTGCTATATTAAATATACAAAAATAACTATTATAAAAATAATATATTACTTTTTCTAAAAGTTGCCTTTAGATTTATTTTAAACTTCACGTTTTAAGTGTTGCTTAAAATTTTTTAATATTTTTTAAAAAACAAAAATAAACTATATGGTGTGCAGAGAAAGAGAAAAAGAGGGAGAAGAAAACCCCAATCCATTCTAAAATGTTTCGTTCCTAAAACCATAACCCTAACAAAATTCCTAAAATATTTCAATTAATAAAATCACAAAATCCTCAATCCATTCCAAATGTTTCGTTCTTCTGTTGTTCTTCAATCCATTCGATGACGATGCACATTTTTTTATTGAGCTTCGATCTCAATCTCTACTCGCTAATGAGCTTCGATTTTTTCTTCTCGTGAATGTGCTTCGATCTTCTCTGCTCATCAATGTGCTTCGATCCTCTACTCCTCTCCTCGTTGAGCTTCGATTCTCTACTCGTTGAGATTCGATCATCTGCTTGTTGAGCTTCAATCCTCTACTTCTCTTTTCGTCGAGCTTCGATCCTCTCTGCTCGCGTTCATCACCGCTAGTCACTGTTCGATTATCACTGCTCGTATTTTTGGTGAGATTCTCGTTTTTGACATTCTTTTGCAGGTATTGATGATTCTACTGTTCTTTTTTCTGCTCTATTTTAACACCTGTTTATATATCCTTCCTATTGACAAGTTTAGGTCATACAAATAGCATTCCTGTTGTTACTTTGGAAGGTTTGGGTGGTGATGGTGTTTTTGGAGGGTTTGGGTGATGGTTGTTGTGGGTAGCAGGCGAAGGAGCTTGAGAAATTGGTGATAGAACATATGGAGGATTAGATGATGGTTGTTATGAGCAAGGGAAGGAGCCTGTGGTGGAGTTGGAGTATGATAAGGTGGTTGAGAAATTGGTTATTAGAATTTTATAATTATTTTAATTAGAATTTTATTATTAGTTATTTTGTCTCTTTTATAATTATTTTTTATTGTGCACAAATTTATTTATTAATTAAAATAATTACACATGTATGAACAAAAAAATTTATTGTAAATTTTAATTTTTTATATTTTTATTACAAAAATAATTTTTATTTTTATCAAAAAGGCAACCCTTTTATTAGTTGCATATTTTGAATATTAGACAATACTTGTATGGTTGCATATCCAAAAGAAAAAACAACATTTGTATAGGTTGCATATCCAAAAGAAAATGCAACACTTGTATAGGTTGCATATCCAAAAGAAAAGGCAATACTTTAAAGGGTTGTATATTCAAAACTAATAGGCAACATTTCAAAAGATTGCAAATTCCAACTTATATAAGCAACACGTAAAAGAGTTGCATTTTATTGCAAATAGACAACACTTCAAAGGATTGCAAATTCCAACTTATAAGCAACACGTAAAAGAGTTGCATTTTATTGCAAATAGGCAACACTTTTTAGTAGTGACCAAAATACGAGAGAAGAGACAACACTACAAAAGTGTTGTCTCAAACACACATTTGAAGTGTTGTTGTTTTCAACCAAAGGAAACACTTACCAAGTGTTGCTCTCAAAAGCGTTGCTTTTGAAACAAAAAAGTGTTGCCTTAATCTAAGGCAACGGCTACATATGCAACGCCGACAAAAAACGTTGCCTTAGGCCCAAAAGTGTTGCCATTGATCAAAAGCAACTTTTTGTCAGCCTTTAGGCAACACTTTTTAAATGTTGCCTCAACTTGAAAATGTTGTAGTGGGTGTATACTTTTATCCACTTCAAACTCTTTTATATATATTTGGTAATATTAGAGAGACAAAAAAAAATCAAAACTTATCTTATTTAGTATATTCATTAATTGTTATAATAATTAATTAATGCTAAATAAAGTAAGTTCTAACTGTTTTTAACTAATTTTTTTTGTTATCAAATATTTTTTATATGAGAGCTGTTACACTTCCAAGTCTTTTTGACAACCAAATTTAATCAAATTGGCCAAAATCCAACAAAAACCAGTTTCATTAGTGGAGAAGGAGGAGATGAGAAAAAATTTGATCAATACTTAACAGTATGTAAGTGAACCTCAGTTAATTCACAAATAAACCAAAATTAGTTCAGATTTGAACAAACAGTAAAAAACTCAATTATCAACAAAAACACATCAAAATTATTTAATAATGGCACTAGAAAAAATTATAACCAATAAAGATGTTAGCAAAATATTTGTGTTGTTAGTGATGACGATAACGAAAGAGAAAGATAACAAAAATGGAAAAGAAGAAGCAGAAGACGCAGTATTAGAGAAGGAGGAGGAGGAGGAGGAGGGAAGAAGAAAAATCTGCGTAGGTTGTCAAACGAGCTAGCTCGGCCCATTAAGCCCGCAGGATAAATGGACTGACCCGTTTAAGCCCGTTTTATTCACGGGCCACAATTTTTTAGCCCGGACCGTTTATGGTCAGCCCTATGGGTTAAACAGGCCAGTCCATTTATTCTTTTATTTTATTTTTTGAAAAATATTTTGACAAAAAATACCACTTTTAAGTCAAAAACCTTTAAACAATAATATTTTTTTAGTTGATGGATCGAATTTTCGGGTCGGATCGGGAGAAATACCAGTTAAAAGTGCAACTTTTTTTAAAAAATGTTAAAAAAAAATTAAACGGGTCACCCGTTTAGCCCGCGGGCTAGCCCGTTTAACCCGTCATTTTTTTAGGTTAATCGGACTCAGCCTGTTTAACCCGAAATTTAAACGGGCTTAATTTTAGAGATAAAGTCTATCCATTTAAAATGGGTAAACGGGCTAACCCGATGAATTTAGCTCCCTAAATCTGCGTGCGCAAATTTGAAAAAAGAAGAAGAAGAAAAAGAAAATAAAGAAGCGACGATAATAAACTTGTGCGCGTGATTTTAAAATACTTGGTTCGACTTGGTTAGGACTTAAATATAAAAACTTATTCTTTCGATATATATTTTTGTCCATTTACCCAAATTTTAAAAAATAAATTTAAATTATATCATAAATTTTATGACCAATTTGTTTATTTAATTTAATAATACTAATATAATAATAATTATAGGACCAAATTAAATCAATGGTTGAATATTTTTTTGAATTTGAGGATCGATCTACTTTCATATTCAAAAGATATTATTTAATTTAATTTAATAATAATATAATAATAATAATATAATTATTATTATTATTAAGATAAAGGATGTAATTTAGTGTCTGTTGATATTATCGGTTTTAAATTAAAATAAAGATATTTACTTAATAATAGTTACATTTTTTTTTTTCCTTTTACACGGATGTTGTTATTATTTTTGACACGGATGTCATCATTACCTAATACCCTTTTTTTTAATGGAATCAAATTAATGTTATTAATAAAACAACATGTGAAATATAAACTTATACGCATGATTGTCTAATAATTATATTTATCATCGAATTACTGATAATTTTTTACGGTGATTTGATTTAGAAATAAATGATACATTTGTGGTTTTACGAGAATGTTTAATAATTAAAGAAAATTAATTAAAAATAGCCATAATTTATTTTATTTAATATTTATTAATTATTACAATAATTAATAAATACTAAATAATTAAAATAAGACAAGTGCTTGTTGTTTTTTTTTTTTTTTCTTAGCATTAGGAGGTGATTTTATTACGTCAAATTTGGCAGAAAAATACAACGGTGTGTTAAAGATTTCGATAAAAGAATATCCCAAAGTAATCATAGGCAATAATGTCTCAATAATATGGTGATTTATGATAAAAATAAATAAATTTAGTCTATAATTATTGATAATTTCCATTTAAAATAAAACCCTGAAGATTATAAATATCAAATTTAGCATTGAAAACGAGAATTTGAATTTGCTTGCACTTTAATTTAGATAGAATCATATATCATATATAGAAGAAGAGCAAAAGTCAGAAAAACACAGGAGCGAAGTTGTTCACTATTTCTAAGGCAAGATTCTTATAACTCTATGATTTTTACTGTTTATGAATGTTCATATATTTTGTTTTGGAAGCAAGCAATTTTTCTTATAGTTACATGACAGAAAATTAGCAATAAGATTTGGAAGAGTTGAATTGTTTGAGTTTTTAGAATTTTTTATTTAAACTTTTAAATCAAATTATAAAAACAGTATTTTCGTATCAATCTATTTTTTTCTTTTATAAACTCATATTTTTTTATTTGTCTTATGCTATATATTTTTTTTTGGAAATAATAAGAATTGAACTCTAATATTTTTTTTTTGTCATGGAAGCTATGATACTATGTAATGAAATCACTTCTTCTAAAAATTTAAAGTTTAAACTAATAATATATATATAAAATTTTATTTTTTAATTAAATTTGTGCAAATATATAATCTGAACAATCCTTCGTAAACTAAATGTCACGTATAATTCTCGTAGGATATAAAACCAGTGTAAGCAAATTGTCTTTAATATTAGAGAAAAAGATAAATAGGTCTCTGACCTTTTGTTCTGCGAACATTTTTGTTCCTGACCATTGAAAAATACTTTTAAATCTTTGACCTTCACAAAATTTGGACGGATCAGTCCCTCCTTCCAAATGCCTCCGTCAAGGACTGATCCGTCCAAATGCCTCCGTCAGAGATTGATCTGTCCAAATTTTGTGAAGGTCAGGGACTTAAAAGTATTTTTCAATGGTTAGGGACGAAAATGTTTGCGGAGCAAAAGGTCAAAAACCTATTTGTCTTTTTCTCTTAATATTAATTAGACAAGTGAATAATTTCTATAGTTAAGCCATATATATATATTACGTAATTATTTAATTATTTTTTAATGACCATTATTTATATTTATAAAATATAGTTTTTTATATAATAATATATAATTAAATGTACGTGTAGAATATCTTTAACAAATTGATAGTGTATCGCTACTATATATTAACTTGCAAAAGATGAATGAATATTTGCATGATTGTAACTAAAATTAAATTTATGAAAATTAACAGCATTCTAAATGGGTTGCTTGATATTCGTCCCCAAATTAAATTTGGTTTTTAAGTTAAAATTTATTTTTATCCCTTTATGATGATTTATGGGCCTTTTTCTTTGCTGTTTACACTTAATTTACTCTCGTGTCTTAATTATTCACTACTCATTTCTTTTGTCTAACATATTTTATCTCCTAATTTCTCCTTATAATGGAGATTGTTGTATTTTATTGTCCACTATTAGTTTAAAAATTAAAGTAATCACCATTATTATCAATAATTGCAATTAAAATAAAAACACTTAGAAACATATATAAAAATTTGTCAATTTTAGATATAATTGTCATTATGCACGCTACAAAAAATATGCTGAATACTAGTTAACTTTTTAAAATAATATCAGAGTTGTTAAGATAAAAAATCTAAAATTCAATTATTTTTAATTTATTATTCCCATTATTTTAAATAAATAAATAATGAAGTTTTGTATAATGCAAAAATAGATATATGCTTATTCACTGAAATAAACGATTTGTGACCCATTTACTTTGGATTATATATAATAGAACAATGGGAGGACATAAATCATGCAATTCCACCAAGAACAAGGCAAAGGCATTGTGGGAAAAAGTCAACCCATGGAAAAAGGGTAAAAAGAAAGAAGGACATTGTCACGACGAAGATAAAGAAGAAGAAATAGAACTTTCTTCTAAAAATATGCCTGAAATTGTTGTAAATATCCCAAATTGTCCTTTGTCATCTGGCTGTCCCGGCGGCATGCCTACATTCTCTTGTTATCCGCCGCCATATTTTCCTCCGGGAAACCCGGCCGGCATGGGAAGCTCTTTAGGGCATGCGCAATATCCTATGCTTCCGCCGTGCCCTTTTCCTCCGGGCGGTCGCAGCATGGCGGCGAATACTTCGGGTTATCCTCCTCTTCGTCCATGTGAGGAGCAGCAAAACAATGGCTATATTGCGGCTTCTAATTATTTTAGTGATGATAATACTAAAGGTTGTAACATTTCTTAAGAATATGATGAGCGACTGAAGTAGTAGGTATATAATAGTTGCAACATGGTGAACCAAATATATACAACTTAATCACTATGATTGAGAGAGGGGGGAGGGGTTATTATATGCCCATTATAGAAATTGAAATAATTGAGTTATATTTATTTTATTTTTTTCTAATAATAATGATATTATTATACATATATTATACTAGATAATTTAGTTATTTTTTTTCAAATTAGAAATGAGATTGAACTCGAAATTAGAGGATAAGAGACTATGTCATTTGAACTATAACTTGTTGGTAGTAATATTTTTTTGATGATCTAATATTCTATATGAATCCTGTTAAAGAACCAATAGAGTATTTATACAATGTGTATAATGGGCTATTTATTTGGCCCAATATGAGTTAAAAAATAATATCCAGGATAGAATACTACTAATTTATCAAATACAATACACCCATACTATCCAGAATAACCATCCAGATACTAGGGATAATAAACATCTGATATCCTACCGAATCGAACATCCCTAAACCTCCATTGTACATATTGTACAAATACTCCATTAACTCCCTAAACCCTAAACTCCCTATACTTTCTCATTCTATATATGTCATATATGAATTATTTTAAGTGTTATGGTTTTTGGAGAAGTCAAATCAAGGTAGACAAAATCGCGTTTTTACTCGCAAAAGCGCACGATTCTACGCTTCTGGTCCATCTTTCCGTCGCGCTTCTGCTATCTGTGTTGGTGGAGTTGCAACCGTGCAGAAACGCCGAGGAAAATCGCAGACTCGTTGGAAGCGAGAGTTTTCCGACGATCCACGTCTCATGAAGAAAATTGGTCCATAACTTCAGTTTTGCACAGCCCAGTAAGCACCCAACCCGAACCCAAGCCCAAGCTCAAGCCCCAATTTGTGTTTAAGAAGGATTGGAACCCTAGGTTTCCCTATCCCCTCTCTCTCCCGTTCTGCATCTGAAGCCTTTCTCTTCTTCTCAATTCCGAAATCAAAGTATGGGTACTAGTGGTGGTGGTTGATGTGTCAATTCTCTATGTTTCTCGTTCTCTTCTTTCAACCCTCTCTTCTCCTTTTGTCACTGCTAAAGCAGCATCGGTGTAGCTTGGTTACACTGCTGCCCTTTCACCATCACTCAAGCACCATGGGTGGTTTGGTCATGCTGCTGCAGCTCTCCTCTTCTTTTCGGATTGCTGGATGTCGCTGACTGCTTCACTATTAGCCTCCTCCTCCTCATTTTTTTTTTGTGTTTGTGTTTGTGGTGTTTGTGTTAGCTTTGTTGTGTTTAATTTAAACGAATTCTATTAATTTTTTCAATTTTCTTTGCTTAGTTATTAATCTGGTTTGCTAGCATATATTATAGCCATTAAGCGTATATGATATAGCATACATATGTTCTGCTCTGTAATTTTTTTTTAATTTGTTCTATTTTGTTTTGTTCTAAATTAAAAAAACAATTTTTTTTTTGCTGTGGGCTTAGCCGCTTAGGTTCTGAATCTAATATGTTGTTAGGATATATATTTAGAATTAAGAATGTCATCTAACAATTTGGGTGTTTTATTTGTTATTTGGATTTAATTTAGTGTTATTGTATGAACTTGAGTTGTGAAGAGTTGTGACTGATTATGATTTGTGAATTATGTGTGATTTCACTGATTTTATTTATTTGAGACTTACAAAATTTACGAATTATATTTACGTTTTGTCTTACGATTTTACGAATTACGATTTTACATCGACCTTTCGAGTCAACATAAAAACTACGAATTTACTACCTTAAAGTCAATCAAGTCATGCAGGTAAAAGAAAAATTGATATGATAAAGAATTTTATGAAATGCTAAAATATAGCTTTTGGAGGTGATTTTTCTGGCTGAATACGGCGACAAATTCTACATATACAAATTGATTATTATTTATTTTTAGTTTTATAAAAATTTGCAGGAATAAATTCACTTTTCAATTTTTATTTTAAACAAATTACAGGAGATGAATTCATTTAAATTTTATTTTTATTTTTTTAAAATTCAAAATATGTAGGGGTAAATTTTGTGGGATGAATTCCTAATACATAGGAGATAAATAGTTAATTAGTACATAGAAAATCACCTAGTTAATTAATACCTGTTGATTTCATAATATTATTAATGTTGCAAGTGTGAGGTGTATAAAATTAGTCCTACATTAAAAAAAAGTAAGGAAGATTGAGAGGTTTATAAGATGAGAGACCCATTAACTTACTATCTTAAGATTTTGAATTGGGTGTGGTGTCTTCTCATTTTATTTTATCTCATTTGATTTCTCATCAAAATCTCTCCAATAATCAAGAACTTCCGACGACAATCCAACAAGTAGTGTCAAAGTTAATAGTTAATCAATTTAATAATTTTAAAGAATATTCAAGGTGAAGCAAGCGACCTGTCCCACAGTATTTTGTGACAGTGCGATGCACGTGCGGCAAAGATATGATCATCAAGAAATTAAAAAACAAAAACCCAAGTAATGCATGTGCATCCTTTTATGGCCTTTTCTCTTTTGGTGTTAGAATCGTAGGATTCTTCAGGACCTTGGCCCATAGGATCTTGGCCCATGTTATTAATAGACGCACATTACTACTGCCAAAAAAAAATAGCGTCGATTTATTTGATAATAAATTCTATGGTGCTTATAATTTAGTGTCTAATTTTTATTTAATTTATTTTTGTAATATCTTTTAAATATTAATAATTATTTATTTTTATATTTTAAAATTAAATATTAATTTTTAACTTTTTTTAATAAATTAAACAATACTTTTAAACACTATAATAATTATTTTATTTTATTTTTAAAAATAATAAAAATAATTACTAATATATTTTAGTATGTTTTATATTTTGTCAGTAAAAATTTAGCAACGACTATATATTGTTGATAAAAATTTTTTAATAACCATAAAAAATATATAATTGCTATTATTACATACAGTAATAATATATATATATATCACAAAAATTTTATATATATATATATATATATATATATTTCTTATTTTGAATATTATTTTAATCTTCGCAATGTTATATTAATAGATACTTTCATCAGGGCAGATGTTCACTATGAGTAAGGGACCATGGCCCCTAAATTTTAATTTTTTTTCATATAAATCATATATGAATTTTAGTTTAGTCTCTTTTAAAATTTTTATTTTAATTTTGTTTCATTGTAAAATTAATTTATGATGTCTCTCTAATATTTTATTTAATTTCGTTCTTGGATATTTTTCTTTTTTAGATCGATATTAATTTAATTATTGCAATAAAATTTTGTCACGAGACTCATAAATTTTATAGATTTTCATCGGAATCTTTGCTTTATTTGTGCCAAATATTAATCTAAGTAAAGGGTAGAATCTAAACAAAAGAAGTGAACTATAATTCAAATGACATAGTCTCTTTCTTAAAGGTCGCACAAAGAGAGTGAGCGTGAGATATACATATAAAGAAACCATTCAGATAAAGACGTTTAAAATATATTTTTTTTAAATATGATTTCTAATAATTAAAATTTAACACGTATAATCGATTAAATTGTGTTATTTTTATCAAAATTAGACTAGACAAATTAATTTGACCGAAAAAATGGTGAATCAAATTTTGAATCGGTTTAAATTATTATTATTTTTTATGAAAAATGACTACGATACTTTTATTATAGAAAATGACTAAAATACTCTTATTTTATATATATATATATATATATATATATATATATATATATATATATATATATATATATATATATATACTTCTTTTTATATAATAAAAAGAAATAAAGGACTAGAATTTAAGATTCTTAAAATTAATATATATAATAAGAGTATTTTAGTCATTTTCTATAATAAGGATATTGTAGTCATTTTTTAAAAAAAAAATAATATTAATTTATACCAACTCAAGATTTAATTCACTATTTTTTTTTTAGTCACCAAAAAAAAAATTCACTATTTTTTTGGTCAAATTAATTTGTCTAACCTAATTTTGATAAAAATAACACAGTTTAATTGATTATATGTGTTAAATTTTAATTATTAGAAAACATCTTTAAAAAAAGATGTTTTAAATATCTTTATCTTAGTGGCTCCCTACATATATATAACGGTGATATGTGAGGTTTAATTTGTTGCATAATTTTTTTACAAAATGTTTTTTTAAAAATACGATATTTTAAAAAATAAAAAACTTCATAGTTAAATATATGAAATGTATCATCTTGACTTCATATTTATATATAATTATTAGACACATTTAATATAAATAGGCAGTTAGTGCCTATTTATTTATTTTTATAACTCTCATCCATTATATATTTGTTTCATATAATGAAGTTAGAAATAATTATCATAAGATCATTTAATAAATTCTTATTTTTAAGAAGATAGTAGAACGAATAAAAGACTTAAAATGACAAAAGAAATAATGTTGTAAAATTATTGTATCTTTTTCAAATATTGAAAGTAAAAAAATCTATCTAGATTGTCTTATATTATAATAACAGAAGAATAAGAAAAAGAATAATCGTCATAATATTCCATAAATAAATAAATAAATAAAATTAAAACATGGATACAAAAAGGAGAACCTCTTTATAAACAACATAAACAACAACTGATGAGTTAATTCATTCATTCTAGAAACAGAAGCTGAACCCTAACTATATACTTATAACAATTACATGCATATAAAATACATAATCTATATTGTCACAGCTAATTATAATTATTACATTATTATTAATAATTATATTGAAATAAACAAATATATATATATATATATATATATATATATATATATATATATATATATATATATATATATAATGTTGTTGTTGTTCAAAAAGAGGTGAAACATTCATGTTCAGAAGAATTAGAATCATCACATGGAGAGTGATTGTGTCTACCTTCATAGGTTGTAATAACCATTCTACAATCTTCAGAAAGCCTTTCAACTCTTTTCTTCACCCTACAATTGTTATGTGTGCAACGGTAGTAGCTTCTGCCACAATATCAATCACAAAATTCACATCACATATACATCACATTTATTTATTTTATTTTTTACAGCACTTTAAGAAAAAAAATTATTTTTAAATGGTGAAATAAGTCACCTAGCTACTTAGATAGATAAAGATTTGACTCAAATGATTTTGCGACGGTTTTGACTAATCGACGCTTTATTTTTTCGATGATCTAAGACTCGTTAACTGTTTGATAAGTTACAACATCACTAGAAATTTTTTTAATTAATTTATATACTAATAAGAATTTAATTATTTATATATTGCTAATTTAAAGTTTTTTATAAAACTATTTTGATAATGTATTTTTTTTGTTTCTTATGATATTCTCCAATCTAATAGGTTAAGAATAAATCTGTCGTAGATCTGAACTCCATTTAAAAATTTGTCATTAATTAATAAGTTATTGTATATACAAAATGATATTCGAATTTTCAAACACTTATTTAAGCAATCGGATCAATTAACCCACTCAATCAACCCAATCGATTATTTGACTATGTACTATAAACATAAGTATATAATTTGACCGAATAAATTGAACAATATGAATAACTCGCACATAATATATTTAAAATATTCATATGAAAAAAAAATTCTTAACCTAAAATTGAAGATAAAAAAAATTTATATATTATAAGTTTCTCTAAAAATATATATCATCCTCCCATCCACTTAATCTAAAATCCACGTGGGGTGCTTACTAGAAAGGGCAAAATTGTCATATATAAAAAAATCTTATATTCATTACAAAAACGAACAAAAAGTGTTTAATCAAGTTTGGTACTGATACATCCCTTCATGATGATGAAAAGTTTAGATTTCTATTGTTAAACAAACATATAGTCTCATCATCAATATCATTGTTTAATGTATAACTATGTTACTAATATTGGTCTTCTCCTAAAAACTTTTCATCTTCCTAACACCACTTTTATTTAAGTACATACCTTTAAGTACAATTCAGTAATTATGGTCTTTAACTGAAATCAATATATATAGATAGAAAAGCACTTTCTTAAGTTTATGGTAATGGATAAACAACTTAAATTACTTTGCATTGGTTCATCTTTATATTGCCATGCAAGCAACATTATTAACATTTTAATTTCTAACTCTATATTATTAGTTTCCTTCAATCTAAGTAACTTTAGATTTCATCATATTAATATAATGTATTTTATATATATATATATAGTTTAGCATGCTTTCACATCTATTATTTTTATTTTTTCATTTTTAGTATTTTTTCTTGATTTTTGTTAAAAAAATAAAACCGAATCTTTCTATTTTTATTTTTCTTTTTTTCTTCATAAAATACTAAAAAATAAAAAATAATAAAAATAAAAACACAAACTGAATACAAATCTTCTATTAAATATTTCATGAAAATTATAAATTATTGATTGAATCTTTTCTTCAAGTAATAAGAATGAACATATATATTTGGAAGCCCAAGTTTTTAATTAATAAATTTCTAACTTATATATGATATGATTCAATGATCTAAATAGTAATTAACTAGTCATCAATCTCATCAGTCATATATTTAATCATTACTTAATAATTATGATAAATGAAAATGACAAGTTAACTTAGAGCTCTAAAGCGTATAAGAAAACCAAAATCATTTCAAAAATTTAATTTAATTATCCTTTTTATTAGGTAAAGACATTATAATTCTTTTATTATATTCTACAAATTAAAGCAATTTGTTAAAGTTTTGTAGTCATCTGTAGTTTCTCAACTAAATAAATCTACAAAACTTGTTTAATAATATATATATAATTTAAGTTGATATAATAACAAAGCTAGCACACGTAATATGAAAATTTGAGTTTAACTTCTGGCTTGGAATTTTGAAAATGGTAAGATAAGAAAATTTATGTAATTAAGGTAGTCACATACAACATCTTAAGAAAGTTTGATTCTTTTAATTTAGGGTTTTGTTAGGTAGACAATAATTTTCGTAAATAATGTGAATAATAGACTTTAATATTGACCAAATAAAATAAAAAACACACTACACTTCAGAAATCACGAGAATCACAAGTGGAAGAGGGAGATTAATTACCGTATGCATGCATTATTTATTAAACTAATTGTTTACCTATATTTTTTTTAATTTATTCTGGGTTTGGTTTGTTTTATTCCCTTAATTTCCTCTAGAAATAGTTACATGTAATAATAATATATGCCTATTATAAACTTGATTCCACTTCCTAGATTATATATAAACCAAAATTCACAGGACCAAAATATTATTTAGTTCTTAAAGAACTTAAATGTGGAGTTAATTAATTAAATAATCAAATACTGTTAAATTAAAATTGTCCAATGAAATTTTTTTAAAATTATTTTCTGGATAAAATATTGTGAATTCTTATTTTGATACACTTTTTCAATTGGTTTCAAGAAGTTTGAAATATTATTGAAGTGTTTTAAGCTAAATTAAAAATTTTGGGAAACTTAAAATAAATATATTACCTTCGTGGATGGAATCAAAACCAAACAAAAGAATTGATCAATAATTGGGACTTAAACCAAAATGTTTTTGAAATATTTGGACCCATCTCAATTTTTTTTAGTAAGCTAAGGAACAAAATAAAATGTTCACAATATTTTTCAATTTGATAACATATTTAAGTTATTTTCTCATTTTTGGTGGAACATTTTTAAACTTCAAACATTCAAAACACGTGGATTTTTTTAATGACTTCCATTTTCTGATTTATTTGAGCATATATAAATAATGAATACTTGTATATGTCATTTTGGTTAAACCATACAACATTTTATATATATAAAAGACACTATTTATATGTAGTTATTTTGGTAATTAAATTTAATTAAATTGGTCCAATAGTTTATTAGCACAGTAAAAACCTATTAAAAAAAAAGAAAGAGACACATAAAAAACAGAAAAAAATTAATTAAATTTAGTTAAAAAATAATTTATTCATTTAGCATTTCTCATTTATTTTTTTTAATTTCCCATAATATTTTCAACCCGACATGTCAAGAACTAATTCGTCGCAGATCGGAGCTCCATTTAAAGGTTTGTCACTAACCAATGGATTGCTATATGCACAATGAAGGATTTGAATCCCAACACTTACTTAAGCGAACTAGTAAATTAACTACTAAACCAACTCAACTTAGTTATTTTTCATTTAGCTAAGCATAACATTTAACCTAATCTCATAATAAGTATAGAAATCATAAATAAAAAGATGTGACAACTCATGAATTTAACTAATAGTATAAACAGATGCATTAAAGTCATAGAAAAATCTGTTTACATCTAAATATTGTTCAGTTTTTGTGTTAATAAGATCAACTTATTGCAACTCACGCACTATATTTACTCAATTTGGTGCTCGCTTCCACTAATTAGTTAATGTTAGCTACATACACTTAATAATGGATTGGTAATTTGAAGCTCAAAAGATTGCCAACATTGTATATATAAATAGCATACGTTAATTATTATTAAACTTCTGAAATTATTTATTTACTTTAAATTAAAGCTAAGATTAGTAAATACTAATTAATGTAAGTGAAGCCTTTTTCAGTTTCAAAACCTCACATAATAATTCACCGATAATAATAAAGATACCATATCTAAAGGTATCTTATATAATATAATATTTATAATTTTATAAACATAATATCTGTAATTATATATTTATTATATTTAAAATTATATAATTATTCTAAAAATAATTAATAAATACTAAATAAAATAATTTTAAATTATTTTAACAGCTATTTTTTATATGAAAAAAATATTAGTAATTTTTGTTAAAAATTAGAATATTTGAAAAACTTACAGGCAAATAAATTTTGTAGGTGGAGAACTAACACACAGGATGGGTGCGTGTTAGACACGTGTCAATATTTTGGCTAACACGTAGAATACGTGTTGGACATATTTTCTGTATATCCACAATATTGTAATACACTTCAAATATCAATAATAAATCAAAATACCATTTTCATCTTCATATAAAAATAATTTCTATAGTTTGACTGATTTTTTATTTCTTTCAAAACATTATTGATAATTTAGCATGAGACTTAGCTTAGATTAGTTGGGTCTTTGGAAATTGAGGAAGAAATAATAAAAAGGGGAATTGAAGGTAGTCAAAAATATAATGATAATGTATATATAGCAGTGCCTATATTCTCTCCAATATGTCTTTTCCTCTTTTTTCTTTCCCAAAAATAATCAATATGCATCTGAGAATATAAGCCTTAGGTTCAGTTTTAATTATGCCATATCAGTCAATATATTCCCTACACTCTGAAGAATGATTGTGTGGAGTGTAGTACAGAGATCTTATGATGTGTAGTATGTCTCATTCCTTCATCAGTTTTAGCTGAAAGATTCTCTCCCTATATATAATAAAACTATTATTTTTAAAAAATATTTAAGAGAAAGGGATATCATAAATATGAGATTTTAACTTTATATAAGTGTTATATATACAAAAGTTTATTAATTACAATTAACAAACTATTTATCCACATGATCATTATTATTATTCATTACCGACACAATTGTTTTTTCCCCCCAAAAAATAGACATTTTACCTTCATTTCATCGTGTTTAATGCCTATGATGTAGCAAGTGCGCTCATTCTTTTATAGATTTAACATTTGCATTTCATGATAGAGATTTAAAAAAAAAATAAATTAAATTATATCATTCATTAATGGAGGGATTCTAAAAACAAGAACTCAAGAAGTGTTTAATTTCTCACATGAAATTCAATTAACATACATGAATTTGAATCATTTTTATAGCATAGAAGCAAGAGAAAGAAATTAAATAATAAATAAAATATACTTTTTATTCTTAAAATTTATAATTTTTTTAAAATATTTTTAATATTTAATTTTATTTTAAATATTTTTAATTTTGTCTCTAACATTTAGATAGAGAGTTAATTAACATTCAGAAATAATTTTAATACAAACCAAAAACATTAGAAATAAAACTAAATACAATTAAACATTAAAAGTATTTAAAAAAAATGAGAAACATTAAAGATAAATTAAAAAGATAGTTTATCCTTAAATAATGAAATGATTAAATAAAAGAATGAAAATGTACCTTGGATGAAGGCTATTCTTGACAACTTTCTGGCCATACTTTCTCCATTTGTAACCATCATCAAGAACATCAACATCACTTCTTGTTTGGAAACAAAACCTTGGTTCTCTCAACTTCCTCCTCACTTTCACCTTCCCCTTTTCTGACCCTCCATTCCTCCACCTACCATCTCATATACAAAACAATCTTAATTAATAACATCTCTAATAATATAATCTTCTTAATTAATTAATTAACTGCTCCATGCACATACTATATATCTAAATATGATCATCTAATCATCCTTAAGAACATCATTAACAAGGGCAAAAATCACAATATTAGAACAAGTAATAGCAACTTAATCAGTAATTAGAGTGAAGTCGATTACATAGATCATTAAACGATGATATTGTGTCCTTCAAAAAAAGAAGGTGATTATAATGAAAATGAAATACCTTCCATATGAACAAGAAAAGAAAAAAAAAATTGCTTTAAAAAGAAAAATAGCAAAAAAAAAAAAAAGAAGGGTATTATAGATATAGAGAATATATAGTAAGTGTAGTGGAAGAAACAAGTGATAATTAATATTGGTTACAATAATTTGGAGTATAAAAAAACAAACCTCTTAGAAGGAAAAAAAAAGGGAAATTAAAATTAAAGAAATTAAAGAAGCATAGTCCCTTAGCTTCCATAAACTAGAAACCATAGACTCTATCTTCTTCTTCTTCTTCTTCAGATTCTTCAATTCTCAGAAGCCTAAAAAGAATAATATCTTCTTTGTTTGGAATCATTGTGTGTGTTTACGTGCATGCACTTAACAAAGAAAGAGAAAGAGAAAGAGAGATATTAAAACCTTTTCAGTTTCAAATAAAAGAAGATATAAATTTACCATGATGAGTTGTTTCCATCACTACTATTTCCAGTGCAATTTTCATCATTCTTATTATTCATACCCTTCGGATCCATGCTTCTAACCTGAAAAATTAACATCATCGTCATCTTAATTAACATATAAGTGATCGATCATATAATATATACTAATAAATCCATCGAGAATATATCTATATATATATAAACAATACCCTAAAATTGATAAGGACACAACAACAACAACAACAAAGATATAACCAAAATTATTAATTATTAATTTTGAACATTATAATTTGTAATGTTTTCTTTTCTTTTTCTGCCTTTCTTTAATTAATCTTTGTATTGTGTTTCTTCTCTCTTTTTTCTTTTCTCTCTTCCATAACCTAAAAATAAAAAAATAAAAAAAATAAAAAATCATGGTTATATATATAGATCCACCACCTGGTCATCGTTTTTCCAAGTAGCTCTTGGAACAAGCTCGTCATGGCCGAACCCGACTGTGGTTGTGGCTGTGGCTGTAGAAGTTGTAGCGGCGGCAATAATTGTATTAGTAGCACTATTACTGCCGCCGCGAACATCTTCTAGAGAGTGATGAGAAAGAGTTGGAGGAGCGGCAAGAGAAGGTGTCAAGAAGCTAAGAACTTGGTTGTGATCTTCAAAATGAACAAAACCCATTGTGTTTGTGAATGAGATTTGGAGATCATAATTATTATTATTTGGAATAATAATGGGATCATTACTACTACTACTTCTATTACTTCCTCTCTCTCCTACTACTCCTTCCATATTCAATAATTTCTGATCTTTGCTTCTTCTTTTGGTAATTGGGTTTGGAATTGGAATCGGAATCAAGGGATCACTGTTTTTGGGTTTTGTTTGTTTTCTTTTTCTATAATATTTGAAATTCTATGCCATGTGACCCTTACACACAACAACAATAAAGAAGGATCCACGCCACACTAACATGTCTTTGTACTGTCTTTTATATTAATTATTTTTTTTAAAGAATAATATATAAGATAAGGTAGGTTAAAGAAATAGTAGGAAAAATTAAAGGTACTATTCATAACTTTCTGAACAAAATTAACACAAATATTATAATATAGTCTATTTTTGTGTGTTCATAATATTTTTGTTTATTGACTTTTGAAAAAGAATAACCAAATAAAGTTTTGAAAAACTGCACCATTATTGGGTTTATAATAAGTCTTGAAAAATATTATTCTTAATCTCATACTTTATTTTGTTAAGACTTATTTGTTCTATTATTTTTATATTTTTAGTTTACCCTTTGAATTTTATATTAATTTTTTATCCTAACCGCCTTGATTGCAAGTAATTTATATTATTAATAAAAAAATTGTTACTCTACCTTTGTAAATTATTGATAATAGATATAAAACAAATATACCTTTTAAGTGATTGATACCAATTTGTATCAAGAAATGGAATAAAAATTTTTAAAAACAGGGCTAAAAAAATAGAATTTTAAATTACATCATACATATTTATATTATTACATTATATTCATATTCATAGTATAATTTTTTAATTAGATTATAGACTTAATATTAATCTTAACAGTGATAGTCTAAATAGATGTACACACACATATATATATGTATATATAAATTAATTAATACGAATTGATTCAAAATACAATAGTAATTAATAATATGTCTAGCTAGCTAAATTAAACAAAATAATAATGTGGTATCCAAATAAAATACTATCAATAGATTTGACAGCTCTAATGAAATAATGAAGTGAATCATAAAATAATAAGCGTAATTAAAGAAATAATTTTTGCACAATTCCAACCTTTTAGAATAATACTAGTGAAAAATTGACCTTTTAATTCATCCACTTTATAAAAAACTCTACTTCAAAAGAACAAAATCCATTAACACCAATATCAAACATGCTCTTAAACAAAAAATATAATATAATATAAAATCAATGTATATAAGAGAATGTTTCTTCCAAATTATGATTTCCCATGACTTAAGCTATTCCATTCAAGTCTTTTTGTTGTGATACACACTCTACTTTCTCTCTCAAAGATAGTAGTCCATTATATTCAAGTCTTTAATTTGTACTCAAGCTCTTTTTCTCTCTCTCTCTCTAAGATACACGTGCATTGTCCTACAAGTGTTTCTTAGTGGAATCTATCTCAATCCGTGTTATCTATAGAGTATTATATTATTGTAGTTTTTAATTAAGAATAGAAAAATAAATTAAACGGGTTTGTGTAGAATATAATTCTTGCTTTGTGTCTTAATCACTAATTAAAATAGTCTACATATATATGTTAGACCCTAAATTTCAACTACTTCGGTGGGTTAACTAAGATAAAATAGATGACCTTATAAAAATAATCATATAAAATGTTTTACAATCAAATTAAAGTTTAAAATAATTAATTAAACTTTTCCTATTAACTTTGATCATATTTATTTTTTACACGCGCAAAGTAATTGTTCAAAGACTAGACAATAAAAATAGTAGATAGATTAATTTAATTTAGTCCTATCTCACATTAATTTGTCTTATCCATTTTTTTTTCCGAAAAGAATTTGTCTTGTATTGGAATTATAGACAGTTGGATCTATGCACTATATATTGTTAGGAATAAGGAATATTAACAAAATGGACTAAATCTTGTATCATATAAGTTCACTCACAAAATCCAACATTAACCGTATGCTAGGTGATTAATTAAAAAACATCAACACCCAAATTTATTAACTATTTATATAAAAAAATTTGATTATTCTATTAATCTTTATAATTTTACTAAATTTTTAATTAGATTTTTATATATATTTTAATTAAATTTTCATAATGCTTTTAATTTTATAATTAAATTTTTTATGTCAAAGATCTAATTAGATTTTTAAATATAAATACCTTCAATTTGTAAAAAAATATTCAATTAATTCTAATATTTTTTACACTATAAATGACTTAATTATAAAATTAAAAGTAATGTAGGAACCTAATTCAAAAAAGTATATATATATATATATATATATATATATATATATATATATATATATATATATATATATATATATATATATATATATACAAAGACCTAATTACAAATTTGATAAAATTATAAGGACTAATAAAATAATTAATAAATTATATAATATATATATTAAAAATATTTAGTTTTAGCTAGTTTCCTTACATTTTTATCTCCTTTTATTACAAATTAATTTTTAGTCCCTCTTCAAAATTTAATATAACGCTTCTCCCTTGATCCAAGAGGTAGGGTTGCTTATTTGCATTATTTCTTTGGGTGCCATTATTATAAATTCAGAGTATGATCTTTTATAGCTGATCAGAATATTCTTCCTTTGAAGTTCAAGTTGGTTACAAAGTTAATCATAATTAGCTACAATTTCACCTGAATCTTATTCATGGGATAAACGTGACGATACTGTTTTATACAAAGTTGGAATATTCTGATACAAATATATTTTTTTTATCATCTTTAATTACATAAATGTAAATATGACGATACTACATTTTTTTTGCTACAAAAATGTTGACCATTAGTATGCATGATTCAAATATATTCCTACCATTTACAAAAATGGTCAGTTTAAATTCTTGATATGTTGTTGATAAATATATCGAAATATAGTGTTCCGTAAAAACTAAAAAGTAACTTTTTTAATTTAAAATAATAAAAAAATAAAATGATATACAAAAAGTGTTTAAAGAAAAGAACAACATAAAAATATAATATCAAAATTAGACTCATATTTTAATTTTAAAAATATTTATTTTTACATATCCAACTATGATTTTAATTGATAAATATAATTAATTAATTAATTGATTAAATCAACATATATAGCTGGAAAGCATCATTGAGAATATAATCCTCATCCAAATAGATGATGATAGATATATAGATATTGTCAATAATAATTCTGGTTTGACTTCTCTTTCAAAACTTCAATAATTATTGTGGGTATCTTCTTGTTCACTCTGAAACAAGAGAGAACCAAATAGATACCAAAACTTCAATTTTTGAAACATGGCATCTCACAAATTACACATACATCTTACTCTTAATTTAATTTTTTGTTCCAACAAAATTACAAGTAATCTTGCTAATAATATTATTAGTGATTTATAATTGAAGAAGTACCACATTAACACGCAATTTCTCACCATAATTATCAAGGACTAATCATTAATTATTCCTTCCCTTCGTGGCTTCATATGCCTCAATTCATTCTAAGATGTAGTTTTCATCAAAATCATAAATTGTAAATATTAAGATATACATTCCAACGTTGAAGAATCTACTAAGAAATTAGAATTAATTAAATCATTATAAATTGCTAACCAAAACTACAAAAATTTAGCTAGGGCATGTGCCACGGTCCTACCACCATATAAATAGATCCCTCCATGTTTTCGGACTAATTGAGTGTTTAAAAGTAAGAGAGATTATTTATAATAATTCACCTAATACTAATGGAAAAAAATGATAGATTAAATTTAAAATAGGTTTAATTACTCTGTCGGTCCTTATAATTTTACTGAATTTTCAATGAGGTTCTTATACTTTTTTTTAATTGAGTCCCTATATCATATCAGATTTTGTAATTAAGTCCCTGTCGTGACAAAAATGTTGGAATTGACGAAATATTCCGTGAAACAAAACGGATATACCTAACATTCGACTGAATATTTTGTATAGTTTAGTAGAATATTCTGTTAATTTTAACATTTTTGTTATGGTAGGGATTTAGCTACAAAATCTGATACAATATAGAGATTCAATTGAAAAGAAAAAAATATAAAGATCTAATTAAAAATTTGATAAAATTATAGAAATCGGTAGAATAATTAAACTTTTTAAATACGAATAAGAATATATATTCAATTTGTGAGAGAATTGATGGAACAAATTAAAGCTTCAGATAAAGGGAAAATGACAAGAATTGGGTTTTGCAATTAATCATGACATCACATTCAATTTGTGATTCTATATTTTTTAAAAAATGAAAGATATTATATATGATATTACTGCAGCCAGTTCTGGTTACATATGGGGCTGAATATGAACAGAGACAAAACAGTTGTGGCATCTAATCACTCATTATTTGCCAGAAAATAATATACACTGCCACAATTATGTTTTGGAATACTATATATGCACAGCAAAATGTACAAAACAAAATTCTGAATGAAACAGTATTTGTATAAAATAATTAAGCTAAAGATATTGTTTCTTTCAAAATAAGAATTATTCCAATTAAATAAAATAGAAGTATCTATAAAATAAGAAGAAAATAATAAATTAATTTGGGATAAATAGCCATTTTGACTTCACATTTGTTTTTGACAAAATAGCTTAATCATTTAAAGTAATAAATTAATAATTAGGTCATTTTATCACATGGAGCAAATATTTAATTTGAAAATTGATTTTATCAAAACTAAATTAATATAAAATTTATTTTGTTAAAATTAGAATCTTTGGTATATTAAAATGACTATTCTCATTAAATTAGACTTAATAGTTATTTTTGTCCTTAAACTTGGTTAAATAAGTCAATTTGGTTCCTAACTTTTTTAATAACCAACAAAATCCCTTGTAAAAACATGATTCTTGTTAGTCTTTAGTCAAATTTCTATCTCACACAAATGTTAGCATAAACTTAATATAAATAGTTAAATGCCACTTTACAACAATAATAATATCAAACTCACACTTAATACATCCATAGTTAATCATCAATAATAACATTATATCGCCACAATTATGGTTTCCGAGTGCCATTTGAAACCAATAAATTAGCATGGTTTAATTTCTTTTAAAAAGCTCTTATTAGTCTCTTCTTTTTTATCTCTCTCTTTTCGTTTCCTCATTTGATGAGTCATACATATTCAATATCTATAACGTTAAGGTTCTTTTATATAACAAGTCTAAGAAGCCAATTATCATAAATGGGAAACCATATCCAACATTTACCAAACAGATCCATTATAGCCAGAAAGTTCTAAACACGTTTTCCTCTTATAGATATCTTAAAGTGTGTGATTGCACCAAAGTTCTAATAAAAGAAGGTGCTAATATTAATAATGGTGAAAAATAACTAATATTTAAAAGGGATAAGTATTGATTTGATCCTAAAGTTTAGGGTCAAAATCAAAATCGTCCCTAATCTTATTTTGGATTATTTAAAATATTCTTAATGTTTCATTTATTATTAAAACCATTTTTTATTAATAAAAAGACACATTTACCCTTGACAAAAATAAAAAATTACTAAGAAACATATGTAAATTAAAGAACAAGTCTTTTCTTTTCCAACTCCTCCTTCCCAAAAATAGATCTGAGATTCTAGATCCACACCAGTGCTGCTTCTCCTTCTCTGCAATATCTCTCTCTCTCTCTCTCTCTCCAAGCTTTCTTCTTCTTCTTCTTCTTCTTCTTCTTCTTTGTCGGTTCTACAGAGAGCTTCGGAAACTGTAATCAAGGCCATTAAGCCATTGCCACACAAGAGTACCAGATCCAGGAAAGACGGTTCTGGAAACATTTTTTCTAGAAGCTTCTCAAGGAAGTTACTGAGTAGAAGCTTCTGGAGGAAAGCGGTAGCGAAGGATGAGAAAGGAGGAAGAACTTAGGGATGGATAAGGTCTTCATTCCGCGAGTTGCTTATGCAGGATCGGGCGATGCTTCCTTCTCTCTAAGTCTCTGCTTCTCTTTTCTCTCTCTCTGATTGACGATTTCGATCTCTCTCTATCTCCCCCTCTGCATTCTCTCTTCTTTTGACGGTGGTGGCAGTAGCACCACCATTATGTCATTTGAATATTCTTTGAATGTTGAATGTTGTGTTATTATTGATTTGAATGTTATGTTATTGTTGATAATGGATTCTTGAATTTGAATGTATGTTCTGTTGTTATTGTTGTTGTGGAAAGAAATGACTGATAGTAGAAATAAGGGGGTGACGGTGGTGAAGAATGTAGAATAAATGGTGGTGGTGGGGAATGCAAAATGAACGGATGGCTGATAGTGGAAATAAGGGGGGTGGCAGTGGTGGAGAATGCAGAATGAACGGTGGTGGTAGGGAATGCAAAATGAACAGTAGTGCAGTTGGGGGTATTATTGTCTTTTAAAAAATTATTTTATTCAAAAGGACGATTTTAATACAAAATAAAACGTTAACGACGATTCTAAATAAAAAAATATGTTGGGGACGGTTTTGATTCGGATCCTAAACGTTAGGGACCAAAACAATACTTACTCCTATTTAAAATGATTCCTGAAATTTGATTCTTGACTCAATTTAGCTCTTTAATTTCTAATTGAGCAAGCAAGTGAAGCTATAGATGGTCCAATTTTCTTTGCAGTATTCTATAGCTAAGGAGGTGAAAGAAGAGAAAAATGAAGAAGGGGTGGTGGGATGGCAACGGAGTGGTGGATGAAGGGAAGGTGAGGAGGGTGGTGGTGGAGGGTGATGGGGTTGGAAAAGGATAATTGAGGGTAGTGGGAGATTTAGACATGGTTTGGATTTAACTATTACAAGAGGGAATTTTCAAGTATGATAATATTCATGTTGCTAAATGAGAGGAGTTTTGTTTGGTGATTGTGCTGGCAACTAGGGTGAGAAAAAGAGGAGGAAGGAAGAGGGAGATGGGAGATTTACTCATTAATTTGAAAGGGAGGAGACCCAAAGGGTGCTGCTTGAACTACAAGCAGAGTTGGCAACAGAGAAATTGAAAAGGAAGGCAGTGGAGGATTAAGTAGCAGCCAAGAAGACCAAAAGACAGGCAGTGGAGGATGAAGTAGCAGCCGAGAAGACCAAAAGACAGGCAGTGGAAGATGAAGTAGCAGCTGGGAAGGTCAGGATGCAGGCAATGGAGAATGCTTTGATATGTCTACTTTAAGGGCAAGGTAGGAAGCTGCCATAAGACGTCGCCGGATGGATGAGTGCGTTGGAGGGACAGAATAGAAAGTAGATCTTAGGATTGTGGAACCTTTTCTTCTTTTAGATATACATTTTTATTTTGTTGATTATGCAACTCTTAGTAAGGAGTACACTTTGTTGATATTCGGATAATTATATTAATTAAATTAATGGTTTTGCTATTGTCATTTACCCTGCAATTTATTTTTCGGGATTTTAAATAATTTAATTTACTAATATTAAGAACGATAAAAAAAACGAAAAAAAATGTACATTGAAATAAAAAACAGCGTGGATTGCCAGTGTACAAAACAGTATTTTTGCAGCTATTTAACCGGAAAATAGTGGCGGTTGCGAACTAGCCGTTAGAAATTTGAAAATTCAGGTTAGGAGATAGCGGCGGTTTTAAACCGCCGCCATTTACATTTCAAAAAACATTGGCCGTTAAACAGCAACGTTTTCAAACCGCCGGTAAATGCATTAGTCTTTAAACCGTGGCCATTAAACAGCAGCAGTTTCAAACCGCCGAACATTTTGTGTGGATCACAGATTTTCAGATCGCGGCGGTTTTAAACCGCCGCTAAACACTGCGACGCTAATCTTGGGTTTTGCGGCGGTTGTGCCAGCAGTTCCTGAGAACCGCCGCAAAATCATATAACCACCCCCTAATAGGCGACGCTTAACAAACCGCTGGAATCCCATTTCGCGGTCCGCAAATCACTCGAAGAAGCGCCGCTATTTCCCGTTTCCTTTGTAGTGCGAAGAAGAAGAGAAGGGGGGAGAGAAGTAAAACGACGTTGTTTAGGCACAAATAACAAAACGACGTTGTTTAATCGTACCACATCATATTTTTAGTGACGGAAATGGACGGAGGGGTCAACTTGAGTCTGGCCTTAAAGTTTCAGGATACAATTTGGGTAAATTGAAAATTAGAAGGCTAACTTAAATCGGGGGGTTAAATTTTAAGGGTCATTTTAAGTATTAACTCAGTGAAAAATAAACATGTTACAATAATCAAAATATAATTAACCAACTTAGGTTAATAAAATAGTCGACTTATTTATTCAATTAAAAAAATTAAATGGACTAACTTTTTAATTTGCATATTAATCTATTTTACTCATTATTTTTTGGTTAATTAAAATCAGTTTGTTTATTCTAAAATTTAAATGAATACAATTTTAGAGACAAAAATCTATCAATATAATCAATGTTCAAAAAATCAAATCGGATTGACCAATTTGACCGGATTAATAAAAAATCAATCTTTTGGCCGGTTCGATTGATGTAAAAAATCATCTAACAAAAAAAAGATAAAAAAAATCGGTTGAACCAACAGTTAACCGATGACCCGGTCAATTTTTTGATAGTTTTCAAAAGTTTAAATAAATAAATAAAAAACCAAACCCCTCCCCCCACACATAAAACCTACCCGACTACCCCCTATCTCTAAAACCCTAACTAAATGCCCCTCTCTCTCTTTCAGAAGAAAACCAAGAAAACCCTAACTCAGTTCCAGCGCCGCCATCAGCAGCAGCAATGTCATCTTCTCTGTCCTCGTGGTGTTGTCAAGCCCGGCGCCTCTGTCCTCGTTGTAGTTGGCCGCCCCTCTTCTTCTCTTGGATCCCTTCTCCTTGCATCGCCAGGTCTGCTCGCTCGTTGTTGGCGTCACCGTCTTTGTCCTCGTCGTGTCGTCAAGCCATTTCAGTCCTCGTCGTCGTCGGCTTCCCTAAACTCGTCTCTGTCCTCGTCGTCTTCGCCCATCTCTATTTTCTATCCCAAATCTCTGTCGAGCTCACGGCGAAGTGCAAACGTTCTTCTTTGTCGTTGTGGACTCTTCGCCGTCTCTCTCTGCCATCGTGAAAAATGACACAGTTTAATTATGTTATTCTCCCTCTTTCATGAGTTCTTCGGTAGTTCAATTTATCTTTTTATTTTATTAATTATAATGATTATGATTTGCTGTTTTTATATTTTGGATTCTGATTGTTGGATAGAATAAATTTTGCTTGTTGTAATTGTAAAAAAAATTTCAATTTGATTAACTATGTAACTCTATTGATTAACAGAAGAAATTTTAGTTGCTGTTTCTTTTAAAATTCTGGTTGCTGCTTCTTTTGTTATTCTTTTTTTTATTATTTCTAAAATAATTTTATTAATGGTTGATGGTACTTTAATTTGTTAAATTTTTTAGAATAATTTTATTGATTTTGAAAAACTAAATTACATACATTGACGCTAATAATTACAACAAGCATTTTTTTTTGGAGAAAATCTACTTCATAAGAATTTATAAAAAATTTGATGGTATATTTTTTTATGGCTGAAGTTTTATTTTATTATATATAATTTATACTGTATGTGATTTCTGTGTTTATTTAGTTAAAAATTTATTTAATTTAAATATTAAAAATTATATATTAATTTTTTTATAATTTTATTTTATATTGAATTAAATCAATTAAATTCCAATTGAATTATGGTTAGACCACTAAATTATTGAACCGGTCATTTCACCAATTTATTGACCAATTTGATTCTCACAAAAATTTGAATTTAATAGAGTAAATGAGTTAATCCTGCTATAAAACAATCTAAGATTCAAACTCCATTTTGAATACAAAACAATCCATTAATAACTAGCTATAAACCGTCATTATTAAAGCTTTGCATGCAGGGACGGATCCACTTTTTAGGGTGTGGAGGTAAGTGTCCCCACTACAATTTGAAATTTTATTGAGTAGTATATAATAATAATATTTATTTGCCCTCATTAAATTATTAAATTTGACCCTACAATAATTTTTTATTCAACTTTCGATACTTAATAGCCAATTTGAGAACTTCATATTAGATATCCATTATAATGATCAAGTTTCAAATTTAAATAAGATTGATGTTCTTTCTTAAAAATCGACTCGAAAGAATATTATCTATCTATTTGTATTTCTTGTTTTAAAATTAGCTTTAGTTTTTTTTCATAATAACTACACTAATTAAATGAATTTTTTCAAATATGAATATCGTCGAGAGTTAATTGTATGAAAGTTGAGTTTTAAATGATTGTTTAACGACATATACAAAAAAAAAGACATTTTAATTATATTGTCAAGGTTTTAAAATATGAAATATAAAAAATTAAATTTTAAATTATATGTTATTATTTAAACTATTATTTTAGTATTTTAATTTGTAATTAGATATTTTGAAACCTTATTATATTTTACAATAACAAAATATAATTATAACAACAATTATGCTACGTATACATAAAATAATCACTTGTACAGAATAAATCTTAAAATACAAATTTTGAAATACAAAATACACATTAAAAATAAGTTAAATGATATATGTATTTATACACAAATTTATAGTAGATAATTTAATAGCTAATTTTTTATGTAAATATAATATTTTTATTATAAAAATTATTATCATATTAATATGTTATATATATTTCGCCTCCACTACTAATTTTTTGGATCCGTCACTATAATTGCATGCATTTAAATATTCACCCGATGTTATTATTAAGAATACATACACTTTTTTGTTATTAATTATTTAGAATAATACTCTTAATGGTTCATATATAATATATAAAAGAATTTACTAAATAAAAAAATAAAATTTTGGTTAAAATTTAAATATACACAGCATATTTTACTATAATTTTTGTGTATATGTTTTTGCCAATTAAGAATAAAATAAAATTTTGTCACTAATAATTTTAAGTACAAATATATATATTAATTCAACATTAACATTTACATTAACAATAAAAAGTGGGGCATTATAGTCATATGGAGTATGTAGTATTCAATTAAACATCACCAATTATTATTGATTTGTCATTAAATAATCAATATAGGAAAATGACATTACGTATTAAATAATTGTGCATGTACCTTATAGCATCATGTTCTTATCGTTTGGAGCATTATATATTCATTAGTTTTAATTAAACATGATTATTAGGATTAGATCAGTTGCTTTAGAAAATGAATGAAACAGTCACAGCAAACACTAACAATAGCATTTTTGCTATTAGAAATTTATCAATAAGGGTCCAATTTTTCATTATCAAATAATGTATGTGTAACTACCAAAAGCACGTTAGATTAAATAATTCAAATTAAATACATAAAAAAGTAACTAAACAAGTTGTTACTCTTTCCTCTCTCAAATAAGTGTTCATCTTAAAATTTTTTCAATTAAATTAAAAAAATTAAATTGTTGGAATTATGGAAATTATAAAAGGATTACAAAATTAACTTCTATACTAATTTAACTCGGTAATTAATGAGTCTCTCTCTATTTATTTTATCCATTTGTTCTCTCTCATCACTTATTTTAAGATTGATTAGAGTACTCTTAATAAGGACTATATATAAGTAGATATAACTGACAAAAGAAAAGGAGTGATGTTCAATCAATTCTAAATGAATATTTATTTGTAGAAAAACAAAATTTAAAAATAAACACTACTTATATATTTAATATAGAAAGGAGCATAATTCATGTTAAATTTATCAATATAGTCAACATATATTAGAGCCATAAATATTTTTTCTCCTAATCAATAATATGTATAACCTTCAATAAAAAATTAACATTGTTTTTTTTTTGTATGACAAACTTAATTAGATTACTTGAGTAAATTTATTTCTGATCAATAAGAAAATATATGTAACTTCACTAAAAAATTAACAGTGTTCTTTTTTATGACAAACTTAATTAGATTTATGAGTGCATAATTATTATATGATTACAAATATCAAATTAAATGAGTAATTTATGGAATAAATGGTGAATTTAGCTTTTATATAAGATGTCACTAATACGAGTTGAGATAGGATGGAGATTAGCTGGCTTTGGTGATGACGAGTCAGATCTCTTGGAGTGGTAGAGGTGGTACTTGCAAAGACATTTCGACGCCTAAGTCAGAATGGATCTAAGAGGCACATGTGAGGGTTAGAAATGTGTGTAACGTACTTGGGGGAGGTTTTGGCTCCCTTATATAGTTTGTGTTGTTATCTTATCTTATTTTATCGGTTTAAGATGAGAGAAATATTTGAACTTGAGTGTTGGTTAGGGGTTTGCGGCTACCAGGCCGTTCTGGGCCGCCGGATAACCGGGTCGTATATGCTCTAATTTGGGACCCAAGGATCAAGTCTGGAACAGTTGTCCCTGAGCAGCAGAGTATGCTTGCTTAGTCTCATCGCTGAATAAGCTTGTTTCGTTGTGATGGGGTCTCACGGGTTTTACGCCATGGAGGGTGTGGCGTGATTGCCGTGTTTGTTGAGGACCTTGGGAACCCGCGAGGCTCTTCACCGTCCGCCGTCCTGTCTCCTGCATGTTGCTTTTTCTATTGTCCGTTGCGATTTTCAAGGTGTCATAATGATGCTTAATGAGAAGAGAGAGGTTGCGTATTTTCTTTTTTACCCTTTTGTCTTTTGCTATTTGAAATGTTTGGGGTTTTTCTTTTTATTCCCTTCGTCTTCTTACCATAACCGCCCTTTTTTTCCTTCTTTCTCCATTTTAACTACTTCTGTGCGAACATTCCCTGCGTCCTTCTCCAGTGCTCTGTTTCATTAGTTGGTTGATTTTCTTGAAGGGCTTCGTCGCGTTTGATTCTTCTTTCGTTCTGCTACTACTTTCTGAAATTAGGTTGGTGCTTCCATCTTCCTCGTCTCTTTGATTTTGTTTACTTGTTTCCTACTTCTTGCATTGTCCTTTTTGGTTTGTTTGCTTCATGGCGAAGAAGGGAAATATAGGGGACAGTTACTACGTTTTAGGTGTAGCCTTTTAGGTTTTCAACAGAGGTTTTGGTAGTTGTCTGATATGGGTAGCAGATTTTTTTATTTCTGTGTTTCTAGGTAGTGGGCTGACAACGATGCACCTATTTGGATATAGGTATGGTGCGACGGAGGGGAGTCCAGGAGAATCCGGGTCCTATCTTTTTGGTAGGGGGCGTGCCGAACCGTTACCATTGGGTAACGTCTGAAGTCTCGGGCATGCCTTCTCGACTAGATGAGCAGGACCTCCAGAGGCTTTGTGATGAAGGAGCCGTGTTAGGAGGTGGTGAGGCAACGGGTCAGTACGAGTTGGTGCTCGCCAACGAAAACAAGAGGGTCTGCTATCTCAACTTGCATTCCCCTCATGTCTTGGATTGGATTTGGGTGCATGTACCATTGTTTACTAAGATAGGGATTCGGATGCCTTTTTTTAGTTTCAAATGGCCCTTCTAAACTACATCCGAATAGCTAAGCGGCTATTTGGTCATTCGAGTTGGTGTGTAAATTTTTGGAGATTCCAGCTCGGGTTGAAGTCTTCTCATTTCTCTTTTTGTTGACTATTCAGCATAAGGAAGGGAAACATAGGAAAGGGTACATCTCTTCTCGAGCTCAGACGAATCGCCAAATTTTTTACTTGTTCGAAGATTCTTTTCATGGGTTCAAGTCAGAGTATTTTAAGGTTCATCCTGTTGAGGGTTGTCGCCCCTTTTGGCTTTCACCGGAGGAGGAGCGCCTGATTTGCCCTTATTGGAATTTTGGGGCCGAGGCTTCCTACATGACGAGGGTGACTTATTAGGGGCTGTCTCCAGAAAGTAAGGAGATCATCGACGTCTTGTGGGTGCTATTTGGGGACCGACCACTGAACGTTCGCGACGTGATGGGGGATCCCGAGGCGGGAAGATCTTATGTTGGTAGGTCTTCTTGTTTTTCTTTGAGTTTTTCCCTTATTGGTTAACCGATCTTGTAACTTATCATTTTTCTTGTTTGCTTTGTATTGTAGTTGGAATGGCTGATGAATTGACGACTCTGTGGCAACTGAAGGCTGCTTTCCTTGATGTTCTGGAGGTTGGTGTTGAGGGATCTTCCCAGTTGACTCCTCTGGTGACTCCTATTCCCAGCTCGCAGACGGTCTCGCAAGAGATTATGCAGCAGGGGGTTGCTGGGGACGATGACTGATGCGTGAAACTGGGTCCGCAGTATTCGCACAGATAGACCGGTAAGTGCACCGGGTTGTCCAAGTAATACCTCAGGAGAGTGAGGGTCGATCCCATGGAGATTGTTGGTTTGAGCAAGCAATGGTTACCTTGCAGACCTTAGTCGGGCGGATAGAAAATATAGTTATCACAAGAAACACACAAAACAGATAAATAAATAAAACGTTACTAAATAGGTGTGAAATCAATGGTATGAGAACCGTTGAGACTTCGGAGATGATTCTTCCTTCTGGATTAACTTTTCTCATCATCTACTCCAACTTCTGATTGATTCATTCCATGGCAGGCTGTATATGATTAACGTCGGGTCAACGGTCATTAATCTCCTCTGTTTCAAATCAAACGTCGGGTCAGTGGTCATCCAATTTGAACGGAGGTGAAGCTCTAGCAGTCCATTCCCTTGGTGGTCCTATTCAAAGCACCACAGAAAATGTCAAATATTCCGGATCAGAGAATGCTGCATCTTGGTTCTAGCCTATACCACAAAGGCCCTAATCGCCCCATACCTCTGCTGAACTGATGTCTCGAGAAGTCCCCAACAAAGTCGTGGATTAGCCGTCTAAGATATGTATAATCAAGCTTGTGGTTCAATACTATCCCATCAAGGACTCGCAAGAACCCATGTGAATAGGAATGACGGTCAAGTTACACTCCTAATCCATTAGGATGAAGAACGAAGATACATCTTAGAATAGAATCAAGCATAGATTGAAATAGAATAGTAATATTATTAATCCATAAGAATCAGCAGAGCTCCTAGCCTTAACCTAGGAGGTTAGTGACTCATACTGTACAGAAAATAATAATAAAAGGTTCGAATGGGCAAAGATCTCTAACAAGGGTGATCTTTGTTCTATATATACTAGTCTGCTAACTAAGAATTACAGAAAATAAGATAAACTAGTCTTGTAGTGCGAAAATTCACTTTCCGGGCCCACTTGGTGAGTGTTTGGGCTGAGCTTGAGTGGAGCCATGAGTTAATGCTCCCTTTTGGGCGTCCAACACTAGCTTTGAACTCCTGAATGGGAGCTGGACGCCAGCTACTCCCTTCTGAGCGTTGGACGCCAGGAATGGGGCTGGTGGTTGGTGTTAAACGCCAATTTTTGGCCTTCATTTTTAAAACAAAGTATAGACTATTGTATATTTCTAGAAAGCTCTGGATATTAGCTTTCCATAACCGTTGAGAGCGCACTATTTGGACTTCTGTAGCTCCAGAAATGCTCCTTCGAGTGCATGGAGGTCAGAATCTGACAACATCTGCAGTCCTTTCTCTGTTTCTGAATCAGACTTTGTCAAAACTCCTCAAATTCAGACAGAAAATACCTGAAATCATTATAAAATACAACAACTCAAAGTAGAATCCAAAAATATAAAATTTGCACCATGGTTGTCTTCATTGGAATTCTTGCCTTAAATTTTCTCAGAATGTGATCTTATTATTTCTTGACCAAACCTTATTGTCCCTAGAGCTGGAAGTGAGTCAAGCCAGCTCATGAGCCAGCTCGAGCTCGACTCGTTAATAGCTCGATAAGCTAAGCTCGTGAGCTCGTGAGCCAAGCTTGAGTCTGAAATTGAGCTCATAAATTAAATGAGGCAAACTTGAGCTTGGATAAGCTCAGCTCATTAGCTCGTGAGCTAGCTCGATTATATATATATATAACAATCTTAATTATTTAATATTTATATTTATTTTTTACATATAATTTTAATATAGGACATAAATAAAAAATTTATAATTT
Organism: Arachis ipaensis; assembly: GCF_059453495.1. Taxonomy (NCBI): domain Eukaryota; kingdom Viridiplantae; phylum Streptophyta; class Magnoliopsida; order Fabales; family Fabaceae; genus Arachis; species Arachis ipaensis. Next base: position 10,344,769 of record NC_142444.1, read on the forward strand.
ATTGATAGATAAACAATATATAAAATTGATCTTTTCAAATATTTTTAAAAATATATAGTTATAATTTATTGATATAAAATTATAGATTATGTATCTATGTTTTTCTTATTTGAGCCAGCTCGTGAGCTTTTGGTGAGCCGAGCTTGAGCTTAAGAAATAAGCTCGATTGTTAATGAGTCGAACCGTGAGCCAAGCTCAATTTTCGTGAGCCGAGCTTGAGCTTGGTCTAGCTCGACTCAGCTCGGCTCACTTCCAGCCCTAATTGTCCCCATATACCTTTATTTGCCTGCAAACCTAATTGCCTACCTGACCTCTTCCAAACATTATCTTTGATATTCTTGTACTTCTCTTCATGGACCTTATTTTCTTTAGTTTGAGTTTAAATTTATTTCAATATAACAATTTTTGAGGATGAAAATTTTTATAAGGTGGGTGGGATATAACACCCCGAATTTTTGAACATTAAATAATAAGTTAATTATGATTTATTTTTTTTAAAAGTAATTAAATTAAATTTTATGATATTTTAAATTTAAAATTTATTAAGATTTTTAAATAATTTTAATTATAATAAAATATTTCAAAAAATATAAACTATTATTATCATTATTATTGTTACCATCATTATCCTTATTACTATATTATCATTATCTTTGTTCCATTTAATTTATTTGGCCAAAGCCACTAAAAAAATGAAAGAAAAGAAACGAAAGATGTAGCTAGCTTATATACTAATGCATATATATATATATATATATATATAACATTCACTTATTAAATATATAAGCTTACTAATCATTCACCCTTATCACCACCGAAGTATATAGAACAAAAGAAAAAAGAAAGTTGATGGTTCTAGTTGAACTTAAGAAGGGGTTGAATTAAGTTAGCTTAAAATTTAAAGTTTCAAACTCTGTTTTATCAGTAGTTCGAGTTATAAGAGATTATTTGAAATTATCTCATACGCAATTACGCAGAACATAGAAAGAGAAGAGAAGAGGAGAAAGAGGCCATCATGTATCCTGATTCGGATTCTCAATGCCATGAATCCTACGTCTAGTCTCCACCACAAACCATGGTGGAATTTTCACTATAATTCTCAGGTTACATACACCAATACTATTGAATTACTCCCTAATTCAACTAGTATCTACCCCTAAGCTTTCTTCACCAAAGCTTAGCAACTCCAAAGTGCTGTCCCAACTTGAAAGGAAAATCTAAACAGATTCAATCTCACCAAGTGCTAACCCAACTTGGCAAGGAGAACTAATCCTATTTCATAAATCCAAATTACATCAGAAATCAGTGGCTATTTTGTATCACTCTTGCCTTTTCTCTCTTGGCTTTTGAACCTCACATAATTGCCTTTTCAAAACAGAAAATAACGCAAGATAGCCATAACACAAAGATCAAAATTAAGCTTGAGTAGAAGAAAAAGATTCTAGCTCAATGTATGAGATGGTGCTCTGTATGTGTGCTTTCTTTTTCTTAACTTGAAATGGTGGGATGAGGCTTGTTATATATCTTCAACTTGGCTTCATTGTAGCTTCATCTTTTTGCTTGTCCTTGCTGCCCGTTGGGGCTGGCACAGCTAGCAAGCTGTCGTTCTTCATCATGCTCCACTACCCTTGCTGCTGGAGGAGCTCGTCCACCACCTCTGTGGTCCTTTTCCTTGCTTTCTTCCTTGGCATGCTCTTCTTTTGCATTCTGCTCCATTTTTTTGCTGCTGCTGCTGCTGCTGCTGTGTGCTCTTTACTCGTTTGTGTTTTGCTCAACCACGATCCTAGTATTGCTCAGCTGATGTCCTTGGGTTAGTGGTTGTCCTAGTGTCCTTTCTTACTTTTACAGAGCCACACATGTCCTTGCATGATACAGCTGTCCTCCTTTAGCATTTAGCAAAACATATAACCATTTTATTTCTGAACGTTGCTATGAGGATGAGCTTTGGCTCTTTTTCATTGTTGAAGCACTTGCTGGACTTGGACTGAAGCAATATAAACTTGGACATATGGACCTGCATCACTAAACCACACATTAAACAATATTGGGCTTTCAACCCAAATGAATATTTGTCATCATAAATTTACCCAAAATCAAACTAGGCTCAACAATCTTCCCCTTGATGACAAACATGATAAAATAGGGAAATTAAAAACTAACTTGAATGAGTTAAGAACACTTTCCTTTGATGACCTTTGGATTGTGAGTTGCTCCCCCTCACTGCTAGCATTACTCCCCCTTGATCATGGGTTACATCTTTACCTGGACAAAACTTAAAAACAGTCAAGACCAATATTTTCAAACAATATATCACAGTAATGAAAGAACAGAGCAATTAACACTAAGCACAACACAGGATAAAATATAGCACCACAAATCATTGTTCTTAACTATTACTATTAACCCCTAAGCTAAAGCCAACATTCCTTTTCTTTTCTCCCCCTTTTGTCATCAAGGGAAGAAAGGAAAAAAATCTGCACAAAATTTGTTAGTGGCTAGTGCATATAGTGTAAGTAGCAGAGTAGGTAAGGTCTTTACAGTCATCCGAAATAAATAAACAAGTTCAAAAGTAAACTAAGTCATAAGCACAGATGAGATAAAATGAGCTAGGCATCAGAGTTGGATTTATCAGAGGTTCCATCGTCCTCTCCCTCATTGTCAGATGTTGTGAGGCCAACCTCGACATCCTCCACAAAGTCCCTCAGAATGCGAATCCTTCCTTTGGTTTTCTTGAGAGCATTTTCCTCCAAAACTTGGTTCCTTTTGCGCTCAGCACCATGATGGAGAAAAAGGTCTGTCAGATTGATGAATTTTTCAAGCACATTCTTTAGAATGCGGGTCATGACCTTGATCGTAGTGGAGGTGGAAGGGGGATCAGAGGATTCTCATCAACAGAGGGAACATCAGTGCTGTCATCAGTTCGGCGACGCCTGGGAGCTATTTTCTTTACTACACCACCCCCTTTGATATATGAGTTACAATCTTTTGCAATTTCAGCCCCAAAATCAACATTGTAATATTAAAATTTTTTTGTAAGAATCATGCCATAGGGTAATGCATTTTTGGTACTGACACAAGCATACATATGTCTTACAAGAAAGTAAGCAAAAGAAATGGGGATTTTTGAAAGCAGTGTATACAAAACCAGTGTGTCACAAAATGAGACACGTTGAAAAGAGCCGCTCTGAGGTAAGATGATGTGATTTACAATCCGATGCAACTGGGCACGGACTGGACCAAGAGATTTATGAGTAGGAGTGTTACCTTCAAGGAGAGGGATATTGATGCAGACAGTGCTTTGGGCCTCAAAGTAAGAGACATTCAGCGTTTCGTCCCACTTACCAGAGGTGTAGACATCAGGTCCTCGGTCCTGGTAATCTAGGGCTTTGCCTAGGTGATATTTTTCAAGAATGATCACTTTGCCTTTAACAAAAGAAGCGATTCTTCCTTCTTTGTAGGACATGTTGCTATAGAAATGTTTTACCAAATTAGGGTAAATTTTCTCTTTGATGGACAGTATGAGTGTCCAACCTTAACATGCAAATAATGGGGTAAAGTTCAGGCCTTTCCTACGGAGTTTCTCTAGGTTGACAAGCTTAGAGGGACAGAGAGTACGCTTGTAAACATCTTTGCAGAAAAACAAGTAGTTCATGAGAGATTGAAAACGGCGACGATCATAAGACTCTTTAGGAAAATCAGCATAAAAGGACTTGTAAGTAATAGGATTGGAGAGTCTAGGTTCAGCAATAGGACGAAGATAAAAGTCAATGACTGTACCGTGAGTATGGCGAGTCTGAGTGGGGGAATGCTCTTCGTCTTCGTGAAGAGGCCTATTTCCTCTGGAAGAACTGGGTTTGGATGAACTAGGCTGAAAGGTGTTTGGCGGAGGAGGAGGAGAAGGGCGAGGAGCAACGCCAGGGCGGCGAGCAGTGGTCTTAGTGCGGGCCATGTCAGGAGAAGGGTTTGGTGGTGATGGAGGTGAAGAATGAGTAGGTGATTGTGAGGAGAAGAGTGTGTGTGATCAGAACGATGGTGGCCACTATGTGATCCTCTGCAAACTGCTCTTTTCTTTCGTGCCATTTTATAGAGAACTGGTTTGAAGAAGATAAAAGAGTGGAGAGAGTAGTGTGAAAGGATGCATGTAGTAGAAAGTTAATATAGGCTTAAATAATTGTAAAGGTTTCACCTTGAAAAGATGAAAATCCAAACTTTGAAAACGTTTTGAAAGTTACAGCTGTAACCTTCGTACGTTTGAAATAAGGGTGAAAAGCAAGCAAAGGTGGAAGTTAATAAAAGGATGCAAATGAAGTGAAGCCCAATTAAACAAAGTGCAAATGCCAAAAAAATTGAGACTGACAAAAAATTGAAGTTTAAGTAAAAAAAAATTTGAAAGCCCACTTTTAGTCATAAAAAAATTGAAAACGCCTCGAAGTTTTTAATAAGGGAAAGCCCATGGTTCCAGAGACTGCTTCAGCACTTGATGCCCATCATTCATTATGGTCAAAATTGAATCTAGTAGCTTCATAGTGACTTAATGAAGTTTACTCTTCATTTGCCAAAAAAAAAATCACCGCGATTTATGAGACAAAACACAAAAGATCTCATTATCAGAATCATTAAGAAAATAAAGATGAAGCAAAACAGGGTTTTTGGAAATGTTAATAGCACTCATGTTGTCACAAAATAATAGAATATTAGAGAGATTTAGTTTATAGTCATCTAGTTGAGTTTTCAACCATAATAATTGAGAACAACAGGAGGAGGCTGCAAGATACTCAGCTTCGGCTGTTGAAAGTGCCACTGTAGCCTGCTTCTTGCTAGACCAAACAATGAGAGATTTTCCAAGAAAATAGCACATGCCACTTGTGCTTCGTCTATCAATCCTGTTCCCAGCAAAATTTGCATCACAGAAACCCACTAATTGAAATGAATCAGTCTTAGGAAACCATAAACCATAATCAGTGGTACCAAGCACATATCGGATGATCCTCTTGACAGCTGAGAGATGGGACTCCTTAGGTTTTGATTGAAACCTTGAGCAAACTCCAACACTTTGGATGATATCAGGCCTTGAGGAGATTAGATACATCAAAAATCCAATCATCCCTCTATAGCGTGTCTCATCAACATCTCTACCATGTTCATCCTTATCAAGCTTGATATTAGGATGCATGGGGGTTCCCATTGGCTTAGCATAGTCCAGCCCAAATTTCTTGACAAGTTTCTTAGCATATTTTTCTTGATGGATGAATATGCCTTCAGCAGTTTATTTTATTTGCAAGCCTAGAAAGAAGTTGAGCTCTCCCATCATGCTCATATCAAATTCATTGGTCATAAGCTTAGCAAAATCTGCACACAAATTCTCATTAGCCGAACCAAATATAATATCATCAACATAAACTTGCACAAGAATAAAATGATCATGATAATTCCTAATAAATAAAGTGGTGTCAGTGGCTCCTCTTTGAAAATTGTTTTTCAATAAAAATGAGATAAGCCTCTCATACCAAGCTCTAGGAGCTTGTCTCAAACCATATAAGGCCTTAGCTAGTTTGAAAACATGGTTAAGAAAATATTTGTTTTCAAACCCAGATGCTTGAGCCACATAAACCTCTCTATCTATTATGCCATTGAGAAAAGCACACTTTACGTCCATTTGGAATAGCTTGAAGCCACAATGAGCTGCATAAGCAAGTAGCAATCTGATGGCTTCCATTCTAGCTACAGGCGCAAAGGATTCATCGAAGTCAATCCCTTCCTCTTGATCATATCCTTGAACAACCAATCTAGCTTTGTTTCGGACTATGGATCCATCTTCACCCAGTTTGTTTCTGAAAATCCATTTAGTGCCAGTAACTTTCTTTCTATTTGGGTAAGGCACCAATGACCAGACCTGATTTTTCTCAAATTGCTGCAGTTCCTCCTTCATAGCTAACACCCAAGATGGATCAGCAAGAGCTTTTTGGATGTTTTGAGGTTTAATCTTTGATAAAAGAGCGAAGTTGTTGGATTCAGTTCTTTTCAAAGTTGACCTTGTTGAAATACTTTTGGAGGGATCACCAATTATGAATTTCTCAGGATAATTTTTCAGAAACTTTCATTCCCTGGGCCTTCTGATTTGTGTTGAAGATCCAGGTTCCTCTTGATCAACAATAGCCTCTGCATCAGTGTTTTCAGCTGCGACAGGAGATAATTCCAAATTGTCTCCTGCAGAATTGAAATTTTCACAGCTAACAGGTGTAACTTCATGAGAACTTGGATTTTGTGGAACTGGTTCAGTGTTCTGTGGTAATTCAGCTTCAAAACCTGGACTATCATCCACGCAAACACTGAGAACATTGTTAGATTCACAGAAAGTGACATGCATAGTTTTCTCAACAGTTTTGGAGTTTTTGTTATAGACTCTATAGGCCTTGCTATTTGTAGAATAACCTAGAAAAATGCCTTCATGTATTTTAGGATCAAATTTTCCTAAGTTTTCTTTGATATTCAGAATGAAACACTTGCAGCCAAACACATAAAAATAACTAAGATTGGGAGGATGCCCTTTCCAAAGTTCATATGGGGTTTTCTTCAAAAACTTCCTAATGATGGTTCTATTTAAAACATAGCAAGCTGTATTCACAGCTTCAGCCCATAAGAACTTGGGGATTTTATATTCACATAACATAGCTCTAGCCATTTCTTGTAAACTTCTATTTCTTCTCTCAACAACACCATTTTGTTGAGGTGTTCTTGGACAAGAGAAGTTATGTGATATGCTTTGTTCATCACAAAAAGATTCAAAGTATTGATTTTCAAATTCTTTACCATGATCACTTCTAATTGAAACAATTTTTGAACCTTTTTCATTTTGAATCTTTTTGCTGAATTTCTCAAAAATAGAAAAAGCCTCATATTTATGAGCAAGAAAGAACACCCAGCCAAATCTAGTATAGTCATCCACAATTACCATGCCATAACTTTTTCCTCCAAGACTTTGAGTTCTAGTTGGACCAAACAGATCAAGATGCAACAACTCCAATGGTTTCTTAGTAGAGATATCTTCCTTGGATTTGAAAGAGGTTTTAATTTGTTTTCCCATTTGACAAGCATCACAAATGATGTCCTTATCAAATTTTATATTAGGAATACCTCTAACTAAGCATCTCTTTACAAGCTTAGAGATTTAGAACATGCTTGCATGTCCTAACCTCTTATGCCACATCCATTTTTCAGATTCCATTGAAGAGAAACAAGTTACATTTTGAACTTTTAGATCATCTAGAATGATACTATATACATTGTCACTTCTTTTGGCAACAAATAAAACAGCCCCTGTTTTCTCATTTATGACTCTACAATCAGATTTTCTAAAGGTTACAGCATATCCAAGATCACACAATTGACTTATGCTCAATAGATTATGCTTTAACCCATCAACTAAAAAGACACTATCAATGCAAGTTGAAAAATCCTTGCCAACCTTACCAATGGCAATTATTTTACCTTTACCATTATCTCCAAAAGTGACAAATCCTCCATTATACTTGTTGAGTTTAATGAAGAAAATATCCCTTCCGGTCATATACCTTGAACATCCACTATCAAGATACCACATGTCCATTTTCTTCTTGGATGCAAGGCAAACCTGCATGTTCTCCAACTAACCTTATGTATCCAAATCCATTTGGATCCTTTGATGTGAAATCTTCTTGGTTGTCCAAGAGCATTAAAATCATGAACAACTTTATATAATTTATTATCATTACCAAAAGACTTAAGAAAGATGAAACATTGAGGAGGATCATGACCATTTCTATTGCACTTGTAGCATTGATTCTTGCTTACTAATTTTTGAGGATTGATGAATCCTTTTGGTTTGAAAAGCTTGGAAGAGGAGGCTTCAGATTTTTAAAGTTTTGTTTGAAGACAGCCTTATTTTCCTCTATGAATCCAAGTCCAGATTTTTCAGACCCAAACCTTTGACTAGCAAGTAGTTTGTTCAGATTTTGAGACCCTTGAACAAACTTTGCTAAGTCTTCATTCAAATTTTTTATTTGTTCATTCAGCTTTTTATTTTCAGAAATCAAATCAGTGGAAGCGGTAACTTCATGCTTGAGTTTGAATTTTTCTAATTCAGCTCACAAGGCAATGTTTTCTTCTTTTAAAAACTTTTTATTACCAGTTTCATTTACCTTAACCTTTTTCAAAAGAAGATCATTTTCTGTCCTCAAAGCCTCAATTTCTTTCTTACATTTTGCATACTTATCCAGGAGTTTCTTAGAGTTCACAGAAATATCTTTGATAATATAGTGCAATTCATCAATAGATAAGTCAGAAGGATCTACCTCTTCTTCATCATTATGATCTGCTATCAGACATAGTTGAGCTTCTTGGTCTGAGCTCTCTGAGCTGGTGTCATTCTCTAAGTCCTCCCATGTTGCCATCATCACCTTCTTTTTGTCTTTCTTGGATTTTTCGGCTTTCTTAAGTTGAGGACAATTTGACTTGAAGTGACCAGGTTCCTTGCAGTGATGGCATGTGAACTTGACTTGATCTTTTTTGACGTCTTTGGATGAAGAGCTTCCTTTGCCTTTGCTTTTGTATCTCAGTAGTCTTCTCATTTTTCTTGCAAAGAGCACCATTTCTTCATCTGAGAAACTGTCAACATATTCTTCTCCTTGGGCTGTCATTCTTGATTTTAGTGCTATACTTTTCTTTTTGTCATCTTTGTCTTGAGACATATGAGTGGTTTCATAGGCCAGCAGCTTGCCTCTCAGCTCATCATAGGTGATTTTGATCAAATCATTCCTTTTAGAGATGGCTGTGCTTTTTACTTCCCATTTCTTAGTAAGACTTCTCAGAATCTTTCTTACTAGAGTTTCTTCAGAGTAGTTCCTTCCCATGGTGTCCAGATTGTTGATGATTATTGAGAACCTTTCGAACATTTGATCGATGCTCTCATCCTCCTTCATACTGAACATTTCATACTCCTTTATCAGCATGTCAATTCTGGTTTCCCTCACTTGCTTAGTGCCTTCATGATTGAGTTTGAGCTTGTCCCATATTTCTTTAGCCGTTTTGCACCTTGACACCTTTCTGAACTCTTCAAAACTGATTGCGCAGTGCATCAGGTTGATTGTCTTGGCATTGAGTTCAACCTTCTTCTTTTCTTCATCTGTCCATTCATTGTCTTCCTTTGCCACAACTTCTCTATCAGCATTCTGTTTAGTGGGGACGTCTGGTCCGTTGAGAATGATCTTCTAGATATTGTAGTCGATTGGCTGCATGAAGATTCTCATTCTTTCTTTCCAGTAAGAGTAGTTGCTGCCATTGAAGTAGCGAGGTCTATTATTAAACTGCCCTTCAGTGAGAGTGAACGCCACGATGTTGGGACTCATGTTGTTGGCCATGGATCTTTGCTCCAAGCTGTGAAGCTTGACTCCTTGAGACCTTGCTCTTGATACCAATTGATGGTTCTAGTTGAACTTGAGAAGGGAGGTTGAATCAAGTTAGCTTAAAACTTAAAGTTTCAAACTCTGTTTTATCAGTAGCTCAAGTTGCAGGAGATTATTTGAAATTATCTCATACGCAGAACATAGAAAGAGCAGAGAAGAGGAGAAAGAAGCCAGCATGTATCCTGATTCAGATTCTCAGTGCCATGAATCCTACGTCCAGTCTCCACCACAAACCATGGTAGAATTTTCACTATAATTCTCAGGTTACATACACCAATACTATTGAATTACTCCCTAATTCAACTAGTATCTACCCCTAAGCTTTTTTCACCAAAGCTTAGCAACCCCAAAGTGCTGTCCCAATTTGGAAGGGGAATCTAAACAGATTCAATCTCACCAAGTGCTAACCCAACTTGGCAAGGGGAACTAATCCTAGTTCATAAATCCAAATTACATCAGAAATCAGTGACTAATTTGCATCACTCTTGCCTTTTCTCTCTTGGCTTTTGAACCTCACATAATTGCCTTTTCAAAACAGAAAATAATGCAAGACATCCATAACACAAAGATCAGAATTAAGCTTGAGTAGAAGAAAAAGATTCCAGCTCAATGTATGAGATGGTGCTCTGTATGTGTGCTTTCTTTTTCTTAACTTGAAATGGTGGAGTGAAGCTTGTTATATATCTTCAACTTGGCTTTATTGTAGCTTCATTCTTTTGCTTGTCCTTGCTGCCCGTTGGGGCTGGCACAACTAGCAAGCTGTCCTTCTTCATCATGCTCCACTATCCTTGCTGCTGGAGGAGCTCGTCCACCACCTCTGTGGTCCTTTTCTTTGCTTTCTTCTTTGGCATGATCTTCTTTTGCATTCTGCTCTATTTCCTTGCTGCTGCTGCTGCTGTGTGCTCTTTGCTCATTTGTGTTTTGCTCAACTACGATCCTAGTATTGCTCAGCTGATGTCCTTGGGTTAGTGGTTGTCCTAGTGTCCTTTCTTGCTTTTACAGAGCCACACCTGTCCTTGTATGATACAGCTGTCCTCCTTTAGCATTTAGCAAAACATATAACCATTTTATTTCTGAACGTTGCTATGAGGATGAGCTTTGGCTCTTTTTCATTGCTGAAGCGCTTGCTGGACTTGGACTGAAGCAATATAAACTTGGACATATGGGCCTGCATCACTAAACCACACATTAAACAATATTGGGCTTTTAACCCAAATGAATGTTTGTCATCATAAATTTACCCAAAATTAAACTAGGCTTAACAAAAGTGTTAACATAGCTTGCATGTATTCATATATATACATATATACATGACAACTATCCTTCTATTTATTAATTACCATTACCATCCTTAGTTCATTTGGTTTCTTTCATCACCGAAACAAAAATCAAGGAATAAGGGAAAGAAAGAGTGACCGAGCGAGGATGAGGGAGAGAAACCGTAGAACCTCCGAGCTTCCGATTCTGATTTTTTGCGATCTATAACTCCAATAAAAAAAATCTAATCCGGTAAAAGTGTTCGTATATATCTTCCTTCTCTACACGTTGACGTTATTTTTGTCTGGTAGAAGTTGACAGTGACGTAGCTCCTCTTCTCCTTGAGTTTGGCCCATCGGAGTTCTAGGAGGCACAGATGATTTCTGACGTTTTCCTCTTCAGTAGCTCGGTCAGAAAGTTTCTCCAAAATCTTCGTTGATTTTGATTTCGTACGGAGGTAAGGGGTTCGTTTTTAAAATTATAAGTTTTTAATTCATGAATGCTCAAAAGCTTAAAGAATAATTGCAAATAATTTATGACTGTCTGGACTGATTGAATGACGAATTTGTGTTGGATTTTTTATTGCGGAAATAATTGAATTCGATGAATATGTGTTTGGTTTTCTGAATGTTTGAGAATTGTCGAAAATATGGCTGTGAATAAATTATGTGTATGCTTTAGTAAAACGATGTATGAATTGAGTACTGGTTTGGATTGAGATAAGTTAAGGAATGATGGAAGTGAGGGAGCCGTGAGGGTGGTGAAGTCTATTTTTAAGAAGAGATTCTGTCCGAATTCTTGTAAAAATATATGAAAAAGTGATTTTATTTTGGAAACCTGATTTATAAGCTTATCTTGAGAAATAACTCTATGTTAGAAAAATATTTAGTTTACATATTTACTCATAATTGAGAAAAGAGTTTTCGTATTAAAAATTTAATTTATTAGAAGTGATATTTGAGAATTGAAAATGGATTTATAATATTAAATTTGATTTATTTGAATTATTAAGAAGAATTTTAGAGAACTGAAGATGGTTTAGTAGGGACCTTGAAGGGTGGTAAACCCGGATTTTAGAGAAAGTGCTGCAGAAATTTTTATAAAACTCCGAAGCTTTTTTAAAGCATTATTTAAAAGAAAATTTGATTTAAAAATCGTATTAATTGAGTTCGGTTTATTAAGAAGGTGACTTTTATCTTGAATAAAAGTTAAAGAAGTTTGGGTATTTGAAAATTAAAGGTTTTAATGCTAAGACAGAAGGTATACCTATGAGGTGATGTAGAGGTAAGAGTGATTGATTATTTGGTGATGCGGAGGTATGTGTAATTAAGCGGTGATGCGGAGATATGTTTAATAATGTAGGTGATGCAGTGGTGTGTGTATGTAATTGGTGATGTGGAGGCATAATAAAGAGAAAGAAAATGAGAAGGCATGTATGAAAGAGATAACTGAAACGGATAGTGAATCATAAAAAGTGTATGTCGAATGGGCCTTGTGCCAAATTGCTAATGCGAAAGTGCCCGCCTAACTGATAGCCTGAGGTTGCTAATGCGAGAATATTCGCCTAACTGATAGCCTGTTTCTTACCGTGATGCCAAGATATCCTAACTGACATGGGTTCGCCTATGATGATAATTGTGCCTGACTAACACGGTAAAGAAACCATATTCGGGGTTCGCCCCGAATAACGTCGGGTTGCGGGTAGACAACCAACACTTGAGCTCATGGCCTGCTTAGGACAGACATGCATCATATTGTTTACGTATTTGCATTTGGTTATGTTTTGCTTGTTGTATTTTCTCTGTGATTATGCTAGTTGTCTTATTTTGCCTTGTTTGTGTGTTCAATTGGATCTCTGGTACTATTAGTTTATGTTTTAAAGTATTTAAGAATTATTGTTGTAAATGAGTTTTGTTTTAAGTTCAGAAATTTTAATGAAAGCAATTAATTGTCTAAAGTAAAATTAAAAAGTATTTTCAAAGGGTTGATAAAAGAATAGTTCTACTGACTAAAGTCAATTATTCGCATTTCCTTTATTACTTTTACCGCATTCACTTTTCCTACTGAGAACATGCAAGGACGACGTTCTCACCCCCTACAGATTTCCCTTTCAGCAACAGGTTCAGGAAATTTTGGCGCGGAGCCGTGACTGAACATCGGATCTATATGTAAATATGTATCCTTATTTTCTGTAGTTGGTTTAGCCTTACACTTTCCCCTCTCCATTTATTGTCTTTGATTTTTAGAGGGGTAGGACTTGTATTTGAGAATCTTGGAATAAGTCTATGTATATATTGCTAGGTGAGTATATATATTTTTGTGATTAAGAGTTTTAAAGTAAAGACCTTTCGTTTTCTTTATTAAAATTCCGATTCGTATTCGTGAAGGCTCAATATTAAATAAAGACAGTATAAAATAAAAAAAGGTTAGAGGTAAGTAACGTCTAAACTTTTAGTACGATCATGAGATGCTAAAATCTAGGGTATTACAATCCTGGTCGTGAACTGTGCCATGAACTTCCTGAAGATATCGTCAAAGCTGGTGATCAATCCATTCGGGAGAGCGTTGAACTATTTGATTTCCAGGCTGGCTAGGGTCACCGAGAAAGCCCTGCACTGAACCACATCGGCGGCTCCTTCTGGGTTCATCCTAGCCTTGAAGGCCGTTAGGTGTTCTTGGGGGGTCTTTGGTGCCGTCATACTTCAAATCGATTAGTTTGTCAAAACCTTTATGTAACTTAGCCTTTAGGATCCTCTCTGTGAATGGAGTGGCTCCCATTATTACGTGCTCACTCCTTGTTCGTTTGGAATCTCAATGGTGCCTTCTGTCTTCGCCGTCGTGTTAGCACTCTGGTTCCTGGGAAACACTGCGATTTCGACATTTTTCACGACGCCGGTCGGACGATCTTTCAATCCCGATTTCTCATCGTGATCGGCTCTTGGAGGTTACTTGACTTGTGTGTTCCGGGTGGTATCGCTCTTTGGGAGCGACCCAGCCTTCAAGAGTTTGCACTCTTTGGTAGAGCTCTTGGATTATCTAGATTGGTTTCTCTCCTACCCCATTAAGCGTTTGGGCCTTATTAAGGTGGTGGTCGTCCTCTTTTGGTAGTCGCCTATCGGGGGTTGACTGGCGGTGCACGGTGCTGGTAATCCTCCCGAGGGTCGTGGGGCGTTGCTTTGCGGCTCAGGCGTTGGGTTGTTTGGGTCTGACTCACTGTGGTGGCTTGAGGATTGCTCCTCAAAATCATCTGCCATGCTGCCAAGACTTGGCGAATCTCCATAGATGGCGGTAATGTACTAGACATCACTAATACGAGTTGAGATGGGGAAGAGATTGGCCGGCTTTGGCGATGACGGTTCGAATCTCTTGGAGCGGCGGGGATGGTACCTGCAAAGACACTCCGATGCCCAAATTAAAATGGATCTAAGAGGTACAAGTGATGGTTAGGAATGTGTGTAACGTATCTGGGGTAGCCTTTGACTCCCTTATATAGTTTGTGTTGTTATCTTATCTTATTGGTTTAAGATGAGGAAGATATTTAAATTTGAGTGTTCGTTAGGAGTTTTCGACTACCAGGCCGATTTGGCGGCCCAACCTGGATAATCGGGTTCGTATCCACTTCGATTTAGGACAGAAGGATCGAGTTTGGAATAGCTTTCAATTGTGCAAACAACATTATTGGTATGATTATTCGAAGGAAAAAGGAGCAAAGAAAGTTAGAAAGAAATTTAAGGGTTTTGATTAGGAGTGGCAAACGGGCCGAAATCTATCGGATTGACTTGCGTAACTTGTTAAAAAAGGCCAGTCAGATTAGAAATTTGAGACCACTATAATAAAAAAGTCCGCCTAACCCACGCTGTCTAATCTACGGATTTTGGCAGATTTCGGTGAGATGGGGCAGGCTTGTAGCTTTAAGATGATAATTGAATTTGGAATGTTACTTTTGTATTTGTATTTAAAATGTTTGTTCATTTTATTTTAAGTTATAATTTGGACTATGTTTGATTGATTAGTGATTTAGATCATGTTTAATTATACATTTTGGACAATTTTTTTTTTATTTTAGACAATATTAGTTTATTATTTTATTTCAAAAAATTTGGTTAATAATTATGTTTATTAAATATTTAGAATTATAAAATATTTATAAATTTAAAAATTTTAATTTTTTTTAATATTTATAAATTTATTGAAATATTTATAAAATTAATATTTAATAACTTAATATTTCTTTAAGAAAAGAGATCATTAACGGGTTTAATCTGTCAACTCACCAATTTACTATTAAGTAGAACAGGGTAAAAATTTAAAACTATTTTAATAAGCAAAATAGGACGGACTCACAGCCAAATAGCAGAGTTTTAGCAAAACGTAGCCCTCCTGTCACCCCTGATCTGGTTGAGGCCTATGGGGTGTACAAGTCTATAAAATAATAAGTGGTAGAGCACAAAAAAAAGGCTAGTTTTTTTTTATATCCATTAAATATATGTGTAATATATTGTTATTGAAAAATTTAGTGTTTTTTTTTATATGGTATTTTATTCAAATTGGATGGTCCGATTTATTTAAAAAAAAAATTACAAATCGAAAGATCCGATTTATATTTTTTATTTTTTTATTTTTTAAAATAAAAATCAGAAGGTCCGATTTTAACATAAATTTTTTTTATTTTTAAAATCACAAATCGAATTATCTGATTTGTGATTGTTAGTTTAAAAAATAAAACAAATCAAAGACACCAAATTGTTTAAATCATATCAGCGTAAAATTCATCTCTTCTCACATCATTATAAAATACACTCCTCTCTCACTTGAAAAAAAAAAAGCGCATAAAATTGCTTCCATGTCAAAGAATGTCTGACAATTTGAAGAAAGAAAAAAACACAGGCTTTCAAATCCCTGCCAAATCATATTCCAATACATACACATGTGTCCACTTTAAGTGATATGTTGCTTTAATTTTATCAATTAGATGCCCAGCATAATAATTTAGTAATAAGAAAACAAAACTCTAGGTGTTTTTCTTTTTAGGTTGAAATATATATTTAGATATTATAAATTAATATAACAATTAAAGTACGTTTGTCTCATATTGATTTTTAATATAATTTTATATTAAATTAATTCTGCCATTATATATTAGCTCATAAATAGTGTTAGTTCATCATTTAACTAACGATTTAATCAATTGATTCTCAATTATTCTCTACTTTCACTTATTAAGTCTGTCAATACTACTCTATATCCAAATTTTTAGAGATCTCACTAAAAAATGAATTGTGAACTGAAATTATGATTTTTGAAATTTTGGAAGGAATAAATTTGTGTTATTGGGGAGTAATAAAAGTATGTGTTATTAATAAATAAAGATTTATATTATTGATGACTTAACAAAGATATAGCTAGGGCGAAAACTTGTATGCCTATTTTTATTTTTTATTTTATTTGTGTTATTAACACAGAAATTATTTTTAATATGAAAATAGAGATAATATTTTATTGAATATTGACATTTGAAATATATTATAATATTGTAAAAATCATTCAACACATCATCTACGTACTGCAACACACTCCCACGTATTGACTTCTCTCTTACAAAATCCACTCATCTATAATTACACTAAATAATCTCATTTTAAAAAAAAACACCAATATTTTTTCTATATAAAAAAAAATCAGCCTTACAAACACTGTGATACAAATAAATGTTGAAGAAATATTTTACTAATATTCAAATATCATAGGAATACCACATGCTTTCTGTTAGCCTATCCTATCCTTCCATTGTTCTCCACTTTGGTCTCACTTTTTCTTTCTCTTGAAAAGGCCCTTCCAACCCCCTCCACAATATATACCTCATCAGATACCTTGTCTGCACCTGAGATTTAGTTCAAGTGATAAAATTATATATTTTTTAATATGCTGTATTCGGATATAAATTTTAGTGATTGTATTAAGTATTGAATACAAATTTTTTAGTATTGTGTAGATGAAAGTATAATATAGATGTATTATAATATTGTAATATTTAAGATTAAAAGTTGTTCAATCTATTTGACAAAAAATATATATTCTTTCAATATTTTTTGAAAAAATATACAAAAATACATATAAAAAAATGTAGAATAGACAAAAATTTATACAAAAGATTATAAATATTAAAATACACTCAAAAAATTATTTTTAATGAACAAAAATATCGTACCGTTTGTAAATTTATAAAACCTAAAATGTATTTTTGTATTTTGAAATTAATCTATCTTTCAAGTATACTTTCATATTTATAAACTTTAATATATATTTTTATCTATATCAAACTCTTTCATATATACTTTTGTTCATTTTCTCTATTTTTGTACCTTAATGTTAATTCCCTCTTACTCTAACTTTTTAATTTGTGCTCTGACTTATTCTCTTGACTAATAGAAATTACCATTGCTCAAAGGAGCTATCCATAAAGTGAACATGTATATTTATATAAAGAGTTAATAGTCAAAATCGTTCCTGAAAGATACCCAATTTTCATTTTTGTTCCCAAAAGATAAATTTAATCAAAATCGTCCTCAAAAGATTTAAAATTAATCACGTTAGTCCCTCCGTCTATTCTAGCACTAACAATATTAACTTTGCTGACGTGGCACGTTAGTTTTTTTTTTTTGTCTTTTTGGTCATCCAAAAAACAGAAACAAAACACTAATTACCCAGAGCCCGACCCACTCATACCCGCTCCGAAAATTCCTCCTCAACCCATCTGAAATTCTGAGTAGCTTCGACCCTCCATTCCCGTCCCGCTGCAACACAACCCCCGCAATGGTGGTTCTTCAAGCTTCACGCTACGCACCGTCTCCAGTAACCACCACCGTCGTCGCCGGATGTTGCAGAGATACCATGCCTTGCCTAAATTTCAACCTCCGCCACTTATCAAGCGTCTTAGAGCCCCCGCTCCACAGCTGCTGCCAACGCCGCCGCATCAATAGTATAGTGCTCGCTTTCCACCCCCAATCCAATTCGGTGCATGTCAAAATAAACAAAGGAATCAACATAGCACCATCACAATCTCAAAGATGCAAAATAATTAACCAAGAGAAAATGTTCAATTTTAATGTTTAAGCAAAGATAAGACCTCGTTCTATGAACAAAACCAAGCATGCAAAAATGCAACCCAAAGATAAACCAGAAAATTACTAGAATCAAAAACACAAAAACAAAAGCGCATGATCAGTGTACCATGAATGATCACACCACCACACCTGATATGCCCCAAAAAAGGCACAATTTTTGGACACAACAGCTTCAAAAAAATGAAAATTTCACACGATATAAAATAGTAGTAATAAAAGGGAGCTACAACGATGAAACATACCAGTGTGGTGAAGGAGTGAGATATAAGCTTAAGCACCAAGAATATTTGTTAAATAACCCTAACGAAAGCGACAGAGAGAAGAAAAATTGTTTTCACAGAGACGACCTCCAAAATCCAAACTCCAAAGTAAGTCAGATCTCTCTCCAAATGTGAAAGACTTAATCCAAACCGATAATAGAGAGAGGCAGCAGCTGTGGAGCAGGGGCTCTAAGACGCTTGATAGGTGACGGAGGTTGTGTTGCAGCGAGACGGAAATGGAGACTTGAAGCAACTCAGACGGTTGAGGAAGGATTTTAGGAGTGGGTACGAGTGGGTCGGGTTATGGGCTATTTTTGTTTTTTGGGGCTTAACAGCCCATGATAAAAAAAAAAAAACTAACGTGCCACATCAGCAAAGTTAACGTCGTTAGTGACAGAATAGACGGAGGGACTAACGTGATTAATTTTAAATTTTTTAAGGACGATTTTGATTAAATTTATTTTTCGGAGACGAAAATGGAGATCGGAATATTTTTCAGGAACGATTTTGACTATTAACTCTTTATATAAAAGATATCTTTGTCAACCTTAGATTTTTTATACTAAAAAAATAATGCAATTAGTTTATATGTATGTACGCACAGGTACCTCAATTCTTGGGATATTTGAAGAGATATTCAAATAGTTAAATATAGATACTTCAATTTGATACTTCACAAGATATAAAAGGGAAAATAAAAAGAAAAATATCTCAAATTAGTCTGTAATAATTTTTTTTAAAAAAATTTTTTAATTAAAAATTATATATCAATTTGATCTCTGATTTTTTAGAATATTAGATTAATTGTTTTTTATAATAAAATAAAACAACAAATTAGTTCCTAATAATACCTTTAACAAGTGATAAATTAGTCTTCTATTAGTTTTTCAAGTAGTCATTTTCTCTCAAATGTCACTCTTTTAGGTGTCTTCTTTTTTTTCTTTCTCTTCAATTTTTTTTAATTGAAAAATTGAATTTTGCTCCAAAGACAGAGAACATAAAAGAAAATTGGGAAGCAAGAAACATAGCCGCAAAGGAGATGAAGATCCATTATCTAAATAGTGATATGAAATTTGTGGACTATAGTTGCCTTCAACCTTCACCATCTCTTTTGTCAATGCTGATAGAGATTAATAAGAATACTTTAACCCAAAGGAATGTATCATATGAGGAATCTTACGTTTATGACGTAATTGGTCGGTTCGATCCAAACACTTTCTTTTTCTTCTTTTATTTGTTTTCTCCATTATAATACCTTCTCTATTTATTTTGAATATAAATCTTAAATCATAAATTATTTAAAACTAAACACGTTCACATTCTCATTTCATTTTTTTCCTTTTTTTCTTTTCCTTCTAAATAAACATTTAAATAATGATGAATTTTATGATGTAGAAAAAAAGATTCTTCTACATATGTATGTTTGTATTGTTAAAAAGGTAGTGTGACAAGTGTTTAGAAAAAAAGTAATTGAAGAGACAAAATTTGACATGTTGTAAACAAAATATAGTGTATTTTGTCTTATGTAACATGTAAATAATGCATTGATTAAATAGGCTAATTATATTATGTTAATTAATTATTAAAGATAATATTGGGTCTTGTATGATTTTTTTATCTTTGAACTTTTTTAATGTATATTTTCTCTCCAAAAATATTTACTTTACACACAAAAATTTATTAATATTTATTTATTTTAATATATACCTTTTTTCTTTTTTGATAACTTAGATATATTCAGTTTCACAAATATAAAAATGTATCTACATATTTTAACCAACAAAAAAACATATAACTTTACGTATTTACATACATTTAAATTAACGGTATATATATATATATATATATATATATATATATATATATATATATATATGTCAATCTTACTCTGGATACATATAGATATTTATAAAAAAATATTATTCAAACACAACATATTCTTAACATCTTATAAAAATATTTTGTTATTAATTATTTATATATTTAAATTTTTTTAATTAATAAAACAAAAATTTTATTTAATTGTTTAAAAAATATTGATGTTAAAACAGCATTTGTAATACTGCCATTTTTATGGTGTAGAAAGAGAGAATATATATTTTGAGAGAGTTGATTTTTTTTAAGAATGAAAATTGTAATAAGAAACTCTACTTTTTGTTATAAAGGGAAATTAAAAATAAATTTAATTTTAATGCAGTGTTAGTATAAAATAATTTTATATTTACATCTAATGACGTAACACTACAATAACAAAAATAATTATTTTTTATATTGACGGTGTGAATTATCATCCAAAAGATCAAATATAATTACACGACTGTGTAAAACATATTTTACATTGTCAACACATCAAAATTAAACTCACTAAAAATATGTGTACCCAAAATTTGTATAACACCAGACGTATAGAAAAACATGGTAGACATAAAAAAATATAAGAAAACATAGTTATTTTTTGGTATTATGTAGACGCTATCTTGTTATTTTGTTTGTATTAAAATATCTATTTAAAGTTATTTATAAAAAATAATTAAAAGAAAATTTCAAATACTAAAAAAAAATCTTTTAATAATTAATATTTCAAAAAAAAATTGTCTAAAAAAATTAAATACTTTAAGTTATTATTATTAGAACATTTTAAATGCAACCTATTATTTATAATTAAATTATTAATTTTTTACAATGAATAAACTATGTTATTGAGTGAATA
Organism: Arachis ipaensis; assembly: GCF_059453495.1. Taxonomy (NCBI): domain Eukaryota; kingdom Viridiplantae; phylum Streptophyta; class Magnoliopsida; order Fabales; family Fabaceae; genus Arachis; species Arachis ipaensis. The sequence continues at coordinate 10,365,560 of NC_142444.1, forward strand.
TTTAATATTTATTATTTTATTAAACGAAAAAAGTATGTCTGAACAGATTTAATAAAATTATATGATTAATTTCTCTTTGAGACGATAGAAATGTGTTAAAGAAAGATGATAATTTTTCTAATATATATTATACATTCATTAATTTAATTTAAAATAAATATTAATAAATTTTTGTGTATAAAAATTAATTTTTCAGATGATATTTATTATGTAAATAAAAATAATTAATTGAATTTTTATTTTTAAGTAACATGAGTTGAAAGAAAAATTATTAATTTAGATTTCTTTTTATATTAACTTTAGCTTAGATTTATTGGTTCAAAAATTTTCTTTTCAGTTGTTACTGTGATTTGGGAGGAGAGAGTGTACATTCAAAAAGTCTAAAAAAAAATCATACAAGATCCAATATTATCTTTAATAATTAATTAACATAAATATAATTAGTCTATTTAATCAATACATCATTTACATGTTACATAAGACAAAATACACTACATTTTACTTGCAACATGTCAAATCTTGTCTCTTCAATTACTCTCTTTCTAAACACTTGTCACACTATCCTTTTGAGTTTTGACAACACAAACATACACATATAGAAGAATCTTTCTTTCTATATCATAAAATTCACCTTAAATAATAGGTATAAATTTGTTTAAGTGTCAAAAGTTTGAATTTTGTCTCATGTATGTAAATTTAATGGCTAACGACCAAAATGAATTTTTGATCTACAACAAATTAGTTTTTGAACTATCAAATTTAAAAAATACTGTGAAAAAAATAACTATAAAAAAATATGGATCAAGATCTTTTAAAATAAATAAATTGATAAAGTTGTAAAATAAAAAACTAATCACTTTTAAATTAATATAATAAGATACACATTTCATAAGAATTATAAATCCAATAATAAATAACTTTTTCTTTATCATTTTATTAACTTTCTCGTTTTATAATATCTAAATTTAAAAAATAGTTCTCCTTAATAAGTGATCATGCTAGGATTCAGGGTTTTAATTTAATTATTGGATTTTACACGTACTCAATCCTTGCTGAGAGATAAGTTTTAGTGGGTAGACTAAAACCTGATAAGTTTATGTATTTTTAAAACAGAGATGTGTAACTATATAACCAAGTTGACTCAAGCCCAAATAAATTTATCCGCTTCCAACGTCACTAAAATAAACGTGACTTTCACGTGCTTCATTATATAAAAACATTCCTTCTTCTTCAAAACGCACGAAATCTATCCTTCTCTTCGAATCTCTCTCAAAATCACTCAAATTTCAGTCACGTTCCCTGCGAAAACTACTACTGCAGAAGAATAGCGAGAAGATTTGGCAACGAACAACCACAAACGAATGAAAACAGCAACAAAGACTACCGAAGGTATGAGAAAATTACTGTTCACTTGAAATCTTGCAATGTCACGTTTCTTCTAGTTGCATTTTAGGTTTACTGAATTGATTTGCTTCGTTTAGAAGATCGAACTATTGTGAATACATTTTTACAGTATAACTAGGGTTTGGAACGAAATTTGTTGTTATTTGCAATCAGTTCAGTGGATAGTGTAATTAGGGATTTGAAATTGGTTGTTATTATGTTCAGTACTTCTTTTACATGGAGAAATATTATTCTTGTTGATTGAAAGTTGATCACCATTTATTCACCACATGTACATTGTTTGGTTCGGTGGCCTTTGAGATTTGGGTTCACCAAGTGATTGTTGTTCAGTTCGGTGGCCTCTTTTTACTATATTCAGTGTTTAAGATTATTGTGGTAGCATACAACAATCATTTCTAGCTCTTTCATTATTTATCATGTTTGATTTTGTGCAAGAATGAGTTTTTTCGTGGCCTGTGACATTTTAATTGACTTGATTAAGATATACATGCTTGTGCTTATCGGTGTGGATAGTTTAACTAGGACTTTGAAATTGGTTGTTATTATGTTCAGTACTTCTTTTGCATAGAGAAATACTATTCTTGATGATTGAAAGTTGATAACGATTTATTCACCAAATGAATGTTGTTCGGTTCGGTTGCCTCCTTTTACTTTGTTCAGGGTTTAAGATTATTGTGATACTATTATTGGTGTATTGAGTGAAGTATTGACCAATTTTTTTATTACAGCAAAACAGAAACAAAACAATGGTGACAAAGACAATAGCAACAGTGTTCAAGAATATGAATCAGGAAAAGAAAGATATAGTTGAAGAAATGGGATTTGGTTCCCTGGCACATGTCCCGGAAATGAACGTCTCTCACGCCCTCTTAAGAGAATTGATTGATTGCTATGATGAGTATCATGGATGCTTGAAAACTCTCCATGAAAAAATATACATAACACCTGTCAAGGTAGCAGCTGCGCTGGGCATAAACCATGGCGGTAATACACTTTCTACTTCTTGCTTATTTTTTGTTCATTGTTCCCTATAATTTCGATTCATTGCTTTCTTTAATTTCGGTTCATTGCTACCTTTAATTTCGGTTCATTGGTATATAAAAAATTAAACTAAACCTTTTTGGCTCATTTGTTGCTATTAAAATATTGTAGGGAATCGTTTTCCTAAAAAGGTTGACTATCGCAAACTGAATGAGGAAGACAAGGCAATATTTGAAGGCCTTAAATGTGTTACGTTGGCCGACTTTGACAAAGTCTGTCCTAAATATGAGTGTTAAAGGGGAGGAGAACCGGCAAAAATTCCGCAGGACTTTTGTCGTCTTCGTACAGAAGTGCTTATTGCTGCGGACGACGGTAAGCATGGTCTTTCGGTTCATTGCTACCTTTAATTTCGGATCATTGGTATATAAAAAATTAAACTAAACTTTTTTGGCTCATTTGTTGCTATTAAAATATTGTAGGGAATCGTTTTCCTAAAAAGGTTGACTATCGCAAACTGAATGAGGAAGACAAGGCAATATTTGAAGGCCTCAAATGTGTTATGTTGGCAACTTTGACAAAGTCTGTCCTAAATATGAGTGTTGAAGGGGAGGAGAACCGGCAAAAATTCCGTAGGACTTTTGTCGTCTTCGTACAGAAGTGCTTATTGCTGCGGGCGACGGTAAGCATGGCCTCCGCGATCCATAAGCCGCCTATCTTTTGTGTGGACAACGCCCGACAGTGGGATTGGGCAAATTATGTGCTTAGCTTCTTGTGGAATGGAATCGAAAACAAGAGAAAGGGGAAGAAACAGTCTGTTGAGGGCTGTGTTTTTGTTTTGATGCTGATATACTTCCACGAAACCAAGTTCCCTCGCTTGGATGGACTTGATGCTCCCCCGGCACCGTGGGTGGCCTATTGGACAGAGAAGATGATGCTCGACCAAATTTTTGAGGAAGCAACGGACACAATGGTAATGTGTTGATTTGAATCATTGTGCATACAAAAATATTTTTCTTGATAATTGAATGTTTATCACGTATTATTCATCACATGAATTGCGTTCGGTTCAATGTTTGTGGTCATTTTGATTCACCTGATTGTTTTTGTATTTTCTCGTTTCAGATGCTTCTAAAATACTCTGCTAACTAAATAAGTTTGTGTTTTAGGGACTTCTGTATAGAAAGCAAATAAAGGACGAAAAAACAAAAAGAAAGAAGGTGCAAAACAAAACAACTTTTCTGAAGGAGAAAGAAAAAAGAAAAAGAGAGAAAGAAGAAAAGAAAGTTGTTGTTGTGGATTCTTCTTCGGAAGAAGAATCTTTTTCGGAATCCAAATCAGAATCCGAATTCGACAATATAACGCTGGTAGAAAGAACAAGACAAAAGAGGCTCCTGAAAAAAGAAAAAATTGTTCCGACGGATTCAGAAACATCAAGTGAATCTCAAAACCAGTGCAATTTGACTGGTTCTAATTAACAATATTTTGTTTAACTTGTTTAAAAAAGCAGACACTACTTCTTTTGAAGGAATAAGTACTTTTTTCATCCCCAAGGTCCGAGGTCAAAATCAAAATTGTCCCCGACCTTTTTTTCTTATTAAAATCATCCTCAACGTTACAAAACGTTATAAAATCGTCATTTTCTACTTCAAATTTATTTTTTTACCAAATTACCCTTATTAAATAATAAAAATAATTAAAAAATTAAAACAAAACCTAACACCCCCACCCCTCACCCCCTCAGTGTAACCCCCCACCCCTCTCACCTCCTCACCCCCTTCTTCATCACCACTAACCCAGTAATCCCCAATTCCCTTCTTCATCACCAAACCTCTTACCCCCTTCTTCATTACCAAGCCTCTTTCTCTCTCCCTCCCTCCCCAAGACTCTTACTCTCCCTTATCATTTACCCCTAACCACAAAATAAATAAAAAATTCAGCAACAACATCAATCACAAAATAATTACAAAATTAGCAACAATCCATCATTAATTATGTATATGTTCTTCAAAAATTAAAAAAAGAAAAAAAAATAGGAAGAACGAAGAACAGAGAAAGAGAAAGAAGCCTTGGCCAATCTTCTTTTACTCTTCACCATCACCTCTTTCCCTTCGCACCTCCTCACTCTCCCTTTCCTCACCACTGCCACCATAGCCAAATCATCATCATGCAATTACTATAATTAGAAGCAATTACTAATTTACTATAATTAGAATCAGTATCACCAATAATAAATTAACAACAACAATTGTGAAGGGTGAATCAACAATGGTAAAGCAACAACAAAAACAAAAATAGAAGCAGAAGTAGAAGCAGAAGGCAAAAAGCAAAAGCAGAAAAGCAGAGGCAGCGGCAGAAGGTCAGGAGGGTCGGGAGCTGGACCGCAGCGGCAATGCCTCCATGCAAGCTTGCGATGGCCGGTGGCGGTGGGTTGGACGCAGGGGCAGCGGCGGGTGCACCTCCGAGGCAGCCCAAACGACAGCATGAGGGGGTGGAGGTTACGGTGAGGGGGTGAGGGGTGATGGAGTGGCGTGAGGGGGTGGGAGTTACGGTGAGGGGGTGAGGGGGTGAGGGAGTGGGAACTGATGATGATGATGATGATGGGATGGGATGGGATTTGTGGTGGAGAGTCAGAGAGTAGGAGGAAGGAAAATTGGGGGTGGGTTTGGGGTGGGGGGGAGAGACGAAGAGATGCTGGGTGTGGGTGGGGTGGGGTTTTATTTTTTTAATATTATTTTTATTAATAGTTAAGGGTAATTTGATCCAAAAAAAATAGAAAATGACGATTTTATAACGTTTTGTAACGTTGAGGATGATTTTAATAACAAAAAAGATTAAGGACGAAATTGATTTTAACCCCAGACCTTGGGGACGAAAAAAGTACTTATCCCTCTTTTGAATGTATATATGTCAACATTAATGTAAATTTTAATATTAATGTATAGATCTAATGTTAATGTATATACTGATTCAAGATGGATTACTCCTTGTCTTGTTATAAACCTGTTGGAACTGCCTGGTTGCTGTTTTGTTGCAGGTTCATAGTGAATGAAATCAGGGTGTTTACTAAAAAATTATGAACCCCAAAAACACAATGAATCGAAATTAATACACCTGGTGAACCGAAAAAGTGCATATCTCAACATAACATAAAGTTAATTTTAAAAGAATCATACTATCAGAACCCTGAACCTTAAAACAAGAACCCTGAACACTGAATCCTGAACCCATAAACCCTAAATCCTTAAAACCCTAAAACCTAAACCCTACACCCTAAAACCTAAACCCTAAATCCTGAACCCGAACCCTGAACTCTGAACCCGAACCCTGAACACTGAACCCTGAACCCTGAATGCTAAACCCTGAACCCTACCGTAAACCCTAAACCTCTAAAACCCTGAACCTTGAACCCTAAACCCTAGATCTCTAAACCCTCAACCATGAAAACGGTGAACCAAAATTAATACACGGGGCGAACCAAAAGTTTGAAACACACTGAACCCCTGTACACTGAACTCTGAACCCATAAACCCTAAACCCTAAAACCCTAAACCCTGAAATCCTAAACCCTAAATCTTAAATCCTAAACCCTGAACTCTGAACTTTGAACCAAGAACCAAAAAACAAATTCTAATTATTCAACTTAGAAATTGATACACTAGACGAATTGAAAAACTGCATATATCAATATAGAATTTCACAAAAAAAGTGACTATTCATTAAAGACTATCAACATTCAGAAATTAAACCTGCTATAACCATGGTGAACCAAAATTTGCTCATGGGTGAACAAAAATTTATATTAATAAAAACTAAAACTTGTACAATCCTCTCTTGGATAATTCATATCTGGTGTATTGTAAAGAGTGGAGCTTGACTGAATCGATGATCCGGAGTCTAAAAGGTTCAACTACAAAAGACATAATTGTGTATTAGCAAAATGAACATTTGAAATTTTAACTAATCAAAAGCAAGTCAATTTTACCTCGGTTGGAGCTGTCTTTTTCTTTTTCTTCATGGCATTTGAGATCTTTTTTTCATGTTTGATCCAAGTCTGTTCTTGGGCCGGCCTCTTGTTTTGATACGTGGTGGGCTTTGAAGGTCATTCACATTGCTTAATGTCGCTTCTTCGTGGGTTAACAACCTTTTTCCTTTGCTTCTCCCTTGATATTCTTCCATCTCGGCCATGACCTTGTCAAATGCTCGGTGCAAAATTCCGGTCAACTCTTTAGACTCAGATGCAAATTCACATATATTGTGTGGCCGAAACACTAATTCGTCAAATCTCTTACTTCTTGGCTCCAGTAGAGGTTCATCTTGGCTGCTCTTGATGTGTGTATGCCTCCTCTTTATATTCTTGCTCCAGCGTTCTAATATGTATTTCGGTGCCATGTTATCCACTCGCTCAAAGCTTAAAACGCTTAGCAAATGGCGGCACAATATGCCCCTAGACTCAAACAGCAAGCAATCACACTTTACATCTCGTGATACTACGTCATAGGTGACGACAAACTTGTTGAATGTGGAGTTGAAAACCTGCTCTATGACTTCATATGTTGTGAAACCTAGGGTGGAATGCATTGATCTTGTGATACAATTCACTTTACCTCTGAATTGAGCTTGAACTTCCTTGAACTTCTCATGGGTATATACACGCTGAAACTATGCCTCTATTGCTGATTTTGTTGCGCACAGTATCACGGTGTGAAAATCTGCAGCATCAAATTCTCTCTCTGCTTGCTCTCTGCTTGCTAGGCAATTGTCATATTGCTTCACAAATTGTCTCAATGAGCTATTCCGTGTGATGAACTTGTTAAAAAATGAATGCATACTCTCGCTCCTTTGCGTGCTTCTCATCCCGGTCCAAAAGTGGTGATCCAAGTAAACCGGAATTCATATATGACGATCCTCGTACAGCTCTGCATACCAAACCGAAACTATAAGGTATGGTAAACCAAAAACAGTGCATGCTTTTGAGAAAAAAAGATATGAGCATAAAAATAATTCAAATTGAAATCTCAATTACCTAAAAGCCACTTGTTGCCTCCGAGACCATACTTTGTGAGGAAATCGTTCCAGTTTCTGTCAAATGCGTCTTTTGTGTACGAGTTCCAAACAACATGGCTCATCTCTTGTTCAATATCAATGTGTCCCTTGTAGCCATTTAGTTTGCTTGTGATCTTCTTCATGATGTGTCAGATAGACCAGTGATGAATTGTTGTTGGCATGCACAGCTCAATTGTCCTTTGAAGCGATGCACATTGATCGGTAAGAATACCTTTTGGTGCCTTCCCTCCCATGCAACGTAGCCAATACTAAAATTTCCATTTGAATGATTGGATGTCCTCATTTTTCATCAGCACGCATCCAAGAAGTGTTGACTGGCCGTGGTGATTCACGCCAACAAAAGAACCTAAAACCAAATTGTACCTGCATAAATAACAAACACAAGGTGGTGAACTGAAATATATACACTCACTAAACACCCAAAATATGTTTGAAAGAAATGAATACCTATTTGTGTTATAGGTAGTGTCAAATGAAATCACGTCTCCGAAATAATCAAATGCAGCCCTGCTTTTTACATCAGCCCAGAATGCATGTTTAATGCAGTGATCGCCTTTAAGGTTGAGCTAAAAAAAGTTCTAACTAGGTACTTCCCAAATTTTTTGGCATCGTCTTCTTCGAAAATATTCCGTACTTCCCTTGTGATGTACTTTCTGATGTCTTTTTCTATAAAACCTAGTTCACGGTGGCTGCCAGCTGCTGCCACAAATGATTGGTAAGTTTTGCTCGGCCTGATTCCGACTTCCTCGTGGGTTTCAATGGTGCGACGCACGGATATGCTAAGCTCCCTGTGTTGTTTGAGCATCTCGGCCTGGTCTACACAACAAGGATGTGAGTGATTCAAAATAACTTTGGAAATTGTCCAAAGACCAACATCCTTCGTTATGTGTATGTAAATTCTAGCTGGACAATTTAACCCAGCTGAAGGATTTGTTTTCAAGGTTGGAAATATCTTTGATTTCTACCTCCCCTCTCTGGAGCATACAATTAGTTGATTCTTAATCTTGTCTCCATCCCGAGTCGTGTTTCTTATTTTGGTAGAAAAACCAGCAAGTTTGGAATAATGTTTGTAAAGCTTTCCAACTTCTTTCTAGTATCTTGAAAATCATTCCCACCTTTGGGACAAATTTTTCATCCACAACACAGCTGATCTGCATGGTGAACCGAAATCTTAATTACGGTGAAACAATTATATGGTGCTTAGGGAACAAAACAGAATATATTCGTCTAATTTTTTTAGACTTCTTTTGCTTACCGAATCGAACACATGCACATGGTGAATCAACTCTTTAGTACTTACCGAACCGAAAAGTTACTCACAATTACTCACAATTAGTCACAGTTACATATTATCAATTCAATTCAATTCAATTCAGATATAGATCACATCAGTCTATTCAATTCACTTCAAATAAAATTAGTAATTTCATTCTATTAAATTATATTCAAAATTCAATAGTCCAAACCTCATCAAATTGATACGTTTCAGAAGAATTATCCAAATCGCACTCATTCAACTTATTTGAAATTGATTCATTCATTGTTCCAATTCAAAAGTGCAGATTGAAGAAGAAAACGAAGAAGAAGATGAACGACGAAGGTAATTACGTTGAAGTCAATCCAAATCGATAATGGAGAGAAGAAAAATGCAAATAAAGGAGAGCAACGAATTTAATTAGGTTGAAGAAGAAAAAGGCAAAAAAGGTTGACATTGTATGAAAAGGTTTACGTTGAGAAATGTTGATCATGCAAAAGGTTGACATTGTATGAAAAGGTTTACGTTGAAAAAGGTTGATCACGCAAAATAAGGATTAGGTTATATACGTTATATGAGGCGCGTGTACACAAACGAGTGTGTGGGGCGTGGAGTGGAAGGGACTTGGATAACATCTATGTAATTTTTACATGGATGTAGAACTTTTTCGTTTTTAAAATGGAGCTACTAAATCGTTGCAAGTAAAAGTTTTTTTTATGCAAAAGTATGAATACTTATTAGAATGACAACTTTTAAATTGTGTTAGTCTTGTGATTAGCTCACTAGTCTGTTTAATCAAGTATCGAGGGTTTAAATTTTTTTGTGTGCATGTAACGAACCTTTAAATAAAGCTCTAATTTGCAATAAATTAGGGTGTGTTTGTGAAACACGTTGGAGAGGATAAAAGTGCGTTTCAGTGCTTTGAACACTATTTTTTGATGTTTGGCAACTTTTCTTCTCTGAACGCCAACGTGATTTTGCATCCCAAAAGCTCGTTCACTAGAAGCAACAAATTATAGCTTCTGCGTTTACTCAACACAAGTTTAGGTTGTTGCTAGTTATTATTAATTTTTTCATAATTTTTTTAAATAAATACTGAGAATATTAAAATAATTATTCTAATTTTTGTGCACTGTTTACTATTTTAATTTTTTATAATATGTATTATTGTTCCTATTAAAAATGATAAATTAAATAAAAAATTAATTATAAATAATAATAAAAATATAACTTGTAAAAATTAGAACCTAAAATAATAATAAAAATAAAATTATTAAGAGTATTTAAAAAGAATACTAAAATATGTTATTTTATATATTATTTTTAATTTAATAAATAAATATTAATTTTTAATATAAGAAAATATTTAAAAAGTTGTCAATTTTTATATGTTATTTTAAATTTCATAAATAAATATTAATTTTTATTATAATAATAAAAAATTATAATATACTAAAATAGAATATTATAAAAAATACTATATAAAAAATATTAAAAAATATAAAAAAATTAAATATACTTAAAAAAATAATATTATAATTTAATATTATATTTTTTTAGTAATTAATTAATTATTTATCTAGAAGTGATTTTGACTAATATTATTCAAACATAAATTATGTTGGCACAAACTCACTTCTACCCAAAATCAATTCTACAAAATTACTTTCATTTAAACTCCAGTTTGTCCAACGTGAATTCAAACATACACTTAGTCATTGACTTATCAAATTAAAAAATACTGTTAAAAAAAATTAATGACTCCTAAATAACTTACAAAAATTCATGATCAAACTTTATTCATATTTATAATAAAATTAGATTTACCTTTATAATCAAAATGCAGTAATGATATTTTTAATGTTCATAAAAAGTTAGATTATTTTGTTGCAAAAATTTGATTATTCTATTGCAACAAATGTGATTATTCCGGTGTAAAAATTAATGTATTTTTAATATTTATTTAAATTAAAAACCCCTTAATTGTTCAAGGTATTATTCCAACCATTTTTAATATTCATATGTAACTAGGAACATGACATCTTAGGAATAATGGACCCATTCGCTTGACTCATGTATTCAAAGAAAGCAACCGCAGATAAAGTAGTAAACTATGTCCACTACCACTACCAGTTACTTAGATTTTAGTCTTTGAATCTCTTTCTACTTTGATTTCTTTGTAATTTCATATTCATATATTATAAGGATAGCCCTTTTACCAGACTATCTGTTTGTTTACCTTTTTATGTTTATAATTATTTCTACTTAAAAAATTCAAGAAAAGAGAAATACAATTTAAACCAATTTTCTAAGAGAAACTTTTGTATGGTCTAAAAAAGTATTTAATACAATGTTCTAGGATCATCCATAAATATATATAATTTTATTTATAATATTTGTGAATTAATATTAAATTTAAAATATAAATTTATATAAAATTGTGTTCGATTTTAAGAATAAGATAAGACAAGATACAAAAGACATAAATACAAAAATTAATATTTTTATATTTTATTTGATAATAAATTATAAAAGTTAATTTATTCTTATTTTTTGTACAAAAATTTATAAAAAAATATAATTATAAAAAATTAATAAAAATAATAAAAAATAAAATATATTTTTTGTTAATATTTTTTTATTTTTTTAATTAAAAATAACATAAAATATATTTAATATTTTTAAATATAATATTTTTATTTATATTTTATCTATTAAATATAATTTTATATTCTCTATTTTAATGTTAAACGAACCAGCTTAAGTAACTTTACAATATACGTTAAATTTGTTTCTACTCCTTAAACCATATGAAAATTCTAAAAGTTCTCGTCATTTTCCAATACAGTAAATTGTAAAAGGAAGAAAGGAGGCAATAATAAATATTAAAGGACTATATTTTTCTGAATTCCATGCAGTAATTATGGCTCCCCCAATAAAATTTTCTAAAGTCTTCCAAAATCTCATGATGGCGGAGAGAAACATTGGATATTTGATTGGTCCTCTTGTCTCTATAAAGCTTTTTCTTTTTCTCTCTTTTCAAATTCTTTTGATATGTTTCACACTACACTACAACCATCAACCATTGTGGGTTTTTAAAAAGATTTCAATGGAACTTTTTCTTCACCAAACTTTTTTCGCTAGACCTTCTACATCATTAACTCATATATTATGTTATTCCATTTGTCTTATTCTGGCATTACTGCCTTATTAATAAATAAGTTGTAAGGTTAATTATATCCTCACAAATTTTATCATTTTAGTAACAAAATTATTATTTATCTAAAAATTTAAATTAATAAAAAATTACATTAATAATTATATTTTTAATATGTTTTTGTACTGAGCTCTATTTAAGGTCGCTGGCCAATGAATTGCTACGGAATTCGAACCCCAACACTTACTTAATCGATCTAGTGAACTAACCACTAGACTAATCCAATTTAGTTTCGAACTAAGTTTTTAATTTTGACCTTTTCAGTAATATTTTATTTTGACATTTTTGTCCACATTAAATGCATTCAACCCCCTTCCCCAAAAATCCAAATATCTAGGCCCAAATCCGAAACATTATCTGTAGTATAAGATAATGTGAAAACAGTTTGGGCCATGAAATGAATTTATTTCTCAGGAGTGAGAACTGGTGATTGGAAATTAGAATTGTTCCTGACCCCAAAAAAAAAAAAATAAACAAATTGGAATGGTTTAATTAAATATAAAGGGTTTACATAATTCGTACGGTAAAGATACAGGTTAAAGCTACAAATTAATTTTTTTATTAAAATATAAAAAAATAAATTTTTAATAAATTTATCTTGTATTTATTTAAAAAATATTTAAAAATTTCCATTTGTAATATTATTAGTATGTGTCTTTAAGATATATATTAGTTAAATTCTAAATATAAAATATAAATACTAATTGAATAAAGTTAAAAAAGCTTAACTTTAAAAAAAAAAAAGACTATACACTCATTTCATTTTCAAAAAAATTTATTACGTTAAAATTTTTAAATTTTACAAAACAAAAAATATAAATTTTTATTTTAATCAAATTTATTATTTTTATTTAGATAAATAAATTTTAAAAAATATAAAAAAATTATATATTTTATTTTTAATAAATTTTTTTTGGACCAAATCGTCTTATCAAAAATTTATTATACCTATTTGGATATGATAAATTTTAATATGATTATACTATAATAATTATAGTAACTATATAAATATGATTAAAATTAAATTTATATTTTTTTAATATTATAATAATATTTCTTTTAAATAATGCTTTTTAAAAATATTATTTAATAATAAAAAACGTTATTTTAATTTTAGTCACATTTTTTTAAAATATTATAATCATAAATTTATTTATAATAGTCAACAAAAACAAACTTACCTGGAAACTTGCAGAAGAGCGGCGCTTGGGGAGCTCCACTTTGACGGTTTCGCTCTTTCTCTCTACAAAACACGGACCCTCTCTCTTTCTCTTTCTCATTCTCAGATTCTCTCTCTAAAATCGGGTCAGCCTCCCCTAATCTTTCCTTTTTTTTATTTATTTTTGGACTTAATTCTTTCTTCTTCTTTTTTTTCATTTTAATTTTGATTTCAGTGAACCTCCTAACTATTCCGACGAGGTCGCCGGTTCTACCACCGCCGCCGCGGCGTTATGCACCGACGGCCCTGCCTTGCAATCTGGCTTACTTTCATCTCGGAAAATCTTGATCTCGCATAACTGTCGACATTGCCGAATATTTTGGTGCACGTGATCTGTTTGATAAATTGCTTCTAGTTTTGAATGAGAAATATTGCACATGACCTGTTTGATAAATTGCTTCTACTTTTGAATATAAAATATTGCACATGATCCATTTGATAAATTGCTCTTGTTTTTGAATGAGAAATATTGCACATGATCTGTTTGATAAATTCCGAAGCTCCTTTGGAAGTTAATTATCTCAATGTCTGAAAAAAGGGATAGGAATTGTTTTAAAATTTGTTTGGCTGTTGATTGAAGAGACTACGATGCCCTGCATTGCCATTGATTTGTCATTGCAGTGAGGATTTTAGGTTTCCTTTGTAGGAGACTTCATTATCCAAGAGACTAGGATGAATTGCCGTTGATAAATAATTGCAGTGAGAATTTTCAGTTTCCTTTGAAATGTGTATCTTATGAAGTTTATAACCATCCTATTTTTGACACCACTGAAAGCTTTTAGCAAGGAAATGATTATGGAATTCCCTGACCTCTGGTTTTGGATGGGGCTTAGTCTAGAATTTTGTTTCATACCTTTTGAGCATGGTGTTTTGAACTGCTCTTTCTTGTGATGTGGTACGATTATATCGTTATTCCTTTAAATTTAACCCCACACTCTATTATTTATTTAAGCTTGGTTAGTGAAGGAGGGAATATGCATTCCCTATACATTAGGGAGTAGAGACAATCACTCGATAGAGAACGCCATATGGCTTGTTTTATTTTACACTTACATTGATTGGATTTCCTGGTATTCATGAAATAAGTTTTTTATCTGTCCTTTTGTAATGAGAAATTTCTTGACATATTTGATATTTGCCATACCTGTTAGTATGTTATAAATGGTGTCATTAATGCCATCCATAATTCCATACACTGGTAATTAATCTCTGGTCAAGGAATTTATAGTTCTCAAATTTAGAGCAATTCACTTGTACTTTTAGCACCTGTGATTATTCCATGCCGACAGAGCCTGTTACAGGAACCATTATTGTGCTCAAACTTTAGATGACTACTTCATTAGATTACTAGCCAAGTTTAAAATTTCAACTCAATGATAAAGCACCAACCCTTCCCTTTAACCCTATGAACATTTTAAATTTTTCTCATGCTTTAATAAGTTGGATTTTAATCGATGCTTTCAAGGATAGAAACACATACTTGCAAACTTGATAAATATAAGCTTCATAGTACCAACTTCCATTGCCACCTACAGGACAAGAGTGAGAGAGTATTGGATAATTGCTAAATAAACTTCCATATCACCCCAGTGTTTGCCAATACTTAGCTTCTCCAACCCTTTAGACACTCTAGTCAAGTAAGCCATCATGAAGTCATATTTAAACCCTTAAACTGAGTTGTTTGAAATCACTTCTAGTTAAGTTGTAGTCTAGCATTCAAGCTATTGTCTTCCTTTTGTATAAGAATCTGAAGAGGTCCAAAATTCTATAGATTTTGTATGCTTTTGATTACACAATTAATTCTATAAGAAAGAATGAAGTGGTTTTTGTTTCAAATTGCTTTGATTGATAAGCAAATTCGGCACAAAATGGTGGAGGTATCTGATAAGGATGTTATGGGGGAAGATTCATTTGAAGAGGATGTTTTCATGAAAGGTCAACCATACCGGGATGTTTTTGAAGAGCAACATTTGTAGGGGTGTAAGCAGTTTCGAATAACCTAATCAAAATCAAATCGATCCGATTTAATCGCTTACTGGTAATCAAGTTTTACCCTATGAGTTTGGATCGGATGACGGGTTCGGTCGCGGAACCTAAAACGAATTGAGGCCTGATTGGTATACCTATATTATTAACTTGTCGGGTTAGGGGATACCATTTGGGTAAACAAAAAAAAAAATCGTTACGGAATTACATTTTAGATAGATTAGTCTCTAAAGAAAAAGAAAAAAGATACTAATAAAGTTATTTAAGATAATGAACCTAAATAAGTTAGTTCAAATTAAGATTTTCTGTCATAATCATAGGGGCTAATTTAAACGTAGGGTATTCACATTTATTATTTTAGAAGATTTTATTAGTATTTTTGTTCTTTAGAACGAAGTGTAAATTTTGAAGAGTTTATTTGTCATTTTACTCTTAAAAGAATATATATAGCAACTTTTAGTGAAAAACCCTAATCTTAGCATTAGTAGGCCACCCACACGATGAAGCCCTGGGAAGAGGAGTAATTGGAACAGAGCATATGGTGATATGGGGCACAAACAATGGGTAGAGAGGATGGGGTTTCAAATGTTTATGATGATGGTGCATTATTTAAATTTTTTTTTCACGTTCCCTACTCTTCATTATTTTATAAGAATTTTCAATTTTTTAAAAAAATACTTTCTTTTATCCTTTTGCCCTATTGTTTTATAATCACTCACATCAAAATAATTTTGAAGAAACAAAAATTCATAATAGTATTACGTACTTGCCCTGAACATATAATTCATTTTATTTCATAATAAATTAATAATCAAAGCTTGAGCTTTATTATTTTACAAGAATACATTTAGTATTTAATTTTAATACAATATAAAAAGTTTTATATGTATCCAATTTTATATTGACATCTCAATAAGAATAATAACTTTTTAAATATACTGCATAAATGTTCATTCATAAAAAAGGTTTAATAATCATTGAGTACAAAAATTTATATTGTTAGTGTATTAATATTGAATATATAAATTAATAATAATAATTTTATATATTATTATATCTGTATAAAAGGAAAATTTATGCAAATATTTAATTATATATTATGAATTTTATTAATTAAATCATTGATTCGTATTATGTTATTTTCATGGTTAATAATCGAATTAATCCTGAAAGATGGAGCGTTTTCTAAATTTATCTCTGAAAAATTTTATTAATTAAACTGGTCTTATTACGAATTAATCATATTTATTCTTTAGTTATTCTAATAATAATTTTCATCAACAATTAATAATATGAAATATTAACTTATATCATATATGACACCTAACATGTTCAATTAGATTTTAAACAAATATGTTTATAAAAACCTATTAATTTAGTCACTAAGTCATATTGAGAAGATGATTTTATATAATTAAAAAATAGACTAAATTAATAAATTTTAATAAAAAAATTAATTATTATTAATTATTAAAAGAAATTATTAATAAAATAATTAAAAAACAAATATAATTAACAAATTTAAAAAACATCTCATATTTTAAAAATTAATTTTACTATTAAGTATTAACCTTAATTTTTATTTTACATCTTTAGGAGCGGGATAATAAATGTTTAAGAAGAGGGGGGAAAAGGACAAAAGAACCCGAAAAGAGGAGAAAAAGGATTCCTTAATTGTGAGTTTGTGACCGCAGGGGCGAATATTCGCATTGTGAAATTAGGGTTAGGGTTCATTGTATATCTCTGGCCTTATATAAATACTCATTTTTCCTCAAACACTCGTTCCATCTTATATCATACACTCTCTCACAGTCACTAGTGAAAGCATCTCAAAGAGAGAGAAAGAGAAAGCATCATGGCAGAACAAACCTTTATCATGATTAAGCCCGATGGTGTTCAAAGAGGCTTGGTATGTTTCTTTCCTTCATATTCCTCTTTTTAGTTTATTCTGTTATTCCTGCAACTTGAACTTTGCTTGTGGTGAATTATGATTTAAGTGTAAACTTCTATGCAAATTTTAAATGAATATTCCTTGTTGGTTTTTGTAAGTTTGTCTTTTTCAAATTATTAGGTTGATAAAGGTAGCTATTTTGTAAAATAGGTCAATGATGCTCTTTTTCCCCTTATAATATTTGAAAGAAAATTACTTTCTGTTTCAGGTTGGAGAGATTATTAGCAGATTTGAGAAGAAGGGATTTTACTTGAAAGGTAATTTCTTTTGTTTTTGTTACTACTTACTTAACATACGTGCTAAAAATTTAGCTTAGAAACTCCACAAATTTTTAGCCTTATTGAAAATTGAAATATTATATTTAAATACTTCCCCAAATGACGTGATGAATTTTGGTTCAACAGTGTGTGACTGAGTTTGCATGTAACTTATGCTAGTGATGAAGATTAGTAGGCACAATAGTTATCACTTTTTAAATTGGGAATTGAGGTTGACGAGTGTTTCTTTGACTTGGGCTCAGGTTTAAAGCTCATCACCGTCGACCGCCCTTTTGCCGAGAGGCACTATGCTGACTTGTCTGCAAAGCCTTTCTTTAATGGATTGGTCGAATACATTATCTCTGGTCCTGTTGTTGCCATGGTCTGGGAGGGCAAAGGTGTTGTCGCAACTGGCCGAAAGTTGATTGGAGCAACAAACCCCTTGGCATCTGAGCCTGGAACTATCCGTGGTGACTTTGCCATTGACATCGGAAGGTAACTATTTACTTAACTCATCTCTATCTAACTGCATAGTTTCGTATGTGCTTTCCATAGAGCTTGATCGTAGGTCTGTTAAGTAAATTTCAGGTTGACATAGTAAAATAGTTAATGTATAATCTTTTTGAAATAATTTTTCAAATTAATCATAAAATCAGGTGCACTTAAGTTAAAGGTTGTAGTGGTCTATGCCTGTGGATCCTTTCTAATTGGACTATTGGACCATGTCAGTTGTAGAATTTTAACATTGATAAGGTGGTCCTTAGAATTGGTCCCAAGAGACGATGGTGAAGATTCACCTGTGACATGATCAAGTGTTTTTTCCAATTAAGATTGTCTATCTTCAACGTATTACAACAAAGTAATCAAACTAAGTCTGGTGGTGAATTAGTATCTTAAAGCTAAACCCAAAGTTTGACTCTACCGGTAAAATTTTTAGTAAACTTAAGAGTTCGATAACCTTGACTAGTAAGGCTGTGGCACTCTACATTATATAAATGAATTTGATCAATGTTCCTATTTTAATTATGTACATAAGTGGTTATTGTAAGGTTTGAACACTTGTTTTAAAGTTGAAGTTTATGGCATCTAATGTTAACATTGTGTGCAGGAATGTGATCCACGGAAGTGACTCTGTTGAGAGTGCCACCAAGGAAATCGCATTGTGGTTCCCTGAGGGCCCTGCTAACTGGCAAAGCAGCCTCCACTCTTGGATCTATGAGTAAATTTATAAAATATCTGGTTGATCATAAAAGTTGTTCCTTAATTTGATCCCAGAGTTGCTACTGGTTCTGTTTATTATCCCATTGTTGGGACTTTGTTTATTATGGTACTGGTTTGTTTGTCAAGCCATAGTTGTGTCATTTCTGTTATATTATAGTCTGAAAAAAAATCAAGCATCAAACTAGTTTACTTTTTCTTCCTGTGGATTATTGTAGTGCTTGAGTTATGAGCTGTTTATTATGAGGTTGCATCTTCCATATTTATTTCCGATTTTTCCACCTTTAACTCGAATTTTATCCTGATTTTTTTTGTCATGGAATTTTATCTTGTTTAGTAGTTACTACAACTTCTAAATATTAGTTAACACATGAATTCTCAATGTTTCCTTATTTGATGATGAGAAACGATGAGTTCTCCTTTTGGCGTTTCAATAAATCTTGTTAAATCTCTCTCTCGTGTACAAAAAATTGTCATTGTAAGAGGAATTTTGTTATGTCGGAAAATTTCCAGGTTTATCATTTCTAGGGCAATTTACCAATTTAAATAAATAGGTAATTTAAATAAATAGGTAACCAATATTACCAGAGTACACATTATGCAAACTGGATATTGAAATGCATTTTTTCCTTAAACTATGTAAACTGCGACCGGGGTATTGCGGTTCACAATATGAACGTAATTCGCTACAGGGGTGTCGCGGATTACGTTGGCGATGAACCATCACATAAACCGCTACAGGGATGTCGCGGTTTATGTGTGTTTGTGATACGTGCATAAACCGCTATAGGGGTGTAGCGGTTTATGCTTTAGTGTGGAATTAGGTTATTTTTCATGGAGGATGAGTTTTTGGATGAAAGTTTAACTTCTGTAAAGCGTAACATAGGCCACTGCTTTGATTTAATTGAAATTAGTCTGTTGTACTCGTAGAATTATCAAGAAAATTAGAACCCAGAGAGAATCACTGGTACATAGAGAATCGATAAGCAAATACAACTTCACTTAACAGTAAACACGACTAAAACAAAAGAACACAAAGAGAGAAAAATGCAACTTAATCCTGACGACCTAAAGACAACTATGCCTCGGCACTGGGGCGGATCCTCGCTGAGGGCAAGTCTTGCGAGTGTGTCCTATCTGTCTGCATAGTCCACATCGCTTCGGTCGACCAGTATTGGCCTCATCCATGGTGTTGCGGATTCTTGTTGACCTCGGTCGCCTTTCTCTGGCACGTCTCATGTTAGGATCAGGGATGATAGTAGGACCGGCGTATGGTGGCCAGAGACCATCTGGAATAGGGGGCAAAAATCCCATCCGGTGTACGCTGAACACCTTACTCATGGTATAAACCTCATGGAACTACGTAGCCCAGTCTAATCGGGACTGAGCACAGCATGTAATCGCATGGCAGCAAGGGTAGTGGAGAGCTTGAATGTACCTGCAGTCACGAGTGCGATCTCTAAGGGAAACCCGATACATCCCGAGCGAGAAGTTACTGATAAGAGTCGTCTCAGCCACGGTATACTCAGATTGATGTCTGTCGAACAGAATAACCGTGAACACCTCGCATCTTTCAGGTTGCGCTCTATCGCCTTGACCAGGACCTGGCAAAACCATTGGCCTGATCCCAACTGCGCCTCTGCTGTCTGCCCTCGGACGACAAAAAGTTCTACTAACCTCCCATATGTGGATTTCACAAGTGCAGTTACCGGAAGATTCCATGTTCCCTTCAGTACAGAGTTAACACACTCGGATATGTTCGTCGTCATGTGGCCGAACCGTCTGCCTTCATCCTAGTGTTGGGTCCATTTATCGTACTCCAGCTGGTTGGCCCAATCACACATGGCCGGATTCTCAGTCCTCATAATATCAAACCAATAGTCAAACTCGGCCTCAGTCTTCGCATACGTAGCATTCATGAGCATCCGTCTCGTATCCTGACCCTTGAAACTCAGAGCAAAATTGGCTGTAACGTGTCGAATGCAATACGCTCGATATGCATGAGGCGGTTTCTAATATAAAAATATTTTGATGCACCACAATATAAAAATTTTTATATAGTTATATAATTATAATTATTTTTTATAATTATTTATATAATTAATATAAAAATAATTATTTTTGTTTATATAATATTATGTAATTAAATATAAATATAAAATTATTTTGTATTAATAATATATTAAAATTAAATTTTTCTGTTTTAAATAATTAATTTTCAGGGTAATTTACACATATAAAATGATTGAAGAGAATCTTTACGCAAATACAACATTTGCAATTTCTAGACGCAAATGCAACAAAAGCAACTATATATAATCTGCTACACCCTGTAGCGGAACTCATTTGCACGTAATTCGCTACAGGGTATCGCGGATTACGTTGAGGGCTGAGTTACTCATAAACCGCTACACCCTGTAGCGGTTTATGACCAAATGGCGTTTGTGCATAATCCGCTACACCATGTAGCGGATTATGAGTATAGTGGTGTTTATATGTTAGGGTTTAAAACCCATGATGCAAAATGCACGAATTGATACAAAATATAATCGTCATTCGCAGTAAGTCGTACAAAAATAATACAGGTATAACTACATAACTAATACAGATATAACTGTCACAAGTCGTTAACCCTAACAGAAAATAAATAAGTCATAATTCATACATGGATAACTGTCGGAAATAAGAGAATCGGATGCTACTGCTGGTCACCGTCAACATCATGGTCGCCTCCGAATGGACCAAGTAGGTGCGAACCTATGCCACATCGAGTCGGACGCCTAACCCTAGCCGCTCGCCGATCTCCCGGCGGAGCCTCCTGTGCCCCAACTCCAAATGCAGATGGTGGCGTCCCCCCCATCTCGAACCAAGTGTCGTACGGGCTGCTGCGGGCTCATTCAAGTCGACCGGGAGCTGGGTCTCAGGAACCTGGGACGACACATCCGCTGGCTGTGGCCTATACTCTGTAGGGTTTGAAGGGCCGCCTGGAATCGGGCTCTGGTACTGATGAACGTCGTCATCCCGTATGATCTCAGCAAAATCCGCATAGAACTGGGGTCCACCCAACTGATCGTCCAAATCCATGGTGAAAAAAGTGGTAGCAAGATCGACTAACAGCTGTGTGCTACACCCATGTAGTACCTGAGAGTTAGATACGTGGGTAAAAGGTGTACCACCCATACTAGCCTTCGCGGTGCCACCAACATGAGTGTCTGTAGGGTGCCAACGGGACGATCCTGCCTCATCATCATGGTGGACGGGAGGTGCTCATCCACCACGAGCAGCCCGTCGTCTAGCAGAAGATCGACGAAGGCGATGATCTGCCTGGCCTCCGTCATCACCACCAACCTGCTCCTCCTGCATCATGTCGTCTAGCCAGCGCCACTCGCGATCAATGGCACGTGTACCGATGCGTCGTCTCCGCTCCACACGTCTATTATCCGGCATATCGGACGCTGGAACTCTAGCCGGCGCCTGCGACGACCCTCTGAGTATAGCATCGTCCGGAACCTGGGTCGGCCTGGGGTCGGCGAAAGCAATCCCTGGTGACAGAATCCTATGTGCAACACGGTGCCACCAGTCCAAGTACTCAGCGGATGGACCAGGATCAGGAACTCTCTGGACACTCAACACAGAACGAACTCGCTCGTCCCAATGCTGATGCCATGTCCTATAGTAAGTGGGAAACCATCTATCTCCACCCCTGCCGTCCTTACGATGAAGATACTCTATGTTGAGCGCTGGCTCAGGCAAATGCTGTACACCCCTAGCTGTGGGAAGACCCTGTCTACCTGATGCCACTCAATCACTGCAAAGTATATCAGGCTGGTGACAGCCTGCCATAACCGGCTGTGCTCCTCAGTCAGTATCTCCGGATGGATGACTGCCAGTACGTCCAGCGAACCATAAGGCTCCCACACAATCTGATAGACAGGAGGCAAGGTCAGCATTGTACCAATGTATACATATAAGTGTGAAAAACAATTAAAAGAACGACAAAAAAAAAACAAAATACTTACATCTCGATGAGTCAGTCGATCCAATGCCAGACGATACTGTATAATCCGCCGTTCCTTTCCATCAGAAGAGGGAAAATATGTGGCTCATCTGAGTTGCAGAAATAGCACGTAAGTATGTAATTTCAAATATAGAACGTAATGAACTTGAAAGAAAGAATGAATTAAACTATACTTAGATGCCAATGGAAAAGAGAAAGCATCAAAACCCGGCGGCCTCAGCGTGGGGAACCGCCAAAAGATCCATGACTGTAGCAACTGTAGGCGTCCAGCCAAGTTGGTGACGTTTCTGTTCGCCACCCTGCACATGCATCGGTACAGCCACGCCAATGCAGCGGCGCCCCAGCTATAGCTGCCCATGTCGTCAAGTCTCGCCACAAAAGCAACCAGCGAAGGTGGACCCGACTAGCACTCTTGTCCATGAACAGCTGTGTCGACAGAAGCATCATAATATACGCGCGTGCATATATGCGCACGGTCTCCTCCGAAGTCCGCTGGTAACACCTTGAACCGCTCATGAAACAATGTGAAGTGGACTGTGTATAACTTTCTCTTATCTGGTGGCGGAAGCTCACCAAATAACTCCTCAAACCACTCTCATGCCAGTCTGGCCCCCTCGATGTGCATGTGAAAGTCTGTCATGCACCTGGAAACAGCCTGGCCATCCACGGGCAGCCCGAGCTGGTATGCCACGTCCTGGAGCGTGATAGTACACTCTCCGAATGGCATATGGAAAGTGTTGGTCTCAGGCCGCCACCTCTCGATAAATGCGCTGACCAGAGGTTCATCCAACCAGAACCAATGCGCGTTCAGCCTAGCCAGGTGGTACAACCCAGCCCTCTCTAAGTAAGGTATGATCCTATCATGTAACGGCATATTCTATTGCCTATGGACATTATACACACATCGGGTTGGCTGCATTTTCAGAAATAAAGAACACCCCCTTAATTTCTAACAATAACATCACCAAACTATAGCTTATGTTTCTAGTCTTAAGCTACTTGGGTTTTGAAATTACTAATTTACCTCTCTACCTTGACTATTAAATGTTAAATGTCAAAGTTTAAATTTCAAATTTTCATTTTCAAACCAAAACCTAAACTAAGTCTCTATCTATCTAATTAATGAATTACTTCCTTAATATTGAATAAAATATACATTTATCAAAATAGTGTTTGGAAATACAGACACTTACCTCTTCATCGATGGTTCCGGCTACGTGAGCAACACCGTCGAGCCGGTACAACCGCCGTTCATCCTCCATTCTTCCAAACTACTCAAGAATTCGAATTTTCTCTCCCTTCTCTCTACTTTCTCTCTCTAACTTTCCTTCCAAAATACCTCAAATGATTTCCGCTACAGCCTCACGCGGTATATATAGACACCACTATACTCATAATCCGCTACAGGGTATAGCGGATTATGCACAAATGCCATTTGGTCATAAATCTACAGGGTGTAGCGGTTTATGAGTAACTCAGCCCTCAACGTAATCCGCGATACCCTGTAGCGGATTACGTGCAAATGAGTTCCGCTACAGGGTGTAGCAGATTATATATAGTTGCTTTTGTTGCATTTGCGTCTGCAAATTGCCAATGTTGTATTTGCGTAAAGGCAAGGTTGTCAAACTCGCGAGTCTAAGTAAACTCATGGAGCTGACCTAGACTCGACTCGCGAGTTAACTCGTAGACTCGTATGGGTTCACCTATTATGAAGTATATATATATACAAATAGTAGGAGAAGTAGTCGAACTCATGAACGGTGATAGCACGATGGAGTTGCGGATAGTGGAGATGTGAAGAAATACAAAGCAGAGGGTAACATAGGTAAAATTCACAAAGACAATGGCGCAAATCAGAGCAGAGATAGCAGACGCAGGTGAACAACGGCAGCTCGACGAGGAACGGCGACTGCGGCAGAACATGGAAAAAGTGAGACTTGAGAGAAACGACGCAGATGAGTGAGTTTTGAGTGAGTTTTCTTTCATTCTTTGGGAGTGTTATCGTAACCCTAATAAAAAAAGTGTTTTTTTTTTTGTTTCAAAATGACGCTTTTTTTTAGCAAAAAATGAAGAAAAACACAAACTCGCTAACTCGGTCCTAGACTCACGAGTTTGTCCGAGTTTGACCGAGTCTAGCCGAGTTTACTCACGATAGAGTCTATGCCTGAGTCAACTCGATTCCATATCTAAACTCGTAAACTCGTACGAGTTTACGAGTTAACTCGAGAGTTTGACAATAATGCGTAAATATTTTCTTCAATCATTTTATACGTGTAAATTGCCCTAATTTTCATGTCATTTGATATGATAAAGTAAAATGTTAAATTCTATACAAATAACAAAATAATGGGTAGAAAAATATTTTTTTTTATGATATCTTTTTGTTTGATAATTAAGAACTAATTTGTTATAAAATTAAATTTTATTTAAGATTTTATTATTGGCTGAAGGCCAATAAATTATTACATGTTTAAAACAGAATTAAAACTGCCAAATTTATTTAAACTGTCTAATGAACTAAATAATATTATATTCAAGAATTTGGATCCTCTAAAGTTTGAATTTTATTTTAGAAAATAAAGTATGATCTTTTTCCCTTAAATAATTTTTCTTTCATATTTATTCTTGGTCTCCATCTATGAAATAAATAATAAAAGATGACACTTTACACTCTAAAGTAAAATTTAAACTTTAGAATATCCAAATCCTATATTCTATGCCAATTCACAAAAATAAAAAAAGTTATAAGAAAGCAGCAGCACACATATTCGGTATTCCATTCCATTGTTGCTGCATTTTACTACCTCAGCTCCTCCGAACTTATTCATTGATTCTCACCTCTGGAGGCAACAGAAAGAAACATGCAATCCCCATCTCTCTATCTCACAAACACCTTCACTCACACTAACAATTACAATCATCACCTTGGCTTCAACCACTCCCTTTCTTCATCCCACAACTCCTTCTGCCCCACCTTCCCCAAATCATCACCATGCTCCAAAAGGGGCATCATAGCCCAATCCCAAAAGCCCCATAACAACAAGGGTGTCCCCAAAGAGGGTGGTGTTAGGGTAAGGCCATTTCTTCATCAAATTGTTATATTTCCTACTTAGTATCATATTCAATACTCGTATTCTTATTGGTGCTGCAACATATAGGTGAGGGGCAACAAGGAGAACGTGTGGAGTGTTGATAATGAACTTGCAAAGGTGGCTACTGAGAGAGAAAAAGGTAATAGTAGAGGAAGGAGGAACAGAGGGAGGAGAATGGTGAAGAGAAAGAGGCACAAGGGTGGAAGGGTCATTGTTACCGGTGCTATGTTGGTGGAGGTTGAGACTGTTCTTCAGACTCAGGTGTGCCCTCCATTGGGTCTCTTTCAAAATTGTAACTTTGATGCAAAGATGTTATCTTTTGAATATAGACATGGTTTATGATAAGATGCTGCGTGTTCTCCTCAACTGGGTCTCTTTCAAAATTGGAACTTTGATGAAGAAATGTTATCTTTTAGGATAAATGTTGTCTGATTTATGTATGTTGCTGAAAGCTTTGTTTGTGGGATAAGGCTTGGTTTGTTATTGTTGATGCAAGGTTATTATCTTTTTGCTTTGGCCAAAGAAGGGAATCAATATAAGGGTAATTTAGCTTCAGTACAGCGTTGTGGATGAAAATGGAATTTACTGTGAATTTTTGTTATGCTGAGTTTCTGTATAAGAATAATGGGATTAGTTGAACCAAGTAAGTTATTGCATATGATTACAAGTATATGCTTCTGCCTGCTAAGTGCTAAGTGCATTTACTGGTTTAGAGTGGCTGATATTCTTCCTTTGAATATCAATGGGGGATGGATTATTCAATTTTCTCTTTGTTATTCATATATTTTGTTCTATTTTGAATGTTTGATTGGAGAGGATGACCACATGGTATGAAGTTATTAGTGATGATTAGAAATTCAACCTTTTGTGGGGGTGGGTGACCAAATAAAGTTATGTCTCTTCCGAGTGAATCAATTGTAATATATTTTCTGTCATGAATGGCACTGATGATCAAATGTGCTTAAGCTAATATCATTGATGATGATATTATTAACGATTAGATTTGGGTTTGTAATTAACACTTCTTTGGTGCTCTAGAAGGAGAGTGTATGCATTGTACAATGTATTTAGGCTTTGCTTTTTGCAGAAATTGGGGTTTTCAAGCTTGAAAGTAAGGGATGCAAAAAGCTTATTCAATTTTTTCCTTTTAAATTGCTGAAAGATGCGACACAAAAACAAAAAGAGATAATTCAATCTTTTCTTTATGTGGATAAGTTCAAGTCTCAAATTCTTGAATATTGGTTGGACATTTTTTTGAAATCAGTTCTCTTCCATCTTATTGTAACTTTCTGTTACTCACTTTATATCTAGATGTTATTGATATCTCTGTTTAAACTTTGCACATTTTTTCTAGCTCAAGTTCTATTAAGATCATATTAACTTTGAACATTCTTTCAGGAACCAGTAATAAAACCGATTTGGAACACATTTGCTAGCAGTCTCAGCGGAATTTGGAAGGGTGTAGGTGCCGTGTTTTCTCCCATCACTGCTGAAATGGAGCCTATTGAAATAGGTAACAAGAATGAAAATCTATATGACTGCTATACTCTTTCCCATATAGAGGCTATGCCATCACCTTCTGGCGAACATACATCTCAAATCCAGAGAAAGGTTAATTGGGTGACTTTGAATCCTTACGGTGAAATACCACAGCAACTTGAAGGCAATACTGAAGCTAAAGAAGGATTGGATGCTGGTAACGTGCAAACAATTAGGAAGCATAGTGTTGGTGGAAATTCAAAAAATCATATTTTGCCTGCATTTGAGTCCTTTGACTTTGAACGAAGTGATGTGATGGAAGAAGATGTCATGGGCTCTGAACCTGGCCTTGTTTACTTTGAAGTAAGATTTCTCCCTTTAGTATCTGATGATTACTTTTAAGGTTTACTGGCAGAGATGCGATAATTTGTTGCAAGTGTTCATCGTCATAAGGATGACCCGTAAAAGTAAGTTATGTAGTAAATAACAGGGAGTATTTCTGTCAAACCCCCTCTGCCCTTGTGGTTGCTGCTGCTATCTTTCTATTTCGCCAAAAAGACACGGAGAAGGTTAACAAGTAACAACCCCCTATTTGCACACACTACTACTCACTACTAATTGTGATTTGAAAATTGCAGGATGGATCTTATTCTAGGGGACCTGTAGATATCCCGGTGGGCGAAGATGATGCGACAAAGTACTATCTGACACCGACTTTCAAGTTTGAACAAGTAAGCTTGGCATGCACATTGGAGAATATCATATTTATATAACGTATTCTGGTGTTCGTACACGGATCATCCATTTATGGTTTTTATTCGAGTTTACAAAGTGCATGTTAATGTTATTGCTGGCAGTTGTGATAACTTGTGAGTTTGATATTCAGCACTGGTTGTTTTAACTGTAAGGTTCTTATATATAATATATGGCTGGTGTTAGTGATAGAAACCTAAAACTATTAAACCAGTATTCCTTTGATCATGGATTTTATGAAAAGAAGTTGATATATGCCCAGTTAATATTTTACCAGTTAGAGTTAAGATATTTTCATTTATGTTCTTTTTCAGTGCTTGGTTAAAGGCTGCCATAAAAGGATCCGTATCGTCCATACTATAGAATTCAACAATGGCGGTTCGGACATACAGATAATGAGAGTTGCTGTGTATGAAGAGGAATGGGTCAGTCCTGCTTCTATCAAACACCACAGGTATATTTTTTTCTTACATTTGTGATTACGAAGCATTGCTTCTCGAATGAACTAAATTACTATCACAACATAGATAACTTTGGGACAAAAATACCCTTGTCCCGAAAGAGTTGCTATGTTGGACACATCCACCCAAGCGTGAGTAACTAAAGTTCGACATTTAAGTGGATGTATCTAACAGTGCTAGTCTTTTGAGTATGTCGGTAAGAATTTTAGTTCTTTTGTGGGTAATTTTTGTCTTTTCGGTCCTGGAAGAATAAATATTTTTGGTTTCCCATGCATTTATTGTATTGGATGTTTAAAAAATTTACCAACAATGAAAACGTTAACTAATGTTCTAAGAGGTAAGAGCACTTATTAGCTCCCTATAGTAAAAAAGATAAGAAATGCAACTTGGCATGGATCTCCATCGGATGCATGTTTTTAATGTCAAGTTGCTGTTTGAAACAGTGATATGGAGTTTGATGTGGAGCCGTTTTCTCAAAGAAAGCGAACCAAGCCATCGGAGCTGATGGGGTCATGGAAAGTGTTTGAGGTTAGTGCCACTCCAGTGTACGGCGAGGAAACTGAGGTTGAAGAAAGAAATGGCTTCCCATATGTGTACCTTTGTACCGAAACCTTAAAGAAGCGGAGCCTCCCCGAGAGCAACTACTTTGGCGAGGAGGAGCAGATTGACATGCAAGATGTTACCATGCTATGGCTTCCTGGGGGTGTAACTTGCTACGTCGACATTGACAAGGATGGGATTCTTTGCATCGGAGTTGGTTGGTACTCCGACGAAGGAATCAACCTTGTGATGGAAAGAGACTATGGCCTGGATGGAAAACTCAAAGAGGTGAGATGGAAATCGGAGGTAAAAAGAAGATGGACTAATCCACCACGCCATGAGTAAGTCGCGCCTCATCCGTAATGGACAGAAGGACCACTACTTCGCCTTAGACCACCGTGCGAACATAGCAGTATCTAGCCGGGACTAGCAACAGGTTTTAACCAAGGATTAGAGGCTTTGTAAATTGGCTAGTATGAGAAATACTAACATCCAAAGCTATATCAAATTTACTTGTAATAATGTTCAAAATAGCATGCATGTATCATCTTTCAGTTAGTCATGTAATAGTAGTTAATAGAGCTAATAATGGGTAATAAATAAACAATTTTTAAATTTTACTGAATTTAAAAAAATTGGTAAAACTGAATATTCTTCAAATAACTCAAAAATTTTATACATAATTTATTTCCTTTTTTTATACAATTTTTCTTGATTTCTTTCTTTTTTTCCATTCAATCATCCAACTGATAGGGTTATTTCATAAATTTTTTTTCCATGAAATTACAATAATACAATTGTTGAATGAAAAAAATGATGCGTCTCGGTGTAAATTGGAAAAAGAAAATATAGAGCTTGCATGAAAAATTATAGCAAGTTTGAACCAATGCTAAGGAGAAACATTGTTTCAGTAAGACTGTCTATTGTAAAAAGGTTTTAGAAAGAATTTTACATAAAATAAGAAAATTACAACAAAAAATGTGGATACACTAGATTCTTACATTTATCTTCCCCTCAAGTTAACATGAACTCAATTGTCCCTTAGTTAGTCATATATACATTTCTGAGGTATACAAGAAGAAAAGAGGTCAAAGAAATATTGTAACTAATTATAACACTGGTTGCTACCAAAAAGAATACTCAGTTTTATGAAACTGATCTCATAATGAGCTTGAAGCTGCAGTATCTGAGCTGATACCTCTTCTTATCATCCTTCCCTTTCTCATAGTCTCATTGCATGAAGCAAAGAACTCATGCCTTAAAGCTTCTTCAACACCGACCCTATTTCTTGGATTCACTGTCAGACACTTATCTATTAGATCAAACAATGATTTGGGGATTTCTAACTCGGGTCTCCTTGTGTTGACCTTGCACCACTTTTCTATGTCCCATGCTTGCAAGTACCGTTCATCTAGTAACTCCTGAAATCCAAGGAACATTAACAAAGATTACTTATAGACAGTAGACAAATATTAACTAAACATATTGTATTCATTTTTTCTTCTGTTTCTCTGAAAATTAAGAGATGTGTTTGTTATACTTTGCAAGTGACTAGAGCTATAAGCAGCCACCCGACATCTCTAAACATTATCCAAATGGCAATACAATTAAATCATCCCTATGCATGTCTGCGACGCAATGGCGTCTTTGGATCTACGTAGTGTTAGGCCTACAACAGCCGACGTAAGACTTTCTTGTATCCCAATCCATAGATACTACATGATGACGTCTTCAGATCCATATAGTTGACCCTAGCTACTGCCTTTATTTTTTTAATGGTAATATGAACTAGTGCTTGAATTCTAAAGAGAAAGTATTTCATTGATAATTATTTTATTCCTTATACTAATTAGAAAAGAAATTGAAAATTTTAATTTCTGTACGGATTCTTTGCAGCTTATACGCAGAATTTTTCAAATAAGAATTACCATTGGAAAAGATATTTCACGGTCATGTAGCTTTGCAACTTCCCAAAGCTCTTCACTGCCCCGTAACTTAGCAATGTCTTTTATATTCCTGCAACAACAATTTGATCAGCAGAGAGATAAAGACAGATCAAACATCCAAATGAATTTTGCAGCTGATATTTACTGTTCTGGATCGCCAGTGAAAGGAGTCTTCCCAATCACCATGTAAAGCAAAGTAACTCCAGCTGACCAAATATCAACCTTTGGTCCCTGAAACTGAGACTTAAGCAAAACCTGCAGAAACATCTTGAATTAGAAATACCGAGACAAAACCAGCCATTACTTAAAGAACACTAAAATTGCATTTAAAAATTAACAACTTTAAGGGGGTTTCCATATCCTTTTTAAGTCTATCAGTGAGAGAGATATAAGTGAATACTGAATAGAAATAGAAATGACAGCAAGACCTTACCTCAGGAGCACGGAATCCCTTAGTACCGACACATGAACCTTCTCTTTTGAGTTTTCCATCTCCTGGAAATTGAGGGAAATAATTAGTTGGTACATAGAAGGCAGTAATACCATTTCTCAGAAGTTGATATAAGAATCACACCTTTGCTTCTCAATAACCCAGCGGCAACAGATGAATGTAAAGGCATCGGTGTAAGATAAACCATCTTGCCATCTACCTTGCCTGAAGGGGCAGTTACTCTTTTCCTTTGGGAAGAAGGACCTTTAATGGAGCTATTGCTTGCAGATTGCACAGAATTATGCAGAAAACTGATAAGCCCTTTTCTTCCTTGGGTAGGCAGGGGCTCCCTGAGCCTTTCTGCAGAAGCAGTCCGAGTGCTTGTAACATCTTTTGCCGAGGTTATACCCGAGCCCTCTGTTCCTTGTGCTCTAAGTAAATTTCCACCGGTCTTACCAACACAGTTTTTCGGAGAACCAGCATAAGCTTTCTGCTTTGCATGCCTATTAATAAGTTCAGAATTTTTCTTATAATCTGCCAATTCCCTTTTGTTGAATGTCATGGACTTCCTTCCTCCATTGTTCTTTTCATGGGCCAATGGGCGGGAGCCAGATGGTACAGGCACATTGTTTGATGTATCGAGGCCTAGTTTTGATTTACCTGATCATATGTCATAATTGGTCTTTAAAATTAGCAAAAGTAACCAAGAAATAACTGAAGCAAACAAATATGCTTTAGGGAGGACATGCTTAGCATATTTATACATATCACCAAGCAGCCAAACTGGAATCTAATTGTGTTAGGACAACTTAAAATCGATTTTAAAACAGTCATGGATTCAGTCAGTTCTCCCATTTGTCTAAAGAATAAGAGTTAAGTGAATGGCAAGCTTACTTCCACTGTTGTACTTCTGCTTTAAATCCTGAAAAAAAAAACGAACAAAAAATAATCAGATTATATTTAGAAAATGATTGCACCTAAATCACATATAAGAAACAGAGTAGCAAGAGAGGCAACCTCACCATGGCAAGGTTGAAATCAATGAGGTAGCCCTTGCTTAGCTTTCGAGAAAAGAGGAAGTTTCCAGGTTTAACATCTCGATGAACAACTCCCTACATTTAGAATTTTAAATTTAAGAATAATTTCATATACTATCCTTCATCCATATGAGACTCTGAAATTAAAAGGGGAAGAAGTCACCTCTTTGTGTAAGCAAGCAAGGGCTCTGAACAAGCAATATGCATACCACTGAAGCTGAACTATATCAATTTCTCTTTTCAAAACCTACATATGAGAAGGGAAACTTAATTAAATCCATCAAACACAAATCCTAAAGTTACTAGGAATATTCTAATAAGTCATAATCAAATCAATTTGAAATCAATAGAATATAATTCATCTGCAGCATGTTTCCAAAACCAAAGATAAGAAGGGAAAAACTAGCTTTGCTAAAATTGAAGCCCAAAGAAGGTTAGGAGTCTTTTCATGAGCTAACCAACTTAAAATTGAGAAGGTTTACCAGAAAATTCATGTCCTGAGCTAAATTCACTTAATATGAATGTTTAAAAGATATGAGACGTTCAACTAACCTCGGGTCTGTCATGCTCAACATGTTCTAAAACAAAGCAGTCACTGCTGCCACTTTTGAAAGAACCTTCAAACTTTATTATGAAGCTTTTACCCCTGTATGATGAAAATAGAAAATGAAAAAAGCAGCTTGGATTGCAGCTTAAATATAACACAGTATCATGTCGTATACTTACCCAAAACGCTCAAGCATAATTCGCTCATTATTTATATGGTTTTTATGAGCATTATCATGTGGACCTGTAAAACCACATGCATTATAGCATCAATTTCTTAAGAACCATTATGCAGTGCATAGTAATAACAAAAATGTGCATTGAAACAATTCTTTCCATTTTCCATTAAAAATTGGAAATTGAATGGAATATGTATGAACTAGATTTCATGAAGAAAAAAAAAAATAGCCACACTTTCAGCTACTATTATGCAAGAAACAGATAACTTTTCCTTTATCATTTTTCTATAAGAACAATCATAATTACAGATGCACATTGCACATCACATAATTAGTGTGGAACACGTGCTATTTACATTTTATTGCAAGTTTTTTTCCATCAGTCTTTCTGCGGGCGCGGTAAACAGTGCCATAACCACCTGGATGGGAAAAAGAAGAAATTTCAATGCAATTCTGATATGGGTTTGAATCATCAGTAAATAAATGCAGGAGAGGCTGATGACTGGTACCTGAACCTTCTTCTTCCTCTATTGTAAAGGCTTCAAAAGATGGATGTGCTTTTTTCTCCACCTGATTTAACAAGATAACCACAACGAGTCATGCCAACATATATACTATACATCTTAAGCAACTAGTCAAAAATACTAAAAGAGCACATCCTAAAACAGGCATGTAACTATAAAAGGACAAGATATTCAAAGCTATAGGAGGTAAGGAGATTACCTTAGGAGTAACGGAGATAGTTTCTACTAGGTTCTCCTTGTGGTTTTGCTTTCGCTTGGGCTTCTGAAGCCATTTCTGAGTCTGATCATTTCTACATTGATCAACATCTTCTGGAGTTTTATTAGATATGTTACAGGCTAGTGACTCTGTGAGGACTGGTAACTTTGGTTGCAAATCATTCCTCTGTCCTTCCTTTGATATGGAAGGAGATTTTAGAAGCTGCTTTGGAGTTGAAGTCCCCATGTTTCTCACTGTACACTTTTTGTTGTCCAAATTTAACAAAGATACATGGTTTTCTGGTTCCACACCATTTTTTAGTTCTTCTGCAACAAGTGCAATATGGCCCCTCTCAAATACATCTTCCTTTTCTTTCTCCATGCCAAAACCAATCACCCCTTTCTTTGGATCAATTTCCACTTGCAAGCCTTCATCTTCATTCTTCGATTCACTTATTGGATCTTTGCTTGTATTAGTTTTACAAATATTATCTGCAGTACCAATATTATTTTGCTCAACCAATTCACTCCCTAGTGCGTCAAAGTTGTCCATTTTCTTTCCCAATTCAATGTTACCAACAAGGGTCTCATTGCAAAGTAAGGTATCTTGGAAACCAAATTCAATGTTACCAACAAGGGTCTCATTGCAAAGTAAGGTATCTTGGAAACCAGTTGACTGAGCATGGTTGACAGAGAGATTAGATTGCATGAATGAATCTGTACCTGTTTCCTTCTTACAAGTTAACTCACTTCCAGTTATGAACAAACTATCACTAGCTTTAGTTACAGGACCAGAAACCTCTCCCCGGAATGTGATTGTGCTGGTATTATTACCAGTCACGACAAAATTTGGTGCTGGACAATCAAAACACTCCCCATTTTCAATGATGCGCAAAGGGATAATAGCACTCTCAATATCCATATTTGCTGATTCAAATTTCAGTGCAGGGAAGTTGTTTCTCGTCATAATCTTTGCATCAGGCGCATAACTCTGCATGTAAAAGTAAACTCCCAAAGCTTGTCATTATATTCAGCACAGAATACAATGACAGATAAATAAAAGATCTTACAGATCTAATGCTCATATAATAATTACTTCAATCTAATGGCTGTTGTATTTCTTTTTTTTTTTTCTTTCCCTTTCTATCTAACATTAAAGTTAAAAAAAAATATATTGCAAATAAAGTGCAGAGCTAAACTTGGCAATTAGCTATAGTACTATACCATCAAGTATATATGTATAGTATTTTTAACTTCCGTTCAAATTGCAACAGAACAATAACAAACCAAAGGCTAATAAGCTCCAGATTCAATTAATGAAATCTTTTTTTTAATAACTAATTAGTATCCAAAACAGAAAAAGCTCAAGACCAAACGATGAATCTAATAGTGAAGCTATCCTGGCTTTTGCTCAGTATTCTTTTATCATTTCTGACTATCATTATTCTCTTCTCATATCTTTCAGAAGCAACAAGCTACTACCCTTAACAAAATCTACAAACTCCTTATGATTTTATAATATATTACCACCAAACAAAATCATATGCCATTATATGTGTGATTTTGAACCTAGTAGTTGATAAAGTCAAGAACTTGCGTACATAAGTAAAACACATAATTAAATTACGAAAGTTTTTACATACATCAAAATTAATTCCGAAAACCAACAATTTCAAACAATAAACTAAAAATCCACAAAGCAAAAAAGCGAATACCTCCAAAGATACTTCTAGAACCCCATCGCCAACTGTTAATCTCCTCTGATCTCTTTCAACCACTACCATCAAAATCAAAAGCAGTCATCAACACACACATCAGAACAAATTGAAACAACACTAATTCGAAATAATTATAACAATTAAATAAAAAATCTCATACCTCCGGCAGAAGTGAAAGACAACCTCCTCTTAGCAGCAGGAAACTTAACCATGTCAGTAGCCACCTTCCGTTTCTTGGACCAGCCGGAACATTCTGGAATGTTCCGAAACAGAAAACGGCGGTCAATGGAAACAGTTACGAACCTTCCAATGGCGCTAACGGCGTCGGCAGAAGGAGTAACGAGTCCATTAGCATTGAGTAAGATCGGGGAGCGAGGAAGTGAAGTCACGTGCCTGACGAAGTCGGGGCACGTGGGGAAGAGCTTGCAGTAGGAGGCGAGAAGTTGAGGGTGGACGGGGTGGCCGATTTGAAGAAGAAGGGAAAAGAGATGCCATGATTTCTCGGTGAGAATGGGATCGGGTTCTGATGTGAGCATGGTGGATTGTTGATTCGGATCTGTTTCGTGTAGCGTCTGCGAGGTGAAGTCGAGAGAGAGAGAGAGAAAGAGGCGCGGGAAATGAAAATGAAAATGAAGAAGAGAATAGAGGAGTTTGTTTTTGGAGGGGTTTTGAGTTTTTGGGTGAAAACACAGAGATTTTCCCGCTTGTTCCTTTTTTTTTTCATAATAAAATTTTTCCTTCTTGTTGGGCTTTTTTTTTTCTACTTAAACAAAAAAAGTCTGGTTTTTTCTAGTGGCTTTACTAAACGGGCCCTTACTAAACCTCTAATTTGATTATTAACAATTTTCAGTTTTTCACCCTGAGTAATTGCCTTTTTCTTTTTGTTTATTATAATTATAATCACTAGTCATGTAAATTGTGGAGCTAATTTGTCTCACTTAAAAGTTTTTTTTTTTTAACGATTATTACAATACCTTACATAATTATAGATATAGATAATTTTAT
Source organism: Arachis ipaensis (assembly GCF_059453495.1). Lineage (NCBI taxonomy): Eukaryota > Viridiplantae > Streptophyta > Magnoliopsida > Fabales > Fabaceae > Arachis > Arachis ipaensis. The sequence goes on from NC_142444.1 coordinate 10,402,035, forward strand.
GATATGTGTAACTAAGAACAATTTTAATGGAGTATTTTTAGAATTCTAAATCTGTTTTGTATAATTGTATATGAAGTGAAATGCTTTCAAATTTTATTTTATATTAGAAATTATTAATAAAAAAATGAGGTCTCATTTTAAAGACTATTTTATTTTTGTGGATAATTTTGAGTTTTGAATTAATTAAAAAATAAGTTTGTTAAAAAAAAGCACTATCCTAATTTTTAGAATTTCAAAAATTAGAAATAAAAAAATTAATTTGAGTTGGCTTATTGTAGTTGGGTCCTTATCTTTTTTCTTAATTAAATATTAAATTATCACTTTGTACTAAAAATAATTGATAAAATGAGATCGGTCTTATTTTAGAGAGACTATTTTATTTTTATGGATAATTAATTAAAATTTACCATATTGTATAAAATTTAAATTAACATAAAACTAAATATTTGGATGATAAATCTCACAATTAGTCTCAAATTAATATTTATAATATATAATTTCACAAATATTGATGTAATCAGTTTATAAGACGTAAAATAAAATTGAACTAAAACTCAAGATTGTAGATGCTTTAAAAACAGAAATGTTTCGTAACAAAAAAATAAATTAAAAAATAGCTAAAATTACTAAATTAGTCTTATTTAATATTTATTAATTCAAGTAACAATTAATGAATACAAATAAAACAAAAATGCTGACTTTTTTTTTGTTTATCTAGTATCATCGCTCTAAAAAAATTGTCATGTGTCTCATTAACTACAATTATTTTGTTTTAAAATTAAAAGGCCTACCATTAAATCAAAAGTACCAATATTTGTATATAAATAAAGGCACCATCACATATTAAAATTTCTCACTTACTAAATTTTGTCGTTTAAAGTGTTCAAATGTTAGTATTGTAATCAAGTTTGTTCACTAGTCATATATATGTCCTTGAGGCTATACCATATGCCAACGAGAAATATATCAGCTATTAAGGAAGGAAGCAATGCACTTAGGCACTTTACTTAGCAGGACAAAAATCTGTTGAAAACTTGAAATGATGAGTAGAAGTGTAGAACCAAGGCTGAGCCTGAAGAATTGCATAAAAAGACTCATAGATATTACTTAATCTAGTTCCTGCATCTGTGGATCTCTATCATAAGGGAACTAAGAGAATGTTAATTAGGAAGAAATAGTGGACAAAACACGAGTAACACAACATTGCTGTATGTCAGGGAGCTATGTGGGTAGTGTTTTCTTTTTCTTTATATTATTACATCCTCACCATATGTCCTACATCGCTGAGACGAAATAGCAAAGAGGTAAGGCGTTAGCATAAAAGAAAAAATTGTTGATGTTTTAAAGCATACCTTTCTCGGCCTTTTGGCTAAGATCAAGTGTAGTATCTGTTCTTATCAGTTTAATATCTGATATGTGGGCCATTGGCTCACACGATATTAAATTTATTTTTTGAGGGTGATGGGCCATTACAGTAGCTTGCTACTGGGCCTGTCAAGCGTCGCCCAAGCCTTACACTGCTGCATGGGCCTGGCGCACCCTACAAATTCAGTTCAAAATGTTCTCCGGTTTTTTGTCTAAGCATGTTTTTTGTCTACATTTGATAACACTATAAAAATATATGAAATTTTAACAATAGAAGAATACTAATCGATTGTTATTATTTGAGGATAAAAAATCCTAATAAGCCAAGGCAAGAAATGTGTAACGTAAATATGCCAAATTGAAAATCGTTTCAGCAATAAGTTAAACGCTATTTTTATGTAATTAGAACCATGGTGGTTTGAATTAGGTGGAGAGGAACTTTGAGTGTAATTCGAACTAATATGGTTCAAATTATTACCTAAATTTTCTTCATAAATCGAACCAGGTAGGTTCGAACCTTGGGTGCACATAGTTCGATCCAGAGAGGTTCGAATTATAGAGAGAGTCCGGCCTCAGTAATTCGAACTGGGCTGGTTCGAATTACACAAACCATAATTCGAACCGGGTTGGTTCGAATTAGTGGGAGAGAGACCTCTATATAACCGTTCTAAGCGTGAGTTGGTCTCATTAGATGGAGTAAGATGGCTAGTGAGGAGAGTTTTGTTGTTCTGGTTCACCGAGGATCCATTAAGAGGAAAACTCGTTCCGGAGTGAAGTTCACAGATAAGGATCCTCTCTGTATTGTCGTGAATCCAACGACAAGCTATGATGACCTTGTTAGATCTGTGCTGATGAAACTTGGCTTGGAAGGTGCGAAGCGGGTTAAGAAGTTTTTCTATCGCATTCCAGTCACGATCCTGCACGATACGGTGAAGTATGATTGTCTCACGATTGGTAGTGATGAGGACCTACAAGTCATGTTTCTTTGTCGGAGGCAGTTTCCGGAGGTGAGGACACCAGAATTGCTGGCAAAGCTTATTGATGTGGTATCCAGCTCAGGGGGTTCGAACCGGAATACAACCAATGTAGCCACGGCAGCTGGTTCCAGTTCCAGGGCTGCCGTGGCTTCTTCCTCCGTCCCAGTGTACGAGCCAGCGGTCCAACTTGTCGCCTCCCCGTCTTTTGCTGTTGATCTGAATGACGGCGTAGGCGACGAGGTAGGATCCTTTGATATTCTGCCGAACGCTTTAGAGGGCGTTCCACCGGTTGGCGTCGGAGACGGAGTCTTGGGTGATGCAGATGAGGACGACGTCGAGCCGGATACGATTGAGGATGACAGCGGCGACGAGGTTGGAGCGACTGGTCCTGCATTGGCGGGCGGTGGTTCTAGCTCTGGCACACAGCAGTATCCACCACATTTTTCCTCGTTGGACCTGGACGCCATGAGGCTTGAGGGGGTTTTAGGGCACGCTGTTGGATTCGGAGCTAGAGATGCGGAAGGGACTGCTGGTCTGACAGAGTTCCAGGTTGGTCAGCAATTCCAGGATAAAGACGAGGCCCTGTTAAGTGTGAAGCGTTACAGCATCCGGCGAGGGGTACAGTACAAGGTGCTGGAGTCCGATCACCGCCGGTATGTGGGCAAGTGTTCCGAGTTTGGGAATGGGTGCACATGGTTGATTCGACTGAGTCTCCGGAAGCGCAAGGGCATTTGGGAGGTCAAACGGTACAACGGACCTCACACTTGCCTGGCCACATCCATCTCGAGTGACCACAGGAGTTTGGATTATCATGTGATTTCGGCGTTCATTATGCCAATGGTTAGGGCTGACGCATCCGTGAGCATAAAGGTGCTCCTAAACGCCACGGCAGCGCACTTTGGTTTTAGGCCGACTTACAGGAGGGTATGGATGGCAAAGCAGAAGGCTATTGCCCTCATCTACGGTGACTGGGATGAGTCATACAACGACATACCTAGGTGGGTGTTGGGTGTCCAGCTGACGATGCCTGGAAGTGTTGCGGTCCTCAGGACGAGCCCGGTTCGAGTTGGAGGACAGGTGGATGAGTCTCAAGCGTATTTCCACAGACTTTTCTGGACTTTCCCTCCGTGCATCAAGGCATTCCGTCATTGCAAGTCGCTAGTCAGCATTGACGGCACACATCTGTATGGGAAGTATGGGGGAACGTTGCTCATCGCGATTGCACAGGACGAGAACTCCAACATTCTACCTGTCGCATTCGCACTAGTAGAGGGTGAGAATGCAGAGTCCTGGACATTCTTTCTCTCGCACCTTCGACAGCACGTGACCCCGCAGCCCGGTCTGCTGGTTATATTGGACAGGCACAACGGCATCAAGGCTGCGCTTGAGGCCCCTGACGGAGTTTGGTTACCGCCATCTGCGTACCGTGCATTCTGCATACGACACGTAGCGGCTAATTTTGCCCTTACCTTCAAGGGCAAAGACGCTAGGAGGCTTCTAGTGAATGCGGCGTATGCGAAGACCGAGGTTGAATTTGATTACTGGTTTGATATTCTGCGGTCTGAAGACCCGGCGATGTGTGAGTGGGCGAACCGGATTGATTACTCCTTGTGGACTCAACATCGTGATGAGGGGCGGAGATTCGGTCACATGACGACGAACATCTCCGAGTGTGTGAACTCAATCCTCAAGGGGGTCAGAAATCTCCCTGTAGCATCCCTAGTGAAGGCAACATATTGTAGGCTTGCGGAACTCTTTGTTCGCAAGGGGAGAGAGGCTGAGGCCCAAATGGGAACCGGACAACAATTCAGTCAGCATTTGGTGAAGTGTATTGAGGCCAACTTGAAGACGGCCAGGTGCTTCACGGTGACGTTGTATGACCGGGATAACTCCGAGTTCACCGTAGCAGAGACCACTCCGACTGGTTCTTTCTCCTTGGGTGCCTACAGAGTATCACTTGCCTCGCGGACATGTGACTGCGGGTACTTCCAGGCGCTTCATTTCCCGTGTCAGCACGCACTTGCATGCTGTGCCTACTCACGGGTCACCTGGACCTCTTACGTTCACAGCGTCTATCAGATTAGCTCGGTGTTCAGTGTGTATCGGATGGGATTCACACCTCCGATCCCGGAGGGCTTCTGGCCACCTTACGACGGGCCCACGGTGATTCCGGACCCTGACAAGAGGCGTGCGAGAGAGGGTCGTCCTAGATCCACAAGGATACGGACGAATATGGACGAGGCAGATCCGAATCGGCCAAAGAGGTGCGGCCTATGTCGCCAACCCGGACACACACGACGTTGTTGCTCACAGGTTGGAGGATCGTCTCAGACAGGGCGCCATTAGTGGGCATGTTGTTAGTGTTAGTATTATTTACATTTTAGTTTTCCTGTTAGATGCAATGTTTGAGCACGTATGTAACTATTTGATCTATATACATTGTACTTTGATTGTTGCGAGTAGTAATGAATATGTTGTCTTTCATTATGAATACTGCTACAAGTTCCGTCGATGCAAATTTTAATAAGTAAAGGTAAACACTAAACTGTTTCATGATTCAATGATTATAAATAGTCAATGTCCCACAACACAAATAACAAATAACATAGGTAAACAGACTACAACATAACAAGAAAAGTACATATCACTATCATACATGATTGAACCATAGGGAACAAAATACATGAAACGTGAATCATCTAAACAGATGCGATTCAGTACCACAGCGACGGGCTACCCGTGCCCTCTGACCTCGCCGGATAAACGGCTCCTCATCCTCGATGTCATCCCCATCCTCCTGCGGGGAAGGCTGTGCAGGTGGCGCAACATGCAGGGGTGCCGCAGCCAGCCCTGCGACAGACTCTGATGCAGCGGTGAAGGCGGATGGAGGGGTACCTCTGAGACAGAACTGGTGACCACCGGATGACTATGGAGGCTCGTTCAGATCAACATCTAATGGGGCTTGTGTGCCTGAGGTCTGACCACCACTGCGGGGAGTGACGTCCCCCTGCATGATGGCGGTGATCTCCTCTAGGAAGCGTGGACTCCCGAAGTCCCCAACAAGCGTGTCTGACCCAATAAAGTCTGACCACTGTGATCCTGGGATAACCCAAGGTGTACCCCCCTGCTCAGGCTGGTCATCGGCTGGCACACCAACGAAGTAATGTCCAAGAGGGCCCGATCTAAGTCCAGCGTCACCCGTGTCAGCCCCGTCACCCATCCCTGTACCATACCACTCACCCCCATGACCGCCATCGTGTGTACTAGTACCCGCAGCTGCAACAGCCCCTGAACCACCCCCGCCAACGTGCCCATGCTAATCCTCGTCGTCGTCCCCACGGTCAGCACGCCCCCTCGCCCTACCTCCCTGGACTCGTCGTCCGCCTCTAACGGGACCGGCGTCGTGATCATCGTCCATAGCATGATCAGGCCACCTAAACTCACGCTGGCTCCGCCGTGTCCCCACACCCATCCTCCTCTCAACCCTACGCCTGTCCGGCACGTCCTCAGGACGATCCATGTCAGGAACTCGCCCCGGACCCCGCTGTGACGCCTCAACTGGAACCGAAACTGCTCTTGGATCCCCCAGCTGCGTGTCCGGAGATAAGAACCTCTTCCCATGCTGACTCCACCACTCAAGGAACTCATGCGACGGTCCGGGGTTGGCAACAACGTCGAACCTCAGCACACTCTCCTGACGAGAGTCCCAGTAGAGATGCCACTTTTGCAAATAAGACGGGAACCACCGATCGCCACCTCTCCCGTCCTTGGACATCAGAAAGTCGATGTTCAATGCGGGAAGCGGAGGGGGCTGTACCCCTCCAAACTGCGGAAGAACACGATCTATCTTATGCCACTCTATGACAACAAAGTAGATCAGCGCGGTCACAGAGCGCCACAACGCTATATGCCGAGGCTCCAAAACCTCTGGATGCAGAACCTAAAGTACGTCGGGGCTACTGTACGGTATCCATATAAACTGCACAACACAAGGAACCCACCCTTGTCAGGGCAACTGTTGGAACCAACTCGAAAAGCTTGCTTATAAAAGGACACTTGTTAACTAGCATATTCACCTCCCTGTCCTGTAACCGGTCTATCCTGAGCCTCCACATCGCCACTCTAGGACCCTTCTCGCTCCCGGAAGGGTTGTAACCTGACCATCTGCAACATACACATGTGTTACATCAACTGAAATATGTGTTTAGAGTATGCAATAGACTATTAATGAAATGCAGTGTTGTGTGTAAAATTGAAATAGAGAAGGCCGCTTCTAGTACCTCGAGACCAACGGCCAACGTCTCATATCCTGTAGGCCTAAACCGAGGAAAGCGCCAAAAGATCCAAGACTGAAGTAGCTGAAGCGGGCCCGCTAACTTGACGACATGTCTGTTCGCCACTCGGCACATGCACCGGTACAACCAAGCCAGTGCTGCAGAACCCCAGCTGTAGGTACCCAGCTCCTCCAGCCTCGCTACGTACGGAAGCCATTTGATGTGAATCCGGTTCCCGGACTTGTCCGCAAACAGCTGCGTGCCCAACAACATCATGATGTACGCACGGGCATATCGGCGCACAGTCTCCTCATCTGCATCCTCAGGGCACTCACCAAAAGTCTCCTGAAACCAGCTGCAGTTCACTGCGTACTTCTGAACCTGACTAGGAGGAGGTATAACTCCGAGCAACTCCTGGAACCAGACCCAGGCTGGACGGCCACCCTCGATGTATATATGGAACTCTGACAGGCACCCGCTCACGTAACGGCCGTCTACTGGCAAACCCAGCTGGTATGCCACGTCCTGGAGTGTGATCGTGCACTCTCCGAACGGCATATGAAACGTGTGCGTCTCGGGACGCCATCGCTCCACGAATGCACTGACAAGGGCCTCGTCTAGCCGGAACCATCGGTCGTTCAACCTTGCAAGATGGTATAGACCTGCCATCTGCAAGTACGGAACGTATCTGTCATCAAGTCGCATGCCCTGCTGCCGCCGCATGCTCCTAATGCATCGCTGGGGCTGCGCATGAAATGAAAAAAAAAAGGGATGAAGAGAAAAAAAAATAGTCTTAACTTATATGGTTTAGTACTCACTACGTACCCTGTGATATACTGAAAAAAAAGTATACTTTAAAAGGGATGAAGAGAAAAAAAATAGTCTTAACTTATATGGTTTAGTACTCACTACGTACTCTGTGATATACTGTACTGTACTCTAACTTTTAACAAACAGAGAATTTATTATTATAATGTATGCATTATAATAAACTTTTAATTTTTTTATTTTTATTATTAAAAATAAAAATAAATAAATTTATTAATAAAAATATTAAATAAAAGATATATTGATATTTTTAAATTTAAACCATATAATTTGAACCGATAATTTGATTCAATACAGTTCAATAAATAAAAAATAATTAAAATCAAACCAAAAGAATTTAAGAATTGGGACACTTATTTCAATTAGGCGGCCGAAGACATAAGGATGTCTCTATTTAACTAGCGGGCAAACCCTAAACCATTCACCTCTCTTTTTTTTGTCAAGGGTGTCTTTATTTAACTGGCGGATGAATCCTAAACACTTCCGTCCTTCACCTTGTCTTTATTTAACGGGCGTAAAAACTCTAAACCCTTCACCTCCCTTCTTTTTTTTTTCTCTTTATTTAAATGGCGGGCAAACCCTAAAACCTTCACCTCCCCTTCTTGGTTTTTGTCACTTCTTCGTTTAATTTATTATTATAATGCATACATTATTATAAATTAAATTTTTTTATAATGTATGCATATAATGAATTTTCTATTTATATTTGTTAAAAATTGAGACCGAATTACAAGTCAAAGTACAATATATCACAGAGTACGTAGTGAGTACTAAATCATATAAATTAAAACTATTTTTTTCTCTTCATCCCTTCTAAGGTATACTGATATTAATAAAAATAAAAATAAATAAATTTATTAATAAAAATATTAAATAAAAGATGTATTGATATTTTTAAATTTAAACCATATAATTTGAACCGATAATTTGATTGAATACAGTTCAATAAATAAAAAATAATTAAAATCAAACCAAAAGAATTTAAGAATTGGGACACTTATTTCAATTAGGTGGCAGAAGACGTAAGGATGTCTCTATTTAACTAGCGGGCAAACCCTAAACCATTCACCTCTCTTTTTTGTCTTTTTTTTTTTGTCAAGGGTGTCTTTATTTAACTGGCGGATAAATCCTAAACACTTCCGTCCTTCACCTTGTCTTTATTTAACGGGCGGAAAAACTCTAAACCCTTCACCTCCCTTCTTTTTTTGTCTTTATTTAAATGGCGGGCAAACCCTAAAACCTTCACCTCCCCTTCTTGGTTTTTGTCACTTCTTCGTTTAATTTATTATTATAATGCATACATTATTATAAATTAAATTTTTTTATAATGTATGCATATAATGAATTCTCTATTTATATTTGTTAAAAATTGAGACCGAATTACAAGTCAGAGTACAATATATCACAAAGTACGTAGTGAGTACTAAATCATATAAATTAAAACTATTTTTTTCTCTTCATCCCTTCTAAGGTATACTGATATTAATAAAAATAAAAATAAATAAATTTATTAATAAAAATATTAAATAAAAGATGTATTGATATTTTTAAATTTAAACCATATAATTTGAACCGATAATTTGATTCAATACAGTTCAATAAATAAAAAATAATTAAAATCAAACCAAAAGAATTTAAGAATTGGGACACTTATTTCAATTAGGTGGCGGAAGACATAAGGATGTCTCTATTTAACTTGCGGGCAAACCCTAAACCATTCACCTCTCTTTTTTTTTTTGTCAAGGGTGTCTTTATTTAACTGGCGGATAAATCCTAAACACTTCCGTCCTTCACCTTGTCTTTATTTAACGGGCGGAAAAACTCTAAACCCTTCACCTCCCTTCTTTTTTTGTCTTTATTTAAATGGCGGGCAAACCCTAAAACCTTCACCTCCTCTTCTTCGTTTTTGTCACTTCTTCGTTTAATTTATTATTATAATGCATACATTATTATAAATTAAATTTTTTTTATAATGTATGCATATAATGAATTCTCTATTTATATTTGTTAAAAATTGAGACCGAATTGCAAGTCAGAGTACAATATATCACAGAGTACGTATTGAGTACTAAATCATATAAATTAAAACTATTTTTTTCTCTTCATCCCTTCTAAGATATACTGATATTAATAAAAATAAAAATAAATAAATTTATTAATAAAAATATTAAATAAAAGATATATTGATATTTTTAAATTTAAACCATATAATTTGAACCGATAATTTGATTCTATACAATTCAATAAATAAAAAATAATTAAAACCAAACCAAAAGAATTTAAGAATTGGGACACTTATTTCAATTAGGTGGCGGAAGACATAAGAATGTCTCTATTTAACTGGCGGCCAAACCCTAAACCATTCACCTCTCGTTTTTTGTCAAGGGTGTCTTTATTTAACTGGCGGGTAAATCCTAAACCTTTCCGTCCTTCACCTTGTCTTTATTTAACGGGCGGGAAAATTCTAAACCCTTCACCTCCCTTCTTCTTTTTTGTCTTTATTTAAATGGCGGGCAAACCCTAAAACCTTCACCTCCCCTTCTTCGTTTTTGTCACTTCTTCGTTTAATTTATTATTATAATGCATATATTATAATAAATTAAATTTTTTTATAATATATGCATATAATAAATTTTCTATTTATATTTGTTGAAAATTGAGACCGAATTGCAAGTCAGAGTACAGTATATCACATCACAGAGTACGTAGTGAGTACTAAATCATATAAATTAAGACTATTTTTTTTTTTCTTCATCCCTTCTAAGGTATACTTTTTTTTCCTTAAAAATCGCTTCATTCTTAATTTTTGTATGTAAACCATATGAATGCAAAAAAATATATATATATTTCATTTACTCTCAATCTTTCTTTGACTGTGTCTTAATCCAGTATAAATAAACATCTTTTGTACTATTACAAATTGTTAAAAAAGTTATAACCACTTTTCTTATAGTTATCATAAAAATGAAAGAATTTTTGGCATGGTTAATTATGAGTCATTTTTTCTTGCAATTTTATAGAGAAAAAAATAAAAGTAATCCATCATTAATTTTTTTTTTTGTGACAATACATCATTAATTTAATAAATGAAAAAAGATACAAAGAGATAAAAAAAATTAATAAAAGTAGACAAATAGCTGAAAAAAGAGAATGGAATAAGAAAGAAGACGAAGTGATTGGAAGTGCGAAATAGGAATAAGAAAACATAAATCGTGGTAGCCAGGAGGAATTTATATTCAGAGCTTTTTCTTCATAAACTGTGGTGATCAAGCACGGTTTATGGCTGAAAACCGTCCAAAACTCTCACAGTTTATGAACAAATCCGAAACCGTTGATAGCTCCCACGGTTTACATAATAAACAAAACAGGACACTCACGTAAAGAAATTCTATTTGTTGCAATCGGGTAAAGATTTTTCTCATTTAATTTATTTAAATATATTGCCCAAATAGTAATGCAGAAGCCAGAGAGAGTTTTGAGCCTGAGTTCCCGCAGTTCAATTGCTTTACCATTTTTAATTGGAATCCAATGGAATGAAACATAAACTTTACCATTTGGTTGATTCCAGTATTTCATTAAAACATGAGTAATATGAACTACCGAGTATATTAGGTGGGCAATGTAATCATAAATGCTATACATATGTTCCAATTTCCTTCAACGACTTTCATTTTTCTATGTAACATGTAGCTGGAATTATTTCCTTATGCTGAAAAATTATTCAATGGATTCAACTTGGTTTACATAAAGTATACTTATCCGTCAATTATATAAGCGTATGGTATGTAACTATGTATCAAATGTGTAATTTCATCACAAATCTTACAATGACAACAACATATACAACCTCACAAACAAAAGGCGTAGTCATAAGTTTAATTTAGAGGTTAATTTTGACGTACTAACAGTGTAAAATATTTTACACAGTCATACAATTACATTTGTTCTTTTGGATGATCATTCACGCAATCAATATAAAATGTAACTATTTTTACTAATGTAGCGTTACGAAATTAAATGCATGTATAAAATTATTTTACACTGACAATGCAACAAAATTAAATTCTTAATTTATAAACCAAAACGAGAGAAGGAAAAAGAAAACCTTTTTTAAAGCATTGTTAGTAAAGAACTAAAGTAAACTCTCCAACTACTACAATAAAAAAAGTTTGTTAAGTCCAAATTACCCTCATTGTAGTCTTTTCTATTTGGACCCTTTTCCATATTTTATTGTAACAGTTGATTGTAGGATTATTTTTAGTTGTTTAAAGAACAATTCCGTGTAAAAGTTTTAATTTCGTCGCTAATTTTGTTTTTTCAGTAGATAAACAAAGTCATAAATAGACATCCAAACAAACATAAGTTATAATTTTTTTTTTATGAATTTTAGTTTTAGAAGCAACAAAATGGTAAGGGAAAAGAAAGTAAAATTTGTAACATTAGCCAGTAGAGGTGTTTGCGACGCGATTTGGATCAATTTTGAGTAAAAAACTCATCCGATCCAAACACTAATTTTACTTGCAGTGCAATTTAGATTGGATGACTTTTAAAAAAAAAAATCCGATCCGATCCGATCCAATTTCAAGCAGTTTGAATTGGATTGGATTTACAGTTTTGTAAATTAAAAAAATTAAATACATATAACAAGTCTTACGTCAAATTTTAAATAAATAACAATGATATAACAAGTCTTAACAATATCTTAAAAAGTCAACGACAACATAACAATAGAATTAAAATGATAGGTTAGTTAATGTAAATAAATAAATAAATAATATTTTGAACATAAAATATTTATTAAATAATAATAATACATGAATAATATAAAAATGTATAACAAATTGAACATGTTATAAGTATAATTGTAAATATAATAATAAAATAATAATATTATAACACATTGTGCAGTTTAGATTGGATTGGACCGGTTATGAAAGGTAGATCCGAAATCCGATCCAATCCAGCGGTTTACAACAAATAAAATTCAATCAAATCCGAATTAGTACGGTTTTAATCGATTTTCGGTTTAAATTGAATTAGATGAACGATTTAATTTAGATTGGTTTAGATTTGAACACCCCTATTAAGCACCCCTATTAAGCAGTACACACCACTTCTAGAGTATTTTGTTAGAGCCTAATTATAAATTTTTTTTCCACTTAAAACAGATTTTATAAAATATAATAAGACATGTGATACCTATCTAGAGTAAAAGTCATAATAGTTTTAAAAGACTTCTCTTAGACATTAAAAAATTGAAGATTATGCCTCAACTTCATTGATCTTTTCTTACTTATTTTTTGTAGGAGGATCACTTATCCTCCCTTCTTGTGACATTTTTTTCTCCTTCTATATATATATCAAAAACTAAGTTAAAAAAGAAAAAAGAAACAATTCCCAACGTTATATTATACCAAGATAAAGAAAAAGAACAATGACTCTGCACGAAAAAGCAATCCACTCAACTTTTTGGTACATCCACTCAAATCAGAAAGTTCCAATAACTGTCACATGTTAAACTGTAATTGGTTGTTGTTACACAAGTACAACTACCCCAAGAGGTTGAACAGATAACATTGAAAACATCTTATATAGGTTTAATCTTGAAGTGAAGGGAAATAAGAGAGAACACAAAGCATTTCAAATCCTGCAAATGCATGAAAATATGATCAGAATAAACGCAAGTCAGGTGTTGTTTACAGCAAGTAAAACTAAATAATTGCATTCCAAGGAGAACCCACTAATGAATGATTATGTAAATTAACTTTTACGATCCATTATCACGCTATCTGTCATGTTTAGAAGTTAGGTACTCATTCGGATTTAGCTTTGATTACGTACTAATCATATTCAAAACTAGTCTGGAGTCCTAATTCAACCATATAAGATGTCATTTTACTTATTGAGCTCTCATTCATGAAAATTCCTAATGTAAAAGTCTACAAAAACGTCAATGATAACACTATGTATGACTTTTAAATAGACACAAACCTATTGCACAAAATAGCCCAAAGCATGCTTCAACCAATGACATGAAATAAACTTTGCACAACGAGTCAATAAAAAACACTCTAATTCATGAACAAAAGATAACAATTGTTACTCTACTTCTCACTCAAGCGAACTTCTCTAATATAATCACCAGGGTCAGAATAATTCTTAATAACTTCCAACTAAATCTACATTTGACCTTAACTCAACATTTAGCTCCGTTTGGCCTATATGACAGTAGAAGAACAAAATCCTCAGTCGATTTGATTATTGATTTCCTTTATTTACCTATGGTAAAAGAGAAAAATTGCATGAAATATCTGTGTAATGCTCTAGGATCTATGACAAATGTGAACGCTCCTGTGGGAGAGTTAGAGCTCCTCAAGTCTCTACACGTTTTCTCAAGCGACAACACAAGGATCCACCTTGCTTCAGATCTTTTATTCCATAACCTCCCCTTGTTACCACCGTTCCTCCCCAAAAATAACTAACTTCCTTCAAATAGTGGCTGCATTATTAGTTACAGCAGTTCAAATATGGAGCCCAATTCCCCTCCCTCCTGTTAATTCTTACATACACTTCTCCTACAAATGGTTACTTAACATATTTTCCTTCAACTCAAACATGAGATCATATGATCTTCTCTCTGCATCATATGTCAAAAACTAATGCTTATTATTCCATGCATAATGAATATCTTAATTTCACAAGAAATATGAAAGGAATTTTCTACTAGCTGTCAAGCATTCTCTTCATCTAGTTGATTGAGTTGAATAAATGTATATATTTCAAGGTAAGAAATTCACAATATTGAAACATATAGTAAAATGTCAATGAAGAAGGTGCACAACAGAGAACATGGAAGAGAAGTACTGGATAGGAAATCAGCTGTTAACTAATTCTGTTAAAAATTGTAATGACACGAACAGAATGAGAGGAGAGGAAAATAGGAGATTGGCCAAAGCTTGGAGACGGATTTCAAAGTCAGAAAGGAAGTTAGGTCATGAAAGAAGGCAAAACTCTCAAAAGTTCCTTTAATATGACTCTGAGTTAAACATGTATAAAAGAAAGAAACATGAAAGTAAAATCAATGAGAATAAAGTGGACAGGAATGAAGTTGTGAAGAGTTTGGACGGTGCTATATAGACTACTGCAACTTTTTTTGGCATCATAAAGACACAAGATGAGTTGTTTGCCAAAGAGTTGCCCAAAAATATCTAATTGGGCATTAAGGATTATTGTTTTTTAGAAGAGAGAACACAAAAAGGAGCTAAGACAAGAAGGTGCTTATAGAGTTAAAATCTTTTCTTCAGTGATAGTAACAGCAAAAAAACTGGAAATCAAGTCAGATCATCTAGCACAGGAGCGATATAAAATTGATATAATGATCATATGATATGCTTTTAGTTCATCTACTTCCAGATATAGCATTTGACCAAAGCAAAAAGCATACGAAACACCATTTAAGCGGTGATGAAAGTTAGTTAGAAAATTTCTACCAGAAGCATCTCCATAGAGAAGTTGGTGTGTGTGTGTGTGTGTGTGTGTATAAGTGAATATAGTAAGAATGAAATAGAATAAATGTTCACTTTTTCCAGGAGGAGAAAACAAAAACAAAGTTTTGCACTTTACTATATACAAACAACTGGTGCAAGGATTATTTCTCAGTATAAATATTTGCAGCAACCAAAGGTGAAAAAAGGGGACATATGCACCATACAAAATTACCTAGACAGGATCTGACAAAATAAATCCATCAAAAGCAACTATCAATCAGCTTACCTGAACAAGGTAGTAAAAGATGCGAAGACCTTCTGGATCTGCACTACTCTGAACATCCACCAGAGACCCAATCTTGGAGGTTGTGAAGGAGATGTGCTCGTTTCCCATCACAATCTCAAGCTCCTGCCTGCCAACACGGTCAGGTTCCGGCCAGTTGTTATCATCTTCCTTCATGATCTGAACAAGACCAACTCATCAGAAAGCAGAACAAAGCAAAAACAAAAACCCTCAAAAGACTTTTGAGAAGGAATGGGTTAAAATACTCAAAATAGGCATCGCTCAAGTGACGGGTTATGAACTAACAAGGCACCACAGAATCAAATTAGAAAATCTACATGATAGTTATTGCAGCATAGTGTGTCATGGCTATGTTTCCATTGTTATCCAAGCACAGCTTGGTTCAAAATGAAATAAGAGGAGTTTAGCAGTCTGTTAGATGTATGCATCTAGAGGAAGAACATGCAAAAAATAATAATGCCCAAACATCTTTACTTGAGAGACAATCCTTTTCCTAACCTATGGCACAATCTTAAACTATTACATAAAATCATGAATAGTAAAAGAAGCTTGCAAGTTTTCATAAAGATGAACGGTTTATGGGTGTAAACTTGTAGTGAGAACATATTCTGGGTGCTGCTGCTCCACGTGATGCAATCTTCTTATAAGTACCATATCAGGACTGTTCAAAAGGTTTCTGGTGCCGGCAATTCGGCAAAAATAACACTATATTCTATCATAAGATCAACAAAACGGCAAACACTACAAATATACAGCAATTTCTTAATTCAGCTCATCATTATCAACATGCTTAAACGAATTGTACCATAGATGTCGAACACAAGAAGATTCCAATTTAAATGGTACACAGCACAACATCTTTGCTTAAGATTCAAGGGCAGATGAAGAAACTAAACATTGTCGGTTCATTGTCACCGATGCCATACAGTTGAAAAGAATGAGAGCATTACGAGAACAAGTTAACCCATTATGACAACTAACACAGAAGATAACAAGTGCAAGCATAAAAAAGAACAAATAAAAAAAACACAATCTCTTTCCGGATCAAAAGGAGAATTTGAAACTTGAAAGTAACAAACTCATTACAAAACAAGTGGCACCTCACCAATCACAATCCAAACGAGCTAGACACGAATTTTGCACAAAATGAACAATCTTATCAGCATTCCTTTATTGGACAAGTTCATCTCTTCCCATGCCAAAAAACCACATATATTACAGGTTTTCTACGGTAAGCCTAATTTATCCCCATCATTTTCTGAATGGTAATAGAAATTGTTTTTTTCAGGACCTAAGAAACTATGCTCTCCCATGTTTTTTAATTATTAACAATATTAGAGATTTACTGAAAAACAAAAAAGCACAGTAAGTAAACCCCCAAATTCTACTAAAATCCACGGATTTAAACTTCGATTGCGCTGCGCAAAACAGCAGCAACCGATGCAGTGGGCACCGCAACAGAAATCGATCTAAAACCTGACTCTAAGAATCTAAACCCTCAGAAATTCAAATTCTGACAATAGCCTCTCTCAATTTTTTTTACTATTCTAAATAATTTTTTGGTTGTACTTCGCAAATCTGAGGCGGCAATACCGAAATGCGCTTCTCACTCAAACAAAACAAATAAATAAATAAATTGAAGATTATAACCCTAAAAGTTAAAGAAAAGGAAGAAAAGAGCGTGTGAGTTAGTGTCGTTTACCTCGCTGTCGGAGATGATACGACGGCACTCGCGGAGAACGGCAGGGGTGAGGTAAACCTCCTTGCGGATGATGGTGTCGTTTTTGTAGTTGGAGTTGTTGGCGTATCGGAGCTTGCCATCTGGCCTGAACTCGAACTCCAAGAACTCGTGACCGAACTTCCCTTTGTGTCCCACGTAATATCGAAGGTAGAACTCTCCGTTCTCCTCTTCGCTCGTCATTTCTCTGCTTTTCTCTTCTCTTTTGGGTTTCGCTTTCTCTCTGCACAACGACGCAGAGAAAAAGAAAGCCAAAGAAGCAGTGGTAATTTGGTAAATATGCGTTGAGGTGTGTAAATCCCTAAATGGGCTGAAAGCCCAATATCCATCTGAACCAAGGATGCCAACAATAATTATCAAGCCCAATTAATAAAAAATGAAACAGCCCATAGGAATTAAGTAAATATCATTTTTGATCCGCCAGATTCATCACTATTTTTTTAAAGGACAAAGCATTCCCTGGGAAAAAAAAAAAAAAGGACAAAATATTTTTCATCTAAAAATTCTTAACTGATCTCCAATTATTTAGATAACTGGTGTAAGCGCCTCTTACACTGAGGCATGTTAATGTGTCGAGGATTATTTAGACTAGTAATAAGAGTCTCTTAGACTAATTAATTGAATACTTAAAGAATGATTGGAGATTTTTAAATTGTAAAAAAGTGACTAGTAAATAGTAATAGAAGTTGGTTAGATTACTTATTTCGATAATTAGAGATCGATTAAAAAATTTTAAATTCTAAAATAGTGTTTGATCATCTCAACAAATCGTCAGGAATCGAAAATAATATTTATTTTAATATTTTTTTAAAAAATTTCATATAAATTATCATATTACTTTGATTTCAAGAATTAATATGATATTAAAATATAAAATAATTTTTAATAAAATTTAACAAAAATAATTTTTTTATAATAGTTTCTTTTGTTATGATAATAAAAAAGGTAATTTAAGAGTAACTAGCTCAAATTAAATTGTACTTGTTCAAATTAATTTTAATAAAAGAGTAAAAAATTTAAAAATTTTACTCATAATTCATTAAAAAAACATCTACAAATTTAACTACTAATATTATTTAAAAAATAATTAAAAAATAAGATTTTAATACAAATATTTCAATTTAATCACAAAATATATATATTATTATTAGTGAATAATTATTATACTTTAAAAAAAATAAAATTATTACTCATTGATTTTATTATTTTTAATATTAAAAATAGTTAACTTTAAATTTAATTCATTTTGTAAAATTTTTATAATAAAAATTATCATACATATTTTCATTTAAAAAATAAAAAAACTTTATATATTTTTGCATATGATCCTGTGCATGCATATGTTAATTCTGAATTAAATATTGAGTTCAATAATGTTTATTTTTATCTTTCATAACATTATTTTTAAATAGAAAATACTATTTGTCTTTTAAATTTTTAATTTTTAGTCAATTTTTTATTTTTTCTCTTTTCTAAAGATTGAATAATAGATAATTTTTAAAAGATATTTAATTATAATTTAGATTTTTTTTTATTCTTTTTGCTCGTTTGGGCGCCATTATTTTGATAAAAAAAATATTTTTTCAATGAAAAAATATATTTTCTTATTTTTTATTGTGTTTGAAAAATTTCTAATAGTAAAAATAAAAACACTAGAAAGATAAAAAAAAATTATCTTTTTTAAAAAGCTGTAATTTATATTTTTTTTTAAATATTTTTTATATAATAAATAAATAAAAAAGTACTTTTATATTGTTATACCCAAACATAATTGATAAATAAAAAGATTTTTTTACATAAGATATTCAAACATAAAATTACTTTTATTTTTTCATAAAATCTTTTAAAAAAAAATATCTAACAAAAAAATATCTTTTTTTAAAAGCTCACCCAAACATAACCTTTGTCACAGGGTTAAGATATCTTATCTTATTAGTCTATTAAGCCGGCTCTCCTTTTCCGTATAAATTATAACTAAGTAGGGCACTAAGTAACTAATATTCACAGTCTATGTATTGTATCCGGTCTCTCCCCCTTGACTCATCACTCATAAACCGTCGTGACTCTTTCCAGCTTTCCGGCGCCACTCCCTAATCCGCCGCAACACCACTCTGTCACATTTTTTTTTTCTCACTCTTTCAAGTGACTGTTAATTGTCGTTTCTGATTTTGAATCATAAATCATAAACCTTAAACTCTAAATACAAGTGATGGCTGCACTCTCTGCGTCGCAGCCATGAGCTTGCTATTGTATGTAGCGGTTGCATCATTGTGCTGTGTGTGTGGCTATCAATAATTCAATATATCAACGAGTTGTTTCGACCTTGCAAGCCCATACATCGTACACTGCTTTCTCGTGGTTGATGATGTTGCAGTTTATTATTCTTTTTCTTTGTTATGTTAATTTCATGTATTTTCTTTATTTTTTTTCGTCCCACTTGTGGAATTTTGTTGTGTTACTTTTTATTCTTTTCTTTCTTGACTCTGTCTTTGGGTTAACTCGCTACTGCTCCACATTTCTATTTTATATACTCAACTAGTTTTGAATTGTATATAATATAATTTGAGTTTTTTAAACTGAGTTTCTTGTTATTATTATTATTATTATTATTATTGATTTGTATGCATGACTAATAACAATTACCTCGATCCATGAGGTTGCAATGATCTAGGGCCTCTTAAAAATTGGTGTACTTTTTTGTTTTTTTTTTTTGTCTTAAGATTTGGTGTATTTGATTCTATGGTTTTGGATTTAGAGGAGTGTTAGGGGCAGCAAATTTTGTGATTTGTAACTATCAATTAGTCATTATTAGTATTTTTAATAATGTAAGATTTCATTCTTGTGCGATTACTCATTTTTCTTTTGCTAGTTAAGTAATTTTAATAAAAGTTCTGACTCCTAAACTTTCTATTGGATTTAACTATTTAAGTGACAAATTCTTTTTATTTGTTTTATATTTGAGTTAATAGTAATTTTTTTACTAAAAATATTAGATTTCATAATATTTTTCTTTCATTAAAATCACTTCCTATTCCAATTATTAGAGCATTGTTTGAGGCTCTTCCAAATTCTGTCTCTCTACTGTCACAAGTACATCATGAATTTTTCCAAATTCCTATTCCAATATATTAATCACATAATATTTCACATTATTTATACAAATTTTTTATTTATAAATAAAATAAACATAATATTTATGGATATAGACATACTTAAAAAAAAAATAGATTTTTTACTGATTATACATATTTTGTTCACACATAAAATGAAATAGTTATGAACGTATCTCATTTGCACTGTTAATAAAATAAGACCGTATTTTACCATACGATTTAGATCGATATAGATAATAAAAATCGATATAATTTATTACTATTTTTTTTGTGACTTATAATTTATTACTATTTGAATTATATTAGTTTAATTTTTAATATATAATTTAATCTAATATAAAAAAAAAGTTGCAATTTATATAGTTTCAATTTGAATTTATTTTTTAAATCAATGTAATGCAATACTAATCAATAAAATTTAAATTAAAATCACACAAATAAGCGGACATAAACAAGATCAAAATAACCTTACATCATTTAAAACCACACCTTCCTTTCTATTAACACCACAATCTCTCTCAAAAAATTTTAAATTCATTCCCATAAAAATTCACTACTTAATTTTTGTATTCATTTTAGACACATAAAATACACTAATTTAATATTTTTAGATATAATATTTATATTTATATTTCATCTGTGAAATATAATTTTATGTCTTTATATTTCTGTCACAGTATTCTATATCTGTAAATAAACATGACCTAAATTACAACATTAACGTTTGATATCATTTTTAAGATTAACTTATAACTCTCTAAAAAGTTATTTAAAATACTTATAGAAAAGTTAACAACAACAACAACAACAACAACAACAATAATAATAATAATATTGTTCAATAAAGTTATTAGAAATTATTCTATAAAAAACTCAAAGTTTAAATCATTTAATATTTTTATATTTAATATAACTTAACTTGGTGTGATAGCTATGAATGAAGTATAATCAACGTTATTATTTTTCTATTTTCATTTGAATCTCAATTTGATCACCAAATTATCAATTAACTCATCAAAAAGCTATCGAGATTTTTACTTCATAATTAGACTAACTTAACATACACATCTATGTAGCATATACATATTATTTTTCTTTGATTTATAATGTGCACAAAAATCATGTTAACAAAAAAAAAGTGCGTCAAATTTGCATTTTTTGTAGTGAATTACGACGAAAAATGGACCGGAGACTATTATATCTGACAGAGAAAAATATATATTGGGAATTAATCTGTGTATTAATTTTTTTTTTTGGAATTAAAATGTCCGCTTTTAAAATCTTTAAGGATTGATTTGGATAATTATTCTACTAGAAAATAGACTAGAGACGATTTGTCTGTCGGAATAAAATTTTGAGAATATTTTTTTATATTAATTTTTCTTAAAAACTCAAATATCCGCTTTTAAAATTTTTAGAGATTGGTTTAGATAAAATTTAAAATGCAGTATCTCTCGTTCTTTTTGTTAAAATTTAAAATTTAGTAACTACTAACGCTCGTTATCTTTTTGTTAAAATTTAAAATTTAAATATATGTATAAAAATTAGAAATATTATTTAAATTCATGTATAAAAATTTAGATGAATTATTTAAATTAAACTGATATGATCTAAATCATAATAAATTATATCAATATTTATTTTTAAATTGATCCAAACTATATTGTAAAATACAATTTTATTTCATTGACAGTAAAAAAAATTATAAATATATCTTGTTTTCATTATTAATAAGATACGTTTAAAAAAATTCTAAATTTATTTTGTGAGCAAACGAGATACATGTTTAAAATTTTTATACTATCTTATTGACAAAAAAAATAAGATATATTTATAATTATCTTATTTTTAATATTAACGAGATAAGTAAAAATTATTTGGGTATCTTTATATCTATAAATATTTTATTTTATTTTATTTATTTATAAAAAAAATCCTCATTTATACTAGTGTATTTATAGATACTACTGATTCATTTTATTATTTATTAAATATATGTAGAAATAATAAAAATATAATTTTAGTTGAGATAGCAATTAGTTTATGATTTAATTAAGAGATTTTTAGATTCACATCTTAAAATAATAAAAAAATAATATTTTATATAATAAAAGATATTTTAACAAAGAAAATTACATACCAATTCTTCACCTTCTTCTTATATCTTTATTACATAGAGCATTAATCATTATCATTATACTATTTTACAACATGTAACATTTTATCATAAAAAATATTGATTTAGTGTATTCTGATAGGATTAATCTTAGCATACAAGCGATTAACATTTACAAGTGTTACAAGTTTCGAAATTTACTAAATCCTAAACGCGCTCCAATTTTTACGTACAACTCACGCATTATATAACAGAACATTATATCAATCAAAATCAATTAACGCGCGAATAATATAATTTCTAATTTTCAAAAGATTTCGTTACCTTCTTCGAATCTCTTGCCAAGTTTTTCGTTCTCCTTCTTGCGTTCTTCCCTTGTATTTTCGATCGTTCTTACTTCTGCGTTTATCACTGCTTTGTTCGTCATCATTCACCTCAATTTCTCTCACTGTAACTCTAGCTTCGTTTTATTTCGATTTTCTGGTTTCTGAAATCAAAATCTGAACGAACCTTGAAGATAATGGATGATTCAACCTCAGATTGTCAGCTCGATCAGGGCAAAGTGGATTTTGAATTTGAATCGAACGAAGTTCCTGAGGTTTGATTTAGATTCAGCTAATTAATATTAATATGAATTTGATGCAGTTATTCGTCTATGATTGTCTAGCTGAATAATTCGTGAACATAGACTGTGAAATTAATGCGCGAACATAATCTGTGGATTGAATCTAATGTATTAGTTTTGATTAATTATCTGCAATTTATAGCAGACGCTCGGGTGTAGATCAGAACTTTTTGGGTGTATTTTTAGGAAAGTTTGGGTGTATTTTAGGGGGGAGTTTGGGTGTATTTACAGTTTATGATTTTTCTTGTTATTTTAGTTGATTTGTTGTCGTAACGGGTGTAGATCAGGAGTCCTTGGGGTGTATTTTACTTTGATTGTTATTTTTTTATGAGGTGCAGAAATTATATAGTATTTTCTTGTTTTTAAACATGTTGTATTTCTGCAGCCCCTCTCTGTTATTGATGAGCAGCTTGTTTCCAAGGTTGGAATGACCTTTAAAACCCTTGAAGATACTGCAAAATTTTACAAGGACTATGCCAAAGCTACAGGTTTTTCTACAAGAGTTCGGAGCACAAATAAAAAGGGAAACGAAATTAAGAATCAATTGATCACATGTAGCAAAGAGGAAAAATGGAAATCTAAAATATCTTCGACTGAGAAGACAAATCCCACAGCTGGTTTAAATTGTCCTGCAAGAATTTATATACACACATTGAAAGATGTTGGTGCTTGGATCATTTCAAAGGTCGTGCTGCATTCACACCCTTGCTGTCCAACTCAAGCAGAGATGCTCAAACAGCACAGGGAACTAAGCATGTCCGTTCGTCGTACAATAGAGAATAACGAGGAAGCCGGTATCAGACCAAGCAAAACATTCCAATCATTCGTTGCGGCAGCTGGGGGTCACCGCGAGTTAAATTTTATTGAAAAGGATGTGAGGAATTACATCATGAGAGAAGTGCGAAATGTTTCAGAACAAGAAGATGCAAAGGAATTCGGGAAATATTTATTGAGAATGAAAGAGAAGAATCATAATTTCTTTTTCGAGCTCGAAATCGAGGACGATCAATCGATTAAGCTTGCTTTTTGGGCCAATGCAAGGAGCAGAGCTGCCTTTGAGTATTTCGGAGATGTTATTTCATTTGACACCACATACAATACAAACAGGTAATATGCTGTTCTTGTTTATGCTGCTAAATTAATTTTGTTCTATGAATCTGCTGCAGAGGTGTATATTGGATCTTCCTTGGGTGTATAAATTCATTATATGGATGTACGTAATGATTTTCATTCTACAATGTCGTAATTTGTTTCAGGTATAATTTGGTTTGTGGTTCTTTCGTCGGGGTGAATCACCACGGTCAGTCAATACTTCTTGGATGCGCTTTGATGACAAACGAAGAAATTGAGTCGTTCAAATGGTTATTTCAATGTTGGCTTCGTTGCATGTGAGAAAATGCTCCGAAAGGGTTTCTCACCGATCAATGCACGTCAATGAAAAGGGCTATAGAGGCTTGTATGCCAACAACAATTCACTGTTAGTGTATTTGGCACATCACGAAGAAGATCCCAAGCAAATTAAATGGGTACAAGGGACATGCTGAAATTGAACAAGAATTGAGCCAAGTTGTTTGGAACTCTCATAGTAAAGATTCATTTGATAGGAATTGGAATGATTTTCTGCGGAATTTTGGTCTTCTGGACAACAAGTGGCTTTCAGGTAATGTTGTTTAAAATCTGCAGCAGAGGTGTAAATTGCATGTTTTTTCGGGTGAATTTATAGTCCGTTTTTGGGTGTATTCTACAGATCTCTATGAAGACCGTCATATATGGGTTCCAATCTATTTGGATCACCACTTCTGGGCAGGGATGAAAAGCACACAAAGGAGTGAAAGCATGCATTCATTTTTTAACAAGTTTATTACCCGGAACAGCTCGCTTATTCAATTTGTCAAACAATACGATAATTGCCTTGGAAGCAGGGAACAAGCAGAGAGAGAATCAGATGCTGCAGATTTTCATATGGTCATACCGTGTGCAACCAAATCCTCCATTGAAGCTCAGTTTCAAGATGTGTACACTCATCAAAAGTTTAGGGAAGTCCAAGCACAATTTAGAGAAAAGGCGAATTGCATCACTAGATTAACAAATTTCGCTCTAGGCTATTCAGTATACGAAGTTGGAGAACAAGTTTCCAGCTCAATATTCAACAAGTTTGTGGTTACTTACGACTCAGTAGCAGCCGAGGTAAAATGTTAATGCTTATTATTTGAGGCAAGAGGGACATTGTGCCGTCACGCACTAAGCGTGTTAAGCTTTGAACGAGTAAGCCAAGTGTTATCGAGATATATACTGGAATGATGGAGCAAGAAGGTAAAGAGGCGACACACACACACATCAAGAGCAGCCACGACGAGCCATTGTTGGAGTCAAGAAGCAAGAGGTTTGACGAATTGGTTTTTCGTTCGCAAAATATTTGCGAATTTACATCAGAATCGAAGGAGCTGACTGCAATTCTGCACCGTGCGTACGATAACGTCATAGTTGAGATGGAATCATTGAAAGCCAAAAGGAAGGGGACATCTTCTTTATCTCACAAAGACGCCAACTTGGAATCCGTTAACGAGCTTCAAAGCCCTCCAAGGATTCGAACAAGAGGACATCCAAAAAATAGGCTAGGTTTAAAGTTGGACAAACAGATTGCAAATGCCTCAAAGAAGAAGAAAACGAAAGCTTTAAACGAGGTAAAAGTGATGTTCTTTAAATATGTGGTGATTGAGTTTAATTTTCTCGCTAATAGTTTAGCTAATATGTGAGTTTATTATATTTAGTTAAAACTCTTTGATGCTGCATCAGTGGTGCATCCAAATTCCAGCCAGTATCAAGGACGTGTTATGAATTATCAGTTCAGGAAACCAGCAGCAGCAGATAACTTTTTGGGTGTATAGTTACAGAATATGGGTAAAGCACTGTTTTTTGGGTGTATTTCTGAATTTTCTTATATATATATATATATATATATATGTGTGTGTGTTATGAATTATCAGTTCAGGAAACCAGCAGCAGCAGATAACTTTTTGGGTGTATAGTTACAGAATATGGGTAAAGCACTGTTTTTTGGGTGTATTTCTGAATTTTATATATATATATATATATATATATATATATATATATATATATATATATATATATATATATCACAATCTGCTGTTTATGTTAAAAAATATTGTTTGTTTTTTTTTACTACGATTTAGGGTTTTAGGGTTTAGGATTTTAGGGTTTTAGGATTTTAGGGTTTAGGGTTAGGGTTTTAGGGTTTAGGGTTTAGGGATAAAGCATTAGTGGATAGAAGTCTGGTGTATATTTAACTTTCCTTGGGTGTAAAATGAGATCTTATGGGTGTAAAAATCAATGATTTGGGTGTATAGTAGGTTGGTTGGTTTAGGGTTTAGGTTTTAAGAGTTTTAGGTTTTAGGGTTTAGGGTTTATGGTTTTAAGGTTTAGGGTTTAGAGTTTTAGGTTTTAGGGTTTTAGGGGTTAGGGTTTAGGGTTTTAGGGTTTAGGATTTAGGGTTTTAGGGATAAAGCATCAGGGGATAGATGTTTGGGTGTATATTCAACTTTTTTTCGAGTGTAAAATGTCAGGTTATGGGTGTATATTTGGTTTGATATTTTCCTTCATATTATAATACCTATAATTCAGACATTTTGAATACAGTAGAGAGAGTTTTACTCATAATTGGCAAATTTTTACATCATCTGTTCAATTTCTTACAAGACTATATAACAGTTACATTAATCAGTATCAATATCATTAGAATCTATCTGACAATATGGACTCAATAATAATGAGGATGGCTTGGACAGTCTTATTGCATTACTTCCCCTAATGGCTTCAGCTTTGTCTTTATTCATTTCATGTAATAGAATCCGGGAAGCATATTCTACTCTAAAGTGGTCCACCTCGTCCTATAGTTAAAAAGAATATTCTGTTTAATCAACCATGTTAATTGAGTAAAGTAATACAGAGTTTTTTAGTTTTAAACACATTTACATGGGTCCAATTGTCCCACTCATACTTCAACCTTTTAATGTTTTCGGGCTGAATTATCTCAAGCCACTTCATACGTAAATAGCACAGTCATAGCTGAAAACCAAGAAAATAAATTACAAATTACATATAGGAAAGTTTAATTTTCAAAGTGAAAGATTTATATCTTGTCTTTTGGCCTGAGATGTTAATATATGACGGTTCAATTTCCTTGTCATTGTCCCTTCTCTTCAGAGGTGCCCCCAGCATATACTCTAATTCGTGAAATTACATATCCCTTAAAATACAAAATAAATCAGTAATACATGAATAAATTTAATAAAGAAATAACCCAAAGGAGCACAAACTTACACCTTATATTGAACAGAAATACACCCAAGTATTAAAATATAGAACACAGAACCAACTTACAATGAATGTATTTAGGGTCGTTCTCTCATCGGACGGAGATGTCGTGTGATATGGGTCGAGTATATAAAATTTCTACTTTCTTGTATCAGCCAACCATAACCACCAATGTTGTGAATGGCAAACAGGTACAAAAATATGAAGTATGTTCAAATTGAACACTGTTTTAATTTATTTGGCACATAAGTAAAGAATGGTAATAAGAAGTTTTAGAAATGAAAACTTACATAACGATGCAATGCTAATTTTTTTAAGGTCCAAGAAGGGTATAAACATTGGGTAGTCTTCCATCCTGAATGGCTTATTGGTTTTAGGCCGTAAGAATACCCTTTCTGGATGATTTGCAATGGCCATGTTCTGCAAAAATTGTAAACCACCAAATGAATACTAAAAATACACCCAAATGAATGCAGAAAATACACCCAAATGAATAAACAACTTACACCCAATTGAACATAGAAAATACACTCAAATGAACACATAAAATACACCCAATTTAAGACATAAATACACCCGAAGGAATGCAGAAAATACACCCAAAATTCGTTGAAGCAACCCTTACCACAATATCAGGGAGAGACAGTATACTTCTTCTTGAAACCTTTTAATCTTTTCCTGGTTTAGGATGAGGCACATGGCAGAGAAAATCTAGAAAAAGATGCCGAAATCAATTTACATCAATCAGCATTGCAGTTAATTTTGGTGATAAAAACATTAATGTTATTGTAATATTACCTCAATTTCTATATGCGTTTCAGCTGCGAGTGATGCAAGGTGGACTTTTGACAAAATATATCTATCTTGGGCTTGGAGTGTGCACACGGTGTCAAACTCATTAGTTAGTCCATTTCCGTATGTCTTCACTCGTATGGCCCAGATGTAGCATTTCTCTTTCATGTCAGCCATATTTTCATTCATCCTCGCAGGAGTTTCAAACTTCTCGAAACTCTCTCCGCCACTCTCCTTTCGAATCTGTGGACTTTTTCCTTTTGTTGTCACCCCACCACTTGCAATTTTTTCTACCAGATCCCCTAATTGTTCTAGCAGTTTTGGGGTTTCAGGAGTTTTTGCCCTCTCTCCATCTTGCGTTGCCGCCCCCTCCTGCGTTGCTGCGTCTTCTTGGCTTGAATCAGTCAAGCCAAGGCTAAATGATGGCATCGGACCTTATTTAGGAACGTACAATGCTGTCTGTGCCATCATCATCAGCGCAGCAACGTCTTCTGGGGCTAGATTACTGCGTGATCATGTATAACGTATTATAAGAATAAAAATATATGAATGATAACGAAACATTGATTTTACTCTGATGAACTTACATTTTAGATGGAGCTGGTGGAAGCGTGGGTGTGCTTTCTTCAGGTTTTTCGGGTGGTTTTGGAGTGCTGCAGGGTTACATAAAATTAATCATGTTATAAAAAAACTAGTCAGGGATTAGTCATGAAAATATATACCCCAACAAAGATCATATACACCCCCCAACAGGGACAATATACACCCAAACTGTAACCAAATACACCCCAAGACTATTCCTTACCTTTTTGTAGTTCCTTCAGGGGTTGGTTCAATTTCTGGCACAGGGGTTGGTTCATTTTCTGTCATAGATATTTGTTCAATTTCTGACACAGTAGTTGTTTGGGACAGTGGTAGACAAACTTGAATCAAAACTCTAAACAACAAGAAAAATAAAAGGTTAACAAACCCCCCAAAAATAAAATGGTTATAAGGTTGAAATTTTCTTGAAAAACTCACATTGAAAGCGCTTCGGTTTGCGACTGTGTCTCTACCCGCACAACCATCATGTTCTCTTCAGCTGGCTCACTGGCTGATTCTACAACCAGACTCAACCTAAAATACACCCTAAGAAAGTCAAAAATACACCCGAAGGATTCAAAAGAAAGACAAGCTTTGTTTTTTGAGAACTTACATACTTCTAGTTTTTGCTTTTTTTTTCCTGCCTTTTTTTTTCTCGAATAAAACACTAAAGGGCTTTTTTTCTAAAAAAAAAAATACATACAGAATTAGAAGTAGAAGGTAATAAAAGAAAAAGCAACAGTTATTTGAAAGAGAAATTACATGCTCTCCGCCGGTTTGTTTACGCTACTTTGATCTGTGTGTCCTTGAGACGAAGGATCATTACTTCCTAAGTTTACGTCTGATATTCTAAACATAATAGAGTACATATTATTCACAAAAAATACCATACTGTTAAATCAGGATAACAAGATTTTATCAAATAAATCTTCTTACGTTTCAGATGAGACATAGTGAGCTTCCGTCGATCGCATGTCAGCTTCCTTCTCCCTGGCAAACAAGAAACAATTACTAGCAAAGAGAACACCTTAAAATCTGAAATATACACCCCAACAAGACATACCCCTGTGCAGTAGATTTTTCATTCTTTTTCCTTAAGAATTCATCTAATTCTTCAGTTCCAATTTCAGATCTGACAGTACATGCATAAAAGAACATGTTAACAAATATAATTTTGATGATTGACGGTAATATAGCTTACAAAGTTCTGTACCCATGATAGGATTTAGCTTGCTCAGGAGATGAATCCTCAACAATGACCTTTTTCTTTTTGTATTGTGTCCTGGGGGAAAAAATAAGTATGAATCAGAAATATAAAATTAAATTGATCATAAAATACTACCCAAAGAAGTGCTTACTTTTGTGGTGTTCTCTGAGTCTTTTTCATTGTTTTTTGCCTCTCTACTAGTGATGATTCTTCGCTTCTAAAAGTTAATAAGAGACGCTCTGTTAATACATGAAATCTTGATAATAAACCCAAAGGAAAACAGTAATAATTTCAGACATTACTCATCATTTGATTCAGATTCTGAATCAGAATCCTCCTGAATCTTCTTTCTTTTTTTGGACTCCATTCTAGAAGGCAAACAATCATTATTTAAAAACATACTAAAAGGGACAAAATACACCCAAATGAATGCACAAAATACACCTAACTGGATAAACAAAATACATCCAAGTATGTTATTTACTTTTTGACTTTTCGGGTGGGTTGTTTCCTTGTTGAATCCTCTGAGTCTTCTTCAGTCTCAGATTCAGAGGTAGAATGGACTTCACTTTCAGTTGTTTCAGTCTCAGATGATGATGATGAACTTGCCTTCCTTTTTTTGTTTTTTTGGTTTTTTGTTTTTTTTTCTTTATTTCTTTCATTTTCTCCTTTGTTTCGGCCATCTTTACAATTCCCTGAAACATTAGAAATGTTAGTTAACAGCATTCAGGTAAATAAAATACACCCAAGATATTTTGTTCACTTACCATATGTTCCTCCATTTCTGCCCTCATTCTTTCAACTAACTGCTCTCTAGTCCAGTTGGCAATCCAGGGTTCTGGAAGTCTTTCTTCCCCCTTCTTGTCTTTATGTTTTGATAGATTGAAGTAAACTATCATCAGGACAAACAGGTAGCCGTCAATTGCCTTTTTCTTTTTCAGATTGTAATCTGTTATTCCCTTGATGATAAAATTCAGAACATGTGCTCCCCAGTTCCCCTTTATTATTGTGTCCATCTTGAAAATTGGTACCAGGTGCACATGGGAGATTTTGTTTATTGTGGTTGGTAACAGGAACACCATCTGTATATAGAGGATGAAAATCTTCTTGAACATGAGGCGATCCTGTTCATTATCAACACCAATAGCCATCATCTCATCTGTTAGATTTTTGAGGGTCTTCCCCTGTAATCTTCTAAAAATTTGTTTGTTGTCTTCAAAAAGATCCTTATAATTGACTTTTTGAGGCAGTAGATCTCATACAAAAAGGGAAACAACATTGTATGAAAATCACTTGAAATACACCCAAGCATCACTTGAAATACACCTCAATATGGCTCATATACACCTATGTTTGTTACGAGTTACCTGACGCGTTGATGCCAAGCGCAGCCCCTATTATTCTTGGTCTTACTTTAAATGAACCGTAGCCGATTTCGAGTGTGTTTTTCCCTAATTTAAAGAAGGTAGCCAACTCCTTTAATATTTTGTGATGCACCCTTAGCAGCGGGATGTGCATCAGGCCACCAAACCTCAAATCCCTAACAGTTGCTTTCTTCTCGTCTCTCATATTTCTGAATTTCTCACTCAACAGATGGGTTGTACACTTTAGGTCCTTGGTTTGCTGTAAACAAAGCAAAATTAGAGTTAGATATATTTCTATTATGAAAAACTGATTTGATCCAAGACATATATTTGTTCTTACATTTTTTGCAGCTTGGTTTTTGCCTTCCATTTTTACTGCAATGAAAAAGAGATGCTGTCAATATATAAAAAATACACCTATGTGTCAGTCAGATACACCCATAGATCATCCACATACACCCAACCCGATTTCATAAGTATTTAATGAGATCAGTTCAAAATGATATTCAATTCACTCAAACATGGATAAGTATACAAGCTCAAGCAATATTACAATGTCAAGCAATATACACCCAAGGACAAGTAATATTAGAACAGTTGCAACAGTTGAGTATATTAAATTATATGAGTTCAGAAATATATACTGAACAAATTACGCGATATACACCTAACAATCAACCATATACACCCAACACATTACGCCATATACACCCAACAATCAACCATATACACCCATATAAATTACGCCATATACACCCAACAAATTAAGCAATATACAACGAAAAATCAATTACGAAAAAAACTAGAACAAGAAGAATAGTAAAACCTAGAACCACTTAGAAGAACAGTAAAACCTAGAGGAACTTAGAAGAAGAGTAAAACCTAGAATAAGAAGAACAGTAAAAACAGTAATATGAGATTTAGAACAAGAAGATCAGTAAAACCTAGAAGAACATAGAAGAACAGTAAAACCTAGTTCTTCGATTTCGAAATCAGAAATAGAAATGTGGAAAATCTATAAGATGAGTCATACAGTAACGTACCTTGAATAATATTTCTTCGTTTATTCTGGAGATTGTTGATGGAGAGTTCTATCTTTTGTTGATGGTTTCTGCTAATCTTCGCGACGAGTTCGAACGTCTCTTTAGTTTGGAATGTTCCTCGAAACTTGACGGTTTGTGTTTTCTTCGAAGGAGAAGAGGAAGAGTGCGTCATAACAAGCGCTTTTTGCGAAGCGTAACCGTTGAGTGAGGCGCGTGGGATTGACGCTCCATTCAAAGGGAGTGAGTGCATGTGGATTATTTCTGGGCTGGGCCAACTTGTAATGCTTGTAAGCCTTATTTGCTTGTATGTGTAGCAGGCCCCATTCTGATATTAGTATCATAGTTATCAAAATCAAACTGAACGAGTCGGTTCGACCAAAAAACTGATAAACTGGAATTAATACCGGTCCGGTTCAAGTTTAGGACCGCCTAAGGCAAAAAGCTGGCACGAACCGCTTAGGTCGCAGTTGAAGAGAAACCTACCATGGTGCTCCATATGCTCGATATGGCCAACATGGGGTTGGAACTCCTTCGCTCTAGAATGCAACAAGGATGATTCTACCGCCTAGTTGCGGTGCTTCTTACT
This sequence comes from Arachis ipaensis, assembly GCF_059453495.1. Lineage (NCBI taxonomy): Eukaryota > Viridiplantae > Streptophyta > Magnoliopsida > Fabales > Fabaceae > Arachis > Arachis ipaensis. The sequence continues at coordinate 10,434,771 of NC_142444.1, forward strand.
AATTTATGTACAAATTATAATACATATAGCAATCTTTTATTTTATTTATATTCAACATATTTTAATTATAAAGTCACTTATTTTTAAATCAATTATATTTTATTTAACTATAAATTTTATTAAATATATACAAATTAAAAAGATAAATACAAAAATTTTATTAATCATAATTTATTTTTTCTTTTCATGATTATATGATATATATCTATTAATATCTTTTTTTTAATAAATTATATAATAATGGGTGTAAAGACTCACATGCAGTTATTTTCATATAAAGTTCATAGTTGAAAATTGTCTAACGGTTCTTAAATATCAACTTCACATAAAAACAACTATATGTAAATTTTTACCTATAATAACATAATAATAAAATAAATATAAACTAATTAATAAAGTATTAAAATTTGAAAATGATAATTATTTTTACAAAGACAAAATAAAAGTACTTATAATAAAAAATAATTAAATTTTATATATTTATTTAATTATACTAGGTTAACCGGTTCGACCAATAACTCACCGGTTGAACCAATAACTCAGTGACCTAGTAATCTGATCGGTTCGATCACCGGTTCGATTCTAATAACTATTATCAGTATGCTTGTCTCTCTCTTCTCTATTTATTTTACAAAAATATTTTTTTTTATAATTATATAAAAATTAGCATTTAATGAATAATTATAGTAATTGTTACTTATTCTAATTGTCAATTATACATAGTTAACATTTATATGATATTTACATTGTGTTAAACAAATGTAGAATGGAGAAGACGACATATGTCCAATTCTGCTCAATGTCCGGTTTGCAATGCAGCAGATGAAGATATTCTCCACATGCTTAGAGATTGTCCGTTTGCCAAAGCGGTTTGGAACTTCTTCAAGGCTCACGACATTATTACAGATTTCTTCAACATGACTATTAGAGATTGGCTCTTTGCCAATTTATCTAATGAAACTGATTGGTCATATATTTTTGGAGTGGCAAGCTCATGTCTTTGGTTCTTCCGTAATAAATATATTTTTGAAGGTAAGAGGATGCACCCAACAGCAGCTTTTGAAGCTATCAAATCCCGTGGAAAAGAGATGTTGAGCGTTATGAGGAAAAGCTCCCAATTGAAAAGGAGTCATACTTTAGCTAGAAGCATGATAAAATGGTATCCCCCTGTAGAGAATTGCATGAAGTTGAACATGGATGGATCATTTTTCAAGCGAGAAAACAATGCAGCTTGTGGAGGAGTGTTTCGTAACCATCTTGGCAGATTTGTTGTTGGCTTCTCTTGCAATTTAGGTAGCTGCTCCTTCACATAAGCTGAGCTCTGGAGCATTGTAAAGGGTCTGCACATTGCGGTAGCAAATAAATTCTCTCGTGTTCTCATTGCTTGAGTCTGATTCGGCCATGGCTATTAATTTTATAAGAGAATGTTGTACTAATTCTCATCCTTGCAAACCTCTCCTTGATGATATAAGCTTGTTAAGTAGCCGCATTCATAAGGTTGAATGGAAGCATACCCTGAGAGAAGCGAATACTGTAGCTGACACTCTTGCCAAAAAAGGACAGCATCTTCCTCTTGGTCTTCATCTATTTGATACTCCGCCTCCTGACATTAGGAATTCTCTTTGGTTAGATAGTTATGGTTCTCTAAGAGCGAGAGGCTCTTGTTAGTTTCTATTTCTTTTCTGTTTTTTTGGGGTCTTTGACCTCCCTTTTCCACAAAAAAAAAATATATATGCTGACGTAGCAGATTTTGATATCAGTATGATTGACTCTCTTTATTTCTTATTTAATTATGAAAAGTATCAATTTCAAATAATTATATTTATTAGTATTTAATAATTAATTATAATAAAATTTATCAATAATTATAATATTTTATATTATATCTTTTTAGTAATTATAATAATTCTTTCATATATCTCTGCATCGAGAATGGCTCTTGCTCACTCGCTGAGCAAGGGATTCCAAAATGGGAATGTCTTTCATCTCTGCCTCAGTGAGCGGTGGCTGGACAAGATCGTAGTGAAATCGCAGTTTTTCTAGCAACACTTTAGAGGGATTTAAGAGTGAGCTATGCCATAGAGGAAGTCTTTCAATCATGATAGGCTCAGTCATCGATTGAGTCGAGCTAGGGTTCGAATCTTCCGACCACACGCCCTAGCATAGCCTTTCCCGTAGGAACATCCACAATGGATCCAGTGCGTTTGACAAGATCTCCTTCTAGAGTATCATATATAAAGTGTTATATTTTCTCTTCATGAGTGTAAATTCCATAGGCATAATTTTTTGTTTTGTTTTTTAATTTTTTTTAACTATTTTATTTTCATACAACAATAATGCATTTTTTGTTTTTTTTTTTAATTTATCGAAATTGATCATTTTTTATTATTGAAAATCCTGTGATTAGTTTTTTTCAATGTTCTGAAAACCGGACCGGACCGGCCGGTTCAACCGGTTTAACCGCAAACCGGCACTGCAAGCGGTCCGGTCCTTATCTGAAAACCGCAGAGGGAAGAACCGTTCAAGAACCGGCGAACCGGTCAAAAACCGGCCGGTTGGACCGAACCGGTGACCGGCCGGTTATGCATCTTTCACTAAACGACGCCGTTTTGCGTTTTAAAAAAAAAATAAAAAAAACAAACCCGACCCGACCCGCCCGTGAAGCACCCCCCCTTTCTTCCCCCGAGCCCCGACCCCATTCATTCATCAATCATCATCTCCAATGGAGAAGAAGAACCCTAGCGGCGCTGCCTGAAGCCCTGTCGCCATCCCTCGCCGCCGTGGTGTCGCCATCCTCAGCTCCAGCAACCCTCCAATCTCCGGCGTCTCCTGGTTCCTGCTCATCTTCATCTTCTCGTCGCCTGGTGCCCTCAATTTCGATCGTCCTCATCTTCTCAAGTCTCTCATCGGCGGTCCTCAACGGTCAACACCGGTAGCCCTCCATCGACCCCAGGTGAGTGAACTTAGACCTCTGCTCATGTTCTCTTTCTCTCTGTCCTCAATGTGAACTGAACTTAGACCTCGGCTTAATTTTCTGATTTCAATTTCTGATTTCAATTCCTGTGAACTTGCTCTTTGTCAACTGTGCATTTTCTGTGAACTGAACTGAACTGAACTGCATTTTGCCATTTTCTGCACTATTTTGTGAACTGAACTGTGCATTTTCTGCTCTGTCTTGTAGCTTAATTCCTCTTTGTTGCACAATTTCTATTTGTTGGTCAATTTGTGTTTGGTCCTCTGCTCTATTTTCTGCTCTATTTTGTGAACTGAACTGTGCAGCTCAAGTTGTGTTCGGTGGACTTGCTCTTTCAATTTTCTGATTTCAATTTCTGATTTCAATTCCTGTGAACTTGCTCTTTGTCAACTGTGCATTTTCTGTGAACTGAACTGAACTGAACTGCATTGTGTTGTGTTGTTTAAATTTCATACATGTTTTATTAATTTCAGTTATGAACTGAACTGAACTGAATTGCATTGTGTTGTGTTATGGACTGAACTGAACTGCATTGTGTTGTGTTGTGGACTGAACTGAACTGCATTGTGTTGTGTTGTGGACTGAACTGAACTGCATTGTGTTATGTTGTCAATTTCTGATTTCATTTTCTGTGAACTGAACTGAACTGAACTGCATTTTCTGTATTGTGTTGTGTTGTTTAATTTCATACATGTTTTATTAATTTCACTTATGAACTGAACTGAACTGAACTGAACTGCATTGTGTTGTGTTGTGGACTGAACTGAACTGCATTGTGTTGTGTTGTCAATTTCTGATTTCAATTTCTGTGAACTGAACTGAACTGAACTGCATTTTCTGTATTGTGTTGTGTTGTTTAATTTCATACATGTTTTATTAATTTCACTTATGAACTGAACTGAACTGAACTGAACTGCATTGTGTTGTGTTGTGAACTGAACTGAACTGCATTGTGTTGTGTTGTCAATTTCTGATTTCAATTTCTGATTTCATTTTCTGTGAACTGAACTGAACTGAACTGCATTTTCTGTATTGTGTTGTGTTGTTTAATTTCATACATGTTTTATTAATTTCAGTTATGGAAGATAGTATTAATCAAGAAGCAACTGCTGATAACAATGCTTCTGTGAATAATAACATGTCTGCCGATACTCCTATTCTGAATGATGAGGCTAATCCTAATTCCCGTAGTGCTAACGATAGTCATTCACAAGGTTCTTCTAACCTTAGGGGAAAAACAGATTTAGCTTGGAAATATGTTGCTCTACAACACGTGAATGGAAAACCACAATATCAATGTTTATTTTGTCTACAAGTTTTCAATGGAGGTGGAATTCACAGGATGAAGAAACATCTAGCAAAGATTACTGGAGACGTGAAAAAATGTCCTAAAGTTCCATATGATGTGGAAAAACAGATGGAAAGTTTGTTGAAAGATATTCAGGCCAGCAAAAAGAAAAGAAAAGTAAGTTTTGGTGAAGAGGGTGGTGATGAGGTAGAGGATGCAATTGATGAGGCAATAGCTCAAGAAGAACAGGAACAGCAGCGTACCTCGAGTCAGCAAGGAGTTGGAGGCGATCCAAAGAAAAAAGCCAAAGTCATTCCTCCTATGTTTGCACCAAGAACAACTCCAGGAGCTCAACCAAGTATTAAAAGTGTTATGCAAAACAAAGAGGCGGTACACGAGGTTGATAAACGATTTGCTCGGTGGCTTTTGGATTGTAAAATTCCATTTAATGCTGTGATGTCGCCATATTTCCAAGATATGTTAGATGGTGTTGCTGGTATTGGACCTGGTTACAAGGGGCCTTCTTATGATAAGTTAAGGGTTCATTTGTTGGCTGATCTTAAAAGAGAAAGTCAACTGCTAGTTGATAGTTATAGGAGTGCATGGAAGGAAACTGGATGTACCCTCATGGCTGATGGTTGGACAGATCAAAGACAAAGAACATTAATCAATTTCTTGGTGTATTGTTCTAAAGGTTTGTGCTTTCTGAAATCAGTAGATGCTTCCAGTATGGTAAAAAATGCTTCACACTTGTGTACTTTGTTTTCTGAGGTGATTGAATGGATTGGCCCAAATAATATTGTGCATGTTGTGACTGACAATGCAGCCAATTATGTTGCTGCTGGTAGGCTTATCAATAGAAAATATGATAATATCTATTGGTCACCATGTGCTGCTCATTGCCTTAATCTTATTTTAAAAGATATAAGCAGCATGGCGCATATTTCTAACCTTGCAACTCGTGCTTCAAAGATCACAGTATTTGTGTACAATCATACGGTTTTCTTATCTTGGCTAAGAGAAAGACCTAAGTGGAGAGAAATTGTACGTCCTGGTGCAACCCGGTTTGCAACTGTGTTTATTACATTGAAGAGCATCTTTGACCGTAAAAAGGAGTTGCAACAATTGGTTGTAGATTCAATTTTCACTGATCACAAATTAGGAAGGAGTGCTACTGGTAGAGCTGTGAGTGCTATTATTCTGGATGCAAAATTTTGGGACGATTGCTTTACTGTATGTAAACTTGTGAGCCCTCTGATTTACTTGCTGAGGGTTGTTGATGCTGATGACCCCCCATCTTTGGGGTATGTTTATGAAGGAATGCTAAGGGCAGAAGATGCAATTAAGGAGATGTTTAGGCAATCCAAGACTGCATATCAGCCGTACACAGATATTATCAACTCAAGATGGGACAAGCATTTGAAGAAAGATCTTCATGCGGCAGCTTACTTCCTGAATCCTAAATTCTTTTTTAATGAAAATTATAAAGAAGCACCTGATGTTATGCGAGGTTTGCTTGATCTTGTTACCTTGTATTGCAAGTGTAACAATTTGGATTCAGTTCAGGCAATGAAAGAAATACATTTATATAGAGATCGGAAGGAAAGTTTTGATAGACAAGAAGTTATTCCAGCTGCATCTGAACTTAAGCCTGGTAAGAATATGGTTGAATATTTGTTTTAACTTGTTTTATGCTCCTATGTTCTTAATTAATATCTTATAATATGTTATGGTTTTATAATTGGTAGATGAATGGTGGAGGTTATTCGGAGGCTCTGCTCCATGTCTACAAAAGATAGCTGTTCGCATTCTTAGCCAAGCATCTGCTTCTTCTGGGTGTGAGAGAAATTGGAGCCTTTTTGACCAGATTCATACAAAAAGAAGAAATAGATTGGAGCATGATAGACTGAATGACATTGTTTATGTTACCTATAATTTGCGTCTTAAATCCAGGTAATATATGTTTCATGAAATACTATATTGTTTCATTTGTAATCTTTATCATAATAAATTTGTAAATTATTAAATCTCCATATATTGTATTTAACTTTTTAGGAAGGAAAAAGAAAAAAGAAAGCAAAAGACACAACATGATCCAATTGATTATGAAAGTATCAGTCAAGTTGACTTCTGGGTGACTGAAGAGGTTGTAGAGAAAGAGCCTGATCTTCCTAGTAATGTGGATGACTTATTGCGTGAGTATAGTATATTTAGTTTCTAATGATTTATTAGAATCTTGTTAGTTTATAATATAATGATAACATTTCTATTTTATTAGGTGAAATTGATGCTGATTTATATCAAAGTGGCGGTGGTAGTAGTGGTCTTTATGCTGCATCTCTTTCTTCTGCTAATCAGGGTGGGAATGAAGGTGAAGATCATCCCACCGAAGCAGATTTGCAACAAGTTCTTGCGGATTTTGATAATTGATAAACCATGATGTTGGGATTTAATATTTACATATGCTTTTATTACTATTTAACTTTTGAGTTTGGATTTTGATAAGATCATATGTATTTGGTTGATGATATTTTATGTAGTGTTTTTAATTTCGAAGATATTTTAAGATTTGTATCAGACTATAATTATATTTTAGGATGTGTATTTATAATTTATTTATTATTCTACTCTAAAACGGTTTTTTCGGTTGAACCATCGGTTGAACCGGTTAGACCAGTAAACCAGTGAACCAGTGACTAGAGCGGTTTGATGACCGGTCCGGTTTTCTGAACCTTGGTTTTTTTAGGTAGTTATTTTAAGATTTTATTTTCTAATATATTAGGTATGATTTAGTTTGATGTTTTTTATTATATTATTAATTAATAATTTTTTTTATAATCTTAAAAGTACTATACTTATAGAAAGAACATGGATATTGATATATAATTATAAAAAGATAATATTTATATATTACTAAAGTTAAAATCTGTGTATTATCTTTGTAAATCAATTAATGGTAGCAATTTATATGATTATATTATTAGGAAAAAGATAATATTCTAATTTACTATTAATAAAACTTAATGTAAATTATATAAATTACACTATAGTTGTACAAAATTATTTGTTTTTAAATTAGAGAATCAAATTATTATGTTATTAATTAATAATTTATTTTCTAATTTTAAAATTATTATAATTAAATGTCTAGACTCTAACTAAATGATAAAATATTAGTCTATTAAACATTATTTTCCAATTGAATTTTGAAAATAAAATAATATTTTAAATTTTTTGTTGTTGAAAATTCTATAATTAGTTTGTTTAAAGTAGTTATTTTGAAATTTTATTTTTTGATATATTGGATATAATTTTATTTTGATACTCTTTATTATATTATTAATTAATATTTTTTCCTTAATCTTAATAGTATTCTACTTATGGAAGGAACGTATATATTAATATATGATTATGAAATTTTTTTTTTATATATTATTAAAGTTTAGAATGTGTGTAATAATAATGCTTTAACTCAATTAATGGTAGGAGTGTATTTGATTATATTATTAGAAGAAATATAATATTCTAACTTATTATTAATTATAATGAATATAAATTATACTGCATTCATACATAATTATTTGTTATTAAATTAGAAAATTAAATTATTATATCATTCATTAATATTTTTTTTTCTAATCTTAAAAGCATTATAACTAATTGTGTAGACTCACCTTAAAGGGATAAATACGTTGATCTCATTATTTGTTTATTTTTTATAATTATTATGATATTTGTTTCTTGATATATTGGGTATGATTTTATTTTGATACTCTTTATTTTTTTTCTATTTATGTATGAGTATTCTGAGAGCATACAACTATATAACTAAAAATATATATTTTTCAATATATCAAAAAAAGAATATTTTTAATAATATTAAATTTTTTTAAATTTTTTTTATACAAAATCGTAAATAAAATATTTTTTCATTATGCAAATAATGAAAGAAAATAAGATAAAATTATCATTAAATAAAATATATATTAATTAAATTATTATAATCTAAGATAAATTTTTATAACACATATACTTAAAAATTAAAAAGTTATATATTAAAAATATGGAAAAGTCAGCAATTTTTGTGTTTTCTGACCAGCACTTAATCATTAAAATAAAAATGAGTAATCTCCCACCATTAGATGTAATCTCACACCATTAAAAAGACTATTAATGACTAATTGATAGTTACAAAACACCAAAATAACTGCCCTAACATTCATCTAAAAATATTTCACTAGCACTGCCTCTTCCCAAGACATAAATCCATCCCAAATCAGTACAGAACCCGGGTTTAAGAAACATTGAGCGCAAGTTTCATGCCAAGTTGGCAGTGACGAGGTGTTGGGCACAAGAAGAAGTAGCTCCCTGGCTTTGAAAGTGTGATCTTGTTGTTACCGCCTTTGTAGTTTTTTATTGAGTGGTTTGAATTGCAGTTAATGTAGTCGCTTTTGCTCACTTCGTCCACTTGGTGGAGACTTGCCTCATACTTGAACGCTGAATTATTAGTTATTAACAAACAAAAAATATATAAATTAATATGTATATATACAAATATATAATAACTAATTATATATATATATAATATTTTTATTTAAATATTACAAGCATTTATATATACAACAAGATGATCGTGAGATTATATGATATGATTAAATAATTATAAAAATACTTTTTGCATAAAAGGCATATCAAAATCAAAGTAATAATACTGTACAACTACCTCAATTCAAAGTATTTTTGCTTTTTAAAATTATAGTTCTTTGATTATTATTTTAGAAGAGAAAAATAAGGCTAAGCATGTATTTATTGGAACGTTTGATTTACGGACATCAAACTTAATCTAACAGTAGTTAAAAAAAGAAAAGTCTAGAGAGCCAGCAATTTTTGTGTTTTGTGACCAGCATTTAATCATCAAAAGAAAAGTGAATGATCTCCCACCATTAGAAGTAATCTCACACTATTAAAAAGACTATTGATGACTAATTGATGGTTCCAAAATACAAAAGTTGCTGCCCCTAACACTCCTCATTAAAAAAAACCTTGGAGATTAAAATAAGTACCGCACAAAAATCAAATAAGAAAACGATGAAATATAGAAGAGAGAAGACTCACTTAGAGTATCATTAACTTTGAATTTAAAATTTTCGGCCCAGATGCCATAATCAGGTCCAATGACCCATCCAGAAGGACCTCCAACAACGTAATCTGTTGCAAAAACAGTTGGAAAAGCCAACAACAAAATCAAGAATGAGGCAGCAACTAATGCTACAGCTTTAGCCATGTTTCTATGAAGAAAATGTGCTCTCTCACAATAATAATCAAAAAAATTCTTCAAAGGAATTTATAGCATGAGAAGCTTTGCAAGCTATGCTACTACTAATAAATACTTATTAAAAATATATATAGAAGAGTGTTAGGGGCAGTAAGTTTTGTGATTTGTAGTCATCAATTAGTTATTATTGGTGATTTCAATAGTGTGAGATTTCATTCAAGAGTGTGAGATTACTCACTTTGCTTTTGTTGATTAAATGTTGGCCAAATTTTAATAAAACTGTTGGTCCCCTAGACTTTTATATATATATATATATAAGAGCAAATTATTTTAAGGAAAAAGTTTGGTAACAAAATATTTTGAGTGATAATTAGCGAAAACTTTCTATAATTTACTTCATTTATATAATTTAATAATAGTTTTATTTTTTATCTCACTCCCCTATCAATCCACTTATCATATTCTTATCTGTCCCACTTATTAATGACATTAATTATAATATCATATTTCTTATTATTAAGCATTCTTATAATTAATACTTAATATTTCTTTTTATAATTTGATTTTTATATTTAAGGATACAATAAAAACTCATAATAATTATAAAGAACGGTAATGATAATTTGTATTAAATGAATTAATTGTAATTAATTTTTTGTTTTTATTAAGTCATTTATCATCATTTAATGGAGATACAAAATCTGAAAGCTACCCTAATATGATTTTATTTCCGTTAATTCAATTATTTTCATTCAAAATTCTCAACTCTAATACAATTGTAAACACAATTAGAATAGGCCAAAGAATTTTACAAGTCATCTCTATCATTACAAATAGTATGGGATTTGAATTTGACCTTAATACGGTACCTATGGTAGAAGGTGCTGAAAAATTTGAACAGACGGACTCACTCGACGAAGTTGTTGTCAGTCAACTAATTTTCAAGAATATAGAAAACCACACTAACTTTGATGAGGTATGGTAATAAACTGATTTAATTTTTTTGTGTGTGTTTTTATGTGTATTTATAATTATATTGTACTAACTAAGTTCATACACATAACATTCATACGTTCATATACATAACATCCATAATTACATACAACTAACATCTAAAAGTTAAATTCATGTTTATTAGGTATTACATCCACACACATATCATTTTTTAGTTATTGCATACGTAACTATAAAGTTAACACAGATGTTTTTAAATTTTATCATAATTGAATTTAAAAAATGTCAAATTCTTAAATTAATTTATTTGATTGATAAATTTATCCATAACATCTATAAATTCATATACATAATATCTATAATTTTATATTAATAACATTCATAATTTTGTACTCATAATATTCATAATTTTATACATATGATGTCTATAATTAATAAATTTTTATTGTATTCTTCAAATTATCTCATATGTGCATTAATATGTCATGATTTTAATTATTTTAATATTTTTATTTAATATTCATATGTATGCTTATTTATTGATATTAATATGACGAGTTAATAATTATTTTTAAAAATTTATTTTTTAAGTTTTTTATATTTTATATTTTATATTTTATTTTTTATTTTTTAATAGTCTATATATAAAATATAAGTTGTATAATAAAAATTGTTAAAAATTTTTAATTTAACTTCCATAATTTTTGAAGAGAATTATTGTATTCTAATGGATAATAATATGATTGAGAGATGTTAGGAATTTAATTTGAGAGAAACTGAAATTAATTTTAGAAAGAACATTAATAACTCCAAATATACAGTAAAATAGTAAGTAATAAAAAGAATAAATAACAAAAAAAGTATATATCACTTACTTATAAAAAAATACAAATTTTAACATAACATTTTTATATTATAATTATTTTTTAAATACCTAATATCACTCTTATTTTAATAGCCAACCTTAACTAAGGTCATTTAATGTGATTAATGGTAGTCATATATTGACCAGCCAATATATGACTGGCATATGACAAAATAAGTAAAGAGATTTTTTTTTTTCTACATACTAATAAATGCTAATGAAATGTTAGGATTTTTTTCATTATAAAATAAAAAATATTTATTTTTAAAAACAAATTAAACTAACTTTGTATTTCCATTTTTGTTTTATTTTATGGATTTTTATAGAATTTGCCCACGGTAAACTTCTAAAAATTATACAAAATTTATTTAAGAAAGAGGTGAACTTGTGTATACTTCATAAAATTCGTCTAAATTAAACGCGAATTTTCATACATCGTAACTTTTTTTTGTTATATTGGTATTTATTCTTTCATTTTACCCCATAATTAAATATTTATTATAAATAAAAATATTAATAAATACAATAAAATATTATTTATTAAAACGTTTTATAGTATTCATTAATATTTTTTGTTATATTCATTAACATCTTTATAATATAATAATTATTTTTTGTAAATTTAATTAATATTAGTGTATCAATATTCGTTAACATACACTACAAGAAATGCGTTGAATATTATCAATTTTACGGTCAGACGTTATCGATAGATTTAGCAGCAATTTTTTTGACGATTATGAGTGAAAATTCATCCCTTGAATAAGTTACCATTGAATTTAAAATTCCGTCGTTAAATTCGACAGTAAATATAGGCACAAAAATTAATTTTATTAGTGCCAAATTTACCGTCGAAAAATTCCGACGGTAACACGATTTAGTGAAATGTGTCGTTTAGGTAATGACGAACACCTTACCATCGAATTTTTTCGCTGATAAATTCGACAATAAATTTAGAATAAAATTCAAATGCGAAACCCTTCTCCCTCACTTCTGTAAACTTTCTATCTCTCTCTCTCTCTCTCTTCTCTTCTCTCTTATCTCTCTCTTTCTGGTCCATTAAAAAAGGTTGTTCCGCTACCACATGTAGCTGTTGTCACCGCCGATAAGCCATTGTCGTCGCATATCAGCACATCGTCATTATTGCTGTTCGAGCCTCTATCATGCCGCTGCTGTTGGTGTCCTTTGTCGTCAATCGGAGGTCATCGCCTTGTCACTATCACTGTGGCTGAGGTCCAGTGCGCCAAGGTAAAGTTGTTGTCCCTTTTTTTTTTGTTTGTTATATTACTAAACCCTAACTCCACCACTGTAGGTTTCACTGTTGCCTCCTGTCACCGCCACGCTTCCACCATTCTGCGGCCATAATAACATCCCAACTTTTTGAATCATATTCATTATTTAATTAAAATTGTAATGATTTAAAATTTAAATTCATAATAAAAAATTTAAAAATAATACATTTGAAAAACTAACATATCTAATTTAAAATTTGAAAATACGAAAATACTAGTTTTAGTGAATTTCTAATCGACAATAAATCACCTTTAAAGATATAGTCATAACTAATTCCATGCTTATTAAATTTTAATGATCTTTAGTTACACGAAAGGATAAGAAAACTATCTTTATTCTTTAAGTTTCATGCAAAATTAAATTCAAATTAAATTAGGTAGATAAATCTGTTATAAGTTCACAGTAGAAAATCGTACCCTAACCAACCAGCCTGATATACTAACAGTATTTTGTGAATATCTAAAGTTGGGGTTATTTGATTGACTTTATTAAAACCTCATTTTAAAGATAACTCAATTATCTATAAATTTGTCTCTAATAGCTATTTTTAAATTCTAAACGTATAAAATATTATAGGGCTCACAAGCTGATAATTCAGATTGAAGATTTTAGCTAAACGTGAGTTAAATTCTCCTAACATAATTTATACATACCTAAGAGTTATTTGAGTTATTTATTTCTCATTCTATTCCTTTTTTATACAAAATGTTCTAGGTAATCTATCTTCTCTATCTTCTATTATCTCTATAAATTATCATTCATATATCTTCTCCACTTCATTATAAGAAAAACCATTATCTCTTTTTACTTCCTTACTCTCACTCTAAATCTTCTGCCAAACTATTCACAAATTCCACTCTTATATTGTTCAAGAAGATATTGTCTCTAAATTATGCAAATTACGAAATATGAAAATTTTTTTCTTATCTAGTCAAAGATACATACCTATATAAAAAATATATATAAAATTTAGTCATTGAACAAGTCTCTCTTTACTAATAAATAGTGTCTATTTGCATTGGAATATATATAAGAACTTCATTGAAGGTAGGAGTTTTATATTATTTTCTTATATGTCATGTCTTAAATATTTTTTAATATAGATGTTAGTATTTCATATCATGATATAATATTTTTTTATTTTGTACACATTATACATTATAATAATCATTTTATGTGCATTAAAGAACGAAGAGAATGATCTTTTGATAAAGGAAGTTAACTTCCAAAGACAAGATAATTGAGATGACCCTTCAGTAAGAGACGGTGATCGAATCGATATGATCTTTCGATAAGGGAAGGTGATCGGCAAACTTTTGGGATAAGAACTTTTAACAAGGGGAGAGGACTCCCATCAATTTTATATAATAATATCTCTTTATTGCGTACACACTAAGCATTACAATAACTGTAACACCCTACCACACAGAACTTTACGTTTAAGTTGTAAAATAGAGGTGGTATGGTATTATGACCTCTAAAATAGAATGTGTACGTATAATAGCAGAAGAATTATAATATGCTAGGAGCCTTGAAGAATAGAAGAAACAAAAATCGCGAATATAACAGCGCAACGCTCAAGAAACGAGTTAACTTGCGTGATAAGAAAGCTACAACTATTAAATGTAAAGTAACCCAAAACTGGAACAGATAGTCAAATATACAAAATAACGAGCTCTTTCCTTGTTCAAGCAATTCTCATACTCCCAACATATTCACATGCACACTAACATCAACAAATCCTATTTCCTCAATACCATATCCACCATAAAAATCATACTTCACACCCACAATTATCACATATACACAAGCCAAAACCACCAACAACAACAGCATATACACAAGCCAAGTCCTACAATCAAACCACAATTCATGGATTACACATTTGTGTCCTCAACTCATTGATTAACATTTCATTAATCCTTCAACTAATCAATACCACATCAATCCACATTTTGTAACAAGGCACTAAACCATAATATACACATATATTCCAACTTATCCGACGGTCATCTAGCCTAAGTTTTCACAGAATATTATATATTAAATACAAAAAACCTGAACCATACCTTAGCCGATTTTCACATAACGACCAAAGCAATTTATTCAAAATCAAGGCAGCCCTCAAAATTCAACAAACTCTAAGCTCAGCTTCCTCCAAGTTCCAATATTCACAATTCCAAGCTCCAATTATTTATTTTCAACCTAAGATACATTTATAACACATATATATCCAATTTAATACTCAAAGCTCAAATTCAATGAAATTAAAATAGAATTATCGTATCCTCACCCTACCCAAGCTTCACATAAGCAAAAGTGAACGTTTTTCTCAAGCTAATTAGATCCTAAAACATCAAAAATAAAAGAAATTCAACATTCATACTCAAAATTCGAAAATTGGGGGAAGAGGAGGTTAAGAGTGATTAAACATGTTACCAGTGAAATTGTTTCAGTAGAAACGTAAAGCTCTACACGGTGAACGCGTGGCCGCAAACGGTGCGGCGATCGGAGCTCGGACGGAGAAGTTACGGGAGTTGGAAATTCATGTAAGGGTTACAGGAGTGTTTCTCGTTTTTCTTCTCCCTGGAAGCTGAAGGCTTCGTTGCTGCTGTAATGAGGGAGAAGACAAAGCTGGGTTCGTTTAATAGGTCGGTCCGGTTAGACCAACGGCCCGGTTTGGGCTCGGTTCAACCGGTTCGGTCCGTTCGATCCAATCTTAGACCGTTTTTTTTTTAAATTAGTGTCAAAATTCTCATTTCGATGAGCTCTATCCTAATTTGATATAATATTCGCATTTCTAATATTCCTTATTAAAAACTAATTTTTGACTAATTATCTACTAATTTATCGGGGTTTACATCATATCCACCTAACAAAGAATTTTTCCCTCAAAATTCAAATTCAGTTACCTGAAAAGAGATGTGGGTAGTCCCTTCGCATATCTGATTCGAGTTTCCAAGTATGTTCCTTGATACCAGTTCGACTCCAAGCTACTTTTACCAATGATACTTCTTTCCGTGTAATCGTTTAACACTAGTGTCATCAATTCTCACCGAAATTACTGGAAGTGTTAGATCTTCTCTTACTTGGATTGGTTCCGGTTCCAGAACATGACTTTCATCAGGAGTATACTTCTGAAGCTGTGACACATGAAACACGTCGTGCAAATTCGAAAGATACAGTGGTAAGGCAATTCTATAAGCCACTGGCCCAATTCTTTTCAGGATCTCGAACGGTCCAATATAACGGGGATTCAGTTTCTTAGTCTTAATAGCTCTTCCCACTCTAGTGGTTGGTGTAACCTTCAGAAAGACATGCTCCCCTTCTTCAAATTCCAAAGGCTTTCATCTTTGATTAGCATAGCTCTTCTGACGGCTTTGGGCTATAAGCATTTGACTACGAATCTTCTTTATCTGTTCAGTAGTTTCAGGTATCATCTCAGGCCCTAACAAACTTCTTTCTCCAGTTTCATACCAACATAGTGGAGACTGGCATTTTCTGCCATACAGAGCTTCATATGGAGCCATTCCGATGCTCGCATGGTAACTGTTATTATAAGCAAGTTCTACTAATGACATATACCGATCACAGCTCGCCGGCTGGTCCAAAACACAAGCCCTAAGCATATCCTCCAAGGTCTGAATAATTCTCTCTGATTGACCATCTGTCTGAGGGTGATACGCAGTACTCAAACTTAATTGAGTCCCAAATGCACGTTGAAAAGCTCACCAGAACCTTGATGTAAAACGAGGATCCCTGTCAGATATAATGGTAGAAGGCATGCCATGTAACCTGACAATCTCTTTGATATACATTCGAGCTAGTTCTTCCATTGTGCAACTTATTCGGATAGGGAGAAAGTGAGCTGATTTTGTCAGTCGATCTACAACCATCCAAATAGCGTCACAACCAGACCGGGTTTTAGGAAAACCTATTACAAAATCCATTGCGATACTCTCCCATTTCCATTGTGGAATCTCTAAAGGCTGAAGGGTTCCTGATGGTCTCTAATACTCAATCTTAACCTTCTGACACGTTAAACATTTAGATACATGCAATGCCACATCATTCTTCATTCTTGGCCACCAGAACATCGCTTTCAGATCCTGGTACATTTTGGTGCTTCCTGGATGAATTGAAAATCTGCTCTTATGAGCTTCCTTCAAGATACTCTGTCACAGGTCTCCAACATCTGGCACTACAATCTGGTTATTGAACCTCCACAAACCATCATGTCCTTCTGACACTTTTCACTGTTTTTCCTGTTCAATTGCCAGTAATACCTTATGTAATGCTTTATTATCTTGATGAGCCTTCAGAAGTTCTGGTTTAAAATCACTTGGAATCTACAACTGACTCAGACATAGAATTCCAGATTCTTCTCTAACCCCTAAATTCAAACCTTGAAATGCCTTTAGTAACTCTTCTTCCCGTAGCATCATCCAAGCTGCATATAAAGACTTCCGACTCAAGGCGTCCGCCACAACGTTCACTTTTCCTGGATGATAATTCAATTCAAAATCATAATCTTTCAGAAGCTCTATCCATCTCTTCTGACACATATTCAACTCCTTCTGCTAAAAAAGATACTTCAAACTCTTATGGTTTGAGAAAACGTGGAACTTGACACCAAAGAGATAGTGTCTCCAAATATTTAGAGTAAACACAACAGCAGCAAGTTCCAAATCATGTGTCGGGTAGTTCATCTCATGCGGCCTTAACTGCCGTGAGGCGTATGCTACAACATTTCGATGCTGCATCAGAACGCACCCCAAACTCTTCAGTGATGCATCACAATACACTTCAAATGGTTCACTTGGTTCAGGCAATACCAACACGGGTGCAGTAGTCAACCTGTGCTTCAATGCTTGAAAACTCTCCTCACACTCTGGAGTCCAGACAAAAGGCGTATCCTTCCTAGTCAATATAGTTAAAGGTAAAGCAAGCTGTAAAAATCCCTTAATGAATCTGCGATAATATCCCGCCAAACCTAGAAAACTCCTGATCTCTGTCACTGAAATTGGTCGCTCCCAATTCACTACTGCTTCCACGTTAGCAGGATCCAACACTATTCTCTGCTTACTCACCACGTGACTAAGAAACTTCACCTCACTCTTCCAAAATTTGCATTTAGATAACTTAGCATATAACTTCATGTCTCTCAGAATTTACAATACAGTTCGCAAGTGATCAGCATGCTCCTCTTCAGTCTTAGAATAAACAAGAATATCATCAATGAAGACAATAACAAACTTGTCCAAATACGGCCAAAAAACTCTGTTCATATAATCCATGAATACTGCTGGAGAATTAGTTAATCCGAAAGACAATACCGTATACTCATAATGACCATAACGTGTCCTGAAAGTAGTTTTCGGAATATCTTCATCTCTAACTCTTATCTAATGATACCCGGATCGCAGATCAATCTTAGAAAACATACCTGCACCTTGTAACTGATCCATTAGGTTGTCGATTCTATGCAGCAGATATTTATTCTTCACAGTGATCTTATTCAATTGCCGATAATCGACACACAAGCGCATACTCCCATCCTTCTTCTTTACCAGTAACACTGGCGCTCCCCACGGAGAAACACTTGGTCGAATAAAATGCTTACCAAACAGATCTTCCAGCTGAGCCTTCAGTTCAGCCATTTCTAAAGGTGACATCCTGTAAGGAGTAATCGAAATTGGACCGGCTCCAGGCACTAATTCAATTACAAACTCAACCTCTCGGTTAGGTAGAAATTCATTAATATCATCCGGAAACACATCTGGAAACTCATATACAACCGGAATCTGCTCTAAATTCTGATCATCATCTGATACTCCCACAGTTAATAATATAATACCCTGACATTCAGTTCCAGAACAGTTTACTATCATAGAGTTTAAATAATAACTATTCACCAGAAGCCCCTATAACTTCCTGTCTCTCAGAATTTGCAATACGGTTCGCAAGTGATCAGCATGCTCCTCTTCAGTCTTAGAATAAACAAGAATATCATCAATGAAGACAATAACAAACTTGTCCAAATACGGCCGAAAAATTCTGTTCATATAATCCATGAATACTGCTGGAGCATTAGTTAATCCGAAAGATATTACTGTATACTCATAATGACTATAACGTGTCCTGAAAGCAATTTTCGGAATATTTTCATCTCTAACCCTTATCTGATGATACCCAGATCGCAGATCAATCTTAGAAAATACACCTGCACCTTGTAACTGATCCATTAGGTCGTCGATTCTAGGCAGCGAATATTTATTATTCACAGTGATCTTATTCAATTGCCGATAATCGACATACAATCGCATACTCCCATCCTTCTTCTTTACCAGTAACACTGGCGCTCCCCACGAAGAAACACTTAGTTGAATAAAATACTTACCCAACAGATCTTTCAGCTGGGACTTCAGTTCAGCCATTTCTAAAGGTGACATCCTGTAAGGAGTAATCGAAATTGGACCGGCTCCAGGCACTAATTCAATTGCAAACTCAACCTCTCGATTAGGTGAAAATTTATTAATATCATCTAGAAACACATATGGAAACTCACATACAACCGAAATCTGCTCTAAATTCTTATCATCACCTGATACTCCTGCAGTTAATAACATAATACCCTGACATTTAGTTCCAGAACAGTTTACTATTATAGAGTTCAAATAATAACTATTCACCACAACTGGCGCTTCTGATCCTTCCGGCATAAACTGTACTGATTTCTCAGAACAATCAAGCAAAATATGATTCTTGGATAACCAATCTAATCCCAAGATGAGATCAAGACCAGTCATCGGCAAACAAATAAAATCATGCACAAATTCACGTTGTTGCACTCGAAAGGGAACTTGTGGACATCCTATCCTAGTCACCATAGTTTCATGAGTAGCATTATACACTTTCAAATCATAACCTAATACCACCATTCTCAATCCTATCTCATTAGCATTTTCAAATGCAATAAATGAATGAGTTGCTCCTGAATCAAATAAAGCATTTAAGATTTTACCAGCCATTTCACAATTACCTCTAATCAGTGTCTCAGATCCCTCAGCACCTATTGTAGAAGTGGTATACACTCTTCCTGGTTGCTGTACCCTACCAGTCTCATACTTCTTCTTCTTCGAACAATTACTGGCCATATGCCCGGGTTGTCCACAGAAATAGCATACCCCAAGTCCTAACCTGCACAGAACACCAGGATGATACTTTCCACACCTCTGGTAGTTCAGATCCTGCTGTGGTTGCTTTCCAACCCTTCTTCCCTGATTAACATTAGTATTCGGCCTTCTGTAATTACTCTGGCCCTGAGTCTGCTGCGGAACAAAGCCTCCACGCTTGAAATTCTTACCTCTCAGAGCAAAGTTTCTCCCTGAAGGCCTCTGAAAAGGCACCCTCAAACTTCCTTTCTCTATCGCCGCCTTCCTCACACAATCTTCAGCCACCCTACTCTTATTCACCAATTCAGAAAATACTCTGATCTCCATTAGGGCAACGAAGCTCAGAATATTTCTCCTAAGACCTCCCTCATATTTAATACACTTTCATTCGGCAAAATCTTCAGGCACACCTTGACAGATACGAGAAAAGTGACATAACTCCTCAAATTTGCTAGTATAGTCAGCAATAATCATCTGTCCCTACTTTAACTGCATTAATTCAAGTTCCTTAGCATTTTTGGCTGAATTAGAAAAGTATTTCTTATAGAATTCTGTCCGGAAAATCTCCCAAGGAATCGCAGCACCATCAGGTTGCAGGATACGCCGTGTTCCCTGCCACGAATACCGAGCCTCACCTTGCAACTGATAAGTTCAAAATTCAACCCATTGCTCTTCAGGAACCTGTTGGGCCTGTAATGCTCGTTCCATAGCCTGAATCCAATTATCTGCATCAGTGGAATTTGAGGTTTCCCTAAAATTCGGAGGGTGAACTTTCAGAAATGTAGCAAGTGTCATAGGACCGTCCTCATCATTATTGTTCCCATGATTACCCTTATTTATCTGATTACCCAGTGCCTTGGCTGTCGCCTGCATAGCTGCAGCCATATTTCCTAGAGCAGCCATAAAGTATACTGGATCATTTGCTGCTGGGCCAGGAGTAACGGTGCCTATCCTACCTCTACCTCGCCCGCGACTATGCCCGCGAGTTGACATCTGGTCCCTATACACACCAAACAAGTGATATTAAGTTGATCAGCGTCAATATCGTAGGTCTAATGCTTTAAGTTTCAAATGCATGCTCACAAATGTTTATGCCATATATATCAGTCAGATATCCTAATAGCACATAAACACATATACAGAGAATGCACAGAAGCACAATCAGTCCGTGTTTCAGGCTCTATAGGAACGAACTGGTCTGATACCATAATGTAACACCCTACCACACAGAGCTTTACACTTAAGTCATAAAACAGAGGTGGTGTGCTATTATGACCTCTAAAATGGAATGTGTACGTATAATAGCAGAAGAATTATAATATGCTAGGAGCCTTGAAGAATAGAGGAAACAAAAATCGCGAATATAAAAGCACAACGCTCAAGAAACGAGTTAACTTGTGTGATAAGAAAGCTACAACTATTAAATGTAAAGTAACCCAAAACTGGAACAGATAGTCAAATATACAAAATAACGAGCTCTTTCCTTGTTCAAGCAATTCTCATACTCCCAACATATTCACCTGCACACTAACATCAACAAATCCTATTTCCTCAATACCATATCTACCATAAAAATCATACTTCACACCCACAATTATCACATATACACAAGCCAAAACCACCAACAACAATAGCATATACACAAGCCAAGTCCTACAATCGAACCACAATTCATGGATTACACATTTGTGTCCTCAACTCATTGATTAACATTTCATTAATCCTTCAACTAATCAATACCACATCAATCCACATTTTGTAACAAGGCACTAAACCATAATATACACATATATTCCAACTTATCCGACGGTCATCTAGCCTAAATTTTCACAGAATATTATATATTAAATACAAGAAACCTGAACCATACCTTGGCCGATTTCCACGTAACGACCAAAGCAATTTATTCAAAATCAAGGCAGCCCTCAAAATTCAACAAACTCTAAGCTCAGCTTCCTCCAAGTTCCAATATTCACAATTCCAAGCTCCAATTATTTATTTTCAACCTAAGATACATTTATAACACATATATATCTAATTTAATACTCAAAGCTCAAATTCAATGAAATTAAAATAGAATTATCATATCCTCACCTTACCCAAGCTTCACATAAGCAAAAGTGAACGTTTTCCTCAAGCTAATTGGATCCTAAAACATCAGAAATAAAAGAAATTCAACATTCCTACTCAAAATTCGAAAATTGGGAGAAGAGGAGGCTGAGAGTGATTAAACAAGTTATCAATAAAATTGTTCCGGTAGAAACATAGAGCTCGACGCGGTAAACGCGTGGCCACAAATCGTGCGGCGATCGGAACTCGAACGGAGAAGTTACGGGAGTTGGAAATTCACATAAGGGTTACGGGAGTGTTTCTCGTTTTTCTTCTTCGTGGAAGCTGAAGGCTTCATTGCTGATGTAATGAGGGAGAAGACAAAGCTGGGTTCATTTAATAGGTCGGTCGGTTGGACCGACGGTCCGGTTTGGGCCCGATTTAACCAGTTCGACCCGTTCGGTCCAATCTTAGATCGTTTGCTTTGAAATTAGTATCAAAATTCTCGTTTCGATGAGCTCTATCCTAATTTGATATAATATTCGCATTTCTAATCTTCCTTATTAAAGACTAATTTATTGACTAATTTATCTACTAATTTATCGGAGTTTACAATAACCATCTTATGTGCATTAAAGAATTGAGAGAATGATCCTTCGATAAGGGAATATGACCCTAAAGACAAAATATCGAAATGATTTTTTGGTAAGGGATAAGGTGATCGACAAACTTATGTCTCTTTTTTTTTTTGTCATGACTTCCTTCTTGTGTATGTCTAAATAACCTTGATTGTAAATTGAACCGATGGTATGATCCTTCGATAAGGGAATGTGACCTACAAAGATAATATATTGATATGATCCTTTGGTAAGGGAAGGTGATCGCCAAAACTTTTGGAATAAGAACTTTCGGTAAGGGAAGGAGACTCCTACCTCCTTTTTATAGCGGTTTAAATTCAATACCTTTTCATGCAAAAATTACAAAAAAAAAATAAAAAATACAAAAAAAAGTGTAATTATGATTGTTCTTCTTTTATCCTTTTTTGTTTGATTTATGATTATATTTATTATTCTTATTTCATTCAAAGAATAAAAGATATTAAAGAGTAGTTATTTTATTATGCTCATTAATATTTTTTATAATATAATAAATATTTAAATATGATATAAAATAAAAAAAATAAAAATAAATATAATGAAAAAGAGGAATAAAAAATGTTAAGAATATAATGTAAAAAATTTTATAGTATATAACAATAGTCATAACACACATATAAAATAAGAAAAATTTATTATAGATATTCAATAGAAATAGATGATACTTTTATTTTTTAAAAAAATATTATTTTATTATTTATAATGTGTGTTTAATTATTTTTAGGTGAATAAATCTAATAAAATTTGAGGTATCAAACGAATTTCAGCCATTTATTATTTATAACGTGTATTTAATTTGATGTTGTGCTAGACAAAATTCGAACTTCTAACACTTTATTAAACGGACTAATAAGTTAACTATTAGACCAATTCAATAATTGATAACTTTGAGAATTTAATTGTGATGGTGAGAATGTAACTTTAAAACCAAAAAAACCTTTTTAAGTGTGGATGGGTACCTTCAAAAAAAAAAAATATTAGAAGGAAAAAAATAAAACAATCTAGTATTTGGAAATGAAATAATTTTAAATGTTCCAGGTCAAAAGAAAAAATTAAATGTTATGAATTTTGAACAAAATTGTTATTATTTATATATATATATATATATAATGTATTTTTTTATATTTTAATTAAATTAAATTGATGGTTAAGTGATAGTTAAAAATAATAAATTTTATATAATATTTTTTTAAAATAAAACATGTACAAAACGATACTCGAACTTCCGACACTTATTTTAACGAACTAGTAAACTAATTATTAGATCAACCTAATTTAGTTATCTCAACTATATAGTCTAACTAATTCTTTTTATATATATATAAAAAAATCTTATTTGATTATTTTTGTCATTTTTTAATTATGTCTTATGCTTGTGTTTTCCTATAAGGATAGTTGGAAAAATTATTGTATCAAAATGCCTCATGTTGTTAACTTTTTCAATTTTCACCCAACTATACTTATTCAAATGTTTATACCAATGGTTTATTCTCACTATATATGTTAACTAGTGTGTTCCAAACTTATGTGCGGAGATTAATAATTTACATAATAATTTTGTATACATACTTTTATAAATTAAAATTATATATATATATATATATATATATATATATATATATATATATATATATATAAATTTAGAATTCATTATTAAAAATTTAAAATCTCGACTTCAAGATTAATTTGTTTTTTATTTTTAAATCATGACTTATTTGTGATATTTATCTTTAAAGATAATCTATTTTTATTTCTAATAAGTTCTATTTTAAAGTAAAATTATTTAATTTAAAAAATATTTGATTACTTGTTTGAATAAAATCGTAATTCTTAGTTGGTGGATTTGGAAAGGAAAAAATAAACTACAATCAATTATGGGTTAAGTACTGAAATCGTCTCTAAGGTAAGAGGCGAAAATCAAATTCGTCCCCGACCTTTTTTGTTATTAAAATCATCCTCAATGTTACAAAACGTTATAAAATCGTCATTTTTATCAATTTTATTTTTTTTATTACCAAATTACCCTTTATTAAAAAATTATAAAATAAAATAAAAAAAAAAAAGAAAAGAAAGGCTGAAAGGGAGAAAGAGAATCGGGAAAAGGGGAAGGGGGGCGAGAAACAGAGGGGAGTGGGGGAAAAAGGAAGAGGAGAAGGGGAAGGGGGGACGGCGCCGGCGAAAGGGGAAAGGGGAAAGGACGCGGGGTGGGGTGGGGGGAAGGGGAAAGGACGCGGGGTGGGGGTGGGGGAAGGGGTGTGGGGGAGGAGGAGTGTGAAGGGGAAAGGGGGGAGGGGATCGCCGCCGTTGGAGGAGCCGCGTGTTGTCGCCGCCATCGCGCCAGTCACCGTCGCACCTTCGTCGCCGCCATCGCGCCAGTCACCGCCGCGCCTTCGTCGTTGCCATCGCACCAGTCACCGCCGCGCCTACGTCGCCGTTCCTCGCCGCCTCCGCCTCCGCCATCTTTTCTCCTTGCCGCCGCCACCGGTCTTCATTACCGCCGCCGCTCTTCGCTGTCGCCGCCGCCGCTCTGCTCCTCGGGGAAAGGGGGAAGGGAACGCGAAGGGAGAAGAGGGGGGAGGGGGTTTGGGGAAGAAGAGGGGGAAGGGGAAGACTCCTCGCCGCCGCCACCGGTCTTCACGGACGCCGCCGATCTTCGCTGCTGCCGCCACCGCTGCATCGCCGCCCTGCCGCCTGTGATCCGCCACTGTTCTTCTTCTTCTTCTTCTTCTCCTCCTCCTCCTGTGAATTGGATTTTTGTTGTAGAATTTCTGAATTTTTTGTGAATTGTTGCTGAGTTTTGATTATTGTTTATTGCTTAGTTTTGCTGAGTTTTTATTATTGTTGTTGCTGAATCTGTTATTGCTGAGTTTTGCTGAGTTTTGTTGAGTTTTGATTACTGTTGTTGCTGAGTTTTGAGTTCTGATTTTCTGAGTTATGTTGTTGCTGTTACTTGATGTTTTTGGTGTTGGTGTTGGTTGGTGTTTGTGTTTGTGGTGGTGGTGGTAATGGTGGTGGCAGTGGAAGTGGTGGGGTGAGAAAGGTGAAGAGAAGAATGATGATGATGAGGGTATTTTGGTCCAAGAATTTGGAAAAAGATGATTTTAAAACGTTTTTGAACGTTGAGGATGATTTTAATAATGAAAAAAGGTCGGGGACGAATTTGATTTTCGCCCCTTACCTTAAGGACGATTTCAGTACTTAACCCTATAATTAATGTATGCCTTAAATGAATATCAACACTATTAGAATTTATAGGGTCGGATAAATGAATATAATATATAACTATAATTATAACAATAATTATACATAAAAACATAAAATTTGTTGTTAAATTAAACCACCAATTCTTCGTTAAGAAGCTAAGTCCTCAACTTTTAATTTTAAAACTTATCTTCAATCTCCAAATATTTTTTACTTTCGGGTTCGAATACGTGAATAATAAATTAGTTTAAGAAAATTATTTATTCTATTATATAAAAATCGGATGTCTGCACTTAATGATGGAGTTGACGTGGCATGCTCTGGAGAGTGTTTTTCGATTTAATTATTTTAACTCATTCAATACAATTTATTACCATGACTTAATTATATCAGCTAATTGATTTGATTAGATATTTAAATATTAATATAATTTATTATAATATATATTACTTAATTAATTTTACTACATTAATTATAATTTGTTATATTAGTTAATTAATTTATTTATTTATAAAGTCTGAAATAAAATAAATAATTTATTGTTTATTCTAATTGAATTTATTAAATTTAATTATATATTATATACGAATTAATGATAATTTGTAAATCAATTTATATTATATATGTATTAATAAAATATTATATATGTCTTAATGTGTTAATTAAATATTATATACGCACAGAAAAATAAATACAAAGATGATTTATATAATATTAATAATATTATATTAGCACGGTGATTTTTTTTTTTTGATATCATATAGTATTAATAATGATAATATTATTATATAGTATTATATAAACTTTCTAATATTAGTATAGAAAATTGGAAAATTATTCCTTATGACAATCATTCTTAGTAGAATAGTGTGTCCTTTATATAGTATTGATAATTGTTGCTTAATTTAAAGTAATTGTATATTAGTATCTTAAATTTATTTTCAATAATGACCTAAATAGATAAATCTAATTGAATTGAATGATTATATAAAATATTTTATATTATTAATATACTAAAATTAAATTTATTTTTTGGTACATAATTTTATAGGTAAATTTTATACAAGATTAAGTAATTTTTTATTTTTTTATTTGTTTTATCTATGTTACTTTATTTAATTTTAAGTAGCGTCATATTTACAATTACCGCCAATATGATATTCTATAAAATATGAAAATCAATTTTTTTATAATTTAAATATCAATGTTTGAATAGAAGAACTTAACAGACTCACAATGAGAGAGAGAGAGGGAAATTTACCTAGAGAAAAGAAACTCGGCATGAGAATGGTGGCGACGGGCTCAACAACGACGGTAACGGGATGAGTAGCGATGATGACATAAGCTGTGAACAGTGACGGACCCAAAAAAATTTAGTAATGGGGACAAAAATATAATAAAATTTAGGTAAAGATATTTTTTTTTGCTTCCCACGGTATTCAACAAGTTAAGGACTAACCCGTCATGAATTTGAATTCCATTTAAGAATCTACAATTGGCCGGCAACGAATTACTATACATACGAGACAGAATTCGAACCCTCAATACTTATTTAAGCGGACGACTAAGTTGATCACTTGATCAATCTAAATTAGTTTAGATATATTCAAAATTTAAAATTAGAACTATCTAATACATATTAATAAGAACTAGAAATATACACACAATTATTATTATAATATTTAAAATAATAAAAATATAATTTCATACACATAGTATAACTAATTTTTAACCAAAATAATTACAGTATATTACAATTGTCAAATCTACTTATTATAATTTTTATAGTATAAATAAATTTTTTAACCAAAATAATTACAGTATATTAATACGTAGATAATATATTTTTTATCTTAAACAATTTTTAAAAAATCACTGATAATTTAAGTTGTATTTAATTAGAAAACTAAGTTTTAATTTAATTATTAATTAATTAACTAATATAATATAATTAATTATCACTAATTTTTTAGTGTATTTATTTATTTTTCATACTAAATCAAATTTAACAATATAATTATTATGTGTTAAGTTTAACAAAATATTTTTTAACATAAAATACAAAAAAACTATTTATATTTTATTCTGAGACAAATATAATATGATAAGTGGTATATATGTATATAAGTATTAATTTTTTTTTTCAAAAAAATTTGTAGAGGCAAATGCCCCCTCTATATTAAACGTGGGTTCGTCTCTGGCGAAGATGGGAGTTGTGAATAGGTAAGCGGTGATGGACTCAGCAACAACATGACAGGAGCTATGCGATTTTTTTGTGAAGAAGTCGAGAAGAAGAAGATTTTAGGTGAGGATGATTGAGTTTATCTTGCATGACTATAGAGTATAGACTGAAGCTATGAATCATGTGTGATGTGAGGCAAATCCTAATTACTAAAAAGTGTTTATATGTATATATTCGGGGCGGGTATACCCTAAACCCGACGATACCTGTCTTAAACAAAATCTGTCCCGACTCGAGTCAGGTTATTACCCCTTTTCATCCGGGTATAGACGGGTCGGGTACCTGCGTATTCGAAAACTCCTGCCAAGTCTAACCACGTATTGATACTTCTTTTATTAAGGGTTTATCGCTAGCCAATGGATTACTATATACACAAGGCGAGATTCTAACTCCTAATAATTGTTTAAGCAGACGAGTGAGATGATCACTTAACAAACTCAAATTGATTAAGATAAATACTAATTATTTTTAATATTTTAATATTAAAAATTTTAAAAATTTGATTTTAATTATAACTTTATAAAATATTTATAATAATAATTATTATATATATTATTTAATTTTTTAATAAAATTTTTAATATAATTTTATGTATTATCCCGTACAAGGTACGAGAACATACACTAATTTTTGTTTAAATAGCATAAAACAAAATTACTTTTAGATATGTAATTATTAAAAAGAAACTAAATAATAATAATAATAATAATAATAATATACCATAAAAAAAAATTGAGTTATAACTTATGAACTTTTTCACTTGATAAACGGTCAATTTAAAAAAAAAAAATTACGAAGATAGTGTAGGAGATGTATTTGTAACATCAAAAAAAAAAAAAAAATCAAATTTAAGATAGCCACCAAAAAAAAGAAAATCAAATTTAAGATAACATGGAAGATTTGGTTAAAACTGCAATCGTCAGAATCATTATATTGTGCTTTTAGCAACGATAAAATAATATAGAATGTATGTTAATGGGTCTGAGAGTGAAAGATTAAGATTGGAGAAGAAAAGAAGATCAGAAGAACGGTGCAGCAATGACAAAAATTATTATCTTAAATTAGAAATTTCAAAAAAGATAAAATTATTATTGTCTATTTAAGATTATTGTGTATTTTTTAAATATTATATCTATTTTATTAATTAAACTCTCTTAATGTCAATGATCTTTGGCACTAATTTTTTTCAATCTTTTGTTTGTATGACGTGCCTTGCCATGCATTAGAACTGGCGCAATATCTTTAAATTTTGAAAGTATAATGTTTTAATTTTGGTTTAATTACTTTGCCAATCTTATAGTTTTATTAAATTTTTAATTAAGTTTTTATATTTTTTTACCTTTTAATTCTATTCTTACACTATTTTTAATTTTATAATGATGTGATTTCTATTTTATTATATAAAAATCAGTTTTCTACATTTAATGATAGAACTGACGTGGCATACTTTTGAGAGTGTTTTCGATTTATTTCTTTTAATTTTGTAAAGCAAATTAATTATAACTAATACATAATATCAATTAATTAATTTGATTAGACATTTAAATCTCACAATTTATTATAATTTATATATATTAATTATTTGATTTGATTTGATTGGAGTAAATATCAAATTATTTTAGTAAATAATAAATATGATAACGAAATACATAAATTAATTTAATTAGTTTATTTTTTTCAATGTCATCTATTTATACGAGATCATAATGTGTTTTTTACTCATTCGTTTTCTCTTCTCTCTCTTCTTTCTTTCTCTCTTCCTCTCTCTTGTGTTTAGTGTAACAACCACCCCTTCTAGAAACAAAATTAAATTCGAATCAGTTAGGAGATAAGCTTAGAATTTTAAAATTTTGGATAGGAACCTAGTAACCACCCTCAATTTGAAATTTAAAATATCTCAACCACCCCATCCCCGAATTAATATAAATAGGGGAGCACCCATAGGTAGAAAATCACTCCTCTCAAATACTAATCCTCTCCCTTCTCTCTCTACAAAAAAATAATATTCTGTGGGCAAATACAAGAGACAAGCTCGAAGAAGCGTTAGGAAAAAAGAGTAGGAAATTATGTTTTTTTAATGCTTGGCATGTGTTATGTTCCATTTTTTTTATTTTATTTTCTTCCATTCACGAATGTTATCATGGCATTAATTATTTCTCACTCATCCTTTATTCATGTTGATCATGTCTGTCCACCATATCATTCATGTTTTCTTGAATCATTAGTATATGTCTCCTTATGAGGTTCATTGAATTATTTACTATACTCATTTTGCGCTCTTTCGTATGATTATATTGTTAATATTCCCTTATGCCGAGAGTACATGCCTCCTTATAATGTCTTGTTCAACACACCATATTCTATTATATGCATATGTGTGATCTCTTACAGTATTATATTATTATTTATAATATTTTATTCAAATATTTAATATATCCTATTCTATTAAGTGCATCTATGTGACCTGTTATAATTACTCCTTTAAAGTCAAGAGTACATGCTTTCTTAAATATTTTATTCAAATATTTAATATATCATATTCTATTAAGTGCATCTATGTGACCTGTTATAATGTTATTATTACTCCTTTAAAGTTAAGAGTACATGCTTTCTTAAATATTTTATTCAAATATTTAATATATCCTATTCTATTATGTGCATCTACGTGATCTCTTATATCATTATTTCCTTTAAAGTTAAGAGTACATGTAATATTTTATTTTAGTTAAATATTTAATATACCCTATTCTTATTATGTACACTTATATGATCGTTTGCACCATTATATTATTCCTTTAAGATCGAGAATACATAACTTCTTTAATATTTTATGCAGTTATTTAAAATGCCCCACTTTGATATGACCTCTTTCAATCTATGCTATTATATTACCAAGATCTTTTAATTAGAAAATCCATACATATGCTAGAGTCTCATGATTTTCATACATCCATTTATCATCATAATTGTCCCTTTTCTTGCATGATCTCTTTTTATATGATTTTTCTCTCGTGTATGTTTAAACAACCTAATTGTAAATTGAACTGAGAGAATGATCCTTCGGTAAGGGAAAGTGACCCCCAAAGACAAGATATCGAGATGATCCCTCGGTAAGGGAGGGTGATCGATCGAGATGATCCTTCGGTAAGGGAAGGTGATCGCCAAAATGTTTGGGATAAGAACCTTCGGTAAGGGAAGGGGACTCCCACATTTTATACCGGTTTGAGCTCAATACCCTCCATAAAAGTTATAAATTAAGAGAGGAGAAGGCATGAATGAAAGTTTGATTTCTATGTTTTTCTTTTAGATTTAATTATGATTATGTTGATGTTACTTAAGATGTTATCCTTCTATTTTTCTATATGCTTTCCTTTTTTTGCACACATGTTTTACAAGAAAGATGCATATTACATGCCATGTTACACGCTCTTTTTTTAAATCCCGCACGTGGGCTGGAGATGGATATGGAGGTGTTACATAACACTCCTACTAAGACGTTAGGTTCTCACTCCCTTTCTTTTCCCATACTGTCTCCAGAGGAACATGGCACAGCAGATAGAGACGACGCAGTGCCCCCGAGGGTAACTTCTGAGTATGACCCTTCGAAGCACGGGTGGATAGTTGCGACCACTACTACCGTGCTCCAAACTATCTACTTAGGTCGAGAACTCGTGGAAGAAGAACCCCAGCTGCCCGTCGTAACCTTCCTAGATAGGAACGCTTCAACATCTAGGAAGCGGTCACCTAAGGTGGTACACCTCGAGTCCGACTCCGAGACCGAGGAAGAGGAATCCGACAACCCTGGCCAGAAGGAAGACACCATAGAGGAGGATCCAGAGGAAGGGTTCGGATTCCTCCTCCTCGGTCTCGGAGTCGGACTCGAGGTGTACCACCTTAGGTGACCGCTTCCTAGATGTTGAAGCGTTCCTATCTAGGAAGGTTACGACGGGCAGTTGGGGTTCTTCTTCCACGAGTTCTCGACCTAAGTAGATAGTTTGGAGCACGGTAATAGTGATCGCAACTACCCACGCGTGCTTCGATGGGTCATACTCAGAAGTTACCCTCGGGGACACTGCGTCGTCTCTATCCGCTGTGCCATGTTCCTCTGGAGACAGTATGGGAAAAGAAAGGGAGTGAGAACCTAACGTCTCAGTAGGAGTGCTACGTAAAACCTCCATATCCATCTCCAGCCCACGTGCGGGATTTAAAAAAAGAGCGTGTAACATGGCATGTAATATGCATCTTTCTTGTAAAACATGTGTGCAAAAAAAGGAAAGCATATAGGAAAAGAGAAGGATAACATCTTAAGTAACATCAACATAATCATAATTAAATCTAAAAGAAAAACATAGAAATCAAACTTTCATTCATGCCTTTTCCTCTTTTAATTTATAACTTTTATGGAGGGTATTGAGCTCAAACCGGTATAAAATGTGGGAGTCCCTTCCCTTATCGAAGGTTCTTATCCCAAACATTTTGGCGATCACCTTCCCTTACCGAAGGATAATCTCGATCGATCACCCTCCCTTACCGAGGGATCATCTCGATATCTTGTCTTTGGGAGTCACCTTCCCTTACCGAAGGATCATTCCCTCAGTTCAATTTACAATTAGGTTGTTTAAACACACACGAGAGAAAAATCATATAAGAAGAGATCATGCAAGAAAAGGGACAATTATGATGATAAAGGGATGTATGAAAATCATGAGACTCTAGCATATGTATGGATTTTCCAATTAAAAGATCTTGGTAATATAATAGCATGGATTGAAAGAGGTCATATCAAAGTGCAGATAATAGGGCATTTTAAATAACTGCATAAAATATTAAAGAAGTTATGTATTCTCGATCCTAAAGGAATAATATAATGGTGCAAACGATCATATAAGTGTACATAATAAGAATAGGGTATATTAAATATTTGACTAAAATAAAATATTACATGTACTCATAACCTTAAAGGAATAATGATATAAGAGATCACGTAGATGCACATAATAGAATAGGATATATTAAATATTTGAATAAAATATTTAAGAAAGCATGTACTCTTGACTTTAAAGGAGTAATAATAACATTATAACAGGTCACATAGATGCACTTAATAGAATAGGATATATTAAATATTTGAATAAAATATTTAAGAAACCATGTACTGTTGACTTTAAAGGAGTAATCATAATAAGTCACATAGATGCACTTAATAGAATAGGA
This sequence comes from Arachis ipaensis, assembly GCF_059453495.1. Taxonomy (NCBI): domain Eukaryota; kingdom Viridiplantae; phylum Streptophyta; class Magnoliopsida; order Fabales; family Fabaceae; genus Arachis; species Arachis ipaensis. The sequence continues at coordinate 10,467,957 of NC_142444.1, forward strand.
TATATTAAATATTTGAATAAAATATTATAAATAATAATATAATACTGTAAGAGATCACACATATGCATATAATAGAATATGGTGTGTTGAACAAGACATTATAAGGAGGCATGTACTCTCGGCCTAAGGGAATATTAACAATATAATCATATGAAAGAGCGCAAAATGAGTATAGTAAATAATTCAATGAACCTCATAAGGAGACATATACTAATGATTCAAGAAGACATGAATGACATGGTGGACAGACATGATCAACATGAATAAAGGATGAGTGAGAAATAATTAATGCCATGATAACATTTGTGAATGGAAGAAAATAAAATAAAAAAATAGAACATAACACATGCCAAGCATTAAAAAAACATATTTTCCTACTCTTTTTCCTAACGCTTCTTCGAGCTTGTCTCTTGTGTTTGCCCACAGAATATTATTTCTTTGTAGAGAAAGAAGGGAGAGGATTAGTATTTGAGAGGAGTGATTTTCTACCTATGGGTGCTCCCCTATTTATATACATTTGGGGATGGGGTGGTTGAGATATTTTAAATTTCAAACTGAGGGTGGTTACTAGGTTCCTATCCAAAATTTCAAAATTCTAAACTTATCTCCTAATTGATTTTCAAACTTCGAATTTAATTTTGTTTCTAGAAGGGGTGGTTGTTACATTATCACCCCCGTAAGAAAAGAATTTGTCCCCAAATTCCATGTCTGAACTTGGTCGATAAGGGTCGTTTAAATAACTTAGGGGTCTTATTGAAATTTCCTACTGTTGGGGAGAAAAGGAGATCCTCACCACGATTGTTACCTGTAAACAAGTTCGGAAACTTCTGTCTCATGTCTACCTCTTTTTGCCATGTGTAGTCTCTGGAATTGCCGCTACCCCATGCCACTTTTACCAGTTGTATCGTCTTGCTCCTTAGTTGCTTCATGCTTCTGTCTACAACCTCTATGGCTGGTAGTTCAAAAGTCAGGTCGTCTTTGAGTGTTACATCCTCTTGCTGCAACACATGGCTTGGATCGTGCTAGTATTTTCGGAGTTGGGACACATGGAACACGTTGTGTAGCCTTGATAGATTTGGTGGTAGGGCAAGCTGGTATGCCGACTTTCTTATACGTCGGAGGATTTGGAATGGACCCAGGTACCGGGGGCTTAGTTTTCGTACTTTAAGAGCCCTCCCTACCCCGGTGGTGGGGGTGATTTTTAGGAATACGTGATCGCCTTCCTGAAATTCGAGGGGTTTTCTTCGTTGATCTGCATAACTCTTTTGTCGACTTTGGGCGGTGCGCATTCTTTCTCTTATCCTCTTGATATCTTCTGTGGTCTGTCTTACTAACTCCGGTCCTAAGTAGCCTTTCTCTTCTGGTCCGTACCAGCATAAAGGAGATTAGCATCTTCGCCCGTACAGTGCCTCATATGGTGCCATCCCGATGCTACCATGGTAACTGTTGTTATAAGCAAACTCGATCAGTGGTAGGTGACTCTCCCACTTTCCTGGTCTGTCTAGGACACAAGCTCGTAACATGTCTTCCAACGTCTGGATGGTCCTCTCCGTTTGTCCATTTGTTTGCGGGTGGTATGACGTGCTTAGGCACAATTTTGTCCCGAATGCCTTCTGCAATGCGTTCCAAAACCTCGAGGTGAATCTTGGGTCTCTGTCCGAGACTATGGTTGTTGGTACCCCATGTAACCTCACGATCTCTCTAATATATAGCATGGCTAGTCTTTCCAATGAGTCGGTCGTCTTAACTGGTAGAAAATGGGCAGTCTTTGTAAGCCGGTCCACGATGACCCATATAACGTCACGCGTTGCTTGAGTACGAGGTAGTCCCATGACGAAATCCATCGATATGTCCTGCCATTTCCACTCCGGGATGCCAAGGGGTTGCAATACCCCTGATGGTTTCTGATGTTCGATTTTTACCTTTTGACAAACCAGACATTTGTTCACGACCATAGCTAAATCTTTTTTCATCCCTGGCCACCAGAACATCTTCTTCAAATCATGGTACATCTTCGTCATGCCAGGATGAATGGTAAAATCTCTTTTGTGGGCTTCTTCCGCAATCTTGCTTTGAAGATCGCCTTCCTTTGGGACACAGATTCGACCTTGGTATCTCCATACCTTGTCCTCTCCTTCGGTGAAGCCCTTCAATTTTCCTTCTTTGACAAGGCGCAGGGTTTCTTGAAAGTCGGGGTCGGAACTCTGCGCCTTAGTTATTTGTTCTTTGAATTGACTTGCCACTATTAGGTGGTTCAGACGTATGCTTTTTGGAGCGAGGGTGACTTGTAAGTTCATGTCTCTGAAATTTTTTATCAACTCTGCCTCTTTTATCATCAGCCATGATGCCTTGAGTACCTTCCGACTCAGAGCGTCAGCCACCAAGTTAGCCTTTTCTGGGTGGTAATTTAGAACAAAGTCGTAGTCTTTAAGAAACTCCATCCACTTCCTTTGTCGCATGTTGAGTTCCTTCTGGTCGAACAGGTACTTTAAGCTCTTATGATCGGAGAATACTTGAAAACCAACTCCATACAAATGATGCCTCCATGTCTTCAGCGCAAATACTATCGCGGCTAGTTCAAGGTCGTGAGTTGGATAGTTGGCTTCGTGGGTCTTTAGTTGTCTTGACGCATACGCTACTACCTTTTTGCATTGCATTAGTACGCAACCCAATCCTTGTCCTGAGGCGTCGCAGTAAACTTCGAAGGCCATGTCGGGGTTAGGTAAGGTTAGAACTGGGGCGGATGTCAAGCGACACTTTAACTCTTGGAAGCTTCTTTCGCAGTCTGGCGTCCAAGTAAACAGGGTATCCTTCCTGGTTAAACGAGTTAATGGCAGGGCTAGTTGGGAAAACCCTCTTATGAACCTTCTATAGTAGCGCGCCAATCCTAAAAAACTCCTTATTTCTGTTACTGACGTCGGCCTTTCCCAGTTTAGTACAGAGTCTATCTTACTGGGATCTACTGATATTCCGTTGCCGGAGACCATATGTCCAAGAAATTGTACCTCCTTCATCCAAAACTCACACTTGGATAGTTTCGCGTACAATTTTTTCTCTCGAAGGGTCCTCAGTATTACACGCAAGTGCTCCCTGTGTTCTTCTTCTGTCTTGGAGAAAATCAAAATATCATCTATGAATACCACCACGAAACTGTCGAGGTAAGGTCGAAAAATTCTATTCATGTAGTCCATAAAGACGGCGGGGGCATTGGTCAACCCAGAAGACATTACTGTGAACTCGTAGTGTCCATATCTCGTTCGAAATGCTGTCTTTGGAATGTCTTCCTCTCTTACACTTATCTGATGATACCCTGATCTCAGGTCGATCTTTGAGAACACTGTTGCACCTTGTAGTTGGTCCATCAAGTCATCTATTCTTGGGAGGGTATACTTGTTCTTCACCGTGATTTTGTTGAGTTGCCTATAGTCCACGCAGAGACGCATGCTGCCGTCCTTTTTCTTCACAAACAATACTGGAGCTCCCCAAGGAGAGACGCTTGGTCTGATGAATCCTTTTTGCAGCAGCTCCTCTAGTTGGTTCTTCAGTTCAGTGAGCTCCAATGAAGCCATCCGGTAAGGGGCTATGGAGATTGGCCCTGTCTCAGGCATTAATTCTATGGAGAACTCAACCTCTCGTGTTGGGGGAAACGAGGGTAAAGGTACAATTTTTATAATTTATTTAATTTTTATTTCTTTTATCTCTACTTATACATTTTATTTTTTTATATTTTTAAAAAATTTTTATCTATTTTAGTTGCTCATTATTAGGTGTATATTTTTTCCTTCTAACTTTTGATTAACAAAAGAGATGTGTCTTTTTAACCGTATTTTTAAATAATCTCACTATAATTTTATTTTGTAATATTCTCTTTTATCATGTATACTTTATGTGTTTAAGGAGTTGACTTAAAATTATAATATGATATATAAAATTATAGTATAATCTACAGTATGCTAAAATATTAGGGCATTATCGTATAGATATTTTTATATTTATCCATTAAATTGTTAATATAAAATATTAGGACTAATTTAGTGCACGATATTTAATTTTAAAGACTAAAATGAATTACTTGATACAAAGTTAGGAATTAATTTGATATATAGATAGATAAATAATATTAACAATTAATGAATGCTAAATAATTTACTAATATATTAATTTTTTTTATATTTTATCAGTTTTTATTTAAACGTACATATACATGAATCTAATATAATTTATTACATTCATATTACACACAATTTACATAAATTATTGACATAGAATATATACATAAATTATTATTTATATTTACCTCTTCTTCTAAAAATTAGCTACATATACATGCATGTTAATTACGAAAAAAAAAATAATCTTTTTGATCATCTATTGAAAGCTCCTAATTAATTAAAGCTTTTACTATAAAAATTACAATAATTTTAATTAATTTCATCTGTCGTATGTATACGATGCTATAGATGTTATCCTTTGATTTCTTTCCCTACATAATGTGTAAAGCTCCATAGATCTAGCGAGAATCTCCTTTGAATTTGTAGGTGAGAATGCACCATATTTCTATACTTTATTTACGTTACTATAACATATGAAAGGTTGTATTTAGGAGAGAGGCTAAAATTAAAAAAAATAAATTTAAATTAAATTTTTATATTATGTTTAAAACAAAATATACAAAATTCAGTTATAATTTAGTATATTCTTTTAGAATTTGTCTTATTTAACATTTATTTCTATAAGAATTATTTTTTGAAATAATATAATTTATAAGATTTATTTTTTTACTATTTATTTCAAAAAAATCTTAATTACTTAACAATTTTTTTTAAATTCAATATATATATGCAATTTTACCCTTTTTTTTTTGATAAAATTCTATTTGTGATGCTAATTCTTCTAATAATATAAATGTGGATAATTATATTTTTATTTTTTGATATAATCGATATATTATTAATAATGAATAGTAATTAACCCCTCATATTTTTAATCAAAGCATTTTAACGATAGTTTCTATTTATTAATATTAATAATTGATTGTTTCTTTAAAATAAAATGTATTATAATTTTAGGTTATTTCATAATTAACAATAATGCTTGATTATTTCTTTAAAAATAAATTACATTATGATTTTAGGTTATATCACAACACATAATTAATGTTCATAATACTAAATTACTCTAAATTTTTTATTTTCTATGGTTAGTAGTTAATCCCAAATTGAAAAGATTAGGTTGAATTGTTGAATAGTCCAAGTATAATTGAGGTAATTAATTTAGTTTATTTGTTTATTAATGTATGTGATCAAAAGCATGAATGATAAATAAGACAAGAAAATAATTAAAAAAATAAAATATTAGTAATTACTTAAAATAAATAAAAAAATAAGTTATGGGGTATTATTTTACTTAAATTATTAATAATTAAAAGAATAGAAGGTCGATAATTATTTTAAATAGACAATAAAGTTAGTTTTATGGTATTAATTTTTTTGAATTGTTAATAAAATTTGATAATTTTTAGATTTATATCTATTTAGTTTATGTATTTTATTTTATTTTACTTTAACAGAAAATTAAAATGTATCTTTTTAATTATTTTTTTAGAAAGCATAATAAAATGAGTTATATCAATTATAATTAATTATCTATAATTAAATTAATTTATTGTGTTAATTTGTAAGATGAATGACACATAATAAATGGTGTGAAATTAATTATAATAAATTAATAATTAATAAATAAAAAAAACTAAAAAGACTTTTTTTATTATTATTTTTTGATAACTACATATTTTTATTCGTTCACTTTTTTTTATCTCTTCCTTTCACATTTGTTTCTTTTAATTTATTGAACCAAATCAAGTATACTAATTAAGTATTTTTTTAATGAATTTTGCTAATTGTGCCCTTAAAGCATAGACTAGAAACATTATAAAAAAATATTTTATAAAAATTATATAAAAATAAATATTTTTAAAATATATCCTTATAAAATAAATATAAATTATATAATTTTATTTGATTCATTAAATTACATCAATCATAATTAATTTAATATTTAATTTAATTAGAATAGATAATAAATTATTTAAAATTTTATTTGAATCATTAAACTACATAAATATTAAATAATTTAATAAATATTATATAAGGCAATGAAATAAATAAATTTATTTAATTTTATTATTATTATTATTATTATTATTATTATTATTATTATTATTATTCTTATTATTATTATTATTATTATTATAAAATAAAACGAGTATTAATTAATTCATACTTAAATAAATTATTTAAACTGGTCACATATATTTTTTAATTGCTCTCTTATTAGTACGGTCCAATAAATAAAACGGATATTAATCATTGTAGTGAATGAATATTTATTATTTTTAAATGAATTCATTTAATTCATTTAAAAATATTAAAAGATTTCAATTATATATGCTACGATTTTATTTTGTTATTAATGTATATATACTTCTATATTATATATTCTATGATTCCTATATTCTCAGATAATATTTTCAAATTTTCTTTAGTTTAATTTATTATTTCTAGTCATCAAAATTTATTGTATTTAATCATTATTTTTTGTCATCAATTCAATTTCTTAAATTTTATAACTCAACATATTTTAATTATATATAATTAGAATGTGCCTTCTATCCCTTTTCCTCTCTATTTTGTGTTTCGGATGTAATGTTTGTAATTTCTTTATTTTTGTTTTTTCTATCTTAATTTTGCTAATTTTTTTTTATAATTTTGTTTTATATCAATTATTTTTTTTATGTATTTTGATTAATAGAATTATTTTATTTAAAAGTATTTTAATTTTTTTTATAATATTTTTATAAAAGTTGATTAATAGATTCTTCTTCAAAATTTTTTCTTAAAATTTGTTTAATGCGATGGTATTTTAATTTTTTTCTTTTATCTTTTATATTCATTGATTATATTAATCTTCTATTACAATACATTTTTTATTTATTTCACACATTATTTATTTTACCTTTTTTTACTTTTTTTAATTGTTCTCTTTATTTTATATTTTATTTTTACTCTTCATATATAAATTTATTATAATTCATCACATTCACATGCACGCTTTTTTTTTTAATTTAAGTGATTTTTTTAGGTTATATTTTACTATTGATACTATATATTGTTTAGTGTGTTTGTTTCTAATTTTTAAGTTATCTGTAAATATATTTATAAAAATATGATTTTATTTTATCCAATATTTACTACTGTGTTTAGTAGATAAATAACAAAATTTTCATTTATTGTTATATTAATTGAGTTTAAAGATTTTATTTCTACTTTTATATATTTGTTTATATTGTATGATGGTTTGTATTTGTGTTGTACTAGAACAGAAACTTAGAGACTGAAACTCAATATCATGTTTGTTGGCCCAAAGATTGGTATTAAAATTTCAGTCTATGTTTCTAAAATTTTAGTATTTCAATACTTTCAAAAAGTGGGGACAGAGAACTGAAAATTTTTAGAATGAAAATTATCATTTAATAACATTTTATATCTAAAATATCTTCATTTCAATTAATTAATTCCAACTTTACTCTTTATGCAAATTAAATTAGAGTTCATTCTTATTTCAGTTTCTGTCTTTTACTTTACACCAAATACAATACTGAAACTTATTTCAATCTCTCAATCTCAGTCTTTTAGTCTCTATCTCTCTTCCAAACGCTACCTTAGCGACATCACAGTTCATACATTTTAATATTTGTGTAACAAATCTTATAAATTGCTTTTACAAGTTATAGTTTATTTTTGTTTTATTTAGATATTCAATTTTTAATAATAATTTTTATTTATTTATAAATATATTATTTCCTATTTTTATCTAAAAAAATTATAAGATAGTAAATATAAATTTTTTATTTTATTCTTAATATTTAGTTTTAGTTTTATTCTTGATATTTCAATATGTTTCAGTTATACTAATTATTTGATTTGACCAAAATAAATATTTAATTTAAAACTTTCACACACACACAATACTTTTTTTTCTTTTTTTTTTGTACTTTTATTATAATCTTTATAATTTCTTTATTTTGCCAAAATTTTATATGATTTTGTTTTATATATTTTTTTATGTATTTTGATTAATAATTTTTAAGGATGTTATTATTTTATTTATTAATATTTTAAATTTTCTATAATATTTTTTTAGAACTTTATTAATAAGTTCTTCTTTATAATATTTTTTTTTGAAATTTTTTAATAGGAACATATCTTAATTTTTGTCTTTCATATTTTATATTCATTGATTTTACTGAAACTTTTTTTGTATTGTTATATATATGAAAAATGCAACTCATTTAATGTTTAACCACTTATTTTCAATTATTATTATAAAAGGATACATATGATTTTATGAGAATGATATGGTTATCTAGGAATTTACTAAGTGGTTAGAGTAGTTTCACATCACGAACCAACAAATGCTAGCAATCGAAATGATAAAAAAGATCAGCCAAATGGATATTTATTGGACTACTTGTAATTTGGGACTAAATGAGAATCTATAAAATTTTTACGGGTAGAGACCTGTCCACGTGAAATAGACTGGGATGGGACATAGGTACTTTCTTCAAGGGACCCGTTATATATATATATATATATATATATATATATATATATATATATATATATATATATATATATATATATATATATATCTTAAATTTAGTAATTCTAATTTGTGTCTCTAATTTAAACTCTTTTTTTTCTTCTAGACTCATCCTTGGTCTTAATTTTGTATCTACTCTTTCTCTAACTCACTTTCTCTACCTCTTAAGTTCGTCATTTTGTCGCTCAGTCTCGCCCTAAAATATTATATTATATTAGAAAATATTTTTATATATTTTTTTGAAATATTATTTTTTATAATGAATATATTATGAGTTGTGTTGAATTATATTGAATTGATTATTTTATGATTATTATTTTATAATTTTTTTTGTTATTTTTTCAAAAATTTTCAAAGGATATCCATAGATAATCGTGGGTATCTATATTCGCTGAAGGGATAATTAAATAGGGGGACTTGCGACGAAGATGGAGAGAGGATAGGGGATATATATATTTTTTTAAACAGGAGTGAAGGACGGAAAAAGGGGTCCGCTGTGCCCACAGGAGCATCTATTACTATATCTAACTAACAAAGAAAATTCAATTTGAGCCGATTTGAGATATTACACATGAACTTTATCTGCATTGGGTTTTAAGACAACGTACCTAATTCGGATTTAGGATCCTAACAATAGGCCTAAGTTGATCTTACTCACTTGAGTTAATATTTTGGGTCATTGCTGTAATAAATACTATACTATTAAATATGATTATATTTGGTATATATAAAAGTTAGGTATACTTATAATAGATTTTTTAATCAAACTAAAAAAATTCTAATTATCCTTTTTTTAATTTTAAATATTATTTACTATCTTAATGAAAAAGTGAATAATAATAATTACTCACATAATTAAAATAGATCATCCTAATATATACATGACACTACATATATCAAAGATTATTATATGTGATAAATTATTTCTTTATTTTTCTAAAGATAATTTATATGTAAATCAACTAATTTTTATAACATACGATCTATTGCATAATTTTTTTGCTCTTAATATGGATAAATGATGAATTTAATATATAAAATATAATTTATATTATTTAACATACGAAATAAATAATTTAAGCCATTATTTAAGACAATAAATATAATAATACAAATACCTACATATTTATTAGTATTAAAAAATATACAAATAATATAAACATGATTTTTTTTTGTAGAAAAGCAATAATAAAGGTTATTAATTAAGTTAATTACATAATAACAAATTATAAATAATTTTTTAAATAATAATCAAAAATAAAATCACAATTTTCACATACTACAAAGTTTATAAAAAAAATTTAGACAATAAATCAATTCTTAATAAATTGTACATTAGCTCTGTTAAAAAAATTAAATTATATGTTAGATATATATATATATTATAATTAATTTTTAACTCAATTTTTGATAATTGAAATTTAAATGCTGAATATTTTACACCTAACACCCTAATTCTACTCTATCAAAAATGCTCAAAACTAAATATTTTAGATATACAGATTTTCTACATGCAGAGATAGGAAGCGTACTGTCGTGGGGCTGGAGAAGTATTCTTGAAGGGTGCAAGGTAATCGAGAAAGGCTTGTTATGGAAAATAGGCTCTGGCGTTAATGTTCGCATCTTCCATGACCCCTGGCTTCCACCACCAGTGCCCCTTAATGTCTCTCAAAATGCACTCACAATCCTGCCAAATCTGCAAGTGTATTACGTTAGTGCGTTACTAAATCCTGATAGAAGTTGGAATAGAAATCTGATTGAGTCGATTTTTTCAGTTGTTATATGCAATAAAATTTTTTCAATCAAACCAACAGAGGAGGAGGATGAAGTTAATTGGTGTTGGACAAAATCTGGTATATATGAAGTTGGGTCAGGATACAAAATTGCTTATGGATTCTTTCATTCTCCTACTTCATTGAGGCCCCAGAACATACACAACAGAGTCTGGAATAGCATTTGAGAGTTTAAATTACCACATAAAATTAAGATTTTTCTATAGAAAAGTCTTCATGAAAAGCTTCCGGTGTTGCAACAAGTTCACAGCCGGTTCGCATCCACTCCTGCCACTTGTCCAAGATGAATGTTGAAGGCTGAATCAATTTCTCATGCTTTGTTCCAATGCCCCTGTCTTCAATAATATGGAGTCTAAGCTTAATAACCCCTGACCTATGGATGAGAGAAGAAGAGACCTTTTTCAATTGGTGGCAACGAGTCTTATCCTGGGCAGCGGCTCAATTCGACGGTAGACAAAAGACCCTCCTCATAGCGGCGCTGTGTTGGAACACTTGAAAAGCGAGGAATCGGTGTGTTTTTGAGAAGGTAATAAGCCTGGCACCAGAGATAGTGAAAGAAGCCAGCAATTTAGTGCGTGAACTCGTGAGTCATACTGATAGATGCTGATAATTTTTTTTTTACTCTTACTTTACTCTTTTTTAAGCTCTTAGTCATTCAGTCACAGTTGGTAATAAATGGGAATACCCAATTCTTTTATACTTCCTTATGGAAACACTTTTATTTTATATTAATAAAATAACATTTATCTTTGGGAAAAAAAAACTAATTTTGTTTTTGCTATTAATTAAAATTTAAAAAATGTGAGTTATTAATCAATTTTGAATTCAAATTTAAATTTAAATTTGTGTAAGAAAATATTTTAAATTTTTTTCACTAACCAGAATTAATTTTAAAATAAATAATTATTTTATACATCATATTATAATATATTGTAATCATTCGTTTTTTTAATGATAATTATTGCCAAATAAAATGATATAAAAATAGAGAAAAATATATTTACCAATCTAGGAATAATAATTCATTTTTCAATAGAATAAATTATATATTGAATAACAAAAGTTATTATAGTTTTTTTTTACATAAACTAATACTCAACGACAGTGTTTTGGTAATATTATTAAAAAATATTAATAAATCTAATCGCTTTTGCAATGAAATAAGTTTATAAGTTGATAAGTTTAGAAGCTTGAAAGTCATGTCATAAAATATAAAATTTTAACCGGTAATAATGTTGACCATATTGTTTGACATCATTTGAATGAATATCATACTAATAAATAAAACTGTCACAGTTAAATTTTAACAAAGGCAAATCTCCATAAGTATGCTATCATCAATGAGAATTGTTATACTTTCAAGACAAATACTATTTTCTTTCACTGTGTTTTTTAATTCAGCAGGTCGAGAACTAATCTTTCACGGATTGAAGCTCCATTTATTAACGGTCTGCCGCTAGCCAATGAGTTGTTACGTACGCAAGATAGGATTCGAAAACTCTAATACTTTAGACAAGTGAGATGACCACTCAACCAATCCAAATCAGTTAAGACAAATACTAATAATTATTTTTAATATTTTTAACATTAAAATTAATTAAACTTTAATTTTAATTATAATTTTGTAAAATATTTATATTAATAATTATTATATATATTTTTTGTTTAATCTCTTTTAATAAAAAAATTTATATATTTTTATTAATTATCCCGTACAGTATACGGGAACATATACTAGTTTAGTATAAAAAATGATAGAGTTAACTGAATATTTTTTCGTAAATTGAAGGTATTTATAATTAAAAATCTAACTAGATCTTTGACTACATATATTTTGGGAGAAATATTTTGTTAATTTTAATATTTTTTATATGAAATAGATTTAATTATAAAATTAAAAATAGTATAAGTATCAAATTAAAAAAAAGTATAAAGACCTAATTAAAAATTTGATAAAACTATAATGACTTTTAATTTTAAAGATGCAATCTTTGAGTTCAACTTGGGTGACAAAAAAAAAAGAAATTAACTTATTTTGCAGAACCATGGGTTGAAAATGCACCAATTCTATTGCCCGAATACCACGAATATTGTATGATTATTGGTTTAAAAAGATTTTTTTTCTAATCCGATTTTTAACGCTAACAAATAGTTTTCAATCAAGTTATACTTGTTACTTATTACTTATGAAAAAAAAAATTGATTAAAGTGAATAATTTTTTGAATAAAGTATTATTTTTGTTCTTAATTAATATTTGAAATAAAATTTAAAAGTATCTTTAACGTTTAAATGATTTTATTTAAGTACTTAATATTTTAAAATTATTTTAATATTATTTTATTATTAATGATCTATTAATAGAGTTGACCATAGAACAACATTGAGACAGTTAAAAATAATAGAAACTTAAATAAGATAAAAATGTTAGGAACAAAAAGATATATTATTTTTAGAAAAATTACGAAATCAAATAAAATAAGAGTGAATTTTAATAGAATAAACTACAATAAAAAAAATACAACTATGCTAAGTATATACTAATATTAACCGCTAAAATTATCCACTAAATTAAAATAGAATATACATTAAAATATAAAATACATATGAAAAATGAGTTAAACTATAAATCTATTTATATATAAATTCATAATAACTAAATTTGATATGCAAATATCATTTTTATTTGTAATTTTTTTTTAAATTATGCATTAATTCTTCTTATATTTTCATTATATATATAGTACTAATTTGAATCAAAATGAAAGCCATCGTCAAGAACAAATTAATATAAATATAAGATAAAATTAAATAAAAGTACACACAAGAATCCAAAAAACCAAGAGAAGTGAATATACTTAAAAATTAAAACTAAAAAATATATATATATAATGAACATAATATATATAGTAGCACTGCCTCTTCCCCATAACACATGCAAATCCAAGAACAAAAGAAGAACCAACCAAATCCCCAGTAAATTGGGTATCATCACTAGAAACTAGGGATGACAACAATGAATATAGGTAAATATTCGCACTATATACCCTGTCATACTTTATTCTGTATTAACTTTTATATTATATATATATATATACCAGAACAGGTAAGAGTCGATTCATCAAGATTCTAACTCTGTTTCGTCTCGAACGAAATCTTGTCACATTCAAATACAAACAGTGACTGCAAGTTTCATGGCACGAGAGCAGTGATTACCGATTGGGCACAGGAAGAAGAAGCGCCCTGCCTTCGAAAGTGTGATCTTGGTGTTGCCATCTTTGTAACTTTGGATTGGTTTGCTTGAATTGCAGCTATTGAAGTCAATTTCGCTCACTTCGTCCAGTTGGTGGAAGCTTGGGGAATACTTGAATGCTTAATTAGTTATTTGCAAACAACAAATTTGGTCATTTTGTTCCAAGAGTTAGAAAGAATTGTAATATTTTGGTATATAGGTTGTTATGTCTAGCTCTAAGTATGTATCATAAATTCATAATATGAGCTAGTCATGTTATATATATACCAAAAATTAATATAATATATATTGAAATATAAATAGTATCAAACGATTAGTCTAACCTCTTTAAATTTGACTTGTTTAAGTTTGTAGGTTATACCTGTGAATCTGTTTATTTTTTGTTTGTTTATGAGTTTTAATTTTTAAGTTTAGATGTTTAGGACCATTCCTACAAGTTAAACAGGTTGATTCATTTATTTTTTTTTAAATGTATTAGATAAAAAAGAAAATCTAATTTTAGACAAAAAAAAATGTTTTGACAAAAAAATGCTACTTTTTTTTTTGTCAAAAACTTTATAGAAACAAAGTTCTTTTAGTGGTTCAGGTCGTATTTTTGGATTAGATTAGGGGGAATATTAAAAAAAAAATACTAATTTTTTTTAAATACAAAAAAGATTTAAACGGATTGTCTATTTAATCTGTAGTCTAATCCGTTTAACTTGTTATTTTTTTGTGCTAATCAGATTTAATTTGTTTAGTTCTAATAATTTTAAATTAGTCTAATTTTAAAAACAAAAATATACTTATTTAAATGGATAAATGGGCTAATTCTACTGCTCTAAACTATTTGGACAATCCTAATAAATATATATATACACCAAAAATTTATAGAATATATGAATAATACACGTGTATATGAAATATTTTTGTTAAATATTACAAGCGCATTTATACATAATATTTTTGCCTTTTAAAAATTATAGTTCTCTAATTATCTGTTTGCAAGAGAAAAATAAAGTTAAGCAAACATTTTTTGGAACATTTAATTTACAGACGTTAAACTTAACCTAACAGTGAAAAATGAAAATTTGGCTATCAAAATAAGAATCATAATGCAAACTTGATTGGATGTCATTCAATTGTTAGAAAATATTTTTTAATAAAAATAATATATTTTATTTTTTGGTGTGTTTGACAAAAATTTAATAATAAAGGTAAAAACATTAGATTTTTTTTAAAGTTATAATTTACATTTTTTAAAGATTTTTTTACTTAAAAAAATGTTCTTAACATAATAAATAAATAAAAAATATTTTTATATTATTGTATTTAAATATAATTATTAGATAAAAATATATTTTTATATTAGATATCTAATTATAAAATTATTTTTATTTTTTAAAAAAAATCTTTTAAAAAATCACTTGAAAAAAATAACCTTATCGTAAAAATTTATCCAAACAAATCCTAAAATAAAATTAAAGAAGTATAAAATGTAGAAGAAAGGAGACTCACTTAGAGTATCACCAACTTTGAATTCTTTCCCTGTAGCCCATTTGGTGTAATCAACTTCAAGGGTCCATCCGGAGGCATCTCCAACAGTGTAATCTGTTGCAAAAACAGTTGGAGAAGCCAACAACAAAATCAAGAATGAAGAAGCAACTAATGCTATAGCTTTATTCATGTTTTTATGAAGAAATTTTGTTCTCTCTCACAACAATAATCAAGAAAATTCTTCAAAGGAATATATATATATATATAGCAATGAGAAGCTTTGCAAGCTATGCTACTATTAAAGAATAATTATTAAAAAGAGATAAGTGTAAATCTATAATAGTGATTTGATTCTCATAATATCTTGACTAAATTCTTTAATTGGTTTGTTGATAAATAAAATATTTAATTGACTACATTTTCATTTATATATATGATTGATTCTATCCTTAAATATAAAATAGGAAATCAAATTGAATATTCGAAATGTAAACTCCGTAAAATTAGTAAATAATTAGTCAATAAATTGAATTTTAATTAGAAAAATTAAAAATGCAAAACTAATATCAAAATAGGATAGAGTTCGTCAAAACGAGAATTTTGATACCAATTTCAAAAAATTTGGCCCAAAATTGAGTTGAACGGGTCGAACCGGACGAACCGAGCCCAAAATGGGCCTAAAGCCCAATTCAGCCCAATAGCTTTTAAGGGACACAGCTTCCCTTTCTCATTTCCATTTCACGTTACAGAATTTGGGGAAGGGGAAGAACAATTCATACTTCCAAACCCTTGGTCAAAAATTCAATCCATCATAACTTCTTGCTCCGAGCTCCGATCGTCGCACCGTTTGCGGCCACGCGATCATGGCGTCGAGTTCTACATTTTTATCGGATCAATTTCACCAGTAAATTTTATTTTCATTCCAGAATCTCTATTCCCTTTCTATTCTTGGATTTGAAACTCTAACCCAATTTGGTATTCTAGGTTCGATCTAGCTTGCGGGGGTTGTTGGGTTTGCGTTGCTACGCGTATGGGTGAGGTAAGAATGTCTTAAACCTTAACTCAATTTTAATTTCATTAGGTAAAATCTGAATTTGGAGTATATATGTGTATTAGGTGTGAATTAAGTTTATATACATGCTTTGGAATTGAAAAGTGAACATTTGGAGGCTGTGATTGAAGCTTGGTTTGTGGCTGGTTTCGTTGAGCGTTGGGGGCTGTATTCTAGCTTGTGAGGCTGCCCTGGATTGAATAAAGTGATCGGCCAAGGTATGGTTTATGTTTCGCGCGTTTAACATTTAAGGTGTTGTGAAAACTTAGGCTAGAAGAACCATAGGATAAGTTGAATTGATTATGTGCATTAAATGATTAGCCTTGTGAAGTTGTTGGATAAAGTTATGGTTGAACTTGTATTGGAATTGAATGAGTAATAAAGGGTTGATTTATGTGTTGGAAGGATAACAAATGTGAAGTATTGATATATAATAATGAAAGGTTGTTTATATAAGTGATATATATTGATGTGTGTTTGTGAGTTGTTGAAGTAAAGAGTATGTATTCTTGTGATTGAGCTAGTATTGGGAGGTACGAGCAAGAGTTGTTATTGTTGAACATGTGTGTTTGAGATTATTAGTGAAGGATTGATATGTTAAAAAAAGCAGATTTTATGGGTAGGAAATGTGAGTTTGGCAAAAATAAGGTTTGGGGTATTTTTGGAAAAATGTGAATTTTGACAAACTTTGGCAGTCCATATCTTGCTCTATAAATTTTGAATAAAGATGAGGTTTGTTTTAAATTAACGAGGGTTTAACAGGCTTGAAATCGATATAAAGTTTGTGGAAAACTAAATTTTGTAGAGGAAGTTATGGACGACGGAAAATTGGTGCGAAAAACTGAATTTTTGTAACTTGCAGCAGAACCAGGTTTTCTGGTGTATGCCCACGCACAGGTATGTGCGCACGCACCCAACAAAGGCAAAATTCAACTTGTGCATACGCACACCTAGCATTTTTCATAAAGTGTGCGTACGCACACTTTTGTGCGCACGCACACGCTAGGATGAGCCTTCTGTTGGTGGCGCTAGCACAGCTGAGGCGTAGGCACACTAAGGGATGTGTGCACGCGCACGTATTTGTGCGTATGCACATATACTGCTTTCTTGTTGAGCTGTGCGCACGCACAGGTGTGTGTATACGCACACGCCCTGTTTTCTAGCACTTATGTTTTTCTGTTTTAAACATGATTATGAACCCTAAACCTCCTATTTTTGTCTTGTTAATCTTAGATCCTACTAGTAAGTTTGGTAGATAGCAGAAGTTAGGAATTTAAGGTAACTTGGAAGTGAAGAAAGAGGTAAATATGATGAAAAGTGTGAAAAGGGAAGTGGTTAATGAATGAAGTTAATATGCCATGGTTTTGATGAATGGTTATATAATGATTATAAATATGAAATGGCTTATGAATGATATCTGAGATACGAGTTTTTTTGGGTAACAGAACCGTGGCTCGCCACCACGTGTTCTAGGTTGAATCTCGATACTCTATTGACCTTACGTCGTAAGGGTGACCGGGCACGTATAAATTTTCGGGTATGGATAGCCCCCAGTGAGTGATTTGAATGTTATATGAATGTGAAATCTATGCATAGACTCATGGGAATGCGCAACGGGGGACAGTCTAAGGTTTTCGGACTTGTCGAGTTGGCTGGATAACCGACAGATGAGCCTCATCAGCCATAGGACAGGCATGCATCATGTGCATTTGTTTGTGTGATTGCTATGCGTTATTTGGGATTGCCTAATTGAACATATATGTCCTGTTACCTGCTATTCTTGCTATTTTCACTATCTACTTATTACTTGTGCGTGAATTTGTTTGGTTGCTTGTCTCTGCTGAATTTATAGAAGACGGAGGGACGGAGGAATGGTGAATTGGTTGAGTGTTAGGTGTTAGGTTTAAGGTAAGTGATTATTGTGTACTTAGAACACCTACCCTTATTTATGGTTTTTACTTAGAAATTAAGTTCTGTAATTGTGATAACGGAGTTCTAGGATTGCCTCTGGCCTTCCCAGGACCTTATTTATTATACGCGTGGCACCTTTACCATGCTAAGAACCTCCGGTTCTCCTCCCATACTCTGTTGTTGTTTTCAGATGCAGGTCGAGAGGCTCCTCGCTAGGCGTCTGGATTTCCTGAAGCGGAGTAGTCTGGGATATTTTGGGTTTTCTATTTATTTATATATGTATATATGTACTTAGCTTGCTCTCCAAGAAAGTTGTCTATTTTGTTCCTCTTAGAGGTTATAGGAGAGTTAAGATTTTGTTTCTGTATTTTTGGGCATTTTGTTTCTGACTATGCTTCTGGGCATACTCTAGGTGTCTATACATGCTATTTAGGGTATCTAACTGATATAATTGGCATGAATGCTCATGAGCATGCATTTGGAATTGTGAAATACTAGAATCGCGATATTGAGACTGATCACCTTGATATCACTTGTTTGGTGTGAACAGGAACCAAATGGCGTCTCGTGGGCGCGGTCGTGAGCATAATCGAGGTCGAGGACGGAGAACTAATGAGGTGGCCATACCGGTAGGTAGTTTGACCGATATCATGACCACAATAACGAGTGTTGTTGCTGCCATTGGAGTTGTTGCTGCTGCGACCATCCGAGTGATGGATGGGATGGAACCACAAGCTGGAACTGGCAATGATGGTGATAATGAATATGAAGGTGGACATAATGTTCTGAATACAGGGGTCCCAGTGGGTTATCCGGAGCAAGTTAACACGGGTCAGGAAACGGGAGAAAGCTCAAGGAGGACTGAGGTAGCAAGGAATCGACGGGAACCCTTCACAAAGAAAAAGGGACCTATTACACCTAAGAGCCAAAATTTCAAAAAGAAACGCCTTGTCGCTTCACATTCCCAGCGCCGGAACAATGACCGAAGGAACGATAACCGTTCGGATCCGAATTTAAAAGGGCAAACTAGTGCTCAACCGGATGACTTAAGGTGCTCAAGATGCAAGAAGCACCATCCAAGCAGACTGTGCAGAGCCGGATTAGGCGTATGTTACAAGTGCGGGAGACCAGGGCATATGTCTTGGAATTGTTCAAAGAGAATGCCGAAATGCAACTGAATCCGATTTTCAGACCCAAGGTAATTATGAACCAGCAGTTGAATTTTTAACTTCCTTGCATACCATTGATATGTAATATTCGTTCGTAACGCATGACAAGTTTCAGTAATCATGAGATCCAAGTCGATGAATAGTCAAAAACTATTGGTTGTTGAAACGGAGTGACACTTAGCTAACTTAGAGGAGTGGTTAGGCTTTTGAAGGTTAAGGATTAAGTGACATAGTGGAAGCAGGTCAGACCATATCTAAGGAATCAGGAGTGTTGAGGGTTACGCGGAGTGATTGTTTGGAATCCAGTGACGGTGAAACTTTGAGGAAGAGGAATAGAGAGAACACAACCTTTAGCTGTTAATTGTTAAGAGGCAAGTGAAGATAAAACCAAATCCCTATATGAGAGAGTTTCTAAGGCAATTCTTAAAGGTGTGTCAGAACTTCCATTTCAGAGAGAAAGCGAGTTTGCGATAGGCTTAGTACCGGAAGCCGGATTGACTTCAATCGCACCACAAGCAAAAACATTATTATAATCGGTAGAATTTAGGATAGAGTGGAAGGGAGTACTAGAAGAGGAAATCATCTAACTAACTATTTCTTTGTGGGAAGCGCCGGTTATGCCGGAGAAGAAGAAAGAGAACGGCAGGTAGCCTTATGCAGAGAGAGTGTACTAACGAACCTTCGCGACTCAATCTAATCCTTCTTTTGAAATCTACATTGACATTCTATCCGGAGTTCTTCCTAAATGGCTTGACTACCTTTCTAACTTTACTCCTTATGCGCATGAATTTTGTTTCTTCAGGATGACTCTGAGCTTGTCTTGGTATAAACGCGTAATCATTGAATCTTGTATGCTCGCTATGACTAGAGTTGCCTTATTCGCAAACCATGTTCTTCAGAATCAGCTGAGACTTCTTTGACTTTGTACGCTCTGTTTTTTCTACCAGAGGTCTTTAATTTGAACTCTTTTCTTGAGATGCATCTAGGTTCCTTTCCTTGTGCATTTCATCATTTCGGTATAATCCTAGTTAACCATATACAAGATTTTCTTTTTGACTTACTACGAACACTGTTTGAAATGCTCATTCATTTTTTGAGCTTAATGTCCTTTTGAAAATTAACTTGAGTCCATATTAGTATTACGTATAAACTATAGCTGCAACTGCTGAGATGTTGATTCCTTAAGAGCAAGACTTTTGGGCACGAAAGGTAAAGCATGTAAGCGTGCACCGTCAAAAAGAGTTTTGGAGCTTTAAATTCTTGCCGACAACAAAGCCTATGATTAGCTTAACGCGCTAGAAATACACCGGTTACATGGATACCCGAATATGAAGAGATCTTTCGAACTCCAAGAGAAAGATTAACCCCAAATCCAGTAATCAGGATGCTTGAACTTATTTAACAACTCGAAATTAGTGCGATACATTATCAGAGGGGTTTAGGATACGTGTAAATACAACATCTTGAAATGGTAACGGACGCCCTGAGTAAGAAGTTTCTGGAAAAATGCTTGGATATAAATTTCGGAGGAAGGAAGGCTAGGTAAGTTGGAACTTTAAATTGGATATCAAGGGTATAGCTAAAGGAGTCAAACTAAATCTATTGCGGTCTTAAAACGTAGCAAAGACGAAATGCAGAAAGCGTAAGAAGACAATAAAGATCTACCGAGGATGTCGAAGTCTGGTAAACAAAAGGAAAACTAAGAAGAGATTTATATGCCTAATGCCGAAATAGAGATCGTAGAATCAAGGACTTAAGAAGTGCAATAACGGTGATAAGGAGCTACTAAGAGTGCTGAAGCCGGTTGAATCAAGAAGATACCATGAAAGGGTTGTGTCGAGATCGGGAGTTGCAACGAGAAACTGTTGTCCGAAGCTTACCAGAAAGGATTTTCGAAGTTACCTTGAGATTTCTAAAAATATATCGCGAATCCAAGAAGATATTTTGAACCGCCAGAAGTGAAGAACGAAGTGACAATCTATGTGAATTACATGTTCGACGCATGAGAAAGAAAAGAGAGACCACCAGAAGTCGTGCAAAGGGCTACAACCATTAAAGGTTCTACATTAAAGGTAAAAGAGAATAGCCATCGATTTCATAGTAGGTTGCTGAGGACTAGGACAAAAGGTGATACTGTTAGGGAATCGTGGGCCAAGTGACCAAGTCCACTTTGCTTATCGGAGCAAACTACTTATTGGGGATATCAACGAGACTATACATCAAGGAGAAGGTGAGACTCCACAATACGCTAAACACCTCTGAATTAATTGGAAATTGGAACAACGAACGTCTTAATTCTTGAGTTTGATAGCCGAGACAACAAAGAAAAAGTTACACAAATTTGAGTTAAGATTCTCATTATGGAAGCCGACAAAGGAGGTAGGCAGATCGAAGAAGAAGACTTCTCAAGTTGGAAGGTAGAAGATACCTATTTCTGAATATTACTTCAACGAGCTAGAATCGGATGAGCAATCAAGAACTAAGAAGTTGAACCCCGCTAAGTTGGTCTATTTCAATTTTGGGAGAATATTGATGATCAGTGGCACACCAAATAGTTTTTCTTCCGTACCTTTCGAACTTATTCAACGTACACTCCACACTTCGTAACTTCTGAAACACACTTCTAGAACAAATTCATGTCTTACCACCGAAGCCAGTTTAAAAGAAAGAAGATGGACGTTGCGAGTAACATGGTCAGCTTCAAGAAACCCTGAATATGCCGAAGGACTACCCACACCTCTTTTCAGATATCTGAATATGAATTTTGAGGGCAAAATTCCTAATTAGGTGGGTAGAATGTAAACCCCGTAAAATTAGTAAATAATTAGTCAATAAATTGAATTTTAATTAGGAAAATTAAAAATGAAAAACTAATATCAAAATAGGATAGAGTTCGTCAAAACGAGAATTTTGATACCAATTTCAAAGAATTTGGCCCAAGATTGGGCCAAACTGGACGAACCGGGCCCAAAACGGGCCCAAGGCCCAATTCAGCCCAATAGCTTTTAAGGGACACAGCTTCCCTTCCTTTCTCATTTTCATTTCACGTTATAGAATTTGGGGAAAAGGAAGAACAATTCATACTTCCAAACCCTTGGTCAAAAATTCAATCCACCATAACTTCTTGCTCCGAACTCTGATCGTCGCACCGTTTGTGGCCACGCGATCACCGCGTCGAGCTCTACATTTCTATCGGATCAATTTCATCGGTAAATTATATTTTCGTTCCATAATCTCTATTCCCTTTCTATTCTTGGATTTGAAATCCTATGGTGAGATTCTTCCCAATTTGGTGTTCTAGGTTCGATCTAGCTTGCGGGAGTTGTTGGGTTTGAGTTGCTACACGTATGGGTGAGGTAAGAATGCCCTAAACCTTAACTCAATTTTAATTTCATTAGGTAAAATCTGAATTTGGAGTATATATGTGTATTAGGTGTGAATTAAGTCCATATACATGCTTTGGAATTGAAAAGTGAACATTTGGAGGCTTAGTGGTGATTGAAGCTTGGTTTGTGGCTGGTTTCGTTGAGCGTTGGGGGCTGTATTCTAGCTTGTGAGGCTGCCTTGGATTGAATAAAGTGATCGGCCAAGGTATGGTTTAGGTTTCGCGCGTTTAACATTTAAGGTGTTGTGAAAACTTAGGCTAGAAGAACCATATGATAAGTTGAATTGATTATGTGCATTAAATGATTAGCCTTGTGAAGTTGTTGGATAAAGTTATGGTTGAACTTGTATTGGAATTGAATGAGTAATAAAGGGTTGATTTATGTGTTGGAAGGATAACAAATGTGAAGTATTGATATATAATAATGAAAGGTTGTTTATATAAGTGATATATATTGATGTGTGTTTGTGAGTTGTTGAAGTAAAGAGTATGTATTCTTGTGATTGAGCTAGTATTGGGAGGTATGAGCAAGAGTTGTTACTATTGAACATGTGTGTTTGAGATTATTAGTGAAGGATTGATATGTTAATAAAAGGCAGATTTTATGGGTAGGAAATGTTAGTTTGGCAAAAATAAGGTTTGGGGTATTTTTGGTAAAATGTGAATTTTGACAAACTTTAGCAGTCCATATCTTGCTCTACAAATTTTGAATAAAGATGAGATTTGTTTTAAATTAACGAGGGTTTAACAGGCTTGAAATCGATATAAAGTTTGTGGAAAACTAAATTTTGTAGAGGAAGTTATGGACGACGAAAAATTGGTGCAAAAAACTGAATTTTTGTAACTTGCAGCAGAACCAGGTTTTCTGGTGTATGCCCACGCACAGGTATGTGCGCACGCACCCAAAAAAGGCAAAATTCAACTTGTGTGTACGCACGCCTCTGTGCGCACGCACACCTAGCATTTTTCATAAAGTATGCGTACGCACACTTCTCTGCGCACGCACACGCTAGGATGAGCCTTCTGTTGGTGGCGCTAGCACAGCTGAGGCACAGGCACACTAAGGGATGTGTGCGCGCGCACGTATTCGTGCGTACGCAAACACTGCTTTCTTGTTGAGCTGTGCGCACGCACAGGTGTGTGCATACGCACACGCCCTATTTTCCAGCACTTATGTTTTTCTATTTTAAACATGATTATGGACCCTAAACCTCCTATTTTTGTCTTGTTAATCTTAGATCCTACTAATAAGTTTGGTAGATAGCAGAAGTTAGGAATTTAAGTTAACTTGGAAGTGAAGAAAGAGGTAAATATGATGAAAAGTGTGAAAAGGGAAGTGGTTAATGAATGAAGTTAATATGCCATGGTTTTGATGAATGGTTATATAATGATTATAAATATGAAATGGCTTATGAATGATATCTGAGATACGAGTTTCCCTGGGTAACAGAACCGTGGCTCACCACCACGTGTTCCAGGTTGAATCTCGATACTCTATTGACCCTACGTCGTAAGGGTGACCGGGCACGTATAAATTTCCGGGTATGGATAGCCCCCAGTGAGTGATTTGAATGTTATATGAATGTGAAATCTATGCATAGACTCATGGGGATGCGCGACGGGGGACAGTCTAAGGTTTTCGGACTTGTCGGGTTGGCTGGATAACCGACAGATGAGCCTCATCAGCCATAGGACAGGCATGCATCATGTGCATTTGTTTGTGTGATTGCTATGCGTTATTTGGGATTGCCTAATTGAACATATATGTCCTGTTACCTGCTATTCTTGCTTTTTGCACTATCTGCTTATTACTTGTGCGTGAATTTCTTTGGTTGCTTGTCTCTGGTGAATTTATGGAAGACGGAGGGACGGAGGAATGGTGAATTGGTTGAGTGTTAGGTGTTAGGTTTAAGGTAAGTGATTATAGTGTACTTAGAACACCTACCCTTATTTATGGCTTTTACTTAGAAATTAAGTTCTGTAATTGTGATAACGGAGTTCTAGGATTGCCTCTGGCATTCCCAGGACCTTATTTATTATATGTGTGGCATCTTTACCATGCTAAGAACCTCCGGTTCTCATCCCATACTGTGTTGTTGTTTTCAGATGCAGGTCGAGAGGCTCCTCGCTAGGCGTCTGGATTTTTTGAAGCGGAGTAGTCTGGGATATTTTGGGTTTTCTGTTTATTTATATATGTATATATGTACTTAGCTTGCTCTCCAAGAAAGTTGTCTATTTTGTTCCTCTTAGAGGTTATAGGAGAGTTAGGATTTTGTTTCTGTATTTTTGGGTATTTTGGGATATATTCTCCGGCCAACCTTGGCTTCGCAGGTTGAGTCAGGAGCTAATTTCACTGTATTCTTGGTACTCTTGTTACTCTTTCGTCTACTCTTATCTTGAACCTTTAGCTTTCTTAGCACGCCAATAATTCATTTCCTCGAGCGATGCCCTTTTTATTTTTCGAAATTTGTTTACCCATTTTCCAAGACTCCTAGTATATTTTATCATTTGTTATATAATATTATATATTTTATTTTAGAGGTCGTAGCGCCTTGCTGCCTCTGTGTTACATCCTAGATGTAAGGCTCTGTGTGGTAGGGTGTTACACGAAACAAATGGGTCAAGCCATTATGCTTTTTGTTTAACCTTATTTATTCAAGTTTCTATTTCATCAATTAATAATTCTGAATATATCTCAATTACATCTCCTATTGATTCATTCTACAAATAAAATTCTTATTTGATTTTCTTTTTCATTGCCAAGTTGATTCTTTTTATAAATTAAGAAAAAGTATGAAAAGATAATGATATTAGTGTACAATGTGTATAATAGAGATAAAAAAGAAATTTGATTCAAATGATAATTAAGTTAATTAATTTTTAATAATTTTTAATTTTAAATTAAGAAAAATAAGGATTTGCAACCGCGATAGTTACATATACTCCAAACCCTCCTTTCCGCATGTGACGTGACTTCTTCAGGTACCTTCTTCTCCTACAGTCTTTTCCCTTCTCACCAGTGAAAGCTCTGCCAGCAACATTAACCGTCGCCATCCAGAGGACCGATCAACGCCGTACTACGCCCTGCGAACATACAAGTCGCACACTTACGAGTCGCGCACTGTGTGTCATTTGGGCAGCTTCCCAACATGCGGCCGTGCGGCCCCCTCCCGCAGCCAGGGATTCGTTTTCATCAGCCAGAGAGTTCACTGTGATTCAACGTGCGGTCGTGCGGCCCCCTTCGCAGATCCATCTGCAGCCGCACCCATGATTTCCAAATAAGGAAAGCCAACGTAGAATCCAAATCATTATTGGTAGTATATCTACAAAGTGTCAAGTGTTAAAAATTATACCAAGAGTAAGCTTAAAACTTCATCTTCCATGGTCAATTAACTAACTCATCTTCAAATTTTTAACCCAAGTTCAAAAAAAAAAAAAAAGAAACTATTCACTATTCTTTTTTTTTCTTTTCTACTTCTTTTCCTTAGTTGTTTCATGCCTTGACTTCACTTCACTTCTTCTCAAGTTTCTACCATCCCAACAATAATTTTGACATTTTAATTCCAAAAAATATCAAATATGTTGGATGGTCAATTTACTGTGTATGCAGATGGTTATTTTAATTCTTAATTGGATGATTATTTTATTCGACTCGATTTAACTATATACAATTAACAAATGCTGGATAGTCATTTCACTAGATAGTCATATGATTATTTTAATAACTACATGGATGGTTGTTTGATGGCCGGTGAGAGAGCTTCTAACGCCGGAGAGGTGGGATGATTGATGAGAGTAGGATAGCTGACGGTTGGAGGGGAACGAAGTGGGTGTTTTAGTAATTTTTTTTGGTAAATTAGGGTTGAGACTTGAGATGGTTAATTTTTAGGATAAGTACGATTTTGGTCCCCAACGTAGAGGCTGGAAATTTATTTCGTCCCCGGCCTTTTTTTTGCTACAAAATGGTCCCTAAGGTTTCAGTTTGTTTTAAAATCGTCCTTCGGACGAAAATACCCTCCCCTCCCATCTTCTTCTTCAACACCCCTCTTCTTCCTCAACATTAACGGAAGCAGAAGCAGATGCACAAACGCATAAAAAAAAGGCAACAATGATCAGCAGAACAACAACAACAATTATCATCATGGTCATCATCATCATCATCATCATCATCAGAACCATCAACAAAATTGAAAATCAAAAGAACCATCAACCAAAAACAGAACATCAAGTAGAAGCTGAAGAACAGCAGAAGTAATTTTCAGCAATTCAATAACAGAAGCTCAATAACAACAACAATTCAGCAGCAATTTTCAGCAATTCAATACCCTAAAATCAACTAACAGAAAATTAAAATCCAGCTAAACTAATCCAGAATCAAATCAAGCATCTAACACTAACCAAAAACAGAAATTGAAAGCAAAATGATAACTGGATTATGAAAATAGAAAACAGAAAAGAGGGGACAGGGAAGGCAGTGGTGGAGCGCCGGTGGTCTGGGCATGACAGGAAGGGGCTGGAGGGAGGGTAACGGGCGGCGGTGAGCTCTGATTCCTTCTGTGACAGGGATTGAGGGAGGGGAAGCAGGGAGGCTCGCTGGTGGCGGTGAAGCAGGGGAGGCTCGCCGGCGGTGAGGCAGCGGGAAGAAGAAGAAGAAAAAGCAGCGGGCGGCGGGCGGCGGTGCGGCGGCATGGCGTCCCTCTTCTCTCCCCCCTCCACCCTCCCCCCTTTCTCGGCCCCCCTTTCTTTCTTTCTCTCCCCACCCACCCCGCTTCTCTGTATCCCCATTTCTTTCTTTTTTTTATTTTATATTTATTTTATTTTAAAATTTTTTTAATGAGGGGTAATTTGTAATAAAAAAATAAAGAAGGGCGGCGGTGCGGCGGCGGGAAGAAGAAGAAGAAGCAGCGGGCGGCAGGCAGCGGTGCGGCGGCATGGCATCGAAGAAGAAGAAGAAGCAGCGGGCGACGGGCGGCGGTGCGGCGGCGGGAAGAAGAAGCGGGCGGCGGGCGGCGGTGCGGCGGCGTGGCATCCCTCTTCTCTGCCCCCTCCACCCTCCCCCTTTTCTCGCCCCCTTTCTTTCTTTCTCTCCCCACCCACCCCGCTTCTCTGTATCCCCCTTTCTTTCTTTTTTTATTTTATATTTATTTTATTTTAAAATTTTTTTAATGAGGGGGTAATTTGGTAATAAAAAAAATAAAATTAGTAAAAAGGACAATTTTAAAACAAACTGAAATCTTGGGGACCATTTTGTAGCGAAAAAAAGGCCGAGGACGAAACAAATTTTCGACCTCTACGTTAGGGACCAAAATCGTACATATCCCTTAGTTTTTTGAAATAAATGTTTAGATTTCTTTTTTTTCTTGTATTGGACCAAATTTAAAGTCCATTATACACATTATCAAGATTTTTCATTGTCTCCCTAACAGAATTCATTAAATAAACTTCTAATGAATTCTATTATCTTTTTTCAAATAATCTTGTATATGGATAATTCATTCTTTAAATGAATACATATGCAGTCATTGTCAATATAGAAAAGAATCATCATTACATAAGATATGTATGTATGTGTGTATCACAAACTTTATATTAGTATCTCAATTGGAATAGCTGTATTTGAAAATAATCAATTAAATATCTTTAATTGAATAACTATTTTCTTATCATTGGGTATTTCCATTATTTATTGTATTGGTTGTCCACAATGGAGTTTTTGTATTCATTTCCACAATAAATGAATATATTACTACTTTTGCCATAAACAAAAAATTATTTAGGTGTGTTTAAGGTTCAAGATTAAGATTTAAGATGTAAGATTTAAGATAAATTATCGCTGAATTCATTATCCTGAGACTTATTGAATGATTTGAGAGTAATTTTTTTTGTGTTATTTTTTAAATAAGTGATTTCAAAAGCAAGTAATTTGCCTCTAAATTCATTATAAGTCATTTGACAGTGCCACTGCTTTTATCTATGACTATGGCTTTTGTTTTCTACTCTTTCGTGAGACTTCTCAGTATTTTCCTCACTAGCACAGGTTCAGGTTGGGTAATCTCCATAGCATCTAAGTCATTGATGATGACAGTGAATCTTTCGAACATTTCGTCAATAGATTCTCCTTCTTTCATAGAGAACATTTCGTACTCTTTGCACAGTATGTCTATTCTGGTTTGTTTTACTTGAGCAGTGCCTTTGTGTGTGACTTGGAGTTTGTCCCATATTTCCTTTGCCATTTTGCATCTTGATACTTTTTAGTATTCTTTGAAACTGATTACACAGTTGAGCATGTTGATAGTTTTGGCTTTGAGCTCTATCTTCCTCATCATTCCATTCGACCTCAGCCTTGGGAACAACTACACTATCAGCTCCTGTATTGGTTGGAACTTGGGGACCGTTCAATATGATCTTCCATATGTTGTAATCTACTGATTGAACAAAGATCTTCATTCTCTCCTTCTAATAGCTGTAATTCTTTCCATTGAAGAACGGAGGTCTGTTGTTGGATTGTCCTTCTGTCAAAGTATAGACCACCACATTGGAATCATTGTTGTTTGCCATCATAATCTTTCCTCCAAGCTGCAAAGCTTGATCTCTTTGAGACCAAGCTCAGATATCAATTGATGGTTATCAGTGATTAAGAGAGGGGGGTTGAATCTTAGCCTCCTTTTCTTCAGAATATTACTTTTGCCTTTTCAATGGAACTTAGGAGATATTTTTGTTTTTGTCTCGTATTGAGTTGAGAAACACTTTCTTTTTGTCTTCTAAATAACAGAAACAAAAAAAGAGTAGAGAAGAAGGAGTGATACCCAGATGTATCCTAGTTCAGCTACCTAGTGCAATGTAGCCTACATCTAGTCTCCATCACAATTATGATGGAATTTCACTAACTTTTTCACAAGATTACAAACACCAATTTTTTCCTAGGATCTACCCAATCCTATCTGGGACAAATCCAGATTCTAACTCAATCTGAATTTGACTAGGACTCAACTTAGCTTTCAACAGCCAAGTGCTAACCCAACTTGCAAGGAAATTCCCACAGGATCATGAAACAAAACATAAAGATGTACAAATCTGAAACATCTTATAGCTTTTTCTCCAAGTTTAACTCACTATCTTTTACCTCTCATTGACTTTTTCTTACAAATCTCACCATGTTTATCTTTTTCAATGAGACTCAGACAGACAAAATTGAGAAAAAGAAATACAACGTGAACACCATGAAGGAGAAGAACTCAACCAGTTTAGGTAGCTATGAGAACTGAATTCTGTGCTTTGTTCTTACTCTCTTACCTTCGACCCTTGGCCGTTCACCCTTATTATAGAAGAGTGAAGCTTCCAAGGTTGAAGCAAGCTTCAAGACCCATATTGTCTTCTTCTCCTTCATCAGAGCTTGCAGCGACTTTGTCAATGATGAGAGAGAGATCCGAATTTGTTGCATGCAACTTACCCCTTCTCTCTCATCCTTTTTCTTCAAATTTATTCAATCTTGACCATAGAGCTTTGTTTGGCCCCAAGTTTATATTTAGACCGTGGATCTTCTACTGTCTGGATTTGACTTTGATTTCTCCATGGTTGCTTGATTTGTGCTTGAGACTTTGTGATTTTCTTCTTGATTCTTTGGTGTAGCACAAATGAGGGAAGATATCTTTTGATGTGCTCTGACCAAAATGAGACTGGCTTCTTAGTTGTAGCCCAACTTCTTGCTTGGATTAGGAAACAAGCTTTTTGTCTTTCACCATTACCTAGCTTCAATGCTTTCCATTTCCTTCTTTCTTCTTTGTTGAGTGAGTGACGTGATCGAAGAGAAGGAGAGAGGAGAGAGAAGAGAGAATTTGGTTTTCGGTGGAAACTAAGTAGAATTAAAGTGAATTGAACTTGGATTTCAAGTTTCTTAGAATGTGGGTGTTGGTGACTTGATTAAAGTGTAATGAATTCTGAATGTGATCACCAAATGGACTTGTATTGGGCCAACACATTCTTGTTTCATTTTCTTAATTCATGTCGGCTTGTTTATTTGTTTCATGGGTCCTAGATGATTAATTATTTTTGGTTCAATTACTCTGCAGGTCCTTATAGTTTCACCAAAATTTCAATTAGGTCCCTATACTTTTTTTCTTTTCAATTGGGTCCCTTTACATTTTTTTTCAATTTAGTCCCTATTTACGTTAAACGTAAAAAAAATATTAGTAAATTGTAAAATTACTTGTATACCCTTAGGGACCCAATTGAAAAGAAAAAAAAATTATAGAGACCTAATTAAAAATTCGGTGAAACTATAAATATTCAATGAAAACTATTCATATAATCTTTTTTATTTTGTTACTGTTATTTTTTTTGCTTATTTATATACAAATTGTATAAAAAATCCCTTTTATCTGTTTGTAGCTTCTTTTTATATCATACGACAGTAGCAGCCAAAATTTTAATCTCAGTATTGAACATAACGGCATAACTTTATTAGCCATATTAGGAATTTATAGGATCACTTCTCAAATCTCAACACAGTTCAATAACTACAACATTTAATCAATGGATCGGTTTTCACCCACAATAGTTCAAATTTTTGTTAAACAAATAGATATAACATACTCAATCAACTAAAAAAGAAGAAATTATCTCTATATATTTGAATAATAAGTATAATCTACTACACTACAACAAATTTAAACAATAATGATTTAAAAAACCAAACATGATTTACTTATACAATTCGAACAATTTCAAAACAGAACACTTATACTGATTATCTAGGTAGAATATTTGATGTTGGCTCTTCTTTGATCTTTCTTCCAACTGAAAATGCAGGATGATTAGGAATAGAAAGTGTCATTGTCTCACATGCTAGCATAACAACTACTGTGTCTATCTTCTTGTACACACAATAAACTAGTATGTAACCTTAGATTTTCAAAGCCAACTAAGCTCTCAATTCACATCTATAATCTGATTATACTACAAACTCTACAAGAACATAAAATTCTCCTTCTTTTCCTCCTAAATCCATCTGAACTCTGAAGCATTCATCTTTCATATTCATATTCAAATAATAAAATCTGACCATTCAGAGATGAAGGAAGCATGGTCCATTGACTCCCCGAGGACATCGTCATGCTTAGAATGCTTCTCTTTCCCACCCACCAAACTCCCTGAGTTCCCAACTGCGGTAGTCCGTAGTGGCACGTCAATTAAAACAACGCTCTCGACACCAATCTTATCACCTTCACCAATTCTTACATTGCCGAGAATTGTGACACCGGCACCAATCAGCACACCATCACCAATCTTGGGGTTCCTGTCCCCACCAATCTTACCAGTACCATCGAGGGTCACATGGTGCAGAATGGAGACATTGTTGCCAATCACTGCAGTCTCTCCAACCACCAAATTTAAACACAAGCAGAAAACTGGAATATAAATATATATACCAAATTTGAACAATTGGTGATAAAAATGAAAAACTCTGAAAGTAAAGTAGAAATGAAGAACAAATTCACAATTTGAGAAACAAACAAAAGTTACAAACAATTAAGTAAAACTGAAACTGAATTACAAATTCACACAACTTAAAAATTCACAGCTTGAGAGACAGGATTTGAAAACAACTAGAAAAAACTGAAATTGAAGCACAAATTCACGCAATTTGAGAACATAATAATAATAGTAATCAATTTTAATGTCACTTGTTTTGGCAGATCGAGTACAGGCGGATTGAGGAGAGGCACAGTGCGGCAAGGCGCGGTAAGGGCTGCGACGAGCAAACAGTGCTCCGCAGAGCAGCACAGAGAGAAGGAGGCGACAGACGGACGACCACCAAGCGTCCGCCACGGACGACGATGGATATGGATGAAGACAACGGACCGACGGAGGAGAAACGAGAGCACACGATCTTCAGATAGCAACTGGCTAGGGTTTTTTTTTCTTTTGGGGCAAAATGTTAAGGGTGTTTTTGGTATTTTGAAAAAATAGATGTATGTTTAACTAGTTATTTTAATCCAATTATGAGAATATTTGTTTTTTAAACAGAATATTCTGTTATCGTAAATGTTATTCTTATGGCAGAGACTTAATTGAAAAAATTTAACGTACAGGAACCCAATTGAAAAGAAAAAAGGTACAGGAACTTAATTAAAAATTCGGTAAAACTATAAGGACTTGCGAAATAATTAAACCATTATTTTTCTGCACACCAAACCAAACTCAATAACAAATAATTTGATAAATACATAATAATGTTTGTTCTTCACTTGCATTAATTTTCCAAATTCAACAATAATAATTATTTTTTAAAATTTAATTAATGTTAGTGTATCAATATTCGTTAACATGCTTATTGATTAAATACTTTTATATAAATTAAATTTAATAAAAATCAATATATTGGTACAATAGTATAAATTAGATTTAAAATAAAAAATATTAATGAATAATTATTTTATTCTACTCTTTACAAATAAAAGTTAATATTTTTTATAGTAAATATTTACAAATTTAATAAATATACACGTCAATATATATTGGTACACTAGTATTAATTAATTTTAAAATAAATAATATTCGTTAGAACATAAAGATATTAATAAATACAATTAAAAATATTAATGAGTACTATAAAAAATATAAAAGAGTAGTTATTTTATTATGCTCATTAATATTTTTTATAGTATAATAAATATTTAAATATGGTATAAAATAAAAGAATAAAATAAATATAATAAAAAAACAGGAATAAAAAATAGTTAAGAGTATAATGTAAAAAAATTATATTTGAAAATAAAGATTTTTTTTTATTTTGTAATGAAAAAATTCCTGAAATGTTAACGTTGATAACTTTGAGAATTTAATTGTGATGGCAAGAGTGTAACTTTAAAACCAAAAAAACGTTTTTAATGTGTGGGTCTTATTGGTACCTTCAAAAAATAAAAAAAAATTACATTGAAAAAAATAAAACAATCTAGTATTTGGAAATGAAATAATTAAAAAAAAATAAATTCCTAACTTTTTAATTTAAGATACATGAGTTCTTGACTAATTAAAAATATAAAAACGTCTCTAACTTTTTAAAATACAAGATATTTAAGTTTTTCTGTCTAAAATATATAAAGATAAATTAATCTCTT
This sequence comes from Arachis ipaensis, assembly GCF_059453495.1. Classification (NCBI taxonomy): domain Eukaryota; kingdom Viridiplantae; phylum Streptophyta; class Magnoliopsida; order Fabales; family Fabaceae; genus Arachis; species Arachis ipaensis. The sequence goes on from NC_142444.1 coordinate 10,501,774, forward strand.
AGAAAAATTTAAATGTCTCGTATTTTAGAAGGTTAGAAATATTTTAGTATTTTTAATTAGTCAAAGACTTATGTATCTTCGAGATAAAAATCAAGACCTATTTATCATTTACTCTAATTTTAAATGTTCCATGTCAAAAGAAAAAATTAAATGTTACGAATTTTGAACAAAATTATTAACATTATTTAGATTAATATATATATACTATTGTATAGAGTAAAATTTAATAGTGCAGTGATAGTAAAAAGAGTTACTATTCTTTATGTATTAAGGTTTACATTTCTCTACATATATTTATATTATTTATATTTTTTATTTAATTTAGAGTTTTTTTTACATTTTTTAAAGATTAATTTTAACATTTATAATCATATAAAAAATACTTTAATATTATTTATGATAATATTATTTTTTTCTAATTTTATTTAGTTGTTTTTCAATTATTTTTTAATTAATTTTTATCTCTATTATTATATAAAAATATTTTAATATATTTTAAATTCACATAACAAAATTGTTAGTGAAATTAACTTATATTATTTTATGTTATATTTTTTAATGATATAAAATATAAAAATATAACTTTATAAGACCTAAATTTTCGAAAATTAATTTAATAAAATAAATTTTATTATTATTATTATTATTATTATTATTATTATTATTATTATCACTCATCTTGTTATTACAATTATATAAATTTGTTTAGTTACATTAAGTAAAGTTTCTTAGCTATATATATATACATAACCATTCATTGTAATAATTGGCCATTTATAAATCATTTATCATCACCAGCGAATCATACACAAAAGGAAAAGAAGATTAGGAAACGTGGCTTAGTGCATATATATGTATGTGTATAAACATGACACATACTTGCTTTCATTAATTGAGTATGCCACCTAATAAAATTTATACCACAAACTCCCATTAATCATAACACTCATCTTTTTCATTCATTCATACTTGTTACAGGAAAGAAAAAGAAAGAAAGCACCGAGAGAGAAAGAAAACCGTGAGAGAGAATGAGAGAAACTATGGCACCGTGAAATTCATGGTTTTAATTTCTTGAGATTCGTAACTCTAATTAAAAATCTAATTCGGTAAAAGTGTTCATATCTTCCTCCTTTATGTGTTGGCGTTATTTTTGTCCGGTGGAAGTCGACAGTGACGTAGCTTTCCTACCCCTTGAGCTTGGCCAACTGGAGTTCTACGAGGCATGGAGGTTCCGGACGTTTTTCCTTTCAGCAGCTCGGTCAAAAAGTTTCTCTAAAGTTTTCGTTGATTTTGATTTCGTATGAAGGTAGGGGATTTATTTTTAAAGATAAACGTTTTTAATTTAGAATGCCTACAAAATAAATTGAATAATTGCAAATATATCTATATATATATATATATATATATTAATAATAGTAATGTTATTGAGTATGGATTATTGCTGTGAATGCGACTGTTTTCTAATTATTAAGAATTTCGCTGATTTGAGAATTGTTGAGAAAAAGGCTGGTGAATTGTTGAGGAATAGGGAATCCGTAAGGGTGGTTTAGACCGAATTTTAGAGAAAATGCCGCCGAAATTTTATAAAATCTGAGGTTTTATTTGAAAAGTTATTTTAAAAGATTTGGTTTTAGAAAATTAAATTATTTAAAATATATTTAGTTAAGAAAAGATTTACTCTATTTTAAGGTTTGATTTATTAAGAAAAATATAATGTTTTAAACCCAATCTTTTAAGGAGAGATTTTGTTTTAAGTAAAGATTTGAGCTCGGTTTATTAAGAAAAAGAATCTCTGCCACAGGAGAGCAGAGAACAAGGATTTAAAGAATATATTAATTAATGAAGTGTCTACCACAGGAGAGCAAATGTGACATTGTTTGGGCCTTAGTGCCAAATGTAAAGTGGGGACGCCCACACATACACTGAGAACTGTTTTCCAGATGTACGCTTATTGATTTGGAAAGTCACACTGATGCGGCCTAGCCGTACGACTTATAAGCACACTGATGCATCTGGAAAGCCATACCTGGGACTTGTGCCTGGGTAACCGACACATGAGCTCATGGCCTGCGTTAGGGATAGACATGCATCATGTTGTTTGCACATTTGTATTTGATTGCGCTTGCTTGTCTTATTACTTTGTGATTGTATTGTTTGTCTTGTTGTGACTTGCTTGTACTTTGAATTGAATCTCTTGCTTGCACTACTTGTTTGTGAGAGTATTTAAGTGATTACGAGTTGACATTTGACTGAGGATTAATATGTGGTTGAGAGACAGAAAGTGTGACTAATTTTATATTTAAGTTTTGTTTTGAGTTAAGAGATTTTAAAAGGAGGTAATTAATTATCTAAAGTAGAACCAAGAGTATTTTCAAAGGGTTTGATAAAAATATATTTTTATTGAGTAAAGTTAATTATTTGCATTTTATTCCATTACTTTTACGGCATTCCCATTCCCTATTGAGAACGTGTGGTTTGTTCTCACTCCAAATCTTCCACCCTTTCAGTGACAGGTTTGAAGATTCAATAAGAAGCTGCAGACGATTAGTAGATTTACTTGTGATTCCTGTTGTTTTTATAGAGTTCCCTCGTTCTTGTTGCTTTAGCTTTTATTTTATCCAGAGGGATATGTATTGTATTTGAGTTTTACATTGAATCTAATTGTATAGCATCTATTATTATTAATAATTAAGTGATTATTATTATTTGAAGATCTTTTGTTATGTGAATTTAATTACTAAAATCTTTTTCTGAAATTTTCTTAAAAACTGAAACACGACATCGACGTAAAGGTTCAATAGTAAATTTATAATAAAGGAAATCAGGTCCGTAATGCCTTACTTTTGGTACGATCATGACGTGCTAAAAGTTAGGGTGTTACAAACTTACTGTCACATAAATACTTAATAAAATAAATTAATTAACAAAATATTTAAAAATGTATAATTTTATATTTTATTAGATATAAAACTATAAAAAAATTATAAAAATTAAGATAATTCTTTTATTTGACAAGTATTTATTAATTTTTTTAATAAAAAAATTAATTATAATTATATCTATTATTAAATATATAGCATTATATTTGATTACACAAGATTTTAATTTTTGGCCCCTCCACTCTTAGATTCTTGGATCCGTTTCTGTAACATATACATAATGTATCTTCTATATTTTAATTGAATTAAGTTGATAGTGACAAAAAATTTGAATTAAGTTGATTATTAAATAATGATAAAAAATAATAAATTATGATGACTACATATTAATACATTATAAGAAAGTTTTAAAATAGCAACCGATTTTAGCGAACAACAAAATTGGTCACTATTAGTGACCGATTTTGTGACCAACTAAACTTTTCAAGGATTTAAAAAAAATCGGTTGCTAAATTGGTCGCTAAATTTCAATTAGCGATTGATTTAGTGACCATCCATTCTTACTTGCTAATTAGTCGCTAAAATAAAAATTAGTGACTGATTTAGCTACCGAGGACAAAGCCAATCTAGTTGGTTGCTAAAATCGGTCACTATTTTTTTAACTTAGCGACCGAACTAGCAACCAACAAAAAAAAAAAACTTTTAGGGTATGTTGGTGGCTAAATCGGTTGCTATTTTTAATTTAGCAACCGATTTTGCAAACAATATAAAAATAAGCTTAATGGTGGTTGGTCATTAAATCGGTCGCTAAGAAGTTGGTCACTAAATCGGTTGCCAAGTGTTTAAGATAGCGACCGATTGAGCGACCAACTGTAAAATGTTGGTTTTAAAGTATTCGGTCGCTAAATTGGTTGCTATTTTATATTTTAGTGACCAAATTAGCAACCAACTTTAAAATATGTTGATAAAATAGTTGGTCGCTAATTCGATTCCTAAGATAATAGTCACTAAATCGGTTGCTAAGGATTAATATAGCGACCAATTTTAGTGACCAACTATAAAATCTTAGCATTAGAGCAGTTGGTCACCGAATTTGCGACCAACTAAAAAATAAAAGTTACAAATTAATTAGTTGCTAAATTGGTCACTAATTTAAATAATAGAAAGTAACCCTAACCCTAAGCTCTCTCCTCACCCAGCGTCCCTCTCGCGCCTCCCTCACTCTTTGGCGGAGTGGAGAGAGAAGGCATTTTCCGTTGAGTACTGGTCGGCGCCGTTCTCGTCAGAGACATTCTCGTCGGTATCATCTCTCCTCCTCGAGTCTTTATCGCCGTCTACCCCTCGCCGCGTACTTCTTTTGCTCGTTCCGCCATTGTTGCAGATCGTCGCATCGTTGCTCATAGATCGTCCCGTCCAGATCTACCGTAGCTCGCACCGCGTCGTTGTTTTCTCAACGTCACTTTCTGTGGTAATTTCTTCTCCGGTAACAACAACAATAATCTTCCGGTAAAACTGATTTTCTCCTTCAATAAAAGTACTTTAACTTGAAGGTAGAAGCTACGCTGAGGTGAAACGTGAGTGTTTTCACGGCTTGGCTCTTTTTTTTCTCAGGGAAGACTCCTTACATCTCTCACTTCACTTCAATTGCATTGTCTTCTATCAGGTTTGTTCCTCTGAGTTATTAATGTGCTTTTTTTTTTTAACACTGGAGAAGTTGGGCCTCTGTCATGCATAAAAAATGATGTTCCATTCTCAGGGTTTTTCAGGGCATTCTAGTCTTCTTGCTGTCCTGAATGGTGGTAAATCATGTGAGGATAAGCAAAAAAAAAAAGCAAGAGGAAGCTTCTGCTTCTGAGAATCAATCACAATACCCGTTTCCGGAGCTTTCTTCTTCTGGTCGTCTTGAGGTGACCACTGAGTTCGTTCCTTTTGTTTTAATTTTTGTTTTGTTTTGTTTGATTTGCATTTAGAAGAATTCTGATGGAGTAGCATGTTGAACTTGTATGAGAATTCTTTAGGTGACGGTATTAACTAAACCTACTGTGGATGAACTCGGTCGAGTAATTGAGCAACTGCAGCCAGATTTTGTTTACCTACAAGGTAGACAGCTGGAAGAAAGCGGTGAAATTGGGTCTCTTATATGGGAAGAATTTGACCTGTCTAGTCCAGAAGCATTATGTGCATTGTTTTCTTCAAAATTACCTAATACTGTGAGTGTCATATGAATAGTAATTTTCTTTTATGATTGTTTGACATGGATGGTGTAATGTTTCGTTTCCAACCTATTTTGCGGTGATTTTGTAGGTTTATTTGGAAACTCCTAAGGGAGAAAACTTGGCAGAGGCACTCCACTCTAAGGTCACATTGATAGCAGGCAATCTATAGTAATTTTTTGGTGAGGAGTTTGGTGGCTTTGTTCAAAAATCGGTCGCTAACTGTTAGCAATCGAAGCTACGGTTTTAACGACCACCAAAATCGGTCGCTAACTGTTATTTTAACAAATTAGTGAACTAATCATTAGATTAATTCAACTTAGTTATTTCAATTATATAATCTAACTAATTCTTTTTTTTATATACAAAAAATTTATTTGATTATTTTTTTATTTTTTAATTATGTCTTATGCTTGTGTTTTCCTTTATAAGGATACTCGGAAAAATTATTCGAAAAATTGTGTCAAAATGCCTCATGTTGTTAAGTTTTTACTTATTCAAATGTTTATAAAATATATAATGATAAACTATATTTATACGATATATAATTTAAAAAATAATTAAAATATTACATCAATTAAATTATTATTTAATTTGTAAAATTAAATATAAAATTTAATGTTTTGATGATGTTATTTTTAACTTAAATTTGAATTTTTAGAACATAAAATCATCAACGCATAAGTTTTTCACTTGATTTCACAAATTAAATGATAATTTAATTGATATAATATTTTAATTATTTCTCAAATTATATATTATATAAATATAATTTGTCATTATATATTTTATAATTATCTATTATTTCAGATTCTAAAAAATTCTCTAACATCAAAAGTCTCAATAATAACTTTTTAGATACTAATCAGTCAAATAATGATTTTTAATGAATTTTTAAAAATTGTTTAATATTCCGTTTTACATTCATAAGTTTATAAAAGTAAATTTTCTAGAATTTGAACGAAAACATAAAAGTTATATTTATATTTTTATTTGTTTTTATTTTTTTATATTTTATTTGAATTTAAATTGGGATATTTTTTATTGATATTTATATTTTAAAGTTAATATAGAATAAATAAATATTAACTTAATATATTTACTTTATTAGTATTAAATCGAATCAACTAAATTCGATTTACATGTATATCTGCAAAAGTAGTAAATCGAATTAATTATATTCGATTTACTATTGATATATCATATATAGTAAATCGAGTCAAGTTATTGATATAGCATTACATTAAAAAAATGATTCAATTTATATATATTTACTTTAAGATATACATGTTAGCTAATTCACTTTAAAATATTTGTGTAATATTGATTCTCATTTCATTTATTCACTTAAAATATTTGTGTAATATTAATTCTCATTTCATTTATTTATGTAATTTATCCTTATTTGAATCAAAATGAATATAAATATTAGATAAAATTAAATAAAAATCCACACAAGAATCCAAAAAACCAAGAGAAGTGAATATACTTAAAAATTAAAATTAAAATATATATAACGAACATAATATATATAGTAGCACTGCCTCTTCCCCATAACACATGCAAATCCAAGAACAATAGAAGAACCAACCAAATCCCCAACAAATTGGGTAACACCACTAGAATCTAGGGATGACAACACAATGAATTTAGGTAAATTTTCGCACTATATACCCTATCATACTTTATTCTGTATTAACTTTTATATATACTAAGAGCAGATACATCAAGATCCTAACGAAAACTTGCCGCAGTCAAGCACGAACAGTGACTGCAAGTTTCATGGAGCGAGAGCAGTGATTACCGATTGGGCAGAAGAAGAAGAAGCGCCCTGCCTTCGAAAGTGTGATCTTGGTGTTGCCATCTCTGTGATTTCTTATTGGTTTGCTTGGATTGCAGCCATTGAAGTCGCTTTCGCTCACTTCGTCCAGTTGGTGGAAGCTTGGGGAATACTTGAATGCTTAATTAGTTATTTGCAAACAACAAATTTGGTCATTTTTGTTCCAAGAGTTAGAAAGAAATCGTAATATTTTGGTATATAGGTGGTTATGTCTAACTCTAAGTATGTATCATAAATTTATAATATGAGCTAATCATGTTATATAATATATATTAAAATATAAATATTATCGAACGAATTAGTCTAATTCCTTTAAATTCAATTGATTTAAGTTCGTAGATTATACGTGTGAATTTGTTTATTTTTTGTTTGTTTACGAGTTTTATTTTTAAGTTTTGATCGTTTATGACCATTCCTACCAACTAAACAGGTTGATTCGTTTATTTTTTTATTTTTTTAAATATAAAAACAAAAATCTAATTTTAGACAAAAAAAAAATTTTGACAAAAAATGCTATTTTTTTTTAGTCAAAAACCTTATAAAAAACAAAGTTGTTTTAGTGGTTCAGGTCGTATTTTTGGATTAGATTAAGGGAAATATTGAAAAAAAATACTAAATTATTTCTTAAAAATACAAAAGAATATAAATGAATTGTCTATTTAATCTGTTATTTTTTTGGGTTAATCAAATTTAATTGATTTAGCTCAAATTTTAAAGACAAAAATGCACTCATTTAAATAGATAAATAGACTAATCTTACAACTCTAAATTATTTTGAGAGTCCTAATAAATATATATATATACACCAAAAATTTATAAAATATATATTAAAATATAATACATCTTAAAAATATATGAATAATACACGTGTATGTGAAATATTTTTTGTTAAATATTACAGGCATTTATACATAATAATTTTGCCTTTTAAAAATAATAGTTCTTTAATTATCTGTTTGCAAGAGAAAAATAAAGTTAAGCAAACATTTAATTTACAGACGTTAAACTTAATCTAACAGTGAAAAATGAAAACTTGGAGATCAAAATAAGAATCATAATGCAAACTTATTTGGACGTCATTCAATTGTTAAAAAAATATTTTTTAATAAAAATGATATATTTTATTTTTTGGTATGTTTGACAAAATTTTAGTAATAAAGATAAAAATATCAGATTTTTTTTAAGTTATAATATATATATTTTTTAAAAGATTTTTTTACTTAAAAAATGTCTTTAACATAATAAATAAACAAAAAATACTTTATATTGTTATACCTAAATATAATTATTAGATAAAAATATTTTTTTATATTAGATATTTAATTATAAATTATTTTTATTCTTTTAAACAATCTTTTAAAAAAATCACTTGAAAAAAAAATCTTATCATAAAAATTTATCCAAACAAATCCTAAAATCAAATTAAAGAACTATAAAATGCAGAAGAAAAGAGACTCACTTAGAGTATCACCAACTTTGAAATCTTTCCCTGCAACCCATTTGGTGTAATCAACTTCAAGGGTCCATCCAGAGGCATCTCCAACAGTGTAATCTGTTGCAAAAACTGTTGGAGAAGCCAACAACAAAATCAAGAATGAAGAAGCAACTAATGCTATAGCTTTATTCATGTTTTTTTGAAGAAATTTTGTAATAATCAAGAAAATTCTTCAAAGGAATATATAGCAATGAGAAGCTTTGCAAGCTATGCTACTATTAAAGAATAATTATTAAAAAGAGATAAGTGTAAATCTATAATAGTGATTTGATTCTCATAATATCTTGACTAAATTCTTTAATTGGTTTGTTGATAAATAAAATATTTAATTGACTACATTTTCATTTATATATATATGATTGATTCTATCCTTAAATACAAAATAGTAGGAAATCAAATTGAATATTCAAAACAAAACGGGTCAAGCATTATGCTTTTTGTTTAATCTTATTTATTCAAGTTTCTATATACATCTCCTATTGATTCATTCTACAAATAAAATTCTTATTTGATTTTTTTTTCCATTGCCAAGTTGATTCTTTTTTATAAATTAAATTAAACTTCTAATGAGTTCTATTATCTTTTTTCAAATAATCTTGTATGTGGATAAGTCATTCTTTAAATGAATATACATATGCAGTCATTGTAAATATAGAAAAGAATCATCATTACATAAGATATGTATGTATGTATGTATCACAAACTTTATTATATTAGTATCTTAATTTCATTTATACTGTCATTACTTAGTAAAAATAGTTTTTCAATTAAAATAATATTCAAGTTGGTGTTAGAAAGAATACACATAACTATTTGAACCAATTTAGTCTTCAAATTATTCAATGTTTTAATTGGTTCACGAAAAATATACTAATTAAATCAATTTGATCTTCTAGTTAATTTTTTGGTGATATGTTATTGTTAAGTGCTACATGGCATATTAAGAATATGACACGTGACAAAATTTGTCTATATTACATGTCAACTGTCATTTGTAAAATATCAACTACTAAAAATTAACACCAAAACATGTTTTATTTAATAGGATGTAGAATTAGATTATTAAGCTGGGTGTTATCAGAGCAAGAACAGGAGCTCATTCTAAGATTCTTAGCTAATCTGACTACAAAGTCAGTTGGTCTAGATTACATTAAAATGTGTTACATCCTCTACTTCTTAATCTGTCTTTAGTTGGTAGCACATTTTTTTTTTGTGTGTGTCAAACTCTATAAGAAAATCCTTGTTTTAGGTTGAATTTGAAGGCTTCAAAGTTCTTTTCCATTATAATATTTTTGGTTTAAGGTAACTCTTACTTGAAACAATGTTTAACAAAAATTGTCTTAAATAGACAAAGATAATATTTTTGGCCAATTATATTTAAACAAGACAAAAATAACTAAATTTTTTGTAACTCACAAAAATAATTATCTTTGATATTTAAAAATACATTTATAAAACATGTAATATAAAAATATAAGACGATCTTTTTAAATAAAAAATACAACCGACAACTTGTTTAGGCCTTATAGATGTTCAAATTGTTGATATCTTGCTACTCCATGACCTAATTCACTCCGGATTGCAACCTCCACATTAATATAAGTACATGGTCTGATTCTACACTTGTTTTAAGAGGTATAGCTTTCAATTCAAACATGTCTCAGAAGTAAAAACAAATTGAAATCGAGAGGGAAAAAGAGAGGATAGGTTATATCGAACCACTGAATTCTTAGTCCAACATGTCAAAAATTAATCGGCTGCAAAACTGAGTTTTATTTAAAAGTCTATTAATCAATACATACACAAAGTGATATTCGAATTCTTAATCAGACGAGTCACCCAACAAAAATTGGTTTCACGCACGCTGAGTTTAGTTACATAATGTCAATGTTACAGGCCCAATACAAGTAGGAAACTTATTAAATTGCAAGGTCAAATTAGATTCTGAAACTAGTGGATAATCTGTAAGCTTCATAAGCCACATATCTGGGTTTAAGTTTAATGGAGACAATAGTGAAGAATCCTTTAGTAGAATATATTAGGGGGTGTGCGTGTGATTACATGTGTGTGAGTTGTATGTCCAAAAAATTTTTTTTCTTTTTTTTGGGACTACTTCTTTTTTCATTTTAGGGTCAGATTTTCTAAAACAAAGCCCAACGCCCCAACCCAAGAATGCTTCTAGTTTATAGATGTGGGCCTTTCTCATTTCTTGTAAGCCCAAATAGGCCTTTTTATCATTCCTTGTAGGCCCAAAAGAAATATTTTGATTCACCGTGTTCTCAATTCAGGGTTGAGAGCGGAGAACGACGAAGAGAAGTTGTGTTTCGGTGGCGATGCCGGCGGGGGAACAATCGGAGCGCATCGGTAACAGAATAACGAACCCTAAAATGACGTCAAAAACCACCGCCAACCATAATGAGAATGAGAAGAAGAAGAAGAAAAACGAGTTCGAATTCTGCAAAGTATGCAAGCTGAACCACAACCAAGGTCTCGGCCACAAGTACTTTCCCAACCACAACAAATCGCTCTCCAATTTCCTCTCCAGGTTTCGCAATAAGCTCACCGACGTTCGATTCTTCCTCCAAAACCCTAAATTTCTCTATCCTGAGTTCGCTTCTCAGAACCGATTCTGGTGCGTCTTCTGCAACGTTGATATCGTTGAGCTCCGTAGTTCCTTTGCCTGGTAACCGCCGATTTCTCAATTTCGAGCTTCAGATTTTTGTCTATTCTTGGTTTGCATTTTGAAATTCGTAGCTGTAGGATTGTTGCTCGAGTTTTTGTTTTTAAATAATTCAATTGTGCGTGTCGCGCGTGGATGTTGTGGTAGTGCTAATGGAATTCGTCACCTTGCGAGTGCTGAGCATGTGAAGAATTTGAAGCACTTCTTCTGGAAAAATGGTGGCTCAGTGGATCAGTTGGAGGCGTTTATGGTCTCTGATGATGATGTTGCCAAGGTGATTGATAAATTTGTATTTACACCAAATTGGTCCCGTTATGAATTGGCATGAACTACAAATTACTAACAGATTTAAAATGTAATGAATGTGTAGATTTTGGAATGTGATTTCTCATTGGTAGTTATTGTTTGTTTCTTTGCAACTGCAGTGGGAGAGGAAGTGTGCGGCTCTGCAAAATGAAGCTGTGTCGGGGAGTGGTGGATGCCGTGGAGCCGTGATTGGTCCTTCAAGTGATATCCATAATCAACCCAACAGTGGAAATATTACTAGTTTCGAAAATGTTTATTCTGATTCTGTGAAATCATATCCTTCTTCAAATGATGTTTTGCCTTTACAATACTATACAAATGAGAATCAGATATCGGGACTCTCTAGAGTTCACAATGCTGGTGTTTTAGGTTACAATACGTCTGTGGTACCTTTGGAAGCATCGTGTGATGAAAATTCTTTTGCCTTGCAGGATTTTGCAGGTATGGATGTCCTGTGCGTTAGAAATTTCTTTTTGTATCCCTTACAACTATTATCCACATGGGATTTTTTAGAACTGGATCTTATCTTCTGCCTGCTTATTTTATGTTTCAGTTGACAAGAAAAGCCATCTCTCCAGTAATAAAGGGGTAAGTTCTTGTCTTCTTCCTCTACTACTGTAACTTTTAAGGCCTTAACTGTTTCTCATCTGGATCTAGCTATTTGTGTCTCAGAAATTGCGAAGCCAATGGTTGGTAACTTGATTAGTTTGCAAGATCAATAATTTTTTAGTTTTGCAGAAAAAATTGTCTTGTCTTGACAATCCATGAGTATATTTATTTTGAATATTCTTGTCTTGATTCCTCCATTTGTTGGTCTCTTACTATTGTGTCTATAAATATAATTTCTTGTTTCAACACTTATAAAAGGATTTGGTTATGTATGATTGTACCAGGTGTTAGACAATGGTAGAATGTTAATCAGAGAGAGCAGTCATCATGGTATTCATCTACAATTGTATCAAAGCTATTTTTCTTCCATTCTTATAATATACAATAGCCAGTAAACTGCAGAGCACATGGCAAATTGAATATGTTAACTTGGTGACAATATGTATGGCATATATTTAAGATTATACTGTGCGCCAAAAAGTTATGAACTTACTATGGCATTATAACTTGCTTATGAATCGTTCGCATAGAGGAGGTTGTATGTGTAGTTAACTTGCTTGAGTGATGTATTTTCTGCTTATGGTCCTGCATTTTCAGGTCTGCAGATGCTCACCCAAATCTCTTCTGTGCCTGCCGAAAATGCTGGTGGAAATATTCATTCTGGAGCACCCCCACCATGGTTTGAAGCAACTGAGGGAATTCAGATACATTCTATACCTGTTTTAGGAGGTGTAGCTTCCCATTCAAACATGTCTGGGAAGTCCAAAAAGTTGAATCCAAAACGGGTGGGAGCTGCTTGGGCAGAAAGGAGAAAGATTGAGATGGAGAGGGAAAAGAGAGGAGAGGCTGTGCGAAATGAATGTGATCCCACATGGCTTCCTAATTTTGGCAGAGTCTGGCAATCTGGTAGCAGAAGAGAATCCCGAAAAGAATTTGAGAAGGAGAAACGGAAATTATTCAATGCTGAAACTCAATCTGAGATTCCACTCAAGATACAACCTTATGTTAGTAAAAGAATGGTGAGTCATTTTCCTAATTCTTGTATCGCTAACTCACCAGAATTAAGTTATTCCAACCATCAATTTGTAAATCTTTCAATGGGCTTCCTTTGCTTATTCTTTGCAGCGGATGGAAGGTGGTGGTGATCAAGTAAATGGGTGACATTTCAGGTTACAGGCTAGTTCAAGGAGTCATCTTCGTGGTATGCACATGTCATAATCTTTTACAGTGAGCAGAGGTTGAGTTCAATTAACAGATAAAACATGGGATTCAAATCAAATCCTGGATATAAGATATAGTGAAATCGTTGTTTCATATTGTCCTGCAACAATAATAGTTTAGTAAAATAGGTGTATATAATATATTAGTATATGCATTGAGCACGGAGTGAGGCAGTAATTCTGCACCCATGTTGATCTGTCCAATTTTGTGTAGCTTCTTGGTTTATTGTTGCCAACCAGCTAGATTTTGAATATAGGGGTGACTCAGTGATTGCTATTAACATTTAGATAGCGTTCAAAATGTTGCTCTTTTCCACGTTAAACGGACAACTTATCCATACTAGTGTACAGAATTGAGAATATTTAGATTATTCCTGTCAATTTAATAGACTTGTGTTCATTTTGCTTGTGGTGCTTAGTAGTGCAGTTTTGTGAGCTGACACAACTCTCAACCCAAGGTATTTGGAATCATTCTGCGAGTCAAATTTCTCTTAATTTTCCTATGATGATATGGTCAATTTATGCAAAAATGACTAAGGTTTGAACTAAAGGATAGTGTTTGGTTATTATGCTGTGATAGACTGATAGAGGAGATTGACATGTTGAGGATAGAAACATATTCGAACTTTGGAGAAAATAGACAGACAAAAAGGTTCTTATTTTGGGATAATTTCCTTACTTCCAAAATAAATTAATACAAGTATGCGAGAGATGCGCATTTCTATCCCACTGGCTCTGTTCTTGCTGATCAGAGGAACTAGCTGCATTGCAGAGACATGATTTTGCTATCTAACATGATTCATGGTGAAAATTGATACTTGATTGGTGATTGATAACACTGTTGCTTTATAGATTATTAGATTGTATCCATTCTAGGCAGAATCCTGCGGAATGGAAAGTGACCTCTGATCTTGAAGTTCCACAACTAGTTTCGAGGATTTATTGGGGAAAAAAATAGGTTATTACTATTTTTTCTTGCATTTGACTTGGAGTTAAGCTAATATTAACTAAATTTTTATTTATTTATTTTTACAAGTAAATCCACAACTTTTTTTTTTTTTTTTGTAAAATCACCTAATATGGTCAATAAATTATTGCCTTAGTGTCTCTACTCTCTTGGTTGTGATGGATGATTGATGAATTCTGTTTTTAATTTTTTTCACCCTCTTAATGATTATATTTGAGGAAATGTAATTAATAAACTAATACATAGGCAATTAACTTTCAACATAATGATGAGCACATCTTTCTCTTGAAGATATTGATTGAACTTAAGCTAACAAATTAAAGTTGGGCGAAGGAGTTGTAATTCGAGTCATTATCTAAATAAGTCTCCAATACAACTAAACACGACGTAACTACTACTATATAAATAATAAAAAAAAAATGGAATCAAAATTCTTTCTACCAACCACTAATTAATACTGTAGTGTTAGGTGCTAGAAAATATTCTTGTTTATGAAGTCACGATGCTGTTGCACTAGAACCGGCACCATGACACCAACCTGGTGCAAGACTTTTAAATTTAAAAGTATAATTTCTAATATTTTAAAGATGCAAATTTTTGAACAAACTTGAGTTGGTCGAGTAGTCTTGTCCGCTTAAATAAGTGTTAGGAATTTGAATCCCGCCTAGTGTATGCAGCAACCTATTGACCAGCCATAGATCTTTACTAGAGTCTCGATCCGTCCTTGGCCTAAAAAATTATATAAAAAAATTGATTGATTTTGCAGTGCCATGTGCTGAAAATGCACCAATTCTAGTGCCCCAACAACATGAATATTGCATCATGATTGGTATTTTGGTTGAAAAAAAGGTATGTTTCATAGTATATACCACAAAAGAACTTTTATTTAGCTCATATCCGTCAATTTTAAGATTTAAATTTATAATTTAAAATAAATAAAATAATTTTTAAAAAATTAATTAATATTAATTAAAAAAATTAATTTTCTAATTTTATTTATCACGAAAATTTTTCAATCCGGGACATACTCTTATTCAATTGTCCATTATTGCCGATTATATGTACCCTTTTAATATTTAATTTGTATCAATAATTAAAGTCTATCATGATTTTATTAGAGAGAAAGATGTATATCCCATGATCAAGATCAAATAAATATACATCTAAGATCAAATTTAATAAAAATCCACACAATAATCCAACAAACCAAGAAGAAGTGATGATTACATATACTTAAAAATGAAAACTCAAATACATAAAGAAAATAATCCAAGTAGCACTGCCTCTTCCCTAGAACATAAATCCCAAAACAAGGGCAGAAGCAAGCAAAGCCCCAATGAATTGGGTAACGCCACTAGAAACACCAACTGCAGCGTTATCCTTGGGTGCAGGTGAAGAAGGAGTAGCTGGTGTAGTTGAGGGAGGTGAAGGGGACCCACTTGGGGACTTGGGTGAGGACCCACTTGATGGAGGGGACCCACCAGAAGAACCAGAAACAGTTACTTGAAGTTTCATGCCACTAGAGCAGTGACCAGTTATTGGGCACAAGAAGTAGTAGCTGCCTGCCTTGGAAAGTGTGATCTTCGTTTTGCCATCTTTGTAGGTTTGGATTGCGTTGCTTGAACTGCAGCTACCGTAGTCGCTTTGGCTCACTTCGGCCACTTGGTGGGTGCTTGAGTCATAGTTGAAAGCTGAATTCATTTTTAAACAAACCAACAAATTTGCTCAGTTTCGTTAATTTGTTCAAGACTAGTTTGAAACAAATTAGAATATTTTGTATAGGTTGCCATGTCAAGTTGTAATTGTGTATATAATATGATGAATAAGTTATAGATGGTTATGCGAGAATAATGTTACCATCTATTAGATATTTCAGTCAAATATATTAAGGAAAAGTATAGGATACCAACATATTATCTGCCAACTTCTGTCAACTCTTATTTATAATTGTATTTTATGGAAGTGTGTTCGTAGATGTGTTTAATAATTAATATATTTTAAATACATATATAAAGAGACACATCTAGAAAATATATCTATAAAGACATTTCTATTAAACACAGTTATAAAAAAGACATTTTTATTAGACACATCCACGAACACACTTCCATGAAACATAATTATAAATAAAAGTTGGCAGAAGTTGGCAAATATGCTATTGGTAACGTAGCGGAACCGATATATTAAACTCTCTAATAATGCGTTCGTTTATAAGCACTGGATATTATATATTAAAGACACAAAATTGTGAAAAGTTAGACACAAAAATATTAATAAAAGATACAATTTATTTTTTTATTTTTTTATTATTTTTATTAATTTTTTATAATTATATTTTTTTAATTTTTTAAATAAAAAAATAAGAATAAATTAAATTTTTATAATTTATTTTAATTTATCACCTAATAATACAAAAATATTAATTTTTATGTCTCTGTTATTTATATCATATTCTTAAAATCAAATGTAATCTAATATGATAATTGATTTGATATATAAGGCAAAATTTAAATTTTATATTTATTTAAATAGACAAATAAATTAATTACTCAATAAATTTAAATTAATTATATAAAGAAACAATATGGCTTGTGATTAATAAAATAATACAAATGAATTATGCCTTTGTATTTATTCTTATTTTATTCACAGAATTAACTTGTTAAAAAATAGGGGAGTTACCAGTTATTTTATTTTGTTTTATGTTTTATTCTATAATTAAAAGAATGTAACTCAATTTAATAACATCAAACATTTTTTAATAGAAATACAACTAATACTACAACATATTTGTTTATGCGTGTTAGTACATAATAATTTGAGTGGTTAATAATTAATAAATGGTACGACAGGCTGTAGTATGTACCTACTAAAGAATATTGGATTAATTTATAAAACCACACTTTGTATAGAGATCATATAAGATATTCTTTCCTATTGCTTCTGTAGTAACCAATTTATAGAAAACATTATTTTTGTTTTTTGTTTTTTTTTTTGTTTTATATATATATATATATACAATATGCTAAAGTAGACAAAAGCCAACAACTACGAGGCACAATGAGATAATGATATGAGAGGAAGAGAAGGCATATATATAAAACTGGTAACTTTGAAATGAAAAAGTATGATAGTCAAACTGGTGACTAAAAAGATTCCAACAGTTATATTTTCAATTATGATGATGTTAAATACGCATGGAATAAAGTATATTTTTTGTTTTTTAAATTTATTAAAATTTTAAAAAATATTTATAAATTTTATTTTATTTTAATTTTATTTTTTAAAATTATTGATTTACATTAAATATATTTTTTATAGTTAAATTTTCAGTAAGTTTAGAACAAATTCAGTAATAATACATAATATTTATGTCTTACCTATATTAAAGGTTGTTCTTATGAAATTGTTACTAAATTCATCCTAAATTTTGAAAAATTAGTCGATAAGAGTATATTTGATGTAAATCGAAAATTTTTAAAATAAAATTAAAACAAAATAAAATTTAGAAATATTTTTAAAATTTTTAACAAATTTGAAAAATAAAAAACGTACTTTATCCGTATACATGTTATATGAGTAAGAAATTTGTTTCTAAATTATATTGATGCATAAAAGATAACCTTAATTTAAAAAAAAAAAAAGAAATAGCTCTATAGTATTGTAATAGTTAAGGGCACTTTAGTCATTTGACAAAAAAAGTGTACCCAAGCCCCCAACTACTTGTGATGTATATTTAGCTTCATCCTTTCAATTATTATTCATTTGGCCTCTATAAAAATATGATAAGAATCATACATTTCTTGTTTTTAAACTCTTTATTAAATGAGGAGTATTTTATTTTAATATTTTTTTTGTAAGATTATATAAAAAAAAAACATAATCTAAAACTTATCAACTTATTTGTTATCCCTAATAACAAATTATCTTTTTAGAAGTGTTGCATTTATTTTTTACTTTTTTTGAAACACATTATTTTCTGATTATATGATTAATTAATTATAAAAATACTCTTTACATACAAAAGGCATGCACATCAAAATCAAAATAATAATATTAATAGTGTATACCTATAATTGATTTCAGAGTAGCTCATTAAAATTTATCTAAGGAGGAAGGTTATATTTTATACAGATGGGTGGTACAAACTTTACATCAATTAAGGGTAAATTTTGCTTTTTAAAGTTATAGTTCTTTAATTATTATTTGTAAGATAAAATTAAAGTCAAGCAAAGCATTGGAATGTTTTTAATTTACACATATCAACTTAGAGTTGTAAAGTATTTTATACCGTCGTTCAATTATATATGTTTTTTTAGATGATTATTTACGCAGTTAATGTAAAAGATAATTATTATTCAAATGTGATATTTCATAACTAGATACACGTATAAAATTATTTTACACTTAGAGTACATTCAAATTAAATTTATCAAATTTAGGGTCTATTTGAAAAGTTTTAAAAGTAACTTTTTAAAACTTTTGACTTATAAAAAATAGTAGTATTAATGTCTGGTGTAATTTTTAAAACAAAATTGCGGCTTTTTAAGAAGTTATTTAGGAGTTTATATATAGAAGTTTAAAAAAAATGACTTCTCTCATAATACTATTATTTTTTATCACATTTTTATAAAATAAGTACTTTTAAAGCTAAAAACTCAAACACAAAATAATTTATTTATAAGTTATTTTTAATATAATTATTTATTGTTTAAATTATTTTTTTTAAATTTAATTAAACTATTTATTTAAACTGGACTTTAATCTAACAGAAAAAAAAAAACTTTTAGATCAAAATAACAATTAAGAAGCACACTACTAAAATCAAATGAAAGAACAATGAAATGTAGAAGAGAAGAGACTCACTTAGAGTATCACCAACTTTGAATGATTTTCCACTGGCCCAGGTTTTGTAATCAACACCAAAGTTAGTCCATCCAGAAGCATCTCCAACAGTGTAATCCGTTGCCAAAACAGTTTGAGAAGCCAACAACAAAATCAAGAATGAAGAACCAACCAATGCTATAGCTTTAGCCATGTATGTAAAAAAAAAAAATTGTTCTCTCACAAAAATAACCAAGAAAATTAAATTCTACAAAGGAATATGTATGTAGCAATTAGAAACTTTGCAAGCTATGCTAGTATTAAATATGAGAGACCTTTGAGGCAATGGTGATAGCAAAATGTGGTGTAGCATGGGATATATATAATATATAGATTGGAAGATTGGGATAATCATGTATTTCTAATGATGAATTATTATAATATATTGTTACCAACTACTACTACTACTCCGAATGGATAAAATATTTGAGTTGTTATTGACAAAGTCTCTTTTTCTTTTTATTTTATTTTTTATTTCAAATTATCACTCTAATAATAGTTGAGCCTGTCTTAGCTTTTACCTAATGCACTGAGATTCTTTTCCCCTAGATATGAGTTCTAAACTTGGAAGCTAGCTAGCTATACTCATACCATTACCGCGTATTTTCCACAATTTGACAAATGGCATTTTTCCCTTTTAAATTTTGGATGCGACCTTCTCCATTGTTGAATATAATTCACAATCATTGTGGAAGTAATTAATTGATTAAGATCTATAGAGTACATATACTTTGTTGAGTTGTTGTATTTAGGTATTAGACACATTTTAGATACGACACTTATTGACATTTATTCGATATGTGTATCTGTTGTGTCAAATCGTATTTTAATAAAAAATAAAAAGTTCTTTTCGAGACACGTTTAGACACATCTAAATATCATTACGTATCAACATGTCCAATCTTATTCCTAACATGTATTCTTAAAATAAATTTAGAAATAGTATATATTATTATTTATTAAACAAAAAATATTTTAAATACTTTATATAATTAAAACAAGACATTGAAAATAATTAAAAATTTAATTTGTTTTAATATCAATAAAATATCAAAATACTATTATGATTTATCTAAAAAATACTTTATATTTTATATATATATATATGCATGTCTTTATGTCTTATAAAATTTTAAAATTCGTGTGTCGGTATACCTTGTATCGTATTCTGTCCCGTATCCGTGTCAGACTGTCACTACATCATAGATTAGTACATCATAGATTAAGATATTAATTTTGAGGAAGAAGAAAAAAGGGTAATAAAGAATAGTGATAAATATAGATAAATTATATTTTTTGTTCATAATGTGTGATTTTTTTTAAATATCACTAATAATTAATTTCATTTAATTTTATCTCTGATATTTTCTATTTAATTTTATCCATAACTATTTTTATTTATGTCAAAAGTATTTTTAAAATATTTTTATTTTATTCCTAATATTTTATATAAAATTAACATTTAAGAATAATTTTGACATAAATAAAAAATTATGAACTCATCTATTATTTCTTTAGTGACATATGGATGAAACTAAAAATTTTGCTTTCTTTGTGAAAATATTTAGTTTCAACACAATGTCTTATTTGTTTTGACTAGGCCAGAGCAGGCCATTCGAACTTTTGGAGCTGCTATGTGCTAATGAATATCAATTAAAATTTTTGTTAATTTCTAATAATTAGTCCAGCTCTAAGTCTTTAACTAAATGGATTCACCATAATAAAGTTCATTATATCTATCACAAGCTATTTGTTTCTTTTCATACAAGAAAGTCAGAGACAGTTATGTAAGAACAAATCCTTTGTTGTTTTTATAAATTTGTCTCTTTGTGTTTCTTAAATCTAATTACTTTTGCCACCTTCTAATAATGTATGAGAGATGTTGTCAATCAATTTTAATTAAACAAATTACCGATCCAGAATTCAAATTCTATTTTTATATGTAACAATTTATTAATAAAATTTTTAAATAGAATTTAAACAAATTATCCATCACATCTTAATTTTTGTATATATTTATGCAATATTCAAAATTTTTTATTTATTGTATTTATTTTATTTGTATAATTACTTAATATATATTATGTCAGCTATAAACATATTCTTGAATAATTATTTAAAAAAGATAAATGTATATGATATATCATCAATTTTTCAACACAATTTTACTTATTCAAATTAAATATTTATAATAGTGATTTGATTTTCTTAATATCTCAATTAAATTCTTTAATTAGTTTGTTCATAAATAAAAAGGCAAGTTACCAAAATAAATTGTTTGAAAACTAATATTATTGAAATACAACTTTTAAATATTGTATACGCAAATATAATTTTTATATTACTATAGAAACCGCGATAGGGGTATGGTGGATTAAGGTTTGAATGTAAACCGCAGTAGAGGTACAGTGGTATACGTTAGATTGCGTAAAAGTAGAAACTGCTATACCCCTCTAGCGGTTTTTTCATGAATGGTTAATGTGCATAAACTGCAGTATCCCTATAGCGTTTTATACTTGCAAAGAAACGCCTATAAATACTAAGCAGGAGGAAGTGGTGTGATAGTAGATTGTCATTTTTACAAGTTTACAAATGGATAGTGAGGAGAGTTTTTTTGTTCTAGTCCATTGCTCCAGAAAAATTCAAAAAAGTAAAAGACATGGTGTCAAGTTCACTGATAGAGAACCGGTGAGTGTTTTTGTCCGACCAACAAATACGTTGTCAAAGTTAAAATCAAGTATATTGTAAAAGGCGGGGTTATGTGGGACAAAGTGGGTGAAGAAGTTGTTCTACAAGATTTTGATTGCGGTTGTGTCAACTAGTGTGAAGTATGAAACATTTGTGATAGGGTCGAATGAAGACATGTAGGTTTTGTTTCATTGTCGACGAAGTTTTTTAGAAGTGAGAATACATAAAGTGTATGCCAAGTTGGAAGATGGCGTCGACAGTTCTGAGACATCAGCGCCGAAGCCTCAGTCGACTACGTTGGGGGTACTTCTACCTCGATGCCTGTTGTTGCACCCGGTTGTCTGTTGGCTGATCGTCCATCTGTTGCAGTTGGGATAGCTAGGTCACCTCATATGATTCCAAGTATTTTAGGTGACGGTGAACCGGATCGGGTTGAAAATGTGATGTGAGAGAATGATTCAAATGAAAAGCCTGCTCACATCGTGGAGGACAGTGACGAGGATACTCCGAGGAACCCATCTACACATTAGGGGCCATCTAGTTTCGGGACACAGCAACATCCTCTACGTTTCTCAACGCTGAATTTGAAAGCCATCGGTCAGCAACCGGACATAGATCCTACCTTTCGAAGTCAAGGATTACACGAGGGATATCCTCATGTAGAATTTCAGATTGGCCAATCTTTTTAAACTAAGGAGGAAGCTGTGTTGAGTGTAAATGATTATAGCGTCCATCATGGAGTTGAGTACCGGGTGATAGAGTCAGATCATCTCAAGTATCATGGGAGATGCAAGGAGTTCGAAAAAAGATTGCACATGGTTGATTCGCATCACACTTCGGCAATGAAAGAGTACTTAAGAGGTTAAAAGGTATAACGGACCTCACACTCCTATCGTCCTTGCCATATCTGAAAATAACTCAGAAACCACCTATCTCCACACCTACCGTCCTTCTCATGAAGCCAGTCTATGTTCAGGGTTGGTTCAGGCACATGCTGAATGCCACCGAGCTGTGGAAACACCCTGTCCACTTGATCCCACTCAATCATGGCGAAGTATATCAGGCTAGTGACCGCCCGCCATAACCGACTGTGCTCCTCAGCTAGAATCTCCGGATGAACAACGGCAAGCACGTCCAATGCAGCATAAGGCTCCCACACAATCTGCAAATCACAACAAAATCTACCATTAGTACACTATATACTAAACATGACGGCAAACGAGTAATGTAACTTTGAAACAGACACAAATAACTTACATCTCGACCACCCAACCGGTCTAATGCAAGGCAAAACTGGATAATTCTTTGCTCCTTCTGGTCGGATGTCGGTAAATATGTGGCCCACTTGGACGATGACAATGTCATATGAATAAATAATCCGGGGTCTCAATAGATAATAACTGAAAATAAATAATGAAAGGCTAAGTGCATCTATCGATACTTGGATGCCAATGGAAAAGAAAAGTGGTCAAATCCATATAGCCTGAGAGTAGGGAACCGTCAAAATATCCAAGACTATAGTAGCTAGAGGAGGCCTGCCAAGTTTGTGGCATTTTTGTTGGCCACCCGACACATGCATCGATATAGCCATGCCAACGCAGCCGAACCCCAACTATAAGTGCCCATCTCGTCAAGCCTCGCCATAAACGACAACCACCGTATATGTACCCGATTTGCACTCTTGTCACCAAACAACTGAGTGGATAGCAGCATCATAATGTACACACGTGCATATATGCATATGGTATCCTCAGTCGCATCTGCCGGTAGCACCCTGAATCTCTCATGGAACCATGTGAACTGGACTGTGAACTGCTTTACCTTATCTGGCGGCGAAAGCTCACCAAATAACTCCTGAAACTACTCCTAAGCCGGTCTGCCATCATCCATCAACTTCTCAAAATCTGTGAGGCACCCAGATATAGCCTTTCCATCGATGGGCAACCCCAGTTGGTATGCCACATCATGCAGCGTGATGGTGCACTCTTCGAACGGCATATGAATCATGTGCGTCTTAGGACGCCACCTCTCAAAGAATGCGCTGACCAAGGGCTCATCCAACCAGAACTAACGCGTGTTCAGCCTAGCCAGGTGGTACAAACCAGTCCTCTCCAAATAGGGTATGATCTTATCATGCAAAGGCATATTTTGTTGCCTCCAAACACTGTAAATACACATACTTGACTGTCATGCGAGAAAAATAACCACACCAAATGAAATTTCAATACTTATAAGCTTAAACCATAAATTATAGTCGGACACAAAAGCTACAAGTGTCCTGTTTATCCAATCTTAACTAAAATTTCATATATAGTTCACTTAACATTATTTTTCAAGCTAATTTTATTAAAATAGTGAAACAAAACTTATGAACTTTTACATAAGATTTTGAAACATATCAAAATATATTTTAAAACAAGTGAAAAATCTCCAACTTTTAAATTTATAAATCCTATATTATAAAATCTAACGTTTAAATTTTACAGTTTAAGACTTAAATCTTAAATTTAAAATAATAACATACGAACCTCAGGTTCTATTTCTAAAATTTAGTCTTTAAACCCTAAACTAATCTACAAAACTTCTAATTTTAAAATTTAAAATTTTAAGTTTAAAATATTAAATTTTAGTTTTCAAATACGATATTTAAAAATTATCCCTACAAGCCTTAAACACTATATTCAAAATTAGAACCCTAAATCTCAATTACCAGAAGATAAACATTCTACTTAGACACTATATCCTTAATTTTAAATTTTAATTTTCAACTACAACTCATAAATTCTTTATTCTAACTACTGCACCCTAATATTACATATTATGTTATATAAAATTTAATAACTAAAAGTAAACAAATTTACTTCTTCATTGATGCCGCCGGCAACGTGCACAACGCTGTTGAGTCAGTACAAATGGTCCCGTGCTCTAGAAATTTCAAATGTCCAAATTCTCTCTAAATCTTATGCAACTTTTTCTTTCCATCCACAACTCTCTCTCTCTCTCTCAAACAAACAACTTCTCTCTCTAAAGTTTTTGCTACTCATGCGAACTGAATAATCTGCGATTGGGTGCGGCGTATTTATACTCAAGCATAAATCGTTATAGGGGTACCATGATTTATGCACATTAACCATTCATGAAGAAACCGCTAAAAGAGTATAGCAATTTCTGCTTTCACGCAATTTAACGTAAATCGCTGTACTCCTACCATAATTTACGTTCAAACTCTAATCCACTATATTCCTATCACAGTTTCTATAGTAATATAAAAGTTGCATTTCGATAATATTAATTTTCAAACAATTTATTTTAATAACTTGCCTAAATAAAATCTTTAATTGGCTATATATTGCAACTGATTCTACTCTTAAATGCAAAGTGAAAAAATAATTCAAAGAATAAATTACCATTTGTACCCATGAAAGATACAGACACTGACAAATGTATCTATATAAGAATAAAAGGACAATTATAACCACGGAAGATGGCTTTCGTGTGCCAAAAGTACCCTAACGGACTAATTATGTAACCAACGTCTTGGTACTCTTGGCACACGGAGACTATCTTCCATGGTTATAATTGTCGTTTTATTCTTATATGAGTACATTTGTCAGCGTCTTTATTTTGTATGGATACAAATAGTAATTTATTCATAATTCAAATATTCGAAACAAAACATGTCATGTCATTATTATCTTTTTCGTCTACTCCTATTTATTATTTTTTTTTTGTTGACTAATGATAAATAAAAAAAAAAATCAAAAAGAGAACAAAAAAAGGGCCCAAACTAGTTAGTTGGATTTATGTCCAAGTCAATAAGATGATTAAAGGTCACTCGCTCAAACGAATTTGGGTTGGACGAGTGATCAGTTTATTTGTCTATTTAAATATGTGTCGAAAATTTAAATCACATTTTATATATGCAGTAATTTATTAATTAGCAACAGATTTTTAAATAAAATTTAGGTGTATAACAAATTAATTCTTATCTTGCCAAAAATTCATAAAAAATATTCAAATTAACATCACAGTTAACTTTATCAAATCTACAGTAAAAAAACCAACAGAAACAAAGAGTTATCTATCTAGCGAAACAAGTGTGTGTATACATACACATACATACATAAGTAATTAATTTTTATTATATCTCAATTGCATTTTTTTAATTGATTCTTTTTATAAATAAAAATGTTATTTTATTATTTTTTTTATTTTTTTTTCCGTTGAAAAGATGCCTACTAGGAAAAATTATTCCAAAAATTGTTTCAAAATGCATCATGTTATTAAGTCTTTTACCTAACCTTTTATACTAATGATTTATTTTCATTATATAGTTAATACTTCACTTAGATTGTTTCTTTCTTTCTATATATGTAAAAAGAAATTTGAAAAAGTTACATGAATAAAATAAACCACAAGTTATATTACCCACATGCCCTTAACCAACTTTTTTTTAATATATAGTCCTTTTTTTTAATGTAAATAGTGGGAGATGCATGAATATTACATTTTAATATAAAATCAAGAGAGCTCCCCTGATTTAGTAGAAAAAATATGTATATACTAAAATCTATATGTGTCCTGCGATTTAAAAATGAGCATAATTGAAAATAAAAATATTGGAGTATTAATAATTTAACATATTTAAATTATAGTATCGAACTAAATGTTAGAAATAATTTTAAAATTTTTTAAAAATAATAAAAGATAAAATATACTTTATCTAAATATTTATTTTATTGTGAATTAAAAGTTACTGATAAGTAATAACTATCTTATGACCTATTAAAATGCTCTAAATCCAATATATATGCCTCTTTTTTTCCCCTCTTTGTTATATGCATGACAACAATATTTTAATTTAAAATTTCTAGTATACTATATCACATCACTTGGTCCATCACTGTTAGATTACTTCTAATGATTTAATAAATTAAAGTATGATATTAACTAAAGTCAAAGTTAGGAATTTGTTGATTATTAAATCAAATTAAAGAGGTGGAAACTCCTGTACTGGGTTGAGTACTGGGAGAGGATTATTGGAAGTCACCATCAAACAAACTTCACAGAGGTCAACAAATTTAGATTTTATTTGAATTCTAGCCATCATCATTTCTGGAATCATGCTTTCTTTTTTATCCTTTAAGTTCCAAATAATAAACGTTTCACAAAAAAATACAAACACACTACTCTTGTTTTCTTGAAAGGAAAAAACTCCACAAATATAACAAAAAAAGCAATGCTAGGAACCAAAAGGGTATTAGCCAAAAACCAGCCAAATATCTTTGGGTGAATCCAAAATATCTACGAGTTAATATATATAGATGTTTCTTTTGCTAAGTATAAGAATATTTCTTTTTCATACTTGATACGTTACATGTATCCTCGGTCGCCCAGAATACTCGGCACACTAATATCCGAGGCCGATGCCGCACTAAACAAACTCGGAACAAAAGCAGATAAGCTCGGCCTCACTCATTCGAATAAAAAGACACGTGCATCATAAAGCTCGGTCCCGTATCAACTGCCAGAAAATCTCGGCACGTGATCAGGACCGAAGCAGCATCACCTAAATTGAAAATGAGAAACGTGCTCAGCAGATTTATAGCACCATAACAGAATATCTTAACTAATCTATAAACTAGGACTCACCCACTAACGGGTAGAAACCAACTTCTATAAAACCTAGCTAATACACTCGGCTAGGCCTCAGGTTCCACTACCAGTTTCCATATTCATTTATTCACTCTCACTTAATCACCCTCTCTTTCTCTCTCTTCTGAGACTATTACTAACTTGAGCGTCGGAGTATCTTTTGCAGGTATTCCCGCCGCGGTGTTTGTCCATCGGCCGACGTGAAGCTCTTCCTCTCCGTTGACGACTCACTCGGAAGTACTTAAGCTCGGCCTACCCAGTGTTCGGACGAATCACTTGGCGCCCACCGTGGGGCCGGAGTACATCTAACCTCACTGTTTCCTTCGTTTGGTCTCTTACTTTATTTTGCAGGATTCCCGATCCTCGGACATGGCTGACAAGGAAAATCCACAACTCTCACAGGATGACCTCCTGGCTCAGATCACTGAGCTTCAGGCGGAGGTACGGAGGATAGCCGAGCTCTCAACACAAAATAATGGAGAGAATTCCAAGGGCTCGGCTCAAAGCGCGGCGGACCCTTTAAACATCGTCCCGCCAAAGGAAAAGCTCACACTCGACAACCCCTTTTCCGAGGAGATCACGAATTACCAGATGCCAAAAAACTTTACGCTGCCCTCCGCGCTGGAGCCGTACAAGGGGTTCGGCGACCCCCGAGCCCATGTGAAGAAGTTCCAATCGATGATGTTCTTCAACGGCCCGAACAATGAGCCCGTCCTCTGTCGAGCATTTCCCACTTACCTAGATGGTGCGGCGTTACTCTGGTTTTCTAAACTTTCTGCAGGTTCGATCTCCTCCTTTGAAGACCTCGCCAGATCATTTATTGATTACTTCGCTGCGTCAAGAATATATGTACATGGCTCGGACTTTCTCGGCACCATCAAACAAGGTCAGCACGAGAGTCTGAAAGACTACATGACCAGATTCGCGGACGCCACTATGGAGATCCAAGACTTGGACCCGGCCGTTCACCTGCACGCTCTCAAGGCCGGCCTCAGACCTGGCAAATTTCGGGAGACCATTGCCATAACAAAGCCAAAGACGCTAGAGGAATTCCGAGAAAGGGCGGCTGGGCAAATGGAGATCGAAGAACTCTGAGAAGCCCAGAAATCAGACAAACAGCCACATTGGAGAGATGAGGAAAGGACTTTCAGATCACCAGGCAACAGGGACACAAAGAAACCTCCTAAGCCCGCGTCAAAGTACAACACATACACCAGATTTAACACCAGAAGAGAGAACATCATCAGAGAGATCCTCAACGCCAGAATCATAAAACCACCAGCCCGAGCAGGGAACTACCAGGATCAACGATTCGTGGACAAGACAAAACATTGTGCCTTCCACCGAAAGTTCGGTCATACCACAGATGACTGCATCGTTGCGAAGGACCTCCTGGAAAGACTAGCATGCCGAGGTCTCCTGGACAAATACATTGAAACCCGGAAGGGCAGAGGAGGAAACTCGGACAGGGCAGAGCATAAGCAAGCAACGGCTGACGACAAAAAAGAGAGGACGACTCCTGATCCGCCAAGAGGAGTCATCAACCACATATCGGGAGGATTTGCAGGCGGAGGAGAAACAAGCTCGGCCAGGAAGCGGAGCTATAGAGCAATGCTGGCAATCGAAGGAACCATACAACCAAAGAAGGACAAAGAACCAGACGTCACAATATCCTTCAGCCAAACAGACTTCAAATCAGCAAGCCCTAACCTCGACGACCCCGTGGTAATTTCCATCCAGGTCGGAGAGCTGTTGGTAAGAAAAACATTGTTAGATCCAGGTAGTAGTGCTGACGTTTTATTTTACTCTACTTTTACTAAAATGAAATTATCAGAAAAACTGATACAACCCTCCTCTGGAGAGCTAATTGGGTTCTCCGGAGAGAGAGTCCCAATCATGGGACACATATGGCTAAAGACCACAATGGGAGAGATCCTTATGACAAAATCAATTGATATTCAATATTTAATAGTAAACTGTTACAGCCCTTATAATATTATACTTGGGAGACCCGCACTGAACATATTCAGGGCAGTGGTGTCCACATTACATCTGTGTGTCAAGTTTCCAGTGCAGGAAAACAAGATCGCCACGGTATATGCAGACCATCAGGAAGCTCGGCAATGCTATCACGCGGGCCTAAAACCAGTCCAAACAAAACAAGAAGCTCGGCCCCAGATCCAAGCCATCCAAACTTCTGCCAACACAGCGACACTGGCCGATCTTGACCCAAGAGAAGACCTCGGCGAAAGACCTCGGCCAATGGACAATCTTCAACAAGTAACACTGACATCAGATGACAAACAATGCACATATGTTGGAGAAGCATTAGAAGGGGCAGACCGAGCAAAACTCATTCACATACTGCGTCAGAACGCCGACCTCTTCGCATGGACGCCAGATGACATGCCAGGAATCAACCCAGAGGTCATCTGCCACAAGCTAGCAATCGACAAAACAGTCCGACCAGTTGCACAGAAGAAAAGAAATCTCGGAGAAGAGAAAAAGCAAGCAGCACTCGAAGAAACCCAGAAGCTCCTCAATGCAGGTTTCATCAAAGAGATTCGCTTCACCACATGGTTGTCCAACGTGGTAATGGTAAGGACAAGCTCAGGTAAATGGCGCATGTGCGTCGACTTTACAAACTTAAATAAAGCCTGCCCTAAAGATGCATACCCACTGCCTTGCATTGATAAATTAGTTGATAACGCCTCTGGTTTCAAAGCTTTGAGTTTTATGGATGCATACTCTGGCTATAACCAGATTCTAATGCACCCAGAAGACCAAAGCAAAACAGCTTTTATAACAGAACATGGGAATTTTTGTTACAAGGTAATGCCATTTGGCCTAAAGAATGCAGGTGCGACATATCAAAGGCTAATGGACAAGGTGTTCCAATAGCAGATAGGCCGCAATATGGAGGTCTATGTAGATGACATGGTCGCAAAAACACCTATGCAGAGGTCCCACTGTGACGACTTAGTAGAAATCTTCAGACAACTCCGAGCATATAACATGAGACTTAATCCAGACAAATGCGCGTTCGGAGTGCAAGGAGGGAAGTTCCTGGGATTCATGTTAACATCTCGAGGCATCGAGGCCAACCCGGAAAAGTGCAAGGCCGTGCTGAACATGACAAGCCCAAAAACGGTAAAGGAGGTTCAGCAACTTGCAGGACGAATAGCTGCCCTGTCACGTTTCCTACTTGCAGTGGCAAACCGATCTTATCACTTTTTCCAGACATTCTCTAAAGGAAGGAAGTTCAACTGGACAGACGAATGCGAAAATGCTTTTACCGAACTTAAACTACACTTAACATCACCACCAATCCTCCAAAGACCAGAGACAGGTAAGCCGCTGTATTTATACCTATCCGTATCCAACCATGCTGTAAGCTCGGTTTTAGTAACAGAAACAGGAAGAAAGCAAAACCCAGTATACTTCATCAGTAGGGTACTACAACCAACAGAAACAAGGTACCCGAAGATAGAACAACTGGCGCTGGCACTAATCACCACAGCAAGAAGACTACGGCACTACTTTCAAAGCCACACAATCGTGGTACGAACAAACCAACCGCTAAGACAGATATTAACCAAACCCGAGCTCGCCGGCAGATTAATAAAATGGTCGGTCGACCTCTCCGAGTTCGACATTCAGTACGAATCAAGGAAAACGCTGAAGTCACAGGTGCTAGCCGACTTTATATCAGAGATGACCAATGACACACATAATACAGAAGTCAGTTGGAGCATACATGTGGATGGAGCGTCCAACAAAGAAGGCAGTGGAGCTGGGATACTACTCAAGGAAGGAAACAAAGTGGTGGCTGAGCAATCACTGCAGTTCTGCTTCAACGCAAGCAATAATCAAGCGGAATACGAAGCCCTACTCGCTGGACTAAAGCTCGCCCTACAACTACAGATACCTCGGATAACAGCGTACTGCGACTCTTCATTAGTGGTACATCAAGTAAAGGGCGAATTCCAGGTAAAAGATCCTTTGTTAGAGAAATACTGGCTCATAACAAAGGGTCTAATTTCAAAATTTAAAGAATTTGATATTATCCATGTAAACCGAGAACAAAACACCAGGGCCGATGTGTTATCTAAGTTAGCCACAACTCGGCAAGCCGAAAACACATCGGCACTGTCCCAGCTAACACTTAACAAACCAAGTTTTGAGCAGGATACGATTCTAAGTATTACACAGGTCCCAGATTGGCGAACACCTTTTCTCGATTACATCAATACAGGCACCATTCCAAAAGGTGAGCCAAACTTGCCGCTCTTCAGAAGAAGAGCAAGCTTCTATACAACGCTCGGAAACACCTTATATAGGCGAGGACATTCACAACCACTGCTCAAGTGCATCAGCAAAGAGGAAGCCGAGGAGGTTATGGCTGAAACGCATGAAGGAGTCTGTGGCAACCATATCGGCGGCCGAGCATTAGCAGCAAAGATCTTGCGAACAGGATACTATTGGCCGACGATAAAACTGGACTGCATCACAAAAGTCAAAGCATGTGATAATTGTCAAAAGCATGCCACCCTCTCAGAGACCCCAGCCGAAGAGCTCCATACCATAGAGGTAAGCTGGCCTTTCGATAGGTGGGGATTGGATATCCTCGGACCCTTTCCGAAAGCGCCAGGCCAGGTAAAGTTCCTCTTAGTGTCAATTGATTATTTCTCCAAGTGGATAGAAGCACAACCACTAGCACACATAACATCAGAAAAAGTGCGATCTTTTCTATGGAAAAATATCATATGCAGATTCGGTATCCCAAGAGAAATAATCTCAGATAACGGAAGACAATTTACAGACCATAAGCTCGCCACCTTTCTGACAAACTTTAACATCAAACATCACTTCAGCTCAGTAGAGCACCCGCAGACTAACGGACAAGTTGAATCAGCTAACAGAATTATATTGCAGGGATTAAAGAAAAAGCTCGGCGAAGCTAAAGGAGAGTGGGCCGACCTCATCCCAGAAATCCTATGGGGTTACAACACCACCATCCAATCTGCCACAGGGGAAACTCCCTTCAAGTTGGTATATGGTGCAGAAGCTCTCATTCCAATAGAGGTCAGCGTCCCAACATTAAGGGCGGAGCTCTATAATCAAGCAAACAATCAACAAGCTCGGATGGCCGAATTGGACCTTGTAGAAGAAGACAGAGACATCTCTGCCATAAAGCAGCGAGCCAGAAAGCGCTACCTAGAGCAGAGACACCATAAAAGAGTAGTTCACAGATCTTTCAACAATGGAGACCTTGTACTTAGACGAACAGAAGATGCACGGAAACCTTCCTCACATGGCAAATTAGCAGCAAATTGGGAAGGACCTTTCCGAGTCCTTCAAAACCTCGGAAAGGGGGCTTACAAATTAGAAACCCTTAGAGGAGAGCAACTTCCGGGAACATGGAACGTCTCCTCTCTAAGGGAATATCAATCGTGACATGGCCTGTGTAATAAGCGAATGATGGTACTCTTTTTCCCTCCGACGGTTTTTTCCCAAAACACAAGGGTTTTACTCGGAAAGGGTTTTAATGAGGCCAGACGCAACAAATCATTGTACCCATACAACTTAATGTGCAACCAAAACAGTTCTCATTTTGACAGTTAGCATACATTCCAGTTAGTAAACACTTCAAATTATCCGAGCATAATCCTCGGAACCCTACCATCACGAGCCGAGCTTATTCCACGGAAAACCTCCACCACAAAAACAAGTTAACGATTTTTCCCAATGAACAAACTAATCCGAGCTTCATACTCGGAAGTCTACAAACGCATACCGAGCATAAATACTCGGACAAAGTGCAAACTAACATTTTTTACGATGGTTTCTACCATACATTCCAACAAATAAACATTTAAAATAAATCCGAGCTTCATACTCGGAAAACAACATGCACATGCCAAGCATACTGCTCAGAAGAAGTACAAACAAACAATATCATCAAATCGCTTAAACAAATCCTAACGTGCTTCTATTCAGAAATACAAGTTCTACACTAGAACATCTACTCTCATTTCCAAACAAGTTCACTTAAACAGAATGGCTTCGGCCATCTTCGATTTATATATACACGACTACTTCTAACACACAATCATAAGTTTATCCAAAATATCAAATTTTATAAGTCATCATCAAGCCGAGCTGTATCCTCGGAAAACAAAAAGTGTCACAACCAAGATTATATACTTGGCACCCAAAACATTTCCACCAAATATTCATAAAGTTCAAGACAGACAGCCACAAAGTTCAAAAGAGGCTACACATATGCAAAATAAACAAATACTAAAGGCCTAGTCTGCCTTATCGCCAATACTAGACTCCCCACTACCATCTGAAGCAGCAGCACCATCACCCACAAGCTGCCCGTTCACAACCACTTTAGTTGCATCAAGCATATCCGCATCTGATCCAGGAAACAGCACCCGCACTTGAGAAACAGCGCACTCGAAGCCTTGTGCATATGACTCATAAACCTCAGTCTGCAACTCCTTCACCCTTGACCCCAAGCAATCATTGTCAGCCTTAACAGCCTTCACCTCCTCTGCACAAGAAAGATGAAGACGTTTTTCATCAGCAAGCTCGGACTCTTTCAACTTCAGCGAGGAGGACAATTCCATAATAGTCTTATCCTTTTTTTTCCAAAGCCGAAGGCAGCTCGGCAACATCCACAGCAGACTTGTGCTCTCTCTCAAAAACTAGCTCTTGAGCACGACCAACAGCTACCATACGTGCACCAATGACCTAACACCAAAACAAAGAACATCAACAAAATATAACAAATGCACACTAAGACAAAATACAACCCTCACCTGCATCAAACGGCTCACTCCTACATGACCAACATCCTCGATCATCTTCATATCATCTGGGAAGCAACACAGCTCATCAGCCATGACAGAAAAAGGGTACAGTTTTCCCCACAACGAGCGACAATGAACATCTTCCGAATAGCCATGCAGTCTTTTTTGAGACTCATAGGCAGACTCCACTCGCTAAAGCTCCACAGAAGACTCCCCTTCCTTCAGGAAAGTCTCGGCAATCTTTTCTTTCGCGAAACCCCTCTTTCGTTTAGACTTAAGAGCAGCCTCGGACTGAATCACAAGGTCTCTATCAGCATTGGTAGCCGAGCTCCCCTTCTCAGCCTTCTTCCGCTGATTGAAGAATGACTTCAAACCAGCAGTAGTAATCGTAGGCACCTTTTCACCTGCACCAAAAAGCCAACAAGGTAAGAACAGACAAGGACAAAAACGACAAACTAATCAAAAAACAACTAATTTACCTAGATATCTCAGAACCGCCTCTCTATCAGAATCCCATTTTAACAATTCGGACATAGATAGCAAACCCTTCGGACCCAACTCTTCAAACAGAAACTCCATCACAAGTTGATCATCAACCGACCTATCATCCACGTCTAACGCTTGCACAGGCTCGGAACACCAAGATAAAGGGAACTTCTCAACAAGAAACTCATTTAGATAAAAAGGAAACTCCTCAGGTACACTCCTCACTTTAACATACATAGTTTTAAAGTCCTTAAAAGAAGACTTATAAAGGCCAAAAATAGCGCGACGGGGGTAACTACTTAGATTAATCCAGAGACCTCGGCTAACCCCTTTAGCTTGAAACAAGGAGAAAAACAACCGAAGAGAGGGCGGCTGCTCAAGAAATTCCATCAACACCTCAAAAGCCCTAACAAACCCCCAGGAGTTTGGGTGAAGTTGACTCGGAGCACAATTCAACCAATAAAGAACACCACATTCAAAGTCAGTAAAAGGGACCCTAACCCCCAATTCAGTAAAAAGGCAGCTGTACATATAAAAGTAAGCCCAATCATCACGAGAATGAAAAACCCGGTCATCAACACCACAGGGAAGTATCTCTATCATTATATCACTACCACTCCTAACCCAAACATTCGAACCCAGCATATCAACAGACTCTTTATCGCTAAACTGAGACACATACTCCTTAACCCTAGAATCAACCCAACCATATAAACCCCCCCCCCACCTTCATTAGACACTGTACCTTCCATAAGAACAGGGAGCAGAAAATCAAAACTAAGAGAAGTAGGGAGAAGCAGCAAGAAAATGAATCAACACTCACCTTTTTTACTCATCTTCTCCGAAAAACGCAGAAGCACCAAACACAAAGGAAAAATATTAGGGAAGGGGAGCACGTTTATTACATAGTGGAAAGGCAGTTACATATGAAACGTCTCCCTATGATCTACACCCTTAGAAAGCCCACGATCAACACTCAGCAAATCAAACGGTCAGGGGCTCCTCGAAACTTACAAATGCAATCAAATCAATCATTCATTACCGCACGAAGAACAACGCAGGCAATAAATGCTACAAACCATTTCAAAACACCAATGCGCCAAAACTAAGACAAGCTCGGGGGCTGTGAGGAGCACACATAAAAGCGACCGAGGATTTGGCCATCCGAAGTATACAAAGCTCGCCTTAGTCTTATCCAAACCAAGGCAAGCTTGGGGGCTATGATACGTTACCTGTATCCTCGGTCGCCCAGAATACTCGGCACACTAATATCCGAGGCCGACGCCGCACTAAACAAACTCGGAACAAAAGCAGATAAGCTCGGCCTCACTCATTCGAATAAAAAGACACGTGCATCATAAAGCTCGGTCCCGTAACAACTGCCCGAAAATCTCGGCACGTGATCAGGACCGAAGCAGCATCACCTAAATTGAAAATGAGAAACGTGCTCAGCAGATTTATAGCACCATAACAGAATATCTTAACTAATCTATAAACTAGGACTCACCCACTAACGGGTAGAAACCAACTTCTATAAAACCTAGCTAATACACTCGGCTAGGCCTCAGGTTCCACTACCAGTTTCCATATTCATTTATTCACTCTCACTTAATCACCCTCTCTTTCTCTCTCTTCTGAGACTATTACTAACTTGAGCGTCGGAGTATCTTTTGCAGGTATTCCCGCCGCGGTGTTTGTCCATCGGCCGACGTGAAGCTCTTCCTCTCCGTTGACGACTCACTCGGAAGTACTTAAGCTCGGCCTACCCAGTGTTCGGACGAATCAATACTAAATGGATGTTCTTTTATATATTTTTCGAATTTTTTTGTATTGCAAATATGAATGTCTCTATTTCTTTAAGAATTTCATATTTTTTTTAAATTTTATAAATTTTTAATTATTTTTTGCTAAAATATAATTGGATGTTTCTTTTGTTAAGTATTAGGATTTTTTTTTATATTAAATGAATGTTTTTTTTTATAATTCATGACATTCACATCAACAAACAGGATCATCAATGGAGAGTTAAGAAGTGTGAACCCCCTATCAAATCCTAAATATTTTGATCCGGTTCGCATATCATCACAATTGGGAAAGTCAGCGAAATACAAATTTGCCACCCCACATGTCCTGTCCAAAGCATGCAGTCCATAGCCTTATAAAGATAACACAACAACCGAAAGCATTGGTGTTTATCAAGGGGAAAGATTCTGTGAAATCCTTGAAGAAATTACCAGAGACAGCCTCTAAATGTCGTGCCGAACTAGAGATGCAACGGCACTGATGCTTTCTGCAGTAAGTTAGATTCCTTTTTATCTGATAAGGCAATCAAAACAATAGATGGAGAGTTTCAAGATGTTAAACTTTATATGCGCTTGTTGAGGGCGTCGCGGAGAGCATGGAAGTCGCCGGCGTTTCCAGCAGCATTGCTGAAAGAGAGAGGTCTGTGTGTGATTGTTAGAGGTGGGTAGATTAATACGAGAGAGAAGAGGAATGTTTTTATAGGTTTTAATTAGGTTTACTTAATCAATTTTAAATTTTTTAAATTTTGAATTTAAAAAATTTAAAATTAATAATTAATATAAATTAATGTGGTTTTGTTTAGTTTTTGGCTGGTAACCTTTTGGTTCCATATACTTTTCCTAACAAAAATGGTCACTATATAGTATATACACAAAAGTTATTTCACATATTTTTTTAATAAAATAATTAGCTATTAGAATAATTATTATTAAACCTATCATATATAGCATAATAATCAATTTTTTATAGAGAAAATTACACTTTTCTTTTTTGAAAGATACTAAAATAATATTCTCATTCTTTCTATTTATAAAATATATACTCATCTTATAATTTTTAAAAAATCTCATATTTAGTCAATTTTAAATTTTTTGTGTTGATTAACGTTAACTTTACACATTTTTTTTTTAAAAAAATATCTTTTACCAAATTTTTATTTTCTTTTGTGATTAAATTTTGTTTATCAAAATACTTTTTAACAAATTATTTTTTTATTGATTAAATTATATTTTTAATAAATCTTTTTTTAAAAAAAATTTAATGATCAAATTATTTTTTTTATAAGTTAACAAATTATTTTTTTAATGATCAAATTATTTTTTACAAAAACACAAATGACAGTCACCCTTGTTTCTGAAGGTTGTCTTAGTGCTTGTTTGGACGCTATTATTTTGATAAAATAAAATTTTTTTTAATGAAAAAATATCTTTTTTTATTTTTTAGCGTGTTTGGCAAATTTTTAGTAGTAAAAGTAACAGCACTAGAAAAATAAAAAAAAAATCTTTTTTGAGAAGCTGTAATTTACATCTTTTTTAAAAGATCTTTTTCTCTTAAAAAAAAGATGTTTTTCATCTAATAAATAAATAAAAAAGTACTTTTATATCGTTATACCCAAACATAATTGATAGATAAAAAGATCTTTTTGCATGAGATACCCAAACATAAAATTACTTTTATTTTTTTATAAGATCTTTTAAGAAAAGACAACTAAAAAAAATATTTTCTTAAAAGCTCACCCAAACAAGCTCTTAGGATTCAGGCTTCTCCTTCTTCAGATGGCTTTTTTTTTAGATTTTCTTAAAATTTTTTAAAAAATATTTTGGTATAAATACAATTTAATTAATAGAAAAATAATTTATTAAAGGATATTTTTAAAAACAAAATTTATTCACAAAAAAAAATTGTTAAAGGATATTTTTATAAAAAAATAATTTATTTTTTTTGAAAAATAGATAAAATTAATGTTAGTTAACACAAAAAATTTAAAATTGATTAAAAATGAGGTTTTTTAAAAATTATAAAGGAGAAGAATATATATTTGATAAATAGAGGAGGAAGTGAGTGTCATTTTAACATTTATCTAAAAAAAAAAGACTGAAATTTTCTCTTTTTTATAATAACATAATCAAACTTTCTATATATAAATATTATTAAATGTGTATTTTCATATTGTAACTGGTTTTTTGTGTTTATATAGTTTTGCTCATTTTTTTTACCAATTAAAAAAAAAAAAAAATTAGTTGAATGTTAATGGAAAACTCCAATAGTTTATGTTTTAACTTGAGGTTTTTTCTGAGGAAAATTTATCCAGTCATTCTTATTCTATTACCAATTTTTTTTTTTAGTCACCAAAAACAAATTCTTTTTTTTTTATTGTGTAATTATATATAATAATGACATAACAGTCTTCTTAGGATTTCATTTTGATTCAAATTCATTTTAAATAAAATTTGATTAAAACTTAAATAACTTTACGTTTGAATTATAAAATTAGCTTGAAATTATTCATGTAACTAAAATTTTCATTGTGAAGAAAATTTAATAAATTTCACTTTTTTAATATGGAAAGTTAATTACCCTTCTTAAAATAAATTTGTATGTCTCTCTCTTTTAGTAAATATTCCCACATTTTATTTTTTTAATTAAAATAATAATAATGTTCCCTCTCGTCGTTTTATTCCCACATGGCGAATCAGTTTTAATTGTTTTAAATACGCCCTCTCATATGAGCAAACAAAAGGAAAAAATAAAAATAAATCAAATAGTTATTCACATGAAAATATATATATAAATATATATTATATTAAATAATTTAATTAAATATATCAAATTATTTAATACTTTGTAACTATTTTTTTACATAAAAATATCTTTAAAAAAATTAATTTCAAATCAAACTCTAAATTTTTACTCTTCATCATCCTGTTTCATAACATATTCATATAAAAGTACGTGACCAACAACTTTTTATAGTTATTAACATATAATAAAAAAGATTATAATAATTAATCAACCATAAAGTCAATCAACTACAATTAAAGCTGGCAATGGTAAGGTAAGGTAGGATAGGGTCTGGACCTAACCCTATTTACGAGTTGAAAATTTTATTAAAACTCTATCCTACTCTATTCGTAAGTTGAGAATCCTGCGCCCTAAAATTTTAAACACTATCCTATCCTACTCTATCCGCAGAAATATCAAAATTTTCCAAAGTAAATATAAAATTCAATCATTTTGAATTTTATACATATTAATAACATAAAAAATAAAAAACTAATGCTTTAAATTTCTAAATTAACTAACTGGTTGAGTAGTTGTTCATTTATTGTAAGTCATTACATAAGGGAAGTTGTGGGTTCAACTCTCACTTCCTTCACTATATACCTAACTTTTGTAAAATATGTGTTATATATGAGGTGCGGATAGGATAGGGTAGGGTACACCCTAAACTCGTACCCTACCCTACCCGCAGGCATATTTAGACTGTACCCTACCCATAGGTATACTCGGACCGTACCCT
Source organism: Arachis ipaensis (assembly GCF_059453495.1). Classification (NCBI taxonomy): domain Eukaryota; kingdom Viridiplantae; phylum Streptophyta; class Magnoliopsida; order Fabales; family Fabaceae; genus Arachis; species Arachis ipaensis. The sequence continues at coordinate 10,541,840 of NC_142444.1, forward strand.
ACCCTATCCAAAACGGATTGGACCGGATTAGATACCTGCGAGTAGAGTATGAATTGCTAGCCCTAACTACAACCTATAAAATTACGTATTATATATAAAAAAATTATTATATTACTATAAATAAGTTTAATTATTATTCATCAATAGCATACATAGTTATTCTAGTAGCTGATTAATTAGTTAAAAATTAAATATATGAACTAATATATATAAAAATATCCAACAATTATATACATAATGATTAATTTAATAACGATTTATAGTGTGCACAATATTTTAGTAATACTTAATAGATTCAAAACAACATAAATGGATGGAATAAATTATTTAAATTTTATTTATGTTATTCATCAATAAATAAATAGCAAAGTCATTCTATATTAAATATATAATAAACTATTATTGATGGAATACATTTTTATAATATAAAAATAAAAACATCATCATTTGACACTAACTCTACTTCTTCCCTTTCAACTTTTCACTTTAAAAAATAGGTTTTTTTTTCTCTTCTTTTTATTTTTCTTTCATTCAAATATATCTTGAGAAATAAAAAACCCTTTTGACTTTATTTTTTTTCCCTTCCCGATCCTTCTTTCTTCTGCATTTCCTTCTTCTCATACGTACAAAACCTTAACTAGTGAATATTTAGGAAACTACTTTTTTATTCTCATAATTTTATAGTCTTCCAATACTTTTTGATAAATAACTCCACTCAAACCTATAATTAATAATGGGGGTGTATAGAAAGTATTAATTTCATTATTTTAAGTGAATGTCTCTGGAGAAACCAGTAATCAGAAAGAATTGTCAAGACGTTCTTTACTTTAGCTTATATAATAATATTTTACAACTTTTCTTTTTTTTGTCTTATATATTTTTCCTTTTTAAAATAAGCTTCCATATTTTAAATTCTTATACTACTTTTTATTTTGTAATTAATTTTTTAATATAAAAAATATTAAAATTAATCAAATATTTTTTTTATAAATTAAAAATATTCACAATTAAAAATTTAATTATATCTTTAATTATATATTTTTAAAAAAATATTTTATTAATTTTAATATTTTTGATATAAAAATAACTTAATTACAAAATTTAAAATAATATAAAAATTTCATTAAAAATATATAATTTAATTAATATTTAATTATATAATGTCATAAATACATACTATAGTAAAAGAAAATAATATACGTAGGACTTGTTTAAATGCTATTTTTAGAAAAGATTTGTTTTAATGATTTTTTTTTAAAAGATTTTTTACAAAAATAAAAATAATTTTATATTTAGATATCTCATGTAAACAATTTTTTTTATTTATTAATTATGTTTAGATAAAATAAGATAAAAATATTTTTTGTTTATTTATTAGATAAAAAAAATCTTTTTTTAAAAAAAACTTTTAAAAAATATAAATTGTAATTTTTAAAAAAAAATATTTTTTATTTTTCTAGTACTTCTATTTTTACTATTAAAATTTATCAAACACACTAAAAAATAAAAAAAATATATTTTTATTAATTTAATAACGTCTAAACAAACACTTATTTCATTTATATATATATTATTTTAAAATGTTATAAACATAGATATCAAATTAAAGGAATGATAACTTGAATATATAGCAAGCAATTCACAATGCAGTCAAAGCAATGTTAGCAAAACATCCCTCCCAGAACCAATAAAATAAATAAAATGTGGCGAAAACATGGGAATGGTCAAATGAGGTGTGCTGCAAGTTATCTGCATGTTTTGGTGGCATGTATATGGATTGTGGAAGATTCCTAATAAATTATAATAATTTGCATCATATTTTTCTTGCACATAAAGATAATAATAAATGCCGGCGGCTCAGGTTCAACTAACGAAAATTCTACTATATTGATGAACATCTTTTAGAGCAACTCCAATGCTAAGAAATAGAATTTTTCTTTTGATATATGGAGACTCAATTATTATTGGAGTGAAAAAAAAAAACTTTACGTGGATTAAGGTTGAGAGTTCTTCTAAACAGAGACTTACAACAACCAATAAAATCATGCCATGTGGTAAGTTAATAAAAAAATAAAAATATATTAAATATATATATTAAATACTTATATATCTATTTAATTAATTATTTATATTAATTATTTAATAATTAATTATATTAAATTATAATTAATATAAATAATTATGTTAAATCAATATCAAATATTATTTATATTGTTATATTAAACCATAATTAATTAAATTTATTTTACATAAAAAATAAATTTAATTTTTACATATTATAAAATAATTTTTAGTTGGATTATTTATTTTTATTTATAAAATTTAAAATACTAATCAAATTTAAATTATTTATTTTAATATTTTATCATATTGAATTATTTTGAATTTATAAATTTAAATAATATTATTATAAAAAAATAATAATTATATTAATTTTAATTACTTTAATTAATTAATTAAGTGGGACCACAATAGGGATTAAAGTTAGTTCCTTCTAAGGGAGAAGAGAGAGATTCTTTGAGTTCTTGTTTATTCTTTATGATGCAAAAGCTGATGTGGAGTTACTTTTTATGACAGGTGGGTCATAAATAGGAACTGGAATGAATTCCCTACTGAAGATGGTCTTATGCCCGTAAAAAAATTAAAAATAATATATATATATATATATTTATTACGGCCTGGCCCAAACAGAATGCGGGCCGACCCGACCCGAAAGCCAGCTGACCCGAACGGTCGGGTGCAAGCAGCCCAACTACCGACCCGGACGCGCGTCCTTAACAGCTCTCCACTACAGCTGTATGAGGAAGCTTCGAGGAAGGTTGGTCTGCTCTTGTGGGACCCACTACTGACACAGTATATATGGGGAGGGTCATATCCCTCCCCCAAGGTACGTCACATACCATTCTCTTACCTTTTCGCCTGCACACCTGACTGACTAGAGCGTCAGAGTGTCTTTGCAGGTGACACCCCCTCTCCACGCGAAGAGCTCGGGAGGTCGGCATACCTCCTCCAGCCTAGTGATGAATGGATTTTTGATGGTATAGAATTTCACAAATGAATTCTCGTTGTAAAGTATAGTTTCTAAACCAAGCAATAATCTTTTCATACAAAAAGTTGTTTGTCACTAGTACAAACCCCTAAAATTTATAAACCGAAGTATTGGACCTCGGGTCGTTCTCCCTAGGAATTACAATAAAGTGTCTTGTTATTGGTTATGAGTTATTTTGGGGTTTTGGATAAGAAGCATGAAATGTAAATGGCAATGAAAATAAACTAACAACTATAAAAGGCTCTTGGTAAGGTGTGAGAACTAGAAGTCCTATCCTAGTTATCCTTCTCAATTGTGATGAGAATTGTTCATTGCTACCACTTAGTTAACCCTTACTAATTAAAGGAAAGTCAAGTGGATGAATTGACTTGAGCCACAAGTCCTAGCCAACTCCCAAGGAAAGACTAGCTTTAGTGCACTCCAAACCAATTAGCAATCTCTCCAATTATCAATCAACAAAGGAATTAGATAACTCAAGTGTCACTAATTACTCTACCTAGGCCAAGAGGAACAAAACCTACACTAAAACTAAAAGAGACATTTCAACAAACACATAGAGTGCAGTAGAAGTAAACATTATTAATTGCAAGAATTAAAGGAATCTACAACTACAAAGGCAAGAGATCAACAATAGAAAAGCAAAGAAGAACAATTGTTATGAATTACCTCTTATTGAATTGAAAGAAAATGGAAGGAACAATAGTAGATCTACAACAAAATATAAGAACAACATAAAGGAAATTACAACTAAGGAATGGAAGAAGAATGAATGTAACTACAAGGAATTGAGATGTAGAAGTAGAAGAACATGAATCTAAATCTAGACCTAAGAACTAAACCTAACCCTAATTCTAATTCTAGAGAGAAGTGAGAGCTTCTCTCTCTAAAACTCTAAACTAAAAGTGATTAGTGGTTTGAAGTGATGATGATTAGTCCAAAAGTGATGATCCCCCCTTCCCCTTAATCCTTCATCCTTTTATTCCTTTCCCTTAGCAATTTGGCGCCAAAAATGGGTTCAGAAACCCTCTCAAATCGCCAGGCACGTGTTGCATTTAATGAGGTCATGTGCCATCATCGGCGCGTGTGCGCATGGTGCGCGTGCGCGTCCTTGGCTAATTCTGCGATGTGCGCGCGAGCGCCTTGTGCGCGTGCGCGTGCATGGCTGACTTTGCTTCTTTGACTTTTTATGCTTCTCTCCACTTGTATGCTTCCTTCCTTGCTTCCTTTGATCCATGCCTAGCCTATTTCAATCCTGGAATTACTAGCAAACACATCAAGGCATCTTATGGAATCAAAGAAGAACTAGAATTCATCAAAATAAGGCTTAAAAAGCATGTTTTCACACTTAAGCACAAATATGGGAGAGACAACAAAATCATGCTAATTCCTAGGCTAAATGTGACAAAAGGTTATCGAAATACTCTAAATTCAATGCAAAACAAACCGTCAAATTGGGGTTTGTCACCTAGCAACCCGGAATCAGGCGATTCCCTCTCAACAACCGAAGTACCAACCCGAACCGTCCGGTACCCGACCTACCGAATATTGGCGCCGGCTGTGGGGACGCCTGAATGGAAGTTGTGCTGGGCCCAGGAGGAGCAGGGCGCGAGGTCGGGCACAGAGGGGAAGCCTCCGTGGCATCCTCCCGGGAGCGCACGAAATCCCCTCCTCGACGAACCACACGTTCCCAAGAAAGACGCCCCTTCGGGGGAACTGGCGACAACAGCGCCAGAATAATGCAGGAACTGCGCCACAGGATGCAGAACCTGGAGCGCCAGCTGGCAGATCGGGAGCATCGCCAACCAACTCCCGAATCAAGTTACTCTCGTTCCCCTCCGAGAAGCCACTCCCAACGAACGGCTAGTCCACGATCTGAGCCCGAGAGCGCCAGGGATGAAAGACGCCCAAAAAGACGCCGCGATCCCATCATTTACGACAGACGCGAGAGGAGACGCACTCACGCACCACAGATTGAGACCGGGAAGACGGTCGACGGGAAGGCGGCGAGCGTAGAATAAGGAGAACGCGGGGACCAGTGATAATGGGCGCAACCCCGTTTCATAGTTCCATCCTTGAGATCCGGCTGCCAAAACACTTTGATAAGCCGACGGACATGAGGTATGACGGAACCCAAGACCCGTAGGAGCACCTTACGGCCTTTGAGGCCAGGATGAACCTGGAGGGAGTGGGAGACGAGGTAAGGTGTCGCGCTTTTCCGGTCACCCTAGCGGGACCTGCAATACGGTGGTTTAACAGCCTCACGCAGGGCTCGGTGGCCAGGTTTTCGGACATTAGCTGCGCTTTTCTAGCCCAATTTACTACTAGAATCGCCAAGGCAAAGCACCCGATGAATTTGCTCGGGGTGACTCAGAGGTCCGGTGAGCCGACCAGAAAATACCTAGACCGCTTCAACAATGAATACTTGGAGATCAACGGGCTAACTGATTCTGTAGCTAGCCTGTGCTTGACAAACGGACTCCTCATCGAAGACTTCAGGAAGCATCTTACTACGAAGCCGATGCGGAAGATGCAGGAGATCCAGGTCGTAGCCAGGAAATATATCAATGATGAAGAAGTCAGTCAGGTCGTGGCCGCCAACAAACGGCAACCCTCCTACAGTCAAACCCGGCATCACAGTAGCGGAGAAAGATATAAGGAACACGCCAAAGACAGCGGTCTGAGCAAGACGCCCAGGCCGTTTCCTTGAGTCGGGAAGTTCACCAATTACACCCCCCTCACCGTCCCCATCATAGAAGTTTATCAACAGATAGTCGAGAAGGGGATTTTGTCGAAACCCCGACCTTTGAAGGACTGGACTGGGGGAAACAAAAGCCTTTACTGTGTCTATCACAAAGGCTATGGACACAAGACACAGGATTGCTTCGACCTGAAGGACGCGCTGGAACAAGCGATCCGGGACGGGAAACTAGCCGAATTCTCCCATCTGATCAGGGACACGAGCACGGCCTTACCATAGTGAATGTGGTAACGGCGCGGGACGCACCCCCAAGGTCGAGATCGGCACACAAGAAAGACACCAAGGTCCTGGCGGTTTCCTCATCCTCTGTGCGAAGCTCCAAGAGGCTCCCACCTATCTCATTCGATCTAGAGGACCAATGGTTCGAGGAGGCCGCGGAAAATCCTCCCATGGTTATCATGGCCAGAGTGGGAACCGGCCTCATCAAGTGAATCCTCGTGGACACCGGGGCCGACTCGAATATCATGTTTCGCAACGTGTTCGACGCCTTGGGCCTACGAGATGCCGATCTAAAGACACATCAGCACGGTGTTGTAGGTTTGGGCGACCACTTCATCAAACCAGATGGGATAATCTCCCTACCAATATCTGTAGGATCAGGACAGTGGCGAAGGTCGGTGATGGCCAAGTTCGTGGTTCTACGAGACTCCATAGCCTACAACATCACCCTAGGGAGAAAAACCATCAACGACCTCGGGGCAGTAATCAGCACAAAGATACTGGTAATGAAGTTCGTGGCTGACGACGGATCCGTGGGATCCATAAAAGGAGATTTGGAGAAAGAGTCGAAGACAAACCCAGACCCGAGCCAGAGGGGAACTTGGAGAAATTCAGAGTCGGTGACACAGAGGAGAAGTTCACCTTCGTGAATAGAAACCTACCACACGACTTGAAAGAGCCCCTAATGGAAATTATTAGAGCTAATGGCGACCTATTTGCATGGACGCCAGCCGATATGCCGGGAATAGACCCCCAACTCATGTCACACCACTTGGCCGTGATGGCAGAGTCCAGACCGGTAGCTCAAAGGAGGATGAAGATGTCGCAAGAGCGAGCAGAGGAGGTGGCCAGGCAGACGGCTAGCCTCCTCGAAGCAGGATTTATTCGAGAACTCGACTACTCGACATGGCTGTCGAATGTAGTCCTGGTGAAAAAGCACAATGGGAAATGGAAGATGTGTGTAGATTACTCTGATCTGAACAGAGCATGCCCAAAGGACTGCTACCCTCTGCCCAACATTGATGCACTGGTCGATGCAGCGGCGGGATATCGGTACCTAAGCTTTATGGACGCTTACTCTGGCTATAATCAGATACCGATGCACCGGCCTGACGAAGAGAAAACAACGTTCATAACACCGGGAGGGATATATTGCTACACGGTAATGTCGTTCGGCCTGAAGAACGCCGGGGCAACATACCAAAGGCTAATGAACAAGATATTTAGTGATCTCATAGGCAAAACTGTGGAGGTGTATGTAGATGATATCCTTGCAAAGACCACCCGGCCTGAGGACCTCATGAGCGACCTGAGAAATGTGTTTGCCTCCCTCCGACAACACGGCATGAGGCTCAACCCACTCAAATGCGCCTTTGCCATGGAAGCAGAAAAATTCCTAAGGTTCATGATAACCCAAAGGGGGGTCGAAGCCAACTCGGAAAAGTGCCAAACAATACTCCAAATGAAGAGTCTGGGCTGCGTCAAGGATGTTCAGAGGCTGTCGGGTAAACTCACCGCCTTATCCCGTTTCCTTGGGGCGTCGGCTGCTCAGGCGCTGCCATTTTTCAATCTTATGAAAAAAGGAATAGTGTTTGAATGGACCCCAGCATGTGAGGAAGCATTTAAGCATTTCAAAGAGATCCTCGCAACACCTTCCGTGCTCGGGAAGCCCAAAGTCGGAGAATCGCTCTACCTGTACCTGGCCGTAACGGAGGAGGCGCTGGCGGCAGTTTTGCTACGCGAAGAAGGAAAGGTTCAACAACCAATTTACTTCGTGAGTAGAGCGCTGCAAGGAGCAGAACTGAGATACAACAAACTAGAGAAGCTGGCTCTAGCACTGCTAACCTCTTCCCGAAGATTACGGCAATACTTCCAGGGTCACCAAGTGGCCGTGAGAACGAACCAAGGAATCCACCAAGTGCTCCAAAAACCCAACTTAGCGGAAAGAATGAAGACTTGGGCCATCGAGCTCTCTCAGTATGACTTGCGATATGAGCCTCGACATGCGATTAAGGCACAAGCAATGGCAGACTTCTTGGTAGAAGTAACGGGGGACCCTACCGAGGAGGCGGGCACACGGTGGAGACTCCACGTGGACGGAGCCTCCAACCAAACGTCCGTAGGTGCTGGGATAATCTTGGAAAGCCCTGCCGGGGTCATATACGAACAATCAATCAAGTTCGAGTTTCTCGTATCAAACAACCAAGCAGAGTATGAAGCCCTCCTGGGTGGCTTGATCTTAGCTCGGGAAGTCGGGGCTACGAGGTTTGGAGTATTTAGTGACTCACAGGTCGTCACCTCGCAAGTAAACGGAAGCTACCAAGCCAGAGATTTGCTGCTGTAGAAGTACTTGGAGAAGGTCAAAGAGCTGAGCAAACAGTTCGAGGAGGTCGCGGTCCAACACATTTCGAGGGAAAGGAACACACGGGCAGACCTTCTATCCAAGCTAGCAAGCACAAAATCGGGAGTCGGCAACCGTTCTCTCATTCAAGGCATGATAAAAGAACCAACAGTTTCCCTCCACCTGACAAGGATAGGCCCCTCCTGGATGGACCCATCACTGATTTCCTAGAAAACGGCAAACTCCCCGACGACGAGAAAGCAGCCAAAGTGTTGAGAAGGGACGCGGCCAAATATGCGCTCATACAAGGTCAATTGTTTAAAAAGGGACTCAGTCAGGCCTTACTGAAGTGCCTGCATCCCGACCAGACGGACTACGTACTTAGAGAAGTCCACGAGGGATGCTGTGGTCATCACATCGGGGGCAAAGCCCTAGCAAGAAAGCTTATCCGAACTGGATATTACTGGCCATCGATGATGATGGACTCCAAAGAATTCGTAAGAAAATGCGTCAAGTGCAAAGAAAACGCTAACTTCCACAGAACGCCGGCAACCGAGCTAAGCCTATTGACGTCCTCCCGACCTTTCGCACAATGGGGAGTCGACCTACTGGGACCTTTCCCGGTCGGCCCGGGGCAGGTCAAATACCGCATAGTTGCCATCAACTACTACACCAAGTGGATAGAGGCTGAACCACTGGCTAGCATATCCTCAGCCAACTATCGAAAGTTTATTTGGAGGCAAGTGATAACTCGATTCAGTATCCCGGAAGTCGTCGTCTCTGATAACGGGACACAGTTCACTGATAAGAAGTTCGCGGAGTTCCTCACCGGCCTGGGCATAAAGCAGAAATTCTCCTTTGTAGAACACCCCCAGACGAACGGTCAAGTTGAAGCCGCAAACAAAGTCATCTTGCTGGGCCTCAAGAAGCGGCTGGATAACAAAAAAGGTGAATGGGCCGACGAACTCGCCTCGGTCCTCTGGTCTTACCGAACAACCGAGCAATCGTCCATAGGAAAAACCCCTTTCCACCTGACATACGGGGTAGACGCAATGATACCCGTAGAGATCGGCGAGCCGAGTCCACGACTACTTCTGACGGGAGTAGAGGAAGCGGTGGAAAAGGACCTAGCAGACGAGGCTAGGGAGATAGCCCATTTGTCAGAGATAGCACTAAAGCAGAGAATGACCCTACGCTACAACACCAAAGTACTCAAAAGGGAATTTGAGCAAAATGACCTCGTCCTGCGGCGCAACGATATCGGGCTACCGACTCAGGGAGAAGGTAAACTGGCGGCAAACTGGAAAGGCCCCTACAGAGTCAAAGAGGTGATTGGCAAGGGCGCCTACAAGTTGGATATGCTCAATGGTAAAGAGGTCCCGAGAACTTGAAATGCAGGTAACTTGAGAAGATTCTATTCTTATCTCAAACACGCCGATTAGGCGATCTGACGAGCTCAGTGATTTACCTTCTTGAATACTTGTCATGATAATAGACTTGCTTAGCTACCGATTAATGTTTACTTGTCAAAATTAATGTTTATTCGTCAAAATTACTTTCCCATCTACTTTTTCCCATTTATGCGTCCCACGACAACATGTTCCTTATAATGCATGCTAAACGGGACAACGGCACGGCACCCCGGGACTGATCACCTCGGGAGCCCGACTAAGTTAAAGCCAAACAAACGGCTACAGCAATATCAAAGCCACGACCTGGCTTCAACGAGTTACCAACATAACGGTAAGCGAACACGAGCGACAAGCCTACACCGACAAAACGGTAACAAAACAAAACGAAAATGCTACCAGATAAGCGAAGAAAAATGATAATCACAAGTCGACCAAGCGACTACTAAAGTATAACAAAAGTAAGTTCCACAAAGTTCTACAACACAATCACAAATCCATACAATAAGTACAAAGAGATCACATTTTGGGCATGTCGACAATCTTGCCGTCCTTGATTGTTTTAAAGACCTCAATCGCCGACGTGTCGAAATCAGGAGCCACGATCTTCACCTGGGCCTTGAGAGCCTCCCCGGTCATCAGGATCGCGCTCTTTCCCTGTTTCACGGTCTCTTTGTGTTTCTTCCTAAGCCCTTCGACCTCAGCTTGAGCAGCCTCAGCCGACGAGACGGTCACATCACGTTCCCTCTCCAATGCAACCACCCGACCTTTTGCGGCGTTGAGCTGGCTTTCCAAAGTCATCTCCCGTTCGGTTAGAGGGGACACGGTGGCATCAAAAGTCTTCAGTTTTTCCTCGGCAGACTTGGCCTTCTCCTCAGCAGCTTTAAGCTTCTCCTCCGTCTTGGACAGTTGTTCCCGAAGCGTCTGAACTTGATTCTTGAATTCATTATTGGCCTTGACAGCAGATTCAAGCTTCCTGCGCAGCGACTGCATCCCCGACAACTCGAATTCGGCCTTCTGAGCTATTGCAGCACCACGGAGAAGGGTGCGGTACATCCACCTCGCCTGCCCCGTAAGCTCGGTGCCAAGGAAGTGATCCTCCGTGTCGGGAAGCAACTGCGAGTCTATGAAGCTCCCGGCGTCGAAGTTCCGCTCCATCACGGTGAGAACTCCTTCAGGGCTGGAGGATGCCCTCTGCCTTTTGGGGGTGGGGATAAGCTTCAAATCATCATCCTCTTGTTGAGCGGGGGACGAGTGCCCGGTGCCAGCCGTCTCCTCACGAATAGGAAAAACGCGTATCCCGTCAGAGTTTCTGTCTGACATCTCGGTGTCACAGGGCGACGGCACCGCCTGATCTTTTTTATCCTCAGGATGGTTCTCCGGCTTCCCGTCAACCTTCTCCTCATCGCTGTCCGCCAAGAAAGTCTTGAACAAACCCTCAAGCTCTGTCACTGAAGCAGACATCTCCACTACAGCAAATAAGTAAACAAGTTAGTCGTGAAATCGGCATGACCAATCAAAGCAACAATAATACATGAAACATCAAAACTATTCATAAATATAATTTCTGGCGACCTCCCGGTCACCCATCAAAAGGTGGGGATTCACATGATTCCTCCCAAAAACAGCCAACAACACGTCGGCAACCTTTCTGTCCACAGCGGACATCCCCTTATAAGTCACCTTAATGAAAGTGTTAGATCCCGCCCCGAAGCTCCAGTACGTCGGGATAAGGCGTTCCCCTTCTAACAACAGCCAGAAGGGATGGCGACCTTTGACTGGACGCACCTTAAAATATTTATCCTTGTACACATGATAAGAGTCTTCAAACAAACCAAAAATCCTTCGACCCTGGACAGATCGGAAGGACATGAACCCTTTCCTCGCTTTCCCTTCCTTGGAAGGATTCGTGAGGTTGAAAAAATAAAGAAAAACATCTACGGATACCGGCAGCTCTAGGTATTCGCACACCATCTCGAAACAGTGGATGGAGGCCCAACTGTTCAGATGCAACTGCGACGGCGCCACGGAGATCCGGTTGAGGAGCGCCATTTGAAAGGCAGAAAAAGGAATACGGACCCCGTAAACATGGACTTATAAAACCAAATCCAATCGGGAACCCGGGGGGAGTGGAAGTTGAGCTCGTATAGCCGCTCATTGGGGGCAGGAACAAAAACGTCATAGTTGGCCTCCTCGTCGGTTCTCTCGCACAAGTACTCGGCCTGACGGAACTCGGTAAGCTCCTCCTCGCCCATCTGGTTCGGGGATTCTTTCACATCGGAAGTCACCCAAGCGTACGGGTCGTAACCCGCAGCGGAGGATGAAGCCCGTGAGACGATACAAGGCATACCTACAGTGGGGGTACCACTCGGTTAGTCTATGAGGTCGGGAGCTCGAAAAATTCCAGAAACTACGTTAAGCCTATTCAGTAACTAGAATTAAACATGGCTAAAGCAGAATTCAAGCAAAAGCCTAAAAAGCTAATACCCTGGAATGGTAACCCCCTAACGCACCTATTCAACACTAAGGTCACCTAGCATACAATTCAGACAAGCAGCATACATACAAAGGAACTAATGAAGGTAAAATGAACATGAAAAAGGAAGCAAGGGAATGAATGCTTACCTGGAATAATTGCAAAAATTCGAAAGAAGGGAAAAGAGCGACGGCACTGAGATGCAGAAATGAAGCTCTAGGAAATTCAAGGGAGAAGAAGATGGAGATAGAAGGAGTGAAGAAATGAAATGAAAACCAAAAGCAAAACTGGTTAAAACTGCCAGACTCGAGAAGCGCGAAAGGCCAAGGGGTAAAATGATCTTTACGTGTGGGATTTTGAAATAGCCCATTATGAGCATTCAATGCTCAACACGAGGAACGAGGTGACAAACGGTTATCCCCAGCAACGAACGAACACGCGCCAAGAGGCACGTCCTCTCCACGAGCGGCCGACCTGGCGACAACGCACGAACGAAGAGATAACACGCCACTAACGACCCTCACGATCGTCACTAGCGCGTTGGGGGGCACTGTTACGGCTTGGCCCAAACAGAATGTGAGCCGACCCGACCCGAAAGCAGCCGACCCGAACGGTTGGGTGCAAGCAGCCCAACCACCGACCCGGACACGCGTCCTTGACAGCTCTCCACTACAGCTGTATGAGGAAGCTTCGAGGAAGGTTGGTCTGCTCTTGTGGGACCCACTACTGACACAGTATATATGGGGAGGGTCCTATCCCTCCCCCAAGGTACATCACATACCATTCTCTCACCTTTTCGCCTGCACACCTGACTGACTAGAACGTCGGAGTGTCTTTGCAGGTGACACCCCCTTTCCACGCGAAGAGCTTGGGACGTCGGCATACCTCCTCCAGCCTAGCAACCCGGAACTAGGCGATTCCCTCTCAACAACCGAAGTACCAACCTGAACTGTCCGGTACCCGACCTACCGAACATATATATATATATACTTACATGAGTAGTTAAGTAGATGGATAAATGTTAAATTTGAATTATTTTTGTGTATATATTTTATTTTATATAAATAAAATAAAACGAAGATACAAAATTTATTTATATATATATATATATATATATATATATATATATATATATATATATATATATATATATATATATATATATATATATATATATACTACAAAAGATATACATCACTACTTAGTAATATATCAATGAGAAATAATACAATATATGAGGATAAAAAATCTCCATAAATATAAAAAATAATCATAATGTATTTATATATTTTTGTCAAATTGTAATTATTTTTAAAGAATAAAATATTATTTATCTTCTAAAATTATTTTATCAAAAATTAAATCTGTTAGAGACTAAAATAATAATTTACTCTAATTTTGTGCTTCTAATTAAAACTTTTTTGAGAGGCATGTTTATGACATAGTATCAAAATTTAATATTTTAATTTTTAATTAAAAATTAAATTTTAACACATAGTTGGATGTGCTTTGCATCTATACTTTAAGTCTTATATTCTTGCATAAAATGACATGTTAATTGTTAAGTATAAAACATTAAATTATGAAGGAATCCTGTTTTTAGTTCTTTGACGTGCAAGGAATATTAATTTTTTTTTTTTTAACGGTTCCACTAATTATCTCATATCCTAAACATTTGCTGAACATGTGCACGCACATAATCAAACAAGTCAAACAAAATAAAAAATTAACATATACCTAAAAGCAACCTTTGCTTAATTGCTTCAAACATTGAACATCATGTCACACATTTCCAATAAAATTCTTTGGTAGTTACTGCTATACCTAATCCTCAGATAATGAGACATCATCATGATCTGACAATGATATAAAGAGATTGATTTTTTACAATTATTATTTAAAAAAAAAAAAGACATTGTTTTAGTTAAAATTTGGTGATGCCAACTGAATTTTTTTGTGAATAACCGAAATTTTTTAGAAAAATAAAAAATTCAGGGATCGAATTTTCTTTTGTTTTTTATGTGCACATTCTAAATAGTTAGGCAAATATTTCTACAAAAATTCATATCAAATTTATAAATTGTTTGTTAAATATAAAAGTAATTTATCATTTATAAAAAATAGGGTATATGAATTTTTTTATTATTTTTGTCACGTTGTTAAATCATTCAAAAACTTATTTTTTTAAAAAAAAATTTACTAGCAATATAAACTTTTGAGTGCGATGTAACAGTTTACCCTAAAAAAATAAAAAATTGTATTAAAATGTTCTATTATCATTCCTTTATTTGCTGTAAAGTCATAGGTATTATTTGGACTGTGTATTGGTTCATTTGGTTGTAAATTAATCAAATCATGCACATATATGATATATAGCTAATGTATTTTATTTTATTGGAGGCTATACATATATATGCCCCCTCAAAATAACATTACTTTTGAAATCAAATAAAAATTAGAAGACAAATTAAAGTAGGGATTAGGTTGAGAATTGACAGCACATTGTTGATGATGATGATGATGATCATCCAGCCAAATTTATAGGACCACAAATTATATTATAATTTTGGTTTCTTAATGCATGAATCCAAAATGGAAATGGTGAGGAAAGATATAGCAACCCTTTCAAGACAAAATAATACTGTAGGTGGTAGGTAGGTTACTTAGTCCAGATAAATTATTATTATTATTATTATTATTATTATTATTATTGATGCTCTGTTAGATATAATACGATTATACTCTTCTTATAAATCGGTCATTTTAATAATAAACATATTTGTTATCCTGTTAGCAAAAGATTAGATAAGAACTAAGAAATAAAATCTCACTGAAAGAGGAGACTATTACAAATAATCTCAGCACTATGCTCAGTCATCAAAAAATAAAATTTAAGAGTGATTATCGAAATACCAAGTCTACAAAATAACAGTTCTTTATCACAACAATTTTATAAAAAAAAAAAATCTTAAAAAAAAAAGTATTTTATTCACTTTAAATACATATTATATTCATTTCACATTCTTTCTTATTTGAGTGTTGGAATGTCTTTGTAAGTGTCTACTGCCACTGTTCAAAGACAAAATGAGTTATACATTATCTAAGATTTACTACGCAGGAACAATTATTATTATTATTATTATTATTATGATAAGTAAACTTTCATCATACTCAAATAGACCAATTCTAATAGGAATACAGAAAATGAATTATAGATATTCCTGTGGAAAATTTATAAATCAATAATTTTTCATTTTCTGGGCAGTGTTTTTTATGGGTCCTTAGCTTGGACTGTATAGTGGGCTGGTGCCATCAGAAAAAGACCCATTTGATTTTTGTTAATTTGGAATATACTAGTACTTTGACCAAAACAAAGTTAGATTTTCCTTTTAAAGAAATCATGGATTTGGGACACCAATATGAACTGTCTAAGCCATTCGAATTGCAAACATTTTTGTACAAGTTGGGCAGTTCATCAGCTCT
This sequence comes from Arachis ipaensis, assembly GCF_059453495.1. Lineage (NCBI taxonomy): Eukaryota > Viridiplantae > Streptophyta > Magnoliopsida > Fabales > Fabaceae > Arachis > Arachis ipaensis. The sequence continues at coordinate 10,557,575 of NC_142444.1, forward strand.
TCGCCCATTTACTTTCTCATAAAAAAAATAATTTAATATATCTTTTAGGTTTGTCAACAAATGATATAATGTATAAACTATTCGAAAGTTTAGTTACTCCTTAATGGTAAGATAATTAATCAGTTTCAGTACATGTGGAACATTTTTTTTTGGGGCATCTATGGTAAATTCACCTAATAGAAATAGATGATAATTACTCTAGTACACACTAACTCTCTAGCTTTCTTATTAATTCACTTTTATTTATCAAATATCTATCAAAATAAAATTACTTAAAAGAGCAAATATTTTATAATTTAATAGAATGACAAAATCACTATATACCATCATTAGGCAAAATCAGAATTTACAAGGTACAAAAAGAGAGAAGGTTTTTACTTTTTAGATATGTGATTCATCATCGTTGGAGCATTTCACCTTTCATATCACAAATTTTTCTCTTAGCTAGCTAGAATGTCTTAGTAAAGTTTTATATTTTTTTTTTGTTTTCTTCTGTAATGGCAAAAGGATAAATCATGGGTTAGTGAGCCATTTAGGAAAAGTTATGAGGAAAAAAAAAAAGGCAAGATACATTAGGTAAAAAAACCATGAAGATGTTTGTTTCGGTTTGTTTCTTGTTTTTGAAACTACCCTCCCTTAAGTTCTTTTGACGTCTGGTTCTGAGAACTTTTTCGTTTATGTTTAGTTCTAAACTGGTTTAATTATAGTAAAAATTGAAAATAGATCTCATTGTATTTAGATGTTAAGCTAAGATATATAGATCTTTGCCTTTGTTCTATATATTTTCTTTTATAGTTGGATTGACGAGATAAAAAACTACAATTAACATTAATGATGTTGAGGTTAAGGTTCCGTTAAGTTTCATGTTGGCTAATGGAAAATAGACAAGAGTCGATTTGTCCCACTTTAAAAAACAAAAACGACATCGTTTAAAATACTGAAACGTTGCAATTCGATTGAATAGGTGAACGTCATATTAAAGTTTCCATATAAGCCCCCTGTGTTGCTCACATAATTTCTAAAAAACTCTAGCAGAGCAAGAGTCATCCCCCTACAGTTCTCGTTGACCTCTCGAAATTGGAATGACGAGTTGACAGTGTTGCTGACAAAATTGTTGATTGAACTCCACACATTGTTGTCGGTGGTTGGATAGTGCGGCTGACGGAGCTTGATGGAAGCTTGGACGGAACTTGCACGACATTTGCGACTTGCCAGGTTAGTGTGGTCCTCCCTTTTCCTTTTTAGAAGTGTGTTATCGTTTTCAATAATCCTGACATGCTTTGCCATGTACATTATGTGTGTGGTACACGAAGAAGAGAAATAAAAAATAATGTGATTTTAGGATAATAAATATCTAAACATCTAAGCATTGTTGTATTTTCTGATGTAATTAGTTATTTAATGTTGGAATGCACATATTGTGAGAAGGAAGACAGATTTCACAATTTTTTACAAATAGAAAAAAATCTAGAGATTTTAATTTGGAATTGATATTGAAATAGAGTCAAATTAAATTGGTATGTAAGTTGTTAATTTAATGTATGTATTATATTATATTGCAGATGTTTGAATATCTTATTGTTCCCATATTTCATCACGGAAAAAAGTTTGTGAGAGACAGTGAGAAACATATGAGTTATGAACATGGTAAAGTGAAGAAGTCCTCACCAATAGATGTGAATTATGTGATTTTTTTTATTTAGTTATTTTATTTAAAGAGTTGGGATATGTTGAGTATAAGAAAATGTATTGGTATGACATATAGGCCCTTGACATGGAGTCTAGGCTTCATCCCATTAAGGATGATCAGAAAATTAATAACATGAGGGAAATCAAGCTCAGGAACAGGAACAGTGAGGAGTTTTACATTTATTTTGAGCATCTTGTAGATATGTCAGTGGTGCTTGATGATGGCTTGGTTGATGAAGCTGTTGTTTTGAGTGATTCCTCACTAAATTTTGATGATGGATACGAGAGTGCGGAGGATGAGGCATGGAAACTACCTCCAGCTGGTTATGAGGAAGATTCTGATAGTAGCTGTGATGAGAGAGTGCTAAAGAATAAGACAGAAAAAAGTCTATTCTAAAGAAGGTTGTGACCCAAAGGAAGAAGAAAGACATTCACAAGGACATCTCCTCTAGGACTGTTAAGAAGTATTTTAGTGTGAAGAAGAATCATGTCTTGAAAGATGGAAAGCCTAATGGTGGGAGTAAGGATAATAATAGGCCTCATTTAATTTATGCAAGCTCAAGTAGGGATCAAACTAGTAGACTTGTAGATGGTGGACATGATGAGAATGGTTCGAAAAATAGTTGGCTATGTTATGGATCCAACATTGACCCAAATAATTTAGAAAATAATAGTGACTATGATAAGCTTTATGAATATAAAAGTGAGGCCTTCAATAGCCCAATTTCCAGTGATGATGGGAGGGAGGACAGCATATAACTCAAATAATGAAGAGAGTAAGTATGGTGAAGTGGAGTTTAAAGTTACAGATGTTCCCTACAATGGAGGTATTCAAGCAAGCTCTAAAAGACTACTTTGTTTATGAGGATACGGATGTTATCTAATTAAGAATGAGAAGCAAAAAGTAAGGGATGCATGTGCAGAGAAAAATTGTTTATGATTAATGCTGACTTTATGGAATAGTGCCAATAGGTGTTATCAGGTGAAAATTCTATTTAATGAGCATAATTGTGGTAGAAACATTGGAAGAAACTTAGCTGACCTGACTTGGGTTACATCTAAGTTGGTGAGAAGACTTTTCACACAATCTGATCTAAAGCCAAAATAGGCTATGAAATACATGATTAAAGAATACAATATCCATTTGATTACAAAGATAATTAGCAGTGTTTTGAAAGCTACACGGGAGGTGGTAATAAATGATGAGAGAGCATAATATGGGAAGATTTGTGATCACCTGATGGAATTACTTAGAAGTAACCCTGAGTCAACAACACTGATGGAGGTGATTCCTTAGCCTGAATCTATCCCTCTTTTTGATAAGATGTACATCAGTATGAAAATATGTAAAAAGGGGTTCAAAGATGGATGCAGGCCTATAATTGGATTAGACAGATGCTTTCTAAAAGGGGATTATGATGGACAGCTATTAAGTGCAGTCCGTCAAGATTCCAATAACCATTTCTATGTGGTTGCGTTTGCAGTGGTTCCCAATGAGTGCAAAGACACGTAGAAGTGATTCTTGACTTTGTTGCAAGAAGACTTGGGAGATGTTAGTCAAGATGGCTAGAACTTTATCTTAGACCAACAAAAGATAATCCTCTAATCTCTTTAGGTTTTGTATGTAATTTTACTCACTATTAGAACCCACCATTTTTGAATATGAATATGTTGGATTATGATGATAATATGGTTTGGAGTTAGCAATAAAAGAGGTAATGTCCAATGCACATCATAGGAATTATGTATTACACATTTGGAAGAATTTTATCAAACACTTTAAGCGTTAGCAGACAAAACAACTTATATGAGAATGTGGTAAACAAACAACTCACCAGAGATAATGTATCAATAGATAAAATGAAAAAAATCAATAAAGAGGCATGGGAATACCTCCAAAGATTTGATCCAGCAGTATGGCCAAAGGCCTATTTCAGCCATGGATCGAAAGTAGACAACTTCACGAATAATATGTGCGAAGTGTGAAATACTAAAATAGTTGAGTATAGAGAAAGACCCATACTAACAATGATAGAGAATTTAAGATAATATGTCATAAGGAAGATAGCGTTACATAGGAAGAAATTGAAAAATCATACTGGAAGACTAGCCCCAATTTAGCAGAAGAAGTTGGATGAATTCATCAAACCCAAGACAAGCAAGTGGAGAGCAATTTGGGCAGGTGACAATGATAGAATCTTCTATGAGGTTCATAGGCAAGGACACAAGGTGGGGGTTAACCTTCAACGAAGGATGTGCACTTGCAATGTTTGGTAGCTAACTGGTATGGTCATTGTTAGATTTGTCATCTCTAAATTTCTATTATTATGCATCTAACTAAATTTCTTTTCCAATCATGCCTTGTAGACATGCAGTTGCAGCAATGTATAAGATTGGTGTGAGACATGAAGACTTCGTTTACACATGGCTAACAATAATTCAATCAAAGCTACTTACGCTCACACAATGAAGTCAGTTAATAGTGATGAGTATTGGGAGCCCATTAATGCACTAAGACCATTGCCTTCACCAATTAAAAGACCAACACATTGTCTAAAGCTAAAGAGAAGAATTAATCCTATGAAAACTGAGATAAATTCCAACAAGACAAAGAAGACATTCGAAGTTGCTTGTAGTAGATGTGGCCAGAAAGGTCACTATTATAAAATATACATTAATCCTTCTTCTGATCCAAACTGAAAACCAATGACCAAGACAGTGAGGAGACCAAATGAAGTGAAAAAGAATACAAAAACGGTTGGAGTTGATTCCTCTCAAAATACTACTAATGTACAGATACATTGTCTTGGAGTTACATAGGATTCGGTTTGTCTTATTTAATAAATGGTCAGAAATTTAAATGTTCTTATTTACATAGGATTCGGTTTGTCTTAGTTGTCTTTAAAAATTATAGTATTGAAAATTTGTTGCATATGATAACAAGAAGGATGAGAGGGAAACAATTAGGTTATTAATGTGGTTGAAGCTGCAACTGATCCTAAGGTTGTTTTGTTGTTTTGGTCCTAATATTATACATTTGTTATCTATATTTAACGCTTGGTTGTGCTATTGTGATCATTGTTAGGCCAAGGCTAAAAAAAATAAGAAAAAATTAACAAGAAGAGAAAAAAATAGGTGGTGTAGCTCTTCAAGGTCAGCCTCAGGAGACTCATTTGTCACAGAATACCCCCACAATCAGATGAGGTAAAGTTTATCTAGATAATTTTTTGAGACATTATCATAAATTATTTGTAGGTCCAACATACAACAAATTTCAACAGCATCCAGCAAGTACTATCTCATCTAGCCTTCACAATCCAATCCAATCCAAGCCAAAGGTCGAAGAACCCTATTGTCAGGCCCCCACCTCCATCAACCCAATATGTGCAACAAAGTCTAGTACATACAACAACTTAATCTAAACTAATAAGCCATATGCCAACATGGCAAGGTGAAAGTTTCATGCACATACCTCCACTAGGACTAAGATCAACATTGTCATTCAAATCTCAACCAATACAAAGTCCAAACCTAAGGTCTCATACTTCACCAAACCCTACTCATGGCCCAATAGCTCCTATAATAAATTTAATAGGTAGAGATAATACAATATTAGCAGAGACAATGGCTGCTATAAATTTAGGAACTTCTTCAAAGCTTTTGAAATCTGTGTCCACTCCAGACTTAAGGCATCTAGGACTTAAGCTACCTAAGAAGACTTAAAATTAGACGGTTTTTTTTTTGCTAATTTGGATTTCAACTACAAATCTTTAGGATAGATGTTTTGGTTAAAAGACTACTTTATTTTGCTACTGAATGCTTTTGGTTTTAGGTTTAATGCTTTTAGTTAAGGGATCTATATTTTGGTTATCTTACTCAGGGCTATGTTCTTGCCCATATTTTGTTATTATATTATTATGTGTTAAGTTGTTTCAACAACTGAATTGCTCTTTTATTATAATTATCAATATATAAACATTTATGTTTCTTTGAATTTAGATATTTACTGCTATACATATATTGCTTAGCTAGTTTGCATATTTGTTAAGTTTATTTCATGACATATATGTTATTATTTATCAATACAGGGATAAAATTTTACACATTCATCACAATAATTCTTTTTCATTCATCATCAAAAGTGTTGCTCAAAACTCAACTCTAGGAAATAATAGAAATAAACATCTAATAACACAATTCAGTTATCACTACCCTATACATTTGCTCTGAACAAGCCTGCAATTACAATCCCACCAAAAAATGCTAAGATACTATACCCATACCTAAGGCATCTACTTTCACCAATTTTTAATCTACACTTCTCTAACTGATCTTCTAATCCAATTAATCTTTTTTCTATCTCGTTAACTTTGTTATCCACCACATGATCATGACCTTCCATTCGATTATGCTTCTGCTTCGATGCCCCAATTGAGAGAATCTTCATAGCATCCTCATTACATGAAGAAACATAATCATCTAGCCAGGCAAAGAAGTTACAATGTCGTTCTCCAGTCTACGAACATGGTTTACATTTGTAAGCCTAACATGGAATAGAATTTGAAAAAAATATAAACAACAACGAAATACAACTACCTTAAAGTATGAGTAGCGAAAAAATAATCTGCCTGAATTTTTCTCTATCCTTGACATGAACAAAATTGCATGAGAACCGCAATAACACATTTGAAAAACCCATTTCTTCCTCCTCGAATCTCCAACTCTCCCATAGAATTCAAGCTCCAACATGAATCGTCTCTACTTCGTCGATTTGATGATGAACAGCGCTCTCCACTACTAATCATGGTCTCCTAGAATTTGTATTTGAGTTGGGAGAAAAGTGAGAGATTTCAGATGCGAGGATTCGCCTTCAAAACGTTTAGGTTTAGAGACGACCAAAAACAATGTCGTTTTTGCTTTTTAAAGCAGGACAATCGATCCATGTCCATTTTTCATTAGCTAGCGTGGAACTTAACAGAACCTTAACCTCCACATTATCAACGTTAATTGACATATAGGACATTTCTATTTGTTTTGATCAAGAGAGATTACAGAATGACTGCGACATCTCACGGAAGTGGGGATATGGGCCAATTTGTCCTTTTTTTGGACAAGGGTTGTGATGTCCTTCGAAAAAAAGGACAGAAATCAGGTTAGGTGTTCACTCGTAACAAAATCAGAAGGTTAGTTAGTTTGGGTTTGTTTTTGAAAACAAGACAAGACAAGACATTGAGAACAAGACACAAATGATAGAGACACAAAATTTTGTGTTCTTGTATTTTTTTTTTGTGATAAATTAGAATAAATTATGAAAATCCAATTTATTCTCATTTTTTCATTCAAAAAATTTGAGAAGAAAAATATAATAATAAAAAAATATAATTATAAAAAATTAACAAGAATAATGAAAAAAATTACTGTGTCTTTTCTGTAAGTATGAACACAAAATACACTAATTCAGTGTTTCTGAACACAATGTCTCTGTCCATATCTCATCTATCAAACACAATTTTGTATTTCTGTGTCTCTATTTCAATGTCCTGTCTCTATAAACAAATACAGTCTTATAAATATAGAAAATTTTTGTGAAATAATTAAATTTATTAGTTAAAATTGATGAAAAAAATTAGAAAAATCACTGTTTTTCGAGAGTGGATCCTCTCCAGTAGAAAAAAAATTGGATAGTATCTAGTAAAAAATTTCACTCTTTATTACTTTTTTTCTCTCATTTATTTTTGGTCCCACTTGTAAAATTAAAGGTCATAAATCACACTTTATTCTCTCCAATAACAAAAAAAAATAAAATAAAGAGAATTCATTTTCCTGTTTTTCTTTCTCAAGAGTAGCTATTGTTGGCCGCAGAGAGGTCGTTTAGAAACTAGGGTTTCAACTGCATTTGGGACGTCACTAGAGCTTGCTCTTTTTGCCGCCTAAATAGGGATGGCAAAATTCCCCGAGACGCGGGGATCCCTGCGGGGACTGCCCCGAATGGGATCCGATTGTGGGGAATTTTCTCCGCGGGAATGGGGATGGGGGACAAAATTCCTCCGAAGCAGGCGCGGGGACCCGAGCGGGGATCCCCGCCCCGTCCCCGCTATTCCCCGAAATTTATGAATTCCTTGAATTATCCTTAATAGTTTATTTCTTATATATGTTTTTTAGAAATTTCTCACACACACATATATATAGAAACCCAAAACTCCTAATCTTTATTTGCATAACCCTTTTTCAATTCAGAGATTCCTAAGGCAGTCCATACTTCATCCAACCTCTCTGCAGCCACCCCTTTGTCACCCTTCTCACCGCATCGTCACACCTCACCGTGCCATCACCCTTACCGCGTCGTAATTTCTTTTTGCGGCGTTCTTTTTCATAACTCTGCCGTCGTGTCCATTCTCCTCTTTGTTGCCGCGTCTCCCACCTCATCTACTACTTTGTCCTTTGGCTCGTCGTTGCGTCCCCATTGCGTTATTTCGAAAGAAGTCACCATCGTGTCATTTAGACTTTTTGTATAAAATCTTGCAGTTTTTGTATAAGATAGATACTTGCAGCTCTATTCATATGGAAATTAATAATTAGTTAGAACTATTATGTACATAGAGAATGGGGTCCTCGCGGGGAATGGGGCCCCGTGGAGAATGGGGATGGGGAGCAATATTCTCCCACGACGGAAAATGGGGCGAAAATGGGGAGCAAATCTCAGGGCAGGAATGGGGAGCAGGGAGGCATCCCCCGCCCCCGCCCTGCCCCATTGACATCCCTACGCCTAATTGCTGAATAATTTTATTTTCGAGAGAGTGAGTGTTCGACGCTACACGCTACCACTAAAGGCTTGATTTACTGCGACACGTCCCCAAATTTTGTTGACGGCACGAGAATAATACTGGATAGGTCATGGGTTGTTAGAAGATATTTCGACTTATCAAATTTCTCATTTAGATTTTAGCAGGATTTCTTTCTCAGATCAACATAATCAATAAATTATTGTTATTGCAATTAAGTTGTTAATTATTTTTTTCAATTGCATGGTCATTTGGAAAATTGAATTTCAGACTTGAGGACTCAAAGAACCATTTTGACCAAATTCAATGGCTTTGGAGCAATGCAATGCTGACAATCACGTTAAAAAAATATTTTCTTTTGTGTAATAAATTTTTGTTATTGCCATCCAGAAAACATTTGTCGTTTACCATACTTATCTTTATGAGTTAAGACGTTCTCGGTCAACGAACTAGTTAAGGCTTCAAATGATAAGCATTTACGTGAGATGTTAGCATTTTATTGGCAAGTCAAATCATAGCTATACTTAACCACTAATAACTATATCACTTATATTATAAAATATAAATGTATACAATTTAAGATTTAATTATTTTATTAGTCTTAATAATTTTATTAAATTTTTAATTAAATTTTTATATATTTTTTTAATTGAATCTTTATATTATTTTTAATTTTATAATTAATTTTTTTTATATCAAAAATATTAAAATTAACTGAATATTTTTTTCAAAATATATACAATTAATAATTTAATTAAATTTTTAATTATGAATATTTTTAATTTATGAATAAATATTTAATTAAATTTAATATTTTTTATATTAAAAAAGACTTAATTATAAAATTAAAAATAATGTAAAAATTTATTTAATATATATATATATATATATATATATAAATTTAATTAAAAATTTGATAAAAATGTAGATACTAATAAAATAATTAAACCAAAATTTAGTAAGTCATTTTAAAAAATCAATCAAGATCATATTAATCCATTGGTTATTTTCAAAGAATAAAATGAAAATATCTTTAAATAAATCTAAAACTCAATTTTATGTTTACACTAACTACATTCAAAATCATAAAAATGAGACATTGAAGTGACATTATTATTCTACTAGCAGTCAAGGAAAACAAGTCTCTTGGTAACTTTGGGATAAGTAGTGACCATTGTTATAAAATAACTAAATAAATAAATAAGGAAGAGGTAATATAAAATAAAATGTAAATAGAAGACTCTAATATTAATATAAGTAACTTGATAAAATACTTTATATATATATGCAGTAACATAAAGATAGATAAAGAGAAATTATTAATAGTGTATAAAGAGAGAAGATAATTTTATTGTTATAAAGAGAAAGAGAAAGAGAAGTATTTGTAACTGTGTAAAATCTATTTGCCTCGTTCATGCTTTTATAGGCAAATAAATTCAACTATTCAAACTTTATTAATTGTACTTTTCCATGAGAATTTGCTCCTTACATAGGAAATTAGATCCACCCTTAAATGAGCATTCATCCTTATCTATCCATGCTGTAACACTCCCCCTTGGATGCTCATTTAGGATTATTGCCTCATTAAAACATTACTAAAGGAAAATCCTGTGGGAAAAACCTTAGTGAAGGAAAAAGAGTACAATATCCTTTGTGATGGGGACTGCCTCATTAAAAACCTTGTCAAGAAAAATCCAATGGAAAAAAAAACTTGACCAAGGAAAAAAGAGTACAGTCTCCCCCTCTTGCTGACATTACTTAATGTCTCGAAATCGGCGCATCCCAATCTCATGTACCAGTCTTTCAAAGGAGGATTTCGGGAGTGACTTTGTGAATAAATCTGCCAGATTGTCACTTGAACGGATCTGTTGGACATCAATTGTCCCTTGATTTTGAAGGTCATGAGTGAAGAAGAATTTAGGAGAAATATGTTTTGTTCTATCGCCTTTGATGTATCCGCCTTTAAGTTGAGCAATACATGCTGCATTATCTTCAAACAGGATAGTTGGAGCTATCTTATGATCAATCAGTCCACATGATGACAATATGTATTGGATCAGACTCCTCAGCCAAAAACACTCGCGACTAGCTTCATGAATCGCCAGTATTTCGGCATGATTAGAGGATGTTGCAGCAATTGTCTGTTTTGTGGACCTCCATGATATAGCTGTTCCACCATATGTAAACAGGTATCCTGTTTGAGATCTCCCTTTATGTGGATCAGACAAGTATCCGGCATCTGCATAGCCAACTAGTTGTGACTTGGATCCATAGGGATAAAACAATCCCATATCAACCGTCCCATGAAGATATCGAAAGATTTATTTGATTCCACTCCAATGTCTTCTGGTTGGAGAGGAACTATATCTTGCTAGTAAATTCACAGCAAATGATATATCGGGTCGTGTATTATTAGCAAGATACATTAGTGCTCCAATGGCATTAAGATATGGTACTTCAGGACCAAGGATATCTTCATTCTCTTCTTTGGGACGGAATTGATCCTTTTCCACATCCAAAGATCTTACGATCATTGGTGTACTTAATGGATTTGACTTATCCATATAAAATCTCTTCAAGATCTTTTCTGTGTATGTTGTTTGATGAATAAAGATCCCACTTTTTATATGCTCAATCTGCAGGCCGAGACAAAATTTAGTTCTTCCAAGATCTTTCATCTCAAACTCTTCTTTTAAAGTTTTTATAATTGTTGGAATCTCTTCAGAAGTCCCAATGATATTTAAATCATCAACGTACACAGCAATTATAATGAACCCAGATGTAGTTTTCTTTATGAAAACACATGGGCAGATATCATCATTCTTGAATCCGTTTTTGGCCAGATACTCAATAAGACGATTATACCACATTCGTCCAGATTGCTTTAGACCATATAAAGATCTTTGCAATTTGACTTAGTATAACCCTTGCAAATATTCACTAGATGGTTTAGATATCTTTAGTCCTTCAGGGACTTTCATATAGATATCCCGATCTAATGAGCCGTATAAATAGGCTGTTACCACATCCATTAAATGCATATGCAGTTTATGATATGCAGATAAACTGACCAAATAACGCAATGTTATTGCATCCACTACAGGGAAATACGTTTTTTCATAATCTATACCGGGCCTTTGTGAAAAACCTTGTGCCACAAGTCGGGCTTTATAGCGTACAACTTCATTTTTCTCATTTCGTTTTCTCACAAATACCCACTTATATCCAACAGGTTTTACATCTTCAGGTGTACGGACTACAGGTCCAAAGACTTCACGTTTTGCAAGTGAGTCTAATTCAGCCTTCATGGCTTCTTTCCATTTTGGCCAATCATTCCTTTGTCGACATTCTTCGACTGATCTTGGCTCAAGATCCTTACTTTCATGCATGATATCTAATGCCACATTATATGCAAATATTTCATTGACAATTGTCTTATTTCGGTCCCATTTCTCTTCTGTAAAGACATAATTTATCGAGATCTCGTCATTTTCACAATTTTCAGGTACCTGAACGTCTTCTGGTGTTATATCAGAATTTTGGACAACTGCAGGTGTCTTTACTATGTCTTTTTCCACAGGAATATTTACCTCTTTTCTCTTTCGAGGATTTTTATCTTTGGAACCGACAGGCCTGCCGCGCTTCTGGCGTGTATTTGCTTCAGTGGCAATTTGTCCAACTGGGACATCAATTCGAATTGGAGCATTTTCCGCTGGTATATACGACTTGGTAATACTCTTTGTATCGGAAAATGCATCAGGCAATTCATTTGCTATTCTTTGCAAATGTATAATCTTTTGAACTTCTAGTTCACATTGAGCTGATCGAGAATCTAAATGCATCAATGATGATGCATTCCAATTAAGTTCCATTTCAAGAAGCTTATTCTCTCCCCCTAATGTTGGAAATTTTGATTCATCAAAATGACAACCCGCAAACCGGGCTTTAAACACATCACCAGTTTGTATCTCAAGATACCTCACTATAGAGGGAGAATCATATCCAACATATATCCCAATTTTCTTTGGGGTCCCATTTTGGTGCGATTAGGTGGTGCAATGGGAACATATATTGCACACCCAAATATTCTTAAATGGAAAACATTTGGCTGCTGGCCAAAAGCTAATTGCATAGGAGAGAATTGATGATAACTCGTTGGCCTCAAACGAATAAGTGCTGCGGCATGTAAAACTGTATGCCCCCAAACCGAGGTTGGGAGATTTGTTCTCATAAGCAAGGGTCTAGCAATTAATTGGAGGCACTTAATAAGTGATTCTGCTAACCCATTTTGTGTGTGAACATAAGCTACTGGATGTTCAACACTTATTTCATTAGCCATACAATAAGCATCAAAAGCTTGGGAAGTAAATTCACCAGCATTATTAAGACGAATTTCTTTGATTGGATTTTCTGAAAATTGTGCTTTTAATCGAATAATTTGAGCCAGTAATCTCGCAAACGCCAGATTGCGAGAAGATAATAAGCACACATGTGACCATCTCGAAGATGCGTCTATTAGGACCATAAAATATCTAAAAGATCCACATGGTGGATGAATAGGTCCACATATATCACTTTGAATCCTTTCTAGGAATTCAGGGGACTCAAATCCAATCTTTACTGGTGATGACCTTAAAATTAACTTTCCCTGAGAACACGCAGCACAACAAAATTCACTAGTTTTAAGAATCTTCTGGTTCTTTAGTGAATGTCCATGAGAATTTTCAATAATTTTCCTCATCATGGTTGTTCCCGGATGACCCAATCGGTCGTGCCAAGTTATGAACTCATTTGGGCTAGTAAACTTCTAGTTTACAATGGCATGTGATTCAATTACACTAATCTTCGTATAATACAACCCAGATGAAAGTGAGGGTAATTTTTCTAATATAACTTTCTTATTTGAATCATGAGTTGTGATACATAAATACTCATGATTTCCCTTATTCATTGTCTCAACATGATATCCATTTCGGCAAATATCTTTAAAGCTCAACAAGTTTCTACGAGACTTGGTAGACAACAGTGCATTATTTATTATTAATTTTGTTCCTCCAGAAAACAAAATTATAGCTCTTCCGGAGCCTTCTATCACATTGTCTGAGCCAATAATAGTATTAACATATTCCTCTTTTGGCACAAGATGGGTAAAATATATATCACTTTTGAGAATAGTGTGCAAACTTGCACTATCCGCAAGGCATACATCTTCATTACATATCCTTGTCATTCTCTTCAAAAACAAATAATAATAAAATGAGTAGTATGCACAGTTAAATTGAATACTTGATCAGAATTATTTTTCTAAGAAACACTGTACATAAAATAATGTCATATACTAAAATTTTATTTTAAAATTTGACACATTTAATAATTTCAAAATTCATAAACATTAATATTTCATTATTTATTTACATATATACTTCACAGTCCCACATATTAAACTATTCCATCATTGATCAAATGACCAATATTTCCTTCAGGATCCTCAAAGAAATCAGATACATCATAATGAGTGGTGGAGTTCTCAGCATCATTTGAGACAAAATTTGTTTCCTTTCCTTTGTCGTCCTTTTTCAAAGATGCCTGGTAAAGATCGACTAGGTGCCTTGGGGTACGACAGGTACGTGACCAATGGCCCTTTCCACCACAACGAAAACACTTATCCTCTGTTGATTTATTCTGCCCAATATTCCTTTCTCTATCCCACTTCTGGTGAGATCCTCTCTTTTGAACATAATTCTTTTTCCTTCCATAATTTTTCTTATTATTAAAACCTTGCCATTTACCTCTTCTGGGTAATTTGCCACATTTACTTCAGGAAATGGGGCAGCGCCAGCTGGGCGCGCTTCATGATTTTTCAATAACAACTCATTGTTGCGTTCAGCAACAAGAAGGCAAGAAATTAACTCATAATATTTTTTAAACCCTTTCTCTCGATACTGCTGCTGCAGGAGCACATTCGAGGCATGGAAGGTTGAGAAAGTTTTCTCCAACATATCATGATCAGTTATTTTCTCCCCACACAATTTCATTCGTGAGGTGATTCAAAACATTGCAGAATTATATTCATTTATAGATTTAAAATCTTGTAAACGCAAATGTGTCCATTCATATCGGGCTTGAGGAAGTATCACCGTTTTCTGATGATTATACCTTTCTTCAAGGTCTTTCCAAAGATCTGCAGGATCTTTTAATGTAAGATATTCTTTTTTCAATCCTTCGTCAAGATGACGACGAAGAAAAATCATGGCTTTAGCTTTATCCTTCTGGGATGTATTATTTTCAGCCTTAATGGTATCTCCAAGATCCATTGAATCAAGATGGATTTCAGCATCTAATATCCATGATAAATAATTGTTTCCAGATATATCAAGAGCATTGAATTCAAGATGAGAGAGTTTCGACATAATGAAAAATTTGTTACCTGAGTCTTCCTAAAAATTTGATCAGAGTCTCGTGCTAATAACGTGTTATAAAATAACTAAATAAATAAATAAGGAAGAGGTAATATAAAATAAAATGTAAATAGAAGACTCTAATATTAATATAAGTAACTTGATAAAATACTTTATATATATATATATATATATATATATATATATATATATATATATATGCAGCAACATAAAGATAGATAAAGAGAAATTATTAATAGTGTATAAAGAGAGAAGATAATTTTATTGTTGTAAAGAGAAAGAGAAAGAGAAGTATTTGTAACTGTGTAAAATCCATTTGCCTCGTTCATGCTTTTATAGGCAAATAAATTCAACTATTCAAACTTTATTAATTGTACTTTTCCATGAGAATTTGCTCCTTACATAGGAAATTAGATCCACCCTTAAATGAGCATTCATCCTTATCTATCCATGCTGTAACAACCATTAAATTAAAAATTTTTAGACTGCGTTTATAAGAGAGATTGAGATTTTTTTTTTGAAAGTAATAGCTCAACACTTAAGTGGAGCATTGTAACAAATTAAAAATGATAAAGACGTAACAACTCCTATGTCATATCTGGCATGGCCATCAACAACATGAGTTATTTACAACACCATTCTTTAGCACATGAGAAAGATTGCTCCACACAGTCACCAATTCTTGTTATCTTTCCCTGAAAGATGGAACCATTTCTGCTTCTCCAGATACTCCATATAACTGAGAAGAATCCAACTAGCCAATGCTTTCGCCTCTCTTTTCCCATTGGCACTGATCTCCAACTCTCAAAATGCTCTTTCACCGTACCAGGGACAATCCACGTTTGTCCAAATGTCAAGATCCAAGCACACCACACCTGCCAAGAGTACTCACATGTAATAAATAAATGTTGTAAATTTTCAATCTCTTTCTGGCACAGCACGCACACCAGATCATTCTGTTGTAAGATTCCCAGTCTACTTAGTCGGTCCTTTGTGTTGACCCGACCTACCAAGACAAACCATGCGAACAACTCCACTCGAGGCAGAATTAGTCCTTTCCATATCTCCTTTGTAAATCTGAATCGCATAAGCTCCTCATCCAAAGTTTCTTCCTGCAAAACTTGCACAAACGAATTAGTAGAATAAATGCCTTCCTTGTCAAATTTCCATACCACTCTGTCCTGCACATTCGCTATCAGTCTAACAGATTGCAAGACATTAAGCATTTGGTTCAGTGTATCCGTCTCCCATTGTCTCAGCTCTCTTCTCCATTGTAATTGCCATACCCACTCTATCCCATCCCAAAACCCACAATCCCCAATTACCGATCCTCTTTGGTTTGAAATTAAGAAAAGTCTCGGAAATGAGTCTTTCAGCTTTCCCACTTGCAACCATGTATCCTCCCAAAATCTGGTGGATCTTCCATCTCCTACTTCTATAGCCAGGCCATCAATCATCTTCTGCTTGACATGTTGATCCCTTATTTGCACATGACATATGTCCTTTCACGGTCCCCCTTTCTTTGGTAACGTCTGAGTTGACAGCAAGTGATTTGGATTCAAGCTGTTACATGAGCATACAACCTTCTTCCATAGAGGACATTCCTCCTTAGAGAACCGCCACCACCATTTAAATAGTAAAGCCGAATTACCGACTACCGCGTCACCTACCCCCAATCCTCCTAACTTCTTCGGTGCCTGTATCAGCTCCCACCTCACAAGGGCCATGCCAGGTCGACCATCATCCTTGCCCCAAAAAAATCTCCTCTGTAAGGATATAAGTCTTCGAGCAACCGCATTAGGCATTTTGTATAGACTCAAGTAATAAATAGGCAGGCTGTTGATTACCGCCTTAATAAGTACCAACTTCCCAGCGTTACTAAGTATCTTAGCTTTCCACAAGCTGAGCTTCTCTTCCACCTTTTCTATAACCGGTTTTCAAGTTTTTACCAACCGCGGATTTGCTCCTAAGCTAATGCCAAGGTATCTTACCGGTAAAGCTGCCTCTTGACATCCTAGTAGCTGGCACATCCGATTAACCCACTCCTGGCTGCAGTTCACTGGTATCAAGTTAGACTTCTCAAAGTTGATGCTCAACCTAGACATCACTTCAAAGCACCTCAGAAGTCTCTTATAGTTCCTCAACGTCTCCTCCTCCGATGGACAGAATAATATTGTGTCATCAGCAAATTGTAAGTGTGATAACTCTATATTATCCCTACCGACTAATAATGGAGACACCCTACCATTTCTAACTACCTCTCCGATCATCCTGTTGAGCACATCCACCACTAGGACAAACAAGAACGGAGATAATGGGTCTCCTTGGCGTAGTCCCCTTTCCATTTTGAACGGTTTTGATGGAGAACCATTAACCAGTATAGAGATAGAAGCCGAAGTAACACACTCCCTAACCCACGCCCTCCATTTTCTTCCGAAGCCCATCTTCTCCAGCACAGTATCAATAAAGCACCATTTGACTCTGTCATATGCTTTTTGAAAATCCAATTTAATAATCGCTGATTTCTTCTTCTTCAGCTTCAACCATTGCACGGTTTCACAAGCAATTAACGCTCCATCGTGTATCTTTCTCCCCTTCACAAAGGCACTCTGTGATTCTCCGACTAAGCCTGGCATAACCCTCCTCATTCTTCGTGTCAACACTTTAGAGATAACCTTATAGACACACCCCACCATACTGATAGGCCTTAGATCTTTTATCTCCTTAGCCCCAACGAATTTCGGAGCCAACGCTACCCATGTGACATTAGCATCTGCTGGCAGTCGTGCTGTCTCAAAAAACCCCATCACAGCTGCAGTGAATTCCGTCCCTATCTCGTTCCAACACTTTTTAATGAAATTCATGTTGTAGCCATCACTCCCTGGAGCCTTCGAAGATTCACAATTCCATACTGCCTCCTTTACTTCCTCTATTGAAGGTAATGCCTCTAATGTTTCCGCTTCTTCCCTCTCCAACCGATTCACTAAACCTTCCCTAAAGCTTACCTTTGGGGATGCTTCCTGATGGTATAGGCCTTTGTAGAAGTCCCGAATAGCCACCTTGATTCTTGCTTGATTCCTCACTACCCTCCCATTTATCACCAGCGACTCAATTCGGTTATTCCTTCTTCTCGCTGATGCTATATTATGGAAGTACCTTGTGTTCCGATCCATCTCATTGGCATACCGAGACCTTGACATTTGCTTCCAATGCATCTCCTGCCTTATATACCACTTTTCGCAGCACCTCACTAATGCCCTCCTCCTTGCCTCTATTGTACCATCATACCGTCCGCTACTCACCATATCATCCACCTTCCTTATTTCATCCTCAAACTTCTTAATTCGCTCAGCCATATCCCCAAAGTGCTGCTTATGCCACCTACGTAGTGGGTCTGATAGTGCTTTCATCTTCTGTAAGAAATGAACATCGCCTAGTTCTCTCCATTCTTCCTTTACCATATTCAAGAACCCATCATGCGTGAACCATGAGTCCAAGGTCCCCATACTCAATTAAGAGAGATTGAGATTGTCAATGAGTTATAACTCAAATAGCATAGTCTTTCCATATTCAATTAAGAGGTTGCGAGTTCGAGTCTCCTATCTTTGGTAAAACAAAAAGAGAGATTGAGATTAAAATTAAAAGATTAAAATTAAGAGATAAATACTAAATTAAATTTTTGTATTATATTTGGTATAAAATATATTAGATTGAATTATGTCTTAATATTATATTTAGTTTAAGATAAAGGGTTAACCACCAAAAATGCTCCCGAATTATTCAAACACTGACAGAATTGCACCTGAATTTTATTATTGACAAAAATATCTTTAAATAATTTAAAAACATAACAACAATACCCAACAGTAAATATATATTTTCAAAAAATGCCTTAGAGATTTAATTTTGATGTGATTTTTTACAAGAATAATTAAAAAAATGAGATATTATTATTCTTAAAATTTGATAATTTTTTTCTAAGTATATATTTTTTGTGATTTTTTAAAAGTATTATTAGTTGTTAACAAAAAAATTACAAAAAAAAATATATATATACACAACGAAAAATCACCAAATTTTAAGGATACTAATATGTAATATCTCATTTTCTTAATCATGCTTGCAAAAAATTGTACCAAAATTCAATCTCTAATATATTTTTTGAGAAATATATATTTAATGTTAGATAATCTTGCAAAAAAACTAACATTAAATATGTATTTCTCAAAATATACATTAGAGATTGAAATTTGATGCAATTTTTTGCAAGCATAATTAAAAAAATAAGATATTATTATTCTTAAAATTTGGTGATTTTTTGTTAAGTATATATTATTTTGTAATTTTTTAAAAGTATTATTGGTTGTTAACAAAAATAATTATAAAAAAAATTATATACTTAACAAAAAATCACCAATTTTTATGTATAATAATATATTATTTTTATAATCATACTTGCAAAAATTGCATCAAAATTCAATCTCTAAGGTATTTTTTGAAAATATATATTCATTGTTGGATATTGTTATTGTGTTTTTAAATTATTTGAAGGCATTTTTGTCGATAGTAAAATTCAAGTGTATTTTTGTCAGCGTTTGAATAATTCGGGAGCGTTTTTGATGGTTAACCCTTAAGATAAATATAGAGATTAAGAGGTAGATTTGAAATTTGAAAAGTTAAATGAGAGTATCTTTTAAAAAAAAAATAAATGGTCCTTGACAATTACTTTGAAAGATAACAAGACCCTCAACAAAAAAAAATATCCTTTCTAATTCCTGATTTTTATTTTTATGAGACTGATTAGTCCTTTTGTCAATATTTTTTATTATTGGCACATGGACTAATCAATCTCATAAAAATAAAGATCAAGGCCAAAAAAGATATTTTTTTATTTGGGGCCTCATAATTCTTTCGAAAAAATTATCAGAAATCGAGTTGGATATTCACTCTATTTTAAAAAAAAATTATTAAAATTTTAGTCTTTATTTTAAAAAGATTTATTTCCTATATTTTTACTTTTTAAAAATATTTAAATGACTAAAATTTTGTATCAAAAATTTAAAATTTTAATTTCAATCTCTAATCATTAAATACAATTTCCTCAATCTCAATTCTAATATCCGAAAACAAATCCTACCTTAAGACCACTTACTCTACTATTACTCTATGAGGCTTCAATACATTAGATTAATGGAAGAAACTATATAATTTCCTAACATAAAGATTCTTGTCCTTAAACAGGATCAAGATTAGGATCCTAAGTGATGCGAATAAAGGAAAATAGACTTATAAATCAAATTGGAAAAAAAGAAGATTTCAATCTTCAGTGCATGCCTCCATTGTATTATTGCCTTCACAAATCAGAACTATAATAATCTATGTCTGTTTCAGCCTCTGCATAAAAAAAGGCAACATAGATTATGGTATGCCTTGATACAGAGAGTAGATAGAGGGCAAAAATGTCCCCAATAATACAAACAAGAAGTAAATAGACGTTTTTAAATTTTAAATTTTTTTTAAAAAATTTATTCCAAATATAAAATAACTTTTATCTGTTAATTTTTTTTAAAATAAAAAATAAATATATTTTTTTTAAAAACCAATTTAAATTGATATAAATTCACCTATTCCTACTTTGATACATTGCTAGCTACATTATAATGGAAACTGAAAAATCATATGTCTACAACGAAGAGTTTTGTACAAAAATAATAATTATTAATTGCAGTTGTTTAAAATTGACTAATTATAAATTATTTATCTATATCTTTTTATATTCACAATATTCCAAACCTCATCATTTGAAATCAAATTAAAATCTCTTTCCTACCCCAAAATTTTCAATGAATAAGATACTAATTAAAATTTAAATAATAGAAAACATTGTGAAAAAAATGTTTTCATTAATAATAAGTAACCAAACCTAATCAAATCTTATTGTAAGCATGCCTTCGAATGCGCATTTGTACTTTTATTTCTTCCTTTTTTTTTTAGTCTTCTTCTATTCTTTTTTCCTCTTTTTTCTGCATCATCGGTTTTTTTTTTTTCATTATGCACTCTTCTTTTATTTCTTTTTTTTTCTTTGTATTTTCGTAAGTCTTTTCCTCTTTCTCTTTCCTCTTTTTTTTACATTATCATTCTTTTGTTCTTTTTATTTGTTCTGTGTTTTGGAATGTGTTTTCATTTTTTAAAAAATTTTGTTACCTTTTGTTTCATTTTTTATTTTTTAGCAATAAATACATAAATATTTTAAGAAAACTACAAAAATTTGTAAATAATAACATAAAAATTTCGTGTTTGTGTAGAAAAATTATTATATTTGTCAATCAAAATTTTTTTTTATTTTTTTATATAATTATTTTATGTTCAATTTTATAAAATTTTGTGTTTCATTTTTCGTAGAATTTTGTAACTTTTTATTTATTTTTTTCTCCTCATTTATTTTGTCTATATAGTTATTTTGTGTTCAACTTTATAAATTTGTGTGTCTAACTTCACAATTTTTTTTATGAACTCTAAAGATTTTTGTTTACTCTTTTTTTTGTTTCTTCTCTTTCACAATAAACAAAAAAAAAAGAGAAAATGACAAATCGATCATTGACTTTTTGGTTCGTAAATATTTAAGTCCCTAAAAATGTAAAAATACATTTAATTTCCTAATCTCTTCAAAATCTGCACATATTCATCCTTATATTTAATTTGTTCTATTTTAAAAACTTTCTCATGAGTGCATCCATATCAATACAACGGGAGTCATGTTTAATTTGTCTCTTAGGTCAGACAAATCGAAGTGAACATGAGAGATTAATATGTCCAAGTTTTGAAAAGGTCAGAAATTTAAATGTATTTTTAAATTCTCAATAACTTAAATATTCACATATTAAAAGGTTAAAAATTTATTTGCCATTTCTCAAAAAAAAAAAAAACTTTATAAACAATAACACAAATTCTTCATTTTTTTCTGCTCTTCTTTTTGCTTTTTCAAAAAAAAATAAAAAAAACAAAATAGAAAAAATCACAGTAGTAGAATAAGAAAAAGTAGAAGAAACAAACAAAAAAAAGTTAAAGGTTGTAGCAGCAGAAAAAGAAAAAGAATTGTGTGAATAATTTTTGTTGATCCAATCAATAGTAATTGACCAATTTAGTAGAATTTAATTATTAAAAACGCTTTTACGTATAGCAACTTCGATATATTTATTTTATCCAATCAAATAATCACTAAGAAGGTGAAGAAGTAAAATTTTGTAAAATCAAGGTTTTAATAAGCACAAAAAATAATAATTGTATTTGGTGAAATAACTCTTATCAATTAACTAAATATAAATTTAAATATTTATTAATATCTAAAGTTATATTAAATTTTTTTTATTTTGATAAATATAAATAAATTTTAAAAAATATCTCTTTAATAAATTTTCATAAGCATTCCTAACTTTTCAATGAATACAAGTACATACATTTTTAATTTATTAAATATAAAATCAGATGTTTATACTTTTAAATAACACAAACCGTTATATAAAAAATGTTACCAAATACATTGGTGATTTAAGACTTTTATGACTTTACTTTATCCGTTCAATTAAACTATTTTCATTTTAAAAACACAAGACCGCTTAAAATCCTTGTTAGAAAAATCTCTATTCTGATAATAAGTTGATTTCACTATTTTATTTTTTTTATAATTACATTTTATGTTAATGTTGACTTAGTGTCAAACTATCAATCTGTTTTAGAAAAATACAAACATTTCATTTCATTTGTCCTCTTTTGTTGTTGTATAGGAAAGTGAATATATTCTTCTGACCAAAAAGAAAAGGATAGGGAATATATTCCATTCTGAAAACCATGATTCTGTTTTCCGAATAAGGGCCACGAATCTTCGATCGTCATGATTCCCTTCAGATTCTAATGAGAAACGATATTATACATTTAAAATAACGTTTTATGTGTCAATTTAAGGGGTTTTTTTGGATTTAAATTAAATAAATATAAAATTTACGAAAATACATATAAAGTATAATTAATTACATAAATGCACAATCGACCATATTTCGAGGGCTAATTTTTTTTATATGAGATTGATATGTGAGTTATACTGAGTTATGGAGTATTAGAGAGATATACACCACGTTCAATTTTTTGTTTTAGTGGAAAGAAATCGGACCGTCCGATTTTATTATAGAGAGAGAGAGTGGATACACAAATCAAACCCAAGGTTTTCTGTGTACACAAATCGGACCCAGAGTTTTCTGTCAATACACAAATCGGACCTAGGGTTTTCAGTACCTCCAATCGAACGGTCCGATATGTCTTGCACAATCCTCATACCCTGGTAAAACACCATATACTTTCATAATTCTGTTATACACCAACTCTCTCTCCATATTAAAATTAAAAAGTTCTATTTCGAGTATCGAAAAAAATTTCAAAAATTAAATACATCTAAATATGTGTCATAAGCGTTAAATGAAATCTCAGTACTGAGAATGAGATACATGCGAGAATAAAATATGAGTTCAGTATCGAAAATATGCACAATGTGCAAATTAATGACTCATTACTCGAGATATGGTCATTTATTTTAATTCAAATAATTTTAAATTTTAAAATTATAAAAATATTTCATTTAAAATTTAGATGATTAAAATTTAAATTAATAATAAAAATAAATATTGTATTAATTATTTATGAGTATTGCAAATTTTATATTTATTGAATTTAAATAAAAAAAGCCATCAATTTAATGGGTTATGAGTATTGCAAATTATTTATGAGTATTTGTTATGATATTTAAAAGTTATTGATTAATTGCTAAAAATAAATAAATAATTAATTTTAAATTTAAAAATATAAAATTTAAAAAATTTTAAATATTTAAAAGATTATAAAAAATAAGTTAGACAAAAATTAAATACCAAATAAAAATAGTATAAAATTTATCACAGACATATTGTAAGTTCTATTAGACAAAATGCAAGACTTTTTTTTTTCGAATGAAGATTTTTATATTTCAATACACTAAACATATAAAAAATACAATAAAAAATTTCCTTTATTATACTATTAATATACTGTTTCTTTAAAGTGCATTTTAGCTTTAAATTTATTAATTAGATTATAATTTGTTTTATTTTATTGTTTATCTTATTGGTTTACTTTTAAATTTTACACAAACAGGTGAGTAACATTCACTCACATTTAAGTTAATACTAGTAAAAAAAAAATGTTCTACTAAATATGAGGTCTCTAACATTCTCCCAAATTTAATATGTTATCTCAAATAATTAATAAAATATATAAATAATTAAATATGCAAAAAGTACACGTCGATTAATTTTGGTGACTCCATTTATTTTCGTTTAGCATTTTTTGAGGACCTTATAGCAGTAGTTACACACAAGAATAAAATCTACAGAGATTAACATGAAGTATAAATTAGAAGTTTGTCACGGTAAATTTTAGAGGGTTAGATTTAACAGTGTTTGTATAGTTTTCTGGAGTGTTTGAGAATACTCTAGATGGTTCCGGAACGTTCTAGAATGTCCTAGAAGGTCCCGGAATACCCTAGAAGGTTCTAGAAGACTCTGGAAGATCATAGAGTATTCTAGAAGAGTGTAGATGTATATAGAAGTATAAAGAGTGGTATGGAATAATCTAGAAACATTTAGAGAGTTGTGGTAGGATAGATATTTGTAAAGAAGGTTCTGGATGATTAATCTGGACCGTTGATTAGATTTAATCATAACCATCCATTGAGGAGGTGGATGGCTATAAATAGGGGTGAGAGTTAGAGTTTGGGTGTGTGTGAATCATTTGTAACCAACACTTGAATAATAAAGTGTTCTTTCCACCAAAGCTTCCTTTCTCTTGTGTTCTCTTGTGTTCTTAGCCTTCTTGCTAAGTATTGAGAGTTAGGCTGACTTGGTCTTAGCTCAAGAGGTTGAGTAAGTCCGAGTGCCGGCACGGTAGCGTTGGAGTGTGTCCAAAGCCGTGACAAGTTGCTTGAATATGTGCATAAAAACTAGAAGTGTACTCATACAATAATTGAACATGTCAACTAATATAGTATCGAAAAAAAATATATCATACCCCTAAATAATTTTTTATTCTCAAATAAATGTTTAATTTATTTTCAAATCAATGTAGTATTATTTCAATGAAACTCCAAAATTAATATTGGATGAGAAAGAATAAATATAGTAAAATAGTTAGACAAATAATTATTACCATTAAATTCTACCATTAAGGATACGACTTAAAAATATTAAATACTGAAAAATGGCAGTTTCACAAGACAGAAATAAAAAAAAAAAAAGGCATTCAATAGATAAATTCAAATCTAAATCACAACATTAAACACCATAAAATAAATGTTTATCATTAATAACTAATTTAAATTAATTTAATGATTAATTTATTAATACAAAAAATTAAAATTTCGTGCATACAATAATTCATTTACTAATAATAAATCCTTTAAATAAAGCAGATCAATTCTTTACTTCTGAATACATGAGATATGGTAAAAAACTAAAAACTATCTATGAATGACAGACCCCACAACAATAATTACCATGTAAAAAACGGATATCGCCAGTTAAATCCAATCGATTCATATCATAATAGGCTGCTAAGAAAAGGTTATGTAATTAATGATAATTGGGAGGAGATATCAGGCAAGGCTTCGTCACGTTGGCCTATAAATTCATATCACTTCACACACAAACAACACGTCACTTCTTCAAGCGGCAGTGTTTATCTCAACAATTCTGTGCAACTGTGGAAGCTGAAGCTGCTTCATCAGTAAGGTAACTCTTCAATTTTTTTTGTCAAATTTCAATTCTATCTCTTTCACAATTACTCTTCTCAATACTCCAGAAATAATTCTTCTCTCTTATTGTTATTTTTTCTTTTTAGTGTAATTTATTTATTTTCTTTATAAAATAGCAAAAAACGAACATTTTCTCTAAAGTTGAATTTTAATCAAGTCTTTCAAACTAACCTGTTTCAAATGAGTCCAAAGATCTCGTTTTATCCCATTTGAATTGAACTGTTTTTTAATTAGCGTTTACTTGAGCTTATCCGGAGAATTTTTAACTAAACCTCCATACAAATCGATCCTAAAACAACAAACTAAAAAGCCTATGATCTGTTCCACCTATCTATATATATAGAAACTTGACTCTTCTAAATGAGAAAAAAAAATATTAGTAACCAAAGAGTTGGAGAAGTGCACTAAGCTTTGTGTTTTATAAGTTTTTGAAGATCAAGATCATCATCATGAGCAAGAACGAAGGCAAACACTACGTGGTGTGGAAGGGAAGGGAGCCAGGGATTTACAAGTCATGGGACGACGCTAATGCGCAAGTTAACGGCTACTCGCGAAACTCCTACAAGGGCTTTGACAACTATCCCGAGGCCAAGGAGGCCTATAACCGTCCTAGCCTTTGGGAGAGCGACAAAGCCTCGTCGCACTCCCAAAGTGCGGAGTCTAAAAGCTATGGGAGTTCCACCAGCGGTGTTACGTCTGCCGGATCCTACCAGTCTAATGGCGGTTCGCAGTGGCAGAGTTCCAAGAAAAGTTATTATTGAGGAAAGAGAATATGACTCTACTAATGAAGATAATGGGATAATAATGTTGTGATCAGTCTGTTAAGGTTTAAGTGTTAGTAGTATGCGTGTTTCATTTTGCTTTAGCGTTTTATCTGTGTTTTTACTCTTCTGTAAGACTGTAACTAATGAATAATTGGTAAAATCTTTTTGCCTTAATTTAGTTTTATATAGAATTATTATTCCTACAGGACTTCTATTCTCCATCTAGGGTTTCTTTCTCCGTCATCTCCATTGACACTCGAACCCAGAGATGTCCTTTACAACTAAAGATCATGGCACTATCGAACTTTACTCTTCAAAGTAAAATTCAAACTTTAGAAGATCCAAATCCAAAACTTTAGAAGATCCAAATCCGACTTTAATGGTTAAGATCAATACAGACAGGTACATAAACAGTGAAATAGAAGAAATTTAACCCACAAAATTGAAACTACCCTTTACAATAACTAAACACATTTTTTTGTGTCACATAAATCAACAGAGGGACGACAAATGACATTTGAGCTACAGCTCATCGGCGACACACGGGCCCAAACCATTCGAGTTGAGTTACGTTGGTCTGGCAACCCATGATGGCCCAAACCATACGGGCCAGGCTGCCTGTTGACAGCCCAAGGCCCTCCACCATAAAATGTGAATCATTAAAAATAAGGATCCATTCTTGCACCGACATAAAGTTGAATGGGATGGTCCAGGGTTCCGGGTAAAGAACTACCAAATTTAAATATTTAATACATTAAGAATGACCTCATCTTCAATAAGATTATATTCAAAGCTGATTAACAGCCTAGACACAGGGCTAAAAGATACGAACATGATTGCATGACAATTTGACATAGCAAGAAAATAACAACTAACAAAATAAGAGATCAATATACATGCACTTGAGCAATAAAGACTACACACAAAAAAAAAATTAGAATAACAATTAGATTCTCGAGGAATTTTTTTTGTTTTTTTTGTTAGTTTACCCAAACGGTACAGGTTGAGGACTAATTAGTTTTTGAAAAAAAGAAATACCGATTAAGTTTTCAACTATAACAAACAGGATATATATGTCCAATTACCCATATATTTTGTTATTTACAGTGCTACAAGTCCTACCACGTCAGCATGAAAAACAATGTAGTTTTGGTTATCTCTTGAGTTTTCATATAACTTTACCAATTGCTTTTTATGGTGAAGGGACAAATTAGTATTTTTTTTTCCCTCTAGGCTAATTAGTCCAAGATCAAGATCTTCAGAAATCTAAGTGTTACTTTACTCAGCAAAAAATTATTATTCAATGAATTACAACATGTGGGTAAAGGCACAGATCCTTAAACACTATTAGGATTAGAATCCTAAGAAAAAGAAACAAAAATTAAATTGGTAAAAACAAGAACTCAGGCCTTCCTTCCACTGTATCGACATTTTTTCCTCTATAAGATACGGCAAAGACCTCTCAGTTTACCACATCAGAATTATCCTCCTTGTTTGTTTCAGGTCCTGTATCCCAAATTGAATAAAGCATAAGATCATAAATTTATCACCCAAAATAACAAACTACTTCCAAGTTATATAAAAAGTGAAAAGTTGCCATTAAAGCCAAATGTGGATTAGAATGAGAAATGTATACATACAAACAGAAGAAAACTCCCCAAGTTAAGAAATAACATATAGGTAATGAAAAAGTATATGAAACCAAGAGGTGATCAGTCAAAAAGTAAACAACTTAACTAATTTATAATTATATTTAATTAATTTTATTTGTTTTTAATTTATAATATTTGATATTAATTGCTTCTCACCCCAAATTAAAATTCTGAATGATACGTTGGAGAAATAGGGGCGGGGATCACGGAACTTCCAACAATCCCGATTCTTAGTATATAAAAAAATTTATAAAATATATAAAAGAACATCCATTTAGTATGAAAAAGAAACATTCTGATACTTAGTTGAAGAAACATCCTAATGTCTAGTATAAGCACTATCCACGTTGAGGTTTTGGATTCACCCATAGGCATTTGGCTGGTTTTTGACTGGTACCCTCTTGGTTCCCTAGCATTGTTGATAAGTAATTCTATTGAACTACTGTATACATGGTAGCCACGATAATAACTTTGGAAAGAAAAATCTCAAAATAAACTGAATCCAATAACTGATGGGATTATCCAATATGCAGAAACACGTTGAATAACAACAATGTAACTTGAATTAAGTAACAGCAAGTGGAAACCATAGCTTTGCAGATTAGAATTGTAGTTTCCGAAATAAATTAATCAGAATGCAACACATTTTTATAACACTAGCAGTGTAAAATGGCTTGGTTATTGTTTCGGACTTGGTATATGAATTTGTATGAAATCCATAGTGCAGAGAATAGAAAAACAAATAATTCTCAAAGCTGAAGAAGTTCAAAACTTTCAATAGCAGCAAAACTCTAAAAAACTTTTCAGATCCCAGTAGCATCTTAAGTAGTGACATGCTACTATACCATTTGGACAACAATAACCTTCAAGATGCTTGGCAACACTACCATAATGATTCAATTACAAAGTCCTAACAATGGAACCGCAAACTTAAGCCAATGAAAAACAACAAATGCAATGAACACAATTCAAGGTAACAACTCTATCAGCATTATTGGGCCAATATGAATAATCTGGCAATTTCAGGTTAGGACATTGATTAGGTAAACACATTTATGACACGACGACTTTAAAATTATAATTTGTATAAACTTAAGAGATTATTCAGCCAACTAAGGGTCCTTGTTCGAATAGTGTTCTTACAAGCATTTTTCAACATACTTCACTTCTAACTTAATTCCACTTCAAAAAGATTTAAAACTAAGTATTTTTCTAATTCTGAAATTTTTGGGAGCCTATCTAACAAATCATTAACACATGTAACTAGTAACCGTAGCAAGTAAAAATTGCCCAAGAACACAAAATCAAGTACCTTCTTCTGCTACTCCTTCATCTTCATAATCTTCTTCTTCTTCTTCTTCATCATCTTCATCATCACCACCCTGGTAATCAACCCCATACCTCTGATTCAAGTAATCCACAGCAGCAGGTGTAAGCACAAGCTTATCAGCATTCAAAATATCAAACAAATTCAGCGTCCTCGGCGTCAAAACCTTCACCGTCCCAATGTTCCGGCTCGAAAGCACAACGTTCTCCGGCACCTCCATCATCAAGAACATGGCCTTTTCCTTAGGGTCCAGTCCCCACCGCTTCATCGCCGCAATGAACTCCTTCGTCTTCGGCTTCCCCTGAAACTCCTCCGCGAAGTCCTCGACCACGAACGTGTTCACCGCCGCGCTCGCCATCGCGGTGGAAATCGCAAGCCTCTTTTCCTTCCTGTTTATTTTGATGCTCCAGTCCCTGGGCTTGGGCCCGAAAATGACACCTCCGCCGGGCCTGAGCGGTGTCCTGTTGGACCCCCTGCGGGCCCGGCCGGTCTTCTTCTGCGGATAGGGTTTTCTCCCTCCGCCGCGAACCTCGGCCCGCGTTAGGGTTGAGGCGGTGCCACGGCGCTTGTTTTGGAGGTCGGTGATGATTGCGCGGTGGACGACGGCGCGTGCGGTGTCGGGAGGGGCGGCGCGAAGGTCGAGTTGCGCTTCGCCGATTTTGTCGCCGGAAAATGAGAGAAGCGGTAGGGTTGCGGCTTTGCACGCGACGGAGAGAGAGTGAGAGAAGGGTTTTGATGGTGAGGGTAGTTTGGGGATTTTGGTATTGTTGAAGAAGATAGAGGAAGAGAAGAAGGAGAGGGAGGTTGAGGGTGGTGTTGTGAGTGAACACATTGTTGTGGTTTATCCGAGTTTCGCTGAGTCAGTAACTCGCACTTCTGCTGTTGTTGCTGCTGCTTCTATCCTATCCACTAAAGGGATAGATAGGGAGTGGTGGTTACTCGGGAAATTGGTAAACCAGCTAGCTTAACTTAACTTCATTATTACTGGAGACTTGAGAGTTGAGACCCTTTTCTTTCTCGTTATTTTTCTTTGGAAAAGTATACGGAACTAAGTATGACGAGCTATTAACTGAATAACTCAATTATTTATAATTATTTTATTTAGTTTTATTCAATTATAATATAGAATATTTGTTATTAATTGCTTGATATATTAAAATTAAGAGGTCTGCTACACATACAAGTTTTTTTGGCTTACAAGTTTTACAAGTCTAATAAAACACATGCATTACATTTAATTAACGCATTACACACTTCCACATTCAAGAGTAAATAAAACGCACGTTATTCAACAACTTCCTGTTTCCAAAGCGCACTACTCACTATACATTATGAACGACTATTCTTCTTCTTCCTCCATGAAAATAATTTTCTTGCCAAATTTGAAGATAATAGAACTTCAAAAATACACACAAACGATTACAGAAATACACCCAAAGGATTACAGAAATACACCCAAACGGTTACAGGAATTCACCCAAACGATTCTAGAAATACACCCAAAGGATTATAGAAATACACTTAAAGGATTACAAAAATACACCCAAAGGATTTAAGAAATACACCTAAAATTCGTTGAAGTACACCTTATGCATATTTCAGAACTCTTTCTCTTTCTCCTCCTCATCTTCTGCTGCTTCTTCTTCTTCAAAAACGATTTCAGAGCTTGATGTCAAAAAACAATGGAAATTGAGAATAACGAAGAAAGAAAACAGAGAGAAAAGCACGTAAATGAAGAAGAAGAACAGAAAGAGGAAGAAAAACGTGCAGCAAGAAGAAGAAGGAGGAGAAAGAGAAGGCAAGAAACGAAAGAAAAGAAGAAGAAAAGGAAGAGGAAGAAGAACGTGCAAGAAGAAGAATAACGAGAAAGAGAAGGCAAGAAACGAAAGAAAAGAAGAAGAAGAAGAAGAGGAAGAGGAAGAAGAACGTGCAGCAAGAAGAAGAAGAAGGAGAAAGAGAAGGCAAGAAATGAAAGAAAAGAAGAAGAAGAAGAAGAAGAAGAAGAAGAAGAAGAAGAAGAAGAAGAACGTAGACCTTGCATCGCGTTTTTAGGATTTATTCGTTAATTAACTTGTAAAGCATACAAGCCCTAATGACTTGTATGCAGAGTTTTTCTGTAAAATTAAATTGAGTAATACGTTTAACCAATTTCGATAGGAATCACGGAAGTGGACTCCCAGCTTTTGTTTCTTCACTTTTTCTCTTTTTATAACTACGGTGCATCGGTTCACTCTTCCACACAGCAACAGCGCCGACCTTTTTCATTTAACGGGTTAATACTCAAATTCGTCCCCGAAAGATTACGCGATCTTCATTTTCGTCTTCGAATGATTTTTTTTTAATCAAATTAGTCCCTGAAAGATAAAAAAAAAAGAGTCAAATTAGTCCTTCTATCAGTTGGACGATGACATGGCATGTTAAATGCCACGTGTCACTTGACATGTAGAAAAGATTTTTATAGTCAAAATAGTCCTTAAAAGTCCAAACGTATGTCATTTTCATCCCTCAAATTTTAAAAATTAGTCAAACTAGTCCTTATATAATTTTTTTTATTTTTTCTTCATAATATTAAATTTGAAATATTTTTTGATATTACTAATTTTAATAGAAATGTAATTGACAAACAAAACATTAGTAATTGTATCTTTTTCTTCTTAAAAATTTTTTTCAATAAAATTATCTCTCTCTTTTAATTCTTCTCAAAATCTCTCTTATTCTTTTCTATTCTAAAATATTTTTCTTACATACATTTTGCTGGAATATATATATATATATATATATATATATATATATATATATATATACTCAAAATTGAAATGTATGTATTTATTAACCTAAACAAAGTTATATGCTCGAAATCAAAATTTATGTATGTTAAGCTAAACAAAGTTACACCACTATTTTTTTCTACTACATCTTTTTTTTTGTCTATTACGGTATTACTTACGTATAGAATGTAATGATAGTAATACTTAGAGTCAAAATTTGTGGATCTTCTTGAATTTTGACTCTAAGTATCACTACCATTACATCCTATATGTAAGTAATACCGTAATGGAAAAAAATATGTAGTAGAAAAAAAAATAGTGGTATAACTTTGTTTAAGTTAACATACATAAATTTTGATTTTGAGCATATAACTTTGTTTAGATTAATAAAAACATACATTTCAATTTTGAGTATATATATATATATATATATATATATATATATATATATATATATATATATATATATATATTTCCAGTAAAATGTATGTAAGAACAAGGTTTTAGAATATAAAAGAATAAGAGAGATTTTGAGAAGAATTAAAGGAGAGAGATAATTTTATTGAAAAAAAATTTTAAGAAGAAAAGATACAATTACTAATGTTTTGTTTGTCAATTATATTTCTATTAAAATTAGTAGTATCAAAAAATATTTCAAATTTAATATTATGAAGAAAAAATAAAAAAAATATATAAGGACTAGTTTGACTAATTTTTAAAATTTGAGGGATGAAAATGACTTACGTCAGGACTTTCAAAGACTATTTTGACTATAAAAATCTTTTTTACATGTCAAGTGACACGTGGCGTTGACCGTGGCGTTGACCTGCCACGTGGCGTGCCACGTCATCGTCCAACTGACAGCAGGACTAATTTGACTTATTTTTTATCTTTCAGGGACTAATTTGATTGAAAAAATCATCCGGGGACGAAAATGAAGATCGCGTAATCTTTCGGGGACGAATTTGAGTATTAACCCTTCATTTAACCATCCTATCTGTCATCTCCTGTTCGATTTTTTGCTGTCTGTGCCACTATTAGCAGTGTTATTTGTGAGCGTGGTGCAAATATTGTTCAAAGTTGTAGTGCATCCTTTAATTCATCTACTCATCAATTGTCTCTACCCTCTTCATCAAATCATCCAACTCATGGTTGCCTCGTCGCTTCTTCTCATTGTGTGCCGTAATTAGCGGCGACATTCGTGAGCGTGGTACAAGTGGTGTTCACAACTTGATAACATCCCCATTCTCCCGCAAGGACCATCACGCCTAGCCTTTCCTTCACAAAGAAATTGTCGTCGTGGTGCAAGGCTTCCGGAAGAGGCATCGTCCATGGAGTTTTCAATCCTAGAAGGAGTATTGAATAACACATTGATCAATTCAACGGAAGGCAATGAAGAATTGAGTATGGGTAATGTTGTTATTTAACAGGGATCTAAGGTATGTTGGAGAGGTTGGTCTTGCATTATAGAAAATTTTATGACAATGTGTTATGTATGTTTCTTATTCATGCTAATTAGATGTTTTTTTAGTTGATTTATTTGGGAAAATCTGGTACAATAATGTGGTTACTCGAGATATTAATGAAGAGGTGTGTTTTTATCTTGAACATGTTTTAGTTAACACTAGTTTATATATCGGTATGAGTGGATATCTCTTGGTGTAAACGCTCGAAAAACTATTTTGCTTGACTCCTATATGTGTTTGCACTATTTTTTGATATTTTGTATTGAAGTGGTTCGTTATATAGTAATGATCTCAAGTTGATAAAGGTTTTTTTTTTTGTGTCTTTGATTAAAAGTCGACGAAATTACCGATATCATTGTGATGGAAAAAGATGAATTGGAATTGAGACATGAGGTTTGAATTATTCCTTGTTGTTTGTTACCACATTATAATTAGTTCGTTCATGCTAGTTTTAATTGGTACTGCCATTGAACATTTGGTTTTGTGAATTGCATTACAGTTGCCGAATTATAGTGGAATCAGTGAAAAGGAAATCCCAGTCATAGGAATGTGTTTTAATTCGTTGTCTCTGGCATAGAAATTTTATGTAAATTATGCAAAGAAAGTTGGGTTCGTAACTAAAGTTAAGAACACGAATTTCGACAAGATGAAGAAGGAATCAAAGATACCCATTAATCAATCTATTCACTGCACCCGAGAAGGTTATTGGGAGTCTCAAGTGAAGGCAGCAACTCAGAAACACAGAATAACAGCCACGAGATGTAAAGCAAGGATGTATGTCATGTTGGACATGGAGAAGGAAAGTTGGATTGTGTCTAAATTAGAATTGAGGCATTCCCACCCCTGTTCGGCTAAGAAAGCGATCCACTATTATGAGTACAGGGAGTTGACCATCCATGATAAGTGCGTCATTACGGATAACAACGAGGCTGGCATAAAATCCAACAAGACATACCTAGCACTGGCTAACGAGGTTGGTGGGTCTTCAAACTTGAGTTTTTCAGAAAAGGATGTCAGAAGTTAAATCACAAGCAAACTCCGCTGTGTTGACGAGAACGCGGACTTTAAGGAGATGATGAATTACTTCGTTCAAATGAAAGAGATCAATCCCAACTTCTTTTATGCCATAGATGTTGACAATGATAATAAGTTCAAGAGCGCACTATGGATATATGCAATGTGCAGGGCTTCGTATGAATATTATGGAGATGTGGTGTCGTTCGACACCACGTACGGAAGAAACAAATCTGTATACTTATGGGTCAATTGCAAAAGCATTTATTTTTTTAATTTGTTTTTATGTCCGTCATTTGTTGCTGGTGTTTTCGCAGGCATGGTCTACTGTTTGCATTATTTATCGGTGTCAACCACCATGAAAAGTCTACTCTTTTTTGTTGTGTTTTATTTGGGAGCGAGGAGATCCTTAGTTTTGA
Organism: Arachis ipaensis; assembly: GCF_059453495.1. Taxonomy (NCBI): domain Eukaryota; kingdom Viridiplantae; phylum Streptophyta; class Magnoliopsida; order Fabales; family Fabaceae; genus Arachis; species Arachis ipaensis. Next base: position 10,592,709 of record NC_142444.1, read on the forward strand.
GTGGGTGTTCACGCAATGGGTGAAATGTGTGGGGAACTGTGTAAAACCCGTGAAATTAATGAATGATTAGCCAATAAATTAATTACTAATCCAAGAAATTATAAAATCGAATTTTATAGTTTAATGAGGCAGAACTAATTAAAACATAAATTTTGACACTAATTTTAAAGAATTTGACCCAAGATTGAGCCGAACGGACCGAACCGGACCCGAACAGGGCCCAAGGCCCAACCCAACTCAACAAAACAAAAGAGCTTCAACACTTTCTCCCCTCTCTCATTAAGAAACACGCTGGAATCACAAAGGAGGAGAAGGAAGAACTCAAAACCCTTCGTTCTTGATTCAATCTCACATAACTTTTGATCTAAAATTTCGATTGTCGCACCGTTTGCGGCCATGTGTTCACCGTGTCGAGCTCTACAAAGCTCAGTACTCAATTTGGTAAGTAATACATATCTTCAGTTTCAATTCTCTCATCCCCAATTTCAAAAATTCAATGTTGTGAGGTGTTGAGATTTTGATTTTTTTATGTTTCAGGATCCAATTAGCTTGAAAAATTAGCGAGTTTTTTTACTTGAGGTACGGGTAAAGTAAGGGCCCTCAAACCCTAGTGAATCTCTTGATTATATTTGTTTTGGTATTGAAATTTGGTATATGAATGTGATAATATGTGTTAGGTAGTGTATATGTGAATTTGGAACTCATTTGAAGAGATTGGAAGCTTGGTTGAGCCTTGGGTGCTAAAGTTGTGGTGTTGGAGGCTTGTGATCTTGCCATTTTGGGTGTCTTTGGCTTAGGGGAGAAATCGACCAATGTATGATTTTGGTTTCTCGTATGTAATATATAATATCTTGTGAAAACTTAGGCTATACAACCATAGGATAAGATGAATCACATGTTGGTGTATATGTGGTAGTTTTGATTATTAAATTATGTGTTATTTGATGTGGGTATTAGGTATGTTGGTTGTTAAATGGACGTGGTGAATGGTTGATGAAATAATGATTATTTTAAATAACAATGATATATTAATGATTGAGTATAGATGTGGTATTGATAGTGAATGGTTGAGGTTGGAATTGGTGAAGTTGTGTATGGAAGTGCTATGATATGAATGTGAAATAATAAGATGTGCTTTGGTATGTTTTGGTGTTGTTTGAAGGCTTAGAGTGTTGGTATGAGTTATGATTTTGGTAAAATAGAGGTTGGAGAAGTTTTGTGAAAAACTGAATTTTTGGACAAACTTTGGCGAGGCATAACTCGGCTTTCGGACTCCCAAACTTTTTTCAAACTTATTTTATATAAAAATTAGGTCCGTGAAGTTTACACCGTTCAAAGAACGGATGAAAAACGATTTTTAACGAAAGAGTTATGCGCGTCGGAAGTTGGAGATGTAAAATATGAAATCTGCAATTGTATCAGCTTTTTAAGGAAAACGCAGGTGGCACGTACGCGGACTTATGGCTGTGTACGCGGCCATTTGCCTTTGTCCGGAGAACTTGCGTATGCGGGCAAGTGCTGCATACGCAGGATGGAAAAATTGACACCCCGCGTATGCGCAACATGGCATGCGTACGCGGGCCCCTATTTTTCAGCAAACTGAGTTTTCTGATTTAAATATGATTTTGAGCCTCTAAACCCCTATTTTTACTCTCTAGGACCCTAGAATTGAGTTGTAATTATAGTCAAAAGGGGTTGAACTATGAAGGGGTAGTAACTTAGGAGTGAAGCAAGTTGTGAAATAATTGAATGAAAATAACAGCAAACAAAAAATAGAATTGAAATGACTGAAATAAAAATGGAGTCTCCCAATACTTATATTTTCTGAGCGTCAGTGTGACTAGAAATTTTTAAAGTGAGTGAGTGTGTGAATGAATGGAAGCTCCTCTAACTTATTGAAATTAATCCTATTTATAGAAAAAAAAGTTCTAAGTTAATTGGTATAACTTTGGACTTTAAGCAAATTTGAATTTCAAGTAGTTTTTGCACCTCAAGCAAACTTGGGCACCAAGTATAAGATAACTTGACCACTAAGCCTAATTCATTCTTATTTTCTCCAACCATAATATGCTTCATGCATGTATGATCTTTGACTTTAATTGTTGAATTCTTTCCAACGTTGACTATTTGTACCAAATTTGGCATAACAATAGGTTTAAACAATCCTTCCCAAATGGAATGGACTAATTACAACCTTATCAAATGCTTTATATAGAATTAAAAACGTTTTCGATGTGTAAATAGTCATTTCTAATCGTGAAAGATTCGAACACTGATAAAACTGATCATGAAATAACAAAATTAAAGTTGTATCCATAAAAGATCGACTTTCTACAATAAAACTATCTAAACCCTAAAAAACTACCTAAAAACCTTAAATTACCCTTCCCTCACTCATCATCATCATCACATTACTCTCTCTCTCTCTCTCTCTCTCTCTCTCTCTCTCTCTCTCTCTCTCTCTCTCTCTCTCTCTCAGAGCACAGGCTTGCCGCTCAAATCCTCCTTTTCCCCCTTCCATTCACCATTGCTATTTTCGGGTCCCTCTCTGCATGCGTCTACCTTCACTACCACTATCTTCAAAACTGATGAGCAATGGATTCTATTTTTCCCGATTCAAGCTCTTCCCACAACCTCTAGCGCCAACCCAGGCTTGCTTTTGCGACCTTGTGAAGCTCGGAGAACTCGCCGTTGAAGCTTAATGTGAAAACTTTGGGGAAGAGAAGAAAGTTCTACTTTTCGGTTGGAATTCGGGTCAAATCGGTTGGTATTTGGATTTTGCAAGTGGGACTAGGAATGCGTCGCTGAGGAAAGCGAAAGTGGTGGCTTTTTCGGCGCTGGAGACAGTAGCGACTCCGAATGCGAGTGGAATTTCGAAATGCACCGCCACAATCTCCTGCTCCAAAGGTTGAGTGACCAAATTCACCGTTGAACACCTTTAACATTAAACAGATTCAACAATGGCAGCAAAATGTTCAAGTATAGAGCAACGAAGTGGTCGTATCTATTCGAATGACTTTTCAATTCTTGTAGAAGAAGGAAGGTAGTTTCATTGGGAATAATAATGTTGGAGGAGGGAGTAAAGGTTAGGAATTTTTTTTTTGGGACTTTTTTTTATTATTTCTACTAACTAATATGAGCTATATTTTGTTCAATTTTAGATGGAGTTGATAATTTTGATGATGTTCTTTTTGTTCATGTTTTTAATTTTGTGGAGAATTTTCTAGAGTAATTCTATGACTAATGCTGATGATTTTTTTTTTGACAAATTTTCTGTGATTAACCCCATTAGCAGCACGCTTTAAAATAGGAAAAAAATGTTATAACCAGCACTGCAAAAAAAAAAAAGAACAAATAAAATTTTTTGGTAGTCTTTTAGAGTTTAGATAGTTTTATTTTTTGGAGTTGATCTTTCATAGGTACAACTTTAATTTTATTATTTTATGGTCAATTTTATTAGTGTTTGAATCTTTCATATTCAGAGCTATTTACTTGTTTTCATTCATGTAATTTTATTTTTAATATTTTTTATTTATTTTAAATTTATTCCTAGACGCTTTTGATTTTGTTTTTAACATTTTAGATAGAATTAACGTTTAAAAATAATTTTGATATAAATAAAAAATATTAAAAATAAAATTAAACATGAGTAATAATTTTAAAGAAAATAATAAGCGGTACTAACAAAAATCATGTTTTATTTTATTTTATTATTACTATTAATTATTTTCACTAGCAAGGATTGCGCATGACTGGATTTTATTTATTTTAATTTTTAAAATTTAATTAAAAAAAAAAAGAAAAAGAAAAGCAGCAGAACAAACAAATAGATCTTAGTTTTTGTTTCTCCTCTTTCAACTCCGTTCCGTTTTTTCTCCCAAATCCCCGGTTCCCTTCCACGTGGAGCACCGGATCCTTTCTCCGCCATTAACCCTCCTTTTTCCGGCGACTTCACGGCTCCCTCCGATTCTCCTCCTCCATGAATCCCGAGTAGTACGTCCCTCTATTTCTCTCACTCCCTCCATATTTTAGTATCGGCTTTGAATCTCTTGTGCCTCTTCGTGAATTGTTTCGACAAATTCAATTCCTTTCGTGGTTTTCGTTTGGAGTTCCTCGAAACAGTAATTTCCGTTGATTAGTTGATAACCCTAGATTGGATCAGCTTCATATATTATGCTGTGAGGAGGTTGATAACCTTAGAAGTTGTTTATTATTATTGTTATTATTTTTAAAAAGTACTAAAGTATCTTCTGTGGAAATGGATTTTTACTCTTCAAATTGTGTCCTTTTTTGGGTTGGTTCAGTGGTTCCTTGATCTTGACCATTATTGGTGAGCTTCTGTGTTTTACTTCCGAGTATTTTAGCATTTTTATAAAAATTGACCAAATATAAGAATGAAAAGAAAAGAAGAGAGAATACAAACGAGAATCTTAGTTTATGATCGAATTATAGCTCCCTTAACATTTTTTTTTCTTTTGCGGGGGGTGGGGGGAATAGGTTACGTTACATTCGAAATTCCTGAATAAATTTTTCTTTTAACCAAGTTAGGTTAGTGTGATGAGGACTAATGACCCACCTTTGGAATTATTGCTTCCTACAATAATGCCAATTGATAAGATTTAACATAACAATTGACACGGATTTCACCCTTGTGTTATTACATCATGTTTTAGGGCTTCAAATAGATGGATCCTAAGGAAATTGCGAAAGAACTTGTCAAGAGAGATTTAATCATAAAGGGACCAAGTTCAGACATGATTCTGGATAGAGCTCAATAATGTTGTTTGATCCGTGGAGCTGCTAAAACATTGTTTTTGTTGTTGTTGTTGTAGTAGTAGCAGTACATACTATGTTTGTCTTTATGTACATGAAATGATTTTGGTTGTCCATGAAGTAGATCTCTGTCATTTAGTTGGCAAACTTAATCTGTTGCGGTTATCCTTTGCAGTGATTATCTGTTCAAGCTCCTTCTTATTGGAGACTCTGGTGTTGGCAAATCATGTCTTCTTCTGAGATTTGCTGTAAGCCATCTACCGCATCTAATTCTAAAATTTTTCTTTGTTGTGTTCTTTTACCTTGCTGTCATTGTTGGTCTTTGAGTGAAAATGTGATGCGTATTAAAGTAATCTTTGAAGCATTACTTATTGAATTTATATGCATTACTGTTGCTGCTAAATACATTAGTTAAATAAATTTTATTGTTTATTTCCAGGATGATTCATACATTGAGAGCTACATTAGCACCATCGGAGTTGATTTTGTGAGTACATTTGCAAATATTTAGCTTGAACTCATTTGAAAATGTGTTTTAACTGATCATTTCGTGTTGTTGTCTGTAGAAAATACGAACTGTTGAGCAGGATGGGAAGACGATTAAACTTCAGATTGTATGTATCTGATTGCTTTATTTGCTAACATTTCTTTTGATTAAGCTTAAGAAATATGTTTTAATATTTCTGCCATGTTTATAGACCATGTGGATAACTGAACTTCATGGCCATATTGATTTATTGTTTCCTACATTGCTTTACAATCTGTTTCTTGTAGTGGGATACTGCTGGACAAGAACGGTTTAGAACAATAACCAGTAGCTACTATCGCGGGGCACATGGAATCATTGTGAGTGATGAATGTCCTGACATTTAATTTTAAATATTGAAAATTCCCTATCTATGGGGATCACTTAAGGTGAGCTACTGACTGCTTTTTCTTTGCTGGCAGATTGTTTATGATGTGACAGATGAAGAGAGCTTCAATAATGTGAAGCAGTGGCTCAGTGAAATCGATCGCTATGCTAGTGACAACGTCAACAAACTCTTAGTTGGAAACAAGAGTGATCTGACAGCAAATAGAGTTGTCTCATATGAAACAGCCAAAGTACAGCTTTAATACACATACTCGATTTTCTGTTGTTTTCTCATGAAGGAAATAACTTCTACTCTTCAACTCTGTTCAATTTTTCTGCTAGTGGGGTGATTCATATTGGTCTTGTTTCTGCTTCAGCATTTGTAACCAGTTCTTTTCCTTGTACTCCTATTGCAGGCGTTTGCCGATGAAATAGGCATTCCTTTTATGGAAACTAGTGCAAAAGACTCTACAAATGTCGAACAAGCATTCATGGCCATGTCTGCTGCCATCAAGAATAGGTAATTTGTTCCTGATTCTTATTTAATGATAGATGATAGATATTAGGGAAAATCTCCAAGTTTGGTGTCACTTGGCCAGTTGGCCATGTATTGGTTATTGCCTTCCTGGAATTATGATTGATAATTTATCAACGGTGTTTTGACTTTTGAGAGCTTTAGTGTCAAATCTGAAATTTTATGCTATTCTTTTCTGGCATTGATTTCGTTCAAGCATGTTATCTTACGCTTTATTTGTGACATCAATATAGAATGGCGAGCCAACCAGCCGCAAACAATGCAAGGCCTCCCACAGTGCAGATCAAAGGACAGCCAGTTGGACAGAAAAGTGGGTGTTGCTCTTCCTAGTCAGATAATGTTACAGATCCTTTTTCACTTGGTCTGCTAGTTGCTCTGTTCCATGTAAGATTTGTCATTTTAGTAAGTAGTGGATCCATGTCATATAATTTGTCCTGTGGTTTGAGAATTGACCTAGATGATCCCATTCTTTACATATACTTAAATGGTATGTTTGGGCTTATTATATTAGCACTCGTTAATGATAAATCTATATCTTCCAGCTCATATCTTCACTAAGTTTTCTTTCAGTTTCTGTCTTAGAACTGTATAATTTTGCACAATATGTACCCTATAATAAATGTTTATCTGGTTCTAGCCGTCACTCCCTGACTTGTATAAAAGGAATTGATTTTGCTAACATGTATATCTTGGTAACGGATATTAATGGATATTAATGAAGCAAGAAAAGATCTTGGTTCTAGCACCTGTTCAAAAAGGCAGATTTGAACCTCATGCCCAATGGCACACCTAATTTCACGTGAAGCTTTGGACTTGTTCGGTTGCTCTATTTGGTTACACAGGAAAGTGCAGGAGAAATTCTACATCAAATTGCCATACAACCGATAAAATTTTTTGGGCCTTTTCCCAAAGTTCTATTTGTCGATGTTTTTTTAAATGAACGTCCGGTGATGCAAAATACTGAGCCTCTTCGTATGGAGGTTTTGGCTTACTATTTTTACTAGATAGAATGGAGATAAAATAAAGCAAGTTTACAATAGAAATGGTAGAGAGCTACTAAAATTTATTCTTTTTTGACTATTATTTTTAATCATCAATCTAATTTTTTTAGTTTAGTAATTTAACAATATACTTTAGCTTATATATTTAAACATCGATGACTAAACGATAAATTCTATTGGTCTTTTAACATTTTTCAATTTACAATCATCGCAAATATTATCTGGGAAAATAAGGATGGATTTAGATTCTCTAAAGTTTGAATTTCACTTTAGAGAGTAAAGTGTCTCTTACTATTTATTTTATAGGTAGGACCAAGAATAAATATGAGAGAGAAACCATTTAAGGGTAGAAGATTATACTTTATCCTCTAAAATACAAATTTAAAATTTAGAAGATCCAAATTCAATAAGGATATGATATTTTATTTTTTAGAAATGCATTATGGTAATAGACAACTTTGTGAGTAAAAGTAACTTAGACCAATTGACTCATAAAAGGGATTGGTCAAGTCAATCGTTCACCCACCTTAACTGAAACAGGTTTTTTGTTTCAAATATGCTTGTAAAAATGAGATGATTAATAGGTTCGAGTCAATTAACCCGTGAATTAACCTTAGAAATGCAGAATATAGCGCATCTTGCAAAACAAGCATGGAGAGCTTTGAAGAATCCTGATGCAATTTGGGTAAAAATTCTACAAGCTGTCTATTACCCAAAGGGCAATTTCTGGGAGGCGCAGGTTGGGAAGAATTCTTCGTGGATATGGAAAAGCATTCTGCATGGACGAGAATTGCTAAGGATGAAAGGAAAGTGGAGTGTTGGAAATGGGTCAAAAATTAATATATGGAGGGATAATTGGATAGCTGAAGTAGGTAAGGTGCTGGGGAATGGTAGACAAGATAATCAGAAAGTTGAAGAGCTCATTGAAGAGGGAAGGGGTTGGAATGAGAGAAAAATCAGAAGCATGTTTTCGCCAGAAATTTGTGATGCTATCATTAGAACCCCAATTAGTTTTGTGAATAAGGAGGATGATTTATACTGGCCTGCAAGAGATGATGGTATATATACCATAAAGACAGGTTATTTCGCAGCAAAAGGAGAATTTCAATCTCGAGATCATGGGAACCCATCCACAAGTGATGCTAGGAGGGAGTTATGGAAAGAAATTTGGAAAATGGAAGTTTCCTCTAAAATCAAATCATTTTTGTGGAAGGCAGCCCATGATATCGTGCCGGTAAATTCAAATTTGTTCAAGAAGAGAATTGCTGGGAGTCCTATATGCCAGATTTGTACTAAAGAGGTGGAGACAACAGAGCATGCGTTATTGCTATGTGAGTGGACAAGGGCTGCATGGTTTGGAGCTGATTGTCAGTGTATTCCAACAACAGAAACAGTTACTGAGTTTGGAGACTGGTTTATGACAATCATACAAAAAATCAAATTAGTAGGGGGGAGGAGGAAAATAAAAGAATTAGTAAAATAGGATTTCTGGTGTGGGAGATATGGAAGACTAGAAATCAGAAAGTGTACCAGCAGCAAGAAATTAATCCTAGATGGACTATAAAGAGGGCTAAACTAATGGAAAATCTGTTTTGGAGAATAGCGGAAAAGAAGATAAATTTAAAAGAAAGACAGGTTCAAAAAGGAACGAGAGAGGTTCATTGGAGGCCACCCCTGCGGATTGGATCAAAGCAAATGTGGATGCTTCTTTCAAAAAGAATACAGGCAAAGGAGCTATAGCAGTGGTGTACAGAGATAATAGAGGAAAGATTTTATTAGGTTTCACAGGATTAATTCAAGCAAACTCAGTCACAGTAGCAGAAGCTTTAGCAATCAGACAAGCTCTAATCATTGCAAATAATTTGTTCATGGAAAAAGTTCTCATTGAATCAGATAATCTAAAAATCATACAAGCAATTAAATCCAAGAGTCCAATTGGTGAAGCATGGGCAATTATTCAGGATATTCAGTTGTTATTGGAACAATTACCTGGTAGGGGCATAACTTAGACTCCTAGAGAAGGAAATCTTCTTGCACATAAAGTGGCCAGAGAAGCAGAATTAGGGAACCTTCATTTAAATTGGAGCATGCAACCACCATTAGAAATTCTGCGTATTATGCACAATGAAAGTAAGAATCAATAGAAAGAGCAATATATGTGAAGAGACGAGTTATATAGAAAACATCACATGTTCTCATATTTCATCGATAATACAAAAAAGAAACGTCTCTTAGCCAGATCATATGTGATCTGAGGCAAAAGCTCTAAATGTTACCCAGAGTGACTCGGTCCAAGAACAGGATGGCCCAGGTTATTATGTCCATGGATGAGAGCTGTATGGTTTGGAGCTCAAATTCAATGGAGCCCCAATACACAAACAGTCTCCTCACTAGGATGTTGGATGCTAGAACTTATCAACAGAATGAAAGTGTATGGGAAATAATTACGAGTAAATACCCATAGTCGTCCCTGAGATTCACGCAATTACTCATAGTAATCCCTAAGATCCCGATTTTCCCATTGTAGTCCTCCAGATAGAGCTCCGAGCACTCAAACTAGTCCCTGGCCATATTTCAGGTGATGACTCATCACCGGAGTGCTGACGTGGCTGCGGATTGCCACGCTGGAAGGCTCCAAAACGGCGTCGTTTTAGTTTGGTGCCCTTGATAGCCAAAAATGTCGCCGTTTTGACGTTATTTAACATAAATATCAGTTTTCTCGCCAATACAAACTTCACTCGTCTCTTCTTCTTCCACCCTCTGACTCCATCTTCGTATACTCATCAATGGCGTAACCGTAGGATTCTAATCCCTGGGTTGAAAAAGTTGAGAGAAGAAGAAGCAAGAGGTTTTCGTTCTTCCCCTCCATCACCAGAAGCAAGAGGTTCGGACTTTGTGATCGTATTCAAGGTAATCTCCCTCCCTTTTTTTACTTTGCATTTTCGATTCAGTGTTGGTTGTTGATATGCAAGTTATTTGTGTGTTTGAGGTTCGGAAATTTTGGGGTCGTTGTAGTGTCTAGGGTTTGAAGGTTGGTTGGAGTTTGTGGGGTTGCTATATTTAACCGGAATAAAACAGGGATATGGTTCAAAAATGTGTTCTTGAGGTGTTGATGTCACACTCCAACACCAAAGTTCATACTACATCTAAAGTCACACAGCCACCACCAGTGTCAAAGACTCCTACCCAGCCCAAGGTGCCAACAAAAAAAATCCCAGCTTATGAACAATTTTTCAAATATCAGTTTAATTTTTCAGAGATTCACTTGATCTTGGAGTGATTTTTTTTTTGGCCGTCCTGCAGTAGCTCCTGGACTAATTACTTCTATTTGAGGACCACTTGTTATAATCTTTCCAAGAGCATGTTGATATTCCAAAAATTTCAGGGGCAAATAATGAGCTTTTATCTTAATTTTATTTTTGTGCACTTAAGTTTTTGTAGTAAGATGAATTTAAGAGATGAGTTTTTATTTGATAGTGATTTGGATATGAGTTAAAATATACTAGTACTACAGTAAATTTATCAAAGCTTACATTGTCTTGAAGTACACTATTGATTACTATATAGTTAAGTTTGACAGCAAGGTGGACTTGTTTTGCCTAAAATGTTTCCATGCTTGGATAAATGCCTCTTTGAAATTTGTGATAAATGTTGTGTAGGAGGAATTGCCTAATAATCTAGTCAGACTAGATATGCTATTTCAAAAAGCAGTGGAATCTGAAATTGACATCAGGTCTATTAATGATTTATTGTTATACTTAGATTTTAACAAGAACTAATTGAATGGTGGAAAATTAGTTACACTTTTAATAAGAATAGGAAAATAAAAGTGGTGTTTTTATCACAAAAAAAAAGAATAAAAAATAAAGTTGTGTTCTGCCAGATTTGTTGGACTTGAGGAAACTAACAACTTGATGCATTTATTCATTAGCAATTTTGTAATTTATTTATAACATTTAGTCAGAAAACCTTTCCATCATTTTGCAGTGTAGATCAATTAGTGGAAAAGAGATTTTCATTCTCATATTGTCAGGGAAATAGATTGCTATTGCCTTAGTTGACCAAAGCAAATTGAGGTATAGGTTTTTTCTTATATGTTCTGTTCTTTTTTGTCTTCAATACTTAATTGATGATAGCTTTTCAACAGTAACATACCCCATGTTCTTACCAATTTTTTACATGGTACCTATGGTAAACAAGTTTATTCATTTGATACCATCTTTTTTAGAAGAAATTTGTCACTCCAATTGCATTATAACACATGTTTTTTGTTTATAGTTTAGCTCCTGAATCATTGTCTGATTATATGCATATCTGTTAGGAACTTTTATGGAGATCGATTGTAAATTTTAAGGACCTTTATGGGGATAAGCATAAATGTTAGGGACTATTATGGGTCACGAATATAAAGTCAGGGTCATATATGTGTACATTTTGTTGAAGCTATATATGTATAATGTTTTCTGAATCTGGCAGGGACTGATATCAGCAGTGAAAGAGGTGATGCCTGATGTGCATCACCGTTTCTGCGTCTGGCATTTATGAAAAAATTTCAACAAGAATTGAAAGGACTTACAACTACGAGAACTTTTGTGGGAATGTGCAAGGGCAACAACATACCAAGAATTCAGAGATGGAATGGACAAGATCAAAATGTTAAATGAGGATGCTTGGGCATATTTAGAGAAGTGGCCGATGGATGCTTGGACCAGAAGCTCATTCAGCCATATTTAGGAGTTTCTGTTTTGTGTAATTATTCTTTTCCATCGTACAATGACTAGATGGTGAATTGTGATCCAAATGCCTTTTTGATATGTCATGCTTTTGATGAAACTACAAATAGCAGCATAATGATTTCTAGGCTGCCTTTTATCTTCATCTTTTGTTGTTTTTTTATAAACAATGAAATTTATCTTAATATACTATGTTTTGTGGTTTACTATTCAGGTGGAAGCAGTTTTTTTTTTATTTTTTTGATAAATAGTGAAATATATCTTAACAACAGTTTCATAGTTAACAGCATTTTTCATTCCATCAACAGGCAGTTTTTTTGATAAACAATGGAATTTATCTTAACAACAGTTTCATAGTTAACAACATTTTTCATTCCATCAAGCAGTTTTTTACATCAAGTGTTCATAACACGCAGCGGAAGTAATAAAGTAATCCTATTGATTTATTTTGTGCTTAAAACTTTATTGAAATAAGATGGGTTAGATGCCAATACCTGAGTACCCTAGTGAATGAAAACTTTCTCCTTCGATAGTACGAAGGTACTATGTGTATCCACACCGAGACTGATCCTTGTTGTCAACTCCTTGACTAATGGATTTAACTGAGAAATTTCTTGCAACTCCTTGCACCAGCAATTCTTCACTAAGAATTGGAATATTTGTGTATGTGGAGGTAAAAGAAAAACTTATGTGTTCTTTCTTTTATCATATACACATATATATAGTATGAGATTAGTGACTGATTTGTGAATCAAATTACAATTTAATTTGAAACAGAATCAGTTGGGATCTTATCCATATTTAAAACTCATCATAGAATAAATAATTAATTATTTAATATTCTCAATTATCATATTATTATATTCATGGTGCTAGCAAAGAATATAATAATATTCCATTTGAATTAATATAATTATTTATTTGATCAAATCAAAATAATAATTAAATGATTATTTACCAAGGATTAGAACACTCGTTAGTGTGTGACCCCATAGGTTCAATACTAAGCGGGTAGTAAATTAGTCATACTAAATTTACTAATCAAGGTTGGCGTCTAGCAACGCTCCTTGATGACCCGATAGTATGAAGTAATAATATTTTTATTATGAACCCAAGATGAACAAAAAATACAACTCCTTCCATCTTTTCAGCTCTTGGCTAACTTTTAGAGTACGGTTTAATTGTCAAACTCTAACTTGTTACCATTATTATAATGAATTATGAATGACTTAAGAAACTCATTTCTTAATTCATTCAAACCCCTTGGCCAAGGCATTGTTTATTCAATTCATTATAATCGTAGAGTTCAAACTCATTATCATAGTTGATGGATTCCATTTTGACTAATCATTAATTCTACAAGTATTTAAATCATACCCAATGTCCATTCAACTAACACCGTAGGGTGTTAGGTGTCCGGAATCAAAGTATAACAAATACATTGTCAATTACTATGATAGTCGCAGGTCAAAGGAAAATTCTAATATTATGTTCATCATAAGAATATCCTATTGACAAATATACGGTAACTATAACCATTAGAAATTCTTATAGTGAGTCAGTTCAATGGTTATATCTCTCTCTCTCTCTCTATATATATATATATATATATATATATATATATATATATATATATATATATATAATTTAATAAATGAGATCTATTAATCTTCATCCAATGAAGACTATTATATATATATTAATCTATCCGAATCACTAATGTCCCATTTTTAGTGATTCTACGATTAAGAACAATTTAAATTAAAAGTACTCAAAAAACGTATATCTCATTATTACGATCCCTATCGTAATTATTCGTTTCTAATTTTAATTAAGGACACTATCATAAATTATAAAAGTTTATTCTTATAAAAAGAAATAATAATAATAATAATTCACAATAGTATTTTGTTGGACATACACACTTATCTCCAACAAATACAAACACAGCTAACACTAACAACTGGGTAATCACTTTTTGCATCTGGACATCCTCCTCCAACCTTCGAAGCCTCCAATCAAAATTCATCTTCACTTCATCACCACACGATTCTGACTTCTCAACCTATTCCTCATTCACAGAATCTGCCCGGCCCACACAAAAAGCCCGCAACATCTCTTTCCACTTGTCTGTAACCAAGAAAGGATCAAAGTTCAGAGAGGAACAACACAAGAATAGTCAGGGGAGGAGAATCATAACAACACAAGTAATTATTCTAACCCACATTATAGTTGGAGCAGCCATAAAACAGTTTGTTCGGATTCGAATCTGTGACAGACCATCTGAGGACCGGCCTGCAGCCACAGCCGCACCATTCTGGCGGGACCGATCTTCTGCTCTTCGTTTGCGTTCTACTCCGGTTCCAGCTAGATGGGGAACGAACAGAGCTTCAACCTGCAGTGCTACCACCACCCATCATCGACATGAGTAGCAGCCCCAGCTGAAACTGTGTGAGAGTAGAAACAAGTGTATGAAAGAAGAAGAAGAAGAGATGAACAAGACGAAGGGATGAAGTATCTGAATTTGGGGATTTAGGGTTATATATAGTACGAGGGACCAATATGGGTACAAATTGCAAATTAGCCAGCTCAGTTAGCCGTTGGGAGCCCTCCAGCGTGGCAATCTGCGTCCATGTCAGCGCTTCGGTGATGAGTCATCACCTGAAATACGGCCAGGGACCAATTTGAGTGCTCGGAGCTCTATCTGGAGGACTACAATGAAAAAATTGGGATCTTAGGGATTACTATGAGTAATTGCGTGAATTTCAGGGACAACTATGGATATTTACTCAAAGGATTACATATACTACATTAGTAAAGCAGGATTTCTCATGTGGGAGGTGTGGAAAGCAAGAAATCAAATAATTCACCGGAAAACAGAATTAAACCCAAACATGGACATATTCAAGGCTAGATTACTAGAACATGAGCATGCAGAGAGAGCTGCTGAGAAATTAAATGCAACAAGCCAACAACACATACTACAAGAAGAGGAGAAAGAAAAGTTACCTGCCATCCACCACCCAATGATGGGATAAAATGCAGCATTGATACACAGGCAATAGTTTTACATGGATTATAGAAGAAGGACATCGATCAGCTTCACAATCCAATGAATCCTCATAGTTGGTGCTGCATCATTTGAGGGGGAAAAGATAGGAAAATGTGTGTGCGCTTCAAAATAGATTGAATGAATTAGGATATTTAGGTTGGGTTGGGATTGGGCTGTGTTGTTCTGTTGGGTAGCTCGGACCTTAATGGCCCATGTCCAAAAAAAAAACTTTTTCTCATTATTTTTTTATTACTTAATATTTTTAACAAAATTTTTAATAATCCAATTTGAATATCTCAAGTTCTAACTAAAATATTTTAAGTTTCAAATAACAATATATATTAAAGAGGCAAAACACTTTGATCTAAAATTGATATTTTTTAACCTAGGAATTGATTTTTTTTTTTGTTAATTAGACATTGCTTATGCAGACAATACAATAAAAAAATAACCAGATTAATCCAAATAAACTGATTAATCCGTTTCGTCCAACAATTTTTTTACTTCTATTTTAAGGATCAATATATACTTTAGAAAACATTTCAGGTGCACTGGGAGTACCAGTACACCAATTATTTTAACCGTTGATTTCAATTAATATATATTATGTTTCCTATACTTTAATTTGCTCACTTATTTAAACCAATAAATTACTTTATCAGTCCTAATCAAGTTTGGGCGATCTGTGTGACAACTATACAAATACTTTAATTAATACTTTATACTTACTTTTAACTTTTATTAATCTTTACTTTTTATTATTATTAATATTATTAATTTTTTTCATTGGCGAGAAATGCCCATACCTCAAACATCAAACTTTGGTTTGGGATAACTTAATGCCGATTGCCAAGGTAGGAAGCACCCTTCTCATAGGGGATTGGCCAAACTCAAAACTCAAATTAGGACCATAAACGCCACCGTATTGGGTCCACGCATGATACCATTTTATTTTATTTACATTTAATTCAAAAATAAGAAAAGCACAACACAGCAGAAGAAAATGAAGAAATAGATTTTAGTTTTTGTTTCTCCTCAAAATTTTCAACTCCGTTCCGTTTTTTCTCCCAAATCCCCACTCCCCCCCCCCCCCACGTGGAGCACCGGATCCCTTCCTCCTCGCCATTAACCCTCCTTTTTCCGGCGACTTCACGGCCCGCTCCGATTATCCTCCGCCATGAATCCCGAGTAGTACGTTCCTCTCTTTCTCTCACTCTCTCCGGCGAATTGTTTTATTTTTAGTATTGGTTTTGATTCTCTTGTGCTTCTTAGTGAATTGTTTCGATAAATTCGATTCATTTATCGTGATTTTCGTTTGGAGTTCCTCGAAACATTAATTGCCGTCGTGATTAGTTGATAACCCTAGATTGGATCAGCTTCATGAATTATGCTGTGTGGAGGTTGATTTTTCTTTTTTTTTTTTTTTCCCTATTAGAAGTTGTTTATTATTATTATTATTATTATTCAAAAAGTACTAAAGTAGGTTCTGTGGAAATAGACTTTTACATTTCGAATTGTGTCCTTTTTTGGGTTAATTCAGTGGTACCTTGATCTTGTCTATTATTGGTGAGCTTCTGTGCTTTACTTCCGAATGTTGTAACATTTTAATAAAAATTGACCAAAAAAAAAAAAAAAAAAAAGAAAAGAATTAAAGAAGCGAGAGTACAAACGAGAATATTGGTTTATGATTGAATTATGATTCCGTTAACCTTCATTTATTTTATTTTATTTTGTGAGAGGTGGGGGAATAGGTAGAGGTAGTTGCATTCCAGATTCCTGAATAGATTTTTCTTTTAACTGACTTAGGTAAGTGTGATGAGGATTGAGGACTTATGGCCCACCTTTGTAATTATTGCTTCCTACAATAATGCCAATTGATAGGATTTAAGATAACAATTGACATGAATTTCACCCTTGTATTATTACATCATGTTTTCGGGGAGATGGGAGATAGCCTGATGGCTTTGAATAAGTGGATCCTAAGGAACTTGCGAAAGTACTTGTCAAAAGAGATTTAATCATAAAGAGGCCAAGTTCAGACATGATTCCTCATAGAGCTCAATAATGTCATTTGATCCATGTAGCCGCTTAAACATTGTTGTTGTAGTAGTAGCAGTACATCTATGTTTGTCTCAGTGTGCATGAAATGATTTTGGTTGCCGATGAAGCTGAGTGTCTGAAGCTGATCTTTGTCATTAGTTGGGAAACTTAATCTGTTGTGGTTATATTTTGCAGTGATTATCTGTTCAAGCTCCTACTTATTGGAGACTCTGGTGTTGGAAAATCATGTCTTCTTCTGAGATTTGCTGTAAGCTATCTACTGCTTCTAATTCTAGACATTTTCTTTGTTGTGTTCTTTTGCCTTGCTGTCATTATTAGTCTTTGAGTGAAAATGTGATGTGTAATAAAGTAATCTTTGAAGCATTATATATTAAATTTATATGCATTACTGTTGCTGCTAAATGCAGTAGTTAAATCAATTTTATTGTTTATTTCCAGGATGATTCATACATTGAGAGCTACATAAGCACCATTGGAGTTGATTTTGTGAGTACATTTACAAATATTTAACTTGAACACATTTGAAAAATGTGTTTTAACTGATCATCTCATGTTGTTGTCTGTAGAAAATACGAACTGTTGAGCAGGATGGGAAGACGATTAAACTTCAGATTGTATGTATTTGATTGCTTTACTTGCTAACATTTATTTTTAGTATCCTTAAGAAATACGTTTTAATATTTCTGCCTTGTTTATAGACCATGTGGATCACGGAAATTGATGGCTGTATTGATTTGTTGTTTCTTACATTGCTTTACAATCTGTTATTGTAGTGGGATACTGCTGGACAAGAACGGTTTAGAACAATAACAAGTAGCTACTATCGCGGGGCACATGGAATCATTGTGAGTGATGAATCTCCTGACATTTAATTTTAATAGTACAATGACAATTAGGTCTTGAAGATTTCGACTTCAGACTAATTAGTCTCTGAAGAAAAAAAAGTACCAATTTAGTCCTCCATGATAGCAAACGGTGGATATGTTATGTCTTTCTATCAATTTATCACATAAAACTTAACGGTTGTATTTATATGTACCGTTAACTACTGTGACATGTCTATTTATGAAAGATTGTTATATAGATAACTTTTAGGGTGAAACTTCACCTGTTTTAGTAGAATTTGTAATGAATAGAGAATAATTGATAGAAGTTATATGGAAACTCAAAAGATAATGAATGTTTCATTGTCCAAAATTACATCGTTTCCATATTCATGTGACAGCAATAGGACATGCACCACTGTAGATAACAAAATACATAGGCAACTCCATTTCGTTTTATACTATCCATTGACGGCAGGATATACATGTCCACTGTTTACTATCATGGAGGATCTAATTGGTACTTTTTTTTCTTCAAGGACTAATTAATCCTAGGTTGAAATCTTCAAGGATCTAATTGTCATTTTACTCTAATTTTAAATATTGAAAATTCCCTATTTATGGAGATCACTTCAGGTACTGACTGATTTTTCTTTGCTGGCAGATTGTTTATGATGTGACAGATGAAGAGAGCTTCAATAATGTGAAGCAGTGGCTCAGTGAAATCGATCGCTATGCTAGCGACAACGTCAACAAACTCTTAGTTGGAAACAAGAGTGATCTGACAGCAAATAGAGTTGTCTCATATGAAACAGCCAAAGTACAGCTTTAATACACATTACTCAATTTTCAATTATTTTCTCATGAAGGAAATAACTTCAAGTCTTCAACTCTGTGTTCAATGTTTCTGCCAGTGGGGTGATTAATATTGGTCTTGTTTCTGCTTCAGCATTTGTAACCCGTTCTTTTCCTTGTTCTCCTATTGCAGGCATTTGCTGACGAAATAGGCATTCCTTTTATGGAAACTAGTGCAAAAGACTCCACAAATGTCGAACAAGCATTCATGGCCATGTCTGCTGCCATCAAGAATAGGTACTTTGTTCCTGATTCTTTTTTAATGATAGATGATAGATATTAAAGAAAATCAAGTTTGATGTCACTATGGAATTAAGCCCGGGAAAATATTGGTTATTGCCTTCTTGGGAGAAATTATACTTTAGCATAATTTCAAGTCTATCTGATGCTTATTTCTGTAGCTGAGGTAGTTAAATACAATTGAAGCATAAATGTCATTTTTTTCTGAATAATAATAATAATAATAAAAGGTATATCACTAAATTGTGTTACTGATAGTTGATTTGAGAAATCGGTTGTGTTAAAAAGGTAACAGTCCATATCAAATAGATAATCAAATTGATATCAGATGAAATAATAAGGTGTTCATGGAACTGCCAATTAGAGATTGTTAAAATTCTAGGTGGAAATATAATGACTGTTGTTGACTTGTTGGCATTGGAAACAAAGTGATAGACACTAGATAGAATATCTATAGATGGACCCAAAAGAGGAGTATGAATTATGATTGATAATTTATCAACGGTCTTTTGAGAGCTTTAGTTACACATCTGAAATTTATGCTGTTCTCTCTCCCTATGAACATTTCCCTTCTATTTTTCTGCATTGATATCTTCCAAGCATGTTATCTTATGCTATGTTTGCGACATCAATATAGAATGGCGAGCCAACCAGCCGCAAACAATGCAAGGCCTCCCACGGTGCAGATCAAAGGACAGCCAGTTGGACAGAAAAGTGGGTGTTGCTCTTCCTAGTCAGATAATGTTCAGATCCTTTTTCCCTTGATCTGCTAGTTGCCGTTTCGCTTGTAAGATTTGTCATTTCAGTAAGTAGTGGATCAATGTCATATAATTTGTTCTGTGGTTTGGGAATTGGCCTAGATGATCCCATTCTTTACATATACTTAAATGGTGTGTTTGGGCTTATTATATTAGCACTCGTTAATGATAAATCTATATCTTCCAGCTCATATCTTCACTAAGGTAACACCAAGTTTTCTTTCATTTTCTGTCTTAAAACTCGAAATTGCATAATATGTTCCGTATAATAAAGGTGTATCTAGTTCTAGCTGTCACTTCCTGACTTGTATAAAAGAAAAGGTTCTAAGTTCCAGCTGGTATATCTTAACACACATTAATGAAGCAAGAAAAGATCTTTTTATTGAAAAGGATATATATATATATATATATATATATATATATATATATATATATATATATATATATATATAGTGTATTGAATTATTAAACGCTCCAAAAAGTTTTCTTCTTCATTCCTTGTTAAAAGTATTAGAAAAGTACGAAAAGTTGAACGCCGACTGCAAAAGCGTTAGTTTCGTAGCTCATCATGTCGATTTGAAAAGCAAATGCTCTCTATAAGCATTTATATTCGAACTTGTTTTGGATTTTGATTAATCAATTCAATATTGACGGTATTGGCTTATAGCAAAAAAAGAACCTGTTCATACAAGGCCGATATTGAACTTCATGCCCCATGGCACAACTAACTTAAAATGAAGTTCTATTTCTAAACGTTTTATTAATAAACGTATGATGATTCAACGTAGTTAAAGCCTCTATATAAAGGTTTGAGTTACTATTTTACAAGATGCAATAGAGAGAAAATAAAATAGACTGGATTACAATCATCGCAAATATGATATGTGGAAAAAAAGGACATGGTATTTTCTTTTTTTTAATGCGTTATGGTAATAGACAACCTGATGATAATAGACAACCTGATGATATTATAAAAGCAACTCAGAACAATCGACTTGACCTATCACTTTTATAGTTATAAATGGGCTCCTAGTTTGAGTTTGACACAAGATTGCAATATACTTTATAG
The DNA here is from genome assembly GCF_059453495.1 of Arachis ipaensis. Lineage (NCBI taxonomy): Eukaryota > Viridiplantae > Streptophyta > Magnoliopsida > Fabales > Fabaceae > Arachis > Arachis ipaensis. The sequence goes on from NC_142444.1 coordinate 10,613,463, forward strand.
GAAACATTTCAGGTGCATCGGGAGTACCGGTGCTCCAATTGTTTTAACCGTTGATCTGAATTATAAAAAATATATATAATATATATTAATTGAAATCAACGGTTAAAACAACTGGTACTGCTCCAATTGTTTTAACCGTTGATCTGAATTATAAAAAATATATATAATATATATTAATTGAAATCAACGGTTAAAACAACTGGTACACCAGTACTTCCCGTGCACTTGAAATGTTTCCTACTTTATAATTTTGGTGAGCATAAAACTGTCCGACTTGATTTAAGCAATTGATCTGTATAAACTATAATACATTAAATTATGAAGAAATCAACCTAATTAACGTAGAAATCAACCTGCACAGCGAAAACAATTAATCATTTTAATTCCTAATGACGAAATTCCATTAGAAAGATATCAAGTAAAAGCTTTCGATTTTCAGATCTTAATGCCTACTGCAAAACTACTGTAGAAGATGCACAAAACCAAACTACTTCATGAGTGCAGCATTAATATTAGGCTCACGTTTCTATTTTTTCTAATATTTTAGTTATTTAGAAAAATAAAAATACAAAGTTGCATTTTAATGCGATGCCAAACGGGCATATTTGAAGCAAAACTGAGGATTCAATCTATAAATAAATAAGGAAACTCAACAACATTTGATTTTATCCGCCACCATAATAACCCCCCAAATGTCAACCACAGTAAAAAACAAAAAAGACATGACAGAGGAAACGGCTACATGCGATTAAGGGAACAACCTAAATTTACATTGTAAAGAGTCATAATAAAAGTTGAATAACCCTTGTTCTTCTAATTCAGGAAGAAATCCAATGTTTGTTTTTCCTGTTTAAGCTTAAAATCATAGAACCCCAAAATTGTAAAGAAGAGAGGACAGACAGGGAAATTTTTGGAAGGGTTCTTGGAATGGAAACCTCACTTGCCACCCAAGGTTGGGAAGTGCCCAGGATCTGCAATCGACGGGGCTTGGGTGTTGCTGCCAGCATTTCCACCATAACCTCTAGAACCTTGGCCACGTCTGGCACGTCCGCCTGGGTTGTAGTACCTTTCTCCTTCGGCAGGCTTCAGAAACTCATTGATGCTGACAGACTAAATTTACCCAGAAATCCAAAATTAGCCCGTAGAAGAAAATACCAAAAACAAAAAACATTGACAGTGCCAATTAAAATCCATAGAAAAATATTATCAGGGTATATTGACGCTTGAATCAGAGAGATCCTTCAAGAAGGAACACAAACCGAAATTACCCATCAAGAACAATACAACCATGCAATGGTGACAATAAAGTTGAGTTGAAAAGGACAAGGAGCAAGAATACATACATGGGGACACAACAACAGCCTCATTTAGATCTCAAAAAGAAAAACCACAAAACAAAGAATAAATCAAATGCCAGATGCATAACATCTCCTGGTCTTGCAAAGGGAGTCAATATCAGCATCAACAATGTACAGGCAAATCCACAAACAAGAACATGACAACTGACAAGTAGTCACAAAATAACCAACTTTACAATGAACTAAAAGAAATAAAGTAAAAAGATCGTGTGTTCAAAAAATGTAATACTCAACCCTTTTATTTAAAATATCGAGTAACCTGGATCTAAGCAATGGTTTCCATATTTATTTGAGGATAGGAGTTCACTATTACTACAAAACTCGGTGTTTATTTTAAAAGATAAAATTGAACCAGTAAAATCAAGGTTATGGTTAAAAAAAAAAAAGCAAGTGCATAAGGATGCACCATAAGTTAAATAAGCAACTAAATTATCATTTAAACCAAGTATTCGAGGCAGATAGATTTGATGGCTGATAGCCAAATAATCCTTCATGGAGCTAAAATTAAAAGCTAGAGTGCTAAAAAAGACAGACCTTCTTGGATTTCTCCTCCTTCTCCAAAGCATCTTTGCGCTTATCCTTGTCCGATCCCTGAAAAGATAATTAAGACATCAATAATTGTTTTTGAGATAAAAAATATCATACAGCAGTAACAACAAAGACTTCAACCAAGTAGATTGAACTTATTCCCTCTGTTTGCTTTACATAGATCAACAATGGGTCCATAGAAATTAGAACAACAAGAAACAGCTATAAAAAAAACAAAACTAAAGATAAAATCTCACCAACTTAATGAAGATGTCATGGTTGTCTTTCTTGCTTGACAGTGGCTGCATGGATTCAAATTCCTTAATATCCACCTTTCTCTCCTCAGTTTTGAGCGCTTGTAATGCCTTCCGTTTCTCTTCCAGCACCTTCTCATATTCCTCCAATGTCATCTCCTATCAAAGTATAACATTATTTGGTAATGAACAAATAACAGCTGATAATAGTAAACTTTGAAAAACCCACTAAAAGAAGCAACCATGTGTTAAGACAGCAAGAACAAAAAATGCAACCAATCATTTTCTTTCTCATGATCCAAAGGCGTAGAAATGTCAGAAGATATACAAGAAAAGGCAATATTTAGTGAAAAAGCTTTAATTGAGCCGAACACTCACCTTCTCCTCCGGCTCCTTTTCTACAGCTTCATTGGCAGGATTGTCCTTGTTTGCATCTTCTGCAGCTCCCTCGCCAGCAGGGTTCTCCTCACCCACAATCTTTTCAGTTTCATTCACTCCCTCCTCAGTCACCCTACACAAATTTCATACAAGTAGAAAATGTAAGTAAAAAGGACCTGTCGAAAGCAAAAAAAAAAGAAAAAAACTCTAAAAGACTAAAACCATGCAGCGAGTATATTTGTAATATATATTATGTAAAACATAATTGCTTACGGAGCAATTTCATCAGCAGGGGTTCCCCAGTTACCACGCCCAGAGCCTTCACGTTTAAGTTCATTGCTGCAAATAGAACAAATGATATCAATGTTGATAATTGATAGAAAAACTACATGAAGAAAGAAACCACTAGTAAGTAATGATGTTCACCCGCGGCCTGTCCCACTGCGGCGTTCAAGTCTCCGTGGACGCCCTTCTTCGCCAGCTTCGCCATTGCTGAAACCTCCACGACGACCACCAACACGATAAGGCCTCCCAACGCCATAGCCACGCCTTTCTGAAGGCCTCCCATCATCTCCTTCAAAGGCAACTTGGTTTGCAGGGCCTCCAGCAGCAGGGAATGAGGTATCATCGCTTGGAGAGTCACGGTTAAATCCAGGGCCCCCACGACCACGTCCATATCCTCGTCCACCTGCTCCTCTTCCACCTCCACCACCACGACCACCACGTGATGATTCATTTTTTGCATCCCTCACTATAAAAGAGACAACGAAGGTAAATGAAGACAAGAAATGAATTCAACCAACATTATCAATGCAATCAACCATTCAGGAACTAGTACAGCAGAAAACATATTCAATATTATCTTAACACCAAAAAATAGTATATACACACCAACCGGCGAACATTCAATGCTTTACACAACAAATAATGCAAGAACTTTACAGGTTAACATTTAAATGTATCCCTATAAATTAATTTCAATTAGAAATTTTACTAGTATTCCCTACATAAAGGAGTCAAATTCCGCAGAAATTTATGAGCTTATGCAAACATCCAGAACACAGTGAGAGTATGTTCAACCGTATGAGCTTATGCAAATGCAGAAAAAAAGCATGCTATCAGATCCCCTATGATACATTAATACTCCATTTACAACAACAAAAATAAACAAATTAATAAATGCAGCTGAAAAAGAAATGATGACGTGTTTAAATCTCATGTACACGTGAACATTTATGTAGACTAAGACAGCAACAAACAATATAATTTGAAAAAACCGACAACATAAAAACACCAAGACTCATCATGTGTCTCATACTGCAGGATCAAGCAAAACCTAAAAAGCAAGCATGTGCCCAGCAAAGACAATATATAGTACAGGAACAAAAACACCCAGCAGATAAATCTCAGTTCACTATTGAAACCCATCAATAAAAGCCAGCATATTTTCAATACCCAAAAAAAAAACAAACTTTTCAACAAAAAAACAAAATTAAAATAAAAAAACCCAAAAATCAAACAACACAAAAAGGGAAATGAAGAAATGATAAACGAATAAATCAATCAGAAAAAGGAATGCTCACCAGCCTGAGAAGGAGGAACAGGCTTAGAAGGCAACTGAGCTGGCGGCTTCTGCTGCTGAGCCGCCGCCGAAGCTGAACCCTTCTTGGGTGGAGCCACCGCAGCAGCCATAGCTTCCGCGGCGGCGAGTTGCTGCGAGGGGTCCTCGGCGTCGTCACCTAACAAATCGAAAGGGTTGGCCGTCGCCATTTGTGGAAAACTGTGACCGACAGAGAAGAAGAAACCCCCCTCACACGAAACAGAAACCAGAAAGCTCTCTTCTTAGGGTCTGAAATTAGAGATTTTTGGAGTCCATCGAGAACGGAATAGAGATCGAAGAGAGAGAAAGAAGAAGAAGAAGAAGAAGAAGAAGAAGAGTGAAACTGAAAAACCCTAGCAGCCGCGAGAGAGAGAGAGAGAGAGAGAGAGAGTGAGAGTGAAACCCACAGAGAGCAACCTAATCTCTAATTCCAAATTCAATGAATCTATTTATTTATTTGCGGTATTCGGTTGGAACTTCTACTTGCTTACAAATGCTTATGCATTGCGCCCATTTTATATTATTATTATTATTAATAAAAATAAATATACTTAAAAGTAAAGATATTGATCAAAATAATTTTAAAAAATAAAAATGATAAAAAAAAGTTTTTAAGAGATAATATTAGTATGTAAAAAATAACAAAATAATACTATCGTGCTTTATAAATGGTAATTGACTTCTTGCATATTTGATTAAATACATTATGAAAATATTTCAATAATTATTTTAAAAATACATAAAAAAATCAATGCAAAGTTTTTTTTTCAAAGGTAGTATGTTATATTTTATTAATTATTAAAAAATAAAATACGCAGATGTTTAAAAATAGGACAGCATAAAAAAGGTGGAAATTTTTTAAAATAATACACTAAAGATATTCATCTAATAGTGCATAATCAAAAAACGAAGAAAATTTTTAAAGAAGAAAAAATAATAATAAGTCAAATTGAATAAAACTAAGAGTTTGTCTCATGGAGACGACGATTTAAATGAGTTCTTTGGATTTCACAGAGCAACTTGATAGAACTTGCTAGAATGGTAGACAGTATTGAAATAGAACCTTCAAAAAGTAACTGGTTGCAAGCTTTGCAACAGTTCTAGCAAATAATGGCAAGCAATTGAGGATTACGGTCAGCATTTTTCAACAGGTTAAGCTTCTCTGTTGATGCAGCTCACCATGTCCAAAAATTGTTAAGACTCTGAGACCATACTTCTTTAATTCTAGAGCAATCGATCAAACAATGAGTGATTGTTTCTATTGCTTCATGACAGCAGTGCCATATTGGCAATATAGATAGGATGCGGCAGTGAATCTGAGCAAGCACCGAAAGCCGACCATGGAGAGCTTTCCAGATAAATAGCTTAATTTTGTGAGGCAAGTTCAACTTCCATTGATCAATCCACGACTTTTTTGGTTGTATATAATTAGGCCAAAGTTTCAGAGGTGGATGGTGAAATAAATAGCCAATTCTGTAAGTTGAAGTTATATCATATTGCTTGGATTTGTTCAAATTCTATTGCAATTTGTCCTTACTCTACTGAATTTTAACTGACAAAATCCTGTCTGCAACGTCTTGGAAAAATAATTCTTGAATGAGATTCTGATTCCAATTCCTATTTTCAGTAATTAAGTCTTTAACTCTTGGAACCAACTCGGAAATAACATGTATGTTTGGCATGTCAGAAATCATTAAAGAATATGGAGGAGGCAACCAAGGATCCTCAAAGGTTCGAATATTCTCTCCAGTACCCACAACCCAGTTAAGACTTTTTTTTCAACAATCTTTCGGGCCTTCTGGTATGCTCCTCCATCCCCAAGAAAGTAAGACTCCAATTTCTGCGGTTATAACATTACCATTGCTAAAGTATTTACCTCTTAGAATTTTGGATAATAGAGAAATAAGTTGTGTTACAAGTCGCCAAAACTATTTGCCTAAAAGCGCCATATTCTGAATTATGAGATCTTTAAATCCAAGGTCTCCTTCTCTTTGTGGGCGAGTCATAGTGCCCCAGCTAATCCAAGTCATCCGCCTTTTAAAACCGTTTTATCCCCATCAAAACTGAGAAAATAGAAAGTGAATTTCCAAAATTAAACCATCAGGCAACTTGAAGCAAGACAATGTATAAATAGGAGTAGCTTCTCCCACTGCCTTAAGCAATACCTGTCTACCACCCGACGATAGAAGATTATGCTTCCACCCTTAGATTCTTTTCTGAACCTTCTCTTTAATCATACTAAAAGAAGCCTTTTTCAATTTAGAGACTGTAGAAGACAAACCAAGGTATCTATCCTGGGCCCCAATATGATTAATATTCATAGAGTTAGCCAGTAGTGTACAAGTAGTGGAGGAAGTGTTGTGGCTAAAGAATACAGCAAATTTATTAAGATTCACCCTCTGACCACTGATGCTTTCATAAGAATTCAATAAAGCAGGATGTTTGAACATGCCTCAGGATTAGCCTTACAGAATAAGACAGAATCATCAGCAAAGAGGTGGTGGTTGATCTTGAGGCATCGCCTATGTATCTAAAGACTCTGAATTAGTCTGTTTTGTTCTGCTTTGTGTAGCAAAAAGGAGAGTCCTTCTACACAGAAAAGAAAAAGGTAGGGAGATAGAGGATCTCCTTGTCAGATACCTCTATTTGGTTTGAAAAAAACCATAGGGTTGTCCTTCCACAATAATAGAATAAGAAACAGTTGTCACTAATTCTCGAATCCACATAATCCACCGAGAGTCGAAACTAAACTTCTCCAATATAAACTAAAGAAAGTGTCATTCCACCTTATCATATGCCTTACTAATATCTAATTTTAGCGACATTTCATTTTCGAGTCCTCTTTTTTTGTTCTTCAAGTAATGCATACACTCATGAGCAATTAGAATATTATCAGAGATTAATCTGCCTTTAATAAAAGCATTATGCGTAGGGCTAATTAGTCTATTCATCATACTATGAGGTCTATGCACAAGTACTTTAGAGATAATCTTATAAAAGACTGAAGATATGCTTATTGGTCTTACTTGAGTCATATCTTTTGCATCAGAAATCTTGGGAATAAGACATATTTGAGTGTTATTGAAACCCTTCAAAATTCTACCCCCTGAAAAGAGCTCTTAACGGCTAGAAACACATCACCACTAAGGATGTTCCAAAACTCTTAAAAGAACTTTGCTGTCATGCCATCATCTCCTGGAGCACTTTGAGGATGAATGCTAAATGTTGCACATTTCATTTCTTCCATACTCACTGGTCTTTGAAGCCTACGATTCATGTGATCTGTAACCTTAGCTTCAAAATTAGTAAACAAAGGTTCAGGATTCTCATGACAAGTGGAGGAGAAGATGTCCTTGAAATAAGATTCAGTGACAGAAGCAATACCAGCATTTGAAGTAGTCACTTTACTATCACTGCCACTTAGTTGCCAAATTTTATTCCTTCGGGTTCAATTTTTAAATTCTGATGGAAGAAAGCTGCATTTTGATCACCAGATTTGAGCCATTTGATTCTAGACTTATCTTTCCAATAAGATTCATCACTCTGCAATGCTTTCTCAAGCTTTTCCTCTAGTTCTGAAACGATGTCGCCTGCATGAATTCCTGCTAAACGAAGTTCCTCTAATTCAGACTGTATTACATCAATCTCCACCTTTAAATTAGATCTGTTTTCTTGCTGCCATCTGACAATCTTATACTGACAATGCTTTATTTTTTGAGATAGGATATATATGGCTGAACCATCAATCTGTTCGTGCCAAAACTCTCTAACAATCTGCCTTATTTCATCATCAGTGTAAACTTTGAAAAATTAACGAATAATTAGTCAATAAATTAATTTTTATAAAAGAAATTAAAAATATGAATTTTATAGTTTAATGAGATAGATCTAATTAAAATAAGAATTTTGACACTAATTTTAAAGAATTTGGCCCAATATTAAGCAGAACGGGCCGAACTAGACGAATCAGGCCCGTATTGGGCCCAAGCCCAACCTAAACACCTAACAAAGGGTATGGCTTCAGCCACTTTCCCCCTTTCATGAAAAACACACGCTGAACTTGGGAAATTTGTGGAAGGAGAAACCAAAAACACCAAACCCTTAATCCAATTTCAAATTCACTTAACTTTTAATCTAGAGCTCCGATCGCTGTATTGTTTGCGGCCACACGACCACCGCGTTGAGCTCTACGAATTGATTGGAACAATTTCATAGGAAAGCCTCATTCTCTTTCCCAGCTGCTCATCCCCTAAATTTCAAAATTTTATGAATAATTATGTTGAATTTTGTGTAATTTCGGTGCTTAGGTTCGAATTAGCTTGCAGGTATCATCAAGTTTAGCTCACTTAAGCTGTGGGTCAGGTAAGAACCCTCAAACCCTTTATGGAATGTTGAATTAGTGAACTTTATATTGAGTATGGTAATAATTGTGATGTTAGATTAAAAATTTATTGTTGGTTGGAGTCAAGAATTGAGAATGTGGAGCTTAGATTGAACTTTGGTGGCTAGAGGGCTGTTTGGTGAGGTTTTGGAGTCTTGGAAACTTGGAAAATGCTGAATTGTGAGGTGTTTCGGGCATTAGGAGGGATCGGCCAATGTATGGGTTCGGTCTCTCGTAACTAAAATATAATGTGTCGTGAAAACTTAGGTTAGATAACTGTAGGATAGGATTGAAATGTTTATGTTGTTGAGATTGATATTTGTTGGTATTTATGAGGTTGATGACTAGTAATATGAATGAGGATATTGTTATTGAAATAATAATTTTGAGTGATTAATGATACATGTTGATAATTATGTTTATAGTTGTTTTGAATATGAATTATTTTGTTGAGACGGATAAAATGACGAGTTGGAGTAGTATTGGATGAATTAGGAGTGTTGAGATATGATTGGGTGAATTTAATGTAGTTTTGGTAAGTTTTGAAATGGTTTTGAATTTGGAAAGGTTGGGAAAAACTTGAGTTTTAAGTTTTGGTCAAAATAGAATTTTAACGAACTTCGGCGGTTCATAACTTGAGCTTCGAATTTTGAATTTGAACAAAATCTATTTCAAATTAAAGATATTTTCAATAGCTTTAAAATGATATAAAATTTAAGAAAAATGAAACTTTGTAGAGAAAGTTATAGACGTCGGAAAACAAGTCCAGAAAATTGATTTGGTTAAGTTGCAGAATTTTTGAAAATGCTGATGTGTGTGTGCACGCACACTACTGTGCGCTTGCACCGGGCAGAGTGTGAGTTTCGGTTCGTGCGTGACGCACGTTACGGTGCGTACGCACACGCATGGAAAGACTTGTTGTTGCGTTCATACGTATACCCTTGTGCGTACGCACACTTTTAAAAGATTGAGTGGAGTGTGCGCACCCACACATGTATGCGTACGCACACTACCCTATTTTTTCAAAAACTTTGTTTTTCACTATTTGACCTTCCATCCAAGCCTGTAATCCTCCGAAACTACTACTTTGAGTAAAATTCACTATTTCTACACTATTAACCATTATTCTGGTTTTTTCTAAACTCCTGAAAAACTTTGTTTAAATCCTGATAGGTGGTTATTGGGTATTGAATTTTGACGGCAAAATTCTTAATTAGGTAGGTAGGATGTAAATCCCGTAAAATTAGCAGATAATTAATCAATAAATTAAATTTTTATAAAGAAAATTAGAAATGTGAATTTTATATTAAAATAGGATATAACTAATTAAAATGAGAATATTGACACCAATTTCAAAGAATTTGGCCCAAGATTGAGCCGAACGGGCCGAACCAGTCGAACCGGACCCAAAATGGGCCCAAGCCCAACAAGTCAGCACAAAATAACTTAAGAAGAAGCATTCTTCTTCCCCTCATTCAGCATAAACACTGAAGCAATACTCATGGTAAGGGGGGAAAGACAAAACCCTAGCACCTCAATCAAACCACCACAACTTCTCACTCCGAGCTCCGATTACCACTGTAACAGTGCAGACCACCCACTAGCACGATATTGTCTACTTTGGCATACAAGGCCTCACGGTTTTGCCTTTGATGATAGGGATGATAGCCGAAGCCCCTTACACTCACTCGTCAAAACGCGTCATGCTAGGAAGAGGTATCCACACCCTTATAAAGCATGCTTCGTTCCCCTCCCCAACCGATGTGGGACCTTACAATCCACCCCCTAAGGGAGCCCAGCACCCTCGCTGGCACATCGATCCGGGCTTCGGCTCTGATACCATCTGTAACAGCCCAGACCACCCGCTAGCACGATATTGTCCGCTTTGGCACACAAGGCCTCACGATTTTGCCTTTGATGATAGGGATGATAGCCGAAGTCCCCAACACTCACTCGTCAAAATGCGTCATGCTAGGGAGAGGTATCCACACCCTTATAAGGCATGCTTCGTTCCCCTCCCCAACCGATGTGGGACCTTACAACCACACCGTTTGTGGCCACGCGATCACCGCGTCAAGCTCTACGAATCTATCGGAACAATTTCATAGGTAAGCGTCACTCTCACTCCAGTTTCTCTATCCCTTGAATTTTGAAATTTATGAGTATCTATATTGAGATTTTGTTGAATTCGGTACTCTAGGTTCGATTTAGCTTGTGAAACTTGTTGGGTTTGGTTCGTTTGGTCCGTGGATCATTAACCCTAGTGAATTCATTGATTTAGTGTGTGGGTATTGAATTTTGTATATGGATATGTGAAAAATGAGAATTTAGGTGTATATACATATATTGGAACTTAATTTTTGGCATTGGAAGGCTTGGTGGAGGATTAGTATCAATGCTTTGGTGATTTTGGACTTGTGGGGCTATGTTTGGCTTTGGTGATTTGCCTTGGGTAATACGTTAAAATCAGCCAAGGATGGTTTAGGTTTCTCGTATTTTAATATATAATGTTATGTGAAAACTTAGGCTAGATGACCATAGGATTGGTTAGAACGTATGAGTATGTTTAATGATTAGCACCCTTGATATTGATTGCTATTTATGATGATAGAATGTTAAGTGGTGAGTTGATAATGATTGATATAATGATATGAATGTATGGATATATTGATTTAGTGAATGATAATTTTTTTGATGTATTTGGAAAATTGATGCATGGAATTGTTAAGGTTGAGGAATGGTAGGCTATGAAGGTTGTTGTGTTGATGATTTTGGTGTATGTACGTTGAGTTTAAGTTGGGTTTTAAAGAAAATTGAGGTTTTGAGGTTTTGTATAAAGTTGATTTTTGGCTGAACTTCAGCGAGTCATAACTTGGCTTCCAGACCCCCAAATGATTTCAAATTTGTTTCATAAGAAAATTACGTCCGTGAAATTTACGCCGTTCGAAAAACAAATGAAAAAATGATTTAAAACAAAAAGTTATGCACGTCGGAAGTTTGGAATTCAAAACTAGATTCTGCAGATTTTTAGACTTAGCCAAATTTTTACAAAAACCCCCTTGCATGCGTACGCATACCCTTCATTTGCGAAGGGTCGCTTCTGCCTCGGGTATATGCGTATGCGGACAAGGCTATGTGTACGCGAAATGGGCCAAAATGCCAGCCCACGCGTACGCGTGACCTGTGGTGTTTGCGTACGCGTACTTCCTCATATGCGGTCGTGCGCTTCTGCCTAGTGCACATGCATATGCGAGGAGGGGGCTACGTACGCGAAATTGTCCAACATGCATGCCCACGCGTGGCCCCTGTTTCAGCATGAACGGATTTTTGTGTTTTAAAGTTCAAATTTCAACCTTTGAACCTCTATTTTCATTCTTTTAAGCCTAGATAATGGTAGTAAGTCTAGTAATAAGATGAAGCTAAGAAATGGAGGTAACTTGGGGTTGAAGTAAGGGTTGAAATTGATGAATTATAAATGGAAATATGAACATTTGGAGTGCAAATGGTAGTATGACTTTAATGATATGAATATGCTATGTTTACAAATGATTATGAATATTACTTGGCTTATGCACTCAATTATCTGAGATACGAGTTTTCCTGGGTAAAGTACCGTGGCTTGCCACCATGTGTTCCAGGTTGAGACTCGATACTCTGTTGAGCTAACGTTGTAAGATGTGACCGGACACTTACAAATTCCTGGGAATGTTGACCCCCATTGAGTAAAGTTTTATATATGTATGAATTATGAATAAAGAGAAAAAGCTATGCATAGACTCATGGGATGCGCGACGGAGGGACAGTCCAGGGTTTAGCAGCCGGACTTGTCGGGTTGGCTTGATAACCGACAGATGAGCCTCATCAGCCATAGGACAGGCATACATCATGTGCATGTTGTTTGCTTTGTTTGGTATGCATTAATTGGGAATGCCAAGTTGTTTATAGTATGTTAACTGTTATACTTGCTAACTGTATTACATGTACTCTACTATGTTTGCCTTTGTTTGTTTGTCTGTCTATGCAAACTCACCGGAGATGGAAGAACGGATGAAAGGTGGAAAGGTTAGCGTTAAGGTTAAATTTAAGCTAGGCTTGGATATTCTTAGAAGGCCACCCATTTATGGTTTTTGTTTTAGTACTTTAAGCTTTATAATATGAGTGTCGGCGTTCTAGGATTACCTCTGGCATTCCCAGAACCTTATCTCTTATGTGTGTGATACATTTACCATGCTGAGAACCCCGGCTCTCATTTCGTACAATATTGTTGTTTTTCAGATGCAGGTCGAGAGGCTCCTCGATAGGCGTTGATGATGAGCCCAAAGCGGGTTGAAAATTTTTCTCAAAATAGAATTGGCATTGCAAGTATAGTCCTAACCCACAATCGACTCACAATCAAAGTTTGAATTCAAAGAGATGTCACTATTAAAAACCAATTCAATTCTGGGAGTGTTTAGTTCCCGGGTCGTCTCCCAAGGACACTTGAGACCAATGAGTGTACAATTCCAGTTGTGATGCTCATGGGATTTTCAATGAAGGGATAAACATATAAAGCAATAAAAGAACATGAAAAATTGTGATAAATGAACTAATAAAGGAATTAACGAATTAACTATGCAATATAGACAAGTAAGGTATAAAAGGGATTAATGTAAATGTGTATGAAAGATTTAAAGCATAAAAGGTATCTTGGCTTGGAATGAGCTAAGGGTCCTTTCCTTGTTGGAACCACAACTATGACAATTAGAATGGATTAATCTCACTCGATTAACCCTCACATCGGAGAGTAAGTTAAATGAGCATAAGTGTTCTTAACCCACAAATCCTAAATTGCTTGCTAATTGCGTTAGTGGGAACAAGAACAATTAACAATCCAAGAATTGACACTAAATGTTGAACATTTCAACTCTAGAAACCCCATTGCTCACTTTTCCCAAGCCAAGAGATAGAAAACTAACCCAAAATCATAATTGACATTTTGTCGAACACTTGGTGGGCAAAAATACTAAACATGGAAAAAATGAGAAAATGCTTGAAACTAAAAGCAACAAATGATCTCAATCAATAATAACAACTCAAGAAAGCATATAACAATCATCAATCATCAAATTCATCAACAAGAAATTGAAATTGTAAAAGAAAAGTAAAATTGAACTATAACTTGAAATATAAGAAAGAGTAAGAACAATGTAGCTATAAAGAGTAGTAACAAAGAGATACTTACAATGGAAGTTAGCAAAATCCAAGATAAAAAATGGAAATGGCACTTGAATGTAAAAACCCTAGTATAAATCCTAATAAAAAACTTGATGATGAAAAACTTAAAGAAAAAAACTATACTAAAGCTTCCTACTACTACTCCTAAGCTACCCCTAATGTTATGTTATGCTATGATCTTCATTTTCCCTTCATTATGAGCTAAATGGCTTCAGAAAAGGGCCTCCAATACACCAAAATCGTGAGTCACATGCAGTTTTAATGAAGGCATGTGCGGACACCTGTGCGTACGCACAAGAGGTTGTGCGCACGCACACTAGGCGATGCTTGAATGGATGCGCAACGTGCACGATGCGGCTCACACGCACGCATGGCTCTGCTCTGATGGTTGTGCGTACGCTTGCAGGTCTGTGCACACGCACACATCGCTGTGCTCTTCTCCTTTGATTCTTCATGCTTCCTCCACTTTGCATGCTCCTCTTCCATTCTCTCCAAGCCATTCCTACCTTATACATCTGAAATCACTCACAAACAATATAAAGGCATCAAATGGAAGGCAAATGAGATAAAATTAATCAAATTAGGCACAAAAGAGCATGTTTTCATAATCAAGCACAAATTAGGAGGAAAGTTCAAAAGCATGCTATTTAAGGGAATAAGTGCAAGTTTATATGATGAAATCCATCTAATTTCAACCAAAAATCATCATCAAATATGGATTCATCAATTCCCCCATACTTAAACACTAGCATGTCCTCATGCTAAACACACTCAAAGGAGACAGATGAAAGGAAAAATGATTTATTCTATGTACTACCTAAAATGCATGCAACTATCCTAAAGGTTACTACCAATATGTACTATGCAAGGAGTTGGTAAAACAAACCATGAAATTTCAATCCATCACAAGAAAGCTTTAGGGCCAATGCAAAGAGTTTATGCACTAAAATCAGTGTCCAAAGAGTTGAATTGAAAATTTCAAAACTAACCAACAAACAACTTGCAAGAAGACACAACATGAGATGCAAGAACATAGAATTGAGCGATCGAACCCCTCACCGGATGTGTATTCACTCAATTCGCTCAGTGTTTAGAGCTTAATCACTCCATTCCCCTTTAATCATGCTTTTCAAAGATTTGCAAGTCATCTAACAATCAACTAGTATTTGATGCATGAAAAACAAATATCATGAGGTCTTTAGAGGGTTGTAATGGGGCTAGGTTTAGGTAGGATAAATATGGTTAAGTGGACTTAAAGAATTAGTTCTTTGATTAGCTTAAGTGTCTACCTAATCCTATATCGCCTATATACTCATAACATTGCAACCTATCTACCCATTTTCTCCTATCTCACCCTACTCATGCACTTTCTTTTCGAAACATGAACATATGCATCCTTTATTTCAACTTTTTATTTCACATTCTATTATGCACAAGTTTTTTTTTTTTTAATTATTTCTTGTCGTTGTTAGCACAAGAGATGCATATGACTTAAAACAATGAATGCATGAGCATTACCCAATTGCCAATTTTTCACAATGAGTTCCATGCCTCTATCACCAATGCTTCCCAACAATTTCCCCCACACTTAGAATATACACACTAATCCACCCAAGCTAATCAAAGAGTAATTCAGGGACATCAATGGTTTTTCGCTTAAGGGAGAATAATGTGCTAAAATCAGAATAAAAGGGGATTTACAGGCTCAACAGATGTTCACAAGGGTGAATGCAAGGGTTGGCCATATAGGTTGGTGAGTTCAACATCAAATATGGCCTCAATCATGCTAAATGCATCCAAACAACAAATACAGGACATAAAGAATCATGCAAATCAATGATCACAATAAAAAAGGAGTATAATTACACAAGAACAAACATTATGGTTGAAAAATGCAACCATCTATTAGAGCTCAAATCTCACAAGGTATGTTGTTCTAGCTCTTTTCTATGTTCTACAAACAGAATACTTCAAGCAAGTTGAAAAACACAAGATTTTTCTTCAATTCAATCAATGATATGCCCTAAGAAAGATTTCATGGAAATTTCTTGGTGTTTCACCAAACTTATTCACTCTATCATGCAACATGCAAACATTAACTACCATAGAACTATGAACAATAAAGAGATATATACAAACAAACCAACCAAGATGCAATAGAGATAAAGCTACTAAAAATGAAGAAAAAGAACTAAAAGAGTATTGCAAAGTGTTTTGAGAAAAGAATTTTACCCCCACGAAGTCGTCGATCCTCCCCCACACTTAGTTCGTGCACGGTCCCCCGTGCATGCTTACAATCTGGGAGAAAAACAACTTCAGGGGTCCACCTTCAGCTGGTGGTCTCGGAAAGGGGTTGGTCACCTTCATCATGCTCCTCCCCAACTAGCTTGGATGAAGCCTCAGGAGTTGGGCCGGGGTCTCTTCCTTCTAGCTTTGCCGCTATCCACTCGAAACACTTTTGCTCCAGATGCTCCATGTGGTGGATATCGTGCAAGATGTCCTGGAATAATTCCGGAAGAGGCCGGAGAAACGGTAAAGGAGTTGATGAAGTTGGTAGACTTGATGGTGATGTTGTGGGTGCCTTCCTCTTGGAGGGTGTTGTCTCTGTTGATCCTTCCAGATCTCCCCTCGGAATGAACTTGTTGCCTCTTGAAAACTCGAACATGATGTCCTTTGGTTGCCTCTCTACCCCCACTGCGATTGCTAAACGCATCACCATCGATGGAAATGGAATGTTGATATTTTTCTTCTTAATGAGTTTCCAAATCGATCTGTGCATCAAAGGTACAATGGCTATGTTCTTCCCTTCCATAATAGCTCAAAGTAGTAAAGCAGTTCTAAATCTGACATGGGTAGCATGGGTGCTTGGGATGATGTAGTTAGCCACAATCTGATGCCATATAAGCGCCTCAGCATTTAAATCGGAGTAAGCAATACTAGTGGGAACAAATTTTCTCCCTTTGCTAAACTCCCAAGATGCATTAGGACGGCCAATTCTCTTAAGAATAGGAGCCAAAGACATCCTTCCCTTGAACACATCCGCTTTGATATTTGAATAATCATCCTTCTCAGGCGGGATGTGGGGGGTGTTCAGAATAGCCTCTAGAGCTTTGTTGGAAGTGTCCAACATCTTTTTCCGGAGGAATACCGACTCTTCTTCCCAAGCTTGGTAGTTTGTATAGAATTCCCGCACCATGGATTCATTAACTTCAATGGGTTCTTGCTCAAGAAATTCCCAATGAAGTGAGGCAATCCTTTCATGAATAATCGCCTTGTACTTGCTTGGAACCTTCAGTGTCCTCTCCCAATGGATTGTTCTTTTCTCAATTGCTTTATATTGGAAGTCGGCTCTTCAGTTAACCAAGGTACTTGATTTCGCACCTTGGCGCTTCAACCAAATAATAGGAGGGTGAATTGTTGGTTGCACAACCGGTGGTGTAACCAGTGCTTTACCTTTCTTCCGCATCTTAAATAGAAGAATCAAAACAAAAGGTTTAAAGATTATCCGGCAACAAATAAAACAATATTATTGAGGAAGCACCAATAAACTGAAGAAGAGTTTAAATTCCCAATTGGAAGCTTTCAAAATAGTGTGATTTAAGAGACAACAGTGTGTGTATTCTAAAAATACGCGCGATAAGAACACACACACCGGCTTGATAAAAAGGCAATCACATTGTAAAACAATCAAAGTTCGATGCTTCTCAATCAAGTGTTTAAGTTGCAAGACTAAAGCATGGACATGAAAGCAACTTCAAGCAAGCACCAAATGATTCATTTAAATTCTTTGAGTGGAATGGTCATTGAGGTTGTCGGCATGAAAGTTCTTTAACAAAAGAGGTTGTACAACAACAATAACCATTCACTCAAAGTGACTTGTCAATTGTTCATTTTCAAGAAGTGGTAATCACATGTACAATGTTCTTGATTTAAAGCCAAAAGATATTTGATCAAGACATTATCAAAAGTTGAACATTTGTAAAGTGATCACTTAATCAAAATTCCATGATGAATAATGAAATTTTTATTCCACAATGCATTTTCACCAAAATCACCCATCAACAAAGTACACAAGTCATGAAAGGGTTGGGTGTTCGGAACTTCAAGCATACAAACAAGGAAATGAATTGGTAAATTCATCATCAACAACCATATTTGAACTTGCACAAATCATAACAAATACCACACAAGAGAATGTTGAAAGCATATGATGGCCAATTCACATGAATCAAACAAAAGTTTCATAGAGGCATTTCATCAAACAATTAATGTGCATTGTGCAAACTCATGACATTTAAGCTTAAAATCAATCAAATACCAACACTTGCAATACAAAGAGAGACAAAGAAAGCAATAAACTTAATCTAAGCAACATGAAAAGAAAATAAACACAATTTCAAAAATCAACACAAAAAGAAAATAAGAACCTTAAAATTGAAGGTTGAGAAAACAAGAATTGGGGAAGAAACAATGGCACTCCTTATAGTTACTGCGAGCTTGCAGCAGTTGGGTTCGCCGGAAAAGCATCGGAGGAGAAAAACTCACCGCTGGTGAAGAAAGAAAAGAGAGAAAGAAAGAAAAGAGAAGTAAGAGAGAGAGGGTATGAGAGATAGAGATGGCGGCGGGCAGACAGCGGCGGGGTCGCCTGAGAGGCTGGGCAGAGGTAGAGAGCAGCAGTAGTAAAAAGAAGAAGAAAAGAAGAGAGCTGCTGCTCAACAAGGGAGCGTGCCCTCTTATTGCCCAAAACGAGTCGTGTGCGTACGCACAAAGACCTGTGCGCACGCACAGAAGGCAGAAATTAGAGGGGTGCGAACGCACACAACGTTCGATCGCTGCAAACAGAGGGTGTGTATTGGAGTGTGCACACACACAGCTGTGAGCACGCACACAGGGGTGGCTAGAAAGAGGGGTGTGCGCGCACGCTGGTGCGAAATTTATAACCACACTACTAACCGGCAAGTGCACCGGGTCGTACCAAGTAATACCTCAGGTGAGTGAGGGTCGATCCCACGAGGATTTAAGGACTAAGCAACAATGATTGATTAATTGGCTTAGTTAGACAAACAGAAAAGAGTGTTTGAATATTCAAAGAGCATTAAACAATCATACAGAAAGTAAAATAGTAAAGTAAATGGATTGGGAGTAAAGTATGGAGAAACAGTTAAAGCTTCAGAGTTATCTATTTTCTGAATTAACTTTTCTTATTAATTTATTTTAATCATGTAAGATTTAATTCATGGCAACTATATGTGACTAGACCCTAATTCCTTAGACCTTTCTAGTCTCCTCTAAAATTCATCAACAGCCAATTCCTTGGTCAATTAATTCCAATTAAAGGATGAAGTTCAATTCTAGTTATATGCCACAGAAATCCTAATTAGCCAAAATATAAGAAGATTATATGTCACGTATCCCGTTAAATCCAGATAATTAAAATTTAGGAGAATTTGTTTTCAAGCTATTGTTCAAGTAAAGAGCTTTTCCAAGTTATACAAGAACGCAATTAGAAAGAGGGTCATACTTCCGTTCCACCCAAATTCATAGAATAAAGAACGAAAACAATTCTTGAATTATAAATCAAAACATGAATTAAAATAGAAAAACAATAAAATCAATCCATACAATAGACAGAGCTCCTAACCTTAACAGTGGAGGTTTAGTTGCTCATGGTGTAGAGAGAAAAACTAGGATTGTAAATTGGAATGGAATAATGTTGTGTTGGAACCACCCTGTTGGCATCCCTTTTTATATCTAATCCTAATAAAATTTAAAATCTATCTTCTAAAACTAAAATAATATCTTTTCCTAAAAATAATATTTGAATTTTAAATTAGAATTAATTAACAAGTCTTCAGTTGATGGGTGGGGACCACTCGTTTTGTCCATTTTGTAGCTTCTAATATGTGTTTTCTGGGCTTAAAACTGAGTCAAAACAGCCCCGAAATCGCCCCAGCGTTTTTCTGTGTTTTCTGCACGTGGTGCATGTCACGCGTACGTGTCAGTCACGCGTACGCGTCGATGGCCTTTTTCGCGTGCCACACGTACGCGTCAGTCACGCGCACGCGTCGCTGTGCAAATCTTCAAATCACACGTACACGTCAGTCACACGCACGCGTCACCATGAAAAGCTCCCATTCACGCGTACGCGTCAGTCATGCGCACGCGTCGCTTCTCGTTGCCATCTCCTTTGATTCTTGTACTGCAGAAACTCCATCAAATCTAGCCGAATGCTACCTAAAATAAACAAAATTGCACAAGACTCAAAGTAGCATCCATATTGGTTAAAAGATAATTAATTCTTTATTAAACTCAACAAATTAGATGCAAATTCACTAGGAAAAGATAGGAAAGATGCTCACGCATCACACGCACAAGACGCAAAAAAGATAAGGGGATGCGAGCACACAAAGCGTGCGATCGCTCCCACCAGATGGGTTGCACTAAAGCGTGTGGACGCACAGGGGCGTGCGCTCACACAGATGGTTTCTTTTTTTTTCTTTTTTAAAAGAAATCGAAAAGAAATTGCTTGAGGTACAGAATCATGTGTGCGTGCTCACACAGGTCTATGCGCACGCACAGAAGCAAACATAGGGAGGGTGTTCACGCGCACAACTCATGCCAACGCTCCCACCAGAGGGCTGTCAATTGGTGTGCGGACGCACACGTCTGTGCGGCCGTACAGATAGCGCAAAAAGGGAAATACGCGCGTACGCACAAAGCCGTGCACACACACAGGTCATAGAAAACAGGAAGTGCCCACGCACAGACTGTGCTGGCGCTGCAACCAGAGGGTACTGCAATGGGTGTGCGGACGCATAAGCTCGTGCACACACACAGATGGTGAAAAATGCAGTTGTGTGCGTATGCACAGCAGGGTGCGTACGCACAGATGCCCTGTTTCACAAAAATTTTTCTTTTCAAAACTAAGGTACCAACCCTTAGTGCATCAACATATCAATCCCAAATCATACAAACATTCACAAATTCATGATCCACAAGCAATTCAACTTATTTAACTAAAAAAAAATATCAAACCAAACCTAAGCTAATCATCATATCACAAGAAAACAACTAATTCAAAAAGCTATAAACAAAGGATAAAGTTGGAACAATATTACCATGGTGGGGTGTCTCCAACCAAGAACTTTGGTTTAAAGTCCTAAGTTGGACTTTGCATGGCTTCATTGATCAATTTGAGACTTCTCCAAGGAGGAAAATCTCCAACTCCTTGGCATTCTTGGGTTGAGTGTGATCCATTGAATTAGACTTCTTGGCAACATTCTCTTCTTCTTGTTCCTTGCCAACCTCAATCACTTGATCTTCAATTATATCGCACCCAAAGATAGAGTAGGCTTCGAGAATGGGTTTCTTGAATTCCTCCAAAGTGAACTTTACTACCTTGCCATCAGCCTCAAAAGAATAGACTCCTGAATGTGCATCCAGCTTGAACCGGGATGTCTTCAAAAATGGCCTTCCAAGTAGAATGGATGATGGCTTGTCTGAGTCAACGTGAGGGGTCTCTAGGATGTGAAAATCTACCGGGAAGAGTAAACCTTAGATGTCAACTAGGACATTTTCCGCAATCCCCACAACTGATACAATGCTCTTATCTGCCAACACAAATCTCGCCCCGGACCTCTTTAGGGGTGACAAGTTCAATCTCTCATAAATGGGGAGTGGCATAATGCTTACGCACGCTCCCAAGTTGCACATACAATCCATGAACATTATCCCACCAATCAAACAAGTAACCAAACATGGACCGGGATCATTGTATTTTTCAGGAATTAGAGAAGAGATAGAATCATCTACCGGCCTTTTGTTGAATTCGCCAATCTTGTCCTTATGTGTGCAAACATCTTTGAGGAACTTGGCATACTTGGGCACTTGTTGAATGGCTTGAAAGAGAGGGACGGTGACTTCAACATTCTTAAAAATTTCCACCATGCTGGGGTCAAGTTCTTCTTACTTCTTAGCCTTCTTAGCCAAAGTTGGAAATGGGATTGGCATAGGCTCTTCAAGTGGATTCTTCCTCTTTGGCTCCTTGGCCTTGAGTGGTTCGTCCTTACCTTTTGCAACATTTTTCTCCTCATCCTTCATCACTTTCACATCACCTTCCACCTCTTCATTGTGGGTTTCCTCACTCAAACTTGTAGGCACAACACCAATTTCATCCAACTTGGTGCCACTCCTAAGGGTGATAGCATTGATGCTTTCCTTTGGATTCGGTTGGGGTTGAGAAGGTAAACCACTAGAAGTTGAGGCTTGTTGGGCATTTAGTGTAGTCGGAGGAGAAAGAGTCAAACGGAAGAGAGTTTCGGCAATAGTAGCCATATATGTTTCTTGTTTCTTGTGAAACTTCTGTTGCTCTTGCATAAAGGTTTGAAGTGTGTCATTCATGTAAGGTTGATTAGGAGGAGGGGCTTGATTACCTTGAGAGGGTTAGATCTACTATTTGGATGTTGATACCTCCCTTGAGGTTGAGATTGTGGTGGTTGTTGGTAGGATTGTTGGTAGGGTTGTTGGTATTGTGGTTGACCTTGGGTAGGTTGATGATAGTAGGCTTGCATGTTTGGGTATGGTTGAGCTTGAGGGGCTTGGTTCTACCTTTGATTAGAATTATCCCTCCATCCTTGGTTTTGATTTCCTCCATGTTGAGGAGTTCCTTGATTATAGCTGGACCTTTGTGGGTATGGATTAGCTACCGCTAATGTAGTGTCCTCTTGGAGTTGAGGGCACTCATCAGTGTAATGGTTGTTACAAGCACAAATACCGCATGATCTTGGTGGTCCTTCGATTCTTGGAGGTTGAGGTGGATGAGATAGCAAATCTTGGGAAATTTGTTGCCCTTGGGTGATTTGTCTCAACAAAATTGTCATCTCACCGAGGGTCATAGTCAAAATGGCATCTCCGGAAGGAGAAACTTCACTTAAAGATTTTGGTTGTGGATTTCTCGCCCTTGAGTGTTGAGTGGAGTCCGCCAAGTCCGCTATGATTTTCCAAGCTTCCGAGGCAGTCTTGTTTTTGGTGAGGGATCCTCCACTAGAGGCATCTAGAAGAAGCTTATCTTGGGGGTTCATCCCTTGACAAAAATAACTAATAAGCACCAACTCGTCAATACAATGGTGGAGCAAGCTTCCAACAACTTCTTGAATCTCTCCCAGTACTCATAAAGAGTCCCCCCATCTCTTTGCATAATGCAAGAGATTTCCTTTCGCAGCTTATCTGTCTTCTGAGGATAGAACTTTTCCAGGAATTCCTTACGTAGCAAGTCCCAATTGGAAATCACATCTCCTAGTTGAGTATAGAACCATTCTTTTGCTTTTCTCTCCAAAGAGAAAGGGAAAGCGAACACCAAAACTGCTACTTCATCCGCACCATGTCTTCTCGCAGTGGAGCATGCAACTTGAAAGTCCTTACGATGCTTAAGGGGGTCTTCTCCGGGTAGTCCATTGTATTTGGGGGGCAAGTTTATCGTGCCGGTCTTGAGCTCAAAATTTGGATCCAAAGCCGGATACCGGATTTGTATCAGTTGCAAGTTAATATCAGGAGCTCCGGCTTCCCTTAAGGTGATTCTACGAGGTGGATCCACCATGGTGTTGTCACCTGAGTCACTCAAAAAAGATTTCAGTACTCTCCACAGATGAATATAAGATTTTCTCGTTAATTGAAGAATGATGGTCACATATTGATGGTGATAGTGAATTGGTGTGCTCTTCAAGCAAGCTCGATTCACTATTCATAAATGCTAGCCGGCGCTGAGCTTGCCTAATATGAGTTAAAGTTCTTTCTATTTTCGGATCAAAAGGGGCCAAGCTCGGGTCTGGAAGCGACCGTGTCATTCAACTGAGGAAGTAATAAAAGCATGCAATTATGAAAAGTAAAACAAGAATAGACAAATAAACAAAAACTAACTTAACAATCAATAACAACTAAGACTAGCTAGATAGAAACGCTATCTACAAATTAGTGCCAAGTAGCAAACAAAAATCAAGTATTCACACTATTCACATATTTACAACAACCAAAATTATAGCACTCATTGAACTTAAAGTGAATCCCCGGCAACGGCACCAAAAACTTGATGATTAGCCCAAAGAGGGTTGGGAATTTTCCTCAAAATAGAATTGACGTTGCAAGTATAGTCCTAACCCACAAACGACTCACAATCAAAGTTTGAATTCAAAGAGATGTCACTATTAAAAATCAATTCAATTCCGGGAGTGTTTAGTTTCCGGGTCGTCTTCCAAGGACACTTGAGACCAATGAGTGTACAATTCTGGTTGTGATGCTCATGGGGTTTTCAATGAAGAGATAAACATATAAAGCAATAAAAGAACATGCAAAATTGTGATAAATGAACTAATAAAGGAATTAACGAACTAACTATGAAATATAGACAAGTAAGGTATAAAAGGGATTAATGTAAATGTGTATGAAAGATTTAAAGCATAAAAGGTATCTTGGCTTGGAATGAGCTAAGGGTTCTTTCCTTGTTGGAACCACAACTATGACAATTAGAATGGATTAATCTCACTCGATTAACCCTCACATCGGAGAGTAAGTTAAATGAGCATAAGTGTTCTTAACCCACAAATCCTAAATTGCTTGCTAATTGCCTTAGCAACAAATTAGCGTTAGTAGGAACAAGAACAATTAACAATCAAAGAATTGACACTAAATGTTGGACATTCTAACTCTAGGAACCCAATTGCTCACTTTCCCCAAGCCAAGAGATAGAAAACTAGCCCAAAATCATAATTGACATTTTGTCGAACACTTGGTGGGCGAAAACACTAAACATGGGAAAAATGAGAAAATGCTTGAAACTAAAAGCAACAAATAATCTCAATCAATAATAACAACTCAAGAAGACATATAACAATCATCAATCATCAATCATCAAATTCATCAACAAGAAATTGAAATTGTAAAAGAAAAGTAAAATTGAACTATAACTTAAAATATAAGAAAGAGTAAGAACAATGTAGCTATAAAGAGTAGTAACAAAGAGATACTTACAATGGAAGCTAGCAAATCCAAGATAAAAAATGGAAATGGCACTTGAATGTAAAAACCCTAGTATAAACCCTAATAAAAAAACTTGATGATGAAAAACTTAAAGAAAAAAACTATACTAAAGCTTCCTACTACTACTCCTAAGCTACCCCTAATGTTATGCTATGCTATGATCTTCATTTTCCCTTCATTATGAGCTCAATGGCTTCATAAATGGGCCTCCAATCCACCAAAATTACGAGTCACGTACATTTTTAATGAAGGTATGTGCGGACACCTGTGCATACGCACAGACGTGTGCGCACGCACACTAGGCGTGCGTTTGGTTAGTGGGTGTGTCTACCCAAGACATAGACACGGAAGCACACGTTCTTCGTTTAGTTAGTAAGATACAAAATTTTGATAGACACGAGAAGACACAAAGGCACATAAAGACACAAAATTTGTGTATAGCAGGGAGGGGTGGAACACTAAACTTGAGACATAGACACACTATTTTTAACATTTAATTTTCATAATTACCCTTCAAATTCTTCTCCTTCCTCAGTCTTCTTTCATCCATTTTCCCTTCCACTTCCAAAATACAAAGAGTTTAACCTCTCATCTTCTCTTCTTGTCACTCCGACCACCGCCGCCTCTCCTACCGTCGTACCACTAGCCTGCCGCCGCCTCTCCTCCCGTCGTACCACTAGTCTGCCGCCGCCTCTCTTTCTCCTTTCCTTCTACCCAAATCACTGCTGCCTCTCTTCTTCCTTTCCTTCCACCTTCTTTCTTCCACCCAGACGACCACATCTCCTCCCTTTCTTCCACCCAGACCACCGCTACCACCCTATCCCTTCCTCCTTTTTTTCCTCCCTCACTTTTTTTTTCTCTTCGCCGCCGTCACTTTTTGCAGTTGTTGCCTCTGCTTCACTTCTCGTCAACAATATATATCTGCGCACCGTTCTCTCGTCTGTCACCATATTTTCAGACCGTTCTTCCGCGCACTGTGTTTCTAGATCTGTACTTTGTTACTATGTTTCAGATCAGTTCTCATTTCTGGCACTACTTTTTTGTTTTTGTATAATTTCATTTTTTATTTGTTTGAATTTTTGTTAAAATAATTTTGTATTAATTTTGTTAGATTGAATTTTTTGTTGATATTTGTTAGATTAAATTTTTAGATTGTTATTGGTAGTTATTTTTTGTTGAGATGGTGGCTGAATGGTGGTAGTTTGGTTGAGATAGGAGTTGTGTAGTGGTGGTACTGATAACAGTTTACAATAAGGGTAATATTGAAATTTAATATGATTGTGATTTGTGTCTTCTGTTTTGTATTTGTATACCAAACAAGTTTAAAAAAATTTGTGTCTTATTGTGTCTGTATCTTCAATGTCTATGTCTCTGTGTCTATGTATTAAAGGATACACAAAACAAACGCAGCCTAGGTGATACTTGAATGGATGCGTGACACGCATGATGCGGCTCACGCGCACGCGTGGCTCTGCTCTAATGGTTGTGCGTACACTCGTAGGTCTGTGCGCACGCACACATCACTGTGCTCTTCTCCTTTGATTCTTCATGCTTCCTCCACTTTGCATGCTCCTCTTCCATTCTCTCCAAGCTAAGACATTCCTACCTTATACATCTGAAATCACTCATGAACAACATCAAGGCATCGAATGGAAGGCGAATGGGATAAAATTAATCAAATTAGGCACAAAAGAGCATGTTTTCATAATCAAGCACAAATTAGGAGGAAAGTTCAAAACCATGTTATTTAAGGGAATAAGTGCAAGTTTATATGATGAAATCCATTCAATTTCAACCAAAAATCATCATCAAATATGGATTCATCAGGCGTCTGGAGATCTACAGCGAAGTGGTTTCTGGGACTTTATTTTGGTGTATAATTGTATATAAACTTATATATTTAACTCTCCGACAACTTACTTTATTTTGTACCTCTTAGAGGATTAAGGAGAACTAGGGTTTATGTACCTATTTTAGATTTCGGGTTATGTATATATGTATGTAAATATTCTTCGGCTAGCCTTAGCTTCACAGGCTAAGTTAGAAGCTTGTTATTTTGTATTTTTTTGACCCTCTATGCCTACTTTCTGTTTAGTTATGCTTATTAAACTTAGATTTCTTTGCTCGCAAGTAATCTCTTCCTCTGAGCGTTGCACTTTTTATTTTACGATTTTGCTTTATCCATTTTTCAAGGCTCCTTGTATACTATATCCTTTTCAATATATATATATATATATATATATATTGTTTTAGAAGTCGTAATACCATACCACCTATGTTTTACGGCTTAAGCGTAAAGCTCTGTGTGGTAGGGTGTTACATTATGGTATCAGAGCAGTTCGTTCCTATAGAGCCTGGAGGATGGACTGACTATGCTTCTGGGCATACTCTGAGTGTCTATACATGCTGATTAGGATATCTAACTGATATATATGGCATGAATGTCCATGAGCATGCATTTGGGACTTTGAAACACTAGACTTGTGATATTGAGACTGATCACCTTGATATCACTTGCTTGGTGAGAACAGGAACCAAATGACGTCTCGTGGGCACAGTCACAGGCGTAATCGAGGTCGGAGACGGAGAGGTAATGAGGTAACCATACCGGCAGGTAGTTTGACCGATCTCGTGACCACAATGACGAGTGCTGTTGCTGCCCTCGGTGCTGTTGCTGCTGCGACAAGCCGAGCGATGGATAGGATGGAACCCCAAGCTAGAACTGGCAATGACGGTGGTAATAGATATGAAGGCAGAAATAATGTTTTGAGTACAATGGAAACAATGAATTATCCAGAGCAAGTTAGCACAGAACTAGCAACAGAAGAAAGCTCTAGGAGGACTGAGGTGACAAGGTGTGTTCGCCGGGAATCTGTCACAGAGAGAAAGGGAAATAAGATTACACCAAGGAGTCAAGTTTTCAAGAGGGGTCGTTTTGCTACTCCACGTTCTCAACGCCGGAACAATGACCGAAGGAACGACAACCGTCAGGGACATGATTCAGAAAGGTAGACTAGTACTCAACCAGAAGACTTAAAGTGTCCAAGATGTAAAAAATATCATCCAAACAGACCATGCAAGGCTAGACTAGGCATATGTTACAAATGCAGGGAACCAGGACATGTATCTCGGGATTGTCCACACCGGAAAGGCCGGGATGCAATCGAATCTGATTCTCAGACCCGAGGTAATCGCAAAATAGCAGCTGAATTTCTAAACTCCTTGCATCCCATTGATATGTAATATTCATTCGTGACGCATGACATGTTTTGATAATCATGAAGTCCAAGTTAATAATTAGTCGAAGACTATTAGTTGTTGAGATGGAGTGATATTTAGTTAACTTAGAGGAGTGGCTAGGCTCTTGGAGGATAAGAATTAGAGTGACGCAGCGGAAGCGGGTTGGATTATATCTAAAGAATCAAAACTGTTGAGAGCTACGCGGAGTTATCGTTTGAAATCCAGTGACGGTAAACTGCGAGGAAGAGGAATAGAGCGGATTCAACCTTTAGTAGCTAATTGTTTAAGAGACGAGTGGAGATGAAACCAAGTCCCTATACGAGAGAACTTTCGAGACAATTCTTGAAGGTGTACCAGAATTTCCATCTCAGAGAGAGAGTGAGTTTGCGATAGACTTAGTGCCGGAAGCCGGATTAACTTCGATTGCACCATGATAAAAGACACCATGATAATCAACAGAAATTAGAAGGCAGTTGAAGGAAGTAGCAGAAAAGAAAGCCATTCAACCAAGTGTTTTTCTGTGGAAGGTACTGGTTATGTTAAGTGAAGAGGAAAGACAGCAACAGGAAGCTCTATGCGAGAGTAAGGGTGCGCCAACTAATCTTCACAACTTAATCTAACCTTTCTTTTATAGCTTACATTGAAAACTCTATCTTAAATTCCTTCTTGAAAAGCCGAATTCATCGTTCTTCTAATCCTATTCCTTGCTCACATAAAGCTTGTCTCTTTTAGAATAAGCCTGAACTTGTCCTAGTAGGCTAGTATAATTACATAATCCTTGATTCTCAGGAGCTCGTTGTGAGTGGAGTTGCTCTTATTCGCAAATTGTGTTCTTCAGAATCAGCTGAGACTTCTTTGACTCTATACGCTTTGTTCTTTCTACCAAAGATCCTTGATTTGAACTATTTTCTTGAGATGCACCTAGATTTCTTTTCTTGTGCATTCCATTATTTTGGTACAACTCTGTTTGACCGTACACAAGATTTTCTTTCTGAATTCTCACAAACACCGTTCGTGTTGTTCATTCGTCTTTCTAGCTAAATGTCTTTTTGAAAATCAACTCGAGCCTATCTTAGTATCGCGTATGAATCCTAGCTGTAACCATCAAGACGTTGATTCCTTAGAGCAAGATTTTTAGACGCGGAAGGTGAAAAATGTAAGTGTGTGCCATCCAGTGGAGTTTTGGAGCTTTAAATTCTTGCCAATTGTGATGCTTATGATTAGGTTAGTGCGCTAGAATGCACCATCTGCATGGATACCTAAATGTGAAGAAGCTTGCTGCTCTTTCAGATCCATATGTTAATGATGCATTTGGTACCCCGAGCATGCGAAGAGAGATTTCGAATCTCGAGAGAAGGGTTAACCTCAGTGCCAGTAGCCATGATACCTTAATTTAATTAACTACTCAGAATTATTGCGATGCATTATCAAGGGAAATAGGATGTGCACGAATCGTGAAGTGGTGACAGACGCCTGAGCAGGAAGTCTCCGAGTATTGCTTGGATGACCAAGGAGAAAGAACTGTTAAGTATGTTAAGGTCTTAAGTTGGGTGTTGAGAAAATGGATGGAGGTGTCAGACTGAACTAATTACAATTACAAGAGATCGTAAAGTCGAGAACTTAGGGAGTGCAATAATGGTGATAAGGAGCTACGAAAGGTATTGAAGCTTGTTGAGTCAAGAAGATACCAAGAGAGAATTTTGCATCGAAATTGGAAGTTGAGACGAAAAACTATCATCCAAAGCTCACAAGAGAGGATTTTCGAAATTATCCTGAAATTACTAAAATGTACCAGAAATTCAAGAAGATATTTTTGAGTGGCCAGAAATAAAGGACGAAGTGGCGACGCATGTGATTGCGTGTTTAACACATGAGAAAGTAAAGAGTGACCACCAGAAGCCATTGGAAATGCTGCAACCATTGAAGATTCTACACTGAAAGTGAGGAAGGGTGGTTATTTATTTTGTAATAGATTGACGAGTTCTAGCACAAAAGGTGATGCTGTTAGGTAATCGGGGATCAAGTGACCAAGTCCATTCCATCCATCGGAGCAAACTATTTATCGGGGATATTAACGAGACTATACATCAGAAAGAAGGTGAGGCTTCACAGTGCGCTAAATGCCTCTATATTGATAAATAAACTAGAGCATCAAACATTTTAGTTCCTAAATTTAATAGTCGAGACAACGGAGAAAAGCTACGCAACTTCGAGTTAAGATTCTCTCTATGAAAAGCCGATAGAAGAGTTATGCAGACCTGAAGAGAAAACTTTTCAAGTTTGAAGAAGGAAGTCCTGTACTCGTCAAGGTTACTTTAACAAACTGGAATCAATAAGTAAATCAAGATTAAGGAGTTGAAACCGAAGTGTTTTAGGACCTGAATTAATGGCAAGGATGGACTATTTCAGATTCTGAAGACAATTGGGCTAGTGGTATATCGGGTAACTCTATCCCCACATCTTTTGAACCGGTACGATGTATTTTATGTCTCTGTTTCAGGAGTATACTTCTGATACCAATCACGTATTATAACTAGAACCAATGCAACTGAGGAAGGATCTAACGATTTAAGTAACCTCGGTTAGGATTTAAAATAAGATACCATTGCCAAGCAGCTATGCAGAAGAGAAGTTATGTTAGTAAAGGATGCTGAGAGTGGAGATGGAAGTGAGAAACATATGTGGGAACTCAAACTAGATATGCGGAAGGGCTACCCATACCTCTTTCAGATAACTGAATCTGAATTTTGAGGGCAAAATTCTTGATTAGATGGGTAGGATGTAAACCCCGTAAAATTAGCAGATAATTAATCAATAAATTAAATTTTTATAAAGAAAATGAGAAATGAGAAATGTGAATTTTATAATAAAATAAAATAGAGCTAATTAAAACGAGAATTTTGACATCAATTTCAAAGAATTTGACCCAAGATTGGGCCGAACGAGCTAAACCGGTCATACCGGACCCAAGATGGGCCCAAGCCCAACAAGTCAGCCCAAAATAACTTAAGAAGAAGCATTCTTCTTCCCCTCATTCAGCATAAACGCTGAAGCAATACTCATGGTGAGGCGGGAAAAGACAAAACCCTAGCACCTCAATCAAACCACCACAACTTTTCACTCCGAGCTCCGATCGCCACATCGTTTGCGGTCACGTGACCACCGTGTCGAGCTCTACGAATTTATCAGAACAATTTCATAGGTAAGCCTCACTCCAGTTTCTCTACCCCTTGAATTTCGAAAATTTGTGAGTATCTATATTGAGATTTTGTTGAATTCGATACTCTAGGTTTGATTTAGCTTGCAGAACTTGTTGGGTTTGGTTCGTTTGGTCTGTGGATATGATAAGGATCATTAACCCTAGTGAATTCATTGATTTAGTATGTGGGTATTGAATTTTCTATATGGATATGTGAAAAATGTAAATTTAGGTGTATATACATATATTGGAACTTGATTTTTGGCATTGGAAGGCTTGGTGGAGGATTAGTGTCAATGCTTTGGTGATTTTGGACTTTTGTGTTTGGCTTTGATGATTTGCCTTGGGTAATACATTAAAACCAGCCAAGGTATAGTTTAGGTTTCTTGCATTTTAATATATAATGTTCTGTGAAAACTTAGGCTAGATGACCATAGGATAGGTTGGAACATATGAGTATGTTTAGTGATTAGCACCCTTGATATTGATTGCTATTTATGATGATAGAATGTTAAGTGGTGAGTTGATAATGATTGATATAATGATATGAATGTATGGATATATTGATTTGGTGAATGGTAATTTTGTTGATGTATTTGGGAAATTGATGCATGGAATTGTTAAGGTTGAGGAATGGTAGGCTGTGAAGGTTGTTGTGTTCATGATTTTGGTGTATGTATGTTGAGTTTGAGTTAGGTTTTAAAGAAAATTGAGGTTTTGTATAAAGTTGATTTTTTGCCGAACTTCAGCGAGTCATAACTCGGCTTCCGGACCCCCAAATGATTTCAAATTTATTTCATAAGAAAATTGGGTCCGTAAAGTTTACGCCGTTTGAAAGAACAGATGAAAAATGATTTAAAAAGAAAAAGTTATGCGCATCGAAAGTTTGGAATTCAAAACTAGATTCTGCAGATTTTCAGGCTTAGCCAAATTTTTACAAAAACCCCATTGCATGCGTACGCATACCCTTCATTCACGAAGGGTCGCTTCTGCCTCGGGTATATGTGTACGCGTACATAGGTATGCATACGCGAAATGGACCAAAAATGCCAACCCACTCGTACGCGTAGCCCACGCGTACGCGTGACCTGGGGTGTTTGCGTACGCGTACTTCCTCATACGCGGCCGTGCGCTTCTGCCTGTGCACATGCGTACGCGAAACGGTCTAACAGGCACGCCCACGCATACGCGTGGCTCCTGTTTCAGCAAGAATGGATTTTTGTGTTTTAAAGTTCAAATTTCAACCTTTGAACCTCTATTTCATTCTTTTAACCCTAGATCATGGTAGTAAGTCTAGTAATAAGATGAAGCTAGGAAATGGAGGTAACTTGGGGTTGAAGTAAGGTTGAAAATTGATGAATTATAGATGGAAATGTGAACATTTGTAGTGCAAATGGTAGTATGACTCTAATGATATGAATATGCTATGTTAACAAATGATTATGAATATTACTTGGCTTATGCACTCAATTATCTAAGATACGAGTTTCCCTGGGATGCGCGACGGGGGGACAGTCCAGGGTTTAGCAGCCGGACTTGTTGGGTTGGCTTGATAACTGACAGATGAGCCTCATCAGACATAGGACAAGCATACATCATGTGCATGTTGTTTGCTTTGTTTGGTATGCATTAATTGAGAATGCCTTGTTGTTTATAGTATGTCAATTGTTATACTTGCTAACTGTATTACGTGTACTCTACTTGTGTTTACCTTTGTCTGTTTATCTGTCTATGCAAACTCACCGGAGATGGAGGAATGGAGGAAAGGTGAAAAGGCTTAGTGTTAAGGTTAAGTTTAAGCTAGGCTTAGATATTCTTAGAATGCCACCCATTTATGGTTTTTGTTTTAGTACTTTAAGCTTTATAATCTGAGTGTCGGCGTTCTAGGATTGCCTCTGGCATTCCCAGGACCTTATATCTTATGTGCGTGACACCTTTACCATGCTGAGAACCCCCTAGTTCTCATTCCATACAATATTGTTATTTTTCAGATGCAGGTCAAGAGGCTCCTCGGTAGGCGTCTGGAGTTCTACAGCGATGTGGTTTCTGAGACTTTATTTTGGTGTATAATTGTATATAAACTTATGTATTTAACTCTTCGACAAATTACTTTATTTTGTACCTCTTAGAGGATTAAGGAGAACTAGGGTTTAGTACCTATTTCAGATTTCGAGTTATGTATATATGTATGTAAATATTCTCCGGCCAGCCTTACCTTCACATGCTGAGTTAGAAGCTTGTTATTTTGTATTTTTTTGACCCTCTATGCCTACTTTTTGTTTAGTTATGCTTATGAAGCTTAGATTTCTTTGCACGCAAGTAATCTTGTCCACTGAGCGTTGTGCTTTTTATTTTATGATTTTGCTTTATCCGTTTTTCAAGGTTCCTCGTATACTATATCCTTTTCAGTATTATTATATATATTTTTTTTGTTTTAGAGGTTATAATACCATACCACCTCTGTTTTACGGCTTAAGCATAAAGTTCTGTGTGGTAGGGTGTTATAATACTCTACTAACCCTATCTCGTAAGTGTGGTCGGACACTTATACCTTTCCGGATGAGCTCATCCCCGTGGATATACACATGTGTGTGTTATATGAGTATGATTTGAGAATTGGGGATGCACGACAGAGGGACAGTCCAATGGTTAGCTACCAGGACTTGTCGGGTTGGCTATATAACCAACAGATGAGACTCATCAGCCATAGGACAGGCATACATCATATGTATCTATGTGTTTGTTTGGTGTGCTTGTTTTGGAATGCCTAATTGATCACATTAACTACTTGCTACCTGTTTATCTGCTGTATCTGTGCTCTAATTATGATTTCTTTGTATGTACTATCTGTGTTTGAAAAACAAATAAGTCCAATGGCAGTTGGGAGGTTTGGAGGAGTTGGAAAGGGAAGTGTTAGATTAGAAGGAAGATCCTTAGTTAGTCGCCTAAATTTTTTTGTTTTGTTGTGTTTTATAAGAGTGAATCAAATGTCGGAAGTTCTAGGATCACCTCTGGCTTTCCCGTGACCTTATATGTTAGTTATGTAGGTACTGTTACCATACCGAGAACCTCTGGTCCTCATTCCATACGTATTTTGTGGTTTTCAGATGCAGGACGTGAGGCACCTCGCTGAGGCATACTGAGAGCTTCTGAAAGCGAAGAACTTTTGGGATTCTCATGTATATATGTATATATGCTATGTCCGGTTTTAACTTCGCTAGCCGAGTCAGAAGCTTTGTTATCTGTATTCTTGCAACTCTTTTCCTAGGTATCTATAATTCTTTGTTCTTAATTTATCCTGTTTACGATCACGCTTTTTCGACGAGAGATATGCGCTTTTATGTTTAATGCTTTGTTTAACTTTTCTTCAAATGCTCCTAGATACGACTTCTTTTCAACTATATTATATATAAGATTTTACTTTTAGAGGTCGTAATACCTCGCCACCCCTGTTTTATGACTTAAGCATAAGACTCTGTATGGTATGGTGTTACAATTGGAATACCATCTTTCTTGGAATTTGAATAGCTGTTTAGATCTCTCAGTTCTCAGATTAGAGTCTAAGAGAAGAGGATAATGATCCGACCCGGATTCTGATAGTCTAAAAACTGATGCATTTGGATAGATTTGTTACCAATAAAATCCTACTAGAAATCGGTCCAATCTCTCCTATATCAACTCATCACCACACCGCCTATTCGACCAGGTGAATGGTCTTTCGACCATACAATATCAATCAGAGAATTATCATCAATAAAACTGTTAAAAGCTTCAATAGAAGAAGGAGATTTAACGCCTCCATCTACTTTTTCCAATTGATTAGAAATGACATTAAAATTATCCATTAACACAACTTTACCATGGAACTACTGGGTGACTGAAGTTAATTCAGCAAACTGAGCCATTATATGTTGATCATTTGAATTGAGATAAATACCTATGACATTATAGGAATCATTAGAACCAGCTGTCAAAACTGATACCGCAATGAAAAATCTATAATGCTGTAAAATCTGGACACTGCGACCATCCCTCTATGCCATTGCCAAACCCTAGATAATCCATCTGGATTCACAATAAACCATTCCTTGAAACCACAAGATCTTAGTTTTTCTTTAACTTGTCGAGATTGATTTTTTGTTTCACAGATAAATCCACCTCGGGCGAGCAGGATTTACAAATCCCTTTAAGATTGTGGATTGTCAAGGGTCTCCCTAAACCCTGACAATTCCATGATAGCAATTTCATATTTCTTTGGGTGCCACTTGAAGGTTGACACCCTCTACCGTCATAGCATCTGAGACAATATCATTGAGACAATTTTTTTTGAAATATCTTCAGTAACATTACCTCCATTCCTCCGTTTAAAATCTATTACAGATTTTCTGACAAGTTGTTTCAGATTTGGTTTTTTATTCTCCTTTTTAAACTTGGACAAGACATTGTTATTGTGTTAGACATTATTCAGGGGATAGGATATCTTCAATAAAGCATTAGAAAAAGAATTAGTATCAGTAGCCGTACTAATGTTATCTGATTCACCCTCATTTTCAGCTCTAGAACCCGAATTGGCAGCAATTTTTGTATTATTCTATTTTTTTTATCATCTTGCACACTCAATTTTGAGAAACTTTCAAAAAGTTAAGCAGGTGGAGATTTTTTCTTTGGTTGAGCTGGAATAGAACCATCCCGAGGTTGATTAGGATTGAAGGAAGCTCTATTTTTAATTAAACGCCTACCAACCTGATCTGCCTTAAGCCATTCACCAACTCTATCTTTCTTGATATTATCTTGGAGAGAATCATCAATAAAAGATTGGCAGTTCTTAGGTTCATGCCCCAATTTTCGTACAATAGGTGCAAAACACACTTATTTGTTCATAGCAAACTCCAATTTTCAGCATTTTCTGATTAGGATAAAACAATTTCAGTGTATCCTTCACTCTTTTATCACTGTTCATTTCCACTTTAGTCTTTACTATGCGTGTATCTTTGCTTCTAACTACAAACAGAGTAACATCTTCAATATGTCCAAGTCTCTCCCCCAATTTTTGGCCAAGCGTTTTGTATTGTTCAGACAATCCCCAAAATTGTGCCCATACAGAAAAACAAGAGATGTGATTATCCTCCATGTTTACTGACTGTTTCCATCTACGAACATGAAGAATAAAACTCTTGAATAACCAAGGAGAATCCCTCCCAATTTGAGTTACATCAGATTGAAACTGGTTCCTGAATTTTTCGACTACTCTGAATCCTTCTGGTTTATTCCAAATTGCATAGAGAGCTCCTTCTATGATACCTACTGAAAAGATCCGATATGAGAAAATCCTTTTAGACAGACTCCATGTACAGGCTCAAAGTCCTTCAAAGATATCTTCAGCTAAAACCAAGGTTCTGAAAATCGGATCGGTCATCAAACCGCTCTAGTCACTGGTTTACTGGTCTAACCGGTCCAACCGATAGTTCAACCGAAAAAACCGTTTTAGAATAGAACAATAAACAAATTATAAACAAACATCCTAAAATATAATTATAGTCTG
Organism: Arachis ipaensis; assembly: GCF_059453495.1. Taxonomy (NCBI): domain Eukaryota; kingdom Viridiplantae; phylum Streptophyta; class Magnoliopsida; order Fabales; family Fabaceae; genus Arachis; species Arachis ipaensis. The sequence goes on from NC_142444.1 coordinate 10,650,188, forward strand.
ATATAAATCCTAAAATATCTTCGAAATTTAAAACACTACAGAAAATATCATCAACCAAATATATATGATCTTATCAAAATCCAAACTCAAAAGTTAAATAGTAAAAAAGCATATCTAAATATTAAATCCCAACATCATGATTTATCAATCATCAAAATCCGTAAGAACTTGTTGCAAATCTGCTTCGGTGGGATGATCTTCACCTTCATTCCCACCCTCTTGAGCAGAAGAATCAAGAGATGCAGCATAAAGACCACTACTACCACCGCCACTTTGATATAAATAAGCATCAATTTCACCTAATAAAATACACATGTTATCATTATATTATAAACTAACAACATTCTAATAAATCATTAGAAAATAAATATACTATACTCACGCAATAAGTCATCCACATCTACAACCTCTTCAGTCACCCAAAAGTCAACTAGACTGATGCTTTCATAATCAATTGGATCATATTGTGTCTTTTGCTTTCTTTTTTCTTTTTCCTTCCTATAAAGTTAAATACAATATATGAAGATTTAATAATTTACAAATTTGTTATGATAAAGATTACATATGAAATAATATGATATTTCATGAAACATATATTACCTGAATTTAAGACGCAAATTATAGGTAACATAAACAATGTCATTCAGTCTATCATGCTCCAATCTATTTCTTCTTTTTGTATGAATCTGGTAAAAAAGACTCCAATTTCTCTCACACCCAGAAGAAGCAAATGCTTGGCTAAGAATGCGAACAACTATCTTTTGTAAACATGGAGCAGAGCCTCCGAATAACCTCCACCATTCATCTACCAATTATGAAACCATAACGTATTAGAAGTTATCAATTAAGAACATAGGAGCATAAAACAAGGTACTATTAATTAAACTAATATTTAGCCATATTCTTACCAGACTTAAGTTCAGATGCAGCTCGAATAGCTTCTGGTCTATCAAAACTTTTCTTCCGATATCTATATTTATATTATAATTTATTTATTATTTTAAAATAATTTTTTCGGTTGAACCACCAGTTGGACTGGTTAGACCAGTAAAATAATGACTAAAACAGTTTAATGATCGGTCCGGTTTTTAGAACCTTGAGAAGAAAAAATCAGTGTAAAAATAAATTAGAAGAGGAAATAAAAATTAGGGAATCAAGTGAAAATAAATTAGAAATAAAAAAAATTAAAAAAAGAAAGTAAAAGGAGATGAAAAAAAAATTGACAAAAAAAAAAATATGAAACTATGAACTCTAGCAGAGTGAACCCAAAGGACGCTCCTAAAACTTTAAATCAATACAGAGTTTGGTAAGTGAAAAATATATCCAAATCAATTAAAATTATAAAATATAATCTGGTTAGTTTGAATTGATTTAGCATTTTTAAACTCTTACCCGAACCAATTGAACTCAACTAAAATGGTATTAGTTTGATTCCACTAATTGGATACTCAATTAAAATAAATAAATAAATAAAATTTATAAAAAATGACGAACTGAATATTCTTAAAAAAGAAAAATAGATTAAAACAACGTATTATCTTTACATATAACACTATAACAAATTAATATTATAATATATTTATCTTAAAAATTAATATCAAAGATTAACACTACAAATTACATTTTTATTTATATATATATATATTAGATATTCAAATAAGATCGATTTTCACAAGACCGAATCTGATAACTAATCTAAATAAAAACAGATTTAATAAGTTTTTTATCTTATTATATTCGAATATCCTTGGATCACTAAAACCATTTTAATTGAATTGGTTCGATTGTGGATTTGTGGTCAAATAATTGGGTTACCTAGACTCGATTACATCCTTAATTAGAGTAAAGTATCGTTTTTGTCCATAATATTTGGGGTAAGTTCTATTTATTTTCCTAACATTTAAATCATTCTATTTGTATCCTTAACGTTTATAAAAGTGATTCAATGTTATCCTACTATCAATTATACTAATAAATCAGATTATATTTTTTAATTATTCTCACTTGGATATATTCATTCTCAATTAGGTCTCACTTGGATGTGTTCGATTTTAATATTATACCCACTATTTGTGTTTAGATTCAATTATGTCCCTAGAAAAGTGAATTATGTAAATGTTGTAGGAATTAGTTTCAACATTTGATGAGCTATTTTCCAGAGTAGATCATCGATTCTATCCCAGACATTTGTATTCTAACTTCAAGAAGAGATTTTTAAAACTCAAACTAAAGCGCTCATGATGTGTAATTGACGGCAGGATAACATTGAATCAATTTTACAAACGTTAGGAATACAAATAGGATGATTTAAACGTTAGGGACACAAATAGGATTTACCCCAAACGTTGAGGACAAAAATAATACTTTACTCTTCTTAATTATTTTCGTCAAACTAATATTAGAGACATTCATGGGCGGGATAAAATCAAATTTGACCAAATTCATACTCAATTTTAAATTATAATCAAATTTATCTTTTTAAAACTATACCTGAACTTAAACTTAACAAAAATTTTATATTTTGAGCAACTTTTTTTACCAGATTTGCACTGATATAATTCGAGCTTGAGCTAAAAAAATGAAAGAAAAAAGTTATCATTATTTATCAACACCAAAAGCAACATATATCTAACCATTAAATATAACATATATTCAAACAATAGATCTAAACAATATTATTAGACAAAAAAAAATCAATATATCAAGAAATTTGGAATGATGAGAGTTTAAGAACAACAACATAGTAGAAGTGACTGGGATGCAAAGCAAAGTAAAGGCGCTATGAAACTATGCAAATTAGGCGGCAGTAAGGGTTTGTTTAGATGTTGAAAAGAAAATGGAAGGAAAAAAAATAAAAGGAAAGAAAATGGGAAGAAAAGTTAAGTTATTTGTGTGTTGTTTGGATGAATAGAAAATAGATGGAAAGAAAATAGAGAGAAAATTTTCTTTTGTTTGGATGAAAAGAAAAGTGAGAAGAAAGAAAATCATGATAGTATAAAATTACATTAATACCTTTATCATAAAATAAAATATAAATATTTTTATTTATTCATGTTTTATTATATTTTATAAATATTATAAAATATTATAATTTTATATATTTGATTTAAATTATTTATCTAATACATATAATATTTAAATATAAATTTTTATTATAATAATATATTAAAACTAAATTTATATTAATATTTGTTAATAATAATATAACTAAGGGTAGTATTGGAAATACAAAAATATAGCACTTTTCTCTTTGTTTTCTTGCTTGTGATGGAAAGAAAATTTTTTTAGTGGGACCCATACAAAAATTTTCTTTCCTTCCTATTTTCTTTTATAACCAAACAAAGGAAAATATCATTTTCCATCCATTTTCTTTCCATCCATTTTCTTTCCACCAATTTTCTATCAAACCAAACAATGTGTAAGATAGTGGTGAGGTGAAGCAGAAAAGCAGCGTAGCTGAGTTTTTCAAGTGATATTTCTTTTTTCCTAAATATAAATTTACTAAAAGGATTTGGATATTGACTGAGTGTGTATTTTTTTTTGTGACTAAATAAGGAAAGAAACAAAGCAAAAACTATTCTAAATCCGAGCGGATGATTCGTTGGAGACCAACACCAGGCTCAGACCAAATAACATGATTAGAGTTACTCTTGGCACCATATTTAGCCATCCAATCCGCAGCTTTATTTGCTTCTCGGGACACCCATTCAACGTGAACAAGCCAAGGACGAGATAAAAGCTCTTGAATCTTGTGAACTAAATCTGTTACTTCAGATGGATACCCACTTGTAAGCTCATGCATGATGGGCAGAATGTCAAGACAATCTGTTTCACATATAATATCCCTCAAACCGCAATCCTAAGCTAAAACCAGTCCCCTCCAAGCAGCAAATAATTCACATCTGATTATAGACCAAGGGGGAATGCTTCCAGAGCAGCCCGAGATCCAATCTCCCTTAGAATCTCTAATAATACACCCAAATCCCGCTAAATTTGAATCCATATACAAGCTTGCATCACAATTAACTTTAAAACTATTGCCTACCGGTGGTTCCCAACACAGGCAATTTCGGAGAGACCTAAAGGACTGAGTGTGTATATTCCTAACTAATACTATATTTTTTATTTTTTTTTTAAAAATAATAAAAAAAATAAAAATAAAAAATAAAAAATATAATTATTTTATTGACAATTAAATCACTTGAAAATATTTTTCTTTCTTTTAAATTATAATCACTAAACACACTAAAAAAAGATAAATGTACGAACACCCAAAAAAAGGGTAATGCTATGTAGACAAAAAAACAGCCAGAACTTGCCTTATTTAGCATTAATTAATTATCGCAACAATTAATGAATACTAAATAAGGCAAGTTAGTAAGTTACGATTGTTTTTGGCTGATTTTCTTTGGTTACCAAACATTTCCGATAAAAATGTCCATTTGCTTATTTAGAAATTTTTTGACAAATATGTTAAAATGTTGGTTAAAAAAAATAAACAAAACATCTTTATTACATTAAATTTAATTTGTGAGTAAATTTTTTAACCAATCTAATTATATATCGATTCTTTCTAGTCTGATTATAGTAATATTTAAATTTTTTTCAACCATCATGGATATGATATTATTGACTTCAACAATGATGCAATTGAAAATTAGAAGCTAAATAACATTTACTACTTACTAGTAATGGGAAGAGAATAAATTTATATCAATAAATAGTTTGCAAACCGTTGAATCGGCTGAGAACCGGGAGGTCGGATTGAACCGGGATCCGGCCGGTTCTATTGAAACGTCGTCGTTTTGCGTTCAGGGATAAAATGATTCTTCAAGTTTGAATCCCTCGAGCCATTATTCCCCCTCTCAACTCTCAACTCTCTCATTCCCCAAACGTCCAAAACACAACCCTAGGTCTCCCCCACCGTGGCAAGGAGTGCGCCGCCGTCCGTTGTGTTCAGGGCCACCGTATCTTCGTCCGGTCGTCCGCAGTGCTTCGTCATTCATCAATCGGTGCGTCACTGCATCTTCTTCGAGGTCGCCGTCAGTGGTCTTCGTCTTCCTCGAGCTCGCCGTCAATGGGCGTCGGGGTCGAAGTCTCCAACGGTACAACCCCTCTCCTCATTCACCAAGCGCAGATTCTTCCTCAAGCTCGCCGTCCGCCGTCTGCCTTCATTTCCCTCCGTTGAGCTCCCTCACCCCTGTGCTTTGGAAGGTATTCTTTTTTGCTGTAATTGTTGTTTTAATTGGTTTAGGATTCTTAAGTTGTTATTACTGTGAATCTGTGATTTTTCTTTTTCATTGCTCGTTGATTGTTGATCATGTTTTTGTTGAATCTATTATGTTGTTGTTCTATTGTGTTTAATTCTTTTTTTTACTGTGATTTTCTGTTCTTAAACTTGTTAATTTGTTAAACTGTTATTGTGTATCTATGGTTGTTCTTGGGATTATTGGATTGCTGTGTTTTTTTGTTAAACTGTTAATTTTCTAATTTGTTAAATGATTGTTTTTGTAATCTAAGATTGAGAATGTCTTTGATTTTTGTTGTTGGTTGCTGGTTGATTGGCTCTGCTCACTGGTTGATTAGCTTTGCTCATTGGTTGATAATGAGTTTTAACTGTTACTGACTTGTTCTCGAGTTGATAATGAGTTTTACCACTCCTAATTATATTAATGTATTCAATACACTTGTAACTTGAGTTCTCTAATAAAAGATTTATAGACAAGAGAGAAGTTAGAATCTGAAGCAGCATTCCAAAAGCGTCAACTGGATAACATGGAGGAAATAATGAGTGTACAAGTAGTCGAAGAGAGCACTTCTGGAACCCTAGCATTAGATTTCCTTGCTAGATGTTTCAGTGACTTGCATGAGAGATATGCGGATAGCTACAAGTTGTGTAATTTGTCCTGCATTGCTTGCTCATATGCTCTTCCTTTGTTTATTATTAGTGTGTTCCAAGATTGGGATCCTCTTCGAAATCCATCTTATGGGTTGGAGTTGGGATCTACGTGGAAGACCTTGCTTCAAGGAAAAGAATGTCTTGATATATGGGATATATCATCACCTTATACACAATTGGTTTCGATGTTGCCAGCCGTCAGAATATCTGGAGTGACATGGCAGGCGTGGGGATCCTGAGCTAATGCTACGATTTCTTGATTTGTGGGAGAAGTTGCTTCCTCTTTCAGTCCTCACTGCCATATTGGACAATATAGTCTTGCCAAAATTGTCAGCTGCTGCAGATACTTGGGAACCACATCGAGAGACTATTCCTATCCACACTTGGGTGCATCCATGGCTACCGAGGATAGAGCAAGTTGGAAGGTATTTACCAGGTCATTCGTTTTAAATTGAGTTCTGTTGTTGGTGCCTGGCATCGAAGTGACGCCTCTACATATACCATATTGTCTCCGTGGAAGACTGTCTTTGATGCTGTAAGCTGGGAGCAACTTATGCTTCGATTTATTGTGCCTAAGTTGCAACTTGTCTTGCAAGAGTTTGAAGTCAATCCAGCAAGTTAGAAGCTCGATCAATTTTTTTGGGTAATTAAATGGGCTCCTGTGATTCCAATTCATATCATGGTGGACATGATGGAAAAGTTCTTCTTCACAAAGTGGCTTCAGGTTTTGTATCACTGGTTGTGCTCAAATCCTAACTTGGAAGAAGTTATGAAGTGGTATAATGGATGGAAGGAGCTTATTCCAGAAGAACTATTGGCAAATGAAAGTATCCGATTCCAGATAAACCGTGGTTTAGATATGATGAGTCCTCTGTTGACGGAAGGCTCAACAGAAAGCAGCAACCTATGCTCAACAGCAAGCTGTTGCAGCATTGGGTGGTGCCAACGCAAATGGTGTGCATGATTTGAGCTTGAAAGAAGTCATTGAGGCTCATGCCCAGCATCATGGTTTGTTGTTCAAGATTAAGCCTGGTAGAATGCACAACGGTCACCAAATATATGGGTTTAGTAATGTCAGCATAATAATAGACTCGCTACATCAGAAGGTATATGCTCAACATGAGGAAACATGGTCCTTGGAATCTCTCCAAGGATTGCTAGAGTTGCATAATAAATCCCTTGGTAAAAGACACTGATTTCTGTATTGTAGTGTAATTAAAACACAAAATATTAAAACTCAAAGGGAGCCGTTGAATTACCAGCCCTACAGGAATCTTTTCTATTTACAGGTCTTTAATGCATGCATCTGAGAAGTCCAGTCAGGCAGAAAGGAAGAAAGAACAATCATAACTTCAACGAGAGGAGTTTTAATATTTTGGATTTTACTAAATAAATATAGTAATTATTTTAAATGTTTTAATTTTTTAGATTTCACTAAATAAATATAGTAGTTATTTAAAAAAAATTATATTAAAATATTAAAATTCAACAAGTGATCCTATAAATTAGTTTTTCAATTATTGTGTTTTATCGTATAAATTAGCAAGATACCCGCGCGATGTGCAGACAACACATACGCAAGTTAGAATGACGTGAATATAAAGAATTGTTGGTTATTTTATCTAGTGTAAAAAAGAAACGACCATTTTTATTATTTTTAAAGTATTTGTAAAATTTAAAGTAAATTGTAATCATTTCAATTAAAAAGAAGGAAGACATGAAGAATATTAGACTATTCTAGTGTTGTTTGTAGATGCAGTGATAATATGAATAATACCATTATGATTTCAATTCACTCTAGTATTAGGATTCTTTTTTATACTTAAGTAGGAAAAAGTAACATGAATAATACCATTATGATTTCAATTCACTCTAGTATTAGGATTCTTTTTTATACTTAAGTAGGAAAAAGTAACGCAAATTTGATTTCTAGTAAGAATATAATTTTCATGATTCAATTTAAATCAAATCACACAAAAAGTGGTCTAATTTTCAATTGTATTATCATGAGTTATGATATTACCAAAATTATCCTCACTAAAGAGTTAGTGGTAATAGTTAAAGGACAAAATAATTATTTTAAACACACTCTACATGTTCTATTTCAATTATATTCTTTTGGTTCCTAATCAAAGAATTCTCTCCGTAATTAATTTAATTCTCTCAAACATTTTATTAAACTCTAACTTGTTAAAAACCTCCAAATACTCTCAAAATTAACTCCATTATTTCAACATTGTTGTTTAACATACTCTTTCTTGTAGTCACTTGGTAAGTTGGAAACAAAAGAACATCATTTATGGAATATAAAATTATACACAAACTGTTGGGAATAAGTAGTATGACCACAATCCAATCAATCACGTGTCAAATAATTTGTTATTGTTATTATATTAAAATGTTAATATAATAACGTCCTTGATTAAATTTAGAGATTTATTATTGTGATAGTGATCACAATATTGAGAGATAAATCCTTTATAATTTAATCTAAATTGTTCTTGGTCATAGGATTATTAAAAAGGACATTAATAATCCGGAAAGATCAATATATATATATAATGGTCTTCATTGGATGAAGATTAATAGATCTCATTTATTAAATTATATATATATATGGTGCATATAGAGATATGACCATTGAACTGACTCACTTTGAGAATTCCTAATGGTTATAATTACCACATATTTGTCAATAGGATATTCTCAAGATGAACATGGTGATAGAGTTTCCTTTGACCTGCGACTATCATAGTAATTAACAATGTATTTATTATACTTTGATTCCGGACACCTAATACTCTAGGGTGCTAGTTGAATGGATATTGGGTATGATTTAAATACTTGTAGAATTAATGATTAGTCAATAAGGAATTCGTCAACTCTCGGTAAAGAGTTTGAGCTCTATGATTATTATGATTGAGATGAATAAAACCTTGGTTAAGGGGATTGAATGAACGAAGAAATGAGTTTCTTAGGTCATTCACAGTTCATTATAATAATGGTAACAAGTTAAAGTTTGACAATTAAACCATACTCTAAGGGTTAACCAAGAGCTGGAAAGATGGAAGGAATTACTTTGTTCTTCTGAGGTTCTTAGTAAAAATATATTACTTCATACTATCGGGTCGTTGAAGAGTGTTGCTAGACACCAACCTTGATTAGTAAATTTAGTATGACTAATATTTACTACCCGCTTAGTATTGAACCTATGGGGTCACACACTAACGAGTGTTCTAATCTTTCATGTAGAATTATTTAATTATTATTTTGATTTGATCAAATAAATAATTATATTAATTTAAATGGAATATTATTATATTCTTTGCTAGCACCAAGAATATAATAATAGTATGATAATTGAGAATATTAAATGAGATTTGAGAATAATTAATTATTCTATTTCTAAATTTGGATGAGATCCTAATTGATTCTGTTTTCAAATTGAGTTATGATATGACTCATAAATTTGAAGGATTCAGATTTATAATTTCAAGATATGATTTAAATTTGAATTGAGATTCAAATTTAAAATCAGTAACAAATCTCATACTATATATATGTATGCTAAGAGTAGAAGATGAGAATAAAACGAGAATAACAAGAGTTTTATTCCTTTACCTCTATACACATAAATGTTTGTGAGCCTAATTCTTGGAGAAGAATTTTATGGTGTGCAAAGAGTTGCAAGAGGTTTCTCAATTTAGATCAGATGTCCATTGGTCAAGGAGTTGACAACAAAGGTTGGTCTCGGTGTGGATACGCATAGCGCCTTCGTACCATCGAAGGAGAAAGTGATTTTTACTAAAGCGTCTAAAGGTATTTAGATCTGATCTATATATTATATTATTGGAATAAAGTTTAAGTACAAAATAGATCTTTAAGAATTACTTTCTTTTCTTCCGCTGCGTGTTATGAACACATGGTAATCCTTCAGTGGTATCAGAGCTTTGGCTTTTTTGTGTTTAAATTTTTATTCCCATTTTCTTAAATTTGTGAATTAATAAGATTAATTCAAATTTTTTTTAAGCATGTGATGTAGTTATTTTCATTGAGATGATTTTTTAATAAATTAATAGTTAATTTATTTGAAGTTTGATTATTTAATTATGATTAAATTATCATCCTTTTAATATAATAGTTATATTTATAATTAAATATTTTGTTTGATTTTATTTATTGATTAAATTTTATTGTGATTTTGATCACAATAAAAGGAATAAGATGCAAAATATTTTTTGTTTGTTTCTCATATATATAAGTGTATATATAAAGGTCAAATTTGATTTGATAACTTTTTAAGGCTAAATGTTAGTACATGAACAATCAAATTTTGATTTGATTATGTGTTTTGAACACTATAATTTTAGAAATTAGTTTTTCTAATATTCTTGATTATAAAGAGCGCCCTGACAACCAGGAGTTTTATTTTCAAGATACTAATCAGTATAAATATTTGATGTATTAAGGATTTAATTTTATATTTACCTAGACAACCTAGGAGTATAAAATTTAATCCACGAATACTGGTATAAATTATCTAACAATTGAGATAAATCCTAAAAGTTAGGAGTTTGCCAAAAAAATAAATTTATCTCTTGTTTACAAGGAACAACCTGACAACCAGGAGACTTGTACTCTAAGATAGAATTTATTTATGCATATGATGATGTATAAGGAGAATTAATTTTATACTTGAATCTAGACAACCTAGGGGTATAAAATATAATTCAGTTAAATAATTGTCTGACAACCAGATAATTATTTAGGATTATAATTGTATGTGATATAATTTAATCATATTTATTTGGAATAGGTATGAGTAACAACTTGACAACCAAGGTACTCATTCACGATTCTAAATCATTTTGTCAGAAATACAGATTTCTTATTTACTTTCATATTTTAAAATTTTTAAATATGTCCATCTTTCGTATGACATACTTTGAAAGTAATAAATTGACTATACATTGAGAATTGTTCTTATGTATGAAAAGGTTATCATGGACATGATAATCCTATTGAAATAATATTGTCTAATAAATTTGGTTATGGAATAGTTAGAAGTTGTGAAGAATTTGGAATATTACTTTACTGCAATATGGGTTGTTTTGACAACCATGAGTTCCAATTTCAAAGACAACTTACTATTTATTATTAAACATCTTGAGAAGATGTATGATGTCCAAAGCAAGATAGTATGATTATCAAAGATTTTATTTGAACTGGTGGGAGTATTGGACAATATATTTTGAATTAAACAACTTTAGAAGTTGGAATGCCATTAGACAAATGGCTTTAGCGAGAATTGTTTTTGCAACCATTTTTGGATATTTATTTTGTTATAAACAAAAATTTCCTTAATATGATTAAGGTTTGTGATCTTTTTAGAAAAATTCAACATGAATATTGAGGATGCGAATCAAAATTGTTCTTAAGGGTTGGTTTGACCAATAATAAAAATATTGAGTATTTTTATTATAAGAGTTTAAAGTAAAATCTCTAATATCTAATTAATATTCTATTGAATAGAGAATGAGATTCTCTTTATGCATAAATACTAGTACTCTATGTACTCTATCATGTTTAAAAAACATGAAATTTGATTTAGTTGAATATCACTATTTGTTAAATATTTAGACTACGTTTTAGAAATATTGTTAAATTAACAAATTTTTCACCAAATCAATTTTTTATCCATATGAGATATGGAAAAGGCATAAGCTGAAACTCAAGAACATTAGAGTTTGGAGATGTCTTACATGTGTTAAGAGATTGCACAACAATAGAATTGACACTAGGTCCGATAAATGAGATTTATTGGTTACCCTGAAGAAATAATGAGATTATTTTTATCACTCTTCTTATGACAAAGTGTCTGTGATAAGAGGTTAAACTCCTTTTTTAGAAAAGGGATTCCATCTTAAAGAAAGAGTGGAAGTACAAATACTTTTATTAGAATTGTATACCACTCAATAGAGGATATAATTTCTCTTGAAAGTATAAAATGTTTGATCGTCAAACTAACTTTTTTGAAAAAGTAGCCTATTTGTATAATGATACAATTCTATAAAGATAGATCTAATAATTACTTAGATTTTTTATAATCATGTTCAATAAGGATCGTTCTTAAAATAAAATTATGCACTATTGTAGTGAGAGATTTCATGTTTTGAAAAAACGTGATATTTATTATGCACTAGGCATATTTTACAAAAGGTCAAGCAAACATGCTAAAGAGCAAAGGTATTTAAGGTCAAAAGAGTTTTTATAAACACAAATGTGCATTAAAAAATTGTACACATGATTGATTGGCTCTAGTGCAAGTGGGAGATTATTGTGATAATAGTTTGCCTAAGATCCAATCTATCATGATTAGCTCTCGTGCAAGTGGGAGATTGTTGGGAATAAGTAGTATGACCACAATCCATCAATCACGTGTCAAATAATTTGTTATTGTTATTATATTAAAATGTTAATATAATAACGTCCTTGATTAAATTTAGAGATTTATCATTGTGATAGTGATCACAATATTGAGAGATAAATCTTTTATAATTTAATCTAAATTGTTCTTGGTCATAGGATTATTAAAAAGGACATTAATAATCCGGAAAGATCAATATATATATAATGGTCTTCATTGGATGAAGATTAATAGATCTCATTTATTAAATTATATATATAGATGGTGCATATAGAGATATGACCATTGAACTGACTCACTTTGAGAATTCCTAATGGTTATAATTACCACATATTTGTCAATAGGATATTCTCAAGATGAACATGGTGATAGAGTTTCCTTTGACCTGCGACTATCATAGTAATTAACAATGTATTTATTATACTTTGATTCCGGACACTTAATACTCTAGGGTGCTAGTTGAATGGATATTGGGTATGATTTAAATACTTGTAGAATTAATGATTAGTCAATAAGGAATTCGTCAACTCTCGGTAAAGAGTTTGAGCTCTATGATTATAATGATTGAGATGAATAAAACCTTGGCTAAGGGATTGAATGAATGAAGAAATGAGTTTCTTAGGTCATTCACAGTTCATTATAATAATGGTAACAAGTTAGAGTTTGACAATTAAACCATACTCTAAGGGTTAACCAAGAGCTGGAAAGATGGAAGGAATTACTTTGTTCTTCTGAGGTTCTTAGTAAAAATATATTACTTCATACTATCGGGTCGTTGAGGAGTGTTGCTAGACACCAACCTTGATTAGTAAATTTAGTATGACTAATATTTACTACCCGCTTAGTATTAAACTTATGAGGTCACACACTAACGAGTGTTCTAATCTTTGCTGTAGAATTATTTAATTATTATTTTGAGTTGATCAAATAAATAATTATATTAATTTAAATAGAATATTATTATATTCTTTGCTAGTACCAAGAATATAATAATAGTATAATAATTGAGAATATTAAATGAGATTTGAGAATAATTAGTTATTCTATTTCTAAATTTGGATGAGATCCTAACTGATTCTGTTTTCAAATTGAGTTATGATATGACTCATAAATTTGAAGGATTCAGATTTATAATTTCAAGATATGATTTAAATTTGAATTGAGATTCAAATTTAAAATCAGTAACAAATCTCATACTATATATATGTATGCCAAGAGTAGAAGATGAGAATAAAACGAGAATAACAAGAGTTTTATTCCTTTACCTTTATACACATAAATGTATGTGAGCCTAATTCTTGGAGAAGAATTTTATGGTGTGCAAAGAGTTGCAAGAGGTTTCTCAATTTAGATCAGATGTCCATTGGTCAAGGAGTTGACAACAAAGGTTGGTCTCGGTGTGGATACGCATAGCGCCTTCGTACCATCGAAGAAGAAAATGATTTTTACTAAAGCGTCTAAAGGTATTTAGATTTGATCTATATATTATATTATTGGAATAAAGTTTAAGCACAAAATAGATTTTTAAAGATTACTTTCTTTTCTTCCGCTGTGTGTTATGAACATATGGTAATCCTTCACAAACTAAACAAAAACATCCCTAATGTCATATCTTTCAAGTGATGTATCCATTCTAATTACACCAATGATGGACGCACTAGTTGCTGCGGAGAACTTCTCTATAATCAAGTCATCATCAAGAATAGAGCTTCAGGGTGTATTTCTAAAAATACAAAAATTAAATGTAAGAAGAAGAAACAAAAAAAAAAAGAACAAACTTGCAATATTTACCTAAGACTCATTTGAAGCATCATGTGGACTTTAATCTGCCTGTTTTTTGGCCTCCAATATTCTCTTGATAAAAAAAGTACATATCTTAAGAAGCCATTATATTTATCAACTAAGGATCATCCTCTGCATCTAACAACTAAACCATGAAACCAACAAAAAAATATTTTTTATGGAATTTGTAATTTGCTTTAGCCACTTAAACAATGTTTTCAGAGCCCGTAACTCAAAATCATAACACAGCGAACGTGTAGGGAGCATTTTCATCAAACGTATTGTGCAAGATGAGGTTCATGACCAATTAAGTTTCAACCTGACAAAGCTGGGTCATTAATCACATATTAGTCATTCGACACTAATAAAAACAACAATAAATAAACAAACTGATATTTGAGAAGTTTCAAAAATGTAAAAAAACTTGAATGCGGCCATGAGAATTGAAAATTACATCAGTTACAATGGCAATTAGCAATGTTCAATTTAGATGGGATGGTACGGACCTTAGGTGAATAACATAATTGAACTATTTTAAGCTCTATATCACCTCACTTACCTTATTATCAATCTAGACATATGATATATGTAAGTAACTTAAAGTAAGATTACAATTCTCTTTTATGTATAAAACAAATATTATAAAAGAATACTTAAAGTAAGATTACAATTCTCTTTTATGTATAAAAACAATTATAAAAGAATAGATGCACCAAAGACAAAACTGCATCAAAATTTTTTTGTTTTGAAATTGTGACAATTCAGTTCTTGCTTAAAATAGAATGAATTGTAAAATAGAAGTTTTGGTTATTAATTACACTTGGAATATGATTGAAGGGGAAAAAAATGTCTTGATATATCTCTCGTATCTTCAGTCAACACACGTTAGAATTTCACAAATGAACTACTATAAGTAAGAAATCAGATGAAATTAGCAACTTTGACGCACACAATCAGAAACAGAAAGAATCATTAGAGGCAGATGTGGCATAATAAACACGAATTTAAAAAAAGAATAATGATTTTTTTAATCGTGTATATGAAATCCAAAATGAAATGAAATAAATACCTGGGTATCATAGCCAAAAAACATGCCACCAATTCAAGCAATCACACTATCAAAGAGACAGAATAATTAAAGTACTTACCTAATGATACATAAATGCAAATTCAATAGATTATGCCTCTTAAATAGAAAATGTATATATCAAATGAAATCTAAAAAATAGCAAAGGTCTTGAAATTACTTCAAGATCAGACTCTTGTATTTCAAAATATTGCATGAATTCTTTTCAGTAAGAACAGAAAATGCAGCAAGAATTTTTGATTTGACAAATGAACCAATTAAAGATGCACCTAGTAGAAAAAAAAAGTTAAAAACAATTAATGCCATCATCTTAACTTCAACTAATGAAAAATAAACAATGAAACAAAATAGTAACCACATTGTGGCATTTCAAGTACTTTGAGTTCATCAATTGTTGCAATAACATCATCAGTTACAAATTATTCTTCCATATTTACTGTTGCTTTTTCTTAATTTAAATGAATTAGATCATTGATAAAAAATTATCAGTATTATCTCTTTTTATCTCGCATTTTTATTCTCTATTTTCACTCATTTTCTGTTATGTATTTTATTGTAAGATAAAAAAAATTAGTATTTTCTAATATTTTTGAATATACAATCATTTTGGATAAAATCCCATTTTAAAAAGATACCTATCTTAAAGAAAATTGTAATACACAGACATGACAACAAACTTTATTGACCCTTTTTTGTCAATTGTCTCTATCTCTGCTAGTATCCTCTACCTCGTCAATATAAAAATGTGCAATGAAGGATATTTAAACTCAAGATATTAAAGGAATATATAATGAATTTGCCATTCATAAGAAGCGCTATAGTTATAGTGCCCAAATTTATTGCCAAATCAAGATATGTTTTGTCTTTGCTGATCTTATCCCAAATTTTAGTGCCATTTGAGAAATAAAAAGTAGAAGTCAACTAAAACCAAAATTAATCTCAAACCAAAAGTTTCAAATAACTTTAAAAATCCAGAGGCTGCAATAGATGCTCACTTTCACCCAATTTACTGTCAACTTTGTACAAAGGTTATCCTCCAACTTGAACTTTTAGAAGCCAAAACACAAATAAATGACCAAATATATAAATAAAGGACAATTATAGATTTGATGAAAGAAATTTATTAGAATGGATGAAGTTAGTTACCATGTTCCTACCTATCTTCCTAAATATAGAGGTTTGAAAGAGTTAACGAATCTCTTGCAATGAACAAAATTAATTAAATAAATAAAGGACCTGAAAACAGAGCATGCACAATATCAATTAAAACAAAGTCACCAAAATAATAGAATTTAAATAAATAAATAAACTTGATGAAACGATGAGAACTTTTTATATGTGATAATGGAATGTATTACAGAGCAATAAAAAGCATATGAAATTCAAGTATGTGAAGGAGTAATTAGCTCAGCCAAACCAATTAGAAATTGAATTGGGATTTGTCAAAACACTATAGGGGTGATTCTAAATAGATACCTATTTGATTCACAATTTTCATTGAAAACATAACTTTATCAAACATGAATGACTTGAAACAAACAAATGAATAATAGGTATGGTAGGAAATAAAAAAAGAATGCACACAATATCAAAATGCTGTGACGTATTGTCTGAAAAATCCTGCAAGTGTTTGAAGAGATGTTCTACACCTTGTTCCTCCTAAGGGAAGATAAAGAAAATGGTCAAGAACAAAAAAAAAAAAAAGAAAGAGAGGCAGAGATATTAATAAAATGATCAAGGTTCAGAAAACCAGACCGGTCATCAAACTGTTTTAGTCACTGGTTCACTGGTTTATTGGTTTAACCGGTCCAACCAGTGGTTCAACCGAAAAAACCGTTTTAGAATAGAATAATAAATAAATTATAAATACACATCCTAAAATATAATTATAGTCTAATATAAATCTTAAAATATCTTCGAAATTTAAAACACTACATAAAATATCATCAACCAAATACATATGATCTTATCAAAATCCAAACTCAAAAGTTAAATAGTAATAAAAGCATATCTAAATATTAAATCCCAACATCATGGTTTATCAATCATCAAAATCCGCAAGAACTTGTTGCAAATCTGCTTCGGTGGGATGATTTTCACCTTCATTCACACCCTGTTGAGCAGAAGAATAAGAGATGCAGCATAAAGACCACTACTACCACCGCCACTTTGATATAAATCAGCATCAATTTCACCTAATAAAATAGACATCTTATCATTATATTATAAGCTAGCAACATTCTAAAAAATAATTAGAAACTAAATATACTATGACTATGTGGTCTCCCACAGAACTTCATTGCCTTTAGCACATAGTTGTCATCATGCAGCTCAAAAGGAGAGAGAGAGAGAGTTATATAGTTATATATGAATTGAAAAGTTGGGACAAGAAAACATCAAAATGAGATACATGCAGTTGAAGCTTTCTTACCTATTGAAATCAAAATGCACAAGCTGCATATCTTCTAATATTTCCACTTCAACAGTTGCATGAGGACGTGTCTACAGTTTAAAAAAAAAGTCAGATGTATGAAATCTACCAAAACTCAATACAAGGGTCACAACACTGTGAGATCTCATATATTTCATATAGTTTCAAAATCAACCGATTGCTACATGTCAATTAGGGAGTTAACAACAACAAAATATAGAATAAGAATGATTATACAGATGAAGATCCAAGGGGAAAAAATGACATGTTCTACTGAACAAAAAACAAGAGACAGTGTGATGCGGGTATACCTGTACCAGAATAAAAGGTAAAGATACACCACTGGGAGGGTTTTCTGAGCTATATAATTGCTCATTTCTTTTTATAAGGTTCTGAATACCTACAAACCTCATTAAACAATACAGGTAGTTAGCACACAGAAACTAAACATAACAAAAATTAAACCATTTGTTCACAAATTGCAAATTGGAATTTAATTGAACAGAGGAAGTTCACAAATTAACAATTTGGAATACAATTGAACAGGAGGAAGTTCACAAATTGAACAACAATTGATCAGATTTCAAATTATTTATTTCTTATACAACTGAACAGAGGAAGTTCACAAATTGAATACAATGGAATAACAACAGTTTTCAGATTATTTATTTCTTATACTAACCAACAATTGAACAGAGGAAGTTCACAGAGGAAATTCACAGAGGAAGTTCACAGAAATTGAACAGAAATCAAAGTTCACAAGGAAGTTCACAGAAATTAAACAGAAATCTAAGTTCACAGAGTATCAACTTCATGTTTCTTATACTAAAGAAGATGAGCAGAGGCGAAGAACAAAGAAGATGAGCAGAGGACGAGTCACTCACCTGGGGTCGATGGAAGGCTTCTGGTGTTGACTGTTGAGTACCGCGCGACGATGAAGACGATGAGATGGTGTTGATGACCGCGCGAAGATGGAAGGCTACTGCCTGCTGGTGTTGAGAAGATGAAGACGATGGAGATGAAGGGCTACTGGGCAGGGAACCAGGCGACGATGGAGGGTTACTGGGGCTGAGGACCAGGCGACGGCGGTGGCGCTGACCACCTGAGACCGCGGCGACGATGGAGGGCGACTGGGCGGCTAGGGTTCAGACTTCAGAGGGCGGCTAGGGTTCACTCACCGTGAGATGAATCAGGAATGAATGGGGGTCGGGAGAAGAAAGGGGGGGTGGGGTGCTCCACGAGTGGGTCGGGTCGGTTTACGATTTTATTTTTTTAAAAATCAAAACGGCGTCGTTTAGCAGAACCAGCCGGTCACTAGTCCGACCCAACCGGCCGATTTTTGGTCGGTTCACCGGTTCTTCAGCGGTTCTTCTGAGTGCGGTTTTTAGAGAAGGATCGGATCATTTGCATTGCCGGTTCACGGTTAAACCGGTCGAACTGGTCGGTCCAATCCAGTTTTCAGAACCTTGAAAATGATACACATTATCTGTTTTTTCAAACTCTTTCAATTTTTCCTGCATAGTTTAAAAAAATACAGGAAATGAATTTAAAAGAAAAATGGATAGCAATAAACTTGGCAATAAATTCTGATAGATAATAGACAATTCAGAATTTGTAAAGAAGTTTGCTTGTAACAAAATTAGATTCCACTTTATTAGTAAGCAAATCAAAATTATAAGAAAGAAAGAAAGAACCTGAAGGAATTTGATGTCATGATCGAGGCGCTTGAGTTATGCAAGAATCCTATGCTTACCCGTGAATTATAGAACCATTACCCACAACACTTTAAGTTACAACTCATTTGAATATGTCTGAAACCCTAAACTGCAAAACAAACAAAAAATGAAAACTTGAAAAAGTCAGCAAAAGAAAAGAACACAAAGTATTGAAACCTGAAGCCCAATAGGGTTAATCCCACTTTGGAATAAATAACTAACAGTAGAAACAGTATGCCTTTGGAGGAGGAAGAAGAAGTATGCAAGGATCTTTTCCTGCTTTCAAGCGCATGACGTGCAGCAGATTCCAACACTTGTCCAATCTCTGTTTATTGCTGCGGTGGCACGTTCTTCCCCATAGTGCTTCCTCCATCTCTGGGTCGCCCTACTTCCCTGGACTTCTAAAATCTCCTTTTCGATTTAGTCTGACTTTTAAGATAAACTTCAAATCTTCAACTACAATATCGACCCTACTGGTTGCTGGGATACCGTCCGCTGCTCTCTTCACCTTGTGCTATAGGCTCTGCTGCTAAAACTTCTTCTTTATCTGGGTTCACTCAGTTCTTTCTCCTTCGACACAAGGCTTTTTCTTGCTGCCACATTTGCAACTTCCAGCACTATTCTGATGAACGGGACTGCGCAGCCGATCTTGGTGACTTGAAACACAATTTTCAGTTGGTGACATGAAGAGAAAAATGAGAAGGAAGAGGATGATCAGAGGATGTGGGGGGTGGCGGGGGTGGTGAGATGAAGAAAAAATTAAGTTTCTTTTCTTTTGTTACTTTTTAATTTTCAGTCACCAAAAATAAAAGGAAAGAGAGCAATTTGATTTTGAGAATGTAATTGTGCGAAAAAAATCTCCGCTTCAGCGCACCGGAAGGAACATTGTTCTTTGCTGCAACGTGTGGTCATCACCATTGATGCTAAATTGGGGGAATACTGTTCTGTGCCTCGTGTATTAAACTGCTTAACTTTTATATTTTAAATAGATACACAATAATAAAAATTATAATTTTAAAAAATTTAAAGTTTAAAATAACTATTATATTTTTTAGTAAAATTTAAAATATTAAATTTTTAAATATATAATTAACAATAATTTGATAAACTCGTTTAAATAAAAAAATTTTACTATAAAAATTATAATTTTAAAATGTAAAATTTTAAAATACAATTGACAAAATAATTTTATAATAATTTAATTATTTTTTTTATGTAAAGAGAATTTTGTTTATTAAGGTCTAAAAATAATATTAAAATTAGTACTATTAAAAAAATTTTAAATTTAATATTATGAACAAAAAATAAAAAAATTTATATAAGAATTAATTTGATTAATTTCTAAAATTTTAGGAATAAGAGTGACTTGTATCTGAATTCTTAGGGACTATTTTTATTATAAAAAACTTTTTTACATGTCAAGTGACATGTGGCGTACTAAGTGTCACTAATTTAACACGCCAACCAATCATCTTGTGACACGTGATACTAATCTATTACATCATCATGTCACGTGGTATTTAACGTGACACATCATTATCTAACTAACGAAAGGACCAATTTAACTTACGTTTTATAGGACTAATATGACTAAAAAGATCTTTTAAAGACTAATTTAAAAAATGAGTTAAGAACGATTTTGACTATTAATCCGTAATTTGTAACACTCTATCCAAAATTAAATTTCAATTGCATCTAAAATAATATATATTATATAAAAAATAAAAAATAATTTTATATAATTATTTAATAAAAAAAAAAAGCAAGGGTTAAACCCTATCTTATCCCCAGATTCTGAGACGAAGCAAACTAACTGATTACAGTCTTCCGCTCCATCAACAACGGCAGCCATGGCTATCTTGGCGTTGCCACTTGTCATCTCATTTCTCAGGCCCAGCCCCTCCCTCCTCCGCCGTGCACCACTCGCCGCCACACGCCTCCCCTCGATTCTCCTCCGCCGTCGCCAATTCGCCTCCCTCCCCGCCTCCGCCTCCACTCCTCCCACTTTCGTCTCCCCTCACTCTTCTTCGGCACAACCCAACACTCTCCCGCAAGCTCCCACCCTCACTTTCCAACAAGCCATTCAGCGCCTTCAGGTCTTAATTTTCCCGCCATTTTTGTTTCTTGAGGTTTATGATAACCGCAAAATTTTACTAGAATTGAATTGCCTTTTTTATTTTTATTTTATGTTATTTTTTACCTCTCTCTCTCTCTCTCTCTCTCTCTCTCTCTCTCTCTCATTGGTGTTTTCAGGACTATTGGGCTTCTGTGGGATGCTCCATTATGCAATGCAGCAACACAGAGGTAAAATTTACTTGTTGTGGTGCCATTGTTCCCTCCTATTATCCACTTAAGTTGTTGTTTTCTTCTTCAATTGTTGTTGTTGTTGTTCTTCTTCTTCTTCTTCTTATTTCTTCTTCAATTGCTGTTGTTGTTGTTGTTCTTCTTCTTCTTCTTCTTGAGCTCAGGAGACAGTAAAAAATTTGAACTTTAAAAATTCAATTGTAGCAAAGAAAATGTTTTGCAATTGTGGGATTGTATTTACTTCTCGTCTTGTTTCTACTACTGATTACATTGTAATATTGATTTATTTGTTTCTGTTGGTAAAAATCACGATTCTTTTAATTTTTTGTTGTAATATTCTTTATGTGCTCTTAGATTTTTTTTGTTTTTTAAATTTGGCATCGTGTTTTTTTTGCTACGGTGCAGGTTGGAGCTGGGACTATGAATCCTCTTACATATTTAAGGGTTCTCGGTCCAGAACCATGGAATGTTGCGTAAGTATGCTTTAGATGTAAGTTCAATGATGTGTGGATCAACTTGAATATCAGTTTGGTTCAATAGAAGTTGTTTCCAGGAAATTACTTTTGAAAATAACTGAATTTATCCTCTTCTTGCAAACAATGGGATTCGAGGTGTATATGTCATTTTCACACTGTAGTATCCGAAAGTTGTAGCATATACTGGTGCTGAACAATGGTATTGTATTGGAATTTAGAAGTGTCTCTTTTTCTCTGCAAAGCTTTTGCTTCCAAACCTACTTGAGTTGAGTGTGTAACTTTTTTCTTCTTTTAAAATGTCTTTTTTGGTTATCTTATATAGTGTGAGGGTTTTGTTTCTGAAATTTCTGGCAATGTTGATTTTATGATGGAAGATATGTAGAGCCTAGCATCCGCCCCGATGATAGCCGATATGGAGAAAACCCAAATAGGCTCCAAAGACACACTCAGTTTCAGGTGAGCTTTATATGTCAATCACATTCGGGAATTCAAGTTGTAGATTAGTGTCAACAATAATTTTTGTTGTTTTCTACCATTGAGTTCTTGGTTGCTTTCAAATCTCAGGTCATATTGAAGCCTGATCCTGGAAATTCACAGGACCTTTTTATCCGCAGCCTATCAGCTTTAGGTAGTAATTGAGCCTAATATCGTCCAAGTTGACTGAAATAGATTATATTATTCTGATTAGTAGCTGTTGTTTTAATTTATTAGCATTTGGTTAATGGAGCGCATGCTTGTTGTAGGTATTGATGTTACTGCTCATGATATACGATTTGTGGAGGACAATTGGGAGAGTCCGGTAAGATATATATTTTTGGTCTATAGTCATTTTAATTCTGCTTATGGAATGGCATTTAAATTGCCATCTCCATATTGACGTATTGTGAAAAGAGTGTGAACTGAAACTGTATTGTAGGTTCTTGGTGCTTGGGGTTTAGGCTGGGAAATCTGGATGGATGGGATGGAGATTACGCAATTCACCTACTTCCAGCAGGTATTCATTGTTGTCTAGAGACAATTATTATTTTTTAATACATAAGAAATTGTTCCAGAGAAGAAAAGTTATCAAAGAGCTAGAGGACGATATATCCTGCGTAACTGACATGGGAATTTTTCATAAAAAGAATGAAAAAAGAAAAAAAAAGAAGATTAATGGTTTTCTTATTGTATGTTGATTGCAACCTTTGCTGTTGACTCATTTGAAAAAATGAAACCCTTCAATTTTACCTTCTTGTTCTTATTTCTCCTTTCACTCCAGGCAGGAAGTCTCCCGCTATCACCTGTTTCCGTAGAAATCACGTATGGCCTTGAGCGTATCATTATGTTACTACAGGTCTGTAGACTAAATTGCTTTTTCTCCTCTCTCAATATCTATCATCTTTTAAATAATTTTAGAAAAGGTTCTTAATTTTTTTGACAGGGAGTTGATCATTTCAAGAAGATCAAATATTCCGATGGAATTACATATGGAGAGTTGTTCTTGGAGAATGAGTACTTGACTTTTTGACTACTTGCTTTTGAGTTGCATCTGATTTTTCTGAGTTATCATCAAGACTGTTTATTTTATTTTAATCTATTTTGCATTTAGATTGTTTCTTTTTAAATCTCTTTATTCTTTTGGACTATTACTACTCTATTCTAATGACCATTATCATGGCTCAGTGAGAATAGAGTACATAAACTGTGAATGTTGAAAAGATAAGGTGAAATATTGTAAAGCAAGAAACCAGTTTCAGATATGCAGAGGGATTGGAAAGGTCTTCTAAAGTGACTAGTTTTATGAGTTTCTTTTCATAGTTTTCTTTTCCTGGTTTTCTACGTTGAGGATTTCTCTTCCTCTAGTCCTTTGTACATAGGAAATTTCAGTGGAGGAAATTAAAAAAAGGGGTATCTTCCCCTATCAACATAGGAGTGCAATACCAATTTCTTAGTGGCCCACTAAGTATGACTGGAAGACCAGAGCAGCGCAGATAACTTTATGCCACTGCCTCCTTATTATTCCTCAAGTTAGTTATATCATTTTTCACTGAAGCATAACATAGCCTTGATTGTACAGTAGAGGAATAAAAATGTCTTTATGTTTAATAGCATATGCCAAAGAGATAAAAAGTTACATGATACTGAAATAGAAAGTAAGCAGCGAACAAAATTGCATACATTTCAACATAAATTTTGTTTGTGTATATATTGATGCTTTAAAAAATTGCCTGTAATTTATAAGTCTGAACCTGTTCATTTGGTGCTATCTAGTTTCTGTGTTGTTAATCTAGACTTCTGTATCTCTTAATGGTGATGATATTCTGTTTTTCTGTTCTAGGAAAGAAATGAGTGCATATTACTTGGAGCATGCCAGTGTTGATCATGTTCAAAAACATTTTGATTTCTTTGAGGAGGAAGCTCGTAGATTACTTTCTTCAGGCTTAGCAATCCCTGCGTATGTTTATGCTATTTAATTTAACTGTGTATTGTATTATTGCTCTTATTATTCTGAGTTCTGTTTGCTTCTTCACTGTCTTTACTTCTGATGTATGTTTTATCTCTACATGCTAGGTATGATCAGCTTCTAAAAACATCTCATGCTTTCAATATATTAGATTCCAGAGGCTTTGTTGGGGTGACAGAGCGTGCTCGATATTTTGGTCGAATGCGTAGGTAATGCTTGTTTCCTGAAATATAACTTGGATTCTTGAAGGAGATCTATATCTAATTGCATCACTATGAAAGAATTTAATCTTGGTTGAGAATTACTCCTTGAGATCTTTCACAATATTGTTCAGTGCAAGTCTCATATGAAAGATTTCGGCACATAGTAATTTGTTCTCAACTCCTAGCTTTAATATGAGTGTCATATACTCATTTCTGTGCAATTGATAGCTCTCTTTCTTCTATCCAAAAAAGGAAAAGTAAATTGATGATTCCCTTTTAGTGTTAACTTTTTTATTTTTTAGATGAGAGAAGAAATATTATTAACATGAACGGAATGACATTACACAAAGGATGAAGGATACGTGAATAAAAAATACATTAAAAGAGCAAAGCTATCCGATTTCTCTGCATATAAGAGAAAAGATATTGTTAAGGACTTGGGCTTTATGCGGTGCCTGAAGTCTCACATTAAGTAGTATAAGGTAGCGTTTGTTTTGAGGTACTGGGACGGAGACTGAGAGACTAGAACTCAGTATCATGTTTGTTGGCCCATAGACTAGTACTAAAATTTCAGTCACTGTTTCTAAAATTTTAGTATTTCAGTACCTCCAAAAAGTGGGAACACAAGGGACTGAAATTTTTGGAGACAGAGATTGAAACTTTAATAACATTTTATACCTAAAATACCCTCATTTCAATTAATTAATTCCAACTTTACCCCTTGTGCAAATTAAATTAGAGTTTCATCTTTATCTTAGTCTCTGTCTCCCATTTTACACCAAACACAATACTGAGACTTATTTCCGTCTTTGTTTTTCAGTCTCTGTCTCTCTTCCAAACGCTACCTAAGATACTTGATGTTGTATTTAAGGATGTTGGTTCTTCTCTCTTAATAGCTAGCTTTTAAGATGTGGTTCTCTACTTTTGTTAGGTTAATTATTGTTCCAGAGCCAGGTTGTCGGCACCATGGAAAGGGCTACCTATTGGCTGGATTAAGGTCAATACTGAATATTGATGGCCAATAGCCAAGTGGCTACTGCTGGGTCAGTATTGATAGAGTGAAGCCATCATAGACATCAACTCTCTAGGGGAGGTGCATTGTTAGGGATGAGTATTATGGGGTTCCCAAAGTCTTACATCGAGTTGTATGAATGTCTGATGTTTATTTAAAGAGAGTGGTTCTTCTCTCTTAATAGCTAGCTGGTGCGGTTCTCACTTTCTTAGATACTGAACAGATATCTATCTAAAACACACTATGTACACTTGCACCAGGCAGATGCAAGATGCTGAATTGCATCCCGCAAGACCTGCTTGTCTGAAAGCCTTCCATTAGATGCAAGAGTCACACTCCTACCAAGTACACCAGCTATGGCATCTGTTGTGCACTTTGTGGGCAAATTGTTATGAACTTTTTGTTCTTGACATCTTTAGTCTAGTTGCATCATGTAAAATTTTCCTCACATGTAAATAAATTTATCTATACTTCATTAAGATAAGGTCTAAGATAATTATTAGTAGAGTAATATAGCTTTTAGTGTGTTTTCTGATAAATTGATCCAAACTTGGACAGGTTACGTATGTTGTGGTACACTCGTTGCAATTATATATACTCTCATGAATAGAGTATAAATGATTATCAAGTTAGGGTCTCCTGTTTTTCTTTTATTCTTCTAGCTTCTATTTCTTTGAGGATTTCTCAATATTTTTAGGATTTAATAGTCCATGGCATAATGTTATTGGTACAGTTTTAGCTATGCTTCTTTGTCTTGATTTCAGTATTTTGTGATGTTTTACTTTATTTTGGTTTTCTTCAGTTTAGCTCGCCAGTGTGCACAACTTTGGTTGAAGACTAGGGAGAATCTTGGCTTCCCTCTTGGTTTCATCTCTGAACCTGATAATTTTGTATTGCCAAAAGAAGTTCTTGAGGCTGCTTGTGAGAAGGTTAGTTAAGTGGGTCAATTGAGTCCCTTCTCAATGTTTAGTTTTGTTTAAGATTTATGGAAAATTTACTTTCTTTATGTAAGATCCATAAGCTAATCTAAGCACTCCTTGCTTAAAAATTTTAAATTATTAGTATTTGAGCCAGTTATTTTTCATCAGAAATGCCGTCATTATTCTATTAATCATTTTTGTCTACACTTTCATCTTCAGCATTCAATGATCTTTTTTTTTCTTTGTTAATGATTAGAGATCTAGAATCTTGGCCTTCATTTGACATCTTAAGCTTGTAGGAGAGTGGATTTTTGACATTAGGGCATCTATGATTTAGTGGATCAGAAAAGCTTACTAATAGTAGGGATTATGACTTATTAGTAGATGATTTATCTTTTTGTAGTCCATTGAAGGGACAATTGCATATTTGTTTGTGTCAATTAGAATTGAAAGCTATGGTGTTATCGCCTAGAGTATTAAAGCAATGTAAAGCGATATTAAAAATTAGCCCTAACTCTATTGACAAACATAAGTTTCAACTTTGAACAGGAACTGGTCCCTGTACCATTAGCACAACTTGCTTGCTCTGGATTCATATTCTGTGTTTGAGATATATTTTGAGGGTCTAATACATATCCTGTAGAAATACTTAAGATTTATGGGTATCACGGTTTGGAAGAGCTATGAAATCTTTACTTTCATGTGGCTTGATGTTTTAATTGCTGGAGGTAATTTGTTTGTTTGTTTATTTAACATTATGTTTTTTGGTTTTGGGACAGAGGAAGAAATTCCATTTTTAGGGGAAAAACCATACAACAAAGCATGACAATACCTTTATAGGTTGGATAAAGGAATACCATCTAACACAAACTGACAAACTTAATATGAGCTATTTGTCCCTAGAGTAAAATGTTGGTACTAAGAGTTATATGGTTTATTCAGGCTTGAATAATGTTTTCTAAGCTGCATATGTTTTAGAGAAGAAGGAAACAAAAAAAAATTGAATGAGTGTCTTATTGCATATGCATTTCTCTTTTATTTAGATATGAAATTCAAGCTTTATTTGGTTACAGGTGCATGATCAGTCAAGAGCATTTGTTCTTGAAATTGGAACAGAAGAGATGCCCCCTCAAGATGTTGTAGATGCAAGCAAGCAAGTATAACTTTCTTCATGTGATTAAAATCATGGAATTTTCTTTTCTCCAATTTATTGTTTGTGGAACTTATCTTTTATTAATAAGTATATTTTTTCTCATCCAGTTTTGTCATTATTTATTATTAAATTAATTGTTCTTCATTATCATCAAATATTGATTCCTCTCGTTATTGTAGCTGAAAGATTTGATGCTGCAATTACTAGAGAAACAGAGGTTAAAGCATGGCAACATGCAAGTTTTTGGCACCCCACGCAGATTAGTGGTGAGGGAATAAACTTATGTACAACTTTTGTCTCTAGATATTTTGGGATATAGCTCTTATTTTCTGCATTTCCCCCTAAACATGCCATAGGGATAGCATTTCTCACTTATCTTTGATCTTCTGCTTGTAACTATTATGTGGGAGCTATCATTTCTCATATGAAGAGATTGGAAGCTTTCTATTCTTCTTGATATTTTAAACTTCCTTGCAGTTTCTTCTCTTTTGATTACAACGTTCTTCTCTTTATTGTTTACTTGTTATCCTTCATTTCTTCTAGATGCTTTCTTGGATCAGTTTGATCCGGAAAACCTGAAAACTGAAATTATATCAACAAAAATTACTTGGGTTGGTTTGGGTAATTGGTTCATTTTATGAAGTCATACCCAACTAAATCAATTATTCATAGTACAGTTTTAGGTTTATGATATTTCAGCTCGATTGCTCAAATACTCAATAAGATCCTGATTTTCTTAAAATTATTTCTAAGCTTTAATGTTTTTCACTTAAATTTTATTGATAAAATCACTTTGAATTTCTTTTCTAAGTCTATTAACAATATTATTAAGCATCTCATAACCAGCTCTACCATCGTCGTCATAGTCATCATTGATGTTATTGTTATTGTTTTTATTATTTATTATAATTGTTATTATTGTTGCTGTTATTATTATTATTATTGTTGTTGTTGTTATTATTATGATAATTATAATCATCAATCTCATCAATTCATCATCATCATCATCAATATTATTAAATTAAATTAGTTTGATTTATTTTTTGCACAATATTGAACGAAACCAATCAGTTTATACCCTAATTCCTTCCTGCAGTTGTTACTTCAGTTTTCTCTAACTAGTAGATATAATGTAAATGAATTTGCAGAAGTTCCAACTTATGATTTAGTACACAGAATGAGAAATTTTCTATAAGCTGTTATCACAATGCATACCTAGAAATGTTGAAGTAAAACATATATTAATTGTGTCTGTTTCCTGTTTTGAAATCCACAGGTTGTCATTGAAAATCTTTCCACAAAACAAGCAGAAGTGGAGGTTGAGGTTCGAGGTCCTCCAGTTTCAAAATCGTTTGATCATGAAGGAAATCCAACAAAGGTTTTACTCTGTCTGAGTAGTTTTATAATCATGAATTGCAGTCAACTACTTCTGCCTTGATTTTTTTATTTCATGTCAGGCCATTGAAGGATTTTCCCGTAGATACTCTGTTCCACTGGACTTGGTATACCGAAAGGTTGATGGTGAGTATCTGAAGACAAAGCAGTTGTGTTGTAGGTTTGATTGTGTTTCTTTTTTGTGTTTTTGTCGTACTCAGTACATTGTTACGAATTGTAAGTAGTTCAGATTGATGCTTTATGTTGTTTGTAGCTCCTCAAGGACTGCTGTCCCCCCCTCTTTTTTTTTTTCCATTTTTGTAGTGGTCCAATATGTTTTTTTTTTCTTCAAAAGAATACAAAAACAAAAACAAATTCATGTGTCTCTTCCTAACTTAAACTTTTGGGATAAGTGGTTACATGATATAGTATCAGAGCTTTTGTGACCAATGGTCTCAAGTTTGATTCTTGTTGCCCCCATTCTTCCAAAAAACGGGATAGAATTTCAGCACAAGGCAAAAAATAGACTTATGGTAATTCACGCTTTAAGCCTAAAAAGGCTGCATATGAGGATGCTGTTAGATATATAACTATTCATGTGCTTTTACTTAACAGTCTTAAGTTTTTGTGATAAGTGGTTTCGTGACGAGACATTTGCATAGCCACTAGTTCATAATGCAGAAAAATTAATTGGCTTGATGCATCATCATTTGCTGCTTTTATGGAAAGGAAACTTTATGCTATTAGATTATGCTTTCTCTCCCAATTTAAATTTCCAGTCAGTTTTCCTGTTAATATGCTACTGTTGCTTCTTGACATTGCAGGAAAAACAGAATATGTTTATGCTCGTGTGAAGGAGCTTTCAAGATATTCTTTAGAGGTTTTTCTATTCATTATCTTTAAAAAATCTTGCCGTCTATGTTTGTTTAATGTTTTTTTTTTCCGAGGATGCAAGTTCCATGGTTAATATAATATATCAAATATTTATGTGGCTTTTTCCTTAAACCTACAGGTAGCTTTGATTCTAGACCACATATATAATTCCATATAGTAACACATATTTAACAAAATAATTTCAAAATGATTTAGAGTCAACTGAACTTTTCAAACAAATTGAAGCAAAATGCCCAAGAAATTCAACCCTTATGATCTGGACCACAGAGCCAGGACACACAACATAAAATACCAAAAAACGTGTTTCCTCATTTCCATAAGGAAATGCATCAGAACAAGGGAAGAACAAGTGTCATACAATTTCTGAGTAAGCACTAGACATTACACATATGTGAGGGGAAATAATCTTGTGTAGTTTATTAGGGAACTTGTCTTTATTGTTAAGTGTTAATACAATTGTGTACTGCAGTTTAAATAAAATACTTGATGTTAGGGGGAGGATTAGATTGGTATAAGGTTTATAAAGAAGTATCCTTATTCATAGAATGAGCGAGGACTGAAAAACTCAAAAAAGGAAAATTTCAGGCTAATTCCCTTGAGATCACAAGGATTTGTTCAGACCACTGGCTCATGTATTCATCTATGATTTATTTGTGTTTATTACTTTATTACACTTTGTAAGAAAATGTCATTGCTGATTATTAATTATACTCTTGTTAGGTTCTGTCTGAAGATTTGCCTGCTACTATTTCTAAAATATCATTTCCAAAGACGATGAAATGGAATTCTCAGGTATGTGGGATTTGAAGTGTTTTCTGTATTAGAATGATATGTTATAATAAAATGATAACAATATCTTATAAAGTATAACGCTAAACATTGAATAGTATTATAGTTTTATTAGGCCTCATACTTTGAGTCAACTTCAGGCTGGCCAATAGGGCCATTTAAGTATAGTTGTACTTTATTGCAGCTATTAATTCAATTTCCATACTGTTCATCGTTCATGATAGTATTATACTAGATACAGGAGTGCGTAGTTAACCGTATTTGATGTTTGGATTGTTTTCCATAACAAGGGGGAAAAAACATGTTTCAATGAAAAACAACTAGAATCATTGTTGCTCAGTTTTATTTAATAAGAATCTTCTAGTAATTGGATTTATTCAGCCCTAGAGGAAATATTTGACAAAGCAATCATTCTTTGTTCCATGGTGTTATAAAATACTTGCAAAGCTTATATGTGATCCTATTTTGAAGTAAAGGAGGCAACTGGATAACTAACATGGTCCCTTTTCATATATAGGTGATATTTAGTAGGCCTATCCGTTGGATTTTGGCTATGCATGGAGATGTAGTAGTCCCATTTATGTTTGCTGGGGTATTGAGGTAATTTATTCTCTTTGGATATTCTCTCTACTATCCCATCCCCTAATGCATGTGTTCAGGAGTAAGTTTCAGCTTTTTCATTTTTTTTGTAAGCACCCTTGAATAGATTGTTATTTGCAGTAGTTTGCACATGTAACACTCTTTCCTTGTCTCTTGAGATTAGTTTCAAACCTGAAACCTTCTGTTGAAAGACTGACTGTTCACTATTAGTTTCATCCATAATTTATAATTTGACATGTCTAGGATTAAGTTAGTTTTAGATCCAAGAGTAAAACCAGAACAGAAACCATAAATAGATCAAAGAGTAAAACCAAGAAAATTCATTCTTGCCTTCTAAATCCAGCCCATAAAGAATACTAATTATAATAACTTCTCTTTGGCACCGTCTTTTTTTAAAATTATCTGATGGGTGAATAATACTTATTATTTTCTTTGTATAATGTAGTGGAAACTTATCTCGTGGTCTTCGCAATACTTCTTCAGCTATCCTCCAGGTGCATTCTGAAGCTGAACTATTTTTATTTTGCAGCTGCAAATTTAGTTTGTTTGGTCAATAAGAGACCCAAAGATATAATGATATCATTAATAGACTGTTTTACTTATTTGCATTTTATTTTGTGCCGACAGTATCAGGTTTTTATACATATCAATGATAGTTTTGTACTTTGAACATCATCTGTACATTCCTAAGAAACACATTCACATTAATATAGCTTGATGTCTTTTCTGGTTATATTTGTGTGTGCTTGTGTTTTCTTCTTCTCCATTGTTCTCTCCTTTTTTTTGTCAAGAAAACATTTTTCCCTTTTTGCTGATGATCTCTATCTTTGTAATATTTTGTGGCTTAATAAATTTATTTTATAAAAATAATTCTAAACTTGATCTGCAGGTTGAAAGTGCAGAATCTTATTCAGTTGCAATGAAACATGCGGGAATCAATGTTGCAGTTGAGGTATGAGTAGATAAGTTGTGAAAATAAATGTAGCACACACACACGCACGCGTGTGTATATATATATATATATATTTTATAATAAAATCGGTGCAACTGGCAGGACCGCAAGAAAATGGTTGTTGAGCAATCTAATGCATTAGCAGAAAGTGTAAATGGCCAAATTGTTATTCCAACAGGCTTGCTTGATGAGGTAGGATTTTTATCTTCTGTTTGTGCAATATTGTTGCATATGTGCATTTCTAAGAATTTCTACTTCCATTTACATTTAGGTTGTAAATCTTGTTGAGGCACCTATTCCCGTGCTTGGAAAGTTTAAAGAAACCTTCTTGGCCCTTCCAAAAGAACTTTTGACCATGGTGAGCACTTCGTTGGCATTCATATCCTGTTCTTCTTTAAACTAGTTAAAATGATAATTCTGTCTCACATGATATGTGTAGGGACATGTCTAGCTGAATTAGTTCAAAGGGTGATTTATGCATTCTTTGTTGAATTTTGAATGTAACATATAGTATCTGATTGTAATGCTTAAATGT
Organism: Arachis ipaensis; assembly: GCF_059453495.1. Classification (NCBI taxonomy): domain Eukaryota; kingdom Viridiplantae; phylum Streptophyta; class Magnoliopsida; order Fabales; family Fabaceae; genus Arachis; species Arachis ipaensis. The sequence goes on from NC_142444.1 coordinate 10,683,184, forward strand.
GTAACTGCTTGTTGTTTAAGTTTGTTTCCATCTTCAATATTCAATAATATAGTTTTAGGGGAAAATGAACAATTTTTCCCTTTACCATCAATTCATCACTTGAGAGAAAGATTTGTTTTCCCTTTAAGTTTGTTATCCAATACCTGCTAGACCTTATCTTTAGGCAAAGCGGGGCTCTAATAGTACAAAAGATGCAATGATGTTTACAAAGAGAATCCTTTTGTGGATGAAATGGCAATCATTATTTTTGTGTTTGGTCTCTGGCTGAAAGACTAGATTGGATGGAATACTTAATGCATCTTGATTATAAAAAACGAGAGACTAATCATTAATCGATATTGAAAGTTGAAACAGTGACTAGCTATTGTGTGCCATGCCTGCAGGTTATGCAAAAGCATCAGAAATATTTTGCTGTATGTGATGATGAAGGACAGCTGTTGCCTTATTTTATTGCTGTAAGTTCTTTCCAATAGATCAATCTCCTTGTATAACTGCATGCTTTTATATGTTTAAATGGGGTTGGGTTTTCTTTTAGGTTGCAAATGGAGCAATTGATGAGACTACTGTGAGGAAAGGAAATGAAGCTGTCCTCAGGTGTTCTCCCATCATTTATATATTGTCTATTGTAAATGACCTTACATACAGTTCATTGAAAGGGAGTTCGTATGATATTCCGCCTCCTTTCTTTGGTACAAGTGCCCGTGATGAGTTATTAAGAATTTGTTGGTTGTTGGTTAGTTGTGTCTGTCTAGGACCAACTTTCTTCAAGGTGAAGGCCCTTGAATGGTTTATCTTTCTCATACACTGCAATAGTCTGTTAGGCTTGCGGCGTGGACCATCTGAGTTCCAATCTACTTTGTGACGAAATATGATATTTTTAAAATTGGGGATGAGGAGGATTGAACTTCTAACCATCTTTTGTCTCTATTTTGATCAATGAAGATCACCCTGATTAATCTTCTAAGCAGTTTCTAATGATCCTATACTGGAGGGAGTGTGAAATCTTTTGCTTCCATTATTTGCTCTCAAGAACAAAAACTTGAAGATTTGCACAAATGTAGATGTACTCATATCTTGTTTGTTCTTCCATAAGGTATCCACTTTAACTGAACATGTTAAATCACATTTTCAGGGCTCGCTATGAAGATGCCAAGTTCTTTTATGAGATGGACACTCGTAAAAAATTCTCTGAATTCCGGAAGCAACTTAAAGATATTCTGTTTCATGTGAGTTGTATAGAAAACTTATAGCTAAAAAACCTTGCCATTTACTATACCTTCCCCCTCCTTTTTCTTTAAATAAGGCGCAAATAAATTCATACAAGGTGGTTGTGAATACCGTGAAGACAACATGGTTAAAAGTTAGAGATTAATACTGATATGTGTAAGTTGTTGGAGACACAGTGCTTAGCCTTTAATAGCTTGTTTGTTTGCGCAACATTGAACGAAACAGGAGAAGCTTGGAACCATGTTGGATAAGATGACTCGTATAGAAAACATGGTGATTATGCTAAGTTGCATCCTGAATATTAGTGAAGATAAACAACAAATCATCCGGGATGCTGCCTCGCTTGCTATGTCTGATCTTGCCACTGCTGTTGTCACTGAATTCACCTCACTTTCAGGAATAATGGGGCGTCACTATGCCATTAGAGATGGATATTCGGAGCAGGTTGTTTAATTTTAAGTTGGTTATTATTTGGCTAGCTTAGATGTCATGTTGCAAAACCTCCTTGCATAACATTGCTTCTTTCCTTGTCACTCTTTATCTTTGCAGATTGCAGATGCCTTGTTTGAGATCACGCTTCCTAGATTTTCTGGGGACATGCTACCTAAGAGTGATGCTGGCATAGTTTTGGCCATTGCTGATAGGTACAAGTTATAACTAATGGCAGATGTGGACTTTTCCATGTTTGTTGTAGAAAATGTATCTAGCAGACTAACAGAACTCATTTCTACTAGAAGAAATAAAGCAACATAGGTTCATTTTAATGAATAATGCTCAAATGTAGAACTTTATATATAATCTATAGCTACATTAGTTATTAAATAGATGTTTATATAATCTATTAATTAGGCATAGTCAATTTCATAGAATAGATTTTAGATACTGACTTACTATGGCTTTGCTTATGGTACGCTTAAACTTTCCAAAATTGGGAGTTGAGATTCAGTTTGGAAAGACTAAAAGGGTATCTGATTTAAATAAGTGTTAGTTGCCTTCTTGTGATCAAATGGTGGATTTTGCTTTTTAGCTGTTGATAGTACTTTTGTTTCTCATGACATTGGCAAAAGCAAAATTTCTTCCCCAATTCCTTAACATTCTTTTTCTTTTATTTGGAACTTTCTCTCAAAGAACTTTTGAATGTGTTTATGACATGATAGTTATCTGCAGATTAGACAGCCTGGTAGGTTTGTTTTCTGCTGGATGTCAACCTAGTTCTACAAATGACCCATTTGGTCTGCGAAGAATCTCCTATGGTCTTGTAAGTATTAAATATTATTTTTCAACTTAATTTTTTTCTTTCATTAATTCCTTTTTTCCTTTTTCTTTTCTTTTTTTTGGGGGGTGAGGACTTAAAAGGCATTTATTCAACACCTTGGAATTTAAATGTTTGCATTCATTTACTCTATCTTTCAGGTACAATTGTTGGTGGAAAAGAACAAAAACCTTAACTTGAAAGAGGCTCTGCAACTTGCTGCAGATGCACAATCCATCAAAGTGGATCCGCATGTAATAGATGATGTATGACGAAAACCTTCACTCCTTACTTAATTCACTATTTTACTTGCTTGATTAATTGTTATTTTGATTTTGATTTACAACTTTCTATGACATTAAAGTTTGGTGATTATGATTTATGTATAGGTACATCAGTTTGTTACTCGAAGATTAGAGCAGTTTCTGGTAAGTATTATGTTTGTATAGAAAATATTTAGTATCACTCGTCACCTCTATTTTAGTTCCTAGAATAAGCAAATAATCCACATACAAACAAAATAACACCATTAGAATCATAATCAAATTTACTATAAATGCACTTATCAGAATCATTCACGTTATATCCATCGAACATTACCTTCTCAAACTTTTCATGCCATAAATCACAAGAATCAGTCAAATATTAGAATGTGCATTTTCATTCACAACATAAGAAACACTTAGGAAAAATAAACCATTACTATAATGTCCTTTCCCCACAAAACTACTACATTTAGAGAGCACAACATCAATTTTATAATTAACTTTACACCAGCATTGGTTAATAAAGACAAACATAATTTTAACAACTGTCAGGCATGTGTAGATCATTAACACAATACTTTATTTTGTTAACAGGTTGACAAGGGAGTGAGTGCAGAATTTGTTCGTTCTGTCCTTGCTGAGAGGGCAAAATTTCCCAGTCTAGCAGCAAAGTCAGCATATAAAGTAGGCAACTTTGTTTCATTTCACTGCATTTTTCCTTTGACACAGTAATGGTGTATTATTTGTTAGTATATAAGGGTACCTATCAATAATATTAATGAATTGACCTGTTTGTTGTTTAAGTTCTCTCTTTCTTGTTCTCTAATGATCTATGATGGAGCACTATGGCATTGTCCACTCCTTGTAGCCAACTCCACTTAGTGAACAACACTTAGTAGTTGTTGTTTTCATTGTTCCCTAACACTAAAGATAATTTTTGAACTACAAGAAACAAGCACATATTCATTGTTCATTTGTTTATTGAAGTTAGTTTCTGTACAACTGGAAGCAAATTATTTAGATTGGTCCCTACAATTTTTCTTTTTGTGGGGTTTGGCAGTCCCAGTCATTTTATTTTAAGGTTCAGTCTTTATAATATCATACTTTAGTTCTTAGTTCCTACAATTAAGTGTCAGTTCTTATATTTGCTACATATTTTAGGCTTAGCTCGATAGTTTAGTTTACTTTGGTTTTGATCTCTGAAATATCACAACATAAATAGTCGAAAACTGTAGGAACCTATATCAAACCAAAGGCGTAATTTAATACAAATCTAGGGAGCAAAATAGTAAGTACTTTTGAACAACTTATGCAGTCCTAATGGTTTACATTGACTGATTTAGATGGAAGAATTATCAAGAGATACACTTTTCCCTAAAGTGGTTGAAGCATACTCTCGACCAACAAGAATTGTCCGTGGGAAGGAAGGCGAACTTAATATGACGGTATTTTGTTTATTATTTCAGTTAATTGTGTTTCAAAACTGTATGTTGGGGCTTCCCTTTCATATATCAAGTTTATATGATGTATGGAGTAAATGTTTCATTAATAAACACTATATATAAACTAGGATTTGTTCAGTAATATGAGAAGACACATGCTTAACACGTGCTTATTTCTAACAGTCAAATCCTAAACCCAATTTTTGAAGGAGCTATAAATAGCATTATTAAAGCCACAATATTTGGGGATGTATTTAGTAAATGAACGCCTATACGCATTCCAAGGCATAATATACATCATGGCAATAATTCACATGGTAATGATAACCATAAACCTTGGAGTTCTAGTTGGTTCTTGTTGTGGTTTTCGTCAAGAATTTAAAAATCAGTAGCAAAGTTGCGTACTAGTGTATTTAGTTAGGATATATGATTGTTAACTCAAATGTAATCCTCAAGAAGCATAGAAATTATACTCATTCTTTTGAATACAAAAACAAGAAGGATAACAATGCCGGATCAGTTATTGATCCATGTAGCTAGTCCTCCTACAGTTAGTTTGGTAAAATGGTAAAAATGGTGGTCTGAATTTCATGTATCTATTTTATAAGTGAAAACATACCCAAAAAAAATGTGTATAAATTTTACCATGAGTTTTACCCAAAACCAAATTGACAACTAGTTTCTATGCTATAGCTGATCTTTAATTAATGACCACATGTATGATTGACTTTTATTTTACAATTAATACTTTTGGCATGTTCTCAATATGGGAACTTAGGTGGATGAGGCTGCTTTTGAGACAAATGAAGAGAGAGTTTTATGGAGCACATTTTTGTCAGTTAAAGAGAGCATTAATCCTGGTATATATCTCTAGCTCCTATGTATACTGTTGATATTTATTTAATGTTGCTACCTTTCAATCTTCATGACTACGGATTGTCTTTTGTCTCTGTATTTGCTTGGCACTCCTTTTTTTTTTTTTTTTTTCTGTGCATATAATTCTTTCTACACGGAACTTTTTTCTTATTTTTCAATTTGCTTATTTATCATGATATTGATATTGTCTTAATTTCACAGGTCTTGACATTGATGATTTTGTTGAGATTTCATCTCAGCTAATACAGCCGCTTGAGGATTTTTTCAACAATGTCTTTGTTATGGTGGTATGTTAATCTTACTGCTCAATTAGAGGATTGGCTTTTGTTTTTCATATATTTGTTGTTCAACAATGCCTCTATTGTTGTTCTTATACAGCATGAAAACTCGATCGAACCATTAACAACAAATTTAATTTAATTTTGAATTTTTGATACACTATCGATAATAATAGTTTTACACTACACTATCAAAATTAATCTTGCAAAACTTTGGTTAGCACAATTGTATAATTGAACTTAAAAAGTTTCCTTCTATATTTCTTGTAACTTGAGTTGTATAAACTCCTAGAAATATTTAATGTGGAATGAGAATGAAAAACATATCTATATTCATTGTGGAATGGTATAAAAGTCTCTAATCTTTTTATTGCAATGCAGGATGATGATAAGATCAGAAAAAACAGGCTAGCTATGCTAAAAGAAATTTCTGAGCTTCCAAGAGGAATAGCAGACCTCACAGTTCTTCCAGGATTTTAAGGATCCATAAACATAATATTTATTCCTCATAGGATAGACCAATTAGTTTTTGTTTCTTGGTTTCATTCGAGTTTGTATATGCTACCTTGTGGCTTTATTCTTGAGGATAGGGGCTAGTTTGTAAATTAGTTGTAGCATATGTATTATCCTTTTGGATATTCTTCATTCATCATCATATAATAAAATAAAAAACGCAAACTTTTTTTATATTCTTGATTTCGTATGTATTTCTTTTTCATGGATAAATATAACCACTCAATTTTTTTATACAACTTTTTAAACAATACAAATTAAAACGACTTTTCTAAAATAAGTGTTGGTAAATTGAAAAAAAAAATTGAGAATTAATTACTTTTGAATTAAAGTAATGGAATTATATGCCCGAAAAGCAATTACTTGGGCATTCTTTGGAAATTAGAGGTAAACTACTTTGTGGTTTATTATTGTACGATAAATATAATTATATACTCATTTAATACATACTCTAAATTTTCTTTGCATAGTTTATTGAATATATAGTATTTGAATTAAATTTCAAAATGATTAACTTATTATATTATTTTTATAAAAATATTAGGTGTTCAAGTCTTTTGAGTAGCTAAGTTGTTAAAAATAAAAATTATTCGCGTTGTTGCTTCTTCTTTTTCTTCTTCTTTAATGTCGTTGTCGCTGCCATTACTGTCATCGTGTCATCGTCGTCGTTGCTGCCACCACTGTCTTTTTTAATGTTGTCGTCGTCGCTGCTGATTTCTTCTTGATGTTGTTTAATTTTTTCTTTCTCTCTTTTTTTTCTCCTCATTCTTCTTTATCATCATCATTGTTCTCGTCTTCATCTTCTTTTTTCCCTATAAATATTCAGAAAACTAAAGCACAGAAATTTTAATGCGCAACACATAAATTTTGATGCAGCAAAAATTTGTGTACTATGCTTTAAAAATTTGTGTGCTATGTGCAAAAATTTGTATACTATACCAATAAAATACGTATAGTATACAAGGTACTGATGTATATATCACAGCAAGTTACAAACTTGAAAAGTCAAGAAATCCAAGAAGCGGTTCTTCGATTTTTTAGTTGGTTAAATTCTATTGAAGTTGTAGTTAATTCCTTGACTTAGTCTTAGATGAACTTGTATATTTTATAAGCGTCCTTAGTTGTAGGGGATACAATAGTTTATTTTCATAACTCAATTCTATCTAGTTTTTTTCTGTTGTAGTTCTTTCCTGCATCTAGTGCACAATTTTATTTTCTTTTTCTATAATCTAAATATTTCGTTATTCATTCATATAATACATAAATTTTAGTGTATAACACAAAAATTTTAATTCATAATACAAAAATTTTGATTTGTACCACAGAAATCTAGAGGATTACATAACTAGAACTGACTCACCCGACTAACAAAATACATTCGTAATAAAAATGTGTGCTATATGCAAAAACGTGTGTGCTATGTTTCTAATTTTGTGTTCTATGTGAAAAATATTCGTGATATATCAATAAGTTTGTGTTTTGCTTCAAAAATTTGTGTTATATCAATAAGTTTTTATATTCTTCAACAAAAATTGATGTGCTTTAGAAAGCCCCCCAAAAAGAAAAAGGAGTAGTGAACTAGTAATATATACAAGCATTTTTGTTTTTGCTAGACTTTATACTAACTTAGTCAGACTTAGTTACAAAAAGACTTGTACACATAACATCACTCATTTTATTTTTTTTGCTAGACTTTATATTAACTTAGACTTAGTTACAAAAAGACTTGTACACGTAACATCACTCATTTTATTCCTGTATAAGCATAAATTTGATAAGTATTTATGTAATAAAGTATATTTATTACATATTTTTATACTTACTTTTATTCAAACTTTAATTATGGATTGAATCGACTAAAATGTGATGATTTTAATTGTTATAAAACTATACATAATTATCGCCTCTCATTCCTCTCTTGCCCTCATTTCCATATCCTAAAGACCCAAACCTCTCTTCTCTTGCGCCCCCCAAATCTCCAGACTCACGCACAACGGTTTTGGGCCTATAGATATGGGAATGAGGCCTGCTTAAATTTGGGCCTTAAGCCCATACAAGTTTCCTCCGATAAGAGAGAACCTTGGCGTGGGGACTGGGGACTCCACAAACTCAAAACGACACCGTCGTCTACATGCAGTGGAAGGTTGAAATTGAAAGAAAGGCACCCTTGACCTCAATATTCTTTTGGTCAGAACTCAGAACCATTGATCTCCTTCGATAATATGCAAAGAGCTTCATCACGATGGCGAAACTTGTTCTCTATAAACTCTTACATGTTTCAACAGCAATCTTCTTATGCGTTTCATTCAACCCCGTGTTCCTATGACAAATGGAAGAGTAAATGGAACTCCGTGAGTTTATTATCTCTTCCTTTTTCTCAATTGCGCCGATTTTTTTTTTTTGTCTCTTTTTTGATAATTTTTTTTGGTCTTGCATTGCAGGATGTAAGAAGTACTGGTCATCATCCATCTAAGGTATGCATTTCAGCTAACATTTTTCCAATAACCGTGGAATATTTTGTTCCATTTTTTAATTTTTTTAATGCGGTTAAAATTGATGTTTCAATACACATTTATATGGTAAACTAAGCTAAGCATTGATGTTGTTCTTTATTAATATCTTTGATTCTTTGCATCACAACTCAACTTTGATATAACACGTGTTAATGTTCTTAATGTGCACATAGATAGAATTTCCTAATCTATATACTCCTATATATATATGAAGAATGAACAATTTTTCAGTGCGGTATGCAATATCTGAAGAGAAGAGATTCATAGAGAATTCTTATTCTAGATTGAAACTTGTTAGCATAGTAGCTAGAATCTTGATTTTACTATTAAAATCTTTCCATGTTATGATTTTAAATGAGTCATCCGGTTTTATAAAATTTCTACTAGGTCAGATGATTTTACGATTTAAATCTTGTTACGATTCATTGTTTTACGTATTTACTTTACTTTTTTTATTCCGCATAAAATCTCGATTTTCTTTACCATGCTTGTTAGGTGGTTTAGGACTTACAACCCTACCTGGATGTAGTTATTTCACTGATTTTGCAAATGTGAACTTCAGACTCATATCAAATATGTTACCCGGCAAAAGCGTGCTGATGCAAAGAAAGCTTTAAAAAATCTCCTTTACAATAGTGGTTCCTCTAAAATTTCATTTGAGGTATGCTTTCTAATATCTTTGTTGTAATGTTTTATGTTTTGGTTATACCTGATACTTCATATTGTGCTTTGTTTGTATGAATTAGAATTGCTTATTGTTGACAATTTGCGTGATGATTTTTGTTTACGCACCTTTCCCTAGGACAAGGAAACAAAATGGAACTCCGACTGGTATGGAGATCAAGATCATGATTCAAAAAGGTTTTCCAATAAAGATCAACCAAGTTCTGGTCAGCGGTTTGGCGGAAAATCACAAAAGAAAACTAAACGTGAGTTGTTCTTAGTATTTAGTTATTACATTGTTCCATAACCTGTGTTGTTCCAACTTTTAATATGTAAAGGTCCTTTGTTTTCTATTCTCTTGTTTGCATTAATCTTCTTTCTATCTTAATGATATTATCTTTTATTTTCCTAATCATTGATCTCCATTTTAAGTTCAGGAAAGATCAGAAGAGAAAGTTTCTGCGAGGACTTTGATGATGGTCCGGAGCAAATCTTCCAAGCAAGATTTGGTAAAAAGTGGTACACATGGTCTTTTACTAATTTGAGGGGATCTTCTTCTGAGTCTTCCACGTCTGACTTTGAGTGGAGGGAACACTCAAATAGGACAAACAAGTGGAGAAGCGTGAGTGACATAGAGTCTGATGATGATGATTCATCATGTTATGTAGGATCAAGTTCTGATAGAACTATTCTTGGTCTACCTGCCACAGGTCCTCTAAAGATCGAAGATGTTAAAAATGCGTAAGTCTTCAGGGTTCCTTATTCAGTTCTGGTTCTTGTCTTTGGATATACACACATTAAAATTTCTCATAGCTCTTTCTTACCTGTGTAGTTTCCGGTTGTCGGCTTTAAAATGGCATCCTGATAAGCATCAAGGCCCTTCCCAGGTGAGTTAAAAATATTTTTTTGGCCTATATCTATGTCTTAGAAATTGGCATTGCTTTATATTATAGGGTAAAGTATACCTTTTATCCCTGAAGTTTGTTAAAAGTTCCAAAAATACTCCTAAGTTTCAATTTGTCTCAATTTTGTCCAAAAAGTTTTCGATTTGCATCAAATTTATCCTTAACGGCTAATTTTTCAAAAAATTTATGACCAATTTAGCAATAATTTCACAAGAACAACCTTCAACACAAGTAAATTAGACATAGTTATCATCCATTGTTGGATTTGTCCTAAATCTTTTTAAAATTTAGCTGTCAGGAATATTTTTTATACAAACTGAAAACTTTCGAAACAAAATTGAGACAAATTGAAACTTAGGGATATTATTAAAACTTTTAGTAAACTTGAAGGGCAAAAAGTATACCTTATATTATAATAGTGCCTTCTAAACATGAAAATTTTGATTACAGTATTTGTTTCTCATTTCCGCGTTGTCTTTCTCCTTAACGGATCTCTTTTTTGCATTTTCGCCTTTACGTGATAGCAGGCAATGGCTGAAGAGAAGTTCAAGCTATGTGTAAATGCATACAAGTCGTTATGCAATGCTTTATCCACGGCTTAGGTGAATTTCAAATCGGTTATTTATCTCCATCATATTCAGAGCTGGTTAATGTTGTGCGATTAAATTTAATTATTTCTTTGTATTTCATTCATAATATATTCAAGATTTGAAACCATTGAAAATGATAAAAACAAGTGCTAACTCTTTGACTGAGAAGAGAAGTGAAAGGGTGTTCAGTTGGAGAAATAGTTATTTATCAACAGAATTTTAAGTAATAAGCACACGAAGGGTGTTGCAATGAAAGAAAACTGTGGGATGTTTATTCTTGTGGATAAATAGTAAGATCACTAAATGCTAATTTTTAGCCTTTTATCGGGATTAATTCAAACTTCAAAGAACCAAAACTTGTGTCTGGATTTATGTTTTCTCCGTAGATCTTTACAATGCAGCATAGCCATAGGGACTTCAATAGAAGCTGATGATGATACATTACAAATTTACAACTATCAAGATAGTTTTTGCCCCTCCTATTGACAAGTATCTTCTAATTTATCATTGGAAAAGTATAGGGTACCAACATATTATCTACCAATTTCTGCCAACTCTTATTTATAATTGTGTTTTATGGAAGTGTGTTCGTAGATGTGTCTAATAATTAATATATTTTAAATACATATATAAAGAGACACATCCAGAAAATATATCTATAAAGACACTTCTATTAAACACAGCTATAAAAAAGACATTTTTATTAGACATATCCACGAACACACTTCTATGAAACACAATTATAAATAAGAGTTGGAAGAAGTTGGCAGATATGCTGTTGGTAACGTAGCGAAACCGTTTATCATTATCAAAGTATTCATGCTATCAAAGATGTCTTTTACTAATTTAATTCTTTATAAGCAAATTTCATAGAAGTTAAACCAAAAACCTATATTTTAGTATAGGAATAAATATCGAAGTTGGTTCCAAAATTACAAATGCAAGTCACTTCTTTTTTTCGGACATTAATGCAATCCAAGTATGTTGGTTTTGAATGTGTTATTTTTTTAATATGGGACTATGTAATCGGACAGTCTGATTATTTTATAAGATTTTTTTAAGAGAAGTCTTAATATTATATTGGAGGATCTGTTTTATTTGTTGTAATTTTTTAATTTTGAAGTTTATAGATTAGATGGTTCGATTTTTGTTTTTAAAAAAATTGAAGAGTCCGATGATTCTTCTCCCAAAAATTGAAAGATCCAATTTTTACATTTTAAATCAAATAATGTCACATTTAAGATTAATATCCTTACACTACATAATTATAAAAAGGGAAATACTAGTTGTACAATACTAATCAGCCTTTAATCATATTTAAATAATATTTAATTATTTTTTTAGTGTAACATGTTCCTATTTTGTAGATACATATCTATAATTAGATTTTAATTTATTTAAATTTTAAAACCCACCCACTTCATTGGTGGTTACGGTGACTTTGCTTTACTTTCGTAACTTCACATAATAGATACAGTTTTTTAAATTCCTTATTCTACGGGACATTCACACGCATTAGTGAATCCCAAACACGCTGCCAGCTGAATCCTCCATCTCGTCTTCATTGGTGAAGACCATCACCACTTTCCAGCTGAAGCACTCTCTCATTTTGCATTGGTGAAAGGTATCATTATTTTTCACACATGTGTTTATGTAATTTGTTAAGAAATATCATGGTCAACATTTTTAATTATATTTTAATTTAAATATAAAAACACTCTACTGATTTAATTGGAACAAGGTTGATCTTATTTAATTTTATTAATAAAGTTGTTGCAAATAAAGTACTTTCTACGTAAGTAGTTTGAGCAAAGAAGCAAAAAAAATCTGAAATTTAAGAGAGAAGATGTAGTTGATATGGTTATAAAAATTCTGTTGTTATTTATCAATTATAACACATAATAGTATGATATTTTATTCAAAATATTTTTAAAACACATCCAAAATCAGGCTAACTTTAAATATTTAAATTTAAACGTTAATAATACAACTAATCTTTTGATTTTTTATTCGATCAAATGAATATAATATTTATTATTTAAATTATCAGTTAAATTTTTTTCGATACTTATTAGTATTCAAAATTATTATAATCAACAATTAATTTAAAATTGTGTTGTTATTTTTTGATTATAACATATCTGATAGTATGATATTTTATACAAAATATTTTTAAAACACATCTAAAATCAGTCAACTTTAATAATACAATATAAATGTTAATAATACAATTATGAATGGTCGAATATAATTATATACATAAACTAAAATATTTTCAATTGTAGTTTCTTTTTCAAATGTAACACATCTAAAATATTAAGTTATACAAAAAATATTTTTAAAACACATCCAAAATCATAAATCTAAAATTTAAATTTAAACATTAAAAAATAATTGTAACACATCTAAAATTATGAAGTTATACAGAAAATATAAAATCATAAATCTAAATTCTAAATTTAAACATTAAAAAATAATTGTAACACATATAAAATTATGAAGTTATACAGAAAATATTTTTGAAACACATCCAAAATTATAAATCTAAAATCTAAATTTAAACATTAAAAAATAATTGTAACACATCTAAAATTATGAAGTTATACAGAAAATATTTTTAAAACACATCTAAAATCATAAATCTAAAATTTAAATTTAAACATTAAAAAGACAGCGTTGTAAATGAGCGCCGAAAAGGAGGAAGGCAGCGTTGAGGATGAGCGCGGAAGAGGAAGGTGGCACCGATGAACGACAGCGGAGGATGCCTTCTCGATGTGCATCTCTGAGTTTTCCATGTGCGCCTGGATTTTCGACATGACACAAACGTGATTTCTCTGCTTCTTTGAGTGTTTTGTACGAGTTTAATTAATAATTTGATAGTTTAAGGTTTATTTTATAATTTTAAAATCAAAATTTTGAATTTTGAATAATTTGATTTTTAGATATGTATTTAAATTATAATATATTAATAATTAAATATATTAAATCTAAAACAGAAATTTAAAATTTAAATTTTAAATTTCAATTTTTTTATATTGTATTTTGAATGTGTATTTAATTTTAAAAAGACAGTAAATCTATTCATAATTTTTAGTTGTATTTATTTTAATTTTTTTTAATTATTGTAATAAAAGACTGAATATTATACTATTTTTAAAGGATACCTAGTTGAACCGTTATAAAAAGTATCATTCTCATCCCAATATAAAAAATAATTTGCGACTGAGTCCCAGAAATAGAAAAAGTTGGTAAATTTTGTCAACCCAACATTTTTAAATCTTGGAGGCCAATCCACCACCCTTGTAGTTCCAACCCAATTTGACTTTTAGTCGTTCAGATGGAAATATGGAAGAATAATTTGACTAATAATCTAGACTGGTCCATAATAATTTTTATTTTAGATAAATTAATTCTTAGAAAAAAAAAACAAATTTTATGTTTAATATTTTAAAATATTAGACCAATTAGGCAATTAATCTTAAATAAATTCATACTTTATTTTTGTAATTTTAAATAATTTTATTTTTTAATTGTTCATATCCTGACTCAACACTAAAATCCAGGTCCAAATGAGAGGCTCAATCCAAAGATTGACCATCACTCAACATCGACTTTCTCTCAAGAAGTCGGTTTCAACCACGACTTGCATTAAGGAAGTCGGAAGTGAAGATTAGCTGGCAGATAGCACTTATTCAAATAAGTAACTGCTCCCAAAATTTCTCACTCACTTCTAGGAGCCATATCTCAACTTCTCTAAGATAAAGGGACGATTATCCTCCTTAAAAGGTGGAACTACTCCAACGGTGGTTATTGGTTCACCACTATAAATACACTGACATCCCTCAGGTATCTCTAAGTTCTAATATTCTCTAAAATTGCTTAGACCCTGCTGACTTAGGCATCAGAGTGTCTTTGCAGGTACCACTCCCATTCTCTCACATACACAAGTCGGACGGAGGCTCTCAGACGTAAACCTAATCAAAGGGCTCCCTCCTTCAGACGATTGGGCCAACCCAACGAGTCCAGCCCACTAATCTCTGATTACCCATCGTAATACCAACCGAATGTTTTTTGAACATTAAAGATTATTTTATCATCTTTCTAGAAACTTTTATTATTTTAATTTATAAAAACTAATATATCTAATATTTGAAACAAACATTCAGAAAATGATTCTCTCCAGTTTTTTTAACAATTGATAGAATACAGTATAATCTCTCATCTTTGATTTTATGAGTGAAACCAAAAATAAATAAAAAAAACAATAAATAATTAAATTGAACACTGAATACCATCTAATTTTTTTCTCCTTAAAAAGGATTCAATCCCAATTTATTATGCACCAATTTTAGGTGTGAGTATAATACTATAGTCATTGATGATTACTTTTATGAACATGTCTTCTGATAGAAATAACATTAGTTATACTTTAGTCAAATATATCAATAATTATATTATGGGTATAAATAAAGAATTAGTCACTAAATCAATTATTTGTATAAAATATATATTAAAATAAATTAAATATTATATATACATAAATATATAATATTTTTTTATTACTTATAATATCTTCTAATTTCATAAATTAAAGATTAATCTATTATAAATTTAAATTTTATTTAAAAATATAATATTAAGTAATAAATTGTTGCATACAAAATTTGATCTCCATATTTGTTTAAGCAAAAGAAAAGAATAAACAAACAACTTGATTAACCAAATTGTTTTAAATATATAATATTTGGTTTATTGACTAACTTTTAACGTGTAAATAACATTTTTAAGATGAAAAAAAAAACATTTTTAATATATCAAATTATTTAAAGATTTACAATATCATCCGGTAAAAGTATTTGAATTTAAATTTTTTAAATTTTGAATTTTATTTTGAAAAGTAAAATATATTCTATTACTATTTATTTTATAAATGAAACAAAAAAATATAAAAAAATATTTAATAATAAAAAATCTCACTCTAGAATAAAAATATAAAATTTAGTAAATCCAAATCCAAAATATCCACCGTAATAATTTTTTCTTTTTAAACAAAGTTCGAGAGTTGCACCCGGCACCCGCAGCCAATACCGACCCATTCAGATAATCGGTTAATTGTTGGTTACTCGAAATAAATAAATGATAAATAATCAAAATCGAATTGTTGATACGCGTGTGCATTCCAAGGAATCTGAGAAAGAAATGGCGACGGAAGAAGAAGAAGTGGTGGCTGAAGTTGAAGCTGTGGAGGCCGTATATGGAACCGATTGCGTCCTTCTGGAATCCTTCCCTCCCCATTTTCTCATCTCCGTCAAGCCAAGAACCGCTGATGTTTCCTTCGAACAGGTCAATTTTTCCTCCTCTTTCTGCATCGTCATTTTTTCTGTAAATTATTTTCTTTTCGTTTTATGTATGCTTACTTCTTTTGGCTTCGATTCATGTATGATGATCAGTTGTATTGTTTTAGTTCAGCAACCGTATAACTGAGCTATGTTTGATTGCGGTTTTTTTTTTTAATAAAAGAAATTAAATTTATGTTCGAGTAGGTACCATAAGCATGCTTTTGAAATCATAGGAATCAATTTCCAAAAGATGAGTTTGGTTCAGTAATGGTATTAGTGTATATACTATAATCTCAATATGAATTCGATGAGCTGGAAGTTTGGCAGTGGTACACAAAAAGATGTGATTAGTTGATAGGATTAGTAACTATTATTATTATTATTATTATTTGGTTATTTATTTCGATGATTATGTTAATTTCTTGATTTGCCATCAAACTTGATTGGGATTATGATTGTTATGCAAAAGGCTTAAGTACCCTGGGATCATTCAATCTTCATGGTGTGTTGCTGATATAGTGATGTTATTAGAATCGAGTGCAACTAATTTAAGGGGAAGGTTGCCAAAGACTTGTAAAGATTATTGAGGCCTTATTTGTTATTTTTCTGTGATGTGGGATTCTAATGGTTATGATGATTAGATATTACAGTTATTAATGCATTTTTGTTTCCCTTGGTCTGTTAGTTTTGATTTTTAGACTTATGAATTATGATACTGCCCGTGGAGCAAATGTATCATTCTGATTTTCAAAAATAATTTTTGTATTATTTCTCTTTACAGTTTGTAGAAGCCACTGTAGACGTAAAAGCAGGCCCGCAGGTATGCTTTGTTGCAAATTTGCATATACAAATAGAGTTTGCTAGCTGCTTTTGAATATGGTATCTTAGGATATTATTTTAGAATCTTAAGCATGGTCTTGTGGTTGGCTTCCACTTGATGTAAAAGTTCATTGTCATTTGAAAAGGGGTACCCTTATAACAAGGTTGCAGTTTTAGGAAGCTTCACTTCATTGATGTCTTAATGAATTTCTTGTTTTAATAAAAAAAGGGGAATTTGAATAAAGTTATCTGGGTGCTGTAAAATAAAGTTGATCAGGATATTTGATGCACTTTCCTAGTCCTCTTTTTGCTGAGAGACTGCATGAATAATTTAGTGAAATTTAATTTTGTTGGATATAACTAGTTATCTTCCAGCTTCATCTCATTCTTAAATTAGTTTGGAAATCATGTGCAATCTTGATTCCTCTTTTTAAATCAGTATAGATAAGCTTATATTCTTTTGCATCTTTGTTGTGATAGTATCCGGAAGAACCGCCTTCTGTCAATCTTGTGGATTCCAAGGGTCTGGATGAACAGAGACAAAAGTATCTGTTGAATTACATACGAAGTAAAGCTAACGAGCTCTCCCCTTCTTTAATGCTTGTAGCTCTTTGCGAGGTAACGGTTTCATTGTTGATATATCTGCTGCACTTTCTGAACTAGTAACTTCAATAATTATGGATTTTATTCCCTCTTTTTCCCACGTCCATTTTTGTCATGCTTCACGTCCCTATGACGAATAAGATTTGATTTCCTTGTTATACTACCAATGATCAGTCAATGATCTGTTGCTTCACACCTTGCTCCTTTGGCGATGTACTTTAGTTATAGGACTTCTATCAATCTATAACTTGAGGATATAGATCACCATTAAGTCATAAAGATGTTTGTATCACACATCTTGTTAAAATCTGTTCAAATGATATTTAATCTGTTGGAAAATGTAAACCTACTCATTGATTCCCTCTTTTATTTTGACTGTGACTTATTCATTTTTTTCAGTATAGGTTTTTTTTTTTTTTTTTTTTTTTTTTTTTTAGGGCACAATAGTGCCGTTTGATCTATGTAGTTGACCATCTAATAGGAAAACGCTTTGTTGTTGTTGTTTAATTTGTGATTTTGCTTTGGGTAACATGAAAGTTGTGTAACCTTTAAATAGATAGCACATCAAAATAGATTTGTAATCTCATAACTTATAATTTACCATGTAAAATATATTTGTAGGAAGCAGCAGAGAAGCTGTCAACTATGAACCATCCTGATGGGGATTGTCCGTTGTGCTTGTTCCCTTTGGTCCCTGAAGATCAACAGAGTACAAAATTGCCTTTTATGAAGCTAATGTCTTGCTTTCACTGTTTCCACAGGTGCGCACTTATTAATTGTATCATTTTGAGTTCTGATCTTTTGGTTCTTATTTTCATTATTCATTGTATTAGAGTTTTAGAATTTGTATGTAGTTAACTTTATTTTGGTTGCCATTTTAACATCTAATTTATCTTTAATTTTTATTGATAATTGACAGTGAATGCATCATTCAATGGTGGAACTGGCTTCAAACTTCTAAAGAAGCAGACTCTGCTTATTCAGCAAGTGCAACTACGCACCCTAACCGAGGTATGGACAATCAGATATTTACTTTTGACATTATATGGTTTGCAATATGAAATTAGATCTAGATATAGTCCACAATATGAAATTAAATCTACAAGCTTTGTGGTGTAAAAATTCAAAATTTAACACTACTAACCTTCCTTTCCTTCCCTTTTCCTCCAAGACCCCACCTCAGAAACAACTCCTTAGGAGTTCTTTTCTTGATAGAGTTTTTTCAAATGTTTACAATTTGAGATTGTAGTTTACTATTTGTAGTTAACTAACATTGTGGCATCTATACTAATCTCCTTGCATTGAGAACTTTTGCTTCTTTGGTCATTCCGGTAATACAATCTTAGTGAATACCATGACAAATGAGGAGTGCAATTTTCTAAGGAATTTCTGTTTGTGTTATTAGATAAAAATGGAAAATTGGAAGAGGGAGTTGGAAACTGCCCAGTCTGTCGTAAGCCTTTTGATGGAAAGGATTTGGATCATGTGCTTGACCTAGTTGACTCGCATTCTTCCCAATTGGTAAGTTGTTTATTCTTATATAAACATGAGCGTATTAGTTTCGAAGTATTATTGTTTACGGTCACCAGAATTACATAACTTGAAATCACTAATTGCTAATGTGTGTGATTCATAAGGATGGCTGATTGCAACATTATAATTCACATTATACCCTTATTTGCATGAGTGAGGGTGTTTGGATCTAACTCATCTAAGTGCTTGCCTTGAGAATGGCCAAACAAGAACATGACCCTAGGTTTTACATAGCCAGAACTTGCAAGGCTCTTATATACCAACTTGAAATCACTGATTTCCCATGAGAGAAATCTTCACTGTCCATGAACACATTACCACAATATAGATAATCATTTACATAAACAAACCCCTTAGTTTTAGGGATCCATCGACGAATTGCAGCTACAATATATCTTATTTCATACTAGTTGCAAAGTATCAAATATCAATGAGAACTTGGTGCGTTGGCTTAGCAACCAAAGTTGCAATATGGTAGGGCTTGTCTGATTTAGGAGAGCCTATTATTATTAATGATTCAGAAGAGAAAGATGATTCAGAAGCTTTGTATTAGCCTACAACAGGCTCAAATTTTTTATTATTATAGAAAATGGTTCATATTAAGAGAATGTACATAAGAGGATAAGACATCCTCACATGGATCCAAAATATATGGTCAAAACTTAATGGGCTGGACTTGCAATAAAGAATGCTGAGTCCAGTTTACAGAAGAAAGAAAGAAAGAAAGAAAGAAAAAGAAAGAAAGAGAAAGAAAGAAAGAAAGGTTGAAAACGAATTATTAAAAATCCTAGATGCATGCAAAGATTGGTCCTCAAAAATTTTGTTCTTCTAGTATAGCAGTAAAGTTTCGTCCACCATTTATTAATTATAGATTATAGATAGTTCTTAAAATTAAGTGTGTATTTCAGTTGCAAACTTAGGATTAAGGACAGTTTGATTTCTTGTGAATTGGTTTTACCATAAACTCAAATTGATAAATTTAACTCCTTTTGTGTTGCTCTTGAAGTTACTCATTTCTGTTTTCTATTGGAATTCAGAGATTGGAAAATGATGAAGCCAATGATGAGGAAAACCTCCTTCAATCTGAGGATGAGATCATTAGGAGGAAGAAATTTGAAACCATCTTAAATTTACAGAAGGAGAACAATGGCTTGATTGAATCCAAGAGAGATATAGTAATAGTGCCCGGTATGTATCTTCCGCAATCACTAGCAGCGTCGAGCTCCACGCTAACGAAAGAATCTGATGAGCAACAAGAAAAGGATTCACCTGCAGTCGCGCCAGGAAAACATGAACCTAGCTCAAACAGGCCTAGCTCAAGTGGACATAGGAATTTTGGTGCAAGGAAGCAGAGAGCAGGTAACCCCCATTCTAATTCAACTGTAAGAAATCCAAGAAAACCAGCCCAACAGTGGGTTAGGAGAGATAATCCTAACCGAAAGCAATAACAGTCATGTTCTTACTGCTATCTTTATACGTCATTTTATCCTAGAAAATAAAGTTATTTAAGGCAGCAATGATTTGAAGTAACAAAGCAAGGTACCAAAAAAGATAGAAAAAGACAGGAATAGTTTTTTTTTTCTTTTTTTTTTTTCTTGAGTTGGTGGTATATGTGCATATGGTGCTTAATTTATCTGCGCCATCCTATGTTGTTGTGGTTTATTTTATTTTTTTATTTGTTCTTATCATAGTTTTTTTGGTATTTAGAGAGATCAATACTTGTAATCTACTTTCGGTTCGCTATGGAACTGTAACATCAAGCATACATTTTCTCTTGATGGTATTTTCTTAATAATGAAAATTTAGTAGTGAAATGAATTGTTATTCTCTGGTCGCTAATTGCCACACGAGTCCCTCAGTCTTCATAAGTTTAAGGCATATCCTGTTGATCTAATTGATATATAAATCTCTTATTCCAGTTTTTGCAGTGAATTTCCATGAAATTGCAGCACTATTGCAATTTTCTATCTAGTGAAATGACTGAGATTTATTTTAGCCCCCTATTTTCTTCCAAATATCTAATTTTGGTTCTCTTCAAAATTGAGGTGGAATGAGGACAAATATCAAGTTCAAAACAGTATAATGGCCCATATGATTTTAGAAAATATTTTCTGCTTTTATTCTGTGTTTTTAATATTAGTTATAAAGTCATAATTTTAATGTTCTACACTTTCACAATGTTCTGTTTTCAAAATGATGAAAAAACGATAAATAAATCTGAGTAAAAATATTTGTAATGGGAAACACTTATTAATTATCATGCACGGACACTAACATGGATACGGGACACGCCGACATGTGAATTTTAAATTTTTATAAGACACGGGAATACGTATACATATAAAATATAAAGTATTTTTTAAATAAATCGTAATAATATTTTGATATTTTATTGATATTAAAATATAAATTAATTTTTTTAATTATTTTTAATATCTTATTTTAATTATATCAAGTATTTAAAATATTTTTTGTTTTAATAAATAACAATATATACTATATCTAAATGTATTTCAAGAATATATGTTAAGAATAAGACTGGACACGCTGATACGTGATGGTATTTAAGTGTGTCCAAGCGTGCCTGGAGAAAATTTTTTTACTTTTTATTAAGACACGGTTAGATATAGAGACAGTAGACACGCGTGTCGGACGAGTGTCGGTGAGTGGGCTCAGGATTCGGTGGTTCCAGAACTTTTGGACCATTTAGTGATCCCATTAGAAAACATGTTTTTAGAGCTTTTTTAACAATTGCTACATAGTCCTTGAACTAATTTTAATTACAAATTAACCCTATATATTTTATTTAATTATAGAAACTGTTTTTTATTTTATAAATTATTATTTTATCAATTATCTATTATATTTATTAACAATCAAATACAAAAACAACAACCAATTATATCCTCCATTGATCCTAATAAAGCTTTTGGCCATTCCAATCCATTAAAATATTAAATTTGATCTCGTAACGTTCGTCCATGGCTTCCAAATCGTGTTTCCTTGAAATTCAATCTGGTTTATCAAAACAATCGATTGAATGATAACTCAATCGATTGGATTACAGTGTATCACAAAACAATCGATTGAAAGTTGTAAGGTATAATTCGCTTAAACCAATCGATTGTTTATACTTTCCAATCGAATGAATGCCCCAAAACAATCGATTGTTTTTGTTATTCAATCGATTGAATTCACGAAAACAACATGGATTTGCCAAATACAATCGATTGGAAAGTGATGACATTGAAGTTTTAGCCAAATTCAATCGATTGGTAATGTAATCCAATCGATTGAAAGGTGATGAAGTGGAATTTTTTGCCAACTTCAATCGATTGGTAATGCTACCCAATCGATTGAAATGTGTCCTGCGCATATTTCAATCTTGTTATCTCTTTATAAATTATCTTATTATTCATCTATCTTATCTTTAAAATTCTATCTTCAATTTTTGCTGTTTTATTTTGATGTAAATAAACTAATCTTATCTTTTCCTCAATATTAACATTATAAATTGGTGAATAATCCATCACTAATTATTCAATCCCACCATTGAAATCGTGTATCATTTTCTTTGATTATAAAAAAATTAATTATTTTTTTTTGGAACATCCATCTACTCAATATTCAATTTTTATTTTTATTTTTTTATCCGTCTATTTAATATCCACTATTTCTTCATCGTTAATCACCGTTGCAGCAATCAGCAAAGGTCCAATCAAGTTTTTTATTGTAGTGTTCAAAAAATAAACCATTATTTTGATTACAAAATCGAGGTCAGTGAATAGAATCTCTAATTTTGCAATTATTCGTTTCGATACTTTATTCGTGAAATTGATTGTGTAAGAAAAAAATATTTTTTTATCTTTTATTAATTCATAGAAATTGAGAAATACTAAAAAGTAAATATTGCCCATCCCACTGCAACTTATATTACCTCTAGCATCCATGTGTGGATTCTCATATTGTAAACTCTGCAAACCAACTAATCTATTGTATTCACTCCATTCCTCATCTGCCGCAATACCTCCAGTAAATTTTGCCCCATGATAACCTAGACTCCATTGTTCAGCTAGTTCTTGCAAAGTAACTCTATAATATTGTTTTCCTAAATCAAACTCAATCAGCGGCATTACCTCCTCACCCTCTTCACCCTCTTCATCAGGTTCAGGAACAACATAATTTAAAGTACTATAAACAGCCCTAACCAAGTGCGGGTAATAATCATCCCTAGTTTGTACAAAATCAATTAAGTGTTGTGTTTGCAATGCATTCCACACCAAATTATAATGTCTATCCTGAATGAACTCGGCTGTTATGTACCTGGGAGGAACAATTGCCCTGGACTCGAACTTCTCCGCATAGTTGTTCAGTGCCCTGCGAGACGGCAGCCACCTTGCCATGTAATGGGATGAAGCAATTAGTCTGGCGTGGGCAGAGCTTTCTCCCTCAACCCTGACTCTTTTGGCGTTCTTAGTTCTGGCCATTATGGGGATACTGGTTTTGTGGGTTTTGTAGGGATTTTGATGAGGGTTGAAATTATGTATATAGTTTGGAGTGGATGTGGGTAGAATGGAGAAGAAGAAGACATAAGCTTTTTGGATTTTAGAGAGAGGAGAGAGGTGCAGAAATGGCGTTCGAACGTTTAAAAGGGGGAGTGAGTGTGAATATGCAGGGTTATCTGCTTTAATACATAGCACGTTTCAAATTTCAATCGATTGAATTTGGCAAAAAGTTCAATGTCATCACTTTTCAATCGATTGGATTTCATTACCAATCGATTGAATTTGACAAAAAATTCAAAGTCATCACATTTCAATCGATTGGGTAGCATTACAATCGATTGAAGTTGGCAAAAAATTCAACTTCATCACCTTCCAATCGATTGGATTACATTACCAATCGATTGAATTTGGCTAAAACTTCAATATCATCACTTTCCAATCGATTGTATTTGGCAAATCCATGTTGTTTTCGTGAATTCAATCGATTGAGTAACAAAAACAATCGATTGTTTTGAGGCATACATTCGATTGGAAAGTATAAATAATCGATTGGTTTAAGCGAAAACCATTCTACCTTACAACTTTCAATCGATTGTTTTGTGATACACTGTAATCCAATCGATTGAGTTATCATTCAATCGATTGTTTTGATAAATCAATCGATTGTTTTGATAAACCAATTGATTGAATTTCAAGGAAACACGATTTGGAAGCCATGGACGAACGTCACGAGATCAAATTTAATATTTTAATAGATTGGAATGGCCAAAAGCTTTATTAGGATCAATGGAGGATATAATTGGTTGTTATTTTTGTATTTGATTGTTAATAAATATAATAGATAATTGATAAAATAATAATTTATAAAATAAAAAACAGTTTCTATAATTAAATAAAAGATATGGGGTTAATTTGTAAATAAAATTAGTTCGAGGACTATGTAGTAATTATTAAAAAAACTCTAAAAACATGTTTTTTAATGGGACCACTAAGTGGTCTAAAGGTTCTGGGACCACCGAATCCTGAGCCCGATAAATGTAGTATCCAAAATGTGTCTGACATGTGAACACGATAATTTAGCAAAGTGTCCGTGATTCATAGCTTATTATTTTTATTATTAATAAGAAGCATTCACTCTTTGTTAACTAAATAAATTTTAACTCTTTATTTTAGTATATGTTACATGAAATACAGAGATTTTAAAGAGTAATTTGCCTAACCATCCCCTTTTTTTTTTAAATTTCAAATGACTTACATATATTTGTTTTTTACAAAAAAGAAAACAAAAAAATCAAGTCCATAACTTACTACTTTATTTGTTATCCTCTAATAGTGAGTCATTTTCAAAGTAACGACGTACTTTCTACTTTATTTGAGACATTAACATTTGTGGAAGCGTATATAGAAATCATAAACTTACCACACCCACTCCTCTGTCTCTCCTTCACAACCATTCATGGCCTCCTGCACAACCCCACCTCCATTGAATATCATTTGCTACTCTCACTCCTTTTTCTCCTCCTCGCCCACCTCCCTTATATCTTTTAAAATTATTTTGATCAATAATATAAATTTTCAAATATAATTTTACTAGTTTAATTAATAATTGTATACTATTCGCATACAACAAAAATAATAAATTTTATAGGTACACATAAGTTATTTGACATTGTTATTGCATGACAGAAGGTCAGTTACATGATTTGACACTATAGTAGGAAAATGCTCTCCTCGTTTGTCAAGAGGGAAAAAAAAAGAAAGAGAAAAAAAAAAGAATAATTTATTTATTTTGGTATTGAGCATATGCCTTGCTTTTATTTTCAACCATAAAAACAGAGATTATAAAGTCGTCAAATACACCAAAAGTGTTATTTCAAGTGAAAAAAAAAGTTTTTATTCGATTAATATTTAATTAATTTTATCCTTTTTGTGCATACGCTCTGCGTCGTTCCTTTGTCATTCTGCCACCGTACTTCTCCTATCGTCCTTAAGTTCTTTATGTTTCGAACTGGATTGACCGGTTCGACTAAAAACTGGTAAACCGGTAGTTTAGGCGTTTCAGTTTGTTAATCCGATCGGACAGAAAATAACTTGGGTGGGTCAAATGCGAACCGATCGCAGTCAAATTGGGTGGGTCAAATGCGAACCGATCGCAGTCAAACGAACAATTGCGCACATCCACCAGTAGACCAGCAGTATGTTAAATCACATTAGAAACACTTGCATGAAGCTTTTTTTAAAAAATGCTCTTGTGTGGACTCAAATCGATCGCAGTCAACCGATGAACCATGTGTCTCCACCAGTAGACCAGCAGTATGCTAGATCACATTAGAAGCATCTGCATGAAGCCTTTTTAAAAAAAAAGCTATGATGTGAACTCGAATCGGTCACAGTCAAACAATGAACCGTGCGGCTCCAGCAGTATGCTAGATCACATTAGAAACACCTACAAAAAGTCTCTTTAAAAAATGCTCGTGTGGACTCGAACTTAAAAATGCTAGATCACATTAATGGCATTTATTTTTGTTTGGGACAAATATTTAGTGGTGGTGGTGAAAGTGGTGTGATAGGGGACCAAATCTTAATTTGGTGATAAAAGATGAGAAATGGAAAAAGAGCGAAGGTAATGGTTGAGAAAGGGAGTCCAGAAGGTAGTGTCGATGATTATGAAAGTGAAGAAGAGGGTGATGATAGATACGTAATAGGCAATAGGGATAATGTAGGGATTTTGATTCCATTAAATAATTAGAGATGAGAATTAGAAAAAAGTTGAAGATAAGTTTGCTATTTTATTATAGGTGTATGTTAAATTGTTAATCGAATTTGGATTTTTTAAATTTTGAATTTTATTTTAGAAGGTAAAGTACGATCTATTACTATTTATTTCATAAGTGAAACTAAAAAAAAATATGAGAAAAAAAATATTTAATGATGAGAAATCTCACTCTAAAATAGAAATTTAAAATTTAGAGGATTCAAATTCATATTAATCAACTCAACTTTTTTAACTAACTGTAAATTTTCAAATACTATTTTACTAATTTTAATTAATAATATTATACTATCCACGTACAACAAAAATAATAGATTTTGTAGGTATGAATATATTATTTTAATATGATAAATTTTATAGTCTTTATTATTTAGTATCTAAATTTTATTTAATTTATTTTTTATAATAAATTTTAAATATCTAAAAATATTTATTAATATTTTTTAATTAAATATTAATTTTTAATTTTTTTCTTAAATTAGACGCTATTTTTAGACACTATAGTAACTTTTTAATATAGTCAATTTTATAGTGTGTTGGTACTTAAATTTTACTTAACTTAATTTTTTTAATAAATTTTAATTTTTTAAAAATTATTTATTTTTATATCTTTTAAATTAAATATTAATTTTTAATTTTTTTTAATAAGTAGGTACCACTTTTTAGAATCTATAACATTCACTTTTTATATTTTCTAGCATTGTTATTGCACGACAGAAGGTTGGTTACATGATTTGACACTATAGAAGGAAAATGCTCTCCTCTCTTTGTCAAGACCAAGAGTGGAAAAAGAAGAAAAAGGAAAAAGGAACAATTTATTTATTTTTGGTATTGAGTATATATGCCTTTAATTTTATTGTCAACCATAGAAACAGAGATTATAAAGTAGTCAATACACCAAAAATGTTATTTCAAGTGAAAAAAGTTTGGAAACTAGTGTTTGTTCGATTAATATTTAATTAATTTTATCTTTTTTTTCTTGTTGAAGAATTTAATTCCTAAATTCTAATTAAAAAATAATTATATAAAATATATAAGATATTTAAATTAGAAAAATATTTGTATAAAAATTAAGTTGATCTAACTAAACTCAGAAAATTAATTTAAAAAGTGAGAGTTACTTTATACTTTATCTTTAGATAATGTACATCTTTATAATTTGAAATTTATTTTAGACTTACAGTTAAATTATCATTTGCTAACCGTAGAATGTATCATTGACCATATTTTTTTATATTTATTTTTCTCTTTTAAAATTGTTAAAATTTACACCATAAACTATTAACAAATTATTGATTATAATATTTCAATACGTTTTGCCGGTGTATATTTAACTCCGGTGAATTAGGTTTTATCGTCATACATTTTTCGGAATCTTTTAAATAATCAACATCTTAGTTTATTCTCTTTTATTCTATTCCACTATACAACTTCAAGCTACACCGTAAAATTAAACATACCACTTAAGTAAATCAGTGTCATAACATATATACACTATACAAAATTTAGAAAAGCTGAAAAAATTATTAGAAAACCCTAATTTGAGTGATGAATATAATGATATATATTCAATTTAGAGCATATAAGAATAATTTGCTGGGTAACTAAGTTGGATTGGTCTAATATTAAATTATTAGTCTATTTAAGTAAGTGTTAAAAGTTCGATTTTCATCTTGTGCATATAACAATTTTCAATAATGCTAGGGAACTAAGATGATTCTAGCCAAAAACCAGCCAAATGCCTCTGGGTGAATTCAAAACCTCTACGTGAATGGTGTTTATGCTAGGCATTAGGGTGCTTTTTTTCTTTGTAAATTGGATGGTTCTAAATTTGTTTTCTGATTTATCATGTTTTAGGCATTTAGAAAGGGAAAGAGGGTGAAAAGACGGAAGCTAATTAAATCAGTTTTCGTGATTCACGTTGCAATGATACTGAACGTATTTCCTCCTAATTTGAATGTGGTAAAGTATTTAATAATCAATATTTTAAATCATAAATAAATAAAATTAATTACTATATTTATAATTAATTAAATTATTTTGATTGATTTAAAATTGATTCCATATACTTTTCCAACAATTTTTTATCTAATAACAAACTCTTAAATGAAGTTTTGATTTGTTACAAATTAATCTTTGCCTTACCAAATTAAAGGATACCGTGCAGGGGTGGAGCCTAGTACATTTGGCCAATTTAATATTATTTTTTTTTTTACTACAGAGTCCTTTAATTTTTACATTGTTCCTCTAATTTTTTTTTTCTCTTTTTAAAATTATACTTTTTATGTTGGCCCCTCCAAAAAATTATTCTAGTTCCGTCCTTAATATCGGTGAAAAACAAAAAAAGAATAATTTTCTGTATATTAAAATCACTCCTTGATACCTATCTTTATCTCTTATTAGCTATAGCTCTTTGAAATCTCTTTGCTCTGAATATATTTTCTGGCAAAAACATTGCTGAAAAAAGAGTGAATTGTAGAGCTGAACGATAGGTTTACATGAGTTTAATTTGATTCTGATGAAAGAAAAAGCAAAATAGTGTTTACATATTATGATTTCCAATCACATATAAAACTAAATCCTTCATATGATTCCTAAGCTAAGATCAGTCCAGTATTTTCCAGCAAACCTAAGAATAAGTCATCATCAAGAAACAGCTGAAGACAAGAAAAAAGTCCAAAAAATTTTAAACTTAAAATCATACAGTCAGATTTTTTCCTCTCTGAAAGTTGGGGTTATCATTTTCATATGCAGATAAAATAAAAAATATTTTTGCATCTTAATATATATTTACAAAATTATTTTTAATTTTTATGGTATGTTATTTATTTGAGCTTATTAATCACTATATGTTAGTTAACAATGTAGGGAAAAGATGGGTTATATTAGTGGATAGCTGCAAATGTTTTTATTAATTAGACAATACATTATAAAATATTCGTATGCATACAACTCAAAAATTCTAATTGTTTCTCATTAATATATTTGACAACAATATTATATAAAATACTAGAATTAACCACTAGCTCACTACATAAAAAATTGGTTATTATGACAATTTTTTGGAATAATTATGACAGTTTAAACTGTCATTATATCCAAAAACAACGTTTTTTCAAAAATCGTAATAATTTTTATTATTAAAATGATGATTTTTTAAATATTTAAAACGGCAATTAAAACCGTCACAATTACGATAATTTTTTCTTGTTTAAAATAGCAGTTATATAGGACTACAAAATAACTATATAAATAAAAGTGTAACATAATACAGCTGCATACTTTGTATTGCCCAATAAAACTGAAATGCAGCAAAATAGCAATCTGTTAGAGTTTGTTTTGTATAGCTGTAGAGTTTGTTTTGTATAGTTAGTAGGTTGGTTAGTTTGTTAGATTTAAATTTTACACCACTAGTTAGTTATTTAATTTTTTCTATTTGTACAGCTATATATACTGCATATAGCTTTGACTCTTTGAATCAATTAAATTATTCCAAAATTCCTTTCTTTCTCAATCACAATCTCGTTCTTCTCTCCTCTATTTTCTCTACTCAAAGCTGCATCACAAGCCTTCTTCTCTTCAAGCTTGCTCTTGCAAATTATTTAAATTACAAGCTTGATACCATTTTACATGGTATTAGAGCCTCCAAAGTCAGAAATGGCAGATCAGTCATCAGATCCGAATGCGAGTCATTCATCGAATTCCGCTGCAGATTTTGAGAGATTCACTACTTTCATGCATCAATTCTCTCAGTTTTAAGCACACATTGGCAGATCCGACTCCTCTTCTGCCATTTCTGATCCGATCAGTCCTTATTTTCTTCATCCAGGTGAAAGTCCTAAAGCTTCTCTGATTCCGCTCCAGCTAACGCCTCAAAAATATTACCAGTGGTCGCACGACATGTGGAGAGCACTGAGATCAAAGAATAAGGTGAAGTTCCTTGAAGGATCGATTCCGAAACCGACCGAAGGCGATCCTACTTTCGAAGCATGGGATAGGTGCAATAATTTTCTTCTCTCTTGGATTAACCTCTCTCTCAGTCCTGATATCGCTAAAAGCGTGATGTGGATTAGTTCAACTCCAGATTTATGGAACGATTTGAAGCATCATCATTCGCATGGAGATGTTTTTCGAGTAGGTGAGTTGAAAGAGGAATTCTATGCGCTCAAATAAGGTGATCTCTCTGTCATCTCTTATTTTACAATGCTGAAGGCTATTTGGGAAGAATTAGAAAATTTACATGCCATCCCTAATTGTGTTGCTTGTGTGAGTGGTTGCTCTTGTGGATTAAAAATCGTTCGAGATCATGCATCTGAAGAATATGTTGTTAAATTTTTGAGAGGTTTGAATGAACAATATTCCACTGTTAAATCACAAATTATGCTTATGACGCCATTGCCTAAAATCAACACTGTGCTAGTTATGCTAACTCAACAGGAATGACAGTTGAATTGTGAGTTGTCTGATAGCAAAATTGTGACTAATTCTTTGGAAGTGCAAGCCTCAGCTGGAAGTGGTTCATTCCCAACGAGAGGCAGAGGCCGTGGGAGAAGTACAGGTAGAGGAGGCACTCAGAAATCCTATGGTCGAGGATACACTTCTAAGCTTTATAGCTACTGTAATCGAATTGGTCATTTAGCAGAAACTTGCTACAAGAAAATTGGCTTTTCTGCTCCCTTAAAACAGCGAGTAGCTAATCAAATAAGCACTGAAGGGACAGTTGAGAATTCTAGTGCTGAGATCATTGATTCTGGCTCAGATGAAAAGAGTAATGATATAGTACTTGTGTTAACTCCAGATCAGAAAGAAACTTTACTAGCCCTCCTCCAACAACCATTCATGCCAGCTTCCCATAGTGTTAACCACATCACTTCTTCAGCTACCCTCACTCAGCCAAAAGGTAGGCATTTCATGAGTATGTCATCAAATTTTAATAAAACCTCTTGGATACTTGACAGTGGAGCCACTGATCATGCATCTTACATTCAAGAATCTTTTAAAACTTTCTTTTACATGAAGCCGGTCTTAGTAAATCTACCTGATGCCTCCACCACCACTACAAACATTTGTGGCACTGTACAACTTTCGAACCATTTGATCCTTACTAATGTCTTATTCATACCTCACTTTAAATACAATTTGATTTCAGTTTCTAAACTCACAAAGTCATTGCATTGTGAATTAAAATTCACTGATTCTTCTTGTGAGATACAGGTACTCCCATCATTGAAGATGATTGGACAAGCTAAAGTCATTGGTGAGCTCTATGTGATGAATGCTCAACCCTGGAAGCTAACTACACCAGCAGTTCATACACCCTTAATAAATTTGACAGTGCAGCAGAATTTAGGAGCCTTATAGCATGCTAGACTAGGTCATCTACCATATAGCAAAATGTCCATAATGAAAAATACATTTCCATTCATCGAGTGCATCTCATCATCTTATGTGTGTGATTCTTGTCACTTTGCTAGACAAAAGAAATTGTCATTTTCTAATAGTAATACACACTCTGAAAGTCTTTTTGACTTAATACACATAGATATTTGGGGGGCCACTCTCAATTCTATCAACTTCTGGCCATAAATATTTTCTTACTATTGTAGAAAATAAAACAAGGTTCACTTGGATTTATTGCATGAAATTGAAATCAGAAGCTGCGAGGTTGGTGCAAAATTTTGTTCAACTGGTGCAAACCCAATTTCATAAAACTGTGAAACAAATTAGAACAGATAATGGAATGAAGTTTAAAATGAATTCTTTCTACAACTCAAAAGGAATATTGCATCAAACATCTTGTGTTGAGACTCCTCAACAAAATGGAATTGTTGAGAGGAAGCATCAACACATATTGAATGTTACAAGAGCACTTTTGATTCATTCTCATGTTCCAAAATGTTTTTGGCACTATGCAGTGTAACATTCGGTACATTTAATTAATAGACTGTCAAGCACTTACTTACAATATAAAACTCCTTATGAAGCTCTTTTCAACGCTAAACCAGATTTAACTTCTCTCAAGGTGTTCGGTTGTCTAGTTTTTGCCACTACTTTAAGTGCTGGTAGAAGAAAATTAGATCCAAGAGCTCGAAAATGTATTTTTCTCGGGTATCAATCAGGGACAAAAGGATCCATTCTGTTTGACTTGAAAACAAAAGAAGTTTTCATATCAAGGAACACTGAATTTTATGAGCACCATTTTCCTTTTAAACAAGTGACAAGCGATCTCCCTTCCATGCATCAACATCCATTGGAGTTGTCAAATTCTGACCCTTTTGCATTTTACTATGATAATTTCACATATAATACAGCTGCATCTCATCATGACACACCAGCACCTCCCACTATGAGCATTGCATCAGATTCAACTATAAGTTCTGCATCGCCAGTGGCATCTCCTTATGACATAATTACTTCTGCATCATCCTTAGCATTGGAACCAGCATCAGCACAAGCATCATTAGACCATACATCCACTAACATTGAACCTCCACCTACTGTACCAATTTTTAGAAGGTCTGAACGAGAAAGAAAACAACCGTTTTATCTTAAAGATTTTCATTGTTTCCACATTTCATCACATAGAGATCCAATGAATGCACTCCAATTACCTTCAACTTGTAAGTATCATCTTTTTCATCATTTGTCATATGCATTATTCTCTCCCAAGCACCTAGCCTTTACTTTCTCTCTCATAAATAACCCGGATCCCAAACACTATTCTGAGGCTGTCTTGCATGATTGCTGGCGGAAGGCCATTGAGGCAGAACTCACTGCTCTTGAGCAAAACAAGACCTGAATTATCACTCCTCTTCCCCCTGGGAAGAATGCAATTGGTTGTAAATGGATCTTTCGTACCAAATTCAATCCGGATGGCACCATTGAGAGACACAAAGCGCGGCTTGTTGCCCAAGACTTCACTCAAATTTTCGGAGTTGACTACATTGACACCTTTAGTCCCGTTGTGAAGATGAGCACCGTGAGGGTTCTCCTTGCCATTGCCGCAGCGAAGAACTGGCACCTTCATCAGCTTGATGTGAATATGGCTTTCCTTCATGGCGACCTTCATGAAGATGTTTACATGAAGCTCCCAAAGGGACTGCAGTATTCAAATCCCAAGTTAGTTTGCAAATTGACGAGGTCTTTATACGGCTTGAAGCAAGGTAGTCGCTAGTGGAACATCAAACTCTCTGCTGCTCTTGCTGACTTGGGGTTCACTCAATCTGAAAATGATCATTCATTGTTTACTAAATCCACCGGTACAAGATTTACTGCCATCCTTGTTTATGTGGATGATCTAGTGCTGGCAGGAAATGATCTGGATGAAATTCAGGCTGTTAAGATTTTCTTAGATGATAAATTCAAGATTAAGGATCTTGGCATCCTCAAGTTCTTTATTGGTATGGAGGTAGCGCGCAACAAAACCAGTATTGCACTGTATCAAAGGAAGTATGCATTAGACTTAATCACGGATTGTGGCTTACTTGGTGCCAAGCCAGCTTCTACGCCTATGGAGTATACTACCTCCCTGTCTATGGATTCAGGTTCTCCTCTTCCTGATGCAACCATGTATCGCAGATTGGTGGGCAGACTTTTATATCTTACAAATACAATACCTGACCTTAGCTATTTAGTTGGGTGCTTATCTCAGTTCATGGATTCACCCACTGATGCTCACTTGACGGCAGCCTATCGAATCCTTCGATATCTTAAGCAATCCCCTGCAACAGGCCTATTTTTCTCAAGCAACAATTCCTTTACACTGTCTGGTTACACAGATTCTGATTGGGGTGCTTGCAAAGACACTAGAAAATTCATTAGTGGCTATTGCTTTTTTCTTGGCAACACTCTCATTTCTTGGAAGAGTAAAAAGCAAGCCACAGTTTTAAGGTCCTTCTCAGAAGCTGAATATCGTGTCCTTGCTAATGGCACTTGTGAGCTTATTTGGTTACTCAAGCTGTTAAAGGAATTTGACATTCACCCTCCTCTTCCGGTTGATATTTTTTGTGACAATAATTCGACTATCTACATTGCATCAAGTCCTGTGTTCCATGAGAGAACCAAGCATGTTGAGGTAGACTGTCATGTGGTTCGGAACAAGTTTAAAGAAGAAATTTCTAATCTCAGGCACATTGTCTCTAGCGATTAACCTGCAGATCTTTTCACTAAACCCCTTGCTCCCAAACCATTTTCTCACTTGCTTTCCAAGCTGGGCTTACTTGATTTGCACAACCCAAGTAATACCAACTTGCGGGGGGCTGTAACATAATACAGCTGCATACTTTGTATTGCCCAATAAAACTAAAATGCAGCAAAATAGCAATCTGTTAGAGTTTGTTTTGTATAGCTGTAGAGTTTGTTTTGTATAGTTGGCAGGTTGGCACCACAGGTCAAAAACCGTTGCCAAACCGTTACCTAAAGTTTTGGGAACGGTTTTTCAATCTACGGCAACGGTTTTTGACCGTTGCGAAAAGCCTTGTTTGTTGTAGTGACCACTAGTTATTTAATTTTTCCTATTTGTATAGCTATATATACTGTATATAGCTTTGACTCTTTGAATTAATTGAATTATTCCAAAATCCCTTTCTATCTCAATCACAATGTCATTCTTCTATCCTCTGTTTTCTCTACTCAAAGCTGGATCACAAGCCTTCTTCTCTTCAAGCTTGCTTTTGCAAGTTATTTTTTTTGGTGACTTAAAAGAAAATAAACAAAAACTAAGAAAGAAAAAAAAAACAAGAAACTGCTTAAGAAAGGCAGTCCCGCTGAATACTACTCTCAAACTCCTTCCAAGGCAATGGAAGCTCCACTTGGGGAGAAATAGTCCTCATTGCAGTCTTTTCCATGATGTCTGCTACTGTATTTGCATCTCTCAAGATCAACCGAAGATCAGCACACCATTTCCAAGACATGATATCTCGGATTTTTAACACCAAAGGATTAATAAACCCAGAGCAATCTTGTAAATTATTGACAATAGTAAATGCCTCCACACAGTCTGTCTCACATATAATGTCTCTTTGTCCCGAGTCCCATGCTAAAAGAAAGCCTCTCCAAATAGCAAACAACTCTCCTTGCAAAATGCTACGACTCTCAATTGTTCCCAGACAGCCTCGTTGCCACCTTCCCTTCCAATCTCTGCTAACACAAGCAAAACTAACTCGAGCACCACTGCCAGGATAGCTAGCATCACAATTAATCTTAAAGGTACCCACTGAGGGGGGAATCCAAGAGCCACTAATGGTTGAGGGGATAGATAGTCGTTGCAACTCAAAAATATTTCGGAGCTCCTTTTCTAAGGACAAAGCCATACCAATCACCTTGTCTGTGGTCCAATGCTCGTGAGGATGAAAGATCTCGTTATTTCTCGAACACCAAATCCACCAGAGACCAGAAAAGAATCTAAAAGGGCGCTGTTTGCTACTATATAAGAACCAACTCATCAAATCCACTGGTTGATCGGAGATCCCTAAAGCTTGCCAAACAAGTTGGGCTTTTGGACAATCCCGAATACAATGTAAAACCGATTCCTGACCTGAGAAACATCGTGGACAGCTATCCGTGTGCGAAATGCCCCTCCTAAAACGAAATGCAGCAGTAGGAAGAGCCTCCCGAAGACATAGCCAGGCCAAAAATTTGTGCTTTTCTGGAACATGTTGACGCCAAAGCCAAAGCCAATTACCCCTATCCTCCCAACTAAAAATCTTCTTACTGAGCCACAAATAACCACTATGAGCATCATAAACCTTTGAGGCCGCACCAGTCCAACACCAACCGACCTCTGAACCAGCTTGAACATCTGGGTTGTAAGAGTTAATGTTGCTCTGCAGAGACTGATTCAGATGAGAATAGATATTCTCAAGGTTCCACTGTCCAGATGACCAAAGGTCCAAGATCCTGAGATCCGAATCAGAAATGTGAACATAATCCATCTCCTGACATAGTCGCCCCTCTCTTCTCCATTTAGAAAACCAAAAGTTCTGTTCCAAATCCCCAATGCACCAACTAAAACCTTCCTTCAGGATATCCCAAGCTCGACATATACTCTTCCAAACATAAGATCCCCTTCCTCGAGACCGACTAAAACAATCAGCCTTAGAAGAATGGTATTTCTCCGTCAACAGTTGAACCCATAGCTTGTCGGGATGGTGAAAAAGTTGCCAAACTAGTTTTTCAAGAAGAGCAATATTGACACAAAAAGGATCTCTAATTCCCAGACCTCCAAACTTCTTAGGAGTGACCAACACTTTCCAGTTAACTAGATTCAGGCCTCTACCATCAGCTTGACCCTTCCATAGAAAGTTTCGCATCATGGATTCTATCTTATTAGTTACCCCTTTAGGGAAGAGAGATACTTGCATGCGATAAGTGGGAATCGCAGTCACTACCGAGTTGAGCAAACAGAGTCTGCCTGCCTTATTAAGCAATCTCCCTTTCCAGCTGGCTAGCCTTCCCCGAATCTTGTCCAAAACATCGTTGAAAGTTGCGCGTGTCACCCGAGAGTGATTAAGGTTCACCCCTAAATACTTGCCCAAGTTCTGGACGAATCTGATGGAGGAGACTCCAGTGAAAATCTCTTTTCTTGTCGCTGAAACATTCCTGGAGCATAGCGCTTTAGATTTTTCCACATTAACCTTCATTCCAGAGGCTCTGCAGAAATTTTCCAAAGCTACCATTACAGTTTGAACTTGTTGTTTTTCAGCTTTACAGAAAAGAAGCAAATCATCGGCAAACATCAAATGAGAAATTCTTGGACCCCCTCTAGAAACCGCAACTGGCTTCCACAAGCCCTTATCAACTTACTGATTAATAGAACAGGACAATCTCTCCATACACAACACAAACAGATACGGTGATATAGGATCTCCTTGCCTGCTTTTGCAAGTTATTTAAATTACAAGCTTGATACCATTTTACAAAAAAGATAAATAAAATGATGACTATTTTTTGTATTTGTAAAGAAGTAGTTTAATTATTTTACTAATAAGTAAATATTTGATTATTATGCTGCAAAAAAAAAATTGATCACTTTATTGTGAAATGTTTGATTATTTTTGTGATTTGTATTATTTGGTTAAAAAAAATTATGTTAAACACCTATAAATATATGATGTCCAATACGGTTAATATTTGATATGTTTATATATCGGAATAATCTTTGGAAGATCCATTTGAATTTGTAAAACCTATATAGAGAATTGATTATTCTCATTGTTTTTTCTTCAGAATTATGATTAAATTCCGCATGAAGGAAACTGTAATGGAATTTGATGAGCTAGCGTTGAACAGTAATGATGTATTTTATAGTGCAGTGGAAGCTCACAAAGACAACACTTAGAACTGTAGCAATTGAAAAACGTGGTGAATAAAATAGTAGGGACAATGAAAATGACAATGCACATAAGATAATTAAAAGGAGAATCCCAATTCCCAGATCAATCTATTTAACACATAGAGCACAGTATATCCCAACAACACACATGAGCATATTTTGGCCAGAAAAAAGCTTCAAATGAAATCATGAGTAACAAGAATGACACTACAAAGGTCACACTCAATTTCCACCACGAGGACGAATTCTATAGGATAACTAACCAGATACTTAAAAGGGAAGTTTGATGAATAATTCCCTTCTTTTTTAGGTCATGTCAACGCGGAAAAAAATTGGAAAAAGTTGATCTACAATATTAAGACCACACTAAATCAAGTTGGGTTGATTTAGTGGTTAGTTTATTAGTTCGTTTAAGTAAGTGTCGGCCTGTTGGGGGTTCGAATCCCATCTTATACATGCA
Source organism: Arachis ipaensis (assembly GCF_059453495.1). Lineage (NCBI taxonomy): Eukaryota > Viridiplantae > Streptophyta > Magnoliopsida > Fabales > Fabaceae > Arachis > Arachis ipaensis. The sequence goes on from NC_142444.1 coordinate 10,721,073, forward strand.
GCAATTCATTGACCGATAACAAACCTTTAAATGAAGCTCTAATTTATAACGAATTAATTTTTGGTCTGCCGGGTTAGCAGATATAGTGAAAAATCCCAAAAAAAATTACATTAAGAGCATACTTATTTTTATTTTTTTTATTGTCCTAAGAGCACAATTATTTATTACTTAACTTTAAATTATTTTGGGGAATTTTATTATTATTATTATTTTTTATAAAATTGACTTATATTGATATAATTTAAATTCATACGCTAGACCTCCTAAAAAACTTGTTATGGTGGAAAGGCTTTTGCAAATTAAATTGGACTGAAAGTTATATCTTGTATAACACATTTAAATTTTTTTCACATCAATCTAACATTATTTGATACATTTTTTTAGAGTATTTTAGGATGAATATAATTATGATAGTTATGGTAGTTATAAAACTTTGGCATCAATTAAAAAGTGTATTTAAATTTAAAGTTATATTTTTTATAGTGAATACTATCATGTCCTCTCTAAAATAAAGGGTAAATAACTCCATGTGATATATATAATGTTTATAATTATAATTAAGTTGAATGTTAACCATAATAATTAGGTATATGTTATCTACTTTTTTTTTTCTCTCTTGTGATTATTGAAATTTAGTTTAGCACTCCCAGTCTATAATGGTGGTGGTGGCTGTCACTGCTGGAGAAATCTCTTTGCAGTGAACTCACAAACCCATCAACAAGGTGCAAGTAATATTCAGCTCGTTACACGTGGCAACATTTGTGCTACTGAGGTACGAATTTCTGCTACATAAGCACAACTCCTTCCCAACTAACTCAGCGTACACCCATTGCGCCTCCTCCACCCTCTTTTGTACGGTGATAACATCTTTAAAGTTCACTATCCACAAAATTTTTGTCCCATAAAAGTGATTAAATTCTTGTGCATAATTGTCACCTTGCAAATCCTATTGTTTGCAATTGAATTCGACTTGATCTCCACCTCATCGACAACAATGTCTTTAATCTCATGAGGATCCGAATCTACCATCCCTTGAAACTTGTATTTGACATCATCAACAACAATGTCTTTAACTGTGTTTATAACTTGAGGATCTGAAGAATCTTTTCAAATGTCTTTATGACTTCTGATGTGTACCACGCAATAATCGGCATTCGAGTTCAGTTACCGACCGACCTTAAAGGTCGGAAACAAGTAAAACAGAACAAACAAACTCTGCCTCCCAAAAAGCAGTCTCTGAAACTGAACACACTACTCAATCACGTCTCCACACTCCCAAGAGATATCCATAACGGCACTGACCAGGAATATCGGAACTAACAAAGCTCACTAACGAACCCAAAACACCTATAAATCTGACCACTCTGATTCAGAAAGACTCAGGTTCTAAGTTCACTTCTAGTTATTACTCTTTATTCACTAATTGTTCACACACTTACTTGAGCGTCGGAGTGCTTTGTGTAGGTACTCCCGCCGCCGTGTTTCAGAGGACCGAGGCCAAAATCACCCCGTTACGCTTGAACGACGCATAACTCGGCCGCGTATCCAAGTGCTCGCCTGAAGATTATCGACCTCGGTCATCACCGACGGAACATTTGGCGCCCACCGTGGGGCCATCTCTAACCCCACTTTATTTCCACTCTCTTTTCTTCTCTTGTGCAGGGCCCATTAATTTGATGACATGGATGACAATGGAGTTCCTCAGCCCAATCAAGCCGAACTCATGGCCCAGCTGGCCGAACTACAGGCAGAAGTCAAGAGATTAGCTGAGCTATCCACACAAAACAGCAAGCCAGAGGAAAACAACTCCAAAGGTCCAACCCAAGGTCGAGCCGATCTAGTGGGTGTCAACCCCCCCAAGGAAAAGCTGACCTTGGACAATCCGTTCTCTGAGGAGATAACAAACTACCAAATGCCAAAACATTTCACTCTCCCTTCTTCTCTTGAGCCGTACAAGGGGATTGGTGACCCCCGGGCTCACCTAAAGAAATTTCAATCTATGATGTTTTTTAACGGACCTAACAATGATCCTGTGCTTTGCAGAGCTTTCCCTACTTACCTTGATGGGGCTGCCCTGTTGTGGTTTTCGAAATTGTCTGCAGGATCAATTGCCTCCTTCGAAGAATTAGCTAGGTCATTCATCGACTATTTCGCGGCAGCTCGGATTTACGTGCATGGATCGGACTATCTCAGCACCATTCGCCAGGGCCCACAAGAAAGTTTAAAGGACTACATGACCAGGTTCACAGACGCCACCATGGAAATACCTGACCTGAACCCAGCCGTCCACCTACATGCCCTCAAAGCTGGTCTCAGGCCCAGAAAGTTCAGAGAAATCATCGCAGTGACCAAGCCAAAAACACTGGACGAGTTTCAGGAAAGAGCAGCGGGACAAATGGAAATCGAAGAGCTCCGAGAAGCCGACAAAACAGAAAGGAGGCCGAGGAAAGAGGATGACAGATCTTCCAGATCGGCAAATGCTAAAGACCTCGGTAGATCATTCAAGCTCACTCCGAAATTCGACAACTATACCAAATTCAACACAAGGAGGGAAAAGATAATCAAAGAAATACTCAATGCCAAGATTATAAAACCACCAACCAGAGCAGGAAGCTACCAAGACCAAAGATTCGTTGATAAAAGCAAACATTGTGCCTTCCACCAAAAATATGGCCATACAACCAACGAATGTGTGATAGCCAAAGATCTCCTTGAGAGATTGGCACGGCAGGGCCTCCTGGACAAGTACATTGAGGGCAGAAAACACAGGAAAAGCAATAAGGAAGAACGTCAACAAACCTCGGCCAATAAAGACACCAACAAGTGGTCGAACAACAGCCCACCCAAAGGCGTCATAAACTGCATATCTGGAGGATTCGCAGGAGGGGGCGAAACGATCTCAGCAAGGAAACGAAGCTACCGTGCAATGTTAGCAATCGAAGAAACAACACTGCCAAGCAACAAAAACACATCTGACCTAGAAATCACGTTCAACCAAACTGACATATGCTCGACCGCTCCAAACTCGGACGACCCGGTGGTAATATCCATCCAAACCGGCGACCTTCTGGTAAGAAAAGTCCTGTTGGACCCAGGTAGTAGTGCAGATGTCCTCTTTCATTCTACCTTCTTAAAAATGAATCTGTCTGAGAAACTAATACAGCCTTCGTCCGGAGAATTAGTAGGATTCTCTGGCGAAAGAGTACCAGTCAAAGGTTACATATGGCTAAGGACGACGATGGGAAATAACCCATTATAAAAAACCTTAGACATACAATACCTAATAGTTGACTGCCCCAGCCCTTACAATATTATCCTCGGACGACCTGCTCTGAATATGTTCAGGGCAGTCGTATCTACTTATCATCTGTGTGTTAAGTTTCAGGCTCAAGATAGCAAGATAGCGATAATACATTCTGACCGACAGCAAGCTCGGCAATGCTACAATGCTAGCTTAAAAAGATCGGACATAAGCCACAAACAAAGTGAGGTCCACTCAATAAATGGCACAGAAATCTTGTCCCTGGCCGAGCTCGATCCTCGAGGAGATACCCAGGAAAGACCTCAACCAGCAGATGAGCTACACAAAATCCAGCTAACCCAAGTCCCGGGGCAGGTAACTTACATCGGCCAAGCACTGAAAGGACAACAAAGATTGGAACTGATAAAATCACTACAAGACTACGCTAACTTGTTCGCCTGGACCCCGGCAGATATGCCTGGCATTAACCCAGACATCATCTGCCACAAGTTGGCCACAAACAAAACAAGCCGACCTATAGCCCAGAAGAAGCGAAACCTCGGCGTGGAGAAATCGAAAGCGGCCTTAGAAGAAACAGAGAAGCTCCTCAAAGCCAACTTCATCAAAGAAATCCGTTTCACCACATGGCTCTCAAACGTAGTAATGGTAAGAAAAAATTCAGGTAAGTGGCGCATGTGCGTCGACTTTACAGATTTAAACAAAGCATGTCCTAAGGATGCTTACCCTCTGCCATGCATCGATAAACTTGTAGACAACGCCTCAGGTTTTAACAGCTTGAGCTTCATGGATGCATACTCTGGGTACAACTAGATTCTAATGCATCCAGAAGACCAAAGCAAAACAACATTTATAACTGAGCACGGTAATTTCTGTTATAGAGTCATGCCATTTGGCCTAAAGAATGCAGGTGCAACCTACCAGCGTCTGATGGACAAAGTATTCCGACATCAAATAGGTCGGAACATTGAGATCTATGTGGACGATATGGTCGCCAAGACACTTAAAGATCGAGCACACTGCGACGACCTCAAGGAAATATTTGAACAGATTCGAGCATACAATATGAGATTGAACCCAGAAAAATGCGCTTTTGGAGTCCAAGGAGGAAAATTCCTAGGATTTATGTTGACTTCCAGAGGAATTGAAGCAAACCCTGAGAAATGCAAGGCTATACTCAACATGACAAGTCCCAAGACGATAAAGGAAGTACAGCAACTAGCAGGAAGGATAGCCGCTCTCTCTCGATTCTTACCCGCGGTATCAAGTCGGTCACACCCATTCTTCCAGACGATCTTAAAAAACAAACAATTTCAATGGACACCAGAGTGCGAGATGGCATTCGCCGAACTTAAGACCCTTCTATCATCACCTCCCGTATTACAAAGACCTGAGGTCGGCAAGCCTCTATATTTATACCTTTCTATTTCCAATCATTCCGTAAGCTCGGCCCTCGTCATTGAGACAGGAAGGACTCAACAGCCAGTATACTTCGTCAGCAGAGTAATGCAACCAACGGAACAAAGGTACCCAAAAATAGAGCAGCTCGCCCTGGCACTTGTAGTCACGGCAACAAGACTAAGACACTATTTCCAAAGCCACACAATAGTAGTAAGAACAAATCACCCATTGAGGCAGATATTAACAAAACCAGAGCTAGCAGGACGATTGACCAAATGGTCAATTGAACTCTCAGAGTTCGATATTCAGTTTCAGACTAGATCGGCCCTCAAGGCACAAGTTCTCGTCGACTTCATCACAGAGATGACCCCAGACGAGCATATGGAAACATGGGAGTTACACGTGGATGGGGCATCAAGCCGAGAAGGAAGCGGGGCTGGCATAATCTTAAAGGAGGGAAATAAGGTGGTAGCCGAGCAAGCTCTCCAATTTCACTTCTCGGCAAGCAACAATCAGGCCGAATATGAAGCCCTCATAGCGGGACTTAAGCTCGCCTTAAGCTACAAAGCGACGAACTTAACGGCACATTGCGATTCCCTCCTGGTGGTCCAACAAATCCGAGGAGAGTTCCAGGTAAAAGACCCTTTGCTAGAACAATACTGGCTCATAGCGAAGGATCTAATTTCAAATTTCAGTTCTTTCACTATATTACATGTACATAGAGAACACAATGTCAGGGCAGACATACTATCTAAACTCGCCGCCACGAGGGCGGATACACAAACATCAACATTATCACAACACACACTCACAAAACCGAGCATTGACCTACTATGTATCGAAAACATTAACCACCTCCAGGATTGGAGGAAACCTTTTCTTGAATACATATGTACAGGTACCATACCCAGAGACGAGCTCCACCCTCAACAATTCAGACGCAAGGCAAGCTTCTATACGAAAATATCAGGGGAGCTATACAGACGAGGTTTCTCACAACCACTACTAAGATGCTTAGACCAAGACCAGGCCAGAGAAGTAATGAACGAAGTTCATGAAGGAGTATGTGGAAACCACATTGGAGGACGAGCTCTCACCGCAAAAATAATCCGAACAGGATATTACTGGCCGACCATGAAGAGAGATTGCATAGCAAAGGTCAAAGCATGCGACAAGTGCCAGAAACATGAGGCCATCTCAACAAAGCCAGCCGAGATACTACATAGCATGGAGGTAAGCTGGCCTTTCCACAGGTGGGGACTTGACATCCTCGGCCCTTTCCCAACAGCACCTGGACAGGTAAAATTCCTTTTGGTATCCATAGACTACTTCTCAAAATGGATAGAAGCACAACCCTTAGCAAAGATAACAGCCGAAAAGGTACGATCCTTTATTTGGAAAAATATAATATGCCGATTTGGAATTCCAAAAGAAATAATATCAGACAATGGTAGACAGTTCACAGACAATAAGCTCGGATTATTCCTAAAAAACTTTAATATTCAGCATCGTTTTAGCTCGGTAGAACACCCACAAACTAATGGGCAAGCCGAAGCTGCTAACCGAGTTGTGTTGCAGGCAATAAAAAAGAAGCTCGACAATGCAAAGGGAGAATGGGCCGAACTCATCCCCGAAGTACTGTGGAGTTATAACACCACAGCGCATAACACTACGGGCGAAACACCCTTCAAGCTAGTCTATGGCTCAGAAGCATTGATACCTATTGAGGTCGGAATACCGACGTTAAGGACCGAGTTATATAGCGAACAACAAAACCTAAATGCCAGGAATACCGAGCTTGACCTAGCCGAAGAGGACAGAGAAATCGCTGCCATCAAACAAAGAGCCCAAAAAAGAATCGCGGAAAGGAAACACAATAAGAAGGTGGTACCGAGGATATTCACGGAGGGCGACCTAGTGCTCAGACGAACAGAAGAGGCCAGGCGACCTCCAACACATGGCAAACTCGCCGCAAACTGGGAAGGCCCCTTCCGTGTAACAAAAGTGCTCGGCAAGGGTGCATATCAACTCCAAACACTACAAGGCAATGACATGCCAGGAAACTGGAACATCTCTTCACTCAAAATGTATATATCATAGTTTGTGTACAATTGCGAATGAAGGTACTCTTTTTCCCCCTTAGAGCTTTTTTCCCAAAAAAGAAGGGTTTTGCCTAAGGAGGGTTTTAATGAGGCCGAACGCCCTATGCATCCAATGAAACGTGACAAAATTCCTCTAAAGCAAAATTTAACAATGACAAAACAACATACTATTAAACAAAATCACCAAATATCATCAAACCGGCCTAAACATCGGCCAAATACCACACAAGGTTCAAAAAACCAACAAGGTCTAAAGTTCAAACAATCAAAGTCAAAACAACAAAGGTTATAAATACATTACATAGAACAAACTAAGAAGGAGCATTCTCATCATGCTCCTCTGCAGTACCATCTACAACCAATTTTCCACCTACAACTATTTTTGTCATATCAAGCTTATCGCAATCAAATTCAGGGGCTAGCAAAGCAACCTGACTCACAGCACGATCAAAACCATAAGAAAACATCTCCATCCCCGCTTCCTCTAGCTCATGAACACGAGAAGTAAGCCGACCTTTGGCCACATCATGCTCCTTAACTTCAGTTTGCAACAAACGGATCTGATCCCTCAAACGAACAACCTCATCCTCAGCTTCCTTCGCTTTAGCCACAGCACTAGTAGCGACCTCATCTTTTTCCTTCACAACTTTCTCCAAATCAGCAATCCAAGCTGTATATGACTTCTCTAGTGTAGAAGCTTTGTCCACAGCTTCTTGATGCTCAGCCCCAACGCACTCAACAGTCCGACCAATACAGAGCAAGCGAGAAGCAACCACCTACGAGCATTTCTGACGTAAGAACAATACAAAAGATCGAAAGAACAAGAAACAAAAAAAAAAAAAAAAACAAGACGTACCTGAACGAATTTACCAAGCACTTCCATACCAGCTCGGCGAGTCATAAGCATATCCCCAGGATACTGCGAGGCCCTCTCAGAAAGCCCCACAAAGTTAAACTGCTCGCTCCAAAGGGAATGCGAACTAGAACCAGCAATGAAGCCATGAAGCTTCTTCTGTCGATCAAAGGCAAGTCCACTACCACCCACAACCTCATGATCACCTTCAGAAATAACCTCCAAAGAAGTATCATCCCTCTTCCTTTTAAATGAAGATGCAGGATGCGCAACAAATGAGAAAGCCTGCTCACCAACATCCTTCCGATCACCAGTACTTCCAACCCCTTTCTCCTTTTTCTTGTTCAAAAAAGACTGCAACTTGTTCGGATCCAGTAAAGGAACTCGGCCACCTGGAAGAAACCACCAAACGTTAGATAAACTCGGAAAATGCCCAACACTTAACAACAAACATCAGAAACATTACCTATATAAGCCCTTAAACCCTCATTATCACCCGAATCATATAAACGCAAAATATCAGGAATAGACAAGCATTCCCCAGCAGCAACACTCTCAACAAGAAAGTTCATCACAAACTCCTCTTCCTCACTCCTCTCAGAAGCTTCAAGGATTTGAGTCGGTTCAGAGCACCAGTAGAGAGGAAATTTCTCACTCAGCTCATCATCCAAATAAAAAGGATACTCAGACTCAGCCGAACGGACTTTGACAAAAAGAGATTTGAAGTTCTTGAAAGAGGACTTATAAAGAAGGAATACAGACCGACCCGGAAAACTACTGAAACAAACCCACAATCCCTTACGAACCCCCTTTGCCTGAAAAAGAGAGAAGAACAAAGACAGCGAACAAGGGAAGGAGAGGAATTCCATCAGACATTGAAATGCGCAAAGAAATGCCCAAGAATTTGGGTGCAACTGTGACGGAGCACAGTTTAGCTGAGTGAGGACGTCACACTCAAAAGAAGAAAAGGGAAACTTCACCCCAAGTTCAACCATGCATGGAGTATACATATAGAAATACTCCCAGTCACCCCTTCTCTCACAAGCCCTATCACTACTGGAGCAGGGCTGAAACTCAACAACAACACCAGAACCTCCCCTCACGAAATCAATGCCCCTCAAATCAGAAAGGGATTCGATGCTAATGAAGGAAGATGAACGAGTCTTCACATCATCCTGAACCCAGTGATAGGGATCATCTTCCCTAACCTCAACAGCCTTCAACTTTTCTTTCAATTTCTCTCCCGCCATGAAAGAATATACAAAGACGAACAGTCAAAGAAGAGTCAAGAAATGCTTACCTTTCGAAGACATAGCGAAGATAAGAAGATTATGAGCAAACAGTGTAATTTCCAAAACAAGAAAAAATAACTATTATTGCAAGCCCACTAACAAAGTGGGTAATTTAATTCACACCCACTAGCAAACGTGGGAAACCAAAACGGCAATAAGGAGCAATAAAAATGACACGACTTGCGAAGAGACAAGTAAAACCCCTTTCAAATTTTTTCAAAACAAACTTAGCCACGTATGAAAGACAAAAAGCTCGCCTACCGACCTATACGGAACGCTAGACGACTTGGGGGGCTATGATGTGTACCACGCAATAATCGGCATTCGAGTTCAGTTACCGACCGACCTTAAAGGTCGGAAACAAGTAAAACAGAACAAACAAACTCTGCCTCCCAAAAAGCAGTCTCCGAAACTGAACACACTACTCAATCACATCTCCACACTCCCAAGAGATATCCATAACGGCACTGACCAGGAATATCGGAACTAACAAAGCTCACTAACGAACCCAAAACACCTATAAATCTGACCACTCTGATTCAGAAAGACTCAGGTTCTAAGTTCACTTCTAGTTATTACTCTTTATTCACTAATTGTTCACACACTTACTTGAGCGTCGGAGTGCTTTGTGTAGGTACTCCCGCCGCCGTGTTTCAGAGGACCGAGGCCAAAATCACCCCGTTACGCTTGAACGACGCATAACTCGGCCGCGTATCCAAGTGCTCGCCTAAAGATTATCGACCTCGGTCATCACCGACGGAACAACTTCTATTATAACGGACCATAAACTCTCCTCTACCTTCAAGTGCATTAATTGCATTCGTAAAGATCTCTTCCCCTTCATAAAACTTATCTGATAAATTACTTTTAATATATATATCACAAGATAATTTATCCTTTATTCCTTTATTTTAGAGAGGGTATAATTCACTATTTTTTATTATTTGTTAATAATTCTTTTTATTTTAAAAAAAATAAAAAATTATTATAAAATTAAAAATTGTTGTCAAATAAGAAAACAAATATGACATTATTAATTTTAATTATACTTTCTAAATATTATTAAAATTTTATAATTACCGCAACTTTCATAAATTCACCTTTTTCTTTTATATATATATATTTTAAACTATTGTGCCATTGTGCTCTAATTTTCTTTTCTCTTCGTTGTTGGATCTCCTTTACGTGAGTATGGGTACAATCATCTTTTAAGTTTTATCTTGTTTTTTATATTCTTTGTCGGTGTAATTTGTTATTCCCTTTTGCTTGATTTCCATAAACTCTTCGATCCAAATTTGTTTGGAACAAAGGGTAATGTCCGTGTTCTTCGTGACCAAGTAATAGTTCTCACTTATACAACAATAATAAAATCTTTAATTTTCTCAATAAAATTAATTGTTTATTAATTAAAAATATTGATTCCCTTCAATCTTCATGTTGAAATCTTGAAAGGGATAGAAAGGGATAGAACTTTATTTATATCAAATTGAAATCTTGACCAAATATGACAAGACACCAATCACACTATAACCATCCCCACACCACATTAGTAAATAACCCATTGAAAGAATGAAAATATTATATTCACACAAAAAAAAATTATCATATAGAGTTTAATTGTGATATATTGTTAGTATAAAACTGTTATATATATATATATATATATATATATATATTACATAAATAAAAATTATTATTTTTTATATTAATTTTGTAAATGGTCATTTAAAAAAACGATTGTGATTGTACGACTGTACGGTTAGTACATTAAAATTAAATTTTTATCATATATTTAATTTATTTTTAATATATAATTTATATTAATAATTAATTTAGTGACTTACTTTTAATATACATATAATATAGTGTTTTAGAAAAAGCAACAAATGCAACTTCCTCTAACGAACTTTTGCTTACTTCTAATAACTAACTTCCTAAATCTAATATACACCATTACTTATTATAGAACCATCGAGTTGTGTTTGTTAAAGTCAAAGAAGGCACGGAAGAGATGTTGAATAAACTAAATTTTTAATTAGAATGAAGTGTTTTTTTGTCTCAAATATTTTAAGTTAAAATTGAAAGCGTCTTTAAACTCTTTTTTTTATCTCAAATTTATCTTTAAAATTAGGAATCGTAGTAATACTATTTTTTTTTTCACAAAATATCAATTTTCAAATCATTTTATCCTATATTAATTATATATATATTTTTTAGGAGAAAGTTCAGATGCAGTCAACTTCATATGAAATTGATAACTAAGAATTATTAGATAAAAATTTAGTCAAACCAATCAAATTATTTAATGAACTCCACTTAAGTTTTTATTTTTTAATTTTTAATCTCCAGCCTTTCTTTTTCAAATCATTTTCTCCCACTTCATCTCAACCATGGAAGCACTCATCTTTTCACCTTCTCTTTTATCATAACCCCTCCAACAAACAAAACAATGATAGCCTCAGATCTTTTATCGGAAACGATGAATCACACAACCACACACTCTGTCTCCCTTTAACTTCACCTTCTCCTCCTCCATTTACTTATCTTCTGTTTCAATTACACATTTGTGCAGAACAAAACCAAAATACACTCATAAAAACTACAGAAGAAGCATCCTCCAATGTAGTAATATTTTTGGATTTTGCTGTGACCTAAATGGTATTAAATGGCACACATTACAATGTTAAAACAACACAACACTACTTAACATTTGTCTCAAGTTAGTCGAGTGATCAATTCACTTGTTTGCTTAAGTATGTCAAGTTAGGGATACCGTCAACAACTAACTTAACCATTGTCTCGTTTTGCATGAGTATATATAACTATGATAGAGCTTTTATATATGTTTACTTCAATTTCAGCAAAATTTACGCTTCAACTATTCAATCAATAAGTCTCCTCCACATGATGATTTGTTTTCAAATTTTGTATATTGATGTTGTCTGTTAAGGAGTAGTTAGTGCTCTTCTTTTTATTTTTCTTTTTTGTTGTTCAAAACGAAAGGTTGAATTAATCTTATCAAGTTATTATAGTATTAACCGAAAAGGGCAAAGTCTACAAGGACATACATTTGCAAATTAAAGAGATGACGAGTTGTGCAAATACTTGTTAAGTTGTTATATGCAATAGTGGCATTAATTTCCCCCTAATAATTGATAACCATTTGTATTGGAATCATTTGAGTTGCGTATTCAAGAATTGATTAGCCGACAGTAGTATTTGGTCACTACTATTTGGCAGAAGATTGAATGATACTATGCAGAACGATAAGGCGGTCTTGCTGATCCTATGAATCACTCATTAAATCATTTAACATCAATATTGGAGGATGATGTTTCTTGTAGAAATATTATTTAAGCATATGCTATTTATTATTCTAGTCATACCAAGTTGAAGGGTTTAGGTTCCATACAAGTATTTCTTTTCAATGTTGTGGTCGTGGTCGTGCGTTCGATTTCCACAGATGGTGCCATTGTTTGTCAGTTTGTTGAATAGGTTGGTTGGGTGAAACGGTTGATGGTGAGTAGCGGGACTTGAGCGCACTCGTCACGGATAGAGATGACGTCCACAAATGTCGGTAGGTGGGGTCACCTGAAAAGACACTCCGATGCCAAAATAAGAATTATGAGAAACACTGAAAACTTAAACGAAATAAAGAATGCAAATCAACTGAAATAAAGCTAAGGAAAACTCATGGTTGGGTTGCTTCCCAACAAGTGCTTATTTACCGTCACTAGCTTGATGGTCAACTCCTCTAAGGAGGAGGGTCATAGACTCATAGGGGCTCAGATATTCACCCCTCACTGTGAACTTCCTTCCTGTACTCTCATGAATCAACTCAACATGCTCTAGAGATAGGATCTTATTCACTTTATGTGGTAGGACTGGATTTCTAGTGAATACCACTCTCATCCCAGGTGAGAAGTCTTTAGTGGGAATCTTTTTGTTCCTCCATCCCTTCGGTACCTTCTTCTTGGGACCCCCTCCCTCCTTAGTGGGTGGTGAATGCCCAACACTAAACTTCGGTGTGTTGTCAGGGGGTACTGTATGGGTCTCCACCAAGGGAGAAGGCTTAAACAATGAGCTCTGCATGCAAGTACTTCCTTCTCCAGAGAAAGGTGAAGGTTTAAAAACCTTGAATACCAAATAGTCTTCCCATAGCTTCAAGACTAATTCACCTCTCTCAACATCAATTAAGGCTCTTCCAATGGCCAGAAATGGTCTTTCTAGTATGATAAAGTCATTTGCATCTTCTCCCATATCAAGTACTATAAAATTTGCAGGGAAGAATAGTTCTCCAACCTCGACCAAGACATTTTCCACTAGTCCATATGCCTGTTTCATATATTTATCAGCCATCTCCAATGCTATCCTTGTAGACTGTGCTTCTTGAATTTGCAGCTTCTGCATCACAGACAATGACATCAGATTAATACTTGAGCCAAGATCACAAAGAACTTTGTCAAAAGTGATATTCCCAATAGTACAGGGAATTTGAAAGCTCCCTGGATCTGGCATCTTGTTTGGTAGCTTGCTCTGAATGAGGGCACTATATTCCTTGGTCAGCACTACTGTTTCATCTCCCTTTAAGGCTTTCTTCTCAGAGAGTAAGTCCTTCATGAATGCAGCATATGGAGGCATCTTATCTAGAATCTCAACAAAAGAAATATTAATTTGTAACTTTTTAAAGACTTCCAAGAATTGAGAGAACTGCTCATCCTTGGTCTCCTCTTGGAGCTTCTGAAGGTGTGGTGCTTCAGGCTCTTGGATAGGTGCTCTATGTGGGGCGTGTGGCAATGTAACTCCAGCCTGTCTTGAAGCTTCTTTCTCCTCTGACCCCTTAGCAACTTGCACCTTCTTCTTTAGGATGGATTCATTATCCATTGTGAGGGCCTTACATTCTTCTCTTGGGTTTACCTCTGGGTCACCCGGAAGAGTGTTGGGGGATTTCTTAGGTATCTTCTTACTCAACTGACCTATTTGTACTTTCAAGTTCTGAATGGAAGCTCTAGTTTCTTGCATAAAGCTATGTGTAGTCTTAGAAAGTTCTGCAACTAGAGAGGCCACGTCAGGAGTATTCTGAGGCTGAGTGGATGCCTGCTGTTATTGAGAAGCTTAAAATTGGCGGTTGTTAAAATTATTGAACTTGTTCTGATTGAAACCGTCTTGAGGGTTGTTGTTGAAGTTCTGCTGAGGCTTCTGGGGTTGCTCTTTCCACCCAAAATTAGGGTGATTCCTCTATCCTTGATTGAATGTATTCGAATAAGGATCATTATTAGAATTTCTAAAAGAATTTCCCATATAGTTAACTTGCTCAGGAGTGGGTTGAGCATAACCATAATTCTTCCTTGGTTGAAGCCTCCACTCATGTCATAGGATGCATCTTGAGTACTAATAGTCGAGACTTGCATCCCACTCAAGTGCTGAGAAATCATATTGATCTCTTGTGACATGATTTTTTTCTGAGTCAGAATGGCATCCAGAGTGTCCACCTCTATAACTTCTTTCTTCATTGGATTACCCGGATTCACAAGGTTCCTCTTAGAAGAATAAAGATATTGGTTGTTAGCAACCATCTCAAGGAGCTTATTGGCCTCTTCAGGCATCTTCTTCGTGTGTAAGGAACCTCCTGCAGAGTTGTCCAAAGACATCTTAGCCATCTCAGAGAGGCCATCATAGAAAATCTGCAGCTTGGTCCAATCTAAAAACATGTCTGGGGGACACTTCCTGATCATCTGCTTGTATCTTTCTTAGACTTCATAAAGAGATTCACCATCTCTCTACCTGAAAGTCTGAACATCCACCCTTAGCTTAGACAACTTCTAAGGTTGGAAGAACTTGATCAGGAATTCATTGACCACCTTGTTCTAGGAGTCCAAGCTCTCATTGGACTGGGTGTCCAGCCACTGCTTTGCTCTATCTCTCACAGCAAATGGGAAGAGCATGAACTTGTAGACGTCAGAGTTCACTCCATTAGTCTTTATAGTATCACAAATCTGTAGGAAATTAGAGATAAACAAATTTAGGTCTTCCTGCGAGAGTCCATAAAACTGACAGTTTTGTTGCACCAGAGTGATCAACTGTGGCTTTAGCTCAAAATTATTTGCACCAATGGGAGGTACTGAGATGCTGCGTCCATAGAAATCAGGAGTAGGGGCAGTGTAGGAGCTCAGCGTCCTCCTAGCTTCCTCATTCGGATCCCCACCATTAGGATCCATAGTGAGCTCTTCAGCTTCTTTCTCAAAAGTGTCTTTGAGATTCTCACTGGCTCTGTAAGCTCTAGCTTGTTGCAAACGGCATCTCAAGGTCCTCTTAGGTTCATGATCAAAATCAAGAAGGGATTCTTTGTCCCTATTCCTTCTCATAAACAAACAGAAAACAAAGAAAAAGTAAAAATCTCTATGTCAGAGTATGGAGAATTCTCCATGAGATATCCTATGTAAAAAGAAATAAAATAAAATCAAGCAAGCAATTAAACTACAAATTTTCGAAAATTAATAAGAGTAAATAAAAAATTTCGAAAATCAAATAAGGACAAATAATATAAATTTAAAAATTTCAGAAAAGAAAAATCACTAACAGGACACCAAACTTAAAATCAAAGATTAAGGAAAAAATAAAGAAAACCTAATTCGAAAATTGTAAGGGAAATAAAATAAAAATAAACAAACAAACTAAGAAAAATACCTAATCTAAGTAATCAGTCAACTGGTAGTTGTCAATTACCATCAGTCCACGGCAACGAAGCTAAAAATTTGGTGCGAATTTTAGGAACATCCACAACTGAACCAGCAAATACATCGGGTCGTCCAAATAATACCTCAGGTGAGTGATGGTCGATCCCACGAGGACTGACGAACTGAGCAACAATGGTCAACTGATTGGCCTAGTCAGGTGAACAAAAGAGTTGATTGTGTGGGTTTTTAAAAGCATTAAATAATAAATAAAGAATAGAAAAAGTAAACAGTGTGTTTGGTGTGAAAACAGTGAGAGAAAACATGTAAGGTATCGGGGATGTTTACTTTAATTAAAATAGAAAAGTAATAGTCCTAATCTATAGAAATAAACAGAGCTCGTAACTTTAACCAAAGAGGTTTAGTGGCTCATGACTTATAGAGAAACCAAGGGTTCTGAAAAGTGCGGCAGAGAAAAGACCTCCCCCCTAGAGGGTGAATCTTTTTTCCTTTTATATCTAACGTAATTTGATTTGGAAATAAAATAAATGATAAATCCTAAAACTAAAAGATATTATTTGTAAATAAAAATTACAAAAATAAAAGATAAGATAACTAATAAAGGCTAAATCCAACTAGAGATGCTCTAGAGTGTGGGCTTGGCTTCGGACTGCCTGGCGCTAAACACCAGATCGGCGTTTAGCGCCCATAAGGGGCAGAGGTGTTCTGACTTGCAAGGCTTGAGATGTTTACTTTAATTAAAATAGAAAAGTAATAGTCCTAATCTATAGAAATAAACAGAGCTCGTAACTTTAACCAAAGAGGTTTAGTGGCTCATGACTTATAGAGAAAGCAAGGGTTCTGAAAAGTGCGGCAGAGAAAAGACCTCCCCCACCTTAGAGGGTGAATCTTTTTTCCTTTTATATCTAACGTAATTTGATTTGGAAATAAAATAAATGATAAATTCTAAAATTAAAAGATATTATTTGTAAATAAAAATTACAAAAATAAAAGATAAGATAACTAATAAAGGCTAAATCCAACTAGAGATGCTCTAGAGTGTGGGCTTGGCTTCGGACTGCCTGACGCTAAACACCAGATCGGCGTTTAGCGCCCATAAGGGGCAGAGGTGTTCTGACTTGCAAGGCTTGAGATGTTTACTTTAATTAAAATAGAAAAGTAATAGTCCTAATCTATAGAAATAAATAGAGCTCGTAACTTTAACCAAAGAGGTTTAGTGGCTCATGACTTATAGAGAAAGCAAGGGTTCTGAAAAGTGCGGCAGAGAAAAGACCTCCCCCCTAGAGGGTGAATCTTTTTTCCATTTATATCTAACGTAATTTGATTTGGAAATAAAATAAATGATAAATCCTAAAACTAAAAGATATTATTTGTAAATAAAAATTACAAAAATAAAAGATAAGATAACTAATAAAGGCTAAATCCAACTAGAGATGCTCTAGAGTGTGGGCTTGGCTTCGGACTGCCTGGCGCTAAACACCAGATCGGCGTTTAGCGCCCATAAGGGGCAGAGGTGTTCTGACTTGCAAGGCTTGCTGGTGCTAAATGCCAGCTGGGCGCTAGTGCCCAAGGGGGCTACCTCAATTCTTCTTTTTTTGCTCCAAACTCTGCCAAATTACTCCAAATTTCACCTAAAATCATAAAAACACTAAAACAACTCAAAGTAGCATCCAAAGAGGATTTTTGCACTAAAATATAATAAAACTTAACTGAAAATAACTAGAAAACAAAGGGTAAAGGGTACAAGATGCTCACGCATCAGTAGCTAAATTGGACATCGTCCTCTTAAAAATTGGTGAGCGGTACAGTACCACGATCCTCACCTGGTGAGTGGTAAACCACCTCAGTACCTACCATCTGCAGGCAGTTAACCACCTCGATCCCCACAGACGTTTTCAATTGGAAAACAGCATACACGTGGGTGGTAAATAATCACGATCACCACAAAACAATTATTTCATATCAAATCTGGTGGGCGGTAAATAACCATGATCCCCACAAAATAATTTTCTTTAAGTTCTGGTGGAACATCACAAACATAAATAAAATCAATATCAATACAATTCATTCATAAATCATAATTAAATCAACTCTTATCATCATTTATCATTCACCACACATATCAACCACTCACTCAACAATTCAAACCACAAGTCTCTAATCCTAAATCATACATATCACCCAACTTATCCTAGGATCATCTAGCCTAGGTTTCCACGAAACATTACATGTTATCTATAAGAAACCAAAATCATACCTTAGCCGATTCCTTCCTAAGCCCGAAACACCACAAGCATCACCTTCTGCAATTGTCCAAGGCCCCAAACGTACACCAACAAAAAATCCAGCCACCAAAAGTCAACCCAAGCTTCCAATGTTCACTCTCAAGCTTCCAATGTTCGTTAATTTGCCTCCATAATCGCATAATTTAATCTAGTACCATATAAATACTACTAAATTAACATAGGATTTGCTATTCCAATAATTTCACAAGGGTTTGAGGATTCTCACCTTACCAACATGAAATTGAAGCAAGACCCAGCAAATTCACAAGGTCAAAATGCTCCTAAGTTCGAAACTATAGGAGGATTATATGGGTGAGAAAATATGACTTACCAACTAAATTGTTCAGTGGGTTTTGTAGAGAATTCCGAGACAAACGTGTAGCTGCTGACGACTCGTCAATTGAAGCTCCGAATTGAAAGTTATGGACGATTGAATTTTTTTAGGAATAAGGGTTAGGGTTTTAACGTTAACCAAGCTTCTTCAACGTGTTTGTAGGATTGAAGAAGAAGAAGGCTTGTCCTCGGTGTTTAATAGGTTGGGCCTTGGGTCTGGTCCAACTGGTTTGGTCTGTTGGCCCGTTTTTAGGACAAAATTTTTAAAATTAGTGTCAAAATTTGTATTTTAATTATTTCTTCCATTCTAAACTATAAAATCTAATTTTCTAGTTTTTTTAAATAATAATTAATTTATTGATTAATTATTTATTAATTTCCCAGGATTTACATGGATTACTTTGGCTTATGCGGGTTGGGGACCTGCCAGGGTCGACAGTCCGCCGAATTGACCTCTGGTCCTTATTGGGCTGGGCCAGAACAGTACCCCTAATGCGGCAAGCCGTGAGAATTGTGGTTGGCGCATTAACCTAATTTTTGTCTTCTCGCGTAGTTGGCTTCCTCTGATCGTGACCTTGGCTGCTAGGTGTATGCTTCTAGCACGTTCTTCGTGCGTGTGAGTTGCCCTTTGCCGTTGCTTGTAGGTGTCGCTTCGGTTTCTGTGCCAAGAGCATTTAATGCCCTTTATGAGTGATTTGAAAGCGCGTGAAAAGGTCTGTTATGCCCCTGACCTTTCGCGCTTCTTCTTCTCCCCTTACGATTACTTTTTTTTATTTCTGTAACTGCTATCACCGTTACTTCCCCTATTTTCTTTGCACTTTCGCCATCCTCTCCTTCCTTTCATCATTTTCGTGGATTTCATTTTTGCCTTGTACCACCTTCACTATTTCGTTTGCGACTTCCTTCATCTGCCTTTACTAGTAAATAATATTATTTATGCACTTTTTATTTTGCTTTTTGCATGTTTTTTCTTTGCTATTACATGTTGATTCTGATATTGTCATGTTGATTTTGGCCCTTTCTCATTGTTGTTATGCCTTTTCTTGTTGCTGCTTTTGTTTAGATCGAACTATTGCTTGATAGCTAGTTCTTAGGGGGTGTTGTAGGTGTCTTTTTCCTAGATTTACGCTTAGAAATGGTATAGTATAGGATAGTAGTGTCGTAGAATAACTTAGTTTTAGTTTTGGCTTGTGCCGAACTCCCGACTTCTTGTTTTAACTTAAGAGGTACCACCTATAGCTATGGTGGAGCAACCTGTTGTGAATCGTTACGCCTGGTGTACGACCGATGTTATGAGCACGTCCTCCAAGGTGACTGCGGAAGATTTACAAGAGCATTGCAACTCAAGAGCGTTATGCAGGGGTGGTCCTGAGGAAGCCAAATATGATGTTTTTGTGCTAGGCTCCCGAGAGCGTGTTTGTCAACTCAACCTTGAGGATCTCTGGGTTCCCGACTGGATGTGAGTGTATAAGCCCATGTTCACAGTTTTGGGAGTTTGGCTTCCTTTTTCTCCGTTTATCATTGGCCTCTTAAACCAGTGTGACGTTGCTCCCTCGCAGCTTCATCCGAACAGTTGGGCTGCTGACGGTCGGAATTTTCTATCGGTAAAGAATAAAAGTAATCGCGTTGTAAGTATAGTTTCTAAACCAACAGAAAATCCTTTCGTACAAACGTTTTGGTTGTCACAAGTAACAAACCCCTAAATAAATTGATAACCGAAGTATTTAAACCTCGGGTCGTCTTCTCAAGGAACTGCAGGGAAGTATGTTCTTATTATTGGTTATGAGTTTTGTAAATTGGGGTTTTGAAAGTAAAGAACAAGTAATTTAAATGACAAATAAAATAAATAAATGACTGTAAAATAAACTCTTGGCAAGGTATGAGAATTTGGAATTCCTATCCTAGTTATCCTTATCAGGTATGATGAGAATTGGATTTTAATCCCACTTAGTTAAGTCAAGTGGACTAATTAGATTGATCCTCAAGTTCTAGTCAATCCCTGTGGAAAGACTAGTTTTAGAGTGATCTAGATTAATTAGGAATCTGCCAATTTCAACCACTGCTGAGTCTGACAACTCAAGTGTTACCAATTACTTAACCAAAGCCAAAAGGAAGAAAATATCTAAATTAAATTAAAAGCATTCATAAATAGAATGAAACAATCATAAACTGAAATACCTCAAATAATATTTTAAGAAAATCAAAACATGAATGTAGCATAAGCCAAATCGAAGAGATAAATGATAATCAAAGGTATATAATAAAAGTGGAAAGTAAATAAGAGGAATATTGAACCTGCACTTGAAGAGAAGTAATCCTAATCCTAAAACCTAAGAGAGAGGAGAGAACCTCTCCCTCTAAAAACTACATCTCAACTATGAAAAATGAATAATCGGAGATCTCCCCCTGAATGGATGCATTCCCCCACTTCATAACCTCTAATATCTGCCTTCTGGACTTGGATCTGGGCCAAAAAGGACTTCAGAAATTGCTGGGGGCGTTTTCTATAATTTCTGGTGCGTGGCGTCTGTCACGCGTCCGCGTGGGTCACGCGGTCGCGTCATCTGGAGTTTTCCTTGTCACGCGTTCGCCTTGGTTATGCGTCCGCGTCATCTGTGTTCTGCTCATGGCGCGCGTCTGCGTCAGTCACGCGTTCGCGTCGCTGTCTTTTCGCGCTAGGCATGCGGCCGCGTCGTCCATGCGTTCGCGTCGCTTCCAGTTTCTTCAAAAACTCCATTTTGTGCTTTCCTTCTATTTTTGTATATTTCCTTTCCATCCTTTAAGTCATTCCTGCCTTTAGAATATCTGAAACTACTTAACACAAATCACGGCATCGAATGGTAATAAAGGGTGGTTAAAATAAATAATTTTAAAGCATAGGAAACATGTATTTCACATATATCACATAATAAGGAAGGAAAAGTAAAACCATGCAATTTACATGAATAAGTGAGTGAAGGATTGAATAAATCACCTAAATTGAGCATAATATATATCATAAAATATGGGTTTATCAGCTGCCATCCGGTGCTTCGAGATGGTTTGCGAGTACCTAGAGCTCCCGGCCTCCGTCAAAGTTTTTCTATTCTTTTTCTTACTTACAAATCCCTCCAGAGAGGGTAAGCATAAAAAGGGATACCTTTCTTTTCGGGCAGTGCAAAACCGGTGAATCTTCGGTCTTTTTTGAGGATTCGTTCCATGGTTTTGAAGAAACTTTTTTCAAAGTAGGCCAGCTCGAGGTCGTCACCCTTTTTGGCTTACCCTTGAGGGAGAAAGACGTATACCGACCTACTGGAGCTTCGGTGCCAGCTCCAATTACTTAATAAAAGTGACCTACAATGAGTTAGGTCGGCAAAACCAATAAGTCGTTGACGTTTTGCTAGCGATATTTGGTTCAAGTAACCTTAACCCTCATCTCTTGATGGGTGACCGGGAGGGCGGTCGCGATTGTGTGGGTAAGATCCTGTCTTTTATTGTTGTCTTCCTGCTTTCCCGATTTCCTGCTTTGTGCATTGCTGTTTTGCTCCCGATTTCATAAGTTGCTTTTTTCTTAACTTGTTTTTCTCCTCCTTTTGTAGCTGGGATGAACGCCGGGCCCACTTCTTTGAGTCGTTTGATGACTCATATTTTTCCTGGAGATGACGAGTATAGCTTGGACAAGTTTTCATTATGAAGGAAAAAAAACATTTGACAACGGGTTTTTCATTGACTCGCAGCTACTGCCGACACTGAGAACTTCTTCTGAGATGAGAATCTGGCTGCTCATGCGGGATGGATGTACTGAAGTCTTCTCTTGGCCGCCGCCATCTCTAGAAAAGTGGCACCAGGTTTGGCTCAGTGCTAGGTTCTAGAGGGAAAACATAGAGCTACTCAAAAAGACATTTCCAACTTGAGGCCGATGGGGAGGCCATGAGGACCCGACTTGGCGAGGGTGAGAAGAAGCTGAAGGAGGCAGCCGAAGAGATGAATCGCCTCGTTGATCGGGACCTCTGCCTCTCCAAGCAACTTAACGATGCTTAAGGTCAGGCCACTGCGGCGGAAACCAAAGTGAAAAAGTTGGAGGAGAAGCTAGCGGAGGCTGCAAATGTGAAAAAGAAAAATAAGGAGATCCTCAAGGACGCCAGGGATGCCATAGCTGATATCGAGTAGGTGATCAAGGCCCATATCTCTTTGCTTGCTCTCGACTTCGACACTTCCGTTGTTGGTGCCTTTAAGATGATTCAAGATGGCAACATTGTCGATCTGCCGAGAAAATGACATGTTTCTGAACTAATTTTTAATCAATTCACTTTTGTTATCGGGCCGATGTAATGCCCTTGTATTCCTGAACTTGTTTCTTGTTGGGCGATGCGATGCCTTTGTATTCCTGAATTTTGTATGCTTAAAAAGTCTAGTAATGACTGCTTACTGTTATATTGTTCCTTTACTTGGCCATTTAGCCGTATTATAATGGATACCTGTGCATTTTTGCGTAGGGGCTCTCGGGGTGATCAATCCTGAGAAGCTGATTTGATGACTTGGTAACAGTTAATAAATCTCAAAACAGAATACGAATGTTTTTCAAAAATTGGCCTCGTTAAAACTCCTTACCGCCGTCCCGTTCTAACGGCAAGGGGAAAAAGTACCCTTTTTTTACTAAGTCATGGCAATACAAGTAGACTTTGAAAAAAGTAAAGCAAGGTAAATTAAAATGGAAACATTTAAATGAACTTATGAGACAAAAAAAGATAATCATGTAGACGGGAGATTGTCAGACCGCTAGAAGTAAAATCTCCTATGGTTCGTTGGATTCCAGGTCCTCGGTACCTCCTTCCCGTCTAACAGCTCCAGCTTGTAAATGCCTTTTCCATACACTTCCTTTACTCTGAAGGGTCCTTCCTAGTTGGGGGGAGAGCTTCCCTTCTCCCGGAGTTGGTGGACTGATATCGTTGCATTGTAGCACGAAGTCTCCCTTTACAAACCTTTTGTTGAGAACTTTACGGTTGTTCTTTAGTGCTAGCCTTTGCTTTCACGTTGCTTCCGACAAGTGGGCCATTGCCCTAGTTTCATCTATCAAGTCTTTTTCGATCACCTCGTTGCCTTATCCCAACAGTAGTCTTGGACTTGGCTCCCCTATTTCAATGGGAATCACAGCATCCACTCTGTAGATAATCCGAAAGGGCGTCTCCTCGGTGGATGATTTTGGTGTCGTTCTATAACACCAAAAAACTGAGGCTAACTCGTCTGCCCAGGAACCCTTCCTTTGATCCAGGAGCTTCTTCAGTCCATTCAGAATAATCTTGTTTGTTGCCTCAGCCTGCTTGTTGCGGGGGTGCTCTACAGAAGAGAACTTTTGCTTGATGCCAAGGCCTGACAGGAACTCTCCAAACTTTTTGTCGGAGAACTGTGTTCCGTTATTCGACACCATGACCTTGGAAATTCCAAATCTTGCAATCACCTGTCTCCATAGGAATTTTTGACAATTCGCGGATGATATGCTTGCCTAAGGTTTCACTTCCACCCACTTGGTATAATAATCTATGGCCACAATTAGATACTTGACTTGTCCTTGGTCGTCGGGAAGGGGCCCAATAGGTCGACTCCCCATTGGGAGAAAGGCCGTGAGGCCAGGAAGGAGCTTAGCTCTTCCGTCGGTTCCTTATGAAAACATGCATTTTCTTCGCACCAACGACACTTCTTAACGAACTCATTGGCATCAGTCATCATGGAAGATCAATAATAGCCAGCTCTGATGAGCTTCCAGGCCAAGGATTCTCCCCTATGTGGTGCCTACAATACCTCTCATATACCTCCTTCAATACATACTCTTCTTGTTCGGGTTGCATACATTTTAGCAAGGGTTGGCTTAGTCCTCTTTTATATAACTGCCATTATACCACCGTGTATTTTCCGGCCTCTTTCCTTATAACCTTAGCTTTTTCCCCATTTTTCGGCAGCTCTCCTTCCTTAAGAAATCGTTGGATTGGGCTAATCCTAAAAGGAGGTTCCTCTTGGCTTTAAGTCAAGGATACGGTCACCGACGGCTCCTTTATCAAGCCTTGGATGAGAGATCGGTTTCTCCTTTCAGGCTTGGTGCTCACCAATTTTGACAAGAGGTCTGCTCTGACAACTCTCTCCCTAGATACATGTTGGACTACTACCTCCTCGAAATCTTTGTACAATTGTTTGGTTCTTTCCAAATATTTTTGCAACAGTGGTTCCCGAGCTTGGTATGTCCTGTTTACGTGGGCTGTTACAACCTGTGAGTCGATGTTAACTTCAAGCTTTTCCGCTCCGACCTCCTTGGCTAGTATTAAGCCTCCGATCATAGCTTTGTATTATGCTCGGTTGGCAGCTACCACCTGGCTTACCTACCCCTCGTTTATATACTCTCTCACCATATTTTGTATTTCTTGCATCGTCCAGACATGTTTGGTGGTTAGATGCTTCCCGAAGTCTTCGTTCAACAGGCCATTGGTGAGGCACAAACTGACAACGGAGTCCGTGAGGCCGTCAATTTTCAGACATTGATCAATCATTTGGTCCAAATACTTTCTCGTGGGTTTTCCGATGCATTGGGTCACCCCCAATAGGTTGATCGGGTGCTCTGCTTTGGCAATTTGGGTGCTGAACTATGCGAGAAACTTCTAAGAGATATTCGCAAAGACCATGATGGATCCTTGTGGTAAGGAGTTGAACCAACGAATCACCGGTCCCGCGAGGGTCACCGAAAAAGCGCGACATCTGACCGCCTTTCTGACACCTTTCAGGTTCATCTTGGCCTCGACGACCGTGATGTGCTCTTGCGGGTCTTCGGTGCCATCGTATCTCATGTGTGCTGGTTTGTCAAAGTCCTTAGGTAAGCGGACTTTGGGAATGGAGGAGTGAAAAGGAGTTGCACCGAACACTACAGGATCTCGACGTTTCCTTTTCCTCCCCTCCCTGTGTTCCTAGCTTCTCGACTTGCCGCGGGAGTAAGGGGACTGAGTTTGATTGTCAGTTTGGTCATGCCCGTCGTTCTCCTCTCTCTGGCACCTTTCTTCAGACCTCCTTACGGGGGACCAGGTGCGAGAATGACTAGGTCGGGACTCAGTGCACGAGCTAGTGTTACGGCTAACCTCGGGGTTGTAACGATCCCTTGTGGCCAAATATCTCTCCAAGTTTTAGACTCTATGCCTAGACTCTTGCATGATCCGGGAGCTATCGCTGGCAATATCGCCGAATGGATGCTTCTCTGGAGATCAATCACAGGAGGGGTCTCGGTCAAGGGAGTTTTTGGGCGCTTCCGAGAGGTCCCCGAGCTCACTCTTCTCACGATGGGCCGACCCCCAGGACTTCGGGACTCAGTGCACGAGCTACTGTTACGGCTAACCTCGGGGTTGTAACGATCTCTTGTGGCCAAATCTCTCTCCAAGTTTTAGATTCTATGCCTAGACTCTTGCATGATCCGGGAGCTATCGCTGGCAATATCGCCGAATGGATGCTTCTCTGGAGATCAATCATAGGAGGGGTCTCGGTCAAGGGAGTTTCTGGGCGCTCCCGAGAGGTCCCCGAGCTCACTCTGCTCACGATGGGCCGACCCCCAGGACTTCGGTGCCTCCACCTTCCTCTCGTACCTGCTCCGGACGAGGAATGAGTTCCATCTTCTGTCTGCGTCAAGTTCCCACAGACGGTGCCATTGTTCGTCAGTTCGTTGAGTAGGTTGGTTGGGTGAAACGGTTGATGGTGAGTAGCAGGACCTGAGTGCACTCATCATAGAGAGGGATGACGTCCACAAATGTCGGTAGTTCTACGGGTGGGGCTACCTGTAAGGACACTTCGGTGTTAAAATAAGTGTCCGTACAAAAAGGAGACTGATTAGGGTAAGAATGTGACGTACATTGGAGGAGGGATAGGTCCCTCTCTTTTTATTCCTTGTATCCGAGTGGACCCCTTTGCTTGGGTCCATTCACCTGGAAGCTTCTGCCAGCTATTCAGGACTTCCCCAAAAAATCGCGTGCCGTGTGGGTTACTTTAGCTTACACAGGTTGGAGATCTATTGGATTAGCAGTCTGTCAAATGAACCTCTGACTCTTATTAGGCTGAACCAGAACAAATTTTATTTTATTTTTTTTATTTTTATTTTTATTCTCATAGTTTATTTGAGATTATAGATTTAAATTTTAGTACCATGTTGTTCTATCTATCTGGTATGGTGAACGAATAATGGAGGTGAGGATTTTATTGTTTTATTCTATTTTATATGTTGCATACAGGTGGAGCATGGCATTACAATGCCGATATCTAATACTGTATTTAAAAAGGACAATGATAGATGTTTACTAAATTTTTAACTACTAAATTAAGTTATTATTATAAAATATATATTAAAATATAAAATATAAATTGAAAATAAATTCATAATATTTTTTATTTAAAAAAATAGACTCTAACATTTAAGTCAGTAACATAGGGAGAAAAATATGATAAATATAAAAGGAAATAGATAATTATGTTATGCAAATGAATTTTTTGAGAAGCAGATAGAATAATGAGAATTATAGAGAGCATAGAAAATGTCTTGTTTGCACGATTCTTAGAGAGAGCTCCGAGGTTAGAGTGAGAGTGTAATATTGTGCTAATAAAGGCCTAAAGCGAGATTTACGTAGTTAGAACTTAGAAGGTAGTTAGAACTGTAACACATTCAGTTACGAGAATCTGACTAATGAATATAGTTGTTGTGAGATACATTTTCAAAATCTATGAATAACCATCATGAAAAGTTGCGTTTTAAGGAGTTGTTTCTCTTCATAAAATGTATATGTTTACTCATACATATATGCTTACAAATAACACATCAAAATGACAAAAACATAAAAGAAGAAATCCATCAACAGTTATCAGATTTTCTATCTTTTATCTATCTCAACACTTTTTTTAGGTAAAAAGAAAAGGAAGGACAGAAAATATTTTCATTAGTGTAAGATTTAATTGATTGAGTGCAAAATAAATTAAACAATTTTTATTATATTTTACAAAAAAATTCACTAATAACTTATTTGCACACATCAATTTAAATTGAATTATATGCAAAATATGAGAGGTTGTCATAAAATTCAAATCTTTCTAGATACTATATCTAGCTGAATGATGATCATAAAATTAAGATTTTAGGTTATTAATTAATATCAATAATGCTCTACATCTATGTAAAAAATTTAACCAAGTCATCCAAGCACTTTTTCGTTATCGCACCTCGCCTCCTCCCCCAAGTTATGTGAAGTACACGCGCGCTCCCCTCCCCCTCCTATTAACGTAACAGAATTACGTAAAGCTTCTTCTTCAACATAAACATTCTTCAACGTTAACGATCGGATTGCGATTTTTGGATCTGCTCTGCTGCTCGTCGTTCTTCTTTTTTTTTCTCTGCTGCTCGTTGTTCTTCTTCCTATTCTTCTTCGTTTTCTTCTTCGATCTGTGGATTTATCTTCTTCGTTTTCATATTTCAATAGGCTATCGAAACAATGAATGATTCAACTTCAAATTAGTTGAATGAGATCGATTTGGATTATTCTTCTGAATTGAATCAATTGGACAAAGTTTTTATTATTGAATTGAATTGAATTGAATGTAATTACTAAATTCTAGACGCAGGTATTCTGATTTGGATTAAACTGAATTGAATTGAATGAAATGCAATCTCTGAATTCTAGATGCAGGCTTTTCGAATTTGATTATATATATACAATGTTCAAATTTGAATTTATATAATGGATAATGTTTCGTTCATTTTGTACTATACAATGGTTTCACTTTAATAACATGTTCGGTTCATTATGCAGACATTTATTTGAATTTGAATTTATATAATGAATAATATTCCGTTCATTTACTACTATACAATGGTTTCACTTTAATAACATGTTCGGTTCATTATGCAGACACTTGTTAGAATTTGAATTTATATAATGCACATTATTCCGTTTATTTAGTATTATAGAATGATTTCGCTTTAATAATGTGTTCGGTTCATTATGTAAACCAGGTGTATTGTGGATGAACAATTTGTCCTAAAGGTCGGGATGACTTTTAAGGCACTAGAAGAAATTGAAAAATTTTACAAAAATTATTCCAAACTTGCCGGTTTTTCTACCAAAATAAGGAACATGACTCAAAGTTTAGGTGTTTCTAAAACTGAATATTGATATAAACATTTTTTTCACACTAGCTTTCTGCAATAGTGCTATATACACTTTTTTTCGGTTCATCTAGTGTATTAATTTTGGTTCATTTGTGTTTTTGGGACTCTTGATGTTTGATAAATACCTTGAATCCATTCACTATGAACCTAGAACAAAACATTAGCCCAGACAGTTCCAACAGATATATATATTAACATTAGATTTTCCATTAACATTCACATATATACATTAAAGAAGAAGTGCTTACTTTTTTAAACAAGTTAAACAAATTAGTGTAATTTATAACGAGTCAAAGAAACTACAACCTATTTACTATCTATATCGCCAGATGTGAATTTATAAAAAAGGGTTGAGAGGACAGCAGATGGTTTGGAGAGTTTTATGACTTCAAATGCCTGAATCACTTGGCCTCTTATATTGTTAATTTTGTTCATTGACCGCTGAGCTTGATATATTCTGCTTCAACTCCCTCTCCATCCTCCATCAAGGGTTTTTTCCCAACATAAACCCTCATCTGGGAGATTATTAATCCCTGAAAAGGATACAAAAAGTAAAATCAGGCACAAGGAGTGATTGAATAAAACGTGATAAACATTCAATTAGTAAGAAAAATATTTTATGCATTCAAATGAACTCAAGTGAACACTTAACAATGAAGTGAATATAAATCATCAACTCTAATGAACCGAACTCCATTCATGTTTGAATAAAACGTGATAAACATTCAATCAGCAAGCAAGAAAAATATTTCTACATGCAAAAGAACTCAACTGAACAATCAAGTGAATCTAAATCACTAACTCCAATGAACCGAACTCCTTTCATGTTTGAATAAAATGTGATAAACATTCAATCAATAAGAAAATATTTTTGCATGCAAAAGAACTCAACTGAACACTTAACAATCAAGTGCATTTAAATCACCAACTCCAATGAACCGAACTCCTTTCATGTTTGAATAAAACGTGATAAACATTTCCACTCGTAAATCACCAACTCTAAAATATTTCTGTATGCAAATGAATTCAAGTGAACACTTAACAATCAAGTGAATATAAACCATCAATTACAATGAACCGAGTTATATATCACAGAAAGAAAATAACAACACATTTCCATTCGTATGCCCTAGTTATGGAGAAAAAAATGGAATCAGAATAAGTCGATCTACTAAATGCACCAACTCAATCCACTAAACCTTAAATCGAACTAGAAGAAACGCGAGTTTTGCGCAAAATTAAATGAATATAATAAAATAGTTTTTCTCGTACCTTGCGGAGTCTCTATTCTTGTTTTTGTTTGTTTTTCTTCTTCCTTTCGAAAACTTGACGCAATTCTGGAGTAGCGACAGTTTTTGTAGAGAACACGAACAAGGTTTGAGAGATTTTGAGAGAAATTTAAAATTTTTCAGAAGCGGTTTCGACAATGAAAAATGAACGTTATTTCATATTCAAACACGAATGGTAATGTTTGGTGGGATGTTCTGTGTGTGTATACACGTTTCATTTAATAAGACTGATTTTTTTTTTATTTTGGACCTGTTTAAATGAACTTGGATAAAAAATTACTTGAATGTGTAACCTACAGAATTAATATGTAAAAGGAATAATAGTAGTGGACAGAGAATTCTATTATAGGAGAAAAGATAGTTCATAAGTATGTGTGGTTAGGATTAAAAATCATTAAAGAAAATTATGTATTTTTAAAAAAAAAATATTGATTATTCATGTAAGATTCAATTGTCCGAAATTTATAATTTAATTTTCACAATAAACATCCTTAATGTATATCACAATAAAAAAAAAATTAATAAAAAATATTTTTTAATTGTTAATATATTTAATATATTTAAATTTTTTTATTTTATTCCTTTAATCAAAACCCTTAATAGGCTTGTTAACTAAATCTAAAATATATAAACAAAAAATTTTAGGGACTAATTTTTTTTATTAATTTTAATCAATATTTGACTAGTTTACTAATTTATATATATAAATTTTAATAAATATAAATTATATTAATTTGTGTATAAAATCTGATATATTAATGTGCATTAACCCAAATGTTAATATTTAGAGAAAAGGACAAATAGGTCCCTGACTCTTTGTCCCGCGGATATTTTTGTCTTTGACCATTAAAAAATACTTTTAAGTCCCTAACCTTCACAAAATTTGGACGGATCAGTCCTTTCGTCCAAATGCCTCCGTTAGAGACTGATCCGTCCAAATGCCTCCATCAAAGACTGATCCGTCCAAGTTTTATAAAGGTCAGGAACTTAAAAATATTTTTTAATAGTCAAAGACAAAAATGTTTAGGAAACAAAAGTTCAGGAACTTATCGGTTATTTTCTTTAATATTTATTAGCTTGTAGCACTGCTGATACATAAATAATAAGCACTGTCTTTTGCCCCACGCACCACTCCTCCACTCTCTTTAGAGTCCCCATATAAATGGAATGCAGCAAGTACCTAATAAACTGCAAAGAGAGGACAAGAAGCAAGATCTCATCATAATAATGAGGCTTGCTCTTACTATAAGAGCATCATCCTCTTCTTTTTCCATATCCAACCCCATTATCACTTTGTCACAAGATGAATCAAACACACCAACGTTACCTTTCAACCATTGTACCACACACTCATGGTCTCAACTTAAACCTACCTCATCAGCCAACTACATGTCCCCAAAACTTGGTCCCAAATGGAAGCAATACCAAGGAATCAACCACTGGCAAGACTTGCTTGATCCCCTTGATGATAACCTACGTTGGGAAATATTAAGATATGGACACTTTGTAGATGCAGCCTATCGTTCTTTTGACTTTGACCCTTCTTCTCCGACTTATGCCACGTGTCGTCATCCCAAAAGCTCGCTCTTAAATCGATGTGGAATTGCGAGCTCAGGATACAAATTAACTAAGAATTTACGCGCCACGTGTGGGATTCACGTGCCAACATGGGCAGATAAAATATCTAGTTGGGCATGTAGCCGGTCTAGTTGGATCGGTTACATAGCCGTATGTGAACACAAAAAGGAAATTATCCGGCTCGGCCGACGTGACGTGGTGATCGCATTTCGAGGAACGGCTACGTGCTTGGAGTGGCTGGAAAACCTACGTGCAACGTTAACTAACTTGGCTGATCAAGTGGACGGAAAAGACGATATTGGCCCTATGGTGCAAAAAGGGTTTCTAAGTCTGTACACGTCAAAAACCTCCAAGCAAGCAAGTTTGCAAGAGATGGTAAGAGAAGAGATTGGGAGAGTAATCAAATCCTATGGTAATGAACCACTTAGCCTCACCCTCACAGGTCATAGCCTTGGAGCCGCGCTTGCAATCCTAAGTGCGTATGATATAACCACCACCTTTGAGAATCCACCAATGGTGACGGTTGTTTCCTTCGGTGGGCCCCGCGTGGGAAACAGAAGATTTAGGAGAATATTGGAACAGAATGGGATCAAGATACTGAGAATAGTGAACCCTGACGATGTTTTCACAAGAGTTCCAGGGTTTGCTGTGAGTAAAGACAATGACGTGGCGGACAATGAAGATGTCCACGTGGCAAGATTGTTAGGGTGGTTACATAGGCGTGTAGAGGACATGCAGTTGGTTTATGCTGATGTTGGACAAGAGCTAAGGTTGAGTAGTAAGGATTTACCATATTTAAAGCAAGGAGATGTTGCCACGTGTCATGATCTGAAGACATACCTGCACTTGGTAAAAAGTTTTGTAAGCTCCTCGTGCGGCCCTTGCACACAGAAAACAATCAACGACATGTGGCCAAAGGCTTGGCTGTAATTGTGATTTTATATTATTTTCTTGTTTGTTTTGACTTTTGAACATAAGGTGGGATTTTTTACTGCTTGGTAAATATCTTGATGGTTGTATATATACCATGGAGGATAAAGCTTAAACTATTGTATCGAAGGCGAGAAAGTTTATGTAAAAATTATATTATTATAAACATGTAACTCTCAGTCAAATGCGATTTATAAACATGTAAACAAGCCGGGTATAAGTAGTTTTAGTTTGGTAAAATTTTTATTTTGTAAGAGTAAAATAGTTTATAAAAATTAGTTTTTAAAAAATAATTTTTTAAAGAATTAATTTTTACATACAAATCTTTTTATTGTATAAGTCTTACAAGTTCTCAATATTCTTTATTTCTAAAATGTATCTTTTATGGCACGTAGGTTTCACGCGTCTCCTTAATAGATTTTTCAATCAATCAACGCGTAAATATATAACTTCCTTTTTCGAAAGGATTTTGTTTCCTTTTTCGAATTTTTTCTGCGTTTTCTTGTCTTCTCTCTTCGATTTTTTTCATGCGTTTCTCTCTATCTTCTCCTTCGCCGTTTACATAAGTTTTTCTCTCTGTTTTCTTTTTTCGTTTTTCTCATTTTTCATTGTTTTTGAAATCAATCTCTGAAATTGTTTTGAAGCTAATGTATGATTCAACTTTAGATTGTCAGCTGAACCAGAACGAAGTGAATTTTGAATTTGAATCCAATGAAGTTTTTGAGATGTGGTTTAATTTCAGTTAATAATTGAATCTGAATATTCAGTTAATAGTTTATGATTGTGTAGTTGAATAATGCATGGACCTTGCCTGTGAAATTTGTTGTTCATTGTTTCTTATTTGAATTGAATCTGATGTACTAGTTCTGATAAATTTTCTGCATTTTATATCAGATATTTGGGTGTAAATCAGGAATATTTGGGTGTATTTTAAAAAAATTTGGGTGTATTTACAGTTTATAACTTTTCATCTCACTGGGGGTGAATTGTCTTATTCTTTTAGTTGAATTGTTTTAGTTTTTGTTTAATAATGATTCATGAATATGATTTTTGTTATTTTTTATGATGATTTTATAGTTCTATTTGCATTCTATAGTTTATGCTTGTTTTAATATGATGTATTTTGGATATATTTTGCAGCCCCTCTATGGTATTGATGGGCAATTTGTTCTTCACATACAAGTATTTTTCTCATACAAGTCTTTACAAGTCTTCTCCTCCTTTTATTATTTTGAATCCAATCAAGTGGCTGAGGTATGATTCAATTCAGAAGAGAAAAATGTTGCATTAGAGGAAATATTTTTCTATATTTACAACAAATTTGGATGTAATACGAAGATATTTGGGTGTATTTTTAAGAATTTTGGGTGTATTTTTATTCTGATAAGTTCTGCCTAATTCAAAACCCTTCTTCTTCCTCTTCCTCATCTTCTACTGCTGCTTTTTTTTTCATCATCATCACCATCTTCTTCTTTCTTTTATTCATCTTTTTCTTTTTGTTTTACCTTCTCAAGTTTGTTCTTGTTTTACTCTCTTAACAAGAATAAAAACAAAAAAATCAAACAAAAAAGAAGAAGAAACACATAATGCTGCAAAATTACTTGAAAGATGGTGAACTTATATTCATTTAACTAAAAGAAAGAAAGAAATAAGGAAATGAAGAAGGAAAAAAAATATAGCATTAGAGGAAACATTTTTCTGTACAAAAATACTATTTGTACACTAAAATCAGCCACCAATGTATTTGTGTATAAATACATGTGTGGTTTAATTTATATTCAATGTATATTTGTATTCCGGTATGTATTTTATATTGGTGGCTGACTTTGGTGGCTGATTTTAGTGTACACGTAGCATAACTCATTTTTGTATTTGCAGCAAATTTGGGTGTAAAACAAAGATATTTGGGTGTATTTTTATTCTGATAAGTTTTGCATAATTCAAAACTCTTCCTCTTCCTCCTCCTCCTCCTCATTTTCTGCTGCTTCTTTTTTTCATCATCATCACCATCTTCTTTTTTTTCTTATTCATTTTTTTCTTTTTGTTTTATCTTCTCAAATTTCTTCTTGTTTTATTCTCTTAACAAGAATAAAAACAAAAAAATCAAATAAAGAAGAAAAAGAAACACATAATGCTACAAAATTACTTAAAAAGAGGATGAACTTACATTCATTTAACTAAAAGAAAAAAAGAAATAAGGAAAAGAAGAAGAAAAAAATGCAGCATTAGAAAAAATATTTTTCTATACAAAAATACTATTTGTACACTAAAATTAGTCACTAAAATCAGCCACCAATCTATTTGTGTATAAATACATGTGTGTTTTAATTTATTTTCAATGTATATTAGTATTCCAGTATGTATTTTATACTGTGGCTGCTTTGGTGACTGATTTTAGTATACACGTAACATAACTCATTTTTGTATTTGCAGCAAATTTGGGTGTAAAACGAAGATATTTGAGTGTAACATAAAGATATTTGGGTGTATTTTTATTCTGATAAGTTCTGCATAATTCAGAACTCTTTCTTCTTCTTTTTTTTCATCATCATCACCATCTTCTTCTTCTTTTTTTCTTATTCATCTTTTCCTTTTTGTTTTACCTTTTTAAATTTCTTCTTGTTTTACTCTCTTAACAAGAATAAAAAAATCAAACAAAAAAGAAAAAGAAACACATAATGCTGCAAAATTACTTGGAAGATGATGAGCTTACATTCATTTTAACTAAAAGAAAGAAAGATAAGGAAAAGAAGAAGAAAAAAATGCAGTATTAAAGGAAACATTTTTCTGTACAAAAATACTATTTGTACACTAAAATCAGTCACCAATGTATTTGTGTATAAATATATGTGTTTTAATTTATTTTCAATGTATATTTGTATTCCAGTATATATTTTATACTGGTGGCTAATTTTGGTGGCTGATTTTAGTGTACGCGTAACATAACTCATTTTTGTATTTGCAGCAAATTTGGGTGTAAAACGAATATATTTAGGTATAAAACGAAGATATTTGGGTATATTTTTATTCTGATAAGTTCTACATAATTCAGAACTCTTGCTCTTCCTCCTCCTCATCTTCTACTGCTTCTTCTTCTTCGTCTTTTTATTTCATATTCTCATAATTTTTTTTT
Organism: Arachis ipaensis; assembly: GCF_059453495.1. Classification (NCBI taxonomy): domain Eukaryota; kingdom Viridiplantae; phylum Streptophyta; class Magnoliopsida; order Fabales; family Fabaceae; genus Arachis; species Arachis ipaensis. The sequence continues at coordinate 10,756,382 of NC_142444.1, forward strand.
GGAAGAAAAAATCAAACAAAGAAGAAAATATATAATGTTGTCAAATCAAAAGAAGGAGGAGAAACAACAACGATGAAGATGAAACAAGCGAAGAAAAAAGAGAAGAAACACAAAGAAAGAGAAGAAGGAAGAAGAGGAGGAAGAGGAGAAACGCGAAAAAAAATTGGCCAAAAAACAGAGGGAGGGAGAGAAGAAAAGGAGCCGCGCGCCCGGCCCCGGGGGGGGGCAGAGGGAGGGATGTAATGGAAGCCTTGTTCCTTCGGTTGAATCAATAGAGAGAGGGAGGGCAGTAATGGAAGCCCTGTTCCTTCGGTTGAATCAATAGAGAATGAAATCTTTCTAGTATAACTTTTCTTGTTTCTGAATCAAAGCGCTGGTTACTGGTTAGCATAGACAGACAAGATATTAAAATTTAAAACACTACCTACTCATGACAACTGTGGTTCCTCTTACACATCTTTCTACAGAAAAGAATGATATCTTGTTAGAAGTATCCATTTCATCATTCGGAACCATGTCCTATCCCTCTCTCCCTTACTATACATCTCTGCATACAATTTAATAATGGTGCTAATTTACTTATCTTTTTCAAACCTCCGTTAAACCATATTATACCAGTTTCTATCAGGAATGAAATGATGTTGTCGAGTTTTAACAAAGCCATGATACATGAATTTAAAAAAGAATAGCATAATTAGTTTTTTTTCATTCAAAGATCAATAATAATTAACAGTAAGACTCGGTATTTTAATATACTTGAGGTTTAGTGAAAATCATTCAACTCCCTTCTATTTCAAAAGACATAAACTGAGCTCTCATGACATTTGGGTGATAATACACCTAAGAGCCCAGTATTTGTACAATATAACATTATAACATGAAACTATACCCCTGTAAAAATAACACAGAGCTTCTAAAAAGATGCTTAGGAAAAGCTGCCTAGACAAATGGGATTGGAACACAATGAGTTACCTCAAATAACAGGAGAGAGCAATATAGCTTGCCCACAAAATATTAACTTCCTACCTTTTTCTGTGTTACTACATCTTTGGTAGAAAAAGAAATCAAATCTTAGATTTTGTCTTTTGAGGAGTGATACACAAGCGAAACAAATGTTTATCAGAAGCTATTAACTTAGGTTGTGAACTTGTGGTGCAGATGAACGATAATAACAGAATATACTTATACATTCAAGGATCAATAACAATGCACATCATTTTCGTAATAAAATTGTCTACCAATTTTCTTTTTCTCTTTTTTTTTTTTTACATGATGCAAATGAGATTTAAACTAGAACCTCGTGCATACTACCCAAACCCTTTATCGCTAGACCAATCCTCGTGGCTTAATTTTTAGTTTTTACATGTGGTAAAAATTATATTCCTCATTTACAACAAGATAAAATGAATTTTAGAATTTAACTGAATATCAGATCCATGCATCACACACATATATATACACCAAAAGATATGTAGAGAAAGATATGATTCAACAACGAAAAGAAGGTAGTTATTTACGCTCAAGATCATTTAGTTGCTTTTTTAAGAGTGCATGTTCATACCGCATCCTTTCAAGCCTAGTCTCAACCATGTACATCTCATCTTTGAGGTGATGAATTCTTTTCTCCAACCATGCCACGTCTGAAGTTCTAGTAACTCCATTTTCCATCATATTTATGTTGTCTACGGGAGGGTTAACATGTATGTGTTGAGGTCTTGACAATAGCACAAGTATGCTAAACTGCTGCAACAGAATAGAGTAAATAGTTAATAAAATGATGTATTTGATCTGCAACTATAGTTAGTAAACGTTTTACAACATCCCTAAAGTCCAAAATGCTGATAACGTTGGAGAAGGTGAAATTTTTCATGGATTAGATATATGTAAATTGTATATGAATTTCATTTAAAAAGAATTTCACCCAATTTTCACCCTAAAGATACCCTTGGTTGAGAAGGAAAAAATAAAAAGGGCAGCCCAGTGCACAAGCATCATGCATTAATGCAAGGTCCAGGGAGGGACTGCACCCAAAGGTTGTAATGTAGGCAGCCTAATCTCATAATTACATCACTTCCACTTCTCGGAAGAAACCAGGTGAGATGAGCATGGAAGTGCAAACTAGTGTGATGTAAGATGACAAAAGTTATTAGGAAAACAGCAAAAGAAAAACTAAAGGTACTGCAGGAAGAGATAAAATTCGTGGTGGTAGGACACAAGTGTGCAAGAGAAGGTAGAGGTAAAAAATGGAGATGATGTAAAAGGTGGTCTTTATGCGATAATGAGAAAAACTGGGATAAATAAGCGGCCACAGAGGAGACAAAAGTGACGATAAATGAAGTAAGAACAAGAGCTTACGAGGGTCTTTATCAGTATTTGGGTATGAGAAAAAAAAAAAAAAAAGAGATTTGGATCATGTTAAGTGCATTAAAGACAAGAATGGTGAAGTTAGTCACAGATAAGAGTATTTAAGGATGGACATGAGATTCTTTCATGGCATGCTTAGGTCAATTACAAAGGAGGAACCAAGACTTGAATTACTATTGAAGAATTCAAAATTTTGAAAGTAAATGAAGAAAGGTAGAGCAGTGGGCCCAGATATTATCCTGATTGAATTTGGGAAGATTTAGGATGAAATAGAGTCTATTAGCTACTAAACTCTTTAATGAGATTTCATAGTCTAAGAAAATGCATATGTATGGAGGAAGAACATTTTGGTCCCTATCTACAATGAACAAGGGGATATACGAAATTGTGGTACAAAAACAGATTAAGCTCATGAGCCATACTATGAAGTTGTGAAGAGTTATAGAACGAATGTTGGGACAAGAAACTAAGGTTTCAAAGAAACAGTTTGGTTTTATGTCAGCTAGATCTACCTCAGAGGCTATAAAAGAGAATGATGAAGAGGCGGCATCAGAGTAATAAGAAAAATCTACACACGATGTTTATTGACTTGAAAAAAAACATATGACAGGGTAGCAAGGAAGACCTGTATAAAGGTTTTCTAGAAGAAAGCAGCAAGGATTGTACATATTCGTACAACTAAAGATATGTGCGATGGGAATACAACTAGGGTGAAAACTCAATAAGGTATAACAAAGGAAATTTTTATTGGTGTAGGATTACACCAAGGATAATCTCTAAATCCATCTCTTTTCACACTTGTTTCAGAAGCATATTCAAGAACTCATACCAGGGTGCATGCCTTTTCCTGATGACATCACCCTTATGGGAGAACCGCAGGAAGATTTGAATTAGAAGTTGGATTTGTAGAGACACATTTTGGAGGTATATGGTTTGCACATAAGTTGCATAAAAGACAGTATATGGAGTACAAGTTTAGCGGCAAAAGATGAACACCATAGAAGTGAAAATCGGGAAAAATGTTATATCAAAAGTAAAGGAACTTAATAAGGATGGTCAAATAGTGGAGTGTTTTGGGTTTTATGCAATAGAAAAGTAGTCATATGAACATGAACATAAGGTGAACATGAACATAAGTTCAGCGTTAAATTTTATCACTATCATTGAACCAGCTATGTTATATGGAAAAAAGTGTTGGGTGACAAAAGGTGAACATGAACATAAGTTCAGCGCTAAAACGAGAATACTTCAATAGATGAGTAGTCATATGCATATGGAGAAAAAGTTAGAGTAGCACCTATTATTGAAAAGATGATAAAATCTTATCTTAAGTGGTTTGGACATATGGAAAGAAGTCAGTATAGCATTTAATGAGAAAAGTGGGATTGGATAAAAAAATAAACTAGTGGTTGGAGGGAAAGGAAGACCTAAAAAGACTATGTAAGAAGTGGTCAAATAAGAACACTGTATGAACACTCTCATTGCAAACATGATACATATTAAGACGTAATGACATTATTTGATCTATGTAACCGAACCCACTAGGTACTAGTGGGATCATAAAGCCTTGTTTTTTGCTGCATTGTAACATAACATTCACATAGAAGCGAATCAGCGACATACCACTAACATTAGCAAGTAATTGCAACAATCTTTCAATAAAAATTTGATTTTAGCATTTAATGTAAAAGTACTGATAGTAGAATGGCTTTTCATAGTTTCATGACTAATCCACAAAACATGAAAAGACAAAAATTTAAAGCTATGGTTCAAAGTACGCACCTGCATGAAGAAAATCAGCGCAAAAATGGCAACAATGAGTAATGAGAGGTTGTTCTGACTTTTCAAAGACAACCTTAACTTTCTCACATAATCTTTGAACAAAGAAGGAACAGACGATGTATCAATGAATCTTGTTTGCATCTGGGTGTCAACCTTGTGAATAGCATCTGCTACACTAGATGTAGCTTGCATCCTTGTAGAGTTACATTCCTCCTGTGAAGCTCCTGAAGTTTCTACAGTCTCCAACTCTATATCAGGATTGATTTTTCCATTTTGAGTCAAAGCAACAACAGCACCTCTTTCTGCCTCATAAAAACAAATCATAAATATTACAAAGAAACTGATGGTATCAGGAATGCATAATGAACTTCAAAATTTAAGAACATATATAGAAATTGCAAATGTTAAACCTTGCTTTTCTAGGTTTTTCTGCTTCAACAAGTCATGTGCCTGAAAGTAGTGATAGAATCTTAAGTGGACAATAAAAAGTGTAAATAGTGAACACAGAAAAAAAAAACACCCACAAAAAAAATACCATGCTAATCCAAGTAGTATAAGCTTCTCGACATTCTTCAACGGTTGATTGTAATATTTTGCCTGTGCAGTTGTTCACAAAATCAAATAAAGTCCAATTTTTAGAAAATGGTACATGTTCTTTTTCTTTTCTTTTCTCTCAAGTGAAGCAGATATGTGTCTCATACACATAAGTATAAAAAAATTTGTCAGAGTTGGTAATTCTGTTCCCAATCTTTCTTTGGCGTAATAAAAAAAGTTCTTGTAGATAAAAGACAATATCACACTTTACATCATGAAACCTTGTATTGTGCAAAAAAAAAATAATGCTAAAAATGAATATTTACTCAACTAATAGATTCATCAAACTGATTGCAATACCAATTGATGAGGTCAAAAGAAATGTAACTTTAAATTGAAATTTTAAAACTCCTAAAGTATAAGAGATGACAAGTCAAAAGCTAATAACATGGAGAACTGTTTGCTTCATACTTCTTCATTTCAGGAAAGTCGAAGAAAATTTAACAGACCAAAACTATTTATATTGAAAAAGTGAAAAGGGAGCACTAAGTCATTTAGCATATAATAATAATAATAATAATAATAATAATAATAATAATAATAATAAGATACAAAGCAAGAGAATATTAGTTTCAGGATAAATCATGAAAAGGCCCACCTCTCCAAATAGTTTTCTTAGAAAATGCTACAGTCACATATACTCTCAAAATGCAAGAGTCATCCTTGTGTCTCTGTATATCCCACAGTCCCTGGTAATTAAACAAGAAATATAAGTAAACTATAAATTCATTGGGAGAAGAAAATTATTAGCGAAACAACTAAAACAAAGAGAGAGTTAAATGAAGACAAGAAACCACCAAGTAAAAACAGTGGCTCGTCATGAGAGCAAAAAGAGCAAGTTTAGCACGAAGTCAACAGTAGAATTCAAGCCCAATGAGCTTTTGCAAGCGAGTCGGGTCAAAATAAAACATGTTATCTACGTTGACCTAGTAGCACAATTATAAAGAGAAATAATTCATGCCAAATGCTTCTAATAAGTATATTGTACTGGGGGCAAAAAGCTCATAATTTTATGATAAAGATCTAATTTTCCCAGAAAAAAATGTACCTCAACACGAAAATAATCTGCATAAGGTACATCACTGACTTCTTGTGATGTCTCTATAACCAGATGACTGAAAGAAGTAAAAAAAAAATAAGTAAAAAAAAAAAATAAGTAAATAAGTTCTTCATATATTTCAAGTAATCAATGGAGCAACTTTATTCTTGCTCTAAAAACAAATAATAAACATCTACAAATAAGGGAAGACAAAGAATGGAAACGATAAAATGCAGTATTGAGGCAAGAGCAATTATTTTCGCTGCCAGCATAACACAATAAAAGCACCAATACTCATTGAACAGACAAGAAGATGTTGAGATAATGGGTCTAAAAAAGGGAAGGAGGAAGAAGGAAATTGAGTATATGTATATATAGGCAGTTTATGATATGATGTGTTCTATGTGTGATACAAAAGAGACAGCACTAATCGCCATGTACAATAACAATAGAGTATTAATCTTAATTAATAAGGAAAAAAATCATAGATAGATGGAGATAAGAAAACCAATCCTAAGATACACTTCTTAAGATATTTTCCTCATTCCTACCAGATGCCAGAATAAGAAGATGAAGTATATGCTACAGTCACTTGACCATGCTATCCAAGGCCACATCATGGCACCAAGGAATTCCCAATTAAATAATTACATTACATTTAGCTTGAAAAAACGTCTTGAAAGAAATCAAAAGAATAACTGAAGAAAAAATAAAAATGGATTGAGTCATGGTAACAACCTGCTCTTATACACTCGAAATTTCTGAAGCTCATGGCAGCCACCAAATTTTGCTCCTGAAAAGGAAACACAATTATGTTCACTGGCAGGTCTCCATAGGAACAGTTTGCCAAGTTTTTAAAAATCATAGGTACGCATCAAAGAACTTATTATTGCTTCATCAAATGACATATGCTCAGGAGATCTTAGATTTAACAATTTATTCCATCTTATATTTAGCTTAATTTGAATTAATAACTTCAAACTTAACTACTTAAGGCATGCTGCTCAATCATTTTTTCCATGAAATGGAATTTTGTAACTCATCAATATGTTCATATATTTCTCTGTAAATAAGCCCCCATATTAGGCATTCACTTTGGCTTCATTCAAAATTTTAGTTGAACCTCCACCACTGCATAGTCAATAAAATTATCATGGAATAACAAAACTCAGATAGAAAAGAGAAATAAAGCTGGCAGAAACATACCAAGATAAAGTTTTATTGGATGTTGAAAAGATAGTTCACGAGCATACCCAAATTTCTCTTGAGGACGCCACGAACTACACTTGAAGTCTGAAAGGGGAGGGGGAAAAATGAAAAAATCATCCTCGACAAAACGTTAAGGTGTATTGTGACAGGTATTAGTCATCTTAAATTCTTCCCTTTAAACCATACTCACAACCAGCAAAGCATACAAAATTAAAGATGATTTTTCAAATGCAGAGGTTTCATAGTTGTTTCATGCAGGCTACCTTTATCACCACATCTTTTATGGAAAGACTCATGAAAGTTTACAGCATCATCTGAGAAAAAGTACCTAAAGAAGTCTTCAACCTTTATCTGCAGTTTGTAAATTTAAAATTTTAAAATTTCTAATAAATTTAGAAGACTAATATTACTAAAGTCAACAAGGGAAAACTTGAAAATGAAAAAATAAAATGGTATTTTTTCTAATAAGAAATACCGGAAACTCAGCTTCTGCAACACATGTGTATTCTTCTGGGGCTGCACATTAGAAAATAAGCTCAGATCAGCAGAGTTTTTGAAAAAATATGATGGATTAATAAAATATATTATAAGTTAAACACAATAGACATTTTTTTATCTTTTTGATAAAAGAATAATTTCATTAAGATTTAAGGAGAAGGATAATATGATAAAAAAGCAAAACAAATGATTCATCTATAAAGCATAGCTTTTCAAACCCTAAACACAATGGGCATGAAAATTTGATCAATTTTGCTCAGGCAAAGTTTCCTAGGGTTATATATTTAATATTTTTTAACTTCTCAGACCACAAATAAACAGAGGGGCTGGAGAATTTCAAAGACAGGATCAATCAAGTCAGTTTACCAACTTCTATTTGTAAGAAACAGTAGTTAAGCAAAGAGCTTATATGGCTAATCCACTGCAGTTAACTATTTAAGTGTAACAGAGCTGCAATACAATATAGCATACAAACTCCAATCTCATCTGTACATCAAAACTTCCCGATTGTTACAAACTTCAGGCAAGTTATTTTATGACAATGTATGATAAAGTATACCCTAAAAGCCTGAATCAATAGAAAAGTAAAAATTTCATTTTATTTATATTTCAACAAAACCACCCATTCTTCCAATATACTATTAGCCAGATCCATTGAACAATTCTAAAATAAAAACCTTGCATCATTCTCCCACATTACAATATCTAGAAGATTAAATGCATTCTACAAGCTTAAATCCAAAATGTATACAAGTAGTGGGTATGTTCCAAACTCACTTGTTGGAGCATCAATGTCCTCCTCTTTCCAGCATGAACTCGCAGCTGGAGAATCTTCATTCAATACAGGTTCAGCTACCTGTTTTGTACTGGATTGTTTATCTGTAACTTTCATCACTACAGGGCTATCTATAATATTTGATGGAGGTCCCATGTCGTTGATAATATTAGTAGTAACCTTGCTTCTGATTAACACATATATAAGTAAGTCTAAATGAGTTTCCACACAAAATAATCTTATTCTAAGGCAAAGGTCACTAAGATAATGGGCATACGGGTCTGCAGAAGGAGATTCATTGTCTAATATATCAGAACCTTTGACATTTTCAGTAGCTATAAGTTCACTGTCTTGGGCGCTGCACTCGGACATAGACTCCTGAAAAAAAAGAAAAAGAAAGACCACCCAATGTATAAGGGCAAGGGTACAACAAACACAACATTAGCCAAAAAGAATTGCTGTTAAATTCCAGGTTTTTTTTTTCTACCTTAACAAACATCATAAATAATTAGATACACAGATTACTGTAGCAAAACACCTGTTCAATAACTGCTCTGGTACCATTAGCCTGCCGTAACCATCCATCATTAATAATCTTAAAAGCTTCATCACGGGATAGGAAAGATGCGAAAAAGTACTGTCAAACAGATAAGTGGATTAAGACGGACATCAGGGCACAATTAAGCAGAAAAAACAGTACGCGGTAAAAATATATTCAGATTGAATATTCAATGTTGCAGTGATGCATAATGACTATAACGTTCTTCTATGTGTAAGATACCTTCCTGTTGCCAGCAAGAATCTCAATGGCATTGGGAAAGAGCCCAGCTGTCTTTGCCCTACGTACACTTGTGACTTCTGGGAATGCAATTATTCTCTGAAACATAAACCATTGACATATCCAAGATGCAGAGAAATCGTAAAACAAAAACCAAAATCTCTAGATAAGAATAAACTCAATGGAAACAATCAAGGAACGATACTTCTTTCACATATATCATGGATTTTATTGTAAAAAGATTACAATGAAGAGATTATATATCTGGAAACAACACGGTTCAGAAAAAATACTTACACAAAATCTTTCAGATATTTTATTGTCCAATATGGATTTAAGTTTGTGATTTAGTCACTCTTGACAGTTCATACCCACGTACGTGCTTTCACACAATCATTTGCAATAAAAAATATAGTACCAAAAGCAATAAATTTTCCCATTAAACTAGATTAGTCATGGGCATTATAAACAAGCTCAGAAGGCAAAAAGATAAAAGAATATGTTAAAAATGCATTCTGTTCAGTCACTTACCTTTGTCTCAAACCCAAATATGTTCGAGTAGAAACATATAAAGTTGACAAAAAGGTACATATGACCCTACAACAAGAAATTAATAACTAATCAGGAAACCAAATGAAAAGGCAACATGACTTGTTATAACTTGCTTTTAAATCATTAAACAACAAAATGAAAAAGCTTTTGGCAGTTTAAGCAAATGAAATCCAGAAAAATGATTTTCCAATAAAAAAAAGAAAATGTACATCACTCAAGTCAAGACTAATACCATTTAACAACAAATCAAAACAAGAATATTACCTGAATAAGTATATTTTCCTGGAGGGCACAATTAAAATCTTCAATAAGGACCTAAAATAAAAGGAGAATAAATAAGATGTGAATTATGAAAAAGGAATGAGAAAAATCAACATATAAATATCAATTTGCTTTGTTGCTAGATGTAAGAAATGCACAGACAAGGTTAATATATAATTGAATCCTAGCACTTATTTATCCATAAGAATGTGTTCTTTTATTTTGGTTACAAAGGATGTGCAAGCATCTGTCTACGGAGAGGGGAAAGGGGGCCTTCTGGGAATGGAACTCTTGATATCAACATCACATTCAAGTCTAGAGAGACTTGGTTTTTCCTTAGTCCTAGATGAAATATGTTTGTGTTTATATAAATGGTACAGAACTAATTTTGGAAATTTTGTAAGAATGACTTACTAAGAAAATGTTGAGCCAACATTATTCAAATTTTGGAGGACTGAAATTACAAAACTAAAATATGATACATTGAGTTTTAGGTAATATAATTAAGGAAAGCACTCCCGAAAATGGTTGCTCCACAATTCAAACACTTCATTCACACGGTAAGCAGAATGTGTAGATAAGATACACATTACAATAGAAGGATAAGTTGGTAAGAGGAATTTCATTCCAAACAAATCCAAAATATGTTCTACCCCAAAGGCTTCAAGAGATATCTCATTATATCATGAAAGAAAGTGCGTAAAGTATTCAATAAGGTTGGGTTGGGGAACCTCATTGATAAGGTTCTTAAAAAAATTGCTTACAAGCCACCAGTCAAAAGTCTCTTATTTTGCAAAGTCGGGGCTGCTCTTGATTTGAGGCTATCCAAAATTATTGTTCTTTAGTTTTGACTTTTTTGAAGATTTGAGTAATAGTTCCTTTAGTTATACACCACCAGGGTCCAAGGTCGTTAGAATTAGTTAACCTCTAAAGAATTTATATATTAAAAAAGGAAGCAATTGACTCAATAGTCTGAATATTACTTGAGAGTAAGGAAATGAAAGTAAAAAACCTTCATGGAGGAGTGTTGATAACTAAATAGGGTGTGTGAATGATCTTATCTACCATTAATCAAGAGAAGGTCCACAATTTGCAAAATAAGAGACTTTTGACCTGGGACTTCTAAGCAATTTTTTTTAGCATCTCATCAATGAGGTTTCCCAACCCGACTTCATTGAATGCTTTGCCAAGAAGTGACATAAGGACATGATCATATACAAACACGTTCCAAAAAACTGCAAATTTGACTAGAATACCATTCAATTCAATTCAATTCTATGCTATAACAGTAATCAGTAAACCAATAAGCAAAACCTTAAGAAATTAGAACAGCTAACTTGAAAAGATAGAAAATCACTTACTTCATCTGGTGGAAGACGAAACAGCTGCCGATACTCTTCACTCTTCAACGCGTCCATAGTCTGTAACCAAAAGGATAAAGGCATGAGTTACAAAGATTGATCACAGAAATGTTGAAATTCAAAACTACCAAAAATTTACACAATTTCCATAGATAACTAAGCCAGCTTAGATTCCTAATATCAAAATCCACAGAACTCGAAATTCTCAAGACATCCGGAAAAACACATGAAAGATAATACAGCATAATTCATTTCTACAAAATTAAATGAATAAACGAAATTCCTATAAAGTAATGCGCTACAGACTACACTACACACAGAAACGATTGAACCGAGTCGAAGAATCATAAATGCAGGAAGCGCGCAGCACCGACAAGATTAAAAGAGCGAGGAGGTAGGTACCTGATTTTCAGCGTCAGCAAATAGGTTCGGCGATGAATTGGAAGAATCGCTACGATCAATGACCTCGGCGGCGGGTGAGGACGATAAAAGCGACACCTCGGCGGCGGCGGAGGTTCTGGAAGGAGAAGAATCAGACGTCTGCGGCAGCGGTTCCGTCCTCACGGCGGCAGGGACGGAGGAGGTGGCAACAGCAGTGGAAGCCATAGAAGAAGAGAGAGAAAGGTAGATCTGAGAAAATTAAACGGAAAATGAAGGAGTGAGAAGAGGGAAATGGTGGTTGGTGGGGTTTTACGTTCTTAACTGACGGCGACGACGGAAACTAAGAAGAAACAAGAAGAAGAAACGTTGCTTGAGTCGTAGAAAGAATTTTAATTTTATAAATTGGAATTAATTAAAGATAAATAGATAATCCCATAATAATCTAACTAAAAATTCCATAATCCATACAATTATAAATAATTAAAAATAAATAATTAAAATAAAAAAGAAAACCCTTGGAAACCCAAAGTAACCTATTTTTATTTAATTCCCAATTCATACTGTATCACATAAACTATATAAGTTTTAGTTTTTAAATTGTATATTATTAAATTGTACTATCATTAACATTATAATATGTGTAAATGTTCTTCATGAAAATTTATTAATACAAGTGTTCATTTATTAAACAGAAAGATTATAGTTGATGTCGTTTAAATTTTAAGTTACATCAAATCTTAAAAGAATTAAAAAAAATTATTACAAAATAAATTATAATATCCAAATAATAATACTATAAATATTAAATTCTATGAATTTGGCAACTTTGAGCTATGAGTCAACGTCGGTAGTTATTGGGGGAAAAGAAAAAGAGAAAAAGATCGTCGTTTTTCGTTGACGCTGACACCGATTAGCGTGACTTTTGTGTGTTAGAGATCCCTATCAGTAGTAGCCGTTGGGTTTACGCACAATAATGAGAGTCACCAACAATTTGTCATTGGACCGATATCAATCTCAGCTTTTTCAGTTCGGCACAACTTTGGCAAATTCTGGGTTTTTTGTAGGAACATTTACTGGAATTTTTTCTTAAATAATGTAAAAGATATATTATTTTCAAAAATAATTTTAAATAATATTAAATATTAAAATTAACCTTTTTAAAAAAATATTTTATATATAAACAAAAAATAATAACTATGTATATTTTATATTATAATATATATTTTATGCAATAACTAACATTGTGTCTGTGTATACCTAACATGGTTAAATTTTTATATTATTGTTACGGGGCTTACCTAGAACCGGACGGTGGTTGGGCTTGTTTGAGGCCCAAGCGCTGGAGGAGTGTGGTCTCCGACTTGGTTTACGTCTGGGAGCCGCCTCCGAGTTGTGTGTTCCAAGAGATGGGGGGTGGTACCTGCAAAGACACTCCGATGCCTAAGTCAGCATGGGGTTAAGCAGGCTTAGAATGTATTGGAACTTAGAGATACCTGAGGGGTGTTAGTGTATTTATAGTGGTGATCCAATAACTACCATTGGAGTAGTGCCACCTTTTTAGGTGGATAACCGTCCCTTTATTTAGGGATTGTTGGGATATGGCTTCTAGAAGTGGGTTGAGAGATTTTAGGGGCAGTTACTTATTTGAATAAGTGTTATCTGCCAGCTATCTCTTGAACCCGACTCCTTTGGAAAGAAGTCTGTGTTGAGTCCGACCTCTTCTAAAGAGGTCGGTGAATAACGAAGGCCAATCTTTGGATTGGGCCTTTTGGTGTATTTGGACCTGGGCCTTAGTGTTGGGCCAGTGTATTAACAGTGCCCCTACTCGAGTTCAATCTCTTTTTCTTAAGAGTTGGATTCGAGTATTTGAACTCGGGCTTGTAGGCTCTGTATAATTGGTTTTAGCACATCTTACTTAACCAAAGAATATTTCTTATCCTAGTTTCGTACAACTCGTTCAATTCGAGTTGTTTTGAGGATACATGACTTGTTTTAATACAAATCACCTTTCTGAAACTTATTCTGATTTCTTACGATTTGTTTTGATACAAATCGTTTATTTCAAAACTCGTAATTATTTTTTAGTATAACCTCATCTAGCTCATTCGATGCGAGTAGTTTTAAGGTCTTACGATTTGTTTCATTTCAAATCGTTTAATTAAAACGTGGCTATTTCTTGATCTAATTTCATACAACTCATTTAAATTTGAGCTGTTTTTTTAGGATTTCACAACTTGTTTCAAGTACAAATTGTTTATTTTGAGTCCTTTTAAAGTATCAGATCATCTTTATAACCATCGGACTTCGTTGCTTTATCCATTATGCCCCTGCTCGAGGTCGAGCTTTATGGAGTCGGACTCGAGCAATCAAGCAGAAAGGATTTTCGAATGAAGCCTTTTTTTGTTGAACTCATTCATTCTGAGTTTTCTAGATGACTTGTTTTTTATACAAGTCACTTTTTTGAAGCACAACTCGTTATATATCAAGTTGTTTTGCGCAATTTGTTTTAATACAAATTACTTAGATCATATGGTTATTTTTTACTTGATTTGTTCAACTCATGGGCTTGAGTTGTTTTAAATCATCAAGCCGTATTATAACCATTGGATACCAATTTGTACCTCGTCGCTTTATCCGAGCGACCATTGAAAAGATCAGCTCGTGATTTTTGCACTTTGTCGAGCATAAATTGGCGCCTTAGGTGAAGGGATTATATGCTTATTCTCTCCCCTTTCTAGTTTTTACAAGGTTGTCATCCTCGTGTGTGGTACAACTCGTTTTATCCAAGTTATTTTGGAGGATAGTTTTTACGTTTCGATTTTAGTCAAAAACGTTTACAATCCTTCCTTTTTAACTCGTTTCTATATGAGTCATTTGGTAGAAGTGATTTGTAGTGCCCCTACTCGAGCCCAATTTCTTTTTAAGAGTTGGGGTCGAGTATTTAACTCAGGACCGTAGCCGACCTGATAAGGAACCGACGTGATGTTTCAGAACCGACGTGTTTTTTTTTAAAAATTCTCAACAATCGCATCTAATCAAACGTCACGTCCGTTAGGGATTTGTATATTCATACGCGGGGATCAGTTACATTGGGAACGGTGCCTCTCTTTAAATGACGGCTTCCGTTTTTACCATTGTGCCCCCAACATTTTTATAAATACTTTCCCTCTCTTTCCTTGCTTCGTTTCTGAAAACTTTCACACTTCCTCTCCTCTGTTCGGAAGAAGCTCTTGTTCGAAAGAATTCATCTTTCTCTGTTTGTTGTGCGCATGCTTTTCTGTTTTAGGTTTCGAAAAAACCTTTTTGATCTTTGTTTTGAAAAACATTTTTCTTGGCTGACTGTCCCTTTCTTTAAGTTAAGTTTTCCTTAATAACTCGGGACAGCCTTTTGCCTTAGTGCTTTCAATAGGTTTTCTGATCTCTTTTTGGTATTCCTTATACTCAATTTTTGATTTATTGAGCTCTTATGATTTAGGTTATTTTTGCGATGCGTTTCCTTGTTTCTCGGTTTTTCCGACTTGTAAGTCAGATAATTTCCGAGTTTATTACGATCGACTTTTATAACCTCTTTACACCGACTTGTACCTCGTCGTTTTATCCTGACGACCATTTAGGTCGGTTCATGGGATTTTCACGCTTTGTCGAGCTTAAGTCGGCGCGTTTCGTAGAAAGAAAGAAAAACGAGAAGGAATTTATAAGAGATAAAAGATCTTTATTTATTTGCGAAGGTACTTTTACTGCTACTAAGGGTTTTTCACTATCTATGATCCCTTAGTCTCTACTGTGATGCCTCGTTAAAAACCCCCCTTCAGAAAAAACCCTTTCCTTTTGGGAAAAAATCATAAAGTTGGGAAAAGAGTACATCAGGGAGTAGAGTTCGCTTTTAGCTATAGTACCTTTTCATGTTACGAGCATGCCACGACCTTTGTAACTCGGTGTCGTTTAAGTTAGTCACCTTATAATAACTTTTTTCTAAGATCTCAGTAATCTTGTAGGGTCCTATCTTTTTGTTGTCAGCTTTCATTCGCCCGAACTTAGTAGCCCGATATTTTTTCTTATCAAGATGAGGTCTTTTGCGGCGAATCTCGTAGCCATCCTTTGTCTCAAGAGCTCTTTCCTTATTCGAGTTTGCTCTCGAATTTCCAGAAGGGGGTCAATTTTTTCTTTTTGAACTTGAATGTTATCCACTTCATTGTAGAATTTCTCTAAACCTCTTTTCTTATCTGAGTTTGCTCTCAGAATTCTGGAAGGAGGTCGAGTTCTTTCTTCGTGCTCTGATATCACTGTAGAATGTTGTCTTTGATTTAATAATTTTGGACTTAGCTTTCATGATAAGCCAGTGCCCCTACTCGAGGCCGAGCTTCATAAAGTCGGACTCGAGTATTCAGTCATGCCATTCTTGAATCTTACTATTTGTTGCTATGTGACTTTTACAAGTTATTTTAGACTCTCTTTTTGGGAGGTCGGATAACTTGTTTTATACTTGTTGTGTCAACTTAGTAAGGTCGGATACTTATCTCTTGGCTTGAGGAGGTATTCTTATAAATCGCCATCCTTTCTCAATTTGTTTTAAACAAATTGTTGTGAGGTCAGGTTTGCATCCTCTTCGTGTTGATGTTTGATTATGATCACGCTGTCCTTAAGTTATTTGTGCAATTTGTTTTAGGTTTGCCCCTTGCCAGCTTGATTTAGTACAAGTGGCTTAATGAGGTTGGACCACGATTTGTATTTATAACTTCTTACACCACTTTGGATCACATCACTTCAAGTCAGAAAAAGTGTGCATTAGGGAGTAAGGTGCGCTTTCTAGCTGTAGTATCCCTTTTGTTGTAGACATGGCACAATCTAGGTAGATTGTTTTCGAGTAGGTCGAGTATGTTGTAGTAGTTCTTTTTCAAGTCTTAAGTGATTTTGTTGGGATCTTTTCATTTTGGTGTTGGCTTTTCTTCGTTCGATTTTGGCCCGATGTCATTTTGGATCAAGACGAGGTTGTCAGTTGAGAAATTTTTTTCGTATGACCTTCTCATAGCCATTTATGCTTGGGATCTGGTTCTCGAAGTTGTACCTCAAGAAAGAAGTCGGACTTTTCTTTGTAAGCTCTTAGCCTGTCTGACCTTGTTGTAAAGTCTGACCTTTAAAAGAGGTCGAACTTTTCTTTGTGAGCTCTAAAAGAGGTCGGATTTTCTTTGTGAGCTCCAAGCTTATCCGACCTTGTTGTAAAGTCTGACCTTTAAAAGAGGTCGGATTTTTCTTTCTAAGCTTGGAAAGAGGTTGGACTTTCTTCCTAAGCTTGGAGGTTTTCGACTTCATTGTAGACTCTGATCTTTCAAAGAAGTCGGAATTTCTTTCTGGTAATCTTCGAGATTTTCGACCTCATTGTAGAGTTGATCATGAAAGAGGTCGGATTTTTTACAGACTCCAAAACGAGGTCGGATTTTTTCCTTGTCGGCTCTAAAGAGGTCGGATTCTTCTGAGCAAATGAGGTTTTAGACCTCATTTGTAGAGTCTAACCTTTAAAAGAGGTCGGACTTTCTTCGTGGGATCTAAGAGAAGTCGGATTTTTCTTTATTAGTCTGAAGGTTTTTGATCTTATTGTAGAGTCTGACCTTTAAAAGAGGTCGGACTTTTCCTTCATGAACTTTGCAAGAGGTCGGATTTTCTTTGTGAGCTCCAAGCTTATCCGATCTTGTTGTAAAATCTGACCTTTAAAAGAGGTCGGACTTTTCTTCATGAGCTCTTTAAAAGAGGTCGGATTTTCTTTGTGAGTTCCCAACTCATCCGACCTTGTTGTAAAGTCTGACCTTTAAAAGAGGTCGGACTTTTCTTCATGAGCTCTCTAAAAGAGGTCGGACTTTCCTTCATGAGCTCTCTAAAAGAGGTTGGATTTTCTCTGTGAGCTCCCAGCTCATCCGACCTTTGAAGGAAAGTCTGACCATCATCCCCTCCAATGAAGACTGGGCCTTTGTCACCCTGACTTTCTTTTTTCTTTGGATCGGATTCCAGTTTTCTTCCTGGAAGACATCCATTTTTATTGGTGTGCAAACAACATCAAATTCTACCACGGGAATATTTCTTTCCATATTCATTGGCAGTGATGTAATTTGTGAGCAACCAACGAAAGATGTACCATGAGAATTTTTTGTGTTATTCACTGTTGTAATTGACATGTGAATCCACTGAAGAAAAAACTGGATTCATCACTCCGTTGTCGGATTGGGTTGCATTCAAATTGGCTGATGTTGTGTATTTGGAACATGCAACTGCTCCATTCCATGAGTGGGTATCATGGATTTTTCCGAGATTGTAAGTTGGCACAAATGTCATTATCCATCCTATTTCACGAAGAGGTTGGGATTAGTCACGTTCCCTTTTCCTCTTTTTTTTTTTCACGTAACTTCTTTTGCCAATTGAATTTTCTAAATTGAAAATTCTTTTATTCAATTGGCTTTCGAGTTCCCTTTTTTTTCACGTAACTTCTTTTGCCAATTGAATTTTCTGAATTGAAAATTTTTTTTATTCAATTGGCTTTCGAGTTTGTCTTTTTTTTTTCACGTAACTTCTTTTGCCAATTGAATTTTCTGAATTGAAAATTCTTTTATTCAATTGGCTTTCGAGTTCCCTTTTTTTTCACGTAACTTCTTTTGCCAATTGAATTTTCTGAATTGAAAATTCTTTTATTCAATTGGCTTTTGAGTTCGTCTTTTTTTTTCACGTAACTTCTTTTGCCAATTGAATTTTCTGAATTGAAAATTCTTTTATTCAATTGGCTTTCGAGTTCGTCTTTTTTTTTTTCACGTAACTTCTTTTGCCAATTGAATTTTCTGAATTGAAAATTCTTTTATTCAATTGGATTTCGAGTTCGTCTTGGTTTGCTTTCTACAATGGCCTTGGGACGGTGCTTTCTTCTCTTTTGTTTAATCCAATTTAACTGTAGAAGTAGAATCATCATCCCTATTTGATAACCTCTGCCCATTGGGAGAAGTTTTTACGGAATTTCTGGTATCCATAGAAACTGTATTCCAGCTTCTTTTTAACATGCTTGCATCTTATTCATGTCGAGTGGTTGTCTGACTATGTTGTTGATCATCCGCCATTATCAAGAGTTGAGCTTCAGGTCCCCGACAACGGCGCCAATGTTACGGGGCTTACCTAGAACCGGACGGTGGTTGGGCTTGTTTGAGGCCCAAGCGCTGGAGGCCCAAGCGCTGGAGGAGTGTGGTCTCCGACTTGGTTTACGTCTGGGAGCCGCCTCCGAGTTGTGTGTTCCAAGAGATGGGGGGTGGTACCTGCAAAGACACTCCGATGCCTAAGTCAGCATGGGGTTAAGCAGGCTTAGAATGTATTGGAACTTAGAGATACCTGAGGGGTGTCAGTGTATTTATAGTGGTGATCCAATAACCACCGTTGGAGTAGTGCCACCTTTTTAGGTGGATAACCGTCCCTTTATTTAGGGATTGTTGGGATATGGCTTCTAGAAGTGGGTTGAGAGATTTTAGGGGCAGTTACTTATTTGAATAAGTGTTATCTGCCAGCTATCTCTTGAACCCGACTCCTTTGAAAAGAAGTCTGTGTTGAGTCCGACCTCTTCTAAAGAGGTCGGTGAATAACGAAGGCCAATCTTTGGATTGGGCCTTTTGGTGTATTTGGACCTGGGCCTTAGTGTTGGGCCAGTGTATTAACAATTATATTTAACAAAATTTGTTTTGTTTAATTTAATTAATTTTAAAGTTAATGAATTGTATCAGTAATTAATTAGTTAATTAAACTTATTTTTGGTAAATTTGATTTATCATTACAGTTCAATCATATTATATGTGTATAAAAATTAGTTATATGTATAAAATACATTACAAATATAAAAAAATAATAATGAGAATATAAAACAACATAATTAAGTAGGATTCACACAATTTTGACCATAACTAGATAAACCATTATGTTACACAACACGTTATTTTAGATTTTTTAAGTTCAATTAAATTAATCTAATAATTTATTAGTATAATAAAAACTAGTTGAAGAAGAAAGAGAAGACTTACAAAAAAAAAACTTAATTAAATTTAATTACAAAAATATCTTATTTATTCAACATTTTTTGTAGGCTAAATCTATCCGATTTTTGGTATTACACAATTTCAATGTATAAATATAACATATTTTTTTTGTGAGAAAGGAGGGTTAGAGACTCAAAAAAAACAAGACAACTAACTAAATCCTCTCACGAAAGAAACACCAGAAACATCTAACAAAAGAGAATTAAAAATATCAGGAAGAGTAGCTTCAAACACATGATAGCCAAAGAGTATATCATGCTCTTTCTTAGTAAGGATGTCAGCCACTGAATTAGTTTCACGTAAAGTATGAGACCATTGAATGTTCTGGAGAAGCCTAGCCAAAATGTGAATGTCAGCTATAAGAGGAGCACAAGGATGTGTAGTTGGGCAATCATTCTTAGCAAAATTAATAGCTGCAGCAGAGTCAGATTTAACCATTAAGCAAGTAAAATTGTTAGCTAAGGCAATTTGAAGTACCAAAGTTTGGCATGAATAATAGAGCAACTCCTCAAGTTGCAAGTGAAACCCTTAATAAATTGGCCAAGATAATTCTAAAAAACTCCACCATAGGTAGCAATGTATAAATATAACATATTAAAGTGACAATTAAGCCTTTGAAAATGTTGACTTCGGACAAATTAATCTTTAAAAAATAAAAACTATTAAATAAGTCCTCAAAAATTACAAACGATGGACACATTACATCCTTTCCATTGTAAAATGGAATAAATATGCTTAGTTGTCCCGTTATATAGAGTGACGTGTCCTATTTTTGCAAGCTTAAAATTGGAAGTGTTGTTCAGAATTGTTAGAGCCTTTTTTATATTGTGTGTTTCTTCATAACTTATCGTGGATCTCTTTTATTTACAATAAACCCTAGTTATAGCATGTGATGAATTTGATGACCTTTCAATTTCTGATGATGGTGAGTATGAAAGTGTCAAAGATGAGTTATACAAGCCTCATTATTTGAATTTGAAGTCGGTGATACTGATGAGGAGGATGTCCTTGCAATAAAAATAAGGAAGAATGATCCAAAAAGAAAGAGTGTTGTTTCAAAAAAAAATGTGCAAATTGCAAGGAGTGATGTTATTAGCAGCAGAGCAAAGGTGGAAGGATTAATGGAGTCAAGAATATTAGGACTAGGCCTAAGATATACACAACACAACAACATGGCAACTCACCTCATAATGAGAAAGCTGATCATGCACAAATGGAAGTTGAAGATGACCCTTTTGTTGAAGCATTTTAAAGAGAAATTCCTGCCCACAAGTTTAATGAGGAAAATTTATTTGATTATGAATCTGAGTACCTTCGCATTTCTATTGTACTGCGATAAAGTTTAAAAGGTACTGGCCTTAAAGATATTCAAATGGAAAATTTGGACAATTAGAGATTGTGTACTCTTATAACTCAATTAAAATGGAGAATTAAATTGTCTCCAATATTTGAAATAATTCCAATGTGACATAGACAGACACGTCTATCAGAATTAACAGTATACATAAACAATTCTGTTAACTTTTATATTAGAAATTGACGGAGAGAGAAACCGTGTCCAACATTTACAATATTTGAAGACTTATTTGATAGTTTTTATTCTTTAAGAATTAATTTGTCCAAAATCGATATGCTCGAAAACTTAATTGTCACTTTACTCAATATAACAACATATTGCAGAGGCAACTTGTACACAAGAACTCACTATTTTGTAACAGCATAAAGTAACGTTCTTAGTAGTCATTTCATCCAGTTAAGATGTTACAGTAATATTTAGAACAACATAGCTCTGCTTCATCATAATCTTTACAACTTATAACCATATTAGACCCTTTTTTTTCTCAATAATTATTGAAATGGCTTAAACACACGACAGAAAAATAAATACAAACCATTAAACACAAATAAAATAAAGACACAATCCACCGGTGAACATATCCGGCACCTCTTGGTAAGGCCTCGTTAAAACCTCTAAGGAGAAAACCCAGTGGGACAAAACTCCAGAGAGGAAAAAGAGTACCCAACCAATAAGATTTAAGGAAAACAAACTCGCCCCCTAAAACATGTGACACACTTCTGTAGTACAAAGCCCTTCATACACACCCATCCACTCTTCATGTCTAGTTCTCACTCCAACATTGGAGTTGAACTCATACCTAGAAAATTTTATTTGTGTTAGTACGAATAAAATAATAAGGAAAACTTAGTAAAAGTTTCAGTAAAACTATGAAACTTAATTAATATAACATAATGTAGTCCTCAACCTCAGGTTTCACTGCAAAAAGCAAATTAATAGATTTAGTGGGTTTTATTAAAAAGAAAAATACTCTATAGGTAGTAACATTGTTAAGGATAATTGGATTTTAGATTGATACTTAGGGTGTTTGGATATACATAAGAAATCAAGGAAGAAAGTTTTTATGAGACTTTTTAACAGAGTAAAATCTGAGGGTGAACCAGACGGATTAATGCAGATTGGTATGATCTTGGAGTTGAGATTGAGGTGGGGTTGTCAAAACAGCAATGGTGAATCAATTTGGTTCAATTTCATTCACAAGTGTTTGTCTTCTCTTTCATGGCCACTTCTTCAGCTCTACTATCCTACTGCTATCATCCACCTAATTCACCATAGAGGCATTTAGATTTCAATGGTCAAAATTAATGCTGCTTTTGCCGCCAACATTGTTTATCTTTACTGGCAGAAAATCAAACTAGAGATGGTTGTTGTTCATCAAGTATGACAACACCTCTTCTTGGAAATCTTCCATGGCAATAAATATCTCATTCCATTTCCAACTTCCCTCACTCTCAACAAAACAGAAAAGCACTTGTGACGGAGATTTTGACTCAATGGCCGTGGCCAAAATTTAGTTATTTGATTGTCATGAGAGTCAAAGACAACATAACTACCATTGATACCGGAAGAATCTGGTGGAGCCTCCTTGACGACGGGATGGGTGGCTAACATAAGAGCAATATAGAGAAAAATAACAGATTAGCTGAGTCATGCCAACACATATAAAAAAAGTTCCATATTTGTGTTTTTGTCAACCAAACATGATTCTTTTGATCTTCTAAATTTTCAACTTAGTTTAACTCCTAATTTTCTCCTAAGTAATTTGTGAATAGGCTGAGTTCAGTCATGATTCATGCCAGGATGCAATGATGTTTGTTCCATGTAATGGATCCACCTAATGGTGGTTGTTGTTGTCGGCTTTTGACTCCTAATCAAACACATCTAAGTTGTAGGATAATTATGATTGAAAAATGATTAAGCCCATGATAGAGGCAATCTTATGCTGGGTTCAAATACATAATATTGACTCCTAAGATTTAAAGATGGAACACATATTGGCAAACAAATTACTTTAGTTAGTAGGATTTTATTGTGTCAAAGAAATGAGAAATATAACTCCGCCTATGTTACACTTGCGGTAGATAACCGGTCCCAAACCCAGATAAAGGAGGAGGGTTGTGTTAAGTCTTCGAAAACCAACATAAAAACATAATCGAATCCCCATGACATGAATCACAGGCATTATTGTGCTAAAGCTAGGTCGTTGCCCAGAAGCAACGCGCTGTATGGCTCGAGTACAGTGTCAAATGAGCAAGAGCCACTGCATCTGTGCCCGGATGTAGTGTTAAATGAACAAGGGTTCCCGCATTTTCGTGAACGGACGAGGGTAAATAAGCTAGTTCACAAAATAAAAGGTAAAGGTCGGAGCGCCAAAAGGTTGAGATTTGGGACATGGAACATAGGCACTCTAACAGGAAAATCCATGGAGGTGGTGGACACCATGACAAGGAGGAAGATTAACATTATGTGCCTACAAGAAACAAAATGGGTTGGTGCAAAGGCTAAGGAGTTGGATATGTCCGATTTCAAACTTTGGTATACAGGAAAGGTGAAGAGTAGGAATGGAGTTGGTATTATTGTGGATAAGCAGTGGAAGAAGGACGTAGTAGATGTCAAGAGGATGGGAGATCGGATCATCTCGATCAAACTTGTGGTGGAGGGAGGTGTTTTTCATGTGATTAGCGCCTATGCACCGCAAGTGGGTTCGGACGAACAACAAGATAAGGTTTTGGGAGGATCTAGAGAGTTTGGTTCAAGACATACCTTCGGGAGATAAGATTTTCTTTGGAGGAGATTTAAATGGCCATGTTGGAAGAGAAGTGACTGGTTATGGAAGTATTCATGGAGGCCATGGTTTCGGGGTGATCAATGCCGATGGTAAAACTATTTTGGACTTTTCCTCAACATTTGACCTTCTCATCACAAATACATGTTTTGAAAAGAGAGACGAACATCTTATAACCTATAAGAGTGGTATGACAAGCTCTCAAATCAACTTCTTCTTGTTGAGAATAGTCGACCGAAAATTTTGCATTAATTGTAAAATTATCCCGAGAGAGTGTTTGACAACACAACATAAAATGCTCGTCATGAATTTTCGCGTTGAGCAAAAATTAAGGAAAAGACATCATACGAAGAACCCAAGGATGAGGTGGTAGCGGATGAAAGATGAGGAACAAAGAAGTTTCCTAAGACGGGTAGGAGAAGAGGCAAAGTGGGATGGGGATGGAAGCGCGGAAGAAATGTGGATGGAGATAGCAGAAGTTATTAGAATAATAGCAAAAGAAAGTTTTGGTAAATCTAAAAGAATAGGACCAAAAGACAAGGAGTCCTGGTGGTGGAATGCGAGTGTACAAGAAAAGATAAAGATAAAAAGGGAGTGCTTTAAAGAGTGGTCTTTATGTCACAATGCAGATAATTGAGAAAAATATAAGGCTGCTAAGAAAGAGACAAAAGTGACTGTAAGTGAAGTAAGAATAAGAGCATATGAAGATCTCTACCAGTCTTTGGGCACGAAAGAAGGAGAAAAAGGTATATATAGAATCGCAAAGAGCTGTGAAAAAAAAAACGAGAGATTTGGATCAGGTTAAGTGAATAAAGGATAAGGATGGAGAGGTGCTGGCTCAAGAGGAGAAGATTAATGAAAGGTGGAAGAGCTACTTCTACGAGTTATTTAATGAAGGCATAAGACTCTTCCGAGCCTTGGTCGGTTATGTACAAAGGAGAAGATAAAAACTTTGACTACTATCGAATGATTCGAGACTTCGAGGTAAAAGAGGCTCTAAAGCAGATGAAAAATGGCAGGGCAGTAGGACCTGATAATATCCCGATTGAGGTTTGGAAGTGCCTTAGAGGAAAGAGCACCTTCGTACCTATCTACAAGAATAAGAAGGATATACAAAGTTGCGAAAACTATAGAGGGATCAAGCTCATGAACCATACCATGAAGTTATGAGAAAGGGTGATAGAATAGAGGTTGAGAGAAGAGACACAAGTAACAGAGAACCAATTTGGATTTATGCCAGGCAGATCCACCACCGAAGCGATATACCTGTTAAGAAGGATGATGAAGAAGTATCGTAGTAATAAAAGGGATCTACATATGGTGTTTATTGATTTGGAAAAAACGTACGATAGGGTGCCAAGGGAGGTCTTATGGAAGGTCTTAGAAAATAGGAGAGTAAGGATCGCATATATTCGGGCAATTAAAGACATGTATGATGGGGCCACAACTAGTGTGAAGACTCAAGCTGGTGTGACAGAGAAATTTCCTATTGGTATAGGATTACACCAGGAATCATCCTTAAGTCCATACCTTTTCACATTAGTCTTGGAAGTCCTTAGAAAGCACATCTAAGAGCCTGTGCCATGGTGCATGTTTTTTGCCGATGATATCGTCCTTACGGGAGAGTAAGAGAAGACCTAAATAAGAAGTTGAACTTATGGAGGGAAACTCTAGAAGTGTATGGTCTGTGCATAAGCTGTAGTAAGATAAAATATATGGAATGTAAGTTCGGTCTGAGAAGGAAAAACCCTAATATAGAGGTGAAGATTAGAGAAAACATCCTACGAAAAGTTAAAAGTTTTAATTATCTTGAGTGCATCATACAGGATAATGGAGAGATTGAACAGAATGTAAATCATAAGATCCAAGCAGGTTAGTCGAAATGGCAGAGTGCGTCTGGTTTTATATGCGACAAAAAAGTGCCTTTAAAACTTAAAGGTAAAAGTGCCTTTAAAACTTAAAGGTAAATTCTATCGCACTACTATAAGACCGGCTATACTTTATGGTACGGAGTGTTGGGTGGCTAAAGGGGAACACGAACATAAGCTGAGAGTTAAACTCACAACCTCCCTTATGTAATGACTTACAATAAGTGAACAACCACTAAACTAGTTAGTTAATTTTGTAATTTAGAGCATTAGTTTTTTATTTTTTATGTTATTAATATGTATAAAATTCGAAATGATTGAATTTTATATTTACTTTGAAAAAATTTGATATTTCTGCGGGTAAGGTAGGGTAGGATAGGGTTTAGAATTTTAGGGTGCGGGTAAGGTTATAGTTGAGAAATTCTTAACCCGCGGATAGAGTAGGGTAGAGTTTTAACAAAATTTTCAACCCGCGGGTAGGGTACTACCCTACCCTACCCATTGCCAGCCCTATAAACGATCTCTCTGTAGACATGATACATGACAGAGTTCAATGACGTCGTTTGATTCATGTAGCCGACCCCACCTAGTGGGACAAGGCTTTGTTGTTGTTGTAAAGAAATGAAAATATCAACTTTCCTTTTTCTTTCTTCCCACTAAAAAGGGTTGGGATAACTTTCATCACTCATTTTAGGGATGGCAATACCCTCCCTCACCTCCATTCTCAAGAAAGAAAAATGTCCCTCATTCCCTTCCCATCTTTGTTTTGAATTCTTATTTATCAGTCTTTGCAGGTAAGTCGGATTTTCAAGGATACCCGTGAGTATTAATAGAAATTTAAAAAAAAAAATCCAACAAAGTAACACAAAATAATAAATAGAACATAATACAATCCAACATAATCTAATTTAAAAGATAAAGATCCATAAACACAACACAACATGAAGTTAAAAAGCAACATAAAACTCAATCATATCATTCCAAGGCCAAACTATTTCAAACATATAAGAATAAGATTCTTTATGGATTGTCGATTGCACTTGTATGATAGTATTGGCTAGATGCCATATTATTATTAGAAATACTTGATGTCTTTAGACAAGAAAACTTTTCATAGCTAAGTTACAAAAAATGACGTTTAACATGAGGAAAACTTAGATTTGCTAAGGAATAAAAAAGAGGAAGATGCGAATTGTAATTACTAAAAAGGGTACAAGATATGTTTTTAAATTTTATTAAAATTGCTTTAATATCTGATTTTTAGAAGATCAATAATTCAATATTATTAACTTTGAAAGGTAGAAATAAATTAACTTTTTTTTAATACAATCATTTTTTTCCCTTCCAAAGTTGTATCAAAGCATATGTAAAGATCATAAATATACTTGTGTTAAAAAAGAGTAAAAGTAATTTTTATTACCAAAAAAAACAAAATAGCACTCAGATTGTATCAATTTAAGTTGACCAAAATTAAATTTAGCACTAATTATAAAGATAAAAAAACAACAACAACAAAGAGAACAAAGCTCAGAACATATGTGCCATTGAGCTATGCTCAACAAACGAACTTAAGCTTATTCCAAAAAAAATCCCTAAATCCAATTTTTGGGGATTCACATAAGTAGCTTCAGTACTGGCTGTATTGTTAGACTTGTCCAACTAGTATACATTTCTTGTAAAGGGATTGAAACATAGAGTCTAGCTTAAGATGTGTTAATAACACGGATAGACCATGTTCTCATCATGCAAAAATAAAGTACTTTTTGTGGCAGCAATGTAAAAGTAGAATGGGGAGTTCAGGTATTTGAATTTTAATCAGAGTTAGTGCCAGTATGTGACATAGAGAAAGATGAATACATGTTGGTTTGGATTAGATTTGTGGAGTGAAAAAAAGTTCTTTTATTCAATTTTAAATCTATTTGGATACATCTTTTAAAAAAAGTACTTTTATTAAAAAAACAAATTATTTGCTTTTTTTTTTTTAAGTTAACAATACCTTACTTTTAAAAAAAGTAGAAGTAAAAGACGTTTTTAATACTTGAAAACTCTTTTTAAAAAGTCTATCCAAATGTAAAATAGCTTTTGTCTATAAATTTTTTTTTCTTTTAAAGATGAAAAAATAAGTATTTTTTTCAAAAGCTAATCCAAATTGAGCCGGTACTCAACTAAAAAAATGTAAAACGGTCCTTTTTAAAGGGGAAAAAATCGTTTTCCACAAATAAATCAATAAACTTTAAGAGATGAAAGTTTAATTTACTCAATCCTTCAATGAAAGAGTATTAACAGAACATACCGCCAAGTCAAAGGCCTTCAATATGGTAAAGTTGAGGTCAAATTCCAGTTGAACAGCACCTTCCTCCAATTTAATTGTTGACCACTTGTTCACGCTTACAGTACCTGCACAGAAACTCTCCATCCTTCGACATTTGATTACTGATATTTGCTCCAAGGATGGGAAATTTAAAGCAATGTTCCCATTGTAAAACCTTCCAAGCCTAGGTAGAGACTGAAGAGACAAAGTGTTGAGCTTCTCAAATATTATCTCCTCCTCTGCATGCTTTGATGACTCCTCTACCACTCCAAACACTATTTCTTCTAATGATTCACAATTTTCTATGGACATATTCTTTAGTTGGCACATAGTTCTGCTAGTTGAGGGTGTAAACAAATAGACAAGCCCATTACATTGTGACACATTCAAATCCGTTAGGCTGGAGAATGATATGTCGCATGGTACTAAGTTCCTTAAACAATGGCATTGGTCTATTTGTAATTTTTCAAGATTTTCAGAAATGGGGTCCACCCAATTGTGCTCTAACCCAATGGAATTTAGCTCAGACAAGGAATTCAATTGCAAACATTTTAGACGTGAAAGGATTTTTTCAACACAATCCATGTCAGGGCTTGTAGAGCAGAATATATCTTTGAAGGAGCAACAACTCACAGAAAGTTTTTCTATGTTGGGCGCCATCTGAAGTAGTCCATATGGAAAAGTATCTGAATCATCATGAAAGCATTGCAGTTGAAGAGCTGGTAATTTGTGCAGGAGGTTTACATGAAACTGACCATCCAAGAATATCATGGCCTCTTCCTTGCTGAGTGCTAGAAACTCCAAGGAGGGAATGACCTATGAAGAAGAATTAAGACATAACATATATCATGATAACAATAGTTTTTTGGAACTGTCTGCCAATATATAAACTATGAAACATTATCATGGTTCTTTCTAATGGTAGTTTATGAATGCCAATCTACAGCTACACTTAACAAAAATAGAAGTTAAATGCTATCATCTAATAAGGATATTACAAATTAAGAAAAGAATAAGGGTTATGCTTAAAAGATGTACATATTTTTAATATGATCTTTTAAACTACCATTATTAGCATGCTAACATATCAATAAAAATAGTTGCACTATTTTAATCGATAATATGTCTTGTATTTTAAGCAACATCAGGCATCTATGTAAATACTGCAAATTATTATAAATTAAACAGTAATAGGACAAGTAGGTCTTTGAAGAATTTTGCGATGGGCTTATAGGTTTCTCTTTTAAAAAAATACCACGTAAGTCCTGAGAAAATTGTGATAAACTTGTAGGTTCCTGGAGAAAAAATACCAAGTCCTTAAAAAATTGAAAGACTAGATTTATAAGCTCTTGAAAAACTGCAATGTTTGACACAATTCATCCTTCTTAATCTTTCATTTCATTCTGTCAATGATCTATAAATCTATCACAAAATTTTCTCAAAGACTTGGTACTTTTTTCCTTACAGACCTATAAGTCCATTACAAAATTCTTGAAGGATCTATTTGTCCTGCTACTCTAAATTAAAAGCAATGAATTTACATGGTGGATGGTGTTCATTGTTATTTTTTTTCTATATTGATACTTATTGAAACATATGTATATATGCATTTCAACTTATAGTATACACTAAAAATATTACTATAAAGGAATGCCCCGAAAATTGCATTTATAGTTATAGATGGTACCTTTTTAACCAAGAAAAGAGCTTTTGAGCTATCTTGAAAATCTGGTTGTTCTTTTAGGAAGCTTTGAGAGTCATATGTGAATATCTTCAACTTTTCACAATGGAACAAGTTTATTTGTTTTAGCTTGGGGCATTCCAACTTATGCGGACCTCGGTAAAAACACTTGAGTTCTGGCAATGACCACAGTTTTATGGAGGTCACACAAGGCAAGACAAACTCTTCATCAGGTGCTTCAGCTGCTACATCATCCTTTGCAACAATTTCCATCAGCCTACTGCATTCTTTTACTTCGAGTTTCTCAAGTTTCACCAGACTTTTGGCCACTGATGCTGGAAATAGCCTTTCAAGGTTGCCACATCCATGAACACATACTTCTTGCAGGGTTTCTAGGCCAATAACTTCTTCAGAATCTGAATCCCAGACATGTTCAAGATTTGGCAGCTGATCAAAAGTCAATTTCTTTAAGCAAAAGAATGGGGATATGCCTGGTCCTGTATTTAACTTTGCATCCTTTGCTATATCCTTCACCTCAAAAATTGCTTTGACGGAATGGCATTCACGTACTACCAGTTCTTCCAATTTACATAGCAAACCAAGTATATGTGATGGAATTACATTGCATAAGAATTCACATCTTTCCACGATCAAAGACTTCAAATTGACAAAGCACCTGAATGGGACAGGAAATGAACCATGCCAAATTCCATGTACCTGTGGCTCATCGACAAGATTCAAATGCTCTTCACTCCTAACAAATTCTGCAACCTGGATATGATAAAATGCAAACGTGAAATCAGTACTTAGTTAAGGTGGTTACTCCACAACGATCATTGCTATTGTTGGGACATATTCAACCAACTCCTAGATTATGGAGTTTCTAGTTTTCTTTCTCACTTCTCTGTGAACTCTGATATTTTATTGGTTTGTCCATTTTCCTTGAACCATCTTCCATATTTTAAGTGCTAAATTAATTAATGTGAATTACATGATAATTGAGACTATGGTAGGACACCACCTTGTTATGATTGAGAAAGAAGTGGAAAAGTAGCTAATTATTATTCTTTTGTATCATTATTTTCTTTGAGAGTTATGAAGGGAAAAAATGGTATGATAATTTTTTTTTTCTTTTTAATCTTTGATATAACAATAAAGTAAAATAGAAAATAGATACATACACGTGCTTCGAAAGACTTGCGTATGACATGATTGAGATCAACTTTCAATGGGGTAGCATCTCCATACCTCTGGAATTTCACTTCTAACAATTTGTTAGTGCATAAAGTACCAGCACAGAAAGTATCCATCCTCTGACACTGAATTACTGATAATTTCTCCAATGAAGGGAAGTTTAAGGTGACACTCCCTTGATAAAAGCTTTTGAGTCTTGGCAAATATTCAAGATTTAACTTATGAAGCTTCGCAAATATTATCTCATCATGATGAAACTCATCTTCCTCTCTAGACAGAATCTCTTCGATGGAATCACAACAGGATATGTTTATCTGCTCGAGTTGAGCCAAACTTTTGGCAGCTGAGCATGTGAACAAATGGATCATATTACTACAATAAGATGCAGTCAAATGCTTCAGACTGGAGAAACATACTGCAGATGGTACTAAGTTTCTCAAACGAGAACAACTTTTTGCTTCCAAGGTTTCCAAATTTTTTAGAAGAGATTCTCCTACCCAAGAGTGCTCTAACCCAATGGTAACTAGTTCTGAAAGAGAAGCTAACTTCAATCTTTTTAGTTGTGATAAGATTCCAGCATGATTGAAATCAGGTCTTTCAGAGCAGAAAATCTCCTTAAAGGAACTATTACTCACTACTAGCTCCTCAATATTGGGCACCTTTTGTAGAAATCCACATGGCAGTTCTTCTAAATCATTAAAACTCTGCAAATCAAGAACTTTTACTTTGCGGATGTGAGTTCCCTGGCATTGTCCGTGCCAAATCATCTTCAATTCTTTTTCACCGAGTGACAGATTGTCCAGGAGAGATGTAGCCTTAGGAGAGAAATAAATGATGAAGCAAAAGCGGGTTAGAGGATTTCAACAAGCTAAAGCAATTATAAGAAACATGGAAAATACACCCATTAAAAATCCAAAAAGGATGAACTAGGTAATATTAGAATGAGATCACTGAAGATATCTGAAGTGGCCCATAAAGGAGAATGATTCATGCTAAAACTAATGGTAAATAGACATTTGAAACACTAATTCAAATTAAATAATTAAATTAGAAAAGATGAAAAGAGGAATGAGTTTATAACAAACACATCCCTTAAACAATTACTATGAATGGGGTGTATGAGGATTTAGATTGTGAGAATCACTTGACTATAAGAACTTTCACTATGCTAAGGACTCGCTTAAAAGTTTAATTAAAGTAGTTGACATTGTTATTAAAACGTTATAATAAGGTTATGTGGCTATTGTTGTATCTTGTACGCAACATTAGTAGTCAATGCTGTTGAGATATCTTGTATATTTTGTAGAGATCTATATTCATTATCTACAACTATTAGCGTATATATGATAAGATTAGATTAGATGTAATTATTTGATTCCATCAATAGAGAATTTTTTAATATATATATTGGCTGGCTGAAAATCTGAAATCAATCATGAAACATATTGGAGAGTTTATTATATAGGAAAAATCATTATATATCACCATAATATGGATAAGTTATTGGATAACAATAAAATAAAAGAACCTATTTACAATAATAACAAGATAAAGACAAACTTGGAAGTTACAACTATAGATAAGATAAAATAAACTGAAATTAATCTCAACTAGCATAAGAGATTGTTATCTGTGATAAAAATTTTATCATCATAATCATACAACACAAAAGCATAGCAAATTCTCATCACAATTCTCAATCCATGCGTATAGCATTAGTAAAAAATACTAGTGAAATTATTTGCAATACCATTATAAGAAAAGGAAGAAAAATACTATGTACTTTAGTATTTGTGAACCCCACTTTTATAGACATTATTTAAACACTTGGAGATCATATGTAAAACATTGGTGAATCTGCCCATGAGAAATTTGATTATTTATTCAATGATCTCAAGTTGCCCAAAGATGTCAATAACTATGAATTCAAAATATCATTTTTCATTGAAAAATTAGTCAACCCGCAACAAGGAAAAGGTGGTTAAGCAATTATGTACCTCTTCGGCACAAACTTGATCCTCAATTTGTGGATCTTGACCTATGAATGTCTTCAACTGAACACAATGCAATGAACAGTAAACACAGTTGAGCTTTGGCAAATCCAACAATGTCAATGAGGTCAAACAGGGGAATATAAAATCTAGATTTGTTCCTTTTGGGGCTGCTTCAATGCCTGCAACAATTTCCACCAATTTCTCACAGTGCTTCACCACTAGATTTTCAAGTTTCACAAGATCTTTGGCTGTGGATGCTGGAAACAAACTTGTAAGGCGTTTACATCTTTCAACATGTACTTTCTGTAGTTGAACTGTCAGAACCCCATCAGGATCTTCATTCCAAATACACTCCAGATTTGGCAACTTCTTTACTATTAATTTCTTCAGGGAAAAGGGGACTGGTGTCTGTGGTGACCCTACAATCATTCGTTTGTCTTTCGATACACATTTCACATCAAATATGGTTTTCACTGAATGACAGTTCCGAACTTCCAAACTCTGTATCTTATTTAACAAGGGAAGTAAATCGAAAGGTATTACTTCTGACAAAAATTCACACCCTTCCATAACCAAGGACTCCAAATTACTGAAGCATGCATCTGGGACTGGCATCGAGCCGTACCATATCTCTTGATAACAGGGGCTAAGCCTCAAATATTGTGAATTACATGCAGATTCTGCAATCTATGCATGAGAAATAACAAATTACACTTGCTTGTTTATGCTTAGATTAACAACTAAGATGTTGAACCACAATTTAAATTATGGTTTTCTTAAAATTAAAATTTAAAAGGATAATTTTGATTTTTTGCTTCAGTGATGGACATCATTCTTCTTCTTTTGATTTTCCTTTTTGCTAGGTAGATGGACACTACAATGATATCCAATTATTTTTCTTTGATACATACCTTAACAGCTTAACTGACTTATCAGTCATTTATTATGCTACTTGTTATGATCAAAAGACTTGTAAATTAGTTTGACTAGATTTAGACCCACATGTTGCACGAGAAGAAAATGATAGATATATATTTTATAAAATCCATTTTTGTTAAATTATTCGTAAATTGTGTTTATTTATAATTATTTTTCTTGAGATTTCATAGTGATATTCTATTTGTGAAATAGCTTAACATATAATATCATAAGATTATTACATCTTTAATCATTAAAATACATTTAGAGTTTTCTATCTCCTGAGCATTAGATAGTCCAATTATTCATAGTAATTAATTATTTGCATTTGTAATCCAAAGCCCAAAGGTAACTACTTATACAGTTATACTATTGAACGATTCTATGGTAATATCCATAGAATCTCCAGGTTGGTTAGATCAACCTCATCGCCCGTTAATATGACTTTCTTCCATTTTTTTTTCCCTTTTTTTTCAAATTGGAAACTTCAAACTATGGCTTTTCAATAAAAGCTGCTTTGGTTTGGTAAAATACTAGGTTATTTTAGTTTCCGCTTAGTATTAAAATACAAAATGCTATTTGTACACTGAAATCAGCTATTAGAATCAACCACCATGTATTTATGTATAACTACTACCATATTGACTAATCGAATATTTATTATCATCAAACACATTTAATAAATGAAATGGTGATGTCGATAGATGCAGTTATGTAATAAGAAAAGGGTTTTAAATATGATAAAAAAAAAAGTGGTTTTTGGGATATTGTAAGGAAAAAAAACAATAAAATCATATTTTCTATTTCTATATTATGTTTTCACTTTTTTGTTTGTGAAATGTTAGAGTTTTTTGCAGTTAATTTTACATTGCCGCTTGATTAAAGTAGACTTTTTTTTTTTTTTTTGGTGACTTTAAAGTAGACTTATATAATAATAAAGGTTACTTAGTTTAATATTTTAATTTAAAAAATTATAAGTTTAATTAATTTGTTAATCTTTATAGTTTTAGTAAATTTTTAATTAGACCCTTATAGTATAAAAATTGGTAACTCAATTCTTATACTAGATAAAAATTTTCAATTCGGTATTCACTAATATTTTTTGTTAAAAAATAAAAAATATTTTTGAAATATTTGTTTCTCTATTTGATGTAGGATTAATCGTGGAATAATCTAGAAGTGAATATTCTAAAAGTATTGGTTTTTTTCGAAAAATTTATTAAGGACCTAATTAAAAAAAATTATCAATTATGAAGACCCAATTACAAACTTTTTTAAACTGCAAAAACATAATTAAAATATTCGTGAAATATGAAGACTAATAGATTAGTTAAACCTAAATTATATGAAGACCTAGAAATTGGAAAGTAGCTACCTATTGGATGCTAGTAAGTTATAACGATAATAGTTATTACCTTTTTCTCAAACATCTTGCGGATGGTAGTGCCAAAATCACCTTCCCAATATCCATCTTTGATGAGTCCAACTCCTGGCGACCGGTTTGAATGTTGGTTTATTTCCACACATGGGCAGAACATTTTCATCAAAGGGCAGTTAAATATGGATACTTCTTCCAAGGATTGGAAAGATAAAGTAAGATTCCCCGGGTAAAAGCATGCGAGTTTTGGTAAGTTTTCAAGAATCAAAGACCGTAGTTGCTTAAATATTACATTTCCACCTATGGATGATTTGCCAACCTCTATGGACACTATTTCTTGCAATGATCCGCAATTTTGTATTTCCATCCTCTCAAGATGACCCAAACTTTTGGCGGTTGAAGTTGTGAACAAATATAGCATATTGTGGCAATATTTTACAACCAAATTTGTTAGATTTGAGAAGGATACCGTGCATTGCACCAAGTTCTTCAAAGCACCACACGATTCGACTTGTAATGTTTGCATATTTTCGGGAATAGAGTGCACCCAAGAGTGCTCTAAGCCAATGGATTTGAGAGAATATAAAGAATCAAGCCTTAATTCTTTAAGATGTGAGAGGATTCCAGCACAATCAGCATTAAGCCTGTCTTTGGAGAACATCTCTTTCAAGCAACCGTATTTCACTTCAAGCTTTTCTACATTGGGAACCATTTGAAGGAATCGGTATAGAACACTGTCTCTCTCTTCTTTTAAGTGTTGGAAAGAAAGAAAATTAAATTCCAACCCTAGAGACTTCAAATCCAAAGTCACTGTACCATTTCCTATATTAAATGACAATCTTTCTAAAGTTGGAAGCAGGAGATGAACCTAGGAAGCAAAAAAACATGAGCAGGCAAAATCAGCATCATCTAATTTTCTTAAATAAATTAATAAGAAATTTCAGTTTGCACACATGACAAGACAGATAATTTTTTATAATTGAAACTAGCGTGTATTTCTTAATAGTTTATTCCATTTGAATTCCTTATTCTGAAGGACTCATCATCGATCATATGTGAAATCAGGATATAGTAAAATGATCTCTGGACAAAAGTAGCTTGCTTATGACGTTAACTCGAACCAAACACTTCATCACAAACTACTACAAACTGAAGATCAAATTTATTTGCCACTTTCAGACACTCTTTTAACAAATGCATTTTCTATATTCTGTAGCATAATGAGACGTCTGAGGTCTGACTTACATCATTTGACATTCAAGTATCCTTCCAAACCCACACGGATGCGAGGTAAAAGAAGTAAATCATGACTACTAAAATATAAATACAATAAAATTAAGCCATCTCCATTTATGTGTGGGTTAGGCTATATGGAACAAATGATGCCATGGTGTCCCTATCACAACCGCTAAACTAATACATAAATTGTTTAGAATTAGAAGTTCTTAAAGAGTCACCTGATAATTTATCAAGTTAGGCTACTTATATTACACCCTTTGGGTGTAGTCCTTCCCAAGACCCAGTATTAATGAAAAATGCTTCTGCACTAGGCTACTCTTACATGAATTCGTGATTTAACGTTGAGTATTGCATAAAATTTTACAATCAAGCACTCGTCGTACTTGATGGGTATATGTGTTTATTTTAGTAATCACCCCCCTTAAAAAGACATAAATGTGCTTTTCATATATTCATCAAATTGAGTTCCAATAATAATAATAATAATAATAATAATAATAATAATAAACATTCATTCGAGTTTGAGGAACTGAATAAGCATTTCTTTTCAATCGGTTAAACCAAATAAAAGAGAAAGACGGGAAAGAAGGGGGTTTTAGGGGGGGAGCACGGTGCAAAGCATCCTATGCCTTGCAAGGTTCAAAGAAAGTCCAAGCCTAAAGGGTGTAAATGGGCAGCCTAACTTGATTCAGGCATCACCCTGCGACCTTGAAGTTATACAAAGACAATTCAACCTTTACTCCAAAGCTCCCTTTAATTGGAACCATAACTGTCTTCTATTTTTTCCTCTCTCTCTAAGTCAAGCTTGAGCTAACCTCTTACTAATCTCTAGATTTTCGGTATGTTTTCTTATTATTTGACATCCTTTAAACTGCAAGAACTTCTAAGGCTACGCATCTACAGTGTGGTTGATATTTGATGAAGTTTGTGTATTTTGATTTTTGATTAATAATTTTTATATGTTTAAATGTCTTATTTTTTCATACTTGCATGAACGATTCTCTTATTAGTGAAGGCAACACACAAGCATACTTCCATTAAACAAAAGGAAAAAGAAAACCAACAAAATCAATCTGTTCAAGATTTGCATAAGTTGTGAAAAAGTTGCAAAAGTAGCAGTTTACATTTATCTTATGAATGGAACATGTAAATTTCATTAATTAAATGAAAAAAGGAAGACTTAGCCACATTTTGAAAATTCATTGAAACTAAACATAATTTTCTATCAATATACAGGGCATTTGGAATTGTTTTAATAACCACACACCAAAAGTTAGAAGTACCTTTTCTACAGTGATAGAGACTTGCTCCTCTGGATAAGCCTCTTGACAATTCAGTATAACCCACTTACCTGGATGTAATTGTAGTTCCTTTAGCACAGGAAAATCTAGCTTGTGCAATCCAGGATAGAAGCATTTGAGCAATGGCAATGTGTTTAGCATCAATGATTTAAGACTAGGAAACACAAATGATTTAGTATCCCTTTCTAGAGCTGTTTCGTTGTCCCCAAAAATTTCAACCAATTGCTCACAGCTTTCAACTGATAGCTTTTTGAGCATGGTAAGATCTTTAGCCATGGATGCTGGAAAAACGTATTTGAGGCTGTGGCATTGATAAATTCTCACATCTTGCAGAACTCTAAGGCCAATAATACTGTGAGGATCATTGTCCCACACATGCTCCAGCTTTGGTAGATTCCCTATGGACAA
Source organism: Arachis ipaensis (assembly GCF_059453495.1). NCBI lineage: Eukaryota > Viridiplantae > Streptophyta > Magnoliopsida > Fabales > Fabaceae > Arachis > Arachis ipaensis. Next base: position 10,794,464 of record NC_142444.1, read on the forward strand.
CTTTTTCAAACGGAACATTCCCAACATTTCTGTCACCCCTTTAACATTTATCTCAAAGATGACTTGCACTTGATCACAACTGGCAACTACCAATTCCTCTAAATTCTTGAAGTAAGGAAGCAAATGAGAAGGAATTACATGCACAAGAAAACCACAATTCTCCACCGACAAAGTTTTCAGACAGTGAAAGCTATTCCGTTGCGCCAAGTATTTAACACACCATACTTGTTCTAACTCGGGATAATGGGAAAGCTTAAGATGAGATGTGTATTCAAAAGAAACCTATAAAGATAAAATCAAGAAACGAAAATTATTATTCACTTTAATAATGAGTTTAAGTCACTATTCATTTTGTGTTTCCTACCAGTTGTATATATTATTTCAGAAATGTTTGTGACAAAATAAAAATCAGCCTGAAATTACTTTATTTTGTATTCATTAGTTACTGCTGAAAAAAATAAGTATTATTAGATGTAATAAGTATACAAGTACGAATGTTATATGCATGGAATTATAAATGTTAAGTTTAATAAGATAACTTTGGATTATTGTCTCACTAGCATTATCATATTATTTTTACTTTATTTTTATGCATCCTAAATGCTGTCTTGAAAGTGTTTGTTAATCATAATTAAAAACGGCTAACTTGCTGAATATGTAAATCAAGCAGGTTTCTTAAGAATTCCAAAATAAAAACTGTTCATACCCTAGCCCAAAACGTAAAGCCAGACCCAAAAAGGTTAAAAGCCCATCCAACAAAGGTGGCCTCTTCTACCTAACCTCATAGAGGTCGGGTACGACGACGAGATATCGGCTCTACTTATTTGAATAAGCAACTAACTCCTAAAATATTTCCTATCATTTCTCTATCTAGAAAGGAGATATCAACAACTTCCTAAGATAAGATAAAAGGAACGGTCATCCACCGTCAAAGGTGGAACTACTCTAAAAGTCGTTATCTTTTCTACTATAAATACACTAACAAACCTCAGGTATATTCAAGTCCCAATCTATTAAAAACCTGCTTAAACCCTTGCTAACTTAAACATCAAAGTCTCTTGCAGGTACCACCCTCCACCTCCCCACGAGAAACTCGGACGGCAGCACCTCAACATCAATATAAGTTGGACGCTGCCTCAAAGGGAATCAGAACCTCACGTCTAGGCCCAAAAGCAACCCAGTTTCAGGTAATCCTCGGAACAAAAACTATTTTACTTGTACATACAGTAAAATAGGTTTAGGAATTTAGAGTGTTGTATATATTTTTCAAAACACAGCTCATTCATGCATACTAGAGGAACATAAAAAAGAGAACCAAATAATTCAAAATATATATTAAGTATTATTCTTGTACTCATATAGGTTTGAAAACTGGTGTATGTTATAATGGTTATGTAACTTTGACAACACTAAAAAAAAATGTAAAAATTAAGGTAACATTTTTTTACTATTTGGAACCATTTTTTTAAATAAAATAAAATGTGTTGTTTAAATTTAGCTGTTTTTTCCACTATTTGAAAATACTTTTCAATCTGAAAAAAAAAATTAAAAGTATTGTTGAATAGTAAAAAAATGTGACTTTAATTTTAACAACACCTTTTAAATATTGTCAAAGCTGCATAGACAACATGGAATAGCCATCATAGACTCCACCTTCAAAAATGTTGTATATACTAGCATCCCAGCATCATTGTAAGGTTGCTTTTAATTTTTTATACAATACAGAATACAATAAACACAAAAAGAAATTATAGCTTAGTTAAAGAATTTGTATCGAATATAACTCGAAGGGACCATGTTTAACTCTCCACAATAATCATTTAAGAATTATTTTGAAATTCTTAAATATAATAAAACACAGACAACCCCAATCAAATATAAAAACCAAGATCCAGGCAAGGAATGAGTGTAAGCTAACTTACATTTGAATAATTAAATTTTAATATAAATAAGTACTTGTTTATTGCATTGTTAATTAACAATAATATTAATAATATAAGATTTGACAAATAAAAATAAAAAGTAATGGGTAAATATACTTTTTGTCCTTGAATTTTTTGACAAGTTTCAAAAATACTCTTAACATTTAATTGTTTCAATTATCTGTAACTAACGTGATAATTCTGGCATAAGATTGTCACATCATTGTCCAACTTAGGGATAATTGAAATATATTGAAATGTCAGGGGTAAAATTAGAACCAAACATTAAGGATAAAATTGAAATAATATAGAAACATTGAGGATAAAAATAGGATATAGTATTGAATTATTGTTTTTCTAAATAAAAATTATATTGACAATACCCTTAAAACATATCACTTTTATTAATATTCACTTCAATACAATAATATTTTTTATTAAAAATAAAAAGTATGCTTAGAAAATTAAAAGAAAATATTTTGAAAATGTATCTTTTTATTATATAAAAATAACTTGGATACCTTTAAAAATTTCTCTCGAAATACCTTTAACAATTTACTAACAAACATGTGATTCTGGCAAGTAATTAAGTATTATATATTTTTATTAGTAAATTATATAAAAATATTTTAAAATCAATGATTTTTATATAATAAAAGTGATATGTTTTTTCCACATAATTCTTTAAGAAGAACATGCAGTACTTCCAAAAATTTTATTTTTAATAAAAGATTTTTTTATTATCAATGTGATTTTAAATTAAAAAAAAAATGTTGAATAGTATATTCTTTTTTTCTTCCATGTTGGTATATCTCTTCACTTGTGATTAGGGGGTTAACTACTTTGTATGTAAAATCATTCATGTAAAAGAGAAGTTCTTTAATGTATACTTAAAATCTTCTACAATCATAATTTGCATGTATCTAATCTCAATGGGAAAAAAGATTATTGTTATCATTGTCTTCGGATCATATACCATTCTTAGAAGGCGGGGGGATTTGAGAAGATAGCTTCATAAAACATGGAAATGAGTATCTAAGGAATGATGCATACCTTTTCAGCAAAGGCCTTTTTAATTGTGGCATTCAAATCACCTTCCCAATACCATATCTCCTCCTCTCTTTCATCAACGGAAAGTACATTTTGTAGCTTTGGTGCTTTTATGTCACTCTCTGTGAACGTTGTCATCTTTGGGCAATTTCTCAAAATCAGTTTCTCCAACGATGGGAATGAAAACTCACAGTTCTTACAGCTACAAAAACTTGTGAGTTTTTTCAGTGACCTAAATTCTATTGTTATCAACTTGCCAAATACAATATTCACCTGTGTCTCTATGCCATTTCCCTCATTGGTGACTATTTCCTTCAATTTACAATCGCTTATCTTCATTGTTGTGAGTTGAACCAAGCTCTTTGCAGTTGAAGATGACATTAAGCTTTTCAATTCAGAACAACAATGTATTTCCAAGTATGTCAAGTGAGTTAAGGACAGTGAGGGTTTCACCAAGTTGATTAATTTTCTGCAGTAAAATAGGACCAAGCGCTCTACTCTCTGAAGAACTGGGTCCCTTTCAAATCCAATATCTTTGATGTTTGATGAGGTGACAACCAGTTCCTTAAGCTGTAGTACCGTTCCCAACCTTTCCTGAAGTGCTGTATTTCCACTTGGCACTAACTCTTGAATGTCATCATGAGGGTAACTCAATTCCAATCTTTCTAGATTAGGAATTCGATGCAGAAACCAGTAGAGAATCTCAACATTTGGCAGTGACCGCAAGCAAAGCTGTTTCAAGCAATGCATATGGTACTTCCGTATGTTGCACTTCAACCACTTTGCTTCTTTTGAGTCAATATCCATATACTCCAAGTTAGAGATTACCTAGTGATGAATGAACATTCATATATATTATATATACAACCTATTCAAAATTATAATTCTATACTATCAAGAGATAAATGCTTAGAAGGCTTCCCTTGTGATTTGTTCACATGTTCAAATCAATTGTATATTTGTATATGTCAAAACGTTTCCATGTTCCAAGAACTGAGAATTTCTCAAATTGAAGTTTGTGATCATTATTACAGCAGACCAAATATTAATATTTTGGGAATAAATTATTAGCTAACTATGTAAAATGTTGGTCCACTAATAGTATCTTAAATTTAACATTAAAATATATACACTGCAGAACTACAAGTCATTTGCAATGTTTCTTTGATCCATATATTGGATTTTAGGAAATCAGTGCGTAATAAAATTGGGGATCTCAGTTGCAGTTCCAGTAAATGGAATGCATGTAACATGATAACTAATAATATATGAATAATCTTTTCATCATATTCAAGAGTAAAATAACTGAAATTCCCGATTATTATTTATTAACACATAATTTTCCATATTTCCCTTAGGGCAGATTCACCAATAGTATAATTAAAATTTTCAATCACTAAAACTTGATTCCCCTTGTATTATAATGCCATCTAGAAAATTGGTGTACCAATTACGATACTGATTACATTAACTGATTCTTGACAAGATTCTTATAAGACAAGAAAGACGTAGTTTACGAGCATCTGTACCTTTTCTGCTGAGAAAACCGGTATTCCTTCTTCATCAGTTGTGAATGCTCTCAGCTTCACACAATTATTTACAACCAACCGCTTCAGTTTTGGGCATTCTATGCTTTGTCTCCCGTTATAGAAATGCCTAATGTTACGTAGATAACATAATTCCATGGAGGTTACTTCTGGAAACTCCAATTGTTCATTGTTTGTTTCTGATCCTGCATCAACAATTTCCTCCACTTCACCACATGACTTTATCGATAATTCTTCAAGTTTTTTAAGACCTTTGGCTATAGAAGCAGGCAAGACATTGCTCAATTTTTTACAATTAGAAACCTTTATACTTCGCAAACTTTTGAAGTCAACAACACCTTCTGGATCTCTGCTCCAAACTTTGTTCAGATTTGGGAGACTTTGTAAGAGAATAAGTTGCAATTTCATGTCAGCTAGAGATGCATCCTTTTTTAAAGGACATTCAAAAATAACTTCCACTGCCTCACAATTGATAACTTTCAAGCTGTCTAAACTCTGATAGCAACCTTCCATGTGACTAGGAAAAATCTTTCCAAGCTTTTTGCACCCATCAATATGCACAGAAATGAGTTTAGGAAAGGAACCGGCATGGACTTTAACTGGCCATATGTCCTTTAACATCCCCATATTAGTGAGATGGATTTCTTCCAACTTAGGAAAGATGTGATCCTGTTTCATTACAAGGCCAACAGATAATGAAATCAGATACCAAAGCGATGAACTTGTGCACATGGGGTGTTGTGTAAATGCATAAAATGATAAGAAAAATGATCAGAGGATTATAAAACATATGTACATGATATTAGAAGTCAATTACAGAGTTGTACAGTAACTCACCTCTGAATAGTCATCAGTGTTTCCTTCAGTGATGAATAACTTTTCCATCTTCCGGCACCCACTTACAAAAAGACCTTTCAGTTTGTTCAAACTTTTAGCAACAGACAGTGAACATAAATAGGTCAAGTTACAACAAACTTCCACAGTTAATTTTATTAAGTTCTCAAAGCGGAAACATGAAATTTGGTCACTCCATATATAATCGATGTCAATTGATGAAACCTTCAAGCTCTCCAAGTTTGGGATTTCAACCTGCAAGAATACGTGCAAAGTTACTATATTTGCACCAGCTTATAAAAACTTCAATCATAAATTAATGTAAGCTAAGGAAGGTCCTATTTTAAGTAATATCATACCTTTTCACCAAAGAGAGAAAATGAAGTCCTGACACACTGCTCATCCTGTAAGTTGACACTTTCTACGTGATCAGTTCTTCTTTCTTCCCTGTCCATCAACTGAGGCATGGAGATCATCTTGCTATTGGTGTAGAAACCAATAAATGACGGCAACTCTTGCAGTGTCAAAGAGCATAACTTATGAAACTCAACCTTATCAGACACTTCTCTTTCCTCAAGAACAATCTCCTCCAAGTAATCACATTTAGAGATATCAATTGTTTTCAGACTAGTAAGAAATTTAACAATGTAAAAGGAGAATATATTCTTCAGTTGAGTGCACATCTTGACCTTGATGGTCTTTAATTGGGAGAACGAGGCACCTCTAACAGGACTGCAACATATCTCCTTTATGTTCATCAAGTTGAAGAGGTTGAGAGATTCTAGATTGGGAAAAACTATATGAGGGTGTGACATTTCCATTGAGTTCACAATATATTCAATGCCAGAGTTATTTATGATGGACAAGTGTTTAAGGTTTGGGAATCCATCCAAACTCAGCTCATAGAAAACATTTTGAACTCCATTCAGCTCTCCCAATAGCAGATTCTCCACTCTCTTAAACAGCATTTTTATTCCTTTGAGGGTGTGAATGTTTTTGCCAGATCTTAACTGGAGCGCCAAAGTTCTTGAAGCTTCATACTTGTTTGGCATCTTGAAATCACTGATTGAAAGCATCTTGAAATCTCCTATCACAATCTTGTAATCATCTAGCTTGTCAAAGAACACATCCGGTGGCAAAACTTCAGCACTTGGGAGGCACATATCTACAAGTTTCAATTGATGCAACTGCTTCAGCTCAGAAAGAATTGAAACTTGACTTTGATTTGTCTCTCCTTCCACTTCCATATTAATCAAGCTCTTTCTCATATACAACTCTTCCAAACAAGTCAAGCTTGATATAAATTTAGGTGGAATTGAATTGGCTATGGTACAGTCGCTAATGTTCAACAAATGTAGCTTACTCAAGCCCTCTAAATCACCCGGCCAAGCTTTAATTTTGGATCCTGAAAGGCTGAGAATTCTTAACTTTTTCAGATATCTTATGATGGACAAGTCACCTAGAACACATCTCTCCAAACAAAGCATTCTGAGGTTTGATAAGCATTCAATTGAAGATGGTAGGCTTGATAGATGAATTCCAGTCAATATTAACACCCTGAGTTTCTTCATTCCTTCAAAAAACTTGTCATGTATATCCAAAGGAAGATCATCACCGTCAATATGGAAGACCCTAAGCTGAGGACAATTTATAACTTCAGGGAGCTCATCAACGATATCACTTTTGTATATAGAAATAACAGTGCACCTCTCAAGTTCGCTGGGCCAATCATCTAGCTTGTCATTTCTCAAGGTAAATACATTATGTTCCTTTTGTGCTATAGACAGAGCAGCATCCCGAACCATATCATGCATATTGAAATGATCACTAGAATTTTCTTCCAGCATCAGACTTGAATCTTTCAGCTTCTGGATTGATGTACGTATTCTTTCACGAGCATCTTTTAGTGTATGGACACCTTTAAGTATACCCAAACCAAAGGAATACTTCACCAGGTCCACAATTAATGGTTGGTGACCCATTTGCGCACAAAGTAAGAAAATGGACTTGAGCTCTTCACTTTCTAGATGGTCGTAACTCATCTTCACAGAAATCTCCATAGATTTTTGCACTCCCATTAGTTCCTGCTTGTTGAGTTTTTCTAGGACCTCGTCCCACACTAACTTGCTTTTATTCTTCAGTGCCTTTCCAACAGTAAGTATTGCCATAGGTAACCCTCCACAATGCTTCTTAACAATTTCTGGTTCAAACTTGGAATCTTCATCTATTTCAGCTGCTGCCTTAAATAATTTCACAGCTTCCTCGTCTTTCAACTCCATCACAGGGAAAATTGAATTTTCCTTAACATTCATTTTACCAGAAAGTACCTCTTTAATTCTTGAAGTAAGCAAAATTTTGCACCCTCTATAGACACCAGAAAAATTTTCATCTTTCACCATTTTGTAGCTGAAACCCTTTTCACTTTTGCCACTCTCCTGTCTCAAACACACCTCATTGGGTAAGGTCCCTGATGTACTTCCTGAATCCAACAACTTGTTACCATCATAATGACTAGATGGTTTTTCCACCTGGGTCATTTGGCAGCCAAAGTCCAACCTATCTTTCATAGTCACGTGGCCTAAATCATCATCATCAAATGGTATCCCTAACATATTCAAGTCTAATCCATCCCAAAGATCATCAAGTATCACAAGGGTGTTCTCCTTCTCTTGCATCAATCTTCTCCTTAAACGATCTGCTCTCCCAATCTCACCTTCCCCTTCAAAAGTCAATCCCAAATTGTATGCAATTTCTTCTTGAACTTTTTGTCGATTTGGATTTTTTGTTATGCTTACTATAACCACCACACTAAACAACTTTCTATCTCTAGCCTCCTTAGCAATTTCTTTAACTAAAGTGGTCTTGCCAACACCACCTGGCCCATGCACTCCAATCATCCTCACAGTAGAATCTTCAAGTTTTACCATTATCTTTTTCATTATATCTTTTCTAGATTCAAATTCCTCATAGCCAGCATTAGACAAAGCAATATCTGCAGAGCTTGGATGCTGCCGATAAGAAACTTTGGTAAACTTTTCATCCTTCAGCAACTTGATATCCATCGTCATTTTCCTAGCTTTCCTTCCCAGTTTATGTCTATACCACAAGAAAGGAAGAATACCCCTAGAACACCCTGTCTTTTTGTGAGCATCATCAGCCTGAAACTCCGTGCAATCTTCTATCTTTTTCTCCACCTTGTCAAACCAGGCTCTCACATTAGATTCAATTCCTTTTACATTATTTTCAGCATCATCAACATCATGTTTCACATTATCTCTTTCTCCCTCAAGAGCAACAATGCTGCTATTTAGTTCATCAAGGTTGCCCTTGTAACAGATAATGTAACTAAGATGTCGAATACTCACATCCAGTATAAAATCTGTGACTCTCTCTACAATTTTAGATGCATAAGCCTCCATGTTTACGGTAGATTTTCTAGATGACAATCACATCTCCTTCCCTGCAATTTATATACATTGGAAATAAATACCTTAAGAAACAACAACTAGGCCTTGCATGCGAGTTTGGAGGGAAAGGGAAAAAAAGGGAAGAGAAGCAATGAGTTTCCCTTTCCCTCCTCATGTTTGGAACTACAAAATAGAGAATAGAAGGAAAAATGGATTGTTTGTGCATTATGTTTACATTTTTCTTTTAATTTCTTATAGTATCTCCTAGTCCGGCAGGCCAAACTAATCCAATGTGGATCTAAATTCTATTTAAGGGTTTGGCCAATGTGATGCTAAATGCACAAAATTCGAACTCCACAATTTTTGGACCAGATGAGTGAGTGAAGCACTCGACCAATCAAGTTTATATTTCTATCCTTATTACAAACTTAAAACAATTATTTCTAAACTTCTTAATTATGTTAGTTTTTATATAAACTTCTGAATTACGTCTAAATACATTGATTTCCAATATAAAAGCTCGAAAACAAAGCATGTAGCCAGTTCCCTTACCACCTAACCAGGAACCAGGAGCCCAACACGGTGTCAATCAACCACCAGGATAATCAAGTGCACAAACAACATCATAGGGAATGCGTTGCGCACGAAGCGAGATGAACTGAGGAAGAAGATGAAGGAAAGCAAAGTGCAGACAATGTGTTCGAAAAAATGCTTGAGAGAAAGAAGCAGAATACAGCGAATGAGCATGCTGTGAATGAAGATGCGAACAAGGGTCCATGTCAAGCACTTTACGAACCGAAAGCAAAGCGAGGAATGGAGGGGATCCGGTGCGGAAAGGACCAAGCGCAGGAAGTGTGTTAAATGAGATGGCGAAACTGATGGCAGAGGCCGACATGGTGAAAAAGATGTGGAAATGTTTGGAAACGGAGTGGAGTGGAGTGGACTGAATTTTATACAGAAAGTAGGGGTTTTCATGGTCATGTCCCCTTCAAACTCAAGTCTCAAGCTCAAAATGTCACTCGAACTTGAAACTTATTTAAAACAAGAATAAATGACTATTTGTATCTATGATAATTCAAAAAGCTGACATTTGTATTCATCGTAGATGGAAACTGACTGACTTTATAATTATGAGAAATGAGTTTCGTGTGACAAAAGTAACCTGGCTTGGGTTGGCACTTGCTTCGATTTGTAGGACCCTACGTGGATCTCCGAACTTCCCAAAGCCCAATCTACGTGGAATTAAACAATTTTTTTATTAAGGACTGGGAGATTGAAGAAAATTTCGCGAGAAGCTCTGCTCATGCCCTAGCAGAGATTGTCGTTTTGTTTCCAAGTCGGAGAAGACGTCTGGAACACTCCCAACCCATCACCCTGAAGCTACGGCTTTCAACGCTGTCATTCCCAAGTTGGAAAAGGCATTCAGAGCAGTAGCAAGCCATCAGTACGAGAACGTGAAAGAGGATCGTGCAAGGAATAGGTAGCAGAGCTCGAACCTAGTGATTTCGTCCTCGAAGGTGTAGAGGTCACTCCCTTTGGTCGGCAGAGAGCTGAGGTATGTCGTTGCCAATGTTAATTAATTTCAAATGTCATTGAGACTAGTTAGACAGATTACATTACCATATCAAATCATGTTTGAGAATTGCTAAATTAGTTGATTTAGGGTTTGTGTTAGGTGTAGTAACATGAACTGTTTTCTTATAATGTGTTGGTTTATTTCACTTTCAGGAATGGCCACCATCCATATAACACTGTGTATTAATCACAGAGGACGGTTTGAGAAAGGGCCGTGTGGGAAGGTTAGTTATATTGGTGGTGAAGTCACAGAGATAGAGAGGGGTTAATGTTGATACCTTGAATGGTTTTTTTGTATCTGATTTGCTGAAGGACATAGGATATGCATCTGTTACTAATTTTTTCTGGCTGGAACCTGGGAAGGAGCTTGATGATGGGTTGAGGGACCTAAGAGTTGACATGGATATAGTTAGAATGTATGAGGCAGTTGTGAAGAACAGTAACAGAATAAATGTATATACAGAGCATACAGTGGATGAGCCCGTGTTAGTTGAGGAGAACAATATGACTCCATCAAAGATGAGAGTAAAGCAATGTGCTAAAAGGGTTCCAACTCCGAAAAAGAGTCCAAAAAGAATATTGATAGTAGTGGAAGATGAGGATGATGCTGAAATTGTACGTAACGTGCAAGTTAGGATGGAGGACCGAAAAAGGAGTGAGGCCCAGAGCAGGGAAGAGGCCTATGAAGCACATAAACAAGCTGGTTTTGAGGCTCAAAACGAGGACAATATCAGTATGGCCCAGGAGACAGCAGAGCCACTACTTTCAGGATCTGATGAGGAAGGACAGGTTTCTCAGCCTCCCCCAACACCTGTCATACCAGATAAACCACCATCAACTCAGTCCCAACCTACCCAGCCACCTATTCAAGAAGATCAGCTACCAACACACACTGCTTGTTCAGACTCAGTCCCTTCTTCTGATCCCAATGTCTCTGCACCTCTTGAACCAAAACAACTAACCCAATACACCCCACATCCGTATGGGAATCCACTTTCACAATTAATCCCTCAGACAGTCCCACCCTCTGAGACCAATAGGACTCCCCAGAATGATCAGAGCAATCCTTTAGATGAGGTTGAGGGAAGGCCAAAGGTGAATAAGAGGAGATCAACAAAGAGGCCCCCCTACAGGCCAGTCTTTCATCCCAAACCCCGATCCGGACAAGCCTCCAACCTTCTACGTCCCCGTTGATGAGGATGATTTCTCTTATGAAAATCCTGGACATCATTGCTATGAATTAGAGGAATTGCATAGCATAGCAAGTGACGAGGATACTGACCAAACGCCTATTTTTCCTCAGAGCAATGCTGATGCCCCAGTGGGCCAGGTGCGGTTGGAGGTTGGGATGGAGTTTGAAACTCTAAGCCACTTCAGGAAGGCTGTCCGAAAGTTTAATATCAATATTGGAAGGAGCATATTCTTTGCTCGTTGTGATTCTACAAGATTGAAGGCTATATGCTATGATGAGGACTGTCCTTGGCAAATATACTGTGCCAAGAGAACATTTCCAGTAAGTTATCAGGTAAAGACATTCGTAAATGAACATACCTACAGCAGGGATAATTACTGTAAGTCAGCAGATGGAAAATGGGTCATAGATGAGTTAGAGGAGAGGATACGAGTGCAGCCAAACTTGACAGTGAGGGAGGCTGACCAATACTTCAGATCCAAGTATGATGTACTAATCAATGAAAGGAAAATTTATAGATCTATGAAGAAAGCAAAGGAGAGGATTGAGGGTTCTGAGATTGCACAGTATGCACGACTTCGTGATTATGCTAACGAGATACTGAAGACTAATCCAGGGTCAACAGTAACGATCCACACGAATCACATGCCTGATTCGAATCCTATTTTTCTGAGGATCTATGTTTGCTTTGATGCGTGCAAGAAGGGGTTTGTGGGTGGATGTAGACCTTTTATAGGGTTGGATGGGACATTCATATGAGGATATTATGGGGGGCAGTTACTGACAGCAATAGGACAGGACGCAAATAATCATATCTATCCTATTGCCTACGCAGTTGTTGAATCAGAGAACAAAGAAAGTTGGAAGTGGTTTTTGGAGATACTCCAGGCAGATGTGGGACATTTTCAAGCTAATGGGTTTAACTTCATGTCAGATATGCAGAAGGTACTTGTGCATATTTACTTGTTAAGTCTGTTAGGGCAAGTTTATACATTTACTGTCTCATTTAAACATGTTATAATGATGTATGTCTGATTCATGTGTTTAGGAACTTTGATGTTAGGTCTTAATTTGGTTAAAATTTTGGGTTGTCTTGAGATTTCATATATGGACTTGTTCAGGTCTGTTTTAGAATTTCATTAAAAGCTCATTACTTACTCATTACTAGCTTATTATTGAATTCTGTTTTGGAATGAGACTGATATTGAAATGCTGGAATCTGGTTTAGCTATATTTAATTATGTTTTGGAATGAGACTGATACTTTATTATTGGAATCTGGTTTAGCTAAATAGTCAATTCTGTTTTGTAATGGGACTGATATTGGCATGGTGGAATCTGGGTTAGCTAAATATTGAATTATGTTTCTGGATTGATGGATTTCTGATAGCTATTTACTTACATGCATACCTATAGGGGCTAATACCGGTCGTACAAGAAATTTACCCAAATGCCAACCACAGATTCTGTGCAATGCATATATAGTAAAACTTTTGCAAGAAATAGAGTGACTTGCAGCTGAAAATGTGCATGTGGTCTTGTGCCAAGGCAACCACAACACAAGACTTCAATGCTGCCATGGAGAGACTAAAAAGGATCAATGTTGGGCCTTGGGAGTACCTGGATAAGATAAGCCCTAAACAATGGAGCAGAGCTCATTTCAGTGAATACCCTAAGTTGGACAACTACACCAACAACAATTGCGAGGTGTTTAATGCCAAGGTGAAGAAGATGAGGGGTAAATCGATAATTACGATGTTGGAGGAAGTGAGGTGCTACGTAATGAGGATTATGGCTAGGAACAAAAAAGCTTTGGTTAGGTACACCGGAAGGTTAGCTCCAACCCAACAGAGCATATTAGAAAGGGAGAAGCGAGAGAGCAACAAATGGAAGCCTCTGCCTACTGGAGATGACGCAGGGAACGTGTATGAGGTGCAATGTCTGCCAATGAAGGTAAGTGTGGATCTTGGCAAAGGTACATGCAGCTGTCGACTTTGGCAAATCACAGGGCTACCATGTAGACATGCCTGTGCTGCTTTGGCTTACCAGAATAGAAGGCCCGAAGAATATGCACACAACTAGCTCACCATGGGTGCATACAACGCAGCCTATCGGACTTCCATGCGTCCAGTTCCAAGCCAGGAGTACTGGGAGCACCTTGAAACCCTCCCCATTCTGCCACCACGGTATAGAAAACCAATCGGACAACCTACACTCAAGAGAGACAAAAGAAATGATGGCCCTAAAGAGAAGAGTGACCATCATAGAACAACGAGGAGGATTGGGACTATTATCTGCAAGTACTGCCTCCAGGTATGGTAAACCAATTTGTAATCTAATTCTATAAATTCTATAATTATTGATTCATGTGATTTTTAGTTGACTTTACCACTAATACTTGTTTCATTAGGCTGGTCACAATAAGAGAAGTTGTAAAAAGTGGAAGGAAGCTATGGGTGAAGGGAGTTCTGCACCGCAACCACCAGCAAATGATGAGGATGAGGATATGCTGGCTAAAATGTACTATGAGGAGACATTAGAAGCTGCAGAGGCTGAACAAGAGGCCACTGAAGAGGGAAACAGAACCGCAACAGCCCACACTTCGCAAGTAAGCGCATTGTTTTAATCATTTCACTAAGCTGCCTTGTAAACCTTGTGTGATAATGACTGCATTGTTCTTTGGATTACAGCAGCCTCATCCAATGCCTCTCCCACCAACTGCACGACCACAAGCACCAACAAACAATGTAATAACCAGAAAATAAGATAGAAGGAGAAGTGTTAAACGACCGCCTCCGACCGGACAAAGACAGCATCCAATGACACCACCTGCCAACCAGCCAGCCACAACTCCATCCACACACAACTCTCAAACTACACCTCATCCACTGCAAGGTGCTAGTGCAGGAACCAGGACCCGATTCATGCAGTTCATGCCCACACCTGGAGTTGTGACTCTAACTGCTAGAGGTCGAGGCACATCTGATACAAGGAGAGGTCAAGGTAGAGGTCGAGGCAGGATACGTGGATCAAGCGGAGGAAAAAATGGTATATCAAGCGGAAGCAGTAACTCGACCCCAATGTCGTAGACTAGTTATGGTTGCTTTTTGTTATTTGTAGTTTACACCAGTGAGATACATAAGTCTTGTGTTTTGTTATGCATTTTCATGCTTTTGCTTAGATATGACTTAGTAATGCTTTTTTTGAGGGTGTAATTTCAGCTACCAGTACTTGGCTTCTTTGTCTTATTTCATAATGTTTGGAACCTGCAGCATCTATATATATATATGTATATATATATATATATATATATATATATATATAAGGAACAAAGTCTTGTTACAGCATTTATATACTTGCCTTCTTTTGCCTTTTTTTTATTTCACTATTGTTACAGCATTTTGTTCATCCAATTTGGTTCGAATTCATATATTGAAAAGCAAAACCATCAGCTTACTAATTTCTAGCTTATTTTTTTATCCTTAAGGAGAAAAGATAGAGATTCATGTCCATTTTCAACAGCAATGTCTACTTTTAAACGTTATCAGAATCATTTCAAATTGCAGCAACAAGTTCAAACCCTGTGTATCTACATCAATGTATCACATGTAAAGCAAACCAGTATAGATTAGAAACAATCCATATCATGCCAATATCATTCGAAAATTTAACTACCACAAACAAAGATCTCCAATTTTACAAGTCTTATGATTTCATCACCAAATACAACTCACAAAACAAACAAAACGCTACCCCTAGTGCAACGGTTGTAATCAACACTCTAATTCCCCTAATTTCACCCCTAATTTCAACCCTAAATTTGTCCATCTTCCTAGCCATCATTGAGGATGCTTGCTGATTTTTCTCCTGCAGTGAGAGTCAATCCATCATCAGGCGTTGCATAACAATGTTCGAACTTTTTCTTGGCTAAACATCTTGCCATGCCCTCCCACCCTTGTTCTAGTTCATCCACCCAAACAAAGTATCTACAATCTCTTGTCTGAGAAAACAAAAAAAAAGCTCCACATTGTCAACTAAAACTCACAACTAATTGTCTCACCTCAACAACAACAGCATCTGGCCCTTACCGCCCATAGAGGACATCTGATGAACCATCTGTTAGGGTTCGTAATCGTTCCAGACTCCATCAACACAACATCCCTCCCACAGAAACATTTGCCGTCGAGCTTCTTCTCCTTCATCTTCTTCGAACTTGAAGAACTGCTACGACTTCCAAAATTTGCATCAGAGTTAAATCTGTGTGGTGACATTGCTGGGGTTATGAGTTATCTCTGGGTGCGCTTGAATTTCACCAATATTTCATTTTGGGGGTATGATTCGAATTAGGGAAGAAGATGAGCTAGGATTTTCATTTCAAGCATTACCTTCATATAGAAACGTTCAGATCCACGTAGAATGGGCTTTGGGAGGTTCGGAGAGCCACGTAGGGTCCTACAAACCCGAAGTAAATGCCAACCCAAGCCAGACTACTTTTGTCACACGGCGCTCATCTCTCATGGTTACAAAGTCAGTTTCCATCTACAATGGGTACAAATGGCAACGTTCTGAACTCTCATGGGTACAAATGGTCATTTATTCTTTAAAACAATAAAACAAAAAAATTTATATAAACTCACGAAACAGAACTATTAGGAAAAAATGAATTGCTGAAAGAAAATACAGTTGAAACTGCTATAAAAAAAATTGCAGACAAAACTGTCATAAAAAAGTGTCGCAAGAATAATAAACTATCAAAAAAATAGCAAATTATCCGAAAATTATCAAAAGAGTGGCAAACTCCAAAGAGATGGTAAAATGCCGAAGGATGGGAAATGTCGAAAGGTGATGAAAAATATTTGATTTTTTCATGAGAATAGATAAATACTGGATGACAATAGTGTTTGATTTATTAGACTCGAAAAATCACAAGACAGAGAGGATAAACTAATTGGTGAGGTAAAAAAAAATTTAAAAATGACAAAAAAAAACAAAGAAAAATGACATAAAAAAGTTGAAAAAAATATGGTAATTCATAAGAAAAACAATATTTCATCTTCAAGGAGAATACAATAGCTCTGATACTATTTTAAAAAGGATAAAAGAGAACAATAGAGAAATGATTTGTGTCTATTCAAATTGTATGCAATAATACAATATAGAAGATAATTTATAGATGTTAAAAGAATCGAAATAATAAAGATATAATATCCTATAATAAAGATTTATATATGCTAAATTGATCATAATATATTCTAGCAAGCCTAATAACCGATTGATAAATCGAGGACTGATAGAGAAGATGGTTCGAATCATTGAGAAAATTGGCCAACAACAGAACTAATAACAGACTAAAAAACTAACCGAAAATTGGTCAGTTGGACCGAACTGAAGATCGATTTACTTTTGGAAATTACTCAAATTGCATTGCTTTAGAATTCACGCGGAGATGAATGAAATAAAAAAATCCTAATGAATTTTTTTAACGCAAATAAAAGTACCCATTAAACAAAAAAAGTTAACGTTATACCCATAAAAAATGAATTCTGTGTGATAAAAGTATCCAAACCATCCTAATTTTTTATTGACTTTTTAATAAAATTTCAAAATTACCTACATCATTTATCTTCAACCTCAACTCTACCACCTACTCTTCTTCCAAATTCTAAATCTTCACAAATTTCTTGCGAACACTGCCCATTGTAATTCCTTCCCTGTACTTGCACCATCACTACCGCACCCTTTCATTTTCTCCGCCACACTGGCATCCACCGGATCCCAGCACCTCATTCTTTAAGGACGACCCAAACGCATTCCTCTCCAACTCTTGGGTCGATAGCTTCCGCCACCCCAACGCCACCATCACCAACCTCTCTCCTCCGCCGCCTCGACCTCTGGCTCCTGCACCAACTCCCTCACGCCCTTTCATTTTTTCTACCTTCCCCCCTCTTTCGTCTCCTCCTCCACCCTAAACGACCTCCTCTTCCTCCGTAACGCCTTCCTTGACCGCCAATTTCAATAGGTCAACGTCTCAAGTTCTTCAAGGCTACACCCATTTACATCTAGGAGCAGTTAGGCTTGTTATAACTCTTCATGGAAAAAGATCTCTTCCTGTAATAACCAAGGTTGCTCTCTTGGATACTACTTTCAAGGATTACCAATATGCCTTGATTGGAGCATTGGTCACTACACTTTCAAACGGAAGTATTATCCTTACTATAACTCCTAATTTTGCCATGAGGTTATCAGACCCAACGATACCTCATAGACTGAAGATTCAAATATAGCTAGTTGGAGTAATCCAAGACTCCAATGCTGAATAGGCTACTTTACACCACCAAGTCTTCTACAAAGTTCAAGACCATGCTCTTGATCTCAATCTCCCAAACACCATAGGAGAAGCATTATTCATGTTCACTGATAATGCCAGAGGACCAGCAATTGTAAACATTCTAAGGATTATCACCACTGAAGAACTTTCTTCTATTATTCCATTGGAATGGATTACTGATTATAAGAAAGCCTTTCCCAAGGAATAGGTTGATGTTCATACTATAGCTCCACCAACTATTATCCACAACAGTGATAGAACGGTGACCACTGATTTCCAGAAATCAAGAGTAGTCAAACAAACTCCCCTACGAGGATCATCTATTAGAAGGATTAATATGATCTCTCCAGTTCGAGTACAAACTACTCACGATCAAGATGATCCGCCAGTGCATTTCTACGAAAACGGAAGACCTATCTATGTTTCTCATATTAATGTCCATTTTATCTAGGATGTTGATCCCTCTATGTGTGACTCTGATTATGAATGTGCTGAACAATGGAGTGACACAGATGATGATGATTATGACAGACATCGGAGGAACAAGAAAAAAAAAAGAAAAATTCAGAACAAGCTCCTTGCTCTTACAAAAGAGATGAACACCCTGATGATGCAAATATAGTCCCAAAGTTCAAGAGGAATAAACTATCCCAAAAAGGTCTCACTGATTATTATTATCAGTCAGTTGAAACTATCTCGTGTATTGCAACCCTCAGGCCTTATGAGGAAGAATTTTCACCTCTAATGACACAGACTAATGAAAAGAAGGTCACTAGAAGACCTTATGTAATTCCTCAGAGAATTACTCCACACGGACATCAAGCAACCACCCCTCAAGATGAAGTCTTCAATTGGCACACGGACAATATAGTCAGCCAAAATAAAGTATTATTCCGTATAGACCACATTTTTTATGCTCTTGTAGAAAAAACAGAGGGACTTTCTACGTAAATAGATTTTGTAGCAGAACAAATTGCTGAACTCAGAGACCAGCTTTCCAGACAAGCTTTTCAGCTTGATCAAGAACTCAAAGCCTATATTGAGAATAAGTATTTTGGCCTGGAGTTCCACAAGAAATACAAAGAACTGGCCCAAGTTAAATCCCAGCATAGTCATATTGAAATGAATAGAGACAGAACGACTGTGCCTCAGGCATTGGATGTATCCTAAACCATATCCATCATATTCACCTGTCTTATTTTTTTCAACATATTCACCACCTGAAACTCCAAATTATGAACCCATCTTCAAATCCACTTATCATTTAGCTAGACAAGTCAACACCAAAAAATCTGCCCCAAATACGACATTATTCATCCCAAATCCAGCCACAACCACCTTTCCAACCCAAGCATCACCCTCCCTGGAGACCAAGAAATCTTTTCAGAGAAAGTACATCTACTGATCCTCCTTCAAAAGACAAGGGCATTAAAGAAGAATCACCTATCCTAGGCCGGACAATTAATGCTCTCACTCTGAATGATCAATCAGATGTTGGAGAAATCACTGATGAATCTACAGAAGAAACCACTGAAGATTTAGCTGAGTATGCTGAATGGTCTGAAGAAGACTATGTGCCAGACCTTTCAACAATAGCCATGGTCAATCCAATAGAAAAAAAAGAGGAATAAATAATCTCTAAAAAAGATGAACCAACAACTTCAGTTAATCCTCCACAAACAGGATCTTCTGAAGTAAAAACTTCTAACAAATAGTTCACCTTTGATGATATTCCACCTTCAAGATACAGAGAAAAGGCTAAATGAATTTGGTATTTGAATTGAAACCAACATGGCTAATCCAAATCTTTCAAGCAGACAAGTCCTTGCAGGCTTCATAAATCGAATGACTGGCAATCTCCGTGAATAGGTTAACAACCTTTCTGAGTATGAAAGACTTCAAATCATCAATAGTACTTCCCCTCAGTTTTTGGGAGTACTACACTAAGAGTTCCTAGGAGATATCACAATCATCCAGAAAAGAAACTCCTAAGTGTATTTTGAAATGAAGTGCTGCTCTTGCTGATTTCCTTTCTAGACCTACCAAAGAACTAATCCCAAAATTAGTCCTTTACATCTACACAATGAATACACACAATCCTTCATACACTATTTCATTTTCTGATTGCCCGCTCCACAGAAGCCCATACAGAAGAAAGAGTGGCCCTTTTTTCCCTCAAAGCAAGACCACAGACAGAATTTCAAATAGCTAGCCTAGCCAGACAAATCCTATTTTACTAGTTACACCAGCTTCTTGTCATAACCCAAATCCATCCAAACCCAATGTACTTCAGCATGGACACACCTTTCTGCACTATACCAATAATCCAAGGACCTATACCAGAAGAAATGATGTGGTACATCTGGAATTTGTCTTCTATATATATATGTGCCATCATAGTTTCAATCTTACTTATATACCATATCTTGTGTAATAGCACTCATGCACAATCCCATCTGGTCCGATTATTCTCCATGTATGCTCCACTTGATGCATAGAGAGGAATGTTATACAACATGCTTGACCAACATCAACTGTGGGACAAATCTTCTCAGACAAAACAGAAATTCTATTATTTTGTCACCCTACAGAGAAGTTACTTTACTAACAAAAATAGTAGCCTGCACACCATGAACAGAATCGATATTGTTGGATATTCTACCATATGGCCAACAGATAAAAAGTCAATCTTAAATGCCTTGGCCAAATATCTTTGTCAACTCTGGCAATCTGAAATATATGGAGAAAGAGATGTAATTGAAGGGCTCTCATTCAGATCAGATGTTCCAACCACACTCCAAGAGTTTTAGTCCAGATTCATAACCTCAGGAATAATTAATCAATTTGGACAGTACTTTTTTTACACTTCGAGATCAAGGCAGAACTTCTCTAATCAGCCGAGCACATCCAGACATCTCCCAACTTCAAGCAGAAATCTTGAGGAAGATCTGAATTCTGAAGATCTAAGTGCTAGAGTATATGCCTTACCACCTAGCCCAACCAGGATTGATGTAGGGATACCCAATAGCACTGAAGGCCTATATTTAGACCTATATGACCCATATCTACAAGATGCCCAAGATCCTAATGAGGAGAACACTGAAGACCCACTTATCTACTTACAGGACTCAAATATAAATTTTAGAGCTGTTAATTTAGCTTGTGATGACACATCATCCTACTCAAACGGTGATGGGACCCTTCCAAAAGACTACTTTAAGTCGTCTGTCTATTAAAGCAAGGGTCCCCACTATGTATAATTATTAAGCGCACTAACATAAAGTGACCACTGTCACTTATCTAGCTAAGTCAGGAAGAGATAAGACTTATCCTTATCTTCCAGTTGGCATTGTATAATAGGCTTATTTAAATTCTGTAAAATATGACTGTCGATCAGAGACCTCTATAAAAAGAGGGGTTCATCTCAGTTGTAACAACTAGTATCGAACATTGTAATATATTCATCCTTTCCTATCTCACAAAATGTTCTAAATCTCTTTTCTCTCTCTGAAAGCTTAGCTAGTATTATTTCTTTTCTCTTTATCTAGTGTCATTAAGTATGTTCTGGACTTGCTTCTTGATACAGACGATCCTGCTCATCAGAATATAGCATAGATAGGATCCACGAAAATTTCTCATAGTGAAAAAAGAATTCGATCTTATAACATCAAGTTCTGCTTGAACCTTTAAATCTCACTTGATATGGTGATCGATAGGAATAAGCATGATGGTGTTGTAGTATCGATTATACCATAACTTGTACACTGTGTTTGGATGAGAAGAATTCGGAAGGAAAGAAAATGTAAGAGAAGAAATTGGATGGAAAACTCAATTTTCTATTGTTTAGATCACAAAAGAAATTGAGTGGAAAACCAAAAAAGATATGTAGGGCCCATGTAAAAATTTTCTCCTCAATGTTGCCAAAAAAATTGGTGGAGAAGGACAAACATAATTAAAATTCCATATTTATCCTTTTGGCTTTAATAGTTTTAATATATTATTATAATAGAAATTTATATTTAACATTATATATGTAGTAGATAAATAATTTAAATTAAATATATTAAATTATAATAGTTTATAATATTTATATTTTATTTTATTATAAAGGTATTAATGTAATTTTATATCATTATGATTTTTTTTTCACTTTTCCTTTCATCCAAACCAAAAAAAATTTTCTCTCTATTTTCTTTTCATCCATTTTCTATTCATCCAAACAACACACAAATAACTCAACTTTTTCTTTTATTTTCTCTCTTCTCATTTTTTTTCTCTTATTTTCTTTCTTTCTATTTTCTTCCCTATATCCAAATAAAGCCCCAGTGATGATAGTTTTCATTTTTTTTTCCAACTGAATAAATATGATAGAAATAGAAAATATCTAAAAAAAAATTAATATATAAAGTAAAATAGAAAAATAATTTATAATTAAGCTTTTAAGGTATCTATCAACACAAATGGATCAATTTCGTTAACCAAATAAAGTGATATGAAATATTAAATATGATTATTGAAACATGTTAAACAAACAACGTAACTGGACCATATACCTTTTTAATCCATTAGAGAAGCAGCTTATTAGAAAGAGGAACAAGCTCTCCTATTCTCCAGCGCAGCAACAACTCTATTAATTTCTACATTTTTTCTAGCCAGATGCTTCTGCCACTCACATTTTCCCCCCTTTCTGGAACCTTCTGCCGCTGCAAAAGTGATTCATCCTTAACAAGGTGAAATGTATGTGTTTACAAAAATATATATAATTTTGCTAAAAAATTATAAAACTTTATATTTAGCATAATAAGCTATACATAATTAACAGTATTTTTACTCCGAAACATTATTGTTTTTAACTTAACGGTTGAAAGATCAACACAAAATTTATTTTTTTGTTTACATATTACAAGTCTTACATTTTTTAAATATATAATTTTTAAAATAATTATATTAAATATATACTAAAATCAACTACTAAAATTAACTATTAGTATAAAATATACGTTAAAATATAAAATACACTTTAAAAATGAGTTAAATAATATAAATACATACTAGCTGAATTTAATATACAAATAATTTTTTTGTTTTCTAAAATAGACTATAAATCAACACACATCAATAGTAAGTTAGACATATGCTACAAAGAAACAAACCTTTGTATTTGGAAAACGAGGAAGGACCTAATTATTATTTGCGTTTATTTTATGAATTGATCTGGCGAAGAAACTGAAAATAGGACCAGAGAACTTCAGAAGTTGTAATGTGAAGAAGTATATCAAATGATAATTGATAAGCATTATGGTATGAAAAAGCTTAAGTAGGTCGTAGGGTAATGTATAGGAATGCATGGGAAAATAATAATAACAACACGAGGACAAAATAATTAAAGTGGAAATGTCATATCTGACAACCTCAATTATTATTACCTTATCCTTGTTGCTCCATTATTGATGGAAATATCAGCATGTGCATGTAACACGTTGCTCGACGATATGTGTATTTATGAGTAATGATAATTGAAAAGAATATCTAGCCTTTGCATGTTAATTAGGTTGTATTTAAAGGGGAGATTAGAGACCGTAAGATTAAAAAATAGAGATTAAATTAAGTTTATATATTATGTTTGATATAAAATATATTTAATTAAATTATGTGTAGTTTAAAATAAATATAGAGATTGAAGAATAATTTTAGAATTTGAAAAAGTTAAATAAGAATATTTTTAAAAAAAAATTATTAAAGTTTTAGTTTTTTTTTTAAATAGTAAATTACCATTTCTATTCATGAAAGTTGAAAATGCTGACATATCATTATTTGTACCCATAAAAAATTGAATTTCGCAAGCAAAATTATCCAAACCCGAATTCTTAAACTACCCTTGGTGAGTCTCTCTCTCTCTCTCCCTCCCTCCCTCCCTCGTGTTCCTTCTCCTCCATCTTTTTCAATCGTCCTCTTTGTATTTCTCTGCCCTCTATCTTCGCACTTTTCTCCTTCCTCTTTTCTCCCTATTGATGTTTCTCTTTTCTTTGTCGTTTTTCTTTGTCTTCTGTGCATCAATGGTGGCTCTTCCTTTTGCCACTGCGAGTTCCATCTCCTCCTCCTCCTTTGGGAGGTTTCTGACTTCAGTAGCAATTTTAAGTTCTCTATTTCTACAACCACAACTTTTTCAATGTTGAGTCCCTTGCTAAATTTATTTCTATTTAAGAAATTAGGGTTTTATTTTGAATATATGCATGTTCTATTCTTCGATTTGATCTGTATTTATTTTTTTTTTGTGATTTTGAAGAGGATAATAGCTAGACTATGTTGATGTTTAAGAGGTAAAAGAGGAAAAAGTGAATAAGAGAGAGAATATGAAGGGAGATGGTGCTACGACAATGGTAGTTCACAGCTGACAGAAGTGCTGTAGATAATGAATGAGTGAGTTAGAGGGTAAGTGAGTGAGAGAGAAGAGAAGGGAAAGGGAGAGCTATAGAGGAAGAATTGAAGAGGATGAGACTCACAAAAAATAATTTAAAAATTTTATGTAATTATTTATAATTTAGATAATTTTACTTGCAAAAGTCAATCTTACATAAATATAAATGATAATTTTCATTTTCTATGAACAGATATGTTAGAGTTTTTAATTTTTATAAATAAAAATAATAATTTATTATTTCTAAAAAATTTCAATCCTTCGTATCCTCAGTCTCAGCTTATAGAAATATTAAAATTTTATATTTCAAAACTAAAATTTTAATTTTATCATTAACTACCAAACAAAATAGAATTCCAGCCCTTCAATCTCAGTCACAGCCACATTCACTAGACATACTAAAAGGGATTTCATATTCCACTCTCAAATTTGAATCCAAATGCAACTTGACGAGATGTCTATAAATCCTCTATATGTACCAAGTCTCGCTCCGTTCCTCGTAGTTTTTTTTTTGTTTTTTTGTACAGTATATTTTTTTGTTGTTCGGCGTTCCTCGAAGTCTATGTTCCCTCGCCTAAGCCCAGCTAAAGTTATTTGAAAAACTTCCTGGGCCTCTTAAGGCAGTTCTATTTTCCTTTTTCTTTTTTGGCTCATGTTTATATTTTCTTTTGGGCTGAAAAGAGGATCATATATATTGGGTTAATTGGATTTGGATTAAAAAGAATTGATTTCCAACACAAAACAAAATACATGAGGAACACATTGCGGAGTATTATGTCGTGGCATTCATTTTGTTGCAACTTTAATGTGGGAGAGGGCTTTTCATGGCTTATTTGTTTTCTAGGGTTTATGGATTTTTTTTAATAAAGTAATCAATTTGTTGACTTCTATTAAAAGAAAAATTCAGAGTTTTGTATTGTTAATGAACAAATGCCGCTTTTTATTTTTAATATAGAAGAAAGTGTGGGGTGATACAATGTTATGGAGAACAGGAGTACTTTTCTTGCATGTGGTGTTAGGGAGCTAAAATTGGACCGAAAAATTTGGAGCAAAGAATTCGAATGGTCCGATTAGAGAGTATCTACAAAAAAAAAAATATTTTTAATAAATCTCGGAGGATCCGTTTTGATTTTAGAAAAAACAAAAAAAAACAAAAAGGTCTAAACGAAGAGTCCGTTTTGATTTTAAGAAAAAAAAAACTAATCGAACGGTCCGATTAGTTACTTCTGAAGTTCAAATTTTTCATCCCTCACAACTTGAACTATCCGATTTGGTTACCCAATTTTTTTTGCACAGAACTCGAATGATCCGATTTCTTCCACCAAGTTTCAGCCAAAAACTGTCCCACATCCATGTATAGCACCTATAATCCATATCAATGGATAACACACATATAGCTGGCATATCTAAATTAATGAGTCAACAAATGCTTTTAGGATAAAAAAAAAACCCTATTTTTTTTTTAAGATTTAACACTGGTTCATGCTACAATAGTTACAAAACTTCCTTGCTAGAAAATGTTGGAGCAAATTTTTTACCAATTTTTATTATGTCAGGAGTAGACCAACCTACTAGAAACTTTCCTTTTAAAAAAATAATAACAAAAAAGAAAAAAAAAAACCTAATTACCCCAACTCTTCTTTTTGTCTCTTTGACCAAGAATAACCCTAAAATAAAAACAAAAAGGCAAGATAAAGAAGAAAAAAAAAAGTTAACCTATGTTCCAAGTTTAGTGCAAGATTATTATTCATTCACTTAATTTAATTATTAATTAAGTAGTTAAATCACTTGACATCACAAGCGGCTAAGAAAAGTTTTCCTTGTGGACCATGATTCACACACAAGAAAGGAATCATGAGAGAACCCACCTTTGAATGTCTTCTCCCACTTTCCCTAATTCCAATACCCACAATCCTCTCTCACCTTTCAACCCTCTAATTTGACAACTTTTCAAAAAGCAAGCTGAACAACAAAGTGCTAACCCCACAAAAAAAAGAATATCAAATACATGGCCTTTCTTTTTTGGAAAATGTGGGTTTGGAGTTCCTAGTGTCATTGATTAAATATTTAAGCTAATCATTTTCATCACTATGTTAGTACCCTTCATGGGATTGGAGCCACATCGATTTGAACACAACTTTGTCATTACCATATTCCAATTCATATTTTGGATATATTATAAAATAAAAAAATTTTTAAGTGTATTGATACATTAGTGTTTCAGTCATTTTTAACCGTTGATCTTAATTATAAAAAATATATATAATATATATAATTAAGATCAACAGTTAAAATTACTAAAACACCGATGTACCGATATATTAAATTTTTTTTTTTATAAAATATGCTCCACAAAAGCTTCCTAATGATGCTTACCATCATTCCCCTATATTTTCTCCACTTAACCCAATCTTTAGTTTACTTTTAGAAAAAAAAAAATCTTAAAATTCGGTAACACTTGTTGTAATTCTCTCTTATTTATTTAGGTTTCATAAACCATCTTTTAAGCTAGGGAAGGAGTGTTCAATTTAAAAAATAATAATAATAATAAATAAAAGATCAATAATATTATTTATATACTAAACACATTTTTTTTTTATCAAAGATAGGAGACTCAAACCCGCAACCTCTTAATTGAGTATGAGGAGACTATGCCATTTGAGCTATAATTCATTGGCATATACTAAACACATTTAATATCTATATAAAAATATAATTATAATTAATTAACTGTATATTTAGATTGCTTTTAATTAACAAAATAAAAATATACATATTAATTATTAAAAAAAATACTGATATCAAAATGATGTCTATTATAAAAGTATACGCATAACAAAGTTGAAAAATATAATACTATATTTTATAAAAAACAAGAATAATAAATGTATTATTACTTAAATCTAAAAAAAATCAATATCTATATGTTTAGAGTTTACACTTTAGATAAAGAGAAATCAGATTAAACTCCAACAATTTTCAAGAGAAATTAGCGCAAAGTGTCTCAGTATTTCAAGTATTCACATTCCAGTTTTGACTAAGCATGGCCATCTAATAAGAAAGTCATTGAATTCATCTTAACCAGGCCAAATATTCGGATTTTTTTATTTGAATAAAAAAGTTTTTGTTTATCAATTTAAATTAAGATACAGAAATTTATTAATTTGTACATTTAATTTTATTTTTGCAGTAAAAAATTATAAAAGTTATATTTGTATGTCTTTTTGTGACTATGCCAATGAAAATAAAAAATATTTATTTTTTTATTTTTACACATACTGCTAGAGAAAATAAAAAATTAAATTTTTGTTTTTTTCCCTGACACAATCATTAAAAATCATACAAATATAATATTTGCCGTCTTTAACTGTAAAAATTAAATTAAATATATTTTGATAAATTTTTGTATCCCAATTTAAATTGATAAATAAAAAAATTATTTAAATAAAAAATAGCCCCCAAATCTTCCTTTATAGATGGAAGGCAAGGGAGACAAGATAATTGGATTTGAATTTCCCAAACTTAGCAATATTACAGCACAGATACTGATGGTATGGTTGGAGATCCCAATAGAAGCAAAGTGCAAAAAATATTGAAAAGTTATTAATAGCCCATTTTTAGTAGTAGGATCTATTCTAACCTGAGTGAGATAGGAAAACTAATAGAGATAACAATTAATTGGTTTCTATAAAGAAAAAGTATAGGTAGTAAAAATTTTAAACAATGTAAATAATAGATATATCGAATGTTTATTTTATTAGGTTAAGATTTAGTTAGGTAATTTAAAAATTTAATATATTTTTATTTAATTGATAATTATTCATATTATTCAAAAAAGTCATTGATTACCTAACATAACCCATCTATAATATACCTATCAAATTCAATTTGGTTTTTGAATGATATGAATCTTTTCATCAATAACATTAACAAAAAGGTAATGTGAACCGTTAAATGTTATTGTGTATTCTATTAGGCTAGTTAATTTGAGATAGATTTATAAGTGATTTTTTATTTTTAATTTATAAAAAATTACAGCATTAATATTTAAGTATAATTTTAAAAAATTTATTTAAAGTATTTACAAAAAATTAAAATAAGTGATTTTTTTATAATAAAAAAATTGATTTTTTTTAAATAAACGCTTTTGGTATTAAAAAATCAAATAAAAAATTATTTATAAGATATTTTTAATATAAATTTTATATTTTAAAATTTTTTAAAAGAGTTTAATTAAAGTTTTTTTTAGATCGTTGTTACAGAATTCGGTCTAAATTGGGGAGAGAAGATTTAATTTGTAAATTATCCCCTTCGACAATGTCATTAAGGATAAACCCAAATTAAACAAAATACATATCACATTAAAAACATCTAGAAACTAACAACCAAAACATCCTTCAAACAAACAAATAATGAGTAACATTATATGACAAAACACGAATAAATATCTTTCTGTCAGTTGTTGAGCACTCCAAATGTTGTGTTTGTCTTGTTTTGATTTTCTCCCAAATGATTTCACCATGCTAACCACTCGTATCATTCTAATTTCGCCGACTCAGTTCATTTATCCCACCTTCATTGTCATGCACTTATATTTATGTGATCCACTTCACTCAATAGTTATTGTTTGTCACAGTCACAGTCTCTCATTCTTTTCTTGCCTTAAAATTTTCTGTGTTCCTATACTTTACTCTAATATTTTGTATCAAATACTTTATTTTATGAGCTTTATTTCTTAAGTTCTATTACTCCCAATACGTACTTTTCTTCCTATTTAGTCACTTTACTATATATTCTTGTTGTCAATAAATATCACAATGTCTTCTTCTTTGGCGGCTGGTACAAATTGAAGCACTAATTCCATACTTGTAATAATAGTTTCATCGTAAGATTTTTCAATAATATTTTCTCTTATAAAACACTTTATTATATCATAGGAATCTTCAAGATAACTACCAACAACAAAATTATTATAGATAAGAATATATATATATATATATATATATATATATATATATATATATATATATATATTTTACATACCCACTAAAATTACATCCTATTAACTTCCTTCATCGTTGCTAACCTGAATCCATAATATTTCTTCTCTTTTATAACACCATTGATTTACAAGTGCATTAAGTCCTTGTATAATCTTTTGCAGCTCATCTTTCTCTGTTTTCTCTACTCGAAATTATAAGTTTAGTAAAATTAATTATAGAAAAGAAAAAAAAAACTAAATAATGAAAGGAGAAAAATACTCCTAGATAATAGCCATGAAACTTTGATGGTGGAAAGAGAAAGAATAGTAACCTCATGTGGTTTACGTAATAGAAATTCGCTTATAAATTGAAAATCTTTTTATTTTGTTTTCAATCAAGTCATACAGATAGAATAACATAATATTTCTTTGAGTAGTTTTCTCCTATATATGTAGAGAGAAGTGTGTTCTCTTTTTGTCAAGAGAGAGTGTTATTATAATCTCCTTGTGACAGAGAGAGAAGTTGTAATTCTCAAAGAAAGTTATTCAATTGTTTCCATATTTTATACAAATTTCTAATTTTTCATCTCTATATTTTGCTATGTCATTTGTCTGGTGCCTAACAGTGGTATCAGAGCCAAAGGTTGCTGATTAATATTTTTTCGCTGCAAGTTACCGTCTAAAAAAAATGGCAGCAAAGTATGAAATTTCAAAATTCAATGGGAGTAATTTTTTCTTATGAAAATTGAAGATAAAAGCCATTATGAGAAAAGACAATGGCATGACAGCAATTGAAGGTAAATCCACTGGAATTACAGATGAAAAATGGAAGGAGATGGACAATAATGCTATTACAAACTTACACTTGGCACTAGCTGACTTAGTTTTATCAAGTGTAGCAGAGAAAAAGACAACAAAGAAAATTTGGAATGCTCTCACTAAATTATATGAAGTTAAGTCACTTCACAACAAGATATTCTTGAAGAGAAGACTTTATACTCTTCGAATGAGTGAGTCCACATCGGCAACGGATTACAACAACAATCTAAATACGTTATTTTTCCAACTCTCATAATTGGAATATACCATAGCAGAAAACGAACGTGCAGAGCTCTTACTTCAAAGCCTACCAGATTCATATGATCAGCTTATCATTAACTTAACTAATAATGTTTTGACTGATTATCTTTCTTTTAATGATATGACTGATGCGGTTCTTGAAGAAGAATCTAGGCGCAATAATAAGGAAGATAGATTATAGAACTCAAAATAAGCAGAAGCTTTGTTGATGACAAGAGGAAAATTAATAGAGCGTGGTTCCAGTGGGAGTCAAAGTAGACTAAAGTCACAAAGTAAGAAGCAGGTCAAATGCTACAATTGTGGTAAGAGATGACACTTCAAAAAAGATTGTTAGAATAAGAAGAGTATAGAGAAGGTTCCAGAAGGATCAAGTTCTCAAGGATGTATTGCGAGCACCTCTAATGATGGATAAATCCTGTATGACGAAGCAACAATTAGTTCTAAAGGCAGCAAATAGCTCACTGATGTTTGGATTGTTGATTCAAGAGCAACCTGGTACATGACACCTCATCGTGATTGGTTTTATACATATGAACCTGTCTTGAAAGGATCAGTGTTTATGGGAAACGATCATGCCTTAGAAATTGTTGGAATGAGTACTGTCAAAATAAAAATGTTTGATAGTTCTATTCGTTCACTTCAAGGGGTAAGACACGTGAAAGGCTTGAAAAAGAATTTGTTGTTGATTGGGAAATTGGATGAACTTGGTTGCAAGACCCATATTGAAGGTGGGATATTGAAAGTTGTTAAAGGAGCTCTTGTGGTAATAAAATTAGAAAAGATTGCAGCAAATTTATACATGCTTGTGGGAGATACTTTGCAAGAGGCAGAGGCATAAGTTGCTTCGGCAAGCCAAGAAAAAATGACGATGATATGGCATTGCAAACTAGGTCACATGTCAGAACGAGACTTGAAGATTCTTGTAGAAGGTAATCTCATTCCCAGGCTCAAATCGGTAAAGTTACCGTTTTGTAAGCACTGCGTTCCAAGCAAGCAACATAGATTGAAGTTTGGTAGATCAACTGCTCGGAGCAAACACATATTGGAGTTGATTCATTCTGATGTGTGGGAATCACCGGATATGTCCCTAGGAGGAGCAAAATATCTTTTATCATTTATTGATGGTTACTCTAGGAGACTATGGGTGTACCCGATCAAGAAGAAGTCAAACGTGTTTGCGATGTTTAAAGAGTTCAAAGTAAAGTTAGAACTTGAATCCAAAAAGAAGATCAAGTGTTTAAGGACAGATGATGGAGGAGAATATGTCGATGGTGATTTTTTAACATTTTGCAAGCAAGCAGGTATTCAACGGCAATTCACAGTTACATATACGCCTCAGCAAAATGGTGTAGCAGAGCGAATGAATAGGACTCTCCTAGAAAAAGTACGAGCTATGTTACAAACTGCAGGTTTAGCCAAGTCTTTTTGGGAGAAGCTGTTAAAACCGCTTGTTATGTGATAAATCGGTCACCATCAACTGCAATTGGGTTGAAGACACCAATGAAGATGTGGCAAGATAAGCCACTTAATTATTCTTCTTTACATATATTTGGGTGTCTTGTGTACATGATGTACAATTTTCAAGAAAGAACAAAGCTAGACCCAAAGTCTAGAAAATGTATATTCTTGGGTTATGCTGACGGAGTTAAGGAGTATCGCCTGTGGGATCCCACTGCTCGCAAGGTAGTTGTCAGTATAGATGTGATATTTGCAGAAGATGAATTGCAAAAAGAACAAGAAAATGACAGTAGTGTTAAGGAGATAACCACTGTTCAAATAGATGAAAAATACAGAGAAGGTGATCTTTTTGAAGCAGAACCACAGCACAAAGAACAAGAAGCAGAGACCAATGACATAGAAGTTCGTTGATCTACTCAACAAAGAAGAAAATCATCATGGCACTCAAATTATATTTTGACAAAACATGATGAATATTATCTTTTGATAGAAGATGGAGAGCCAACAACTTTTATGGAGGCTATGTACAATCCAGACGCTTTTATGTAGATGACAGCAATGCAAGAAGAAATTGAGACATTACATAGGAATCATACCTGAAAACTTGTTGAACTTCCAGCAGGTCAGAAAGCCATTAGTAACAAATGGGTTTACAAGATCAAACGAGATAGTAATGATCAGGTGGAATGATATCGTGCAAGATTGGTTGTCAAGGGATATGCTCAGAAAGAAGGTGTTGACTTCAATGAAATATTTTTTTCAGTGGTGAAACTAACTACTATTAGAGTAGTTTTAGCTATGTGTGCTATATTTGATTTACATCTAGAGCAATTTGATGTAAAGACTGCTTTTCTTCATGGAGAACTTGAAGAAGAGATATATATGCTCCAACCAAAAGGTTTTAAAGAACAAGGAAAAAACTTGGTTTGCAGGCTAACTAAATCTCTGTATGGTCTAAAGCAGGCGTCAAGATATTGGTACAAGAGATTTGATTCTTTCATTATTAGCCTTGGATACAACAGACTTAGTTTAGATCATTGTACCTATTACAAGAGGTCTGGTGATAATGATTTCATCATTTTGCTGTTGTATGTGGATGACATGTTGGTGGTAGGTCCCAACAAAGATCAAATCTAAGAATTGAAGGCATAGTTGGCTAGAGAGTTTGATATGAAAGACTTTGGACCAGCAAACAAGATTTTAGGGATGCAAATCTATCGAGACAAAAAGGATAGGAAGATTTGGCTATCGCAAAAGAATTTTTTGAATAAGATCTTGCAACACTTCAATATGCAAGAATGTAAGCCAATTTCAACCCCACTTCAAATTATCCTCAAGTATGTGCCCTAGTAGTGAAGCAGAGAGGATGGAAATGTCTCGAGTACCGTATGTATCAGCGGTGGAAAGCCTTATGTATGCCATGATCTGTATAAGGCCAGATATTGCTCAAGCAGTTGCGGTGGTAAGTCGATTTATGGTAGATCCGGCTAAAGAGCATTGGAATGCTGTTAAGAGGATCCTGAGATACATCAAAGGGACCTCGAATGTTGCATTATGTTTTGGAAGATCGAAATTTATTGTCAATGGATATGTCAATTCAGACTTTGCAGGTGATCTTGATAAACGAAAATCTACTACAGGATATGTGTTCATGCTTGCAGGAGGAGCTGTGAGCTGGCTATCTAAATTACAGACTGTTGTAGCTTTATCTACTATAGAAGTTGAATATATGGCAGCTACACAAGCATGCAAGGAATCTATTTGGATCCAAAGGTTGATGGAGGAACTCGGGCACAAACAACAAAAGATTCTTGTGTATTGTGATAATCAGAGTGCCTTGCACATTGCAAGGAATCCTGCATTTCATTCAAGAACAAAACACATTAGAGTACAATATCACTTTGTTCGGGAAGTAGTAGAGGAAGGAAGTGTCGATATGCAGAAGATTCACACTAAAAATAACCTAGCAGATGCCATGATAAAATTAATCAACACTGAAAAATTTGAATGGTGTAGATCTTCATATGGTCTATCGAATACATGAGCACATGAATTTTGAAAATTTACCAAAATTAGCTTTAAGTGGGAGATTGTAAGCTTTGTAAAGCTAATTATAAAAAAGAAAAAAAAACTAAATAATGAAAGGAGAAAAATACTCCTAGGTAATAGCCATCAAACTTTGATGGTGGAGAGAGAAAAAGAATAGTACCTCATGTTACGGATGGTTTATATAACAGAGGTTCGCTTCTAAATTGAAAATCTTTTCATTTTGTTTTCAATCAAGTCATCCAGATAGAATAATATAATATTTCTTTGAATAGTTTTCTTCTATATATGTAGAGAGAAGTGTGTTCTACTTATGTCAAGAGAAAGTGTTATTGTAGTCTCCTTGTAATGGAGAGAAGTTGTAATTCTCAAAAAAAGTTATTCAATTATTTCCATAT
This sequence comes from Arachis ipaensis, assembly GCF_059453495.1. Lineage (NCBI taxonomy): Eukaryota > Viridiplantae > Streptophyta > Magnoliopsida > Fabales > Fabaceae > Arachis > Arachis ipaensis. The sequence goes on from NC_142444.1 coordinate 10,828,699, forward strand.
TTTATACAAATTTCTAATTTTTTATCTCTATATTTTGCTGTATCATTCGTCTGATACCAAACAGAAATCTAAAACTACTTGTATAGACTCACAAAATTACAATTTTTGAAGATTGAGATGGGTACACTTAAATTGAGATTTTAAAAGCTATTTGTAAACTTTAGCTATTATATGAAAGAGTAAATTATTATTTTCACATATATTCATTTTTTTTTTACTATGTGAATATTGAGGAAAAATAATATTGTTTGCTAAAAAAATATTACTGTTTGACATGGTTTTTGAAAATTTGCTCAAAATAAAAATATATCTTTCTACCATTCATATTTGGTGATTTTAGGGACAATAATTGAACTTTTTTCTTTTTTTTTTCATGAATGAGCAAAAATCTAAAAATCAAAATTCACCTTAATTTTTTAATATAATTTTTAAATAATTATCTAAATATTTTTACATCAAAATTAAACTAAATACATGAGTCATTTACTATTTTTATCTAAATATGCATTTTGTTGTAAGGCAAAGATATATATATTTTTTCTTTTTGAGAGCCATTAAAAAACTAAACATGTTAAGGACAAAGTAATAGTTTACCCAACTTGAATTAGAAAATTTGAATTAGTCACAATTTTAAAAGTTAGTGGTTAGTTCGTTAATTCGTTTCAATAAGTGTCAAAAAATTTAAATATTGTCTTGTGAAAGTAGTAGTTTATTGGTTAATAATAAATTTTTAAATGAAGCTCAAATTTGAGATAAATTAGTCTTAATTTTATCAAATTTAAGAATGCTGTAGAAAATAAAAAAAAATTATTATATTATTAAATTAACTTATAAATAATAGTATTGTAAAGAAGTTTTTTGCACGTAAATTTTATAATATGAAGTTCTTAATAATGACCTCCCCAATTTAATCATGGTCCCTCTCAACTTAAGATCTTAGTTCCGTTCTAAGTTTGACAATGAAACTAATAACATCTCTTGTTACGAATGTGAATGAGATAGACACTGTATGAGAACATTTATGTGTCAATTATTACTAAAGGGATAAAGTTTATTTGTAAGGACTTTAATATTTAAATCAGTAATGAAATAATGGTGAGTGAGATATGAAATGATTTATGCGTACGTAAGTATATTATAAGGACCCTATAAAAAAAGGTATATTATAAGGTGATGGAAGATTTAGTCCGCATGAAAATTAAGTCCTTCCAATACAAGATTTTATCATTGATAATTTTGTTTAAGGATGAAAATTGAGTAAAGTCCTAAAGTGTGTTTTTGAAATTGGTTGCTTAAAATTGTGTGAGATTTTAAATACATTAAAAATGTTTTTAGAATTGGGCAACGTGATTTTGTTAGTCTCTATGTTTTTGGTTAACGATTTGTTGATGTAGTTTGATAATATAGATTATTAATAATATGTAGTATACTGACAATAATAGACTCATCTGGTATTATTATTATATGTAGTTAAACTATGATATAACATGTATTAATACTAATACACATCATCAAGTTACATTTGCATAAATAATAAAACTTTATATTTAATTAATTTAACCAACTAAATTTAACTAAGTCTTTTAGATTTATGCGCTCTTCTTTTTTTTTTCTAAATTTACGTACACACATTCTTCTTCATTCCTAATTCTATCTCTTCTTCTTCTTTTCCTTTTTTTTCGTTGTTTTTTTGTTATTGTCTTCACCAATAACACCTCCTCCTCCTCCTCCTCCTCTTCCTCCTCCACTTTTTATTGAAATTTCTTCTCCTATTTATTTTTCATCATTCTCCTCCATCATTATCATCATCATGACCATCATTGTCTTCTTTTAATACGCATCGTCGTTATCGTTATCATCAAATTTTTGTCATATTGATGATATTGTCTGATCCAAAATTGATTTAGATGTGTTTTGTTCAAAATTGACTTCATCTGTGCTTGTTTTGAAACGAGTGTGTTTGTGTATCGTCATCATTAAATAATTTCGGTTCATTTAGAATTTAATTTTCGGTTCATTTATGAATCAACTGGGGTTCACTAGATGCTGTTATTAAGTATTGACCAAATTTTTTATTTCTTAAGAAATTTCTGTTCATTTCTTAGTTTACTTTAGGTTCATTTGGTTTCACTTCACTTGAATTTGCTGAACTTGTTCATGTGTGGTTGTTTAGTTAGTTTTTGTTCAAATCTGAACTAATTTCGGCTCATTTGTGAATTAACTGAGGTTCACTTGATGCTGCTGTTAAGTATTGACCAAATTTTTTATTCTTTAAGAAAATTCAGTTCATTTTTTAGTTTGATTTAGGTTCATTTGGTTTCGTTTCACTTGAATTTGCTGAACTTATTCATGTGTGGTTGTTTAGTTAGTTTTTCTTCAAATCTGAACTAATTTCAGTTTATTTGTGAATTAACTGAACTTAATGTTGCTATTAAGTATTGACCAAATTTTTTATTTCTTAAAAAATTTCGGTTCATTTCTCAGTTTAATTTTGGTTCATTTATGAGTGAATTAAGTGCATTTGTTCTCGTTGTTCTATACAATTCAACACTCTTTCTCCTTCTTTATTTTTCTTCTTCATCTTCTTATTTCATTTTGTTATAATTCCTTCTTATTTCACTCTCTTAAAAGGAATAAAACTAAGATAAAGAGAAGAAAAATCAAACAAAAAAGAAGAAGAAAAACATAATGATGCAAAATCATCAAGGAGAGGAGGAGAAAAAGACAAAAAATGCACAACAAAAAAGAATGGCGATGAGAAAAAAACACGCGAAGAAAAAAGAAAGAAGAGGAGAAAGAGGCGGAACGTGAAGAAGAAAAAGACGACGACAATAATGTAAAACCCGGCGCGTGAATGTAAATGACTTGATTGGAAGAATGACATGCGCGCGTATAATTACGCTCTTTTAATGAGAGTGTTTTGTTGGTGTTGAGTCTACTTGGTTGAACTTGGATGACAATAATGCTTAAATGTGTCGCAGATCTCATTAAATTAATTAAGACGTGATCTCCATATTAGTGAGTCACAAGGAAATGGTGGGTAAAATATTTTCTTATAAATTTAATATTACTATCAATGTAAAATAATTTATATGTACATTAAATCACGTAATGTTACACTAATAAAAATAAAAGTATATATATTCAAATAGGCTCCTAAAAAATTTTACATCGATTGTCTCTAAAAAAATTATTACGTTGAGATCCTTAAATTTTCAAAAAATAAGATATATAGACCATTACGTCACATTTTTGAGAATCTATTTGTCCAAATAAAAATAATAGATCAAACCAAAGTAGAGACTTATATGTTTTACTTTTGTAAAGTCCAGAAACCTCAATATAATAAAAAATTTTCAAAAAAAAAATGTCCAATGTAAAATTTTTTAAAAACCTATTTAAATATATGCTCTAAAAATAAATATTTTTATATTAATTATATAAATAATTATAAAAGAATAAAAATGATTGGACAAAAATGTAAAATATGTTTACACTATCATTTCATTAAAATGAAGTAAAATTTGACTATTCCAATTATATTTTTCAAATTTAAAAAAAAATATTTACAATTCACCTCTGATATATTGCATATTTGCATATCACCCCCACATCTATATAATTATCTAGTATTCCTTTTTTTTTTTTTTTTTTTTTTGATATTGATCTAGTATTCCTTTATTTTCACTTTAGTCCCCTAATAGCCCAATATATAAAAAGTTTAGCCGTATTTTGCAACTGAATCCAAAAATAAAATTGCAACAAAGGAAGAAAATAGTAGCAGAAGGAGCAGACGCGCGAGAGAGAGGCGTGAGGAGGACGGCGAAATCCAAAACCAAAAGCAGATGAAAGAAAACGGCTTGACAGACAGGCATGCATGAGCATATGCAAATGAAAAGAAATGTCTCAAAGAACCTACACTCTGGGTCCCACAAACCCCCTCTTCCTTATCATTGACCCCACCTCTTGCTCTTTTTTCCCTTTTCATTTTCCTCCTTTTTTTTTTTTAATTTTGTTTGGATTTATATAAAAAATTGTAAATTTTATATTGGTTACTCCACTAAAATGTGTTTATAGAACTTAAAGAATCCACAGTTTTATTGTTTTATAGGATATATTTTGAGGCTTTACTATTTGGCCAATGTGTTTAATTTTTTTATTATTTTTCTTTTGTAATAAAGTTTAAATATTTAGAAATTATAATATTTTTAAATTAAATATTAATTCTTAATTTTTTTTATATATTAGACATCATTTTTAGACATTATAGCTACTATTTTACTATTTATATGAATTTCTCTTAAACTTTTTCTTTCTGTAAATTAGTATGAATTATACATAAATATATTTTTAAAATATGTAAAACTGAAAAAAATAAATTTTATTAAAATAAACAACTAAAATTATAACAATAATACTGTTGTAATTTCTGCAGTTTGATACGATATCGATGACTATATGTAAAGAAAATAGTATTTTTTAACGACCTTAATTAAAAATTGATAAATGTAAATATTTGATCATGATTTGTGAATAAATAATTTTTTAAAAATTTTCATTAAAAGCAATTTTACACCTCTTAGACATTACTTGTAAATTTGCTAATAAAAAAAAATATATAAATAATGCTCCAACGATAAATTTAGGTATGAGGTATCACACCTAAAATTCTAGGCACAAAAAGCAAAAAGTTAAACCAACCTGTTACACCATTTCATATTCTTTATTTATATAATATGCAAATACAAATTACAAAAATTTATAGCCTCTCCAATAAGTAATTTTACTATATGGTAAAACTTTTACTTTAGCTACCAGTCAAAAAAAAAAAAAAAAAACTTTTAAATTAGCTAACTTTTGTAACATAAACAAGTAGTGAACAGAGGTGAAACCTTTATGCAGTATGCATAAAATTTTAAGTTCAAATTTCATTGTTGTTGTATAAAAAAAAAAAAAATCAAAATTTTAACTTGAGAGTGATAAAAATAAAATTCAGCTTAATATATTAAGGATTTTTTTTTTCAATCATATCCAATCAAATTGAGTTGATCTAATGATTAATTTTTTAATCTGTTAAAATAAATGTGAAATTCGTAATAATTTATTGACTAATAACAAATTTTTGAATAAAAATTCGATCTACTATAAATTAATTTTTAATATGACTGATTAAGAAATATGGTAAAAAAACCAAATAAAGTTGAAGAATCCAAAAATTTTAGAGTATTTATGTAAATTGATTTTTGTCTGAGGATATTCCAAAGCAAACAAACAAGCAACAAGAAAAATATAAAATAAATAAATAAATAAATAAATAAATAAAAGAAATAAAAATAAAAAAGCAAAAGCTGGAACCATAACTATGACTTTAGTTGCAGAGCAGAGAAGAGAAGAGCCTTCACTCTCTTCACTCAAACAAAAATAAAGAAGAAAGGGAATGCTTCTCCATCCATTTTGTTCATTCGTTCATTTTCTGATTCTGATTCTGATTTGATTTGATTCATTCTCGAGTGTGAGAGTCTTGTTATTAACACTACCATAACACAAACAAAACAAACCCGTTGCGCGTGGTTTTGCTTCTCTTCTTCTTCACTTTAATGCTGGGTTTGTATCCCTTCCTACCTAGATCTCTCATTTTCTTCATGTTTTAATTTTACGCAATTTCAGATTCTCTCTGTGTTTTTGTTTTTTCTATTAAAGCAGTAGAAATTGAAGGGAAAATGTAGAACACTGTTCTTCGTTTTGGCACATTTCCACATTTTCTTTTGTTGTTACCGTTTCTTTTTTTTTTTTAAGTTTGTGTTGATGTTTCTATGAACGCATAACGTTTGGCGGTTAAACTTTTTTTTTTTAAATTTTATTCAAGTTGGTTTTTTATGGCAAATGTAGCAAGTGTTTGAAGGATTTAGTTCTTTTTTTTTTTTTTGAGAATAAAAATAAAATTGAAAATTAGTTTCCTAATTTGCTAAGCTTTTATTGATACCGTCCATGTTGGGATTTCATTTCTTAGGTGTTTTGTTTTAGCATTTTAGGGAATCTGAGTAAGATACAGATTGTATTCAACTGTTTCTTTTTGCTGTGTCTATCTGTTTCCCTCGTGAATTAATTCAAATGAGTTTTCTGATAATCAGATATGAATGAACTTTGTAATTTTGTTCCAATATATTCAGGTGCTGTTTCAGAGTATCAGTAATGTGAATTTTGAAATGGATTTTCACACAAGTCTCTGTTAATGATCTTTAAGTTCAAGCTATTGGATTTTCTATTTGTGTATGCTGACTTAGTTTGTGATGGTGGTTTTGCTTTTAGCAGCTCTCTTCTAAGAAAGCAAAGTAGGATTCCCTGTTCCTTTTGTTGGCTTGTTGAGGATTTTTATGTTGTGTTCATCATCTTGTTTGCTGATAATTTTTTATTTATTATTCCAAGTTAAGTATGTGAACCTAACATTGATTGAACCTTTTTTTTTTTAATCTATTTGCAGCATCTTTATAATTACAGTTCTTTATGTGATATTGGGATATGGAGAGGGTTGCAGAGCTGAAGGCACCTCCACGGACCTTGCCTACACTGGTGGAGGTATCAAATGCACACATGGCTGCAGCAAAGGAGGCTGGTCAGAGACGAAATGGGCCGGAGGTTGTAAGTGTTCGTGTGAACTATGGAAGAGAAGTGAATCAGTTGTCAAAAGCCAGGGATATGCCTGCTATGCGTCTGGCTTCCATCAGAGAAGTGGCTCAGTTGTCAAATGCACGATTCTTTTTGGAAAGAGATGATATGGTATTCGAATCTCGGAGCTCTGAAGAATCTCTCTGTTTTGCCCCGGCACCCCCTGGAATGTGGAAAGGAAAGGCCTCTTTACTAGAACCAGAAGAACTGGTGCTTGATTTTGACTCATTGAAGAGAAGCAGTGATTCATTGGAGGACAGTGGTTCTAGTTCATTTGCCGGTGCCAGTCATCCCCCGGAACCTGTTGATACAGATCTTATGAGAACGGTCTATGTACCAATAGGTCAAGGCAAAGCTGAGGCTAGATGCTTAATGAAGAGCATGTCCATGAAGGGTCCTTTCATAGAAGATCTCTCAATTCATGTTCCTGCAAAGAAACCAAGCCCAGCTGTTGTATCCCCTGAAGAAAGTCTTGTTGAAGAATTTAATGACATGAGACATGTATCCTCACCAATTTGGGGTCCTCGAGAATCACAGAATACCGAGAACTCTATACTCCCTGCAGATTCTGAGGAAAAGGAATGTGTTTGGGATGCTTCTTTGCCTCCTAGTGGCAATGTGAGTCCACTTAGCAGCATTGATAGCACCGGCATTGTCAGAGCAATGAGCATCGTTAATAGTTGTGCAAGTACATATCGGAGTGACGCAATGACTAGTGATGGCATGCTTAGTTTAGACAGAAACTGTGATAGTACTAAAGGGAGTATAAGGGGGGATTCACTGGAGAGTGCGAAAACTAGTGCTAGTCGGCCAAGTGATAGCAGCGGCCTTAGTGATGACAGCAACTGGAGCAACATCACTGGTAGTGCCAATAAGCCTCACAAAGGAAATGATCCTAGGTGGAATGCTATCCTTGCCATCCGATTAAGGGATGGAATTCTAGGCATGAGTCACTTCAGGTTACTCAAACGACTTGGCTGCGGAGATATTGGAAGTGTGTATCTCTCGGAGCTGAGTGGAACACGCTGTTATTTTGCGATGAAAGTTATGGATAAAGCGTCCCTAGCAGTCAGAAAGAAGCTCACTAGAGCACAGACAGAGAGGGAGATACTGCAGTTGCTGGATCATCCATTTCTACCAACTTTGTATACACATTTTGAGACTGACAGATTCTCCTGTTTGGTGATGGAATACTGTCCTGGCGGTGATTTACACACTTTAAGGCAGCGCCAACCTGGGAAACATTTCTCAGAATATGCTGCACGGTATGTGTTATATTACCCAGTCAAATTTTTTTCCTTTAAGCTCTTTGTTAATTGATTTTCGTCATGGAGATCCTCTTTGTAATAGAGTGATCAACATTTCTGTGTATTTGTGTTTATGCGCATATAGTTATCATTCAATGACATGAAGAGTTACATTTCTTTAATCTGAAATGATGTTGCAAAATGTTCCTTAAACTATTTGAATTCATTGGCCACATGTAGCAATCGACAATATTATGCTTCTATTTACTGGATAGATGGAAATATTGTATATTTATATCTACTTCTTTGATATATTATCCTGTGCTCTGGCTGTGGTTGAAGGTTGAATACTTTGTATAATGCTCATCATTATTTTTTTGATTCTCTATATATGAGATAAAAAATTGGTATGTTGCTCTCTATGAATGTATGAATGTGTAATGATTTACATTGTCCTATTCTCTTGATGTAGCTTTTATGCCGCGGAGGTGTTGCTTGCTCTTGAATATCTTCACATGCTTGGAGTTGTATATAGGGACCTTAAACCTGAAAATGTCTTGGTCCGGGATGATGGTCACATAATGCTATCCGATTTTGATCTCTCCCTTAGATGCACCTTTTCTCCAACTCTTATTAGAACTTCTGATGGTGATCCTAAACGAGGTGGTGCATTTTGTGTCCAACCTGTTTGTATTGAACCATCATCAGCATGCATCCAACCTGCATGTTTCATTCCTAGACTCTTCCCTCAGAAAAACAAAAAGTCACGGAAACCCAGAGTCGAGCCTGGTTTGCCGTCCAGTACAATGCCAGAGCTTGTAGCCGAGCCAACTCAAGCTCGGTCTATGTCCTTTGTTGGGACCCACGAATACCTTGCCCCCGAGATCATTAAAGGAGAAGGTCATGGCAGTGCAGTTGATTGGTGGACATTTGGAATATTCTTGCATGAGCTATTATATGGCAAAACTCCTTTCAAAGGATCAGGAAACAGAGCTACACTCTTCAATGTAGTAGGCCAGCAGCTCAGGTTTCCCGAATCGCCAGCAACTAGTTATGCCAGCAGGGATCTGATCCGAGGATTGCTGGTGAAGGAGCCGCAGAATCGTCTTGGAGTTAAAAGAGGCGCAACCGAGATCAAGCAGCACCCCTTCTTTGAAGGTGTGAACTGGGCATTGATTAGGTGCAGCACGCCGCCAGAAGTGCCAAGACCAGTGGAAACTGAGCCGCCACCGAAGTTTGCACCCATTGATAATACTGCTGCTGCTGCTGCTGCTGCAGTTAGCAGCACTAGTAAGAGGATGGTAGGAACTGAGATGAGACCTGAGGGTAAATTTCTGGACTTTGAGTTCTTTTAGTGTGGATTCTTCAATCTGCTTTTTATTGTCAGCATTATAAGTTATGTTCACCAGAGCTTCCTAGTGTTACCTTGTAATTTGAGCTTACTTGCCTTATGGTAAGATTCCATTTCAGTTGGAAATATGATACCTCAAGTTTAGGGTAGGATTGATCTCCTTATTTGATACCTGAGTTCTTATGGATAATCCATAATTTAGTGTTGCAATACAGGATTAAGTGCTCCTGAGGAAAATCATGAATCCTATTTTACTTATTACATTTTTGGTCACTCTTTCTGATATTAGGTGTAGATGATGGCATTTGTTGTATGCTATTATGGCAATTAAATAGGATGCTTATAGACCAAAGATAAGGAAAAAAAATGAAACTCTTCAAGCATTATATACTTCAATCTAAAACTTTACTCCAAGGAAAGCAAGTACTCTATTTTTCACATTAATAAAAGACAACAAATACATGATGTGGAATCGGTTAATGAATGTTCATTGTTCAGGTGAAAGAGCATTTAATCAAAGCAAGAAAGGACAATAGGACCACTGTTCCCAAATGCTTTCCATTTTAAGAATATTATGATTATGACTACCTTTTAGTTGGTTTTCATATTTTGGTCATCCAAAAAACTAAGCTTGCACCTTGGTGGGGTTTTTACATTGGAGAAAAAAAAAAAATAACTGAAGCATAATGCTGTCCTTATAGCTATATCATCACTTACTCATCTCTCCACTATTTCTATATCATCACTTGCTCATCTCTCCACTATTTCTGTCTATTTTTCTTTCATGATCATATAATGGGTTTCTCTTATAATTTTTGGTCCTAGCATAATGATGGTTTCTGAAAGCTGCAAAAATGATATTGATTGGCCTTAAAGTTGGCTCAGTTTGGGAGAAAAAGGTTGGTGATTTTCATTTTGAAATTGAAGACTTACAAAGCTTTTTTAAAAAATAAATAAATAAATAAGAGATTATTGGTGTCCATACCCTGGCCCAATGATAAGGCCCAGGTCCAAACGAAAGGCCCAATCCAAAGGATTGAGCCTCGCCTTACACCGACCTTCGCCCCACGAAGTTGGTCCCTACCACGACTTGCTCTAAAGAAGTCGGGATGAAGATTAGCTGGCAGATAAACACCCATCCAAATGAGTAATTGTCCCTAAAATCTCTCTACCCACTTCCTGGAGCCATATTTCAACCTCCCTAAGATAAAGGGACGGTTATCCCCCATAAATAACGGAACTACACCAACGGTGGTTATGGGTTCACCACTATAAATACACTGACACTTCTCAGGTATCTCAGAAGCCCAATACTCTCTAGACCTGTTTTGCTCCCTTTGCTGACTTTGGCATCGGAGTGTCTTTGCAGGTACCACCCCCCATTTTCTCATACCAAAGTCGGACGGGGGCCTTGGATCATCAATCCGCTTGGATACTTTCTCATTCCGACGATTGGGTCAGCCAAACTAATCCAACCCAATAATCTCCGGTTACCCATCGTAACATTGGCGCCGTTGCCGGGGACCCGAGAGATCAGCCAGTAATGGCGGATGTATCCCCTGAAGATGGTCATGTAGCGTCGGATTCCGAACAAGAGAATCTGGATACCGGAAACAACGACGCAGACCTGACCCTCCACCAGGAAACCAACGACCAACACAGGGAAGGAACCTCTGGATTTAAAAATCCGAAGACAAATTTCTCGGAGGGGCGTGAATCAGAAAAGGATGGACCACCCCACGCGACTGAACTAATGGGGCTAGTCCATGTCCACCAAAGTCACTTGGAACAGCTGGAGCAGGAACGAGAGCGACAAAGGGAGATAGAAAAGCACCTAAGAGAGGAGATGGATCGACGAAAAGAGTTAGAGAAAAAACTCTTAAAGTTAGAATCCTCCCTCAGAGGTCGAAACTCCCGTGACGAGCGAGAAGAGTCGCCCCCAGGAGGGGAGGACCCTTTTAGTGAGGACATAATGAGGGCAAAAGTTCCAAGGAACTTCAAAAGCCCCGATATGGACCTCTATGACGGAACCACCGATCCGAAGCATCATTTAAGCAACTTTAAAAGTCGGATGTATCTGGCTGATGCTTCTGACGCAACGCGCTGTAAAGCTTTTCCGACCACCTTATCGAAAGCAGCGATGAAGTGGTTCGATAGTCTCCCTCCAAGGTCGGTCACCAGCTTCGAGGACCTCTCGAGGAAGTTTCTAATGAGGTTCTCCATTCAGAAAGATAAAGTAAAGCATGCACCAAGCCTCCTGGGAATAAAGCAGGAGGTCGGAGAACCTCTACGAGAATATATGGAAAGGTTCAACAAAGCATTCTTAGAGATTCAAGACCTGCCCACCGAGACAGTCATTATGGAGCTGGTAAATGGACTCAGAGAAGGTTCCTTTTCACAGTCCATATCAAAAAGGCACCCCACCTCCCTGAGTGATGTACAAGAAAGAGCCGAAAAGTACATCAACATGGAGAAAAATGCCAGACTAAGAGAGTCGAGTTGGCGACCTGGGCACCTTCCCTCGATAAAAGAGAGGGAGAGGGAGCCCAAGAAGAAAGAAGACCTCGGTCCCGACAGACCCAGGAAATATCACTCTTATACTCCTCTAAAGATTTCTATAGTGGACGTATACAGAGAAATTTGCAATACTGAAAGGCTGCCACCTCCCAGGCCCATTAAAAATAAAAAAGGGGGAGTCGCAGCGACTACTGTGAGTACCATAAAATATATGGTCACTTAACAAACGATTGTTACGACCTTAAAAATGTGATAGAAAAGTTGGCCAGAGAAGGCCGACTTGACAGATATCTCATAGAAAGGTCGGACAATCATGGGAAGAGAAAGCGAGACGATGCGGATAGAAGAGACCCACCACCGCAGACTCCGGAGAGACATATACATATGATCTCAGGCGGATTCGCGGGAGGGGGACTCACCAAGTCCGCTCGCAAAAGACACCTCAAGCGAGTCTACCAAGTCGGAAATGAATCACCCGACCTCCCTACCATCTCATTTACAAAGGAAGATGGGCAAGGAGTAATCCCTGGACACGACGATCCAGTAGTAATAACCATGATCCTAGCCAATGCCCATCTCCACAGAACCCTAGTAGATCAAGTAAGTTCGGCAGACATCCTTTTCAAACCTGCATTTGACAAACTAGGGTTGGATGAAAAGGAGTTAAGAGTCTACCCCGACACCTTGTACGGGCTAGGCGACACGCCAATAAAACCACTAGGATTTCTACCCCTCCACACTACCTTTGGAAAGGGGAAAAAATCCAAAACTTTGAGCATAGACTTCATAGTCATCGACGTGGGGTCAGCGTACAATGCCCTAATCGGCAGAGCTACCCTGAATCAACTCGGAGCGGTGGTGTCTACCCCCCATCTTTGCATGAAATTTCCGACACCTGCGGGAATAGCAACAGTGCGGGGAGACCAGAAGTTGGCAAGAAAGTGCTACAATGAAAGCCTGAACCTGAAGGAAAAAGGCAAAGAGGTTCACACCATAGAGCTCGGTGGTGCAAGGGCCAAAGAAGAGCTACGACCACAACCAGGAGGAAAAACTGAAGAAATACAGGTCGGCGAAGAGGAAGGGAAGAATACCAGCATAGGAGCCAACCTAGGGGAAACCTTGAAGCAAGGGTTGACTAAGCTCCTAAGAGACAATTCCGACTTCTTCGCCTGGAAGGCTTCCGACATGCCCGGGATAGACCCCGAGCTCATGTCCCACAAGCTCTCGGTACATCCGGGATCCCGGCCTGTACAACAGAGAAGGCGCAAGCTCGGCCCGGAACGAGCCCTAGTGGTGGAAGAGCAAGTTCAGGCACTCCTAGAAGCCGGCTTCATTAGAGAAGTTAAATATCCAACATGGCTAGCAAATGTAGTGCTAGTCAAGAAGCAAAACGACAATTGGAGGATGTGTGTTGACTACACCGACTTAAATAAGGCATGTCCCAAAGACCCTTATCCACTCCCGAGTATTGATACCCTAGTAGACTCTAGCTCGGGATATCAATACTTGTCGTTCATGGATGCCTACTCGGGATATAACCAAATCCCAATGTATGAGTCAGACCAGGAGAAAACATCATTCATCACGCCCAGAGCAAATTTTTGCTACGTGGTCATGCCATTTGGATTAAAAAATGTAGGGGCCACATACCAAAAGCTGATGAACAAGGTGTTTGCTTCCCACCTTGGGAGCTTAATGGAAGTCTATGTAGACGACATGCTAGTAAAAACCAAGGAAGAAGCCGACCTCTTGGCAGACCTCTCGCAAGTATTCGACACCATAAGGTTACACGGGATGAGGCTAAATCCCGCAAAGTGTACCTTCGCGGTGAAGACCGGAAAATTCCTAGGATTCATGCTAACACAGAGAGGGATTGAAGCAAATCCCGATAAGTGTAAAGCTATCCTGGAAATGAATAGTCCGACTTGCTTAAGAGAAGTTCAGCAACTGAATGGCCGACTTGCAGCCCTCTCTAGATTTTTGGCAGGATCGGCACTAAAATCCCTTCCACTGTTTTCTTTATTAAGAAAGGGATGCCAGTTCGAATGGACTCCAGAATGCGAAGGAGAATTCCAGGAGTTCAAAAGGTTCTTGAGCCAACCACCAATACTAACCCGACCTCTAGTCGGGGAGGATCTCGTCCTTTATTTGTCCGTAGCAAACAAAGCTGTCGCATCAGCCCTGATAAGGGAGGACGAGGTCAGACAGTATCCAGTTTATTTCATCAGCAAAGTTCTACAGGACCCCGAGCTAAGGTACCACAAACTAGAAAAGTTTGCCTACTCCTTAGTAATAGCCTCACGAAGGCTACGGCCTTACTTTCAAGCACATACAATAAAAGTCCGGACGAACCAACCCATGAAGCAAATCCTCCAAAAGACGGATGTTGCCGGGAAAATGGTTCAATGGGAAATAGAGCTCTCCGAGTTCGACTTGAAGTATGAAACTCGGACAGCAATCAAAGCCCAATGCCTCACCGACTTCATAGCAGAATACGCGGGAGATCGAGAGGAAAAGCCAACTACATGGAAACTTTATGTAGATGGATCCTCAAACAAGACAGGAAGTGGTGCATGCATAATACTGGCCGACGAAAGGGGAACTCAAATAGAGGTATCCCTCAAATTTGAATTCCCAGCTTCAAATAATCAGACATAATATGAAGCCCTGATTGCAGGATTGAAGCTGGCCAAAGAAGTCGGTGCAACAAAGGTGATGATATACAGACTCTCAGGTGGTGACCTCCCAGATAAATGGAGAGTATCAGGCCAAAGACCCAAACATGAAGAGATACCTAGAAAAAACTCTGGAGTACCTCGGGCACTTTGCTGAAACCGAGGTTAAGCATATAACTCGGGATCTCAATAGCAGAGCAGACGCCCTCTCCAAATTAGCAAGTACTAAGCCAAGAGGGAATAATAGAAGCCTGATACAGGAAACTCTCCAAGAGCCCTCTATAGTGAAAGCAGAGGGCAAACAAGATGTCCTTGAGGTATCCGGGCTAAATCTCGGATGGATGAATCCTCTGATCGAATACCTAAAATTCGACATCCTCCCCAAAGAGGAAAAAGAGGCCAAGAAAATCCGGAGGGAAGCACAATATTACACTCTGGTGAAAAATATCCTTTATAAAAGAGGAATATCAACGCCATTGTTGAAGTGCGTACCGACCTCAAGGACCACTGAAGTGCTAAAGGAGGTCCACAATGGGATCTGCGCAAACCATCTCGGAGCCAGGTCGCTAGCCAGAAAAGTATTCCGAGCTGGATTCTACTGGCCAACCTTGCAGAAAGATGCCACTGAATTTGTGAAAAAATGCCAACCTTGCCAAATGCATGCAAATTTCCATGTGGCTCCCCCCGAGGAGCTCATTAGTATAACTTCTCCATGGCCCTTCGCAAAATGGAGAATGGATTTGTTAGGTCCTTTTCTCCAGGCGCCAGGACAAGTCAAATACTTGATCGTGGGAATAGATTACTTCACAAAGTGGATAGAAGCAGAACCATTGGCCACCATCACAGCCCAAAGAAGTAGGAGGTTCCTCTACAAAAATATCATCACAAGGTATGGGATACCTTATTCCATTACTACAGACAACGGAACTCAGTTCACCGACTCTACCTTTAGAAGCCTAGTGGCCAGTATGAAAATCAAACACCAGTTCACCTCGGTGGAACACCCACAAGCAAATGGACAAGCCGAGGCAGCCAACAAAGTCATACTGGCATGGCTAAAGAAAAGACTACAAGATGCAAAAGGAGCCTGGACAGAGGAGCTCCCCCAAGTGTTGTGGGCTTATCGGACGACACCCCAATCTGCCACTGGAGAAACACCCTTCCGACTTGTCTATGGGGTAGAAGCTATGATACCAGTGGAAATCAGTGAGCGAAGCCCAAGAGTGATTATCCATGATGAAATCAGGAACATACAGGGGCACAAAGAAGAGCTTGAATTGCTCCCCGAAGTCCGAGAACAAGCCCAGATAAGAGAAGCAGCGCTGAAGCAAAGGATGGCTACCAGGTACAACAAGAAAGTCATTCGAAGAAGTTTCGCACTAAACGATCTGGTCTTGATCAGAAACGACATAGGAGTCAACAAATCGGGGGAAGGAAAACTCGCTGCCAATTGGAAAGGACCCTACAAAGTTAGCGAAGTCTTAGGAAAAGGTTATTACAAGGTGACCGACTTAAACGGCACCGAGCTACCAAGGTCGTGGCATGCTTGTAACATGAAAAGGTACTATAGCTAAAAGCGAACTCTACTCCCTGATGTACTCTTTTCCCAACTTCATGATTTTTTCCCAAAAATTAAAGGGTTTTTTCTGAAGAAGGGTTTTTAACGAGGCATCATAGTAGAGGCTAGGGGGGAATAGATCATTAAACCCTTAGTAGCCGTAAAGTACCTTCCCAAAGAAATAAAGATCTTTTTTACAATATCTCTTATAAATTCCTTCTCGTTTACTTTTCTACGAAACGCACCGACTTAAGCTCGACAAAACGTGAAAATCCCATGAACCGACCTAGATGGTCGTCAGGATAAAACGACGAGGTACAAGTCGGTGTAAAGAGGTTATAAAAGTTGATCGTGAGATACTCGAAAACATTCCGACTCATAAGTCGAAATGAAAAACCAAGTAGAAAAGAGAACGCATCGCAAAAATAACCTAAGTCATAAAAACTCAATAAAACAAAGTTGAGTATAAGGAATAACAAAAAAGGATCGAAAAAACCTAGAAAAAGCTTAAAAGTTGTCCTAAAGTCCTTAAAAGCGAAAAGGCTCAGAAAGACAGACAAGCCAAAGAAAAGGTTTTCAGAAAAGATCAAGGGGACTTCGAAAAAGCAAAATCAGAAAAGCATGCACACAAAAAGGTAGCTGAAACCCTTATACCAAAAAGGGTATTTTTTGTTAAATAAAACCCTTATAAAAAAAAAAAGGGGGCAATTATAAATATTTTTGTTTACGGCCATAAAAGGCCAAAACAAATGTCAACGTACTATCACCACAAATATAAAGAGTTTAAAAAGGGGGGACCCATAGGCCGGGCCCCCATATAGCCAACAAATAACAAATTTTTAAAGAGCATCACCACCAGGACCAAAGGGAGTAGTCGGATCACCACCAGAGTCGGGAAGAGAAGTCGGAGCACCATCAGGACCAGGGAGAGAAGTGTCCATAGGAGTCGGAGAAGAGGTGCCGTGAGGTCTTGAGGAACTCGGAACATCCTTTTGACGAGGAGGGGACTCAATTATTCTCTGCCCCCGAGTCTTCAAATCTGACTCGGTGACGACCTCGGGAGCTGGGGGATAAACTATGGCACCATCAATAACGAACTTGTCAGGATCCAAAGGAGAGAGATCCAGGTCGGGAGCAAGGACTCCGACCTGCTCCTTAAAAATCCTCCAGGCCTCCTCGGCCCCCTCAGCAATAGAGTCCTCCAACTCGGCGTAGGCAGTCCGAGAGTTCAACAAATCCCTCCTTACAGCCACAAGGTCCTCAAATAAACTCTGATAACTTTCCTGCGCCTTCTTTCTCAAGCCCTCCTCCATGTTACATAGGGCTTGTAACTTGCTCTCCTTCTCTCGGAGGTCATCCCTCTCCTCCTTCAATTTGGCGACCTCCTTCTTCAACTCCTTCTCATGTTCCTGATATATGAGAAGCCTTCCCTCCAACTCTTCAACCCTAGAGGTTGAACCCAGAGAGCTAAGATGAGTCTTCTCAAAAATATCGAGGAACTTGGTACATATCCCCGCCACCCTGATGCTCTCCTCAGCCAGAATAGTGAGATGGTTTCGAATAGAAACATCATCCATACCTATACGGGTATGGGGTAGATGAATTTTCGGATAAATGCAGGAGCATCCACCTTAGCCTCACCTTCAAAAGAAGAGCCAGACTCTAAAGCCTTGCGCTTCTTCTTCTCTGGCTCAGGGGAAGGTCGGGGAGGAGGGGACGGCTGAGAAGAAGCCGAAGAGGAGATAACAATGGATTGAGAAGGAGTCCCCAAATTTCGGGAAGAAGGGGGAGGAAGAGGAAGAGGAGAGCTAGTTACCCTGGCACCACCGGTTCTGGCGCGAGACCTCGCCTTGGCCTCCTGGACTCTCTGGTAAGACTCATTGGAATTCTTCCTCGCCATCTCTGTAAAAGAAAACAATTAGTAAAACAAGTCGGTGAACTTCAAGTCGGTAGAAACAAGTCGGAAACAAAGTAGATAAAAGCTACCTAGTTGTGTCTGGACAAAAGACGACGACCCCTGGAGAAATTTTTTGGTATCCAGATATGGGGCCCTCCCCCATACTTCTCGGAGGAACCCTACAATGGCTGCCTCCACCTCATCCAGATCCTCCAAACCATATTTCTCACAGGGGGAAGCCTCTAACCAGTACAAGGGAAAGTGAGGAGAAGAATTCTCATCCAAGAAAAAGGGGTGGTGACCCTCTACGGCTTGAACTTTGAAAAAATAATTTTTGAAGTCATGGAAAGATTCATCAAAAAGGGTAAAGACCCTCCGACCTTGTATAGCTCGGAAGGATACCCATTGTTGCTTATTATTCTGCCCACTGAAGGGCTTGGTCATGTGGAAAAGAAAGAAAAAAAATCCTCAAAGAAGTTGGAAATTCCAAGGCATGGCTGATAAACTGATAAATTTTCAGAAAACCCCAGGAATTGGGGTGAAGCTGGGTAGGTGCAACACGGCAGTGACGTAAAACAGCAATCTCAAAAGCAGAGAAAGGGAGAAAAACGCCCAGGCGTGTGATCATGCTCTCGTACATATAAAAGAAATGAGGGGCTGCCTCTGAAGCCCTCCCAAAGCAAACCCGGTCTTCCGGACCCGGGGGAAGCAGTTCATACTTTGGCTCATCCTCATCAGAGGTGCAGAGCAGGTGACGAGTGCGAAGGTCAGTGATAAAATCAGTATCAACCAGAGGTTCCTCTTCTAAGACCGTGACATCGACCCACCGAGCAAGAGTTTCTATGGAAGTCATTTTTCTTTTCCTAAAAAGGATTAGCGAAACCTACAAAGGAAAAAGGGAAAAAGATCACGAACAGGGTCTCTAAGGGGATACGGAATCAAACAAAAAGCCTACGAAGTCAACTCCTCTCTCTAAAGTAAAGGCATGCAAACAGAAGCATTTCATAAAAGAGACAAGGAGAAAAAGACTAACCTTTGCCTAGAAATAAGGTAGAGGAAAATGAAAGTTTTCAAACGAGGAATGCTCCACGAACGGATGAGAAGAAAATTTGAAAAATCGCAGAAACGAAGCAACGAAAGAGAAGGAAAGTATTTATAAACACGTTAGGGGCATAATGGTAAAAATGGACGCAGTCATTAATGGGTGCACCGTTACCAAGACAACCCCTACGCAAACCTCTAATGGACGCGACGTTTGATTAGATGTAACTGTGAAAATCAAAAGTCACGAAAAGTCACGTCGGTTCCTAACCATCACGTCGGTCCTCCAACAAGTCGGCTACGACCCCGAGTAGAATACTCGAACCCAAGTCCTACAAGAAATTGGGCTCGAGTAGGGGCACTGTTCATACCCTGGCCCAATGATAAGGCCCAGGTCTAAACGAAAGGCCCAATCCAAAGGATTGAGCCTCGCCCTACACCGACCTTCGCCCCACGAAGTCGGTCCCTACCACGACTTGCTCTAAAGAAGTCGGGATGAAGATTAGCTGGCAGATAAACACCCATCCAAATGAGTAACTGCCCCTAAAATCTCTCTACCCACTTCCTGGAGCCATATCTCAACCTCCCTAAGATAAAGGGACGGTTATCCCCCATAAATAACGGAACTACACCAACGGTGGTTATGGGTTCACCACTATAAATACACTGACACTTCTCAGGTATCTCAGAAGCCCAATACTCTCTAGACCTGTTTTGCTCCCTTTGCTGACTTTGGCATCGGAGTGTCTTTGCAGGTACCACCCCCCATTTTCTCATACCGAAGTTGGACGGGGGCCTTGGATCATCAATCCGCTTAGATACTTCCTCATTCCGACGATTGGACCAGCCAAACTAATCCAACCCAATAATCTCCGGTTACCCATCTAACAATTGGCAATACTTTATTTTGTTCAAAACGTTCTTAAATGGAGGAGTTCTATATTGAAAATGACAACTTATCCCATCATTTTTCGCCCTTCAAATTATTCTATCCAAACATAAATAAAGATTGTAAAACTTTTTAACTAATTTTCTTTTATGCTATATAATTACCAATAGCCAATTAAACAAGCCTATTCAAACTTAAACTCAATTCATTTAACCTAAAATTTTAGGCTCGATCTTTGACTCTCAAACTTACATAATTTATAAAAACTATTAACAAGCTAAATTCAAACCACTTCACGAGTTAACTGCTCACTTCCACACCCTAAAATAGTCTTGTAAAAGAATATTTTTACCGAAATAAAATTAAAAACATTAAAATATTGCACCATCGTCATAAATTGAAATTAGTTATATTAATGTCATTTTTCTGAATGAATATAAATCGTCATTCACAACAGGATTCTTGAACAAGAGTTTCAAAGAAATTGGATGTTAAAAACAATTGTTACAAGCAGCACGCTATAGGACGCAAAACTATTTCTTAATAGTTAATACAAATTAAAATTATGCCCAAATAAATTGAACCTTTATCATTCTTTGGTACACAACCAAAGTATCTATGATCGAATATTAATATTTCAGAGCTTTATAATAAGCACCTCGATGATATAGAACAACTAGCCCAAAGTTCTAAAACAAGGCATGAAGACTCAAAACTTGATTAAAGAAAAATAAATTCCTTCCATTCAACCATAATTTCCTTTCCTATGTTGAACCTTTACCAGAAAAACAGTTCACTTTACCATAAAAATATAGATACGTTGCCACAAAAATTCTTCCTATTTACATTTCAAAATAGCAAGTAATAATAGCACTAAGAGCCTGCAGCCAAAAAAAATCCTTGCTCTTATGCACAACATAACTCCCACCAGAACAGAAATAAATTACCTACTTGATGGCATATGAACGGGCACAAACTGACTCAAGAATCTCAGTGAATAAGGAAGAAAAACTTGACAATGCCTGAAAAACTCCAGGCAAACCTGTCTGAAGATTGTTGAGTGTCATGGCTCTCGTCACCTCCACGGCCTTCGAATGCCTTACCATTTCGTCTTCCACATGCCTCTGGCAGGCCGCTAGCTCTTGTTTCTTCTCGGCGAGCGGGTCTCTAGCATCCAAGCCAGGTCCGTCATCGGGCAGAGAGTTGGGGATGCTGATTCCTACTGTAGAATATGAGTTGTAAAACTTCTTCTCTATGTTTCTTAGAGACGAAGATTTTTTCTCAAGAGCCTTGGATGCTGTATCGGTTCGCTTTTTACTCTTGAGCTCTTCAGATTGCTTGACATATATTACATGGACAACATTGATGAAGCTTTTGATGGCCTCGGACGCAACCGTGTCTGGGACCCGGTCAAGAGCAAGCTTCCATTCATCACAAAAGGTGAACACATCAGATGGTTCTGTATTTTTGTTGTCATTATTGACAGGAATAAGGTTTAGCTTGAACCAGCCATGTAGAGAAAGGATGAAGTCGCGTTGAAATTTAACAAGGCGGCAAAAACTGGCATGCCAAGCTGTCACGGCCGATTCAAGATCCCGAGTTGCCTGCCTGTGCAGTTCAGATGTCGAGTGACCTCTGGATGATCGATTCACAAGGCCACGGACTTGCTGCACAATGTTGCTTTGAATTTCATGGTACTGGTGCATTGATTTCCACATGTACATTACACTACAATTAATATATCACAAATATAAGGAAAAAAAATGTGAGAAGGCACTCAAATAATCAATAGAGTAAAATGATAAGGTAAAGAGTGGTATCTTGCTCATATAAGCTGAGTTTGCAGCCCTCAGTGGTTTTTATAGTAAAAGAAGAAAACATGTGCAGAGATGAGCCAAATGTAAAATATAGCCAACTCAACTTATAAAAGAACTGAAGCATCACAGAACCTTTAACTTAAAGTTGAATTATTTATCCTTGTTACCAATTGCTAGAGAGAGAATAAAACTATTGGGAAGAGATAACAAGGGCAAGAACTGGTGTATTAGTTAACTTTCACAGGGGGTTAATTCGATCAAATTACTTCTCTATCTGAGTTCCTAACATTACAGCATGGCAAATTGCCTCAAGATCTTTTACCAAGAATCATGCAATCCTGTTTATATAAATATAAAATCCTCCAATTTCATAAATTATTGTGAAATTGACATGTCTAATGATTCGGAAATAATTAAGCAAAATGGATGGTTAGTAACAAGAAACTAATTTATTTTAAAACAATTTCTGGCCCACCAAAACCAATCAAATAGCTTAAGACAAAAATAAACTATATGGGAATGGGTTATGCCATAATTTCATCAGATTACTTTAATATATCCAACTCCAGGAGAAAGTGATATTTTCTTAAATGGGACCTAAAATTCAAACATGACAAGTGCAGTAGTGGTCCAAGGTCTAATTACAAATGGTAGGCATTAATTGGATAGTATAGTACAAGGAGGTACTTGCACCTACACAGAATACACAAAGGAAGCAAGTGGCATAAAAGATCAGTGAATAGCTCAACTCATAATTCTTTCAGCTACCACAACTAAAATTATGTGACTTAGGCTAGCATGTTTTACATTAGCTTCTGATTAGATCCCTCATTATGATTACACTGAGAATAATAATAAGAAGAACTAAGATCCAGTAGTTCAGGGTTGAAGTTCTTTTAGCTCAACGCCCTCACACTCCTCTAGGAATCAAGGAATAAGGTCAACGTAAATATGACAGATCAAGGGATACCGTGTGTAATATATCACCTAATCTCATTGGATGTTAGTGTAATTTACTGTCAGAAGTTAGAATCTTGTTATAGCCACAAAATTATTTCAATTTGGCAATGGATAAAACATAATATGAGTGCCTTTGATAATGAATTCTCAAATGTTAATTTAATTCAAACAGAGATGCAAACGACAAGTGTAGGCTCTTAACTGAAAAGAAGATCACTAATTCTACCTTTCATTTAGTAGAAAAACTTAGGGGGCCCCACAAATTTAGTAAAGTTCGTTCATTTATACCACAGTACAAAAGCAATTCAATGTGCTCCCATATGCTTTAATTGTTGTCCTGGATTGAAGAACCCCATAACTCATAGTCCTTGTGACCTTGTCTATTTGAAAAGTACCTCCTCCATTCCCTTTTATTTTACTTATTTTACTAGAAGTTACTGTTCTATTCTTGTGCTTCATTAGGGCTTTATTATGAACTTGACTATGCAAATGTCATCTCAAAAATGTAAAATTGCAGAGTTAAGAGATGTACCCATGACAAAGCTCAACAAGCTGAGGAACAAGATCAGAGTCCCTGAGGCCATTAATGGCAGTTGAGGTGGTAGACACAGCCTGAGATGTGACGACAATCAGTGATTGCAACCTTGTTATGGAAGCTTTAGTTTTGTCTATCTTCGTTTCATCGCCCCCTTTGCATTCTCGACTCTGCAGAGCTGACAATTTCTTTTCGTGCTCAATCTTCACACCTTCTCTTGCCTACATACAAGAATAGTTAATCCTTCTTCAGTTTGCAAATGCAAGCAAATTTACAGTATGCATCAGCACTAAAAAGTTTCTAAACTGCATAGTTCTAGCAGAAAACAAATGCAACAGAACCACCCTACTTCACACACTGAAATTCTTTACAATTGTTTTCTCTCCACCTTTTGGCAAGTAATATATACACACATGAATGAAAATATACACACAAATGCTCTCAGCTGAATGAAATCAATTAAACAAAAATTTTGAAATCATATACAAATTGTTCATTTAGCTGATAGGATATGGAGGAACAATATCCAAAAAAATAAACAACTTGCTCCATACAAAGCAAAAATGGATTATGAATCAAGGTCCTGTCATACTGTTCACTGTTATAAGAAAAATTTAAAGGAAGTTACATGCATAAATTTTTAAATAAACATATATCTAGTAGATTTTATAACCAATTATTTTTGTCTGATAACATAATCTCATTGATAGAAGTCATAGGCTCATAGCTAACAACTGGCATTGTCACTATTCCAACTTCCTTGTGAGAAATATATGCCTACTCTTGAAATAAATTTAATGCATGTTCAGTTAACATCCATGACCACTCTCCTCTTATCTTTTATTCTTTATATTATAAAATAGAACAAGTGATTGTGAACGACCCTAAAGCATTTTATATGTGCTACACAATACAAGAGTATGAAAATATTTTTCGTGCATAAAACAGTTTGCTTAGTTGGGTCCCTTGGCAATAGCATTGGCTAGAAAGGGCCAAAGAGGTAGGGTCACCTCAGTCATTTAACAACTAACATAGACACAGTAAACAATGCAGTCATAGTTGGTCAAATGCACCGAAAGATACCGTCCAAAATCAGAATATCATTAAATATGGTCACTGCAACAGCAAGGATAAGCAAAAGAAAAATAAGATATATCTTCCCACTAGTTTCCACTTTCCACCCCAAACACAGTCAAATACAAGAGCTATTGAGCTGTGTAGCATCATTTTATTTATCTGCACCTTTTTATTGTCCCAAAAAGTAATAGTAATTTTTATAGGAAAAAGTAAACAATATTTGTGAAATAACCAAAATAACCCCAAAAGTGAGCTAAGAAATTTTACCTTAACCTCCTGATAGAGCTTCTTCTCCCAAGCCAGAAGCCTTTCCAAAGTGGAACACAAACTCTTTGAACCGCCTGGTCCAGCAAGTGAACTGGGATCGAGCCGGTACTTAACCACCAATGGCGGTTTTGAGGTCCAATTTGAGCTCAGGTTGCTAAATAAACTGGTTGAGTGATACACAGTTTCTGCATTCGAAATCATCAATTCATCATCATATCAATTATCTTAACGTCTATAAATAAAGAATACAGCATTCATTCAACGGTGAGATAGTAGGGTGATGTAACTTATATCTAATATCTCATTAATTCACGTAATTAAGTTGCAACCACAGGAAAATTGAATAGAAAAATGAAAATACTTGAAGATTGAAATTTCAGAAGAATGATTCTCAGTAATTTGTTCCTAAGTAAACCAAAAAATGAATGAGCATGAATTTGTCTGAATTCCAAGTGCATGCAACGGGTTAACTCAACCAAACACGAAAATTCCAAGTTAAGAAACTCACTCTTCAATTGCTTGAAACTCCGATCAAGCTGCTCCTTACTGATCTCCAGCATCTCCGACAGCTGGTCTCCGGCGCCTGCCGCTTTCTCGAAGTAATCCCTAATTGCTTCAACAATCTCCTTCAGGTCCTTGTGCCTCACCACCACCTTCTTCACTCCCACCGCCTCCTCCGCCTCCGCCGCCGCACTCCGGTAACTCTCCGACGTCGTGTCTCCACCCTCACCAACACGGCGCTTCTCGTCCACCTTCCCCGCTGCCACCGCCGCCGGAGGAACCGGAGTCTTGACAGCACCACCACCTCCGCCAACGCCGGCGACGGACTCCGCTCTCACCGACGACCGCAGATCATTTCCCTCCTCCGAAGAGCTCCCGTCGCTGTAACGGTCACCCCAGTCGCTGCACTGAACCTCCTCTCGCTCCGCCTCAGTGAACTCCTCACGGAAACGGTAACCAGGTTCTGGTTCGGGTCTTGCTTCGGGTTTTCTTCGTAAATAACTGTATTCTGATCTCTCAGTATCAAAACCCTCAGTTTCCAACTGATTCTGTTGCATAGAACGAACACTTTTAGTTTTGTTGAGATTCTGTTGCGGCTCAGAGTGGAAGTAGTTGTATTCTGATTCAGACTCTAACGACTCCGAGTCGGAATCTTCTGAATCCAGTGCTAGTGGAGCGTGATTGGGAATATTCCGATTCTGGTCAAGATTCTGATTCTGATTCTGTTTGGAGCGGAAATATTCGGAACCAGGAGGAGAAGGGGGAGGGTAAAAGTTATCCCAGTTCCAAACAGAAGATTCTTGAGAAGGTGAAGTTGAGTAGGTAGAGTAAGCTGTGGGGAAGAACGTGTTCGGGAAATTAGATGATTGGCTTCTAGGAGTTGAACATGGGCTTGATTCTGAGAGTATGTGTGGAAGCTTCGGCGGTGGCTTGCGGCGGCGCTTGGTCGTCGTGGTAACGGCGGCAGTGGTGGTACGGGGAGTGAGGTTGGGAGGGAGTTTGGAGCTCGTTATGGTGGCGGAGGGAGATGGTGGTTGTGGTGGCGGTTGTGGTTGTGGTTGTGGTTGCGGTGGTGGTGGTTGGGGTTTTGGGGTTATTTTAGTGCTCATTGGGTTGATGAATACGGCGGGGGTGTTATCGGAGACGGAGAGGGGTTCACCGGCGGCGAAGGTGCAGAGGGCATCACCGGTGAGGCGGAGGGAACGGCAGTAGTCGGAGTGAGCGGCAGCGAGGTGGTGACGCGCAAGCACAGCCTCTTTCATGAGGCGGCGGCGCTCCTTGCAGCGCCGAACGGTCTCCTCGCTGTCCAGCTTCGACGCCGTACAACCCATGCTTTTAGCACAGTACGTATTCTCGGTATATATACGGATATGTAAGAAAGAAAAAACGCGGTTTCATGTGGTATCAGATGTTTGAAGAATAAAGCTTTTGAAGGGTTTTGAAACGACGAAGAAGAAGAAGAAGAAGAAGTTGTGGTGTGGTTGAAGCTGGTCTTTGCGGGTGCAGTACAGTACAGTCTCTCAGGTAGCGTCAGTCTCTTTCCCACTTTTTCCTTTCATTTTTTCTTCTCTTTTGTTTGCATCCAAAGACCAAAGGACTTTTAAATTACAAATTAAGACCTTTTTCTATTGGACAGCAAATTAACAGCCCGGTTAGAAAGCTTAGAAAGTTTTTTTTTTTTTTTGAGACTTTAATTTATAAAAAATAATATTATTAATATTTAGTATAATTTTAAAATTAAATTGTAATTTTTTAAAAATTTATTTAAATATTTATAAAAAGTTAAAAAATTATTTTTTTATAATAAAAAATAATTTTTTTATAGTAAAAATTTTTTTATTATATTTTTTAAAATAAATATTTTAAAAATTAAAAAATTAAATATAAAATAATTTATTTATAAACTATTTTTAATATAAATATTATTATTTAAATTATTTAAAAAAAATAATTAAACTATTTACCCAAAATAAATTTAAAACCATTTTAAAACACTTATAACTTAGAGAATGTAGCAAATTGAATTTGACCAGAAGACCATCATAAAAGTATCTCTAAAAAACACTTCCAATTTTGGAGCAATATAACTTAAGAGTCTACTTGCTTGACTCAACCAGCGCCTTCATGGTGGTGAAGGCGCTTTCAAACCGCTGCAAAACGAATTACCAAGTTATTGCATCCTCGACCGGCTAATCTTCGTCTCCAGCGAGCCTGGTGCCATTTTACATTACATTAACCAACAGATCACCAAATTAGCTGTGTTCAGCTTTCACTGTTTTGTTAATTAGTTTTAGAAACTAATTTGTTTGAATTTAGATATTCTAAAATTAAGAATTTGATAAAATAATAAAGTAAAAATTTAATTATCAATAAATTTATAACTTCAATAAAATATGTATCTTATTATTTTAATTTAAAATTGATTATCACTTTACCAACTTTTTTTATTATTGAGAATCTTAATCCAATTTATTTAAGTGCAAACTTACATACAAATAAAAATATGCATATAACACATAGGACACGCATTGTAATGATATAAAATAATTGAAAAAAAAAAAAAAAAAGACACACATACATATTATTAGTCTCTCTTTATATCGGCATGCTTGTAATATGTACGAGAGTAAGCACAATTTGTTTAAAGCTTGTAACGTTGAAGACTCATATAATACTTCTAAATCGTTGAAGAGCATTTTTTACTAACTTAAAGAAAAAGTTCGAATTGAATATATAGCAAATAAAAAAGAAAGCATATATCCTTTTTATGAGTCTCAAATTCTCACCATTACTTCTTTTTGTTTGCTTTTCCTGTAATCACATTCACATACCCTTTTAACAAGGACGTGAATCCATGTATCACTAAATTCACTGCAATCTATGTTAGATTATTAGTTCTGGTTTATTTCCTAAAATATGTTGGATGTGATCTTTTGGCGCTTTTTATTTTTAATTAATATGACATTAGATATGTGTAATACAAAAATAAGGGTTAGAGTGTGTTATGAAAGGATATAGAACTATAATAACGATTTTACGAAGAGAGAATATGAAAAAGAAGTCAAGAAATCGTTCGATTAGTGTTCAATGGCTGAAAGCGATTGAAGAATTTGGTAATACTAATATGATGAGAGAGTCACGTCATATGAAATGAGAGAGATAGAGAGACTGAGAATCGTTAGATCATGGATAAACGATTAGAACTCTTGATGAATTCGATATTTTTGTTTTAATGGAAGGAGCTATTTGTCCTTTCTCAAATTGTTAGTTATATTTTGTGATATTTTTTTGTTCCTTATTTAAATGTAAGTGACGATTTCTTCTGGTACCGATTCAAGTTCAACCTATATCGACGCATTCTATCAAATTTGCATAATAACTTCGTATTAAATCGTTCACTTTATAATATAAAAAAAAAAAAATCATCATTTGGAAGCAATGGTGGAGCTTGAAGATATTTTTTAGAGTAAAAAAATTTAATATAAAAATTATATAATAATATTTATATTAAAATAAAATTTATAAATATAATTATTTTTAAATTTATTATTAATATATCAATAAATAAATAGTTATATAGACAGATATTATAAAATATTTTGAAAATTTTAAAATTAAAATTGTAAAATAAATGATATATAGATAAAAAATAAATTTTATTATAATTAATTTTAACATTAAAATTATAAAATCTAATTAATAATGAGAAAAATAAATAATAATAAAAATAAGATTTTAATTTATAAAAATTTATTAAAATTCAAATCCAAAATGTTATTGTAAAATAAATACTTATATAGATAAAAGAAATTAATTTTATTATAATTAATTCTAATATTAAAACTATAAAATTTTGTTAATAATGAGAATGATTTTTTTTTCTTTTAAAGAAAGGGGTCTAGACTCCAAAAGAGTCAACAAAACTTTTAATTTATGAAAGTTTATTGAAGTTTAAGTTTAAAATATTAATGTTTAAAATTAAAATAATTGAATAAATGAATAATATAAAAAATAAGAGTTAATTTCACAAACCTAATATAAAAGTGAAAAACTTAAAATATTTGAATTATTTTCATTCTTTGTAATAGTACTATTAATTTTTTTATAAAAATTTTGGGAGAATCATGACCTTGCTATCAAAGCTAAGCTCCATTGATACTTTTAAGATTAATTATGATGCTAGTTATTTTGGTTTGGGTGATAGTGTTGGTTTTGTTTGTGTTATTAGAGATTGTAATGGGAGTTGGCAAAAGGGGTGTTTGGGAATGATTGAGAGTAATAGTATTATTCAAGGAGAATTATTTGCCATTTGGCGAGGATATCTCTTAGCTTGGGATGTGAGTCAACGAGATGTTATTTGTGAGACAGATTGTGTGGAAGCATTTAATCTTGTTACTCAAGATGGTTTTGGATTTATTGATCCATTGGTGCTCAAAATAAGAGATATCATGCGTTGGAATTGGCGTGTTGACTTTCGTTTGATTATGAGAGATGCAAACACGGTGGCAGATATTATAGCAAAGATGGCGATGACGTTACAACTTTCACATGTGGAGCTTCTTTCACCTTGGGAGGAGTTTAAGAATAGTCTTAAAAGGGACTGTCCCTCTGTTTAAGCAGATTCTTATTTTATTTGTTTTGTTTTTCTTTGTTTAGTTTATTTCAGTTACCAAAAAAGCTAAGCTCTGTTTCTGTTTGGAAGCCTTTTGTTTCTATTTTATACGAGGGAGTGACTAGTGAGAGGTTGTGTATATATGGCGTAGGAGTGTTCATAGATGGGTAAAATGGTTTGATATGATTTAGATTTGGCCCAAAATATATACAGGTCTTATTTGTTAGATTCGAACTTGATCCTAGACTTGATGAAACCTACATACTTTCGAGCCACAATTATACCGGATAAAAATTGGGTCGTAACATTACCTTCTTGTA
This sequence comes from Arachis ipaensis, assembly GCF_059453495.1. Taxonomy (NCBI): domain Eukaryota; kingdom Viridiplantae; phylum Streptophyta; class Magnoliopsida; order Fabales; family Fabaceae; genus Arachis; species Arachis ipaensis. The sequence goes on from NC_142444.1 coordinate 10,858,629, forward strand.
AGCTAGCATGTGAAAATATTCAAATTTCCAAAACTCCAACCATTATTAGACATAGTAAAATTTACTTAGAAAAAATAACAAGAACTAACCCTTCTCTAAAATTAAAGTATAACCACAATCAATACTAATATTGTCTAATAACACCAAATATTTAAATCAATACAAATAACACAATATTATGTATTAGTCTAGTTAGTCTTATACATTTTAAACATAAAACATTAACTTATAGTCTCTTATAATGACTAATAACACAAAATATTAAAGTTTACAATACTTAAATTCTATATAAGAATAACCATCATTTATCACTAATAACATAAAATATTAATTATATATGATAACCGAATTATCAGACCGAATTCAATTGATCCAAATTATGACCCGAATCTAACCTAAAATAATAATAGAATCTATTTTTTAGATTTTTACTTAATTTTAAATTCGATAAAATCACACAAAATTAACCCCTAAAATATTTAAATTCAAGCTGGACCATCAACATCCTTTATGGCGTATGGGATAGGATTTAAAAGTTAGAATCCTATGATGGAGGGAGCCACAGAGGGATCGAGAAAAAACTAGGGTATAAGCAAGTTGTGTGGGCCAATTTGTTGTGCTTTAATTCAATATTTCAATCTAGGGTTGTAAGAGGGGAAGTGTATAACTTATATTTTATTTGAATGCTTCTTTCTTCCTCCTTTTTAATTTTTCTAGTTATCTATCAAAAGTAAAAAAAAAAAAAATTAAAAAGTATTTTTCTCTTATTCTAGTGCTTGGCGTCTAGCTACTATCAACGTTCAATAGCTGAAAATAGTAAGCCGGGGACTGAAAATTTAAATAAAAACATTTGAAGTCGTCGATTAAATAACTTATCATATATTAAATTTTTTATGCGTAAATATAGATTAAAAGTATTATTTTCATTAAAAAATATTATTATATTTTTGAGATTATTACTTTAGTTTTAATATTAATTTTGTAATTTTTTTAAAATTTAAATTTTAGCAAAAAAATTATTAAAGAACTATTTTATGTTTTTATTATTTTTATAAATTTTATAATATTTTTTTTACTTTCATTTCATCATATTTTGATATTTTTTAATTTGTAAATTTAGTAATTTTTTAAGAATTAAATTTTTATTTATAATTTTTATAATTATTTTAATAATATTTTTTATTTTTAAAGATCTATATTTTAATCTATTAATTCTTATTATTAATTATTTCATTTTTAGTCTAGCAAGTAGCAACTCTTATTTCATTTTTTAGTTTTTAAAATAAAACTTATTGTAAAATTGAAATTTTAGAAAAAATTATTTTGTATTGATTTAAAAAATTTAATATCATTTCAATTAATATTAGTTAGAATCAATAATTTTTTGTCTATTATTTTAGATAATTTAATTTTTTATATAGTTTGTGGTTTTATTGTTAACTCATATTTTTTAGAATATATTTTTTAACTGTAATCAAATAAACAACTTTAAAAAAAGTTATCTTTTTGTTTTATATGATTCTCTTTATGCATGAAAGTCATTCCTGGAAGTCTGGAACTTCTTTTCTTTTATTAGATTTTTTTAATGAAGACAAATATTTTACTTTGTTACAATGGGGATTAAAATCAAAAAATTCATAAGAGGAAAATCCTAACCACTTAAGATAGTACAGTCTGAGTTACTACCATTTGACGATAAACATTTATATTTAGACACTATATTTTTGTTATCTTCCCTCTATGCTTTATATTTTTTCCGTTTTTTTTTTTTTTTAAACCGTTGGTAACTTTAAGTCCTCGACTAAAACAAATAAATAATGGAACACCGAAAAAGAAAATAAAAAAAAAAACCTTGTTTAATGTCAAATTTACTATTATTACTTATAAGTTATTAGTCAACTCTCCTTCTTTGAAGAAAGTTGCATTATTTCTCTTTATCTTTATAATACAAAAAAAGAAAAGATCCAAAAAGCTTTTAACGTATTTTTGTAAATTGTAATAATCAATGTTCCGTCAAAATCCAATGCAATTGCCGTCATTTCTTATACACCACAAGCCACAAGGGATATAATGATAATAAAGAAAAAGAAATTATTGAACATATTATCAATGTTCTGAAAACCGGTTCGAACCGGCCGGTCGAACCGTAAATCGGAAGCTGAAGCGGTTCGGATAATAAGGAAAACATCAGAATTTGAAAATCGGAGTTGAATCGCGAATCGGCCGGTTACCGGTGGGTCGAACCGAACCGGGACCTGGCCGGTTTTTTAGCCTTGCCGTTTTGCGCGTTTTGGGAAACCTAATTCCCTTTTCCCCTTCACAGTTCGCACTTTCATCCAGGCTCCAGCACTCCAGCGTCCCACAGAAGCAGAACAACACCCACCAAGCCACCACATAGAGAACGTCTGAAGCCCTGAACGCACTCACCTCTGTCGTGCCTTCAGCACCGTCACGCCGTCAGCACCATCGCGCCGTCAGCTCCGTGGCGCCGTTGGGTCCGTCGCGCCGTCAGATACCTCGCGCAGCCAGCACCGTCGCGCCCTCAGCTCCATCGCGCACTCAGCTCCGTCGCGCCCTCAGCCACTTCGACCAGTCACCTCCGTCCGTCCGTCGAGCTCTGCCTCTGGGAGAAAGCAATAGAGTTCGGTTGAAGCGTTGAAGCGGTGAAGTCCTTCGAGCTCTGAGAGAAAGCAATAGATTTCCTCATTTCCAGGTAATTTTTAATTTAGTTATGAACATGATTTTGTGATGAAATCTGATACTAATTCTGATGAACTGAACTCTGAGTCTCTGAAACTGTTATGAACTGATATGTGAAGTTGTGAACTCTGTGAACTCTGATGAAACTGTGAAACTGAAATCTGATGGAAGTATGAACTGATATGAAACTGTTATGAACTGATATGTTTTAGTTATGAACTTATGATTGTTTGATTGAATCATTGAATAACTGTTGCATGATGAACTGCTAAACTGTGACTGTGAACTCTTTGATTGAGTAGCTCTTTGATTTTGCTTTGTTTACTATCAACCTCAAGTTATGGTTTTGGATTGAAAATTAGGATAACTCTGTTTTCATGCTAGCATTCATAAACACTTTTGGCATATTGGTAAGTGAAGTTGAACACTTTGTTGAAGGAATATATGACTTGATGCCTGTGAAATTGCGAAGGGTGATGTTTCAGGGTCTCTGGTGGAGTTTGACAGGGCAATTGAGTTGGACCCTCGTCAAAAGGCGTGTATGTTTATAAGCATTTTGAAAAAAAAAAAGCGTTATATCAACACTTTGGATTGGAATGATTGTAAATTGAGTTCAAGTTACATGAAATTTGGTTGTGCTCATTGTGTTTGTTACCAGATCTTTGGCAAAGGGGCCTCTCCCTTTACTACCTTGATAGGTACGGACTCTACACTCTTCTGTTATTTATTTGAGTTTAATTACTATTCACATGGAATTGCATATTTATAATGTATTGCTTATGAATCTGTAAAAAGGGGGACTGAATTGGATTCCCATTTTGTCATAGATTTGAAGAAGGAGTTGAGCAGTTTCGGCTAGATGTTGCACAAAATCCGAATGATACCGAAGAGTCCATATGCTGCTTTCTCTGTGAAGCTCAACTGTATGGAGTGGATGAAGCACGGAAGCGATATCTTAAGGTGAGTCATTAATTATGTTACTGGAATTTAACAAGAAAAACGAATATGTGAATCTTCACAAATCTGCAGCAAGTTATGGAGGATTTTGATTATTGATGACAAACTTGGATCATTTTGATGTTGCTATGTTATGTTTGATTGGTTGTTTTGTTTTTTGACTTTTGAATTTGTATTTGAATGAGATTATAATATTCTGGTTTATGTAGTTCTTTTAATTTGAATGATATTTTAAAGTTTACATTAGACTATAATTATATTTTCATGTGTTTATTTATATTTTATTTATTATTTTATTATAAAATGGTTTTTTTAGTTCAACCACGGTCAAATCGATTGAACCTATGAACCAATGAACCAATAGCTAGAGCGATTCGATGACCGGTTCGGTTTTCAGAACCTTGCATATTATAAAGGACATTTTACTTATACAATCATCAACTTAATTTACTTTCCAAATGTAATGATGATTCAACAGTAGTACTACGTACTTTATTAATTTCTTTAACTTTTATTAGGTGACTAAATTGATCGTCGTCATCGTTTATAATAATCTTAATTTAAGAGTAAGTTACTTAAATAAAATAATTAGAATTTAAAATTATATACAAATTGTTATTGGGAGAAGCGGATTTAAAATCAATATAAATCGTTATTGTTAGTTGCAATTTACGTGAAGAGAGATGCTGAAGCAGAAATCAACATAGATAGTAGCAGTTTACGTGTCACACTTATCACTCTTACCAGTCTTAAAATCAAAATGATCTCATCATCATTATTGATATTCACCACATTATTTTTCTGGTCATTGTCAAAGTCACTACCTACAGAAGTCATCAGAATCGCCACTCTCCTGATCATAATCATTGTGTTTAGGTGAATTATAGTGTACAAAGCAAAAAGTCATATAGATTTAAAGATAAGCTTACGTACCAAAACTTAAATTACATATTCTAAAGTCACACTTTTCACTTAAAATCGTAATTCTTCACAAAAAAAAGCGTCACCTAATGGAAAAAAGTAAATTAGAAGATTTAAGAGAAGAAATAATTAAGTTATCAAAATTAATAGATAAAAAATTAATGATTTTAACTAATGTTAACTGTAATGACACCGAATTCTTAAAATCAATACAAAATGATTTTTCTCAAAATCTTTATTTTACTATAAGTTTTATTGAAGGACTTCAAAAACCTGAAAAAACTTATTTTTCACACGAAATTTCTAAAAAATGTTACCATGGAAATGATTCCCCACATCTTTATCATACTTTTAACCTACAATTAAATTCTATAGTAGATATGCTTGAAGAAATATTAGTATCCATAAAATTTCAAAGAAATAAGGAAAAAGAGAATCCCAAAGAAGAAAAATTTTAAAATATAATCAACATAACAGATTTAAAAGTAAAACCACCACTAAAATTATGAATATTGAAGAAAAATTAGAAGAAATTACAATGCTTTTTAAACAATTAAAAATGGCTCAAGAAAATAATATTATGGAACAGGGATTTCAAATAGAAGAAGAATTAGTAAATTCTGAAAATATAGAAAATGAAGAACACATCCTAGATTATTCAAGTGACGAAGAATCAGCAATTCCAATACAAGTAAAAAATGAAGCTGGAACATCTAAGAATAATCAATCTCAATTTAAATGGGAAACAGGTTTTGATAATTATGCTTTTAAAAAAGGGTTTATAAATAAAGATTCAAAATATACAAAAATACCATCAAAATACGTTCCTAAGATCCAGGAAATGGAAGGAGAAAAAATGCTCGATTTAGACTGTAAAAAGAATGAAAAAGAAATTTTTGAAAACTGGTTGAATTTCTTCTTATTAGAAGCCTTTACTAATCCAAAACTTAGTGAATTGTCTGGAAGAGACATTTAGAATTACATAAGGTTTCATACTAAAGGAACTATAAGAGATTATATGACATCAATAGAAAACCAAATAATAGAAGAATTAGCAACAAAAACAACAGTTTATGATAAGATATTATATATAATGATAATTCTATATAAAGAATTTTTTGGAAAAAATATTATAGATCATAGACAAGAAGTCTATAATAAAGAATATCAAGAAGCAAAAAACCATTTAGCTAATATTCAGATATATGATTTATGTAATGTGGAGTCTTATATATGTGAATATAGAATACATTATTACAAATTAAAAGAAGAATATAAAAATCATTATCTTAGTATGTATATAACAAAACTTCCATATCCTGCTAATGAATTTATAATGGGAAGATTTATAAGAGAAATAAATAGAGGGACAATTGAAAATAATTTTGGTGGAGCAACCTCTGCAATAAAAGAGGAAATAAAAGAACGTTGTACGCAAGAAGCGACTCAAAAAAGATTTGCAAATATAATTAGAATTTGCTGTCAGGATAATGAAGAGATACCTCAAAAATATGGTCTTAATAAAAAATTTTAAAGAAAAAAAAATATCAATTTAGAAAAAGAAAATACTATCCAAACTGGAGAAAAAAGAGGTATTTTAGAAAGAGAAATAACAATAAAAACAAAAGACAAAAAAATGACTATTGCCCAAATAAAAAAGAAAATTGTAAGTGTTGGTATTGCCAAGAAGAAGGATACTATGCAAATGAATGTCCAAAAAAGAAGGATAAAAAGGATCTTACCAAACAAATAGAAATTGCTAAGTCTTGTTTTATGGAACCATTAGAAGAATCTGATGATAACCTAGACTATATTTTTGAACATGTCTCAGAAACAGACTCAGAGACTGAGTAATAATGCCACATTTATTACTATAAAAATATCAGAAAAGTTTATAAATGCTTTCATAGATATTGGAGCAACACAATGCTTTACTAGTACAAATATAAAACTTGATTGGAAAAAATTAAAGAAACCATTAAGAGTTAGAATAGCTGACAAATCAATATATAAAATTGACCAAAAAGCAGAGATGGCTGAAGTTTTTATTCAAAATTATAGGTTCATTGTTCCATCTATATATATGTTAGATTCTGGAATGGATTTTATTATAGGCAATAACTTTTTAAAGCTATATTATCCATTCAATCAAGAATTAACATATATAGTTTTAAAAGCTCCGCACGATTCTTCAATAAATCAAAAATCAAAACGTATAAAAATACCAACTACTACTATAGATAAGATCTTAAAATTTAAAATATTTTCTATATTAGAAACATGTTATTTAAATTTATACTTTCAGATAAATATTCCAAAAAATAATCTTGAAATAAAGATAGAAGAACTTTTGGATGAAATTTGTGCTGAAAATCCTTTAGATATTAAAAATACAAATAACGAATTAATAAGCATTAAATTAAAAGATCCTACAAAAGAGATAAATGTTCCAAATAAAATTCCTTATTCCGCAAGAGATAGAGAAGAGTTCTCATTAGAATGTAAAGATCTTTTGGAAAAAGGAATTATAAGATTAAGTAAAAGTCCTCATGCGGCTCCAGCTTTTTACGTCGAAAACAATAATGAAATTAAAGGGGAAAATGAAGAATGGTTATGAATGAAGCAACTATTGGTGATGCTCATAAACTTCCAAGAAAAGATTCTATTTTAGAAAAAATCAAAGGAGCAACTTGGTTTTCATCTCTTGATGCAAAATCAGGATATTGGCAACTTCGTTTAGACGAAGAAACAAAGAAATTAACTGCTTTTACTTGCCCAACAAAAGAATCAACAAGTGTGTTGCTCTATGAATGAAATGTATTACCATTCGGATTAAAACAAGCCCCAGGTATTTATCAAAGATTTATGGAAGAAAATCTAAAAGAGTTAAATGAATTTGTTTTGGTGTACATTGATGATATACTAATTTTTACAAAACAGGATAAAGAAGATCATCTTCAAAAATTATTAATAGTTTTAGAAAGATGTAAAGAAAAAGGATTAGTTCTTAGCAAAAGGAAAGCAAGAATAGCAAAACAAGAAATAGAGTTTCTTGGATTAATTCTATCCACTCAAGAAAAGTTAAAACTTCAACCAAATGTTTTAGAGAAGGTAAATTTATTTCCTAATAAAATAGAAGATAGAAAATAATTACAAAGATTTTTAGGGTGTATAAATTATATTTCTGATCAAGAATTTTTAAAGAATATAACAGAATACACTAAAAGCTTATTTCCAAAAATAAGTACTAAAAAAGAATGGAAATGGGATGAAAAAGATAGTATGCAAATTCAAAGAATTAAAGAATTATGTGAAAAACTTCCAGAACTTTATATTCCAGAAGAAAACGACTACTTAATAGTGGAAACAGATGCTTCAGACATAACCTGGTCAGGATGTCTAAAAGCTAAGAAAGCTATAAAAAGTTTGGAACAAGAAAAAGAATCACTAGATTCTAAATATTCCATAAAGGAATTACTTTGCAGGTATATTTCAGGGACTTTTACTCCAACAGAACAGAGATATACCACTCATGAAAAGGAAACTCTAGCAGCAATTAAATCTCTTAAGAAATGGAAAATTGATTTACTACCCAGAGAATTTACATTAAGGACAGATTCAAGTTACCTAACAGGTTTCATACGATATAATTTAAAAGTTGATTATAATCATGGACGATTGGTAAGATGGCAATTATTTTTGTTACAATATCCAATAAAAATTGAATATATTAAGGGTGACAAAAATGTTATTGCAGATACATTAACAAGAGAATGGAGTTCGTCTACAACGCATTAGATCAAGAAATTCAAAAATATGAGCAAGAACTCGAAAAATGCAAGCATTGTCAGCAAATAAGGACACAGATCCAATCCCTCAAGAAGGCCATTGAAGCAATGAAATCAACACAACAAGCAAAACCATCAGAGTTTAGCCAGCTAAGCATGGTGGACAAATCAGGTGAAGAAAAAATTTCAGAAAATAAAACAATTGCTGAAATCATTAAAAAATCCACCCAAGATAAAAAAATATTATGTAATTTATAACGGCCCCATGAAAGGAGTATATGATGCCTGGGAAAAAGCAGCACCATTCACACATCAATCAAGGATAATTCATAAAGGAGGGTTTCTAACACTGGAAGAGGCAAATGAATCCTTCAGGGAATATGAAGCTCTCCATCCAGAGCAAACCCTAAAAAGAGCAGATAAAGCTCCAATTCAAACCCAGAGAACAGGGATAATAAGAAACATTCCTACAAGGGCTGAAATCAAGGAAAAGAAAAGGGTCTGTAGATCTAATCTCAGAGAAACCCTTAACATAGTCCTAAATTGGACTGAAGAAAAAAGGGCAATTTTGGGATATTATCCTATTGCCAAAGAACAGCTAACAAAGCTGGTTATATTTCCAAATGCTTCCCCATCTGACACCTATCAGTTTTTCCAGTATGGATTAATTGATACAATTTTAATTTTTAATGATCTAAAAATTATTAGTGAGTTTCCTGCAGGATTCGTTGATGCAGTAAAGAGATTTAAAAATATGATTGACAATGTAAATCCAAGGGATATATCCTTAAAATTTACAAACAGTCAACCTATTTTTAATGAAGAAGAAGAATGCTTGGTTCCAGCACACCAAGTAATATTCATGTCTGTCTTTCCAGAAAATTTTCAACCAATTGATCAGATTCAAGATTTAACAATTTACAGTCATGAAGGAAGGCTAGCCAGCACATTAGCAAGGGTCTTTGAAAGAACTCAAAAAATAACGAAGGAATCTCACACAAGAATTAATTATAAAAGTAGAAATACTCTGCTTGTGTCCAGTAAAAGAAATGAAATTGAAGAAAGAGAGATGAGACTCTTGGTGGAATTTGAATCAGCATTCTACAACTTATCTGAACTTTTAGAAAAGCTCCCTGAAGGGATAAAGAGGAATCTCTGCTATTTGATAAAAGACAGAGAAGACCACAAGTGCCAGCTATGTGCCTCAAAGATATCTGAAGAAAGCAATAATGAAACAGAATCAACTCACATGATGAAGGAAGAAGACAATGCATCTGAGGGTCATATGATAAAAGAGGAGGACAGTGCATCTGAAGCATCTCTCAACATTATTGCATAGTGACGTAAGCACTTAGGTCATAGAGCACTAACAATGTAGCTGGTATAAGAGAACAAACAATGACGTAAGCAATGACGTCATAAGAAGGGTAAGGATGGGAATTGTCCATCAAACCCAACTATTATAAATAGGTTGCTTAGGCAATTGTAGAAGGCATCAGACAATAGGAAGCAGGAGGCTAAGAGTACTCATATGCTAGGAGAGTAAGGAGGAAGCTGCTGAGGCGATTCTATAGTCTGAGGAAGAATTCCCTTAGGGAAAAATAATTCGAAACTCCCCTCTGGAGTTAGTATCTACAATCTCCCATCTGGAGATAAAAACACCTTATGTAAAATATACTAAATAAAGGAAGTTTTTCTCCAGAAAGGTACATCTTCATTCTAGTCTTTCAATTATGAATTATTTAGAAAGTTTAGAATTAACAGAAGAATCTGATTATTATAGATTAACTGCTTTATTAGATAATGAAAAACAGGCCGTTCTAAAAATAGAATTAAATCTCAAATCAAATGAAAATTTTAATAAACAAAATCTTTTAAAAGAAGTTTTTAATAGAAAAAATATAATATACTATGGAAAAATTCAACTTGAAGCCCCTATAAAGATAAAATCCACCAATGGAGAACTTGAAATAGCTTTGATAAATGATGAAGAATTGAGTAAACAGATTGAGAAAATTAAGGATCAACAAAAAAGATCTAAAATTGGATGGATTCATATTAGTACTATACAAGTCTTAATCAAATCTACATATATGAAAGGAATTAATTCACCAATAAGCTTAGCAATCTGTGACAAAAGAATTACTGATGACCCAATAGATCAAATAATTGGAATTGTTCATGGAAACTTGGCAAACGTAAATATTAAATTCAATGCCCATCTTGGATATGCTATACCTTTATCAACTGAAAATCTTGGAAGATCTATAAGTTTAGCTTATAAATTTCATAGAAAGAATCTAATGGAACAAGACGATGAACCATTTTCAATTACATATGCAATAAATTATGCTTTAACAAATAGCCATCATAGTATAATATTTAAAAACAGAGAAAGAATTTATGTCGATGAATTATTTCAGAAAATTATAAAAACAGAAATACCAAAATATTAAGCTATTGAAAACCCAGTTCTATTATTAAAAGAACCATCAGGAAAATTAGTTTCATCGAATTTTCAAATAAGAGAATCTAAAATTAATAGCCCTTTAAGTTTATCTAAGTTAAAGATTAAAGAAGAAAATTTTGAAATAAAAGAATTAACAAAAAAGGTCGAAAAATTAAATGAAACCCTAAACACTAAATTATGACAATAAATAAAGAAAAAATATATGTAACTTATCAAGACAAGAAACAAGAGCTCTTTGAAAGAGAAAGTCGGTTGAATTATTTACAGTTTTCTAAAATAAATCAAAGAGCATTTGAAGCTCTAAAAATAATCTATGACAAGTTGAAAAGAGAAGTTGAAGAGCTAGAAAAATTAATAGAATCTCTAGAAAATAGTGATGAATCGATGATAGAATTTGCAGAGATTCTAAAATAAATAATGAAGCATACAAAGATTGAAAGACCAGAAAATAAAATAAAAAGAAAAAGGGCGAAAAAATTAAAAAGTAAAATAAAGGAGTATAAAAAGGAATTAAATAATCTTCAGATCGAAATTGATGACCTTATAATAAAAAGGATAGAAATAAGAATAAATATAAATAAGTTGGAGTTAAACTTAAAAAGTTTATAAATGCCTGGAAAAACCATATTATGACTTAAAAGAATTAAAGCTGTTGAAAGAAAAAATGGAGAATGAAGTTGAAAAATTAAAAAGATATTTAGAAACAACAGAAAGTATAGAAATAAAAGAAGTTTTTGAAGATTTGAGAAATTATATTAAAGAAAAAGACAAACAGATAAAAGATTTTATATACAATAATCCATGCAAAAAAGAATATTATAAACTAAAACAAGATTGAAAAACTATAAAAATGAAATTATAAATACTAGTAATAGTAGAAATGGTCAACACTTTTGATTATGAATTTGCAAATTATTTAAATAAAGCACCACCAATCGAATCTATACAAATTATAAAATATGAAGAGTTAATAGAAATTTCGAAAAAGAAATTAAAAGAAATTAAAAGAAAAGTCGACTTTAAAAAATTGGTATCAGAGCCAAGTTAACGATTAAGGGTAACACTTTCTCTTTAAGCAACACTTTTAGTGATACGCTTTTAAATCAATAAACAACCAAAAAAAATATCTGTATAAAATATGTATATAGTGAATCTTTACACTAGTGTAACCCTTGTGTATAATATGCAACAACTCAGCACCGGAAATATTAGTTGTAGCACTAACTTCTCTATATACTTTTGATCTTATCTTAACTTAACATGCAACAAAAAAAAGGAATAAAGAGGATAATCACCTCCCTGAATAAGTAGAAGATCGAGTTGCTACTGAAACTGCCTTTCACATGATTTCTTATACAAAACAAGGTCTCGTAATAAATGTGTGTTTGGTTTAGCAAAAATGAAACAAAAATAATAAAATAAAATAAAATAAAGATAGAAGATGAAGAATGATAGTTGAGAAATAAAATAAAAATGACCTTCATGTAAAAAAGATGAAGAAGATGAAAAAGATAGTTAATAAATAAAATAAAAATAACCGTGTATGTATAAAAGTAAGAAGGTGAAGAAGGGTAGTTGAGAGAATAAATTTTACCATCAATTCTCAACGATAAGAATTGAAAACAAAAGCTACAAAATGTTGGTTCAAGTAAACGTATGTTTGAAGATAAAAATCATATTAAAAAAGATTATCCAAACAAATTTGGTCCAATGTTCAAGATTTTTGACCGTGCGTGGGGCATTCTCCAATTCAAAGATTAGAGTATGCAACTGACGCCGGGATGTCGCTTGGGTCACCAATTTTGACGAGGTTAACAAACCCACTATGGTGAAATAAGTAGCCAAGAACCCACCTTGGTTGGCTAAGTTAATGATGCACCTCTTACTCTCAAAGAGCCTATAGGAAAATAAGCACACAGCTTATTTAATATATAACTCAATCAACTCAACTTTATAAATAAAAGAGGTACATGTGCATATTTATACTAGTAGGGAAGGGGAAACTTTCATGACTCGATGTTGGACTAACTCATAACATAATATAATAATATATGCTAAACTAGACTACTTTAATTAACGACACAAATATAAAGATATATGCTCCTGCATCATTCTCCCTGGGTTGGAAAGCGCTCCTGCATTATCCTCCCTGAGTTGAAAAAGGCTCTTCTTGTATTGGTGAAAGATTCCATTGGTGAGTGTATTTAGTGAAGGTTGTAGAAGGCTTAGAGAAGGGGAGGTTGAATCTATGACCTTCTTTTATGTTACTGGATTAACCCTTTAAAACAAACTTTCAATTCTGATTCTGTTTGAACTCAGCAGCAGAAATTTATGAGACAATTTCGTTTTGTCTCATGAATATCAGAAAATAGAACAGAATAGAGAAGAGAAAAGCTAACACCGTCATGTATCCTGGTTCGGTTGCCTTGTGCTATGCAACCTACGTCCAGTCTCCACCACAACAGTGGTGGAATTTCTACTATAGTTAAAGTATTACATACACCAATTTCACAGGATTGACACAATCCTTTCACACTCAAGTTCTAACCTAACTTGACATTGGCTATGCTAATACCTAACTCTTCACTCTTAGTGCTCACCCAACTAAGAAAGGGGCACCTCACTGGTACTAGATACAAGACACAGACTCACCTAAAGAAATCTGAAAATAACTCTAGGCTTTTCTCTCAAGTGTATCACTCAGCCTCTTTCACTCATTTGGCTTTTACTTGAAAATTTTCAATATGTCTTTTCACTCCAGAAATTACAGAAAGATAAACATTGAAAAGTAAATTACAATTTGTAAAACATGAAGGAGATTGACTTCTTCAACAACCTCTTTGCTATGTGATAAACCAGATTTGCATGTCTCTGATTCAGTTCTTCATTTTTGGCGGAATGCTTCTTTGAAAGAAAGTGTAAGACCCGGTTAATTAACGGCTAATTAACCCATAAATGAGAATTTATTCTAGAAAGCCAAAAATGTTATTTTATGGCTTAATATGATAGAGGAGATTGAGACGAGAATTTCGGTACCAATTTTATAGAAATCGGACCAAGATTGGACTGAACGGGCCAAACCGGACCAACCGGACCCAAAGTGGGCCCTTGGCCCAAGTAAACTAAACCAAAACCCTAGTTTTCAGCACTCTCTCTCCTCATTTACTACACACACACGCTGAAAATAGTGGAGAGGAAGGGAAGAACACTCTCTCAAGTTCTCTCCCTTGGTTGATCTTCAAACCACCATAACTTTTGTTCTAGAGCTCCGATTGCCGCTCCGTTTGCGACCACGCGTTCACCGTGGAGAGCTCTACAAAACCCATACAATCAATCTTGAGGTAAGCCACGTTTTACTGTTCGAAATTCCAGCCCTTGATTTCGAGTTTCATGGGTGAAATGTTGAGATTTTGGGTTCTTTGATGTTATAGGACCCAACTCTCTTGAAGGAGAAGGTTAATCTTGTCTCCTTGGACCTTGGGTGTGGTAAGATTCTCAACCCTAGTGTGATTTGTTGTTCTATGATGTTTGGGTATTGAGATGTTGTGTATGGGTATGATGATTATGGCTTAGGTTGTGTATATGTGAATATTGGAGCTTGATTGGTGATTTTGGAAAGCTTGGGAGAGGGTTTTGTGTGACAAAATCTGTTCTTGGAGGTGTTGAGACCTTGAGAGCTTGTGGACAAGTGGTTTGGAAGTGCTCTGGTTGAGCTTGGGAAATCGGCTAAGGTATGGTTTCGGTTTCCCGTATCTAATATGTAATGTGGTAGGAAATACTTAGGCTAGAGGCCCTAAGATAGGCATTGAATTGTTGGTGTTGTTGAATGGTTGAGATATATGATGTGTTCATATATGTGATTATGAAAATTGATGCCTTGATTGTGTGATATATGAGAAATGCATGTTGTGATATATGCTTGATGGATGATTGAGGTTGAATTGATGGGTGGTACCATATTGATGGTGAGTATGATGTTGATCATGTATAATGATGGTTGATTTGGAAATTGATATTATTGGAAATTGGGATGAGAAGGATGTATGACATGAGATTGTGTTTGTCCTTTAGCCATTGATTGAGAAGTGTTAAAATGGTTGGAGGTAGTTTTGGGAATTTTAGTAAAATGTCAATGTGTGAGTTGAGGATGGCTTGTTGTTGATTTTGGTACATTTTGAATGATTTCAAAGAAAAGGGTTGAAATTGGCATGTTTTGATTGATTTTGAAAAGAGTTAAAAGTGGCTTGTTTTGAAAATGGCACTTTGTGGTTTTGAATGAAAATATGGTTTTTGGGCATACTTTGACGGGACATAACTTGGAATACGGATCTCTGATTTGCACCAAATCTGTTTAGAAATGAAATTGGATCCGGGATGTCCATGCCGTTCGAAGAACGGGTGAAAAATGATTTAAAATGAGAGAGTTATGACCGTCGGAAGATTGGGGGTTGAATCTGTAAATTCTGCAGCTTTTAACTTAGAAAATTTTTTAGCAGAATGACCCCTCGCGCGTAGGCGCACTTGGCGCGTACGCGCCGTTCTTCGAGAAAGCATCATCCACGCGTGCGCGTGGTGTGCGCGAGCGCGTCGATGCGCTGCATCGAATGCCCAGCCATTTTCCAGAGAGTTATGACCGTCGGAAGATTGGGGGTTGAATCTGTGAATTCTGCAGCTTTTAACTTAGAAAATTTTTAGCAGAATGACCCCTCGCGCGTAGGCGCACTTGGCGCGTATGCGCCGTTCTTCGAGAAAGCATCATCCACGCGTGCGCGTGGAGTGCACGTACGCGTGGCCTTGTTTTCATCCCAAAGTTGATTTTTGAGTTTTAAAAGTCAAATTTCATACTTCTAAGCCTCCGATCTCACCACTTATGTCTTGAATCATTATGATATGCCTAGCTATGAGATAAGGAGCTAGTGAATGTGGTAACTTGCGAGTGAAGCAAGGGAAAAATGAATGATCATTGAGGATCAAAGATGATTATGTGAGATGCGGAGAATGGCGGTGGAAGTGCTTGTTATGCCATGGGCCGAAGGGCCATAATTGTTAATGAATTGGCTGGTTATGGATTTAACCGTGAGCCGGATGGCTAGATTATTGCCGTGTTACGGCGGAGCCATGTTTATGGCCAAGTATAAATGCATATATGCTGTTGAATGAATTGTGAATGTTTGCACTTCCACCATTGGAGATGAGGGTTTCCCTGGGTAGTAGCAATGGCTAGCCACCATGTGCTCCAGGTTGAGACTCGAAGCTCTGTTAACCCAATGTCGTAAGTGTGGCCAGGCACTGTGAAAGGCCCGGATGAGCTCGCCCCCGTAAATATTCACCAGTGATGGTGATGGATAAATATTCACCAGTAAGGGTGATGGATATGGATCATGATTATGATCAAGTTTATGATGAGTATAACTTGAGTTGGGGATGCACGACAGAGGGACAGTCCAATGGTTAGCTACCAGGACTTGTCGGGTTGGCTCTATAACCGACAGATGATATCATCAGCCACTAGGGACAGGCATGCATCATAAGCATACTACATGAATTGTTTGAGATTGCCTATTGACTGCATATTACTTGCTAATTGCCTAAATGCCTTATCTGTTCCTATTTGTAAATCTCTTGTCTGATATAACTGTGTTTGCTATATTATACTCCTGCTGGTGGTTGGGAGGTCTGAAGGAATTGGAAAGGGAAGTATTACTTAGAATGAAGGATCTTTAGTCAGTTGCCACTTACGGTTTAGCTTGTTTATAAGCTTTGATATTACCTGGAGGAAGTTCTAGGATTGCCTTCGGCTTTCCTCTATTATTATGTATTATATATGTGGAAGCTGTTACCGTACTGGGGACCTCTGGTTCTCACCCATACGGATTTTGTGGTTTTCAGATGCAGGACGCGAGGCTTCTCGTTGAGGCATGCTGGAGACTTCTGGATTAGCGAAGATCCTTTGTTCTCGGGACTCTATTTTGATTTATATATCTTGTTTAGATACTTTTATCTCCATTAAATAATACAAACTGTGATGACTCCTTATAGAGGGGATTTTGGAGAATAGGTTTTCTGTATTTGTGTCCCTTTGGGTTTCCTTTGGGGTTTTCCTTATTTTATTATTTGTATATATTACTATGCTCGGACCGGTTATCTTCGCGGCCGGATTTTGAGTCTTAATATTCCTGTTTTTGACACTCCTTTGTATATATGTGATCTTGCGTTAGCTTATCCTTTGCTCGTTACGTTATCGATCGGAGTGTTGCGCGTTCGAGTTACGGTTTTTGTTTATCCCTTTTTCTACAAAGGCTCCTAGCTATAATCAATTATTCATACTACTATACGTACTAAATTTTTGTTTTAGAGGTCGTAATACCTTGCCATCTCTGAATTATGACTTAAGCATAAGACTCTGTATGGTAGGGTGTTACATTATGGTATCAGAGTAGTTCGTTCCTGTAGAGCCTGAGGAATGGACTGACTATGCTTCTGTGCATTCTCTGTGTGTGTGTTATGTGCTACTAGTATATCTGCTTGATATAATTGGCATAAACGTTCATGAGCATGCATTTGGGACTTTGAAGCACTAGACTTTCGATATTGAGACTGATCAACTTAATATCGATTGTTTGGTGTGTATAGGGACCAGATGGCGCCTCGTGTACGCGGTAGAGGTCGTGGGAGAGGACATACGAATGCTCGTGCGCCGGAGACTAACCCTAATGACCCGATGAACTTTATGAATGTGTTGGAGAACATGGCTGCTGCTATGCAAGCCACTGCTGAGGCTCTTGGCCAACAGATGAACAACCATGGTAATGATGGAGGTGGAGTTCAGGGCCCGATGACACTGGCAAACTTTTTGAAGGTTAATCCACCGAAGTTCAAGGGAACTACTAGCCCGACTAAAGCCGATACATGGTTTCAAGCCATGGAACGAGCACTGCAAGCGCAGGTGGTACCTGAAAGGCAGCGTGTAGAGTTCGCTACCTATTTGCTCACTGGGGAAGCGTCGCATTGGTGGCAAGGAATCCGACGCCTCCTGCAGTAGGGTGATGATTATATCACCTGGAATGTCTTCCAAGAGGAGTTCTATAAGAAGTACTTTCCGACTTCTGCTAGGACGGCCAAGGAGCTTGAATTGTTGCAGCTGAAGCAGGGTACTATGTCCGTATCTGAGTATACTGACAAGTTTGAGGAGCTGTTCAGATTCTCTCGTATGTGTCAAGGGACTCCGGTGGAATATGAGGAGTGGAAGTGTGTTAAGTACGAAGGAGGACTCCGGAGTGATATTTTCGGTTCGGTGGGGCCAATGGAGATTAGGACTTTCTCCGAGTTGGTGAACAAGTGTAGGGTTGCTGAAGAGTGTGTGAAGAGGGCAACCGCTGAGAAAGGAAGTCACAAAGGATCATTTTTACAGAACCGAGGGAAGAGCTTTGCACCTAGAGGTCCACCTTTCAAGAGGGGAGGTTCTTTTAGGAGGCCCAACAACAACTACTTCCAAGGGAAAAGGTTTGGGAAGCAGCCTCAGAATGATCAAGCTTGTACTAGGTGTGGGAGTCACCATCCGGGAGTACCATGCAAGGCCGGATGGGGTTTGTGCTACAATTGTGGAAAAGCGGGGCATAAAGCCACAAGTTGTCCGGAGAAGCAAAAGCAAGGTGCTGGGAAAGCACAACAGACTGGTCGGGTGTTCACCACCTCAGCTGTGGGTGCAGAGGGATCTGAGACACTCATTCGAGGTAACTGTAAAATGGCTGGTCAAACTTTAAATGCTTTATTTGATTCGGGAGCATCACATTCATTTATTGCATTTGAGAAAGCCCATGAGTTAGGATTGAAGATCGTAACCTTAGGTTATGACTTAAAAGTGTATAATGCTACCCATGAGGCCATGGTAACTAGGCTAGGATGCCCGAAAGTTTCGTTTAGGTTCAAGCAGCGTGATTTTGTCCATAATTTAATCTGCTTACCGATGATCGGTCTTGATCTTATCTTGGGATTGGACTGGTTATCTGAGAACCATGTCCTGCTTGATTGTTCTACAAAGTCGGTGTACTTTATGCCGGAAGATACAGAAGGGCCGGTCGTGGTGAATAATTATTACTTGAATTCGATGATGGTGAACTGTTCTGGAATCGAATGTCAGGGTATCCTGTTGTTAACCGCTGGTGTTTCGGGTGATGATCAAAAGTTGGAACAGATTCCGGTAGTGTGTGAGTTTCCGGAAGTGTTTTCCGATGATATTGAGGAATTTCCACCTAACCGAGAGGTCGAGTTTGCTATTGAGTTGGTGCCTGGGGCGGGACCAATCTCAAGTGCTCCTTATAGGATGTCACCATTAGAGATGGCCGAGCTAAAGTCTCAGTTAGAGGAATTATTGGTAAGAACTTTATCCGACCAAGTGTTTCCCCGTGGGGTGCTCTAGTGTTACTGGTAAAGAAGAAAGATGGAAGTATGTGGCTCTGTGTGGATTACAGGCAGCTGAACAAGGTTACAATAAAGAATAAGTATCCATTGCCGAGAATTGATGATCTCATGGGTCAGTTACAAGGAGCTGGGGTTTTCTCCAAGATCGATTTGTGATCCGGTTATCACCAGATAAGGGTGAGAGTTGAGGATATCCCTAAGACCGCTTTTAGGACTCGTTATGGTCATTACGAGTACACTGTGATGTCTTTTGGGTTGACGAACGCTCCTGCAGTGTTTATGGATTACATGAATAGAGTATTCCGTCCGTTTCTGGATAAATCCGTTGTTGTCTTCATTGATGATATACTAATTTACTCCAAGACTGAAGAAGAGCATGCGGAACACTTGAGGACCGTGTTGCAAATTCTAAAGGAGAAGAAACTCTATGCGAAATTGTCTAAGTGTGAGTTTTGGAAGGATGAGGTGAAGTTTTTGGGTCACGTGGTGAGTAAGAAGGGAATAGCCGTAGATCCAACTAAGGTGGAAGCTGTGATGGATTGGAGGTAACCAACCACAGTAACTGAGATAAGGAGTTTTCTGGGCTTAGCTGGCTATTACCGAAGGTTCATCAAAGGCTTTTCGCAATTAGCTTTGCCGTTGACAAAGTTAACCCGCAAAGACACTCCGTTTGTTTGGACCCCTGAGTGCGAGGAGAGCTTTCAGACATTGAAGAAAAAGTTGACCACTGCACCTGTGTTAGTGTTACCTGAGCCGAACGAGCCTTTTGAGGTGTACTGTGATGCGTCGTTAAAGAGCCTAGGGTGCGTGCTGATGCAGCATCATAATGTGGTGGCGTATGCCTCACGGCAGTTGAGACCTCACGAAGTTAGTTACCCTACGCACGATTTGGAACTCGCTGCGGTCGTGTTTGCCTTGAAGGTGTGGAGGCATTATCTCTATGGGGTTAAGTTCCAAGTCTTCTCCGATCACAAGAGCTTGAAATACCTCTTTGATCAGAAAGAGCTTAATATGAGGCAAAGGAGGTGGATGGAATTGTTGAAAGACTATGACTTTGAGTTAAATTACCATCCTGGAAAGGCGAATATAGTGGCGGATGCGTTAAGTCGGAAGTCGTTGTATGCGTCTTGGATGATGCTTCAAGAGGAGAAGTTGCTCAAGGGATTCGAGAGTCTAAAAATTGGTGCTCGAGAAGTATCTGGAACCTTGTGTTTGAGCCGATTAGAAATCTCAAGTGACTTTAAGTCCGAACTCCTAAAGGCTCATGAAAATGATGAAGCACTATGGAAGGTGTTACCGGCTATCGAGCAAGGAAAACAGTGGAGAGTGTCGGAAGAAAAAGATGGGTTATGGAGATTCAAGGGTAGGATCATTGTGCCGGATGTTGGCACTTTGAGGCAAGATATCTTAAAGGAGGCACCCAAAAGCAGATTCTCCATTCACCCGGGGAGTACTAAGATGTACCATGATTTAAAGGCGATGTTTTGGTGGCCAGGTATGAAGAATGATGTGGCGGAATATGTTTCAAAGTGCTTAACTTGTCAAAAGGTAAAGATTGAACATCAAAGACCTTCCGGGATGTTGCAACCCTTAGAGGTTCCGCAATGGAAGTGGGAAAGTATTGCAATGGACTTTGTGTCGGGATTGCCAAGGACTAGGACTGGTTTTGATGCTATCTGGGTGATCGTGGACCGACTGACGAAGTCAGCTCACTTTTTACCCGTTCGGATGACTTACACCCTCGAGGAGCTAGCTCGGTTATACATAAAGGAGATTGTGAGACTCCATGGTGTACCTGCTACTATAATCTCTGATAGAGATCCTCGTTTCACTTCGAGGTTCTGGGGTGCATTTCAGAAAGCTTTTGGAACCCGATTAAGCTTGAGAACAGCTTACCATCCTCAAACAGATGGTCAATCCGAGAGGACGATCCAAACACTAGAGGATATGTTGAGAGCTTGTGTTTTGGACCAACCGGCGAGTTGGGATCGGTATATGCCGTTAGTGGAGTTTGCATACAATAATAGTTACCATGCGAGCATCGAAATGGCTCCGTATGAGGCATTGTATGAGAGGAAATGTCAATCTCCGCTATGTTGGTATGAAGCTGGAGAGAAAGGCTTGTTGGGACCGGAAATGATAGCTGAGACCACTGAACAAGTCAAGAAAATCCGAGATAGGATACTTACAGTGCAGAGTCGTCAGAAGAGTTACGCCGATCAGAGGCGGAAGCCCTTGGAATTTGAGGCAGGAGATCATGTTTTCCTTAAGGTTACTCCGACCATAGGAGTAGGTAGAGCGATTAAAGCAAAGAGGTTGAATCCTCGATACATTGGTCCATTTCAGATCCTAGAGAGGATTGGGCCGGTGGCGTATCGAGTGGCTCAACCGCCTCATCTTTTGAACCTGCACGATGTGTTTCACGTGTCGCAGCTTCGGAAGTACACCCCTGATGCTAGCCATGTGTTAGAACCTGAATCAGTTCAGTTGAGAGAAGATTTGACGCTTCCAGTGGCTCCAGTTAGAATTGATGATACTAGTATCAAACGGTTGCGTGAAAAAGAGGTTTCATTAGTCAAAGTGGCTTGGAATCGAGGCGGTGTTGAGGAACACACTTGGGAACTTGAGTCGGAGATGCGTACGGATTATCCGCACTTATTCTCAGGTAATTTGATTTGAATTTTGTGGGCAAAATTCCCAATTAGGTGGGTAGAATGTAAGACCCGGTTAATTAACGGCTAATTAACCCATAAATGAGAATTTATTCTAGAAAGCCAAAAATGTTATTTTATGGCTTAATATGATAGAGGAGATTGAGACGAGAATTTCGGTACCAATTTTATAGAAATCGGACCAAGATTGGACTGAACGGGCCAAACCGGACCAACCGGACCCAAAGTGGGCCCTTGGCCCAAGTAAACTAAACCAAAACCCTAGTTTTCAGCACTCTCTCTCCTCATTTACTACACACACACGCTGAAAATAGTGGAGAGGAAGGGAAGAACACTCTCTCAAGTTCTCTCCCTTGGTTGATCTTCAAACCACCATAACTTTTGTTCTAGAGCTCCGATTGCCGCTCCGTTTGCGACCACGTGTTCACCGTGGAGAGCTCTACAAAACCCATACAATCAATCTTGAGGTAAGCCACGTTTTACTGTTCGAAATTCCAGCCCTTGATTTCGAGTTTCATGGGTGAAATGTTGAGATTTTGGGTTCTTTGATGTTATAGGACCCAACTCTCTTGAAGGAGAAGGTTAATCTTGTCTCCTTGGACCTTGGGTGTGGTAAGATTCTCAACCCTAGTGTGATTTGTTGTTCTATGATGTTTGGGTATTGAGATGTTGTGTATGGGTATGATGATTGTGGCTTAGGTTGTGTATATGTGAATATTGGAGCTTGATTGGTGATTTTGGAAAGCTTGGGAGAGGGTTTTGTGTGACAAAATCTGTTCTTGGAGGTGTTGAGACCTTGAGAGCTTGTGGACAAGTGGTTTGGAAGTGCTCCGGTTGAGCTTGGGAAATCGGCTAAGGTATGGTTTCGGTTTCCCGTATCTAATATGTAATGTGGTAGGAAATACTTAGGCTAGAGGCCCTAAGATAGGCATTGAATTGTTGGTGTTGTTGAATGGTTGAGATATATGATGTGTTCATATATGTGATTATGAAAATTGATGCCTTGATTGTGTGATATATGAGAAATGCATGTTGTGATATATGCTTGATGGATGATTGAGGTTGAATTGATGGGTGGTACCATATTGATGGTGAGTATGATGTTGATCATGTATAATGATGGTTGATTTGGAAATTGATATTATTGGAAATTGGGATGAGAAGGATGTATGACATGAGATTGTGTTTGTCCTTTAGCCATTGATTGAGAAGTGTTAAAATGGTTGGAGGTAGTTTTGGGAATTTTAGTAAAATGTCAATGTGTGAGTTGAGGATGGCTTGTTGTTGATTTTGGTACATTTTGAATGATTTCAAAGAAAAGGGTTGAAATTGGCATGTTTTGATTGATTTTGAAAAGAGTTAAAAGTGGCTTGTTTTGAAAATGGCACTTTGTGGTTTTGAATGAAAATATGGTTTTTGGGCATACTTTGACGGGACATAACTTGGAATACGGATCTCTGATTTGCACCAAATCTGTTTAGAAATGAAATTGGATCCGGGATGTCCATGCCGTTCGAAGAACGGGTGAAAAATGATTTAAAATGAGAGAGTTATGACCGTCGGAAGATTGGGGGTTGAATCTGTAAATTCTGCAGCTTTTAACTTAGAAAATTTTTTAGCAGAATGACCCCTCGCGCGTAGGCGCACTTGGCGCGTACGCGCCGTTCTTCGAGAAAGCATCATCCACGCGTGCGCGTGGTGTGCGCGAGCGCGTCGATGCGCTGCATCGAATGCCCAGCCATTTTCCAGAGAGTTATGACCGTCGGAAGATTGGGGGTTGAATCTGTGAATTCTGCAGCTTTTAACTTAGAAAATTTTTAGCAGAATGACCCCTCGCGCGTAGGCGCACTTGGCGCGTATGCGCCGTTCTTCGAGAAAGCATCATCCACGCGTGCGCGTGGAGTGCACGTACGCGTGGCCTTGTTTTCATCCCAAAGTTGATTTTTGAGTTTTAAAAGTCAAATTTCATACTTCTAAGCCTCCGATCTCACCACTTATGTCTTGAATCATTATGATATGCCTAGCTATGAGATAAGGAGCTAGTGAATGTGGTAACTTGCGAGTGAAGCAAGGGAAAAATGAATGATCATTGAGGATCAAAGATGATTATGTGAGATGCAGAGAATGGCGGTGGAAGTGCTTGTTATGCCATGGGCCGAAGGGCCATAATTGTTAATGAATTGGCTGGTTATGGATTTAACCGTGAGCCGGATGGCTAGATTATTGCCGTGTTACGGCGGAGCCATGTTTATGGCCAAGTATAAATGCATATATGCTGTTGAATGAATTGTGAATGTTTGCACTTCCACCATTGGAGATGAGGGTTTCCCTGGGTAGTAGCAATGGCTAGCCACCATGTGCTCCAGGTTGAGACTCGAAGCTCTGTTAACCCAATGTCGTAAGTGTGGCCAGGCACTGTGAAAGGCCCGGATGAGCTCGCCCCCGTAAATATTCACCAGTGATGGTGATGGATAAATATTCACCAGTAAGGGTGATGGATATGGATCATGATTATGATCAAGTTTATGATGAGTATAACTTGAGTTGGGGATGCACGACAGAGGGACAGTCCAATGGTTAGCTACCAGGACTTGTCGGGTTGGCTCTATAACCGACAGATGATATCATCAGCCACTAGGGACAGGCATGCATCATAAGCATACTACATGAATTGTTTGAGATTGCCTATTGACTGCATATTACTTGCTAATTGCCTAAATGCCTTATCTGTTCCTATTTGTAAATCTCTTGTCTGATATAACTGTGTTTGCTATATTATACTCCTGCTGGTGGTTGGGAGGTCTGAAGGAATTGGAAAGGGAAGTATTACTTAGAATGAAGGATCTTTAGTCAGTTGCCACTTACGGTTTAGCTTGTTTATAAGCTTTGATATTACCTGGAGGAAGTTCTAGGATTGCCTTCGGCTTTCCTCTATTATTATGTATTATATATGTGGAAGCTGTTACCGTACTGGGGACCTCTGGTTCTCACCCATACGGATTTTGTGGTTTTCAGATGCAGGACGCGAGGCTTCTCGTTGAGGCATGCTGGAGACTTCTGGATTAGCGAAGATCCTTTGTTCTCGGGACTCTATTTTGATTTATATATCTTGTTTAGATACTTTTATCTCCATTAAATAATACAAACTGTGATGACTCCTTATAGAGGGGATTTTGGAGAATAGGTTTTCTGTATTTGTGTCCCTTTGGGTTTCCTTTGGGGTTTTCCTTATTTTATTATTTGTATATATTACTATGCTCGGACCGGTTATCTTCGCGGCCGGATTTTGAGTCTTAATATTCCTGTTTTTGACACTCCTTTGTATATATGTGATCTTGCGTTAGCTTATCCTTTGCTCGTTACGTTATCGATCGGAGTGTTGCGCGTTCGAGTTACGGTTTTTGTTTATCCCTTTTTCTACAAAGGCTCCTAGCTATAATCAATTATTCATACTACTATACGTACTAAATTTTTGTTTTAGAGGTCGTAATACCTTGCCATCTCTGAATTATGACTTAAGCATAAGACTCTGTATGGTAGGGTGTTACATTATGGTATCAGAGTAGTTCGTTCCTGTAGAGCCTGAGGAATGGACTGACTATGCTTCTGTGCATTCTCTGTGTGTGTGTTATGTGCTACTAGTATATCTGCTTGATATAATTGGCATAAACGTTCATGAGCATGCATTTGGGACTTTGAAGCACTAGACTTTCGATATTGAGACTGATCAACTTAATATCGATTGTTTGGTGTGTATAGGGACCAGATGGCGCCTCGTGTACGCGGTAGAGGTCGTGGGAGAGGACATACGAATGCTCGTGCGCCGGAGACTAACCCTAATGACCCGATGAACTTTATGAATGTGTTGGAGAACATGGTTGCTTCTATGCAAGCCACTGCTGAGGCTCTTGGCCAACAGATGAACAACCATGGTAATGATGGAGGTGGAGTTCAGGGCCCGATGACACTGGCAAACTTTTTGAAGGTTAATCCACCGAAGTTCAAGGGAACTACTAGCCCGACTGAAGCCGATACATGGTTTCAAGCCATGGAACGAGCACTGCAAGCGCAGGTGGTACCTGAAAGGCAGCGTGTAGAGTTCGCTACCTATTTGCTCACTGGGGAAGCGTCGCATTGGTGGCAAGGAATCCGACGCCTCCTGCAGTAGGGTGATGATTATATCACCTGGAATGTCTTCCAAGAGGAGTTCTATAAGAAGTACTTTCCGACTTCTGCTAGGACGGCCAAGGAGCTTGAATTGTTGCAGCTGAAGCAGGGTACTATGTCCGTATCTGAGTATACTGACAAGTTTGAGGAGCTGTTCAGATTCTCTCGTATGTGTCAAGGGACTCCGGTGGAATATGAGGAGTGGAAGTGTGTTAAGTACGAAGGAGGACTCCGGAGTGATATTTTCGGTTCGGTGGGGCCAATGGAGATTAGGACTTTCTCCGAGTTGGTGAACAAGTGTAGGGTTGCTGAAGAGTGTGTGAAGAGGGCAACCGCTGAGAAAGGAAGTCACAAAGGATCATTTTTACAGAACCGAGGGAAGAGCTTTGCACCTAGAGGTCCACCTTTCAAGAGGGGAGGTTCTTTTAGGAGGCCCAACAACAACTACTTCCAAGGGAAAAGGTTTGGGAAGCAGCCTCAGAATGATCAAGCTTGTACTAGGTGTGGGAGTCACCATCCGGGAGTACCATGCAAGGCCGGATGGGGTTTGTGCTACAATTGTGGAAAAGCGGGGCATAAAGCCACAAGTTGTCCGGAGAAGCAAAAGCAAGGTGCTGGGAAAGCACAACAGACTGGTCGGGTGTTCACCACCTCAGCTGTGGGTGCAGAGGGATCTGAGACACTCATTCGAGGTAACTGTAAAATGGCTGGTCAAACTTTAAATGCTTTATTTGATTCGGGAGCATCACATTCATTTATTGCATTTGAGAAAGCCCATGAGTTAGGATTGAAGATC
Source organism: Arachis ipaensis (assembly GCF_059453495.1). Lineage (NCBI taxonomy): Eukaryota > Viridiplantae > Streptophyta > Magnoliopsida > Fabales > Fabaceae > Arachis > Arachis ipaensis. The sequence goes on from NC_142444.1 coordinate 10,885,521, forward strand.
GTAACCTTAGGTTATGACTTAAAAGTGTATAATGCTACCCATGAGGCCATGGTAACTAGGCTAGGATGCCCGAAAGTTTCGTTTAGGTTCAAGCAGCGTGATTTTGTCCATAATTTAATCTGCTTACCGATGATCGGTCTTGATCTTATCTTGGGATTGGACTGGTTATCTGAGAACCATGTCCTGCTTGATTGTTCTACAAAGTCGGTGTACTTTATGCCGGAAGATACAGAAGGGCCGGTCGTGGTGAATAATTATTACTTGAATTCGATGATGGTGAACTGTTCTGGAATCGAATGTCAGGGTATCCTGTTGTTAACCGCTGGTGTTTCGGGTGATGATCAAAAGTTGGAACAGATTCCGGTAGTGTGTGAGTTTCCGGAAGTGTTTTCCGATGATATTGAGGAATTTCCACCTAACCGAGAGGTCGAGTTTGCTATTGAGTTGGTGCCTGGGGCGGGACCAATCTCAAGTGCTCCTTATAGGATGTCACCATTAGAGATGGCCGAGCTAAAGTCTCAGTTAGAGGAATTATTGGTAAGAACTTTATCCGACCAAGTGTTTCCCCGTGGGGTGCTCTAGTGTTACTGGTAAAGAAGAAAGATGGAAGTATGTGGCTCTGTGTGGATTACAGGCAGCTGAACAAGGTTACAATAAAGAATAAGTATCCATTGCCGAGAATTGATGATCTCATGGGTCAGTTACAAGGAGCTGGGGTTTTCTCCAAGATCGATTTGTGATCCGGTTATCACCAGATAAGGGTGAGAGTTGAGGATATCCCTAAGACCGCTTTTAGGACTCGTTATGGTCATTACGAGTACACTGTGATGTCTTTTGGGTTGACGAACGCTCCTGCAGTGTTTATGGATTACATGAATAGAGTATTCCGTCCGTTTCTGGATAAATCCGTTGTTGTCTTCATTGATGATATACTAATTTACTCCAAGACTGAAGAAGAGCATGCGGAACACTTGAGGACCGTGTTGCAAATTCTAAAGGAGAAGAAACTCTATGCGAAATTGTCTAAGTGTGAGTTTTGGAAGGATGAGGTGAAGTTTTTGGGTCACGTGGTGAGTAAGAAGGGAATAGCCGTAGATCCAACTAAGGTGGAAGCTGTGATGGATTGGAGGTAACCAACCACAGTAACTGAGATAAGGAGTTTTCTGGGCTTAGCTGGCTATTACCGAAGGTTCATCAAAGGCTTTTCGCAATTAGCTTTGCCGTTGACAAAGTTAACCCGCAAAGACACTCCGTTTGTTTGGACCCCTGAGTGCGAGGAGAGCTTTCAGACATTGAAGAAAAAGTTGACCACTGCACCTGTGTTAGTGTTACCTGAGCCGAACGAGCCTTTTGAGGTGTACTGTGATGCGTCGTTAAAGAGCCTAGGGTGCGTGCTGATGCAGCATCATAATGTGGTGGCGTATGCCTCACGGCAGTTGAGACCTCACGAAGTTAGTTACCCTACGCACGATTTGGAACTCGCTGCGGTCGTGTTTGCCTTGAAGGTGTGGAGGCATTATCTCTATGGGGTTAAGTTCCAAGTCTTCTCCGATCACAAGAGCTTGAAATACCTCTTTGATCAGAAAGAGCTTAATATGAGGCAAAGGAGGTGGATGGAATTGTTGAAAGACTATGACTTTGAGTTAAATTACCATCCTGGAAAGGCGAATATAGTGGCGGATGCGTTAAGTCGGAAGTCGTTGTATGCGTCTTGGATGATGCTTCAAGAGGAGAAGTTGCTCAAGGGATTCGAGAGTCTAAAAATTGGTGCTCGAGAAGTATCTGGAACCTTGTGTTTGAGCCGATTAGAAATCTCAAGTGACTTTAAGTCCGAACTCCTAAAGGCTCATGAAAATGATGAAGCACTATGGAAGGTGTTACCGGCTATCGAGCAAGGAAAACAGTGGAGAGTGTCGGAAGAAAAAGATGGGTTATGGAGATTCAAGGGTAGGATCATTGTGCCGGATGTTGGCACTTTGAGGCAAGATATCTTAAAGGAGGCACCCAAAAGCAGATTCTCCATTCACCCGGGGAGTACTAAGATGTACCATGATTTAAAGGCGATGTTTTGGTGGCCAGGTATGAAGAATGATGTGGCGGAATATGTTTCAAAGTGCTTAACTTGTCAAAAGGTAAAGATTGAACATCAAAGACCTTCCGGGATGTTGCAACCCTTAGAGGTTCCGCAATGGAAGTGGGAAAGTATTGCAATGGACTTTGTGTCGGGATTGCCAAGGACTAGGACTGGTTTTGATGCTATCTGGGTGATCGTGGACCGACTGACGAAGTCAGCTCACTTTTTACCCGTTCGGATGACTTACACCCTCGAGGAGCTAGCTCGGTTATACATAAAGGAGATTGTGAGACTCCATTGTGTACCTGCTACTATAATCTCTGATAGAGATCCTCGTTTCACTTCGAGGTTCTGGGGTGCATTTCAGAAAGCTTTTGGAACCCGATTAAGCTTGAGAACAGCTTACCATCCTCAAACAGATGGTCAATCCGAGAGGACGATCCAAACACTAGAGGATATGTTGAGAGCTTGTGTTTTGGACCAACCGGCGAGTTGGGATCGGTATATGCCGTTAGTGGAGTTTGCATACAATAATAGTTACCATGCGAGCATCGAAATGGCTCCGTATGAGGCATTGTATGAGAGGAAATGTCAATCTCCGCTATGTTGGTATGAAGCTGGAGAGAAAGGCTTGTTGGGACCGGAAATGATAGCTGAGACCACTGAACAAGTCAAGAAAATCCGAGATAGGATACTTACAGTGCAGAGTCGTCAGAAGAGTTACGCCGATCAGAGGCGGAAGCCCTTGGAATTTGAGGCAGGAGATCATGTTTTCCTTAAGGTTACTCCGACCATAGGAGTAGGTAGAGCGATTAAAGCAAAGAGGTTGAATCCTCGATACATTGGTCCATTTCAGATCCTAGAGAGGATTGGGCCGGTGGCGTATCGAGTGGCTCTACCGCCTCATCTTTCGAACCTGCACGATGTGTTTCACGTGTCGCAGCTTCGGAAGTACACCCCTGATGCTAGCCATGTGTTAGAACCTGAATCAGTTCAGTTGAGAGAAGATTTGACGCTTCCAGTGGCTCCAGTTAGAATTGATGATACTAGTATCAAACGGTTGCGTGAAAAAGAGGTTTCATTAGTCAAAGTGGCTTGGAATCGAGGCGGTGTTGAGGAACACACTTGGGAACTTGAGTCGGAGATGCGTACGGATTATCCGCACTTATTCTCAGGTAATTTGATTTGAATTTTGTGGGCAAAATTCCCAATTAGGTGGGTAGAATGTAAGACCCGGTTAATTAACGGCTAATTAACCCATAAATGAGAATTTATTCTAGAAAGCCAAAAATGTTATTTTATGGCTTAATATGATAGAGGAGATTGAGACGAGAATTTCGGTACCAATTTTATAGAAATCGGACCAAGATTGGACTGAACGGGCCAAACCGGACCAACCGGACCCAAAGTGGGCCCTTGGCCCAAGTAAACTAAACCAAAACCCTAGTTTTCAGCACTCTCTCTCCTCATTTACTACACACACACGCTGAAAATAGTGGAGAGGAAGGGAAGAACACTCTCTCAAGTTCTCTCCCTTGGTTGATCTTCAAACCACCATAACTTTTGTTCTAGAGCTCCGATTGCCGCTCCGTTTGCGACCACGCGTTCACCGTGGAGAGCTCTACAAAACCCATACAATCAATCTTGAGGTAAGCCACGTTTTACTGTTCGAAATTCCAGCCCTTGATTTCGAGTTTCATGGGTGAAATGTTGAGATTTTGGGTTCTTTGATGTTATAGGACCCAACTCTCTTGAAGGAGAAGGTTAATCTTGTCTCCTTGGACCTTGGGTGTGGTAAGATTCTCAACCCTAGTGTGATTTGTTGTTCTATGATGTTTGGGTATTGAGATGTTGTGTATGGGTATGATGATTGTGGCTTAGGTTGTGTATATGTGAATATTGGAGCTTGATTGGTGATTTTGGAAAGCTTGGGAGAGGGTTTTGTGTGACAAAATCTGTTCTTGGAGGTGTTGAGACCTTGAGAGCTTGTGGACAAGTGGTTTGGAAGTGCTCCGGTTGAGCTTGGGAAATCGGCTAAGGTATGGTTTCGGTTTCCCGTATCTAATATGTAATGTGGTAGGAAATACTTAGGCTAGAGGCCCTAAGATAGGCATTGAATTGTTGGTGTTGTTGAATGGTTGAGATATATGATGTGTTCATATATGTGATTATGAAAATTGATGCCTTGATTGTGTGATATATGAGAAATGCATGTTGTGATATATGCTTGATGGATGATTGAGGTTGAATTGATGGGTGGTACCATATTGATGGTGAGTATGATGTTGATCATGTATAATGATGGTTGATTTGGAAATTGATATTATTGGAAATTGGGATGAGAAGGATGTATGACATGAGATTGTGTTTGTCCTTTAGCCATTGATTGAGAAGTGTTAAAATGGTTGGAGGTAGTTTTGGGAATTTTAGTAAAATGTCAATGTGTGAGTTGAGGATGGCTTGTTGTTGATTTTGGTACATTTTGAATGATTTCAAAGAAAAGGGTTGAAATTGGCATGTTTTGATTGATTTTGAAAAGAGTTGAAAGTGGCTTGTTTTGAAAATGGCACTTTGTGGTTTTGAATGAAAATATGGTTTTTGGGCATACTTTGACGGGACATAACTTGGAATACGGATCTCTGATTTGCACCAAATCTGTTTAGAAATGAAATTGGATCCGGGATGTCCATGCCGTTCGAAGAACGGGTGAAAAATGATTTAAAATGAGAGAGTTATAACCGTCGGAAGATTGGGGGTTGAATCTGTAAATTCTGCAGCTTTTAACTTAGAAAATTTTTTAGCAGAATGACCCCTCGCGCGTAGGCGCACTTGGCGCGTACGCGCCGTTCTTCGAGAAAGCATCATCCACGCGTGCGCGTGGTGTGCGCGAGCGCGTCGATGCGCTGCATCGAATGCCCAGCCATTTTCCAGAGAGTTATGACCGTCGGAAGATTGGGGGTTGAATCTGTGAATTCTGCAGCTTTTAACTTAGAAAATTTTTAGCAGAATGACCCCTCGCGCGTAGGCGCACTTGGCGCGTATGCGCCGTTCTTCAAGAAAGCATCATCCACGCGTGCGCGTGGAGTGCACGTACGCGTGGCCTTGTTTTCATCCCAAAGTTGATTTTTGAGTTTTAAAAGTCAAATTTCATACTTCTAAGCCTCCGATCTCACCACTTATGTCTTGAATCATTATGATATGCCTAGCTATGAGATAAGGAGCTAGTGAATGTGGTAACTTGCGAGTGAAGCAAGGGAAAAATGAATGATCATTGAGGATCAAAGATGATTATGTGAGATGCGGAGAATGGCGGTGGAAGTGCTTGTTATGCCATGGGCCGAAGGGCCATAATTGTTAATGAATTGGCTGGTTATGGATTTAACCGTGAGCCGGATGGCTAGATTATTGCCGTGTTACGGCGGAGCCATGTTTATGGCCAAGTATAAATGCATATATGATGTTGAATGAATTGTGAATGTTTGCACTTCCACCATTGGAGATGAGGGTTTCCCTGGGTAGTAGCAATGGCTAGCCACCATGTGCTCCAGGTTGAGACTCGAAGCTCTGTTAACCCAATGTCGTAAGTGTGGCCAGGCACTGTGAAAGGCCCGGATGAGCTCGCCCCCGTAAATATTCACCAGTGATGGTGATGGATAAATATTCACCAGTAAGGGTGATGGATATGGATCATGATTATGATCAAGTTTATGATGAGTATAACTCGAGTTGGGGATGCACGACAGAGGGACAGTCCAATGGTTAGCTACTAGGACTTGTCGGGTTGGCTCTATAACCGACAGATGATATCATCAGCCACTAGGGACAGGCATGCATCATAAGCATACTACATGAATTGTTTGAGATTGCCTATTGACTGCATATTACTTGCTAATTGCCTAAATGCCTTATCTGTTCCTATTTGTAAATCTCTTGTCTGATATAACTGTGTTTGCTATATTATACTCCTGCTGGTGGTTGGGAGGTCTGAAGGAATTGGAAAGGGAAGTATTACTTAGAATGAAGGATCTTTAGTCAGTTGCCACTTACGGTTTAACTTGTTTATAAGCTTTGATATTACCTGGAGGAAGTTCTAGGATTGCCTTCGGCTTTCCTCTATTATTATGTATTATATATGTGGAAGCTGTTACCGTACTGGGGACCTCTGGTTCTCACCCATGCGGATTTTGTGGTTTTCAGATGCAGGACGCGAGGCTTCTCGTTGAGGCATGCTGGAGACTTCTGGATTAGCGAAGATCCTTTGTTCTCGGGACTCTATTTTGATTTATATATCTTGTTTAGATACTTTTATCTCCATTAAATAATACAAACTGTGATGACTCCTTATAGAGGGGATTTTGGAGAATAGGTTTTCTGTATTTGTGTCCCTTTGGGTTTCCTTTGGGGTTTTCCTTATTTTATTATTTGTATATATTACTATGCTCGGACCGGTTATCTTCGCGGCCGGATTTTGAGTCTTAATATTCCTGTTTTTGACACTCCTTTGTATATATGTGATCTTGCGTTAGCTTATCCTTTGCTCGTTACGTTATCGATCGGAGTGTTGCGCGTTCGAGTTACGGTTTTTGTTTATCCCTTTTTCTACAAAGGCTCCTAGCTATAATCAATTATTCATACTACTATACGTACTAAATTTTTGTTTTAGAGGTCGTAATACCTTGCCATCTCTGAATTATGACTTAAGCATAAGACTCTGTATGGTAGGGTGTTACATAAAGCACTGTCTAAGTAGATGAACTTCTTCAGAGAGTTTCTTCGCAAAACAAAACATCAATACTCTGAGTTATCTCTCCTTGATTCTGAATGAAGAAAAAATCTTCTTTTATCTCTTTGCATGTTGCTGGGTTGCTCTCCCTAGGTCAACTTCTTGAGCCTTGTACTTCACCAACCCACCATCTCACTTTTTCCTATTAATCCTCAAAATAGAAACTTTTGTTTTGACCTTCTCTTGTTGACCGAAAGCCATAGGAAAACAGAAACAGATATCTTCAATGGTAAACCCAGATCTTGGCCATTGAAAAATAACTTGGTCCCCAAGACACACTTGTGACCGTAGATACACAGCACTGAGGAATAGAAATCATCTTTCCCATGTATCCCATTTCGGACTTGGCAGATAGTTGGGAAGAGGAGAAGAAAGCAATATGCATGCAATAGGAAATGTGTTACCTTTAACCTTTGCCTTAGTTTGATTTGGTTTGATTTTGCTGATTTGACCTCAACCTTTCTTGCCTAACCTTCTCTTTCTTTCTTCTTCTGTGAATAGCTTAGAAACTAAGCACTCTCTCACTTCTCTAATATCTGATTGAGATAGGAAAAAGTGAACGTTGCTTTTGAAGCAAGATGGAGGGATTAGCTTGCTGAAATCAAATCGGGCTTGGGTCGGGTTTGATTTGCTTGACCCGTCTGATTCCTTGCTTTGTATTTCTTTGGACTTCTATTTATTTGTAGTCCACCAGCCTTGTTTTAATTTCATTCAATTTAGGCTGCAGCTGAATATTGAATTTGTGGCCTGCATCACTTTAACCAAAATAATCAAAACTAATTAGTTAATTTTTCCAATAAATTAATGTTTATCATCATTAATTAATTCAGTTAATTTCTTAACTCAACAATCTCCCCCTTGATGACAAACATAATTTAACATTAATCAAAAGGAATTGAATTTTAGTAAGATTAAGAAACTTCCCTTTGAATGATGTTGCTTGCTTTTATATTGCTCCCCCTTTCCTTTTCAAAGTTAGCTCCCCCTGGATTTATGCTCTTCTCTTCTTTCCTGTTTGCATTTAATTATAGAGAGCATCATAAAGAGCTACACAGAATTATTTTGACTTAGGGAGTTTAAACAATCAACACTACAAATCCAGCCCAATACTGAGCATATTATGTCAGCAACAAAATTAAATCATCAAGATTAATCAAGGGCAAACCAACAAAATATGAAAGCAAGTTCCAATTGTCATGTCATTGCATTTCCTGCAGGAGCACAATTGCAAATCAAAATTTATATGCTCAAAACTATTAGCAGCAATCAATTTTAGCTTTCTGCATTCAGCAGCTATTACTCCCCCCTTTTGTCATTAAGAGTGGAACCTAAGCAAGACCAATAAAAACAGCACCTTAAATTCTGCAAGAAAAGGTAATGCACAGTCTAAAACACCAAATTAATTTAAAGTAAGTGCATCAGTTGTTAAGGTATTACAGTCATCCAAAAATAACAAACATAAGTTCCAAAGTATCAAAATAGACAGGTTTTATGAAACAAAAGAGGAGCAGTCAGCAGCAACTTGATGAGACAATTCTAAGCATCAGAAGTATTTCCCTCTGAATCAATTTCCTCATCAGCATCAGTGGCAGGGTCTTCATCCTTTTGAAGGTTGTCAATGAACGTCATGAACACAGCCACTCTATCTCTTGATTTCCGGAAGAAATTCTCATGTTTGCTCGCTAGCCTCCTTTGTTCCTTGCTCATGGCAATCATGTGATTTGATTGTGAGACAAACTCCTGCACCAGATCCTTAACGACCTCATATAAAGCAAATTTTTGTCCAGTGGAGGCTGAAGTACCCGTGGTAGAAGGAGGAGAAATGTCTTCTGGTTCATAGTCATCATCATCTTCATCAAGAACCACTCTTTCAGAACGAGTGGGTCCCTTTTTTCTGCTGTTTCACTGAACCACCTCCTTTTAGATAAGAGTGCCTATTTCATATGACTCATTGAACAAATCAACACCAAAATATTCAAAAATACAAGTTAAGATCATGCCATAAGGAAGGGCTTTATCTTTCTCACTTAGAACAGAATCAAACATATATCTAACCATTAAATAAGCAAAAGAGATTTCTGTTGTTGTGAGAATAGCATACAAAACTAGAGTATCAGTGTAAGACACCCTTTGATATGAGACACCCTTTCATCCTATTTTCCAAATGTATAGGCGCATGCACCAACATCAGTGTATTTCAAAGAATCGCTGATGGTTTCATTATTAAGAATTTTGTCATTGCCTTTTACATAGGAATGAATAGTCTCCTCATGGTAAGTCATGTTTGCATAAAATTCCTTGACTAAAAGTGGGTACACTGGCTTTTTGATTTTAAAAGAGTGATTCCAGTCCAGAAATTTCAAGTTTTCAACAACAAAAAACCTTTCATTTTTAGCTTAGGTAAATCAACAAGAAAATTTGGACACAAGATGTGATGAGCAATAACCCCTTCATAGAAATCATTATTCAAAGACTTGACCTCACAAAGATGATTTACTTTTATTCAAAAAGAAAGTAAAGCAGATTAATAATAAAAATATGAAACATTTTCACTAAAAGACAAAAATAAAAGTAACACGTGAACAATGTAACACTCATTTTGGGCCCAGAGGTGGTTTATTTTAAGGAAACATATTTGGACCACCAAGAATCTGAATTTTAAAGTTTGCCCAGATGACTCTGTACTTGCAACAAGGCCTGAGAACACTGATTAAAGAGAAGGTTCTTCACTTGTCCATAATTGTCTCATACCTGTTTATGAGACAAAAGCTCCAACAGACATATCAACAGCTTTCAAACAAAGAATCATAGCTTAAAATTCCTAGACTAGTCCTAAGCATGCAAAATATGTCCTCAGCTAGTGGTTTAGTGAAAATATATGCCAATTGCTCTTCTGATTTAACAAATTGAATGATAATATCCCTTTTTTGAACATGTTCTCTTATTGAGTGAAATTTCACTTCAATATGTTTAGTCCTAGAGTGCAAAACTGGATTTTTAGAAATATTAATGACACTCATATTATCACACAATAAGAGAATATTTTTTAGCATTTAATTTGTAATCAGTAAGCTGTGTTTTTAACCATATAAGCTGAGAACAACAAGAAGAAGCAGCTATATACTCATCCTCTGCAGTGGATAAAGCCACTGTTGGCTGCTTCTTACTTGACCAAACATTCAAGGAGTTTTCAAGGAAGCAACATGAGCCTGATGTGCTTCTTCTATCAACTCTATCACCGGCAAAATCTGCATCACAATAACCAACTGCAGAAAAATCATCAATCTTAGGATACCAAAGACCAAAATTGGATGTGCCATAAATATATCTAATGATCCTCTTAACTGCAGAAAGATGAGACTCTTTTGGTTTAGATTGGAATCTTGAACACATTCCAACACTTAGCACAATATCGGGTCTAGAGGAGGTTATGTACATAAGAGAGCCAATCATTTCTCTATACCTAGTCTCATCTACATCTTTCTCAGTTTTTCCCTTGTCTAATTTTGAATTAGGGTGCATGGGAGTTCCCATGGGTTTGGCATTATCCATACCAAATTTCTTAACTAGTTTCTTGGCATACTTTTCTTGATGAATAAAAATACTATTTTCAGTTTGTTTAATTTGCAGCCCAAAGAAAAAAATTAAGTTCACCCATCATACTCATGTCAAATTCACTTGTCATGAGTTTCCCAAATTCAGAACAAAGGGATTCATTGGCTGATCCAAAAATAATGTCATCAACATATATTTGGACTAGAATGAAAGAATCATTAGAATTCTTAATAAATAGAATAGTGTCTGTGGTGCCTCTTTGAAAACTATTTTTCAAGAGAAAAGAGCTAAGTCTCTCATAACAAACTCTAGGAGCTTGCCTCAAACCATAGAGAACTTTTGATAATTTGAAAATATGGTTAGAAAGCTCTTTATTTTCAAAATCAGGTGGCTGTTCCATGTACACTTCTCTATCTATCACACCATTCAAAAATACACATTTCATATCCATTTGATATAATTTAAAACCACAAAACACAACATAAGCTAAGAGAAGTCTTATGGCTTCCATTCTGGCAACAGGGGCAAAGGATTCATCAAAGTCTATTCCTTCTTCTTGGTCATATCCTTGTGCCACTAGCCTTGCTTTGTTTCTTGCAATACTACCATCCTCTCCTAGCTCGTTCCAAAATATCCACTTGGTGCCGGTCACTTTCTTTCCATTCGGCCTTGGAACTAATGTCCAAACTTGGTTCATCTCAAACTCTTGAAGCTCATCTTCCATTGCCTTCACCCAAGAAGGGTCACCAAGGACTTCCTTGACATTTTGAGACTCCATTTGAGAAAGAAGAGCAATGTTTGTTCCTTCATTTGCCTTTCTAGTTGAAGACCGAGTTTTAACCCCATGAGAGACGTCCCCAATGACAAATTCCTCAGGATAATTCTTCAAGAATCTCCATTCACGAGGTCTAGTGGACTTGGAGGCAGATTCAGTTACCGAGGGATTCTGGGTACTGCTAGTTTCAGGATCTCCTTCAGATTCATGAGACAAAATGGAATTGTCTCTTAAATTTTCTACACCTGCTGTTTCTGGTTCATCTTGTCCAGAATTTTCATTTTCATGATTTTGTGCAGTATCGTCATCATTTTGAGCTTGATCCCTGTATCACAATCTTCCAAAACACTTTGCACCAAGTTAGTATCACAAAATATAACATGTATGGACTCTTCAATAATCCTAGCATCTTGATGATAAACCCTATACGCTTTACTAGTTGTGGAATATCCTACAAATAAACACTCATACGCCTTTGGATCAAATTTTCCCAAATTATCTTTGTTATAAGAACAAAGCATTTGCATCCAAAGATGTGCAAGTAGTCCAAGTTTGGTGAGTAACCTTTCCAAAGTTCATAAGGGATTTTCTTCAAAAATTTCCTTATGATAGTTCTATTCAAAATATGGCAAGCTGTGTTAACCGCTTCGGCCCAAAGGAATTTTGGAACATTGCTCTCACAAAGCATAGCTCTTGTCATTTCTTGAATGCTTCTATTTCTTCTTTCCACAACACCATTTTGTTGTGGTGTTCTTGGATAAGAGAAGTTGTGAGATATTCCAAATTCTTCACAAAAGGATTCAAACAAATGGTTTTCAAATTCAGTTCCATGATCACTTCTTATAGAAGAGATCTTTAAATCTTTTTCATTTTGAATTTTCTTGCAAAAAGGTTCAAAGACCGAAAATGCTTCATTTTTGTGTGCAAGAAATAAAACCCAACCAAACCTAGTATAGTAATCCACAATCACTAAACCATAATGTTTACCACCTAGGCTTTGAGTTCTTGTTGGACCAAATAAATCAATGTGTAGCAACTCAAGTGGCCTTTTAGTAGAGATATCTTCCTTTGGTTTAAAAGAACTTTTTGTTTATTTTTCCATTTGGCAAGCATCACAAGTGATGTCTTTGTCAAACCTTATCAAAGGAAGACCTCTTACTAACCCTTTTCTTTACAAGTTTGTTTATTTGAAACATACTTTTATGGCCCAATCCCTTGTGTCATAGCCACTTTTTAGATTCTTTAGAATGAAAACATGCTACATTTTGATCTTTTAGTTCATCAAAGGTAAGTCCATACACATTATTGCAATGCTTGGCAACAAAAAGCACTTCATTAGTCTTTTCATTTACAACACAGCATTCAAGTCTTTTGAAAGTCACTAAATATCCTAAGTCACACAGCTGACTTATACTCAAAAGATTGTACTTCAATCCACATACCAAAAATACATCATCAATGAAAGTAGAGTATTCATTACCTACTTTTCCAATAGCAATTATTTTACCTTTACCATCATCTCCAAAGGTCGCAAAACCTCCATCATACTTGTTTAGTTTGATGAAGTAAGTTGACCTTCCAGTCATGTGCCTTGAGCATCCACTATCCAAGTACCACATATCCTTTTTGTTCTTGGATGCTAGGCAAATCTGCATGAAATACTTCAAGTAACCTTAGGTATCCAAATTAATTTGGATCCTTTGAAGTTAATCCATCTTGGCTGCCCAAGTGCATTGAAATCATACACAACATTGTAAATTTGGTTTCCTACAATTCTTTTTTCAATGAAGCATTGTGAATATGAATGACCAAATTTTTTGCAATTAAAACAATGATTTTCTGATGCATGTTGCTGAAATTGAGATGAGCTACCATGCTGGAAATGATTGAAGGGCTGAAATTTTTTGGTTTTTGGAGGAGGTGCATTTTTTTTTGACAAGCTGATTTTTGTTATACTTATTCCTCTTTGCAAAAGCATTTTCACTAGACTTTTTGAAAACTTTTGGGCTTTTCGAAGATGAGGTTTTGTTGTAAAATGATGGTTTTTTGAAGGCAACCTCATTTTTTGAAATGTACCCCAAACTTGACCTATTTGAAGTAGGTTCGGTTCTTGGTGAAGGCTCAGTTTCACTTGTGTAAACTTCATCAAATTTCTCCTCAAATGTGAGAACATATCCAATACCAGATTTGTTGGATGTGGATTTAGTATTTGATGAAGAAGCCACAAATTTCATAGAAGAATCATTAAAAACTGCACTTTCCTTGGTTATATAACCTAAACCAGATTTTTCAAACAATGGTCTTTGCCTTGCAAGTAATTTGTCCAAGTTACTAGAACTTTGAGCAAATTTTGCTAAGTTACCATTCAGCCTTTTAATCAAATCATTTAATCTTTCATTTTCAGTAATTAACTCTTGAGAAGGATCCACAATGTGCTTTCCTTTTACTTTTTCAAGTTCAGATTTTAGAAATCTGTTTTCTTCAATAATGTCCAAAGCACATTCAATTTTCTTCACTTTTTCTTTTAAAAAATCATTTTCAACTTTTAACACATCTTTTTCAGATCTGCATTTATTGTACTTATCTAGCAGTTTTGAGGTGTTTAGAGTGAGATCATCAATAATAGCATGTAAATCATCTATAGACAAATCATAGTAATTTACCTCATCAAGTGATTATTTCCAGCCATTAAGTAGGTTTTATCTTCACCTTCAGAATCTTCTTCTTCATTGGAGTCGTTCTCAAGATCCTCCCAAGCTGCCATGAGCACTCTCTTCTTTTCTTTCTTTCCTTTGTCCTCTTTCTTGAGCTTTGGACAGTTTAGCTTGAAATGTCCAGCCTCCTTGCAATGATGACATGTCACCTTGCTCAAGTCCATCTTGTGTTCCTTTTGAGCTTGAACCCTTATACTTGCCCTTGTTCTTCATCATCCTTCTAAATCTCCTAACAAAAAATATAAGCTCATTATCTGAAATACCATCACTAGACTCACTCTCTTTTAATTCTATTTTTGACTTGAGGGCTATTCCCTTTTTCTTTGAGTCCGGGTTTGTGTGTGTGGTTTCATAGGCAATGAGTTTTCCTCTCAACTTATCATAAGTTATAGGGCTTAGGTTATTGCTCTCGGCTAGGACAGTGGCAGTGGTTTCCCATTCTTTTGTGAGGCTTCTAAGGAGTTTTCTCACTAGGGTTTGTTCTGAGTAGTTTGTACCCATAGCATCAAGGTTGTTGATTATGATTGAGAATCTCTCAAACACTTCATCAATGTTTTCTCCATCTTTCATATTAAACATCTCATACTCTTTTCGCAGCATATCAATCCTCGTTTCTTTAACTTGTTTAGTGCCTTCCTGTGTAACCTGAAGTTTCTCCCAGATTTCTTTGGTTGTCTTGCATTTAGACACCTTTTGGTACTCTTCAAAGCTGATAGCATAGTGAAGAAGGTTGATTGCTTTAGCATTCAGCTCCATCTTCTTCTTATCGTCTTCATTCCACTCAGCTTCTTCTTTTGGAGTCACCACTCCATCAGCACTTGTTTTTGTTGGGATCTTGTGACCAATTACAACAATCTTCTAAATATTGTAGTCAATGGATTGGATGAAGATCCCCATCCTCTCTTTCTAGTAGGCATAGTTCTTCCCGTTGAAGAAAGGAGGCCGGTTGTTTGATTGGCCTTCAATGAGAGTGTAGGTAATTGTGGTTGTGCACAAGTTGTTCGCCATTGGATCTTTGCTCCAAGCAGTGAAGCTTGATTCTTGAGACATTAGCTCTGATACCAATTGAAGGTTGTAGAAGGCTTAGAGAATGGGGGGTTGAATCTATGACCTTATTTGATGTTACTGGATTAACCCTTTAAAACAAACTTTCAATTCTGATTCTGTTTGAACTCAGCAGCGGAAATTTATGAGACAATTTCATTTTGTCTCATGAATATCAGAAAACAGAACAGAGCAGAGAAGAGAAAAGCTAACACCGTCATGTATCCTGGTTCGGTTGCCTTGTGCTATGCAACCTACGTCCAGTCTCTACCACAACAGTGGTAGAATTTCCACTATAGTTAAAGTATTACATACACCAATTCCACAAGATTGACACAATCTTTTCACACTCAAGTTCTAACCTAACTTGACATTGGCTATGCTAATACCTAACTCTTCACTCTTAGTGCTCACCCAACTAAGAAAGGAGTACCTCACTGATACTAGATACAAGACACAAACTCACCTAAAGAAATCTGAAAATAACTCTAGGCTTTTCTCTCAAGTTTATCACTCAGCCTCTTTCACTCATTTGGCTTTTACTTGAGCTCTCTCAATATGTCTTTTCACTCCAGAAATTACAGAAAGATAAACATTGAAAAGTAAATTACAATTTGTAAAACATGAAGGAGATTGACTTCTTCAACAGCCTCTTTGTTATGTGATAAACCAGATTTGCATGTCTCTGATTCAGTTCTTTATTTTTGGCGGAATGCTTCTTTGAAAGAAAGCACTATCTAAGTAGATGAACTTCTTCAGAGAGTTTATTCACAGAACAAAACTTCAATACTCTTGGTTATCTCTCTTTGATTCTGAATGAAGAAAAAATCTTCTTTTATCTCCTTGCATGTTGCTGGGTTGCTATCCCTAGGTCAACTTCTTGAGCCTTGTGCTTCACCAACCCACCATCTCACTTTTTCCCATTAATCCTCAGAATAGAAAATTTTGTTCTGACCTTCTCTTGTTGACCGAAATCCATAGGAAAGCAGAAACAAATATCTTCAATGGTAAACCCAGATCTTGGCCCTTGAAAAATAACTTGGTCCCAAGACACACTTGTGACCGTAGATGCACAGCAGTGAGGAACAGAAATCATCTTTCCCATGTATCCCATTTCGGACTTGGCAGAGAGTTGGGAATAGGAGAAGAAAGCAATATGCATGCAATAGGAAATGTGTTACCTTTAACCTTTGCCTTAGCTTGATTTGGTTTGATTTTGCTGATTTGACCTCAACCTTTCTTGCCTAACCTTCTATTTCTTTCTTCTTATGTGAATAGCTTAGGAACTAAGCACTCTCTCACTTCTCTGATATCTGATTGAGATAGGAAAAAGTGAATGTTGCTTTGGAAGCAAGATGGAGGGATTAGCTTGCTGAAATCAAATCGGGCTTGGGTCGGGTCAGGTTTGATTTGCTTGACCCGTCTGATTCCTTACTTTGTATTTCTTTGGGCTTCTATTTATTTGTAGTCCACCAGCCTTGTTTTAATTTCATTCAATTTGGGCTGCAGCTGAATATTGAATTTGTGGCCTGCATCACTTCAACCAAAATAATCAAAACTAATTAGTTAATTTGCCTAATAAATTAATGTTTGTCATCATTAATTAATTTAGTTAATTTCTTAACTCAACATTTAGTCTTGAAAGATGTGAAAAGACATAGCTCAGCTTGATTCTTTTGACCATCTATATGTTGTAATAAAGTTAATACAATCTTCTTGCCTTCTTTGATAAAGGAGTAAGTATTTTTGAAACCATCGTGAATAGCCTGACAATCATATTGCCAAGGACGTCCTAACAGTAAGTGACATGCGTCCATTGTGATGACGTCACACTACACTTAATCTTTGTATTTATTTCCAATGGAAAATTAGACTAAACATCACTTTGTGACTTTAATTTCATTCTCCTTTTTTAACCAATGCAACTTGTAAGGGATGTAACTTGGTTGGAAGCTTCAATTTGTCTACCATATAATTTGAGACAACATTTTCACAACTTTCGCTATCTATGATGACCTTGCAAACCTTCTCTTCAACAGTGCATCTTGTGTGAAAGATGTTGTGGCGTCGCCAACTCTCGTCTTCTATTACCCTTGCAGTATTCAAGCTTCGACAAACTACTAAAACTTCTCCACAATCGGCTGAAACTTTTTCAGTAGCATAGTCAACCTCACCTTCCTCCTCTTACTCCTGAATTGGTTCTTCATTAACCTCTTCCTCGACACGAGTGATAATCCTTCTGTTTGGACAATCAGCAGCAATATGCCCAAAATCTTGACATTTGAAGTATTTCTTACCTGATGATCAACGCTCCTTGTTGCTTTTACAAGATCCTGTCTTCATTTCTTGTTGAACATCAAGGATGACTTCTTTGTTCTTTGGCGACTGAGTGTTATTTCTTTGTGTTCTTTGCTTTTCAATCTTTAATGACATCCTAATGACATCATCCAAGATCCAATATGATTGCAGCTAAACGACATCAATAATTTCTGTGTTCAGTCCTCCAAGATAACGAACAATTATTTGTTCTTCAGACTCTTGAATGTCACACTTCATAAGCAACTCTTCGAAGTCTATTATATATTCTTCTACAGATAATGACTTTTGCCTCAAATTATGAAATTTGATGAAGGTGTCTTGCCTGTAATATTCAGGAAGGAACTTGCGCTTGAGCTCACAACGCATTTTATCCCATGTCTTGATCTTTCTTCTTCCTTCTCTTTCTCGCTGACGCTTGAGATTCTCCCACCATACTGTTGCATGCTTCTTTAACTTCATCGCCACAAGCTTCACACAATTGTCATCTGGAATGTCTTTTAACTCGAATACTCTGTTGGAGTCTCCCTTCAAACTCAGGAATATCAATTTTGATTCCTGAGTCTTTAGCTTTGTGAGTCGCATTGTGTCGTGCTCTTCGTGTGGACAAATCTTCAGATGAAGAAGAATAATGAAATGGATTTGTATTATCCTCTTCACTAGAAGGACTGTCTTCAGTCTAGTTTCCATGATTATGTTGAACGGCTTCATATTTTGCAAGTTGCTCTTGCAGCTCCTTAACTTGACGGCATAATTCCTCCACTTCAATTTCTTGAGTTGTTCTACGCTTTTTACTGATGCCGGGACGTCGAGGTTAACAACCCCACTATGGTGAAAGTAGCCAAGAATCCACCTTGGTTGGCTAAGCCAAAGATGCACCTCTTACTATCAAAGAGTTTCTAGGAAAATAAGCACACAACTTATTTAATATATAACTCAATCAACTCAACTTTATAAATAAAAGGGGTACATATGCATATTTATATTAGTAGGGGAGGAGGAACCTTCATGACTCAGACGATGTGGACTAACTCATAATACAATATAATAATATATGCTAAACTAGACTACTTTAATTAACGAAAGAAACATAAAGATACATGCTCCTGCATCAGCAACAATACGTAAACCGTTGCTGTCTCCAGCGGTTTACACTAGCCTTTGTTTTCATATAAACCGCTACTGTCTATAGCAGTTTATATTTTGTTCTATTCCTTTAGAAACTGCCGCTGCATATAGGGGTGGCAATAGGTAGGGTAGGGTAGGGTTTGGATCCAATCCTAACCCTATCCGCGGGTTGAGAATATCCCAACCCTAACCCTACCCGCTCTTAACTCGCGGGTACCCAATCCTACCCGCGGGTTAAAAAAATATACAACATTATTATATAATTTGATGATAATTTAAACTAGAACTGATTTTTATGTAAAAAAAATATTAAATTATCAATTAATGATTTTCTTTTAGTGACTAAGGATTTTTTGCATTTAGTGAGAGGTTTTTGATTTAGCATCCACTTAAAATATATTTTTATATAAGTATATAATATAAACATATATAGAGTGCGGGTTGGTCGGGTAGGATTGAAGTTCAACACGCACCCTACCCGACCGGCACAAAAACCCTATCCACACTCTACCCTACCCGCTGCGGATCGGGTTGGCAACCCTACCCGAATGGGTAGGATCGAATTGGGTACCCGCAAGTAGAGTATATATTGCCACCCCTAACTGCATATAGCAATTTCTGTTTTGGCCTTTCTTCACATAAACCAAATAGCGGTTTATATTAATTTTGAATCCGTTGCTATCAGTAGCAATTTGTATATATATATAAAAAATTACAATCGCGTCTTCAATTTAAAAAAAGTTACAATCTCATTATTTTAAATTCTAATTATTTTATTTGAGTAATTTATCCTTAATTTAAGTTAGAACTTTCACTAAACACGAAGGAAATTTCGTTTCAAAATAAATTTAAAAAAATATAAAGACTATTTTCTATTTATATTTCCATTTAATCTTGACAGTTGACAATCACTTACCAAGAGCATAGTATACAGATAATTAATTAATAACAATATAAATATTCTTTTTAAGTTGATTTAATTATTTAATTAATTTTTATAATTTTTATAATTTTATTAAATTTATAATTAAATTTTTATATTTTTTAATTAAATTCTATAATATTTTTAAATTTATAATTAAATTTTTATTAATATAAAAAATATTAAAATAAACAAAATATTTATTTGTAAATTAAAATTATATACAAAAAAATTTAATTAAATATTTGACTATATATTTAAAAAAAATATTTTATCAATTTTAATATTTTTAACATGAAAAAACTTATATAAAATTAAAAATAATATATAAATTTAATTATAAAATATAAAAATTTATCATATGCATGACTTGTTGGCCATCGGCACACTGCAATGATTCATTTAGGCATTTTCGAAACCCAAATAAAATGCCATTTTTGTTTTACAACCCAAATAAAAATAGGTAATATAACGTGTTGGGAATGGCAAAGACTGTATATAGTAATACAAAGGCAGATTCAGGTTGGCACAAATAATAATGGATTTGTTGGCCTCCATAAAACTATATCCGAATTTGAAATATGAGTTTACTTATATAGTGAAAAATAAAAATCCATATAGTTATATATGTGTGTGGGTGAATGTATAAATTTGTAATATAATATTTAAAATTAAGGATTATTCAATTTACCTAAAAATTAATAATAATACAAACGACAAAATAAAAAAATAAACTAAAGAGTTTTAGAGAGAAATTTTGTCAGGATTTTTTTTTTCATTTCGAATAGAAATGGCAAAAAAATATGCACCTACGAATATTCGCAACGAAAAAATTTACAGAAATATGAAATTTTAACTAAGACAAAATTCTGCCCTCATGAAGAGACGGGGACATAGATTGAGGTACCCATTTTACAGAGATTCACAAAATCTTACAAAAGAAAATTTATTTAAATGTCTTTGTATATATATAAGTAACTCTAATTTATTTTATTTTAATTTATATATTAAAATTTTATGTGTATGTTATTATGTTAGATGTGTATTTAAATTATGTTTGATTTAATATATTTGGTTAAATTATATAGAATTTTATTATAATTGTGTTAAAAAAACAAATTAAAACTTAATAATATCAAATTATTTATGAATATCTGTGGATATTTGCCTCCTTCAAGAAGAAAATAAACGGGGACCCATAACAAAGATGGGGCGGAAACGGGGAGCATTTTACTAAATGAGGACAGAGAGTGAATCCCCTCCTCATGAATATCCATTGTCATTCCTAATTTTGAGAAGTGCTTTTTCTACTAGTTAGGACCTTAGTTCTTAGTCATTTAAGGGTTTTGGGTATGGTTCTAAAAATCGAACAAAATTGACCGGATTAATCGAAAATCTTTTTTTTTTTTTGCCAATTCTGTTGACATAAAAAATTATTTGGCAAAAAATAATAAAAAATCGGTTGAATTGACGGTTAATTAGTAAATCACAAGAATTGATCCGATTTAGTTTGTAGACGGTGATATGCACAGTAAATAATGTCGTTCAAGTTTTCTTTTCAATTTACAATTTTCAGCAACTCTGACCTAAACCCAATAACTCACTCGCCATCTCCTTGCTTGTACGACCATACATGATTCAGATTTCAACCTATCATCAGCAGCTCTAGTAGCCACCGTCAGTAGTTACCCCACCTTTTCTATTGCCGTCGACACTGGCAATTATAATTATATGAAATATGGATTCTGAGTTTTGTTGTTGATTGTTGATGTAAATGCACTTATATGGTACTTGTTAATTTTAGGGGTAAGTACGATTTTGGTCCCTAAAGTTTAGCCCCAGAATCGAATTCGTCCCTCTTCTAATTTTCGATTTATAATCGTCCTTAACGTTTTTTTTTTGTATTAAAATCGTCCTTTTTATTTTTTTTTGGATAAAAATGCCCTCCCCTTTCCTCTCTCCCTCCACCCCCACCCCCACCCCCACCCCCACCACCATCCTGCGTCCCTTTCCCCCCACCCCCACCACCACCCGGCGTCCCCTTTCCCCAGCACCACCACCACACTGCGTCCTCCCCTTCCCCCCACCTCCACCCCCACCTCGTCTCCCCTTCCCCCCCACCCCCAGTCACCCCCACCCCCAGTCACCCCTTCCCCCCACCTCCAACCACACCGCGTCCTCCCCTTCCCCCCACCTCCACCCTCACCCCGCCTCCCCTTCCCCCCCACTCCCACCCCCAGTCACCCCTTCCCCCCACCTCCAACCACACCGCGTCCTCCCCTTCCCCCCACCTCCACCACCAGCCCGCGTCTCCACCCCTTCCCCCCAACACAACCACCACCACCACCACCACCACTATCAACACAATAACAAATAATAAACAGAGATCAATGAAAACCAACAACTCAAAACCAACAATGATTCAACAAATCAAATATTCAACAGAGGAGGAGGAGCATAGGAGGAGGAGGTCACGGCAATAAGGGCGAAGAGGAGCAGATGCGGCGAGGAGGGCGAGGTGCGAGGGCACGGCGGTGGTTCACGGACGCGGCGAAGATGAGAGGAGGAGGAGGAGGCAGAGGCGGCGAGGCTCGCGCGGCGACGCGCGCGAGGCGCGAAGGCGGCGAGGCGGCCGAGGCTCGCGAGGCGGCGGCGGTCACCCTCCCCCCCTTTCCCCTTCCCCCTCCCCCTCCCCCACCCCCACGCGTGTTTTATTTTATTATTTTAAAATTTTATTTTTTTATTAAAATAGGGGTAGTTTAGGAATTAAATTAAAAATTTTATTAAAAATGACGAATTTAATACAAAAAAAACGTTAAGGACGATTTTAAATCCAAAATTAGAAGAGGGACGAAATCGATTTTGGCGCTAAACTTTAGGGACCAAAATCGTACTTTTTGTGTTTAATTATTGGTAATTAGAAATTATTAGAAATAATTAAATATAAATATTTAAAATTATATATAAAATTAATAAGAGGCATGCTACACATACAAGTCTTTTTGACTTACAAGTCTTACAAGTTGGTACAAGCCCAACAAAAAATACGCATTACACTTCCACATTCAAGAGTAAATAAACGCACGTTATTCAACCATTTTCCTGTTTTCAAAGCGCGCTACTCACCATGCATTATAAACGACTCTTCTTCTTCTTCCTCCATGAAAACGAGTTTCTTAAAAAATTTGAAAATAATGGAACTTCAGAAATACACCCAAACGATTACAGAAATACACTCAAACGATTACAGAAATACACCCAAAGAATTATAGAAATACACCCAAACGGTTACAGTAATTCACCCAAACGATTATAGAAATACACCCAAATAATTACAGAAATACACCCAAAGGATTACAAAAACTACACCTAAAGGATTTAAGAAATACACTCAAAATTTGTTGAAGTACACCTTATGCATAATTCAAAACTCTTTCTCTTTCTCTTTCTCATCTTCTGCTGCTTCTTCTTCAAAAACGATTTCAGAGCTTGATGTCAAAAAATAATGGAAATCGAGAATAACGAAGAAAGAAAATAGAGAAAAAAGCACATAAATGAAGAAGGAGAAAGAGAAGGCAAGAAACGAAAGAAAAAAAGAAGAAGAAGAAGAAGAGGAAGAAGAACGTGCAGCAAGAAGAAGAAGGTGCAGTAAAAACGTGCAGTAACGGTTGAAGAAGGAGAAAGAGAAGGCAAGAAACGAAAGAAAAGAAAAAGAACGTGCAGCAAGAAGAAGAAGAAGGTGCAGTGAAAACGTGTAGTAATGGTTGAAGAAGGAGAAAGAGAAGGCAAGAAACGAAAGAAAAGAAGAAGAAGAAGAAGAAGAAGAAGAAGAGGAAGAAGAACGTGCCCAAGAAGAAGAAGAATGTGCACTTGTAAAGACTTGTATAAAAAAACGCTTGTATGTGAAGAATTTCTCAATTAATAATACATTAGTTTTTATCATTTCATGTGAAAAAAATTGCTTAATAAAAAATGATAAAATGGAGATAAAATTAGTAAAGTTAAGAAATACTTAAAATATAAAATTTAAAATTTTTGAAAAAAAAATTAAAAAATTATTTAAGGATTAATTTAACTCACTTTTTAAATCTTTAGAGATAAAAATAATTCATGCCTAAAATTTTAAAGATTATTTTAATCTTATATAAATTAATGATATAGAAAATGACACACATAATATGTCACTTATCAATAATTATAACATGACTAAATTATTTTTATAATACGTAATATTTATCGCAATACGTCATTATCTAATTAATAAGATGATCAATTTAACTCACAATTATATTTTTCAAAAACTAGTTTAAATCATCTAATATTTTTAGCACCAAATTAATTATCGTGTAATTTTTTAAGAAGAATTTTAACTATTAACTCTTTTTAGAAAGAATAAGGTGATGCAGCAAAATTTGAACTCAAAAACATCTAAGCACTGATTATAGTCATAGTAGGTACAAAAAAGATTAAAACTCATTAAATAAAGGTTTGAGATTTGGACGGAAGCAGTAAAGAAAGGCGAAATCCCGCCAAAAATACCGAACTTGAAAGAATACGAAACCCACCACAATCACCCACGTCTTCTCTGCTCATGAAACCAAACAATCCCTTTCCTCTTCCCCCAAACCTCATTAACCAAAAACCCAACTCCAAAAAGAAAAACCCTTCTCAAGCAAAGCATCTTCCCAAACTATATCACCCACCACAATGCCCACTTCTCGCAATAGCAACACACTATTTCTCGCCATTTTCAATTTCTCGCAATCACAATGGCCATCATAACTCGTCAACAAGATCCTCAGCTTCAACCTCAACCGTCCCTCCTCCCTTTCAAATACTCGCACCGCGTTCTCCTCAAGACGCTCCTGGACCGCCAGGACGGCGGACGGGCTTTCGCAGGCCAGCGCGTCGTGGTTGGCGGTTGGGTGAAGACTTCCAAGGAGGTTCAGAAACCGTTACCGCCGCCAGCTCCGGCGGCTTCTGTGCCACACGAAGAGAGGTTTATTGATCGTGAGAAGAAGGGAGATAAGGATATATCGTGCGTTGAGATGCTTCAGTCTCGGATTCCTCTTATTCGATCTATTTGGGAGGTTTTCGGAGGGGGCGGTTACGGGCGTTCGCATGCTCCTTCTCGCAAGAGGATCGAGTCCGCGCCTCCTAAGCCTGCAACTCCGCCGCCGCCGCAGCTTTCTACTGCGTATCTCCTCATCACTGATGGTTCCTGCGTAGCTAGCCTTCAGGTATTTTTCTTTAGTTCTTTTTAACATTTTAATTATAAATATTATGAAAAATGCTAGATAGTCAGTAAATATTATCATTTTAGATCCACACTTTGGCCAATAATAATTTGTATATATATTTACAGAAGTTTAAACTTTGAACACAAAGAATTAATACGATTTATACTTATATTTTTCAGAATTTACACACATAAATTGGTAAAATTGATTTGTTGAAAAGAACTTAGTATTTGTACTAATCAAATGATAGTTAAAACTACAAAAAAAACTGATGGTCCCAAGAGTTTGTCAAATATTATTTGAAAAACAATAAAATATCAGTCTAAGAACAATTTCAATTTATCTAATTTTGTAATTTTTAATTATTATTTATTTTATTTTATATTTATTAATTAAAAAAATAAATAACGAAGCCAACTAATCAAACAAAGGATTTAGTTTTTTAAAGATAAGAGAAACTTTTAAGTACTCTTACAATGCCAAGTGTATTGTTGTGTTCTCAACAAAAATGATTATGTCGTTTAGGATAAAATCTAAATGATAATTTGTGACTATTGAAGAGTTTCACATGAAAAATGATGAATGAATGTTTCGGATTAAAAATAAATAAGTATACCTATCATAACTTTTTAAGCTGACAATGGCTACTCTAACTACTAATGGGATAGGCTTGGTTAGTTGTTATAACTTGTACTAGTTTTCATGGCTCTCATTTTCATTCACAAACTTTTAGGTTGTTGTTGAGTCCTCAGTAGCTCAACCCAGCAATCTCTTGCCTACTGGAACCTGTATACTAGTCGAAGGTCAAATAGAAAGACCAGCAAAAGAGGGAAAGCATGTCATTGAGCTCAAAGCTGACAAAGTTCTTCACATTGGGACAGTAGATGTTGACAAGTATCCATTATCAAAGAAGAGAGTTCCACTGGAGATGTTAAGGGACTTTCCCCAGTTTCGACCGCGTACAACAACGGTGAAATTCATAATCACTTTGATATTTACTCATTCTATTCATCTTGATTATCTATAGTTAGCTTAGATTTCTTGACAGGTGACATGGGTAGTTGGTTGAATTAACTCAATTTGTATAGAACCTTATCACCTTAACCATAAAATAAAATTGATGGTTGCTCATTGCATCCTAATTATAGGAATGACAATCATATATTTATTTCTTAAAAAATGATGAGAAGTTAAGACTAAATTTGTTTTGTTTTTCACTAAATGACATGTAGGTGGCAACTGTCATGCGTATTCGCAATGCTCTGTCGTTTGCAACCCACTCATTTTTCAATGGTCAAGGATTCCTTGATGTGCAAATACCAATTATAACCACCACAGACTGCGAAGGATTTGGCAAATTGTTCCAGGTGACCGGCCTGGAACAGAAAGCTGACAAGCAGAAGCTTAGTACTATCCATGAGACTGATGGTGTTAGCCTTGATATTGTGAAGGCAGCTGCTAAAGAGAAGAGCAATATAGTCGAAACTTTGAAAAGGACTGAGAGCAATAGGGAAGCTCTGGCTGCTGCAGTTCAAGATCTGCGAAAAACAAATGAACTGGTATCACAGTTGGAAGCCATAGAGAAGAAAAATTTAAAATCCTTATCATCGAAGGATGAGGCGGTTGATGCTTCTAGAGATTTGTTCTTGACTGTCTCTGGTCGCTTGCATCTGGAGAGTTATGCATGTGCTCTTGGAAATGTCTACTCATTTGGACCAAGATTCCAGGCAGATAAAACAGATTCGGCCAAGCATGCTTCAGAAATGTGGATGGTTGAGGTTGAAATGGCTTTTTCGCAGTTGCGGGTAACATTTTTTCCTCTCTATATCACTGCTTTATAATATACTCAGTTTATTGCATATCATTTATCTATTTAACATTTCAATATCTGAATCCATAGAATGCAGTATTACTTATATATACAGAATTATTAGCCATCCTTCTAAGTAGCTGATCCAGCCCGATGAAATTTGCTAGAGTAGAAATAATTTATATATGCTGTATCTCCAAAGTTAATAATAGGGAAAATTGAGACAAGCAAAAACAATGGTTGGATTATGATTAAATATGAACAAGCAGAGAATTTCTATATTTCTTTCTTTACAGAATTGAATTTTATCTTCTGAACAGCCACAGAAAATTATATATATAGCAACCTTCTCAGAATGATATTGAGAGTAAAAAAAATGGAAGTTGCTCATTAAGAAACCTTAATTTAATATAAATATGACAAAAATTTATTATACTTTTGCATCAAATTAGTGCAGTTTTACATATTTAAAATAACATACAAAGTTCTCAAGTCATAGTCCCTTTAATTAATAGTTGTAAACTTCTAATTCTTTCTTATATTCTGATTTGGAGGCTTCTTTTGTCATTTGATAGCACATTGTACTTTGTGGTGCTTGCAGGATGCCATGAATTGTGCTAGTGACTATTTCAATCACCTCATTATGTATGTTTTGGAAACATGCCATGAAGATATGAAGTTTATTGCCAAAAGAATTGACAACGCCTGCTTCACTCGTCTTCAGCAGACTGCATCAGGTTTTCCTGAAATGCTTTCCTACAATGAAGTCATAGATATTCTAAGAAAGGTAGTTGCTACTTCTAAATGCTGAGATGAAAACAAGAGATTTTCTTTCTTACTTGTTTTAATTGTGCTCCCAGGTTGAAGATAAGAAATTCGAAACAAATTTCAAATCAGGTGTTGCACTCACTGCAGAACACTTAAGGTACATTAATGTTATAATCATATTCTAGACTTTGCTGATTTCTAATGGAAGCAAAAGCATTGCATTCAATTTAAATTTTTGTTACTTACTACTCTATGTCTTTCTTTAGCTATCTAGTGGACACCATCTACAAGAAGCCGGTTATGATATACGATTATCCGAAAGAAGCTAAGCCGTTTTACTGTCGCCTGAATGATAATGGAAGAACCGTAGCTGCATTTGATCTGGTTGTGCCAAAGGTACTGCAAAAAAGCGACTGTTAATGTGATATGTAGACATATTCTTATTTAGCAGGATTTAGGGTTTATCAGACTAGTTCGGAATAGTGTTATTTGAATATAGCTATTATTATACTCCATGCTAAACTATCACATATTCTCCATCTAACCATGTTGGATGGAGCTTGACAGTTGGACCATGTTTCTACTCTAGTATTGTGCGTTCAAGTTTTAGAATAACAACTTCTACATGCACAACAATCTGCAGGTTGGAACAATAATTTCAGGTAGCCAGAATGAGGAACGAATTAACATTATACATTCCAGGTACTGTTCATTTGTTTATTTAGGATAACAATTTGTGCTTACCTTGTTATGTCTTCTAATAGCAAGTAATGTGAAAGAGTTCTTGTTCCTCAATAATTCGTTCAAAACCACAAGAAGGGCTTAAGGCAAAACTTTAATGTTACTTTCTTGATATGAGACATGACAATTTTCATGTCCTTAAACTTGAAAACTGTTCTAACATCAGCTACACTTTCAAAAATAGAATTGGGAAAAGTTCCTTAAAGTCAGTAATCCTTTATGTTGTGGCCATCCTTGACAATTTGATATTTAAGAATAAAAAAAATG
The DNA here is from genome assembly GCF_059453495.1 of Arachis ipaensis. Taxonomy (NCBI): domain Eukaryota; kingdom Viridiplantae; phylum Streptophyta; class Magnoliopsida; order Fabales; family Fabaceae; genus Arachis; species Arachis ipaensis. Next base: position 10,913,658 of record NC_142444.1, read on the forward strand.
AACACAACTCCCTCTGATATATACATGATATGGATAAATAACTCACAAACTAAGTGGCTGTATGAAAATTGTAAGTAGTAATGTAGTATACTGAAATTTTGGTTTCAAGTTCAGTATCTCAAAGTCTTCTGGTTCTGAGTTTTTGTACTATTGTACACAAAACCAAACTCATGATAAATTAGTTGTTTCTTTGTAGGTGGCAGTTTGTATTAGTTCTATTGATGACTTTGCTTGTTTTCTTGTTGAATAAGAAATATTTTTTTTTTCTCGTTTTCTGCATTTGTATGTCAGAATCAACGAGTTGGTCTTGCCGCGAGAGAAGTACGAATGGTACCTTGATCTTCACCGAAATGGAACTGCCAAGAATTCTGGTTTCACTCTGCGGTTCGACCTTATGGTCCTCTTCATAACTGGTCTTACCAATGTTAGGGATGTTATCCCTTTCCCAAGAAGCTATGGCAAAGCCAACAACTAACTAACTTTTATGGATACAAGAGAAGTATGATACTCTGGTTGTGTAGCATATCAGTTTGAATGTATGTAAGTCCTATTGTATATAAAAAGGAAATTTGCGATTGAAATGAAATTTAAGTCTTGTTGGGAAGTTCTTCTCATCAAAGCTGTTTACAACAGATCACTATATTTTAACATTCATTTTATTCTTTCTGAGTCAGCAACATTCATATTTTAAATGCCATATGATTAGATTAGAACATTCAACCAAGCACTATCTTACATTCACTTCACGATCATATTTTGGATCCTCAAAAGGAAAATCCAAATGTGGATGCACCCTTTTGTTGGTCAAGACGTCTTTTCCTCTGTATTTGAAGGTTTGCAAAGGATTCTCTCCATTGCAATCACCTACTATTTAGTATTTACCCTTTGTAAAAATTCAGAACACAAATTTGTCTTTGCTAGAACAACTTTAAATGATGAATTTTTATAGTGGTTATGGAGATTATAAAACCAAAATTAAAACCATATTTTTTTTTATCATTTGTACTTTTTATTTTTCTCTAACTGAAAAATATTAATAAATAATAAAAAAAGCGAAAATTTCACGTACAGTTATATTTATATAAAGTTGATATTTAAGAATCGTTAGATGATTTGATAAATTTGACTAAATCATCATCTAATTATTTTCAACTATTAATTTTATATAAAAATAACTGTGAATCTTTACCAATAAAAATACATACTATGGCTTATTAAATTATTCAAAGCCAACATAAAATGAAATATGAAAAAATAGAGATGACAACTCTATTCTAACTAGGAATAATTAAATTATAAATCACTTATCATCTCAATTAATTCAATTTTTATTATTTTTATATATATTTAATAAATGAAAAAAGTGAATTAGTAGAAATATTAGTGTCTATTATTTTTATTAAATTATTAACAAGTGCTCTAAGTATACTTATCATTAAAATTCTTGGATTTTATTTCAATTTTGTAATATTTTAAAGGTTTGTTTGGACGTATTTTCGAAAAAGATCTTTTTTAAAAGATTTTTTCTTTTACAAAAATAAAAGTGATTTTATGTTTAGATATTTCATGTAAAAAGATCTTTTTATTTATTAATATGTTTGATAAAATAAAATAAAAACACTTTTTTATTCATATTTATATTATGTAAAAAATATCTTTTTTTTTAAATTTTTTTAAAAAAATATAATTATAACTTCTAAAAAAAAGATATTTTTTATTTTTTAATATTTTTATTTTTATTATTAAAAATTTGTCAAATACACTAAAAAAATAAAAAAAAATTTATCAATTTAATAGCTAAAAATAAACGAAGAATGGAAACTAATAAATACACAAGTATATTAAATTAACTAATATAATTATTTTAGGAAGATATATACATGTCTGTTTTTTTATTTTCTTTTTTTATTGATTTATTTTATTTACGGGCCTGCTACACATACAAGTATCCAAGCATCCAAGTTGGCCCAACCCAAATCGAAGACACGCGTATAAGGAAGCATAACATGGCGCGTCAAAATCACGCGCTCAACACAAACAGTTACGTATGGCAGACTCTTCCACTTCCTCCACTTCTTCCACTTCTCAAAACGCTTCGAAAACAAGGAAACGCTCCCATTTTCGAGCAAAAATCAAAGTTCAAAATATACAAATCGTTGTTCGAAACCTCCATCAAAACAACATCAAACTCTCCGTGAAGAATCTGAAGAGAAAACGAAGCAACAACACTCAACGTAAGTTCATTAAGATTACTGTATATTTTAGTTTTCTTCTACGTCGTTCTTCTAGGGTTTACTGTGCTATTATTCTTGCTTCTTTGTTACACTGTTCTAAGTTCTACGTCATTCTTCTAAGTTCTACGTCGTTCTACATTCTTGTTCTAAGTTCTCTTGCTACTGTTGTTGATTTTTGGGGGTTTATTCCGTAGATTGGGGGTTGTATACTGCTTGAACTTGTAATGTGGCTTGATATTGATGCATGTTTGACTGATATCTGACTGATATATATGAATGTATCTGAATAATATCTATCTCACTGTTATCAATGGGTGTATCTGATTCTTACATATGGGTGTATCTTACTGTTATCAATGGGTGTATCTGACTCATATATGCGTGTATCTTACTGATATCTCAATTAATTTGATATTGAAGCATGTTTGAGTGATACCTGACTGATATATATGGATTTATCTGAATCATATCTATGGGTGTATCTCACTGTTAACAATGAGTGTATCGGATTCTTACATATGGGTGTATCTTACTGTTATTAGACCTTGTAATGTTGCTTGATATTGGAACATGTTTGACTGATATCTGACTGATAAATATGAATGTATCTGAATAATATCAATGGGTGTATCTCACTGTTAGCAATGAGTGTATCTGATTCTTACATATGGGTGTATCTTACTGTTATTAGACCTTGTAATGTTGCTTGATATTGAAGCATGTTTGACTGATATCTGACTGATATATATGAATGTATCTGAATAATATCTATCTCACTGTTATCAATGGGTGTATCTGATTCTTACATATAGGTGTATCTTACTGTTACTAATGGGTGTATATTTGTGTGTATTTTTTGTTTCAGACAAAATGGCAGCAAGAAACCAAACAAAGGATCTTAAGTGTGCCACACATCTCCTGAGTGATAAGTTCAGAAACATGACTGAGGAGAAGAAGGCAATTGTCAGGGATCTCGGATTTGGTGGGTTGATGCACGTCCCACCTCTAAGGGTGGATCACCAACTCTTAAGGGAACTGGCAAACAACTTCAAACTTGGGGAGAACAGACTGAAGACAGGATATGGTTCTTTCCAAATAACACCAAAGACAATAGGTGATGCGCTTGGCATCAATGCAACAGGTAACTAGCTCAAAATTATAGGTGTATATTAAGTTCATGCTTGGGTATATTTAAGGTTGATGCTTGGGTGTTTTTGAACCGATTTTGATACTTTGTTGTTTTCTTTTTTGTAGGAAATCTGTTTCCTGAGAAAGTTGAGTATAAGCAACTTTATAAGCAACTTTCTGATGATGACAAAATAATTTATAGAAGATTCCAGGGTAAGACCCTCAAAAGTCTTACCGATGAAATGATGGAAATAGGCGTTGGCAGCGAAGAGGAACGCCTGATGTTCAAGAGGATATTCATCCTCTACATACAGATGGCGTTCCTTTTGCCAACGACGATAAACAAAATATCGCCCGTGCACCTCGCCCCAATTTTTAAGATGGACGGCATATCGGAGAGAAACTGGGGGGGGGGCATGTTTTGACGTTCTTGATCAAAGGCATCACAGACTACCAGGAGAAGAAGAAGAAGGCAATTGATGGCTGCCTCTTTGCCCTCATGATAATATACTTCCATCTTTCTGAAAACAAAGGCAAGAAGAGGGCTGAAAGACCACCAAAGCCTTGGATTGCCAACTGGACTAAGGAGCAGTTGGTGGAAAGAATGACTGCAGAAAGAGAAGAAACTTTGGTAAGTAAACATAATATGTTGCTTGTATTTTATTTACCTGAATGCTGCTAGCTAAAATATCTCATGTTTCAGGGGATTGTGAAGATGGCGGAGACAAGAGCAAGAGAAAAAATGAAATAAAAAGAAAAAAAAAGAAAAAAAACAAGAAATCAAAAAAACAAAAAAAAGGAAGGCGAGTCCAACATCGTCTTCGGAGACAGAAACAGCTACTGACAGTGACACTTCTACCTCTGAGTCTGAGACTCAACAAGACTCAGAGGATTCAGCAAGAAAACACCCCATCAAAAAGGGAAAAAAGTAAGTACCATACTTGGGTGTAATTTCTTTTTCGAGTTGGGTGTATTTTGTTGATCACGTTGGGTGTATTTTTAGTATGTTCTAAATAATCACTGTTTGCCTTCCAGAATGGACTCCAGAAAAAGAAAGCAGAGGCAAGAGGAGCCAGATTCTGATTCAGAATCTGAATCTGAACAAAGTGATGAGTAATGTCCTGAAATTATTACTCCTTTCTTTTGGCTTCATTATAAAGATTCCGTGTATTAACTGAAGTGTCTATTATCAACTTATAGGAGCGAAGAATCATCACCTGCAGAGAAGGAGAAGGAGAAGAAAAAAACAAAAACAACACAAAAAAAGTAAGCACTTCTTTGCATAATATTCTGTGATAAAATTAATTTTTTATTTCTGATTGGTACTCTTTTTTTTCCACCCAGAACACAACCAAAAAAGAAAAAAGTTCTCGTGGAGGATTCACCTCCTAAAGAAGACCAATACTTTGACGGGTACAGTACCTCGTAAGCTATATTACCGTCTATCGTCGTAATTATTTTTGTTAACATCTTCTTTTATGAATGTAGTGAGACATATGAAATATCAAGTGACGAACTGGATGAATGGCTAGGGCAAAACGTTGATAAATCTGCTGCAGAGGGGTATGTCTTGCTGGGCTGTCTATTTCATATTTTGTTGTGTTTTGTATGCTAATAATTGTTTCTTGTTTCGCAGCGAGAACCAACCTGACCTGCGATCGACAGAAGGTCGCTATGTGTCGTCTGAAACGTAAGAAGCTTTATTATTTAATAAAATCTTGTTATCATGATTTGGGTGTGTCTTGTGGAACCATTTGGGTGTATTGTGTGGATCAAGTTGGGTGTATGTTGTTTAATAAGTTGGAATATTAACTTTGTTGTGTTGCTTGGATCAAATCTGTCTTAGAATACCGGCTGTGAACTTGGGAACTGATGCTCCTTCCTCTCAAGGACACACAGAACAGAGTAGTGTAAACCAGCCGTCACAGAGCATGTAATTTCTCTTTCAAATAACCATTACTTTTGTTCTTCTATTACCCTTCTACTTCTAATTCTGTATATATTTTTTTTTAGAAAAAAAAGCCCTTTATTATTTTATTCAAGAAAAAAAAGGCAGGAAAAAAAAAGCAAAAACTGCAAGTATGTAAGTTCTCAAAAAAACAAAGCATGTCTTCTTTTTGAATTGTTCGGGTGTATTTCTTGAATTTCTTTGGGTGTATTTTAGGTTGAGTTCGTCTGATTCGAATATGATGGTTGTGAGGGAACAGACACCGTCCGAAGCGCTTGCAATGTGAGTTTTACAATAATATTCAGCCTTATAACCTTATTATTTTCAAAGGCGTTGTTAACCTTTCATTTTTCTTCTTGTTTAGAGTCCCGATTCAGGTTTTTGTGCCGGCATCCCAAACAACCACTGACACAGATTTTGAACCAACCCCTATGCTACAGATTGAAGGGACTACAGAAACGTAAGAAATAGTATTGAGTGTATATTTGTTTGGAGTTTGGGTGTATATTAGCTAACAGTTTGGGTGTATATTGTTCCTGATTAGTTTCTTTTACGCCTTGATTAATTTTTTGTAACTGTGCAGCACTCCTGAAACCCCCAAACAACTTCAAGAGACCACACCGACGGTTCCCCCAGCTCCAACTAAAATGTAAGTTCATCAGACTAAAATCAATCTTTGCTTATCATCCGTATATTCTTATTCTTATTCTTATTCTTATACATGATGACGCAGTCATCCAGATGCAGAAGACGCTGCTGCCCTGTTGATGATGGCACGGACAGCTTCCTATGTTCCTAAAACAGATCCAGGGGTGCCATCATTCAGCCTTGGATTGACTGATTCAAGCCAGGAGGGGGCGTCAACGCAGGAGACAGAAAGGGAAAAATCTCCAGAAGCTGCGAATTTGATAGAACAATTGGACAGTTTGGTCCAAAGAATAGCAAGCAGTGCGACGAAGGGAAAAAACACAAGTCCACAAATTCAGAGGGAGACTGGGGGAGAAAGTTCTGCAAAGTTTGAAACTCCTCGGGGATTATATCAGATTACGGATGATATGAAACAAAAGTGCTACATCTGGGGGACAAGACTGAAGGAAGATGCAGATGGCAATACTAACGAGTATGAGGAAATGTGCACTCTGATTGGCCAAGGAAAATACATTTTGATGAGAATGCACCTTGCTTCCCTCCAGGCAAAAAGTGATATAGAATCTCAGGTAATATTATAATAAGATTAATGTTTTTACACCAAAGTCAATTACAATGCTTATTAATGTAAAATTGATTTCGGCATATATTTCTAGATTGTATCTGCCATCTGCCTCATCCTCAACAACAAAAATGAAAAGAGATTTCAAGAACAAATATACTGTCTCCCCACCGATATTGTGGTAAGTGTTACTTCTACGAACTTCGGGTGTATTTTCTGTATTGATTTGGGTGTATTTTTCACATTCGATTGGGTGTAAGTTTAGTATTTCATTTCTTGTTTCCCATTCTTGCAGTGCATGGCACTTTCGGATCACCCAAACGGGAAATTCGTATCACCGAAAACGAAAAAGGAATTCAGGGTGGAAGCCTACCCGAGTTTCATTCCCTTCATAGATAGAAAAAAATTGACTTCGCACCCATATGTAAGTTTTCGTTTGCTAAATTTGTTAGTACGCTTATTTACTTATTTGCAAAATAAAATAACACACTGTTCATGTGTGGCAATCCTTCAGATTTTTGCCCCTGTCTGCTACGCGGGGCATTGGTGGTTATGACTGATAAATACAAGAAAGCGGAAATGTCAAATACTTGACCCACTACACAAAAAGGCTCCCACCGATGAGAGAAAGGCCATTAATAAATTCACTGTAAGTTGCCTCTGTCTTCTTTACTTTAATAGATAGGTCTATTTCGTTAGTTGTAATGGGTGTATATTGTCCATTCAGTTGGGTGTATCTTGTCCATTCATTCGGGTGTATTACTGATTTGTTTTCGTATTTAAGGGATACGTATTTTCAAGATTGATAACATATGCCGGCGGGGAACCTCTTCAGAAAGGGGAGAGGGAGAAGGAAATTAAATCACCATATGTTAAAATATTTGGCCAAAAAACAAGGTATAAATTTGTAACTCTGAACATTAAACTTTTGTAAATGAGATTTGTAATTTATTTTCTTCGTTTTCAGCTATGACTGCGCTGTGTACGTTATGAAGTGGATGGAGATAATTGAGCCGGAAAACATCAAAAAGGGAAAGTATCAATGGGATAATTGGCCACAGGTAACTGTCTTTAGAATCATATAACTCTGTATTACTTTACTGAATTAATATTGCTGTTTAAACAGAATATACTTTTTAATTGTAGGAGGAGGTGGACCACTATAGAGTGGAGTACGCATCCCGGATACTATTCAGTGAGATGAATACACAGAGAGATCGGGCAATTAGAGAAAGTAGTGCTATAAGGCTGTCGAAGCCATCCTCTATATTATTAAGTCCGTTTTGTCAGATTAATTCTGCTGATATAGAAACTGCGTAATCCATCTGCTGGGTAGTTTGTAAATTAACAAATGATGTAAATATTTGCCATTTATCAACAACTTCTATTCTATGTATATTTTTTCCCATAGTTAAACTATCTGTGCTGGTAAACTGTCTGTGATGTATTCAAAAGCTGTATTACAGGTGGTAAAATATGAAGGAAAAAATCAAGGCATATATAAACACAAATTATAAACTGCTACACCCAACGCAAGTCTAATAATACACCCAAGGTTGTATAAAATATACACCCAAACTGTCTGCGCTGTATTCAAAATGTATGAATTACATGTACTAAAATATGAAGAAAAACATCAAATCAAATATAAACCCATAACCTGAGAATTTTTACAGCTTTTGTTTTATATATATCTATATATGTGTCTATATCTAAATTGTGAATTAACGAAAATACACCCAAAATAACAGTGCTTTTACACCCATATTCTGTAAAACTATACACCCAAGGAGTTATCCCCTGCTGCTGGTACCCTAAACTGATAACTCATAACGTGTCCTTGATATTGGCTGCAATTTGAATGCGCCGCTGATGCAGCATCAAACAGGTTTATCTGAAATATAACACACACACATTACCTAAACTATTAACGAGAAAAATAAACTCAATCGCCACAAATTTAAAGAACATTACTTTTACCTCGCTTAAAACTTTCGTCTTCTTCTTCTTTGTGGCATTTGCGATCTGTTTCTCCAGCTTTGAACCTAGCCTGTTTTTTGGACGTCCTCTTGTTCGAATCCTTGGCGGGCTTTGAAGCTCGTTAACGGATTCCAAGTTGGCGTCTTCGTGGGATAAAGAAGATGTCCCCTTCCTTTTGGCTTTTAATGCTTCCATCTCGGCCATGACGTTATCGTACGCACGGTGCAGAATTGCAGTCAGCTCCTCCGATTCGGAAGCAAATTCGCATATATTTTGCGAACGAAAAACCAATTGGTCGAACCTCTTGCTTCTTGGCTCCATTAGTGGCTCGTCGTGGCTGCTCTTGATGTGTGTGTGTCGCCTCTTTACCTTCTTGCTCCATCGTTCCAGTATGTATCTCGGTGACACTTGGCTTACTTGTTCGAAACTTAACACGCTTAGTGCGTGACGGCACAGTATCCCTCTCGACTCGAATAATAAGCAATGGCATTTTACCTCGGCTGCAACCGAGTTGTAAGTAACCACGAACTTGTTGAATATTGAGCTGGAAACTTGTTCTCCGACTTCGTATACTGAATAGCCTAGAGCGGAATTCTTTAGTCTGGTGATGCAATTCGCCTTTCCTCTGAATTGCGCTTGGACTTCCATAAACTTTGCATGAGTGTACGCATCTTGAAACTGAGCTTCAATGCAGGATTTGGTTGCACACGGTATGACCGTATGAAAATCTGCAGCATCTGATTCTCTCTCTGCTTGCTCCCTGCTTCCGAGGCAATTATCATATTGTTTGACGAACTGAATAAGCGAGCTGTTCCGGGTGATATACTTGTTAAAAAATGAATGCATGCTCTCGCTCCTTTGTGTGCTTCTCATCCCTGCCCAGAAATGGTGATCCAGATAGATAGGAACCCATATGTGACGGTCTTCGTACAGATCTGCATAATACACCCAAAGACAGTCTATAAATACACCCGAGAAAACATGCAATTTACACCTCTGATGCAGATTTTAAAAAGACATTACCTGAAAGCCACTTGTTGTCCCCAAGACCAAAATTCAGCAGAAAATCGTTCCAATTCCTATCGAATGAGTCTTTGCTTTGAGAGTTCCAAACAACTTGGCTCATTTCTTGTTCGATATCGGCATGTCCCTTGTACCCGTTTAATTTGCTTGGAATCTTCTTCATGATGTGCCAAATGCACCAGCGGTGAACTGTTGTTGGCATACAGGCCTCTAAAGCCCTTTTCATGGATGCGCACTGATCGGTGAGAAACCCTTTCGGAGCGTTTCCTCCCATGCAACGAAGCCAGCTTTGAAATAACCATTTGAATGATTCAATTTCTTCGTTCTTCATCAAAGAGCATCCGAGAAGTGTTGATTGACCGTGGTGATTCACCCCGACAAAAGAACCACAGACCAAATTATACCTGAAACAAATTACCATGGTCCAGAATGCAAAATCATTAGCTACACCCTAACAAATGCTTCGCATACACCCAATGAAACAGCCAATATACACCTCTACTGCGGATTCGTAAAAATAAATTAACTTGGCATCATAAACAGGGACAGTTTCTTACCTGTTTGTATTGTAGGTGGTGTCGAATGAAATGACGTCTCTGAAATACTCAAAGGCGGCTCTGCTTCTTGCATCGGCCCAAAAAGCCAGCTTAATCGATTGATCCTCTTCGAGTTGGAGCTCAAAAAAGAAATTCGGATTCTTCTCTTTCATTCTTAACAAATATTTCCCGAATTCCTTTGCATCTTCTTGTTCGGAAACATTCCGCACTTCCCTGGTAATGTAATTCCTCACGTCCTTTTCGATAAAATTTAACTCGCGGTGACCCCCGGCAGCCGCAACAAATGATTGGTAGGTTTTGCTTGGTCTGATACCGGCCTCCTCGTTATTCTCTATCGTACGACGAATGGACATGCTTAGTTCCCTGTGCTGTTTGAGCATCTCTGCTTTGCTTGGACAGCAGGGGTGTGAATGATCCAGCACAACCTTTGAAATGATCCAAGCACCGACATCCTTCAATGTGTGTATATAAATTCTTGCAGGACTGTTTAGACCAGCTGTCGGATTGGTCTTCTCGGTCGGAGATATTTTAGATTTCCATTTTCCCTCTCTGCTACATGTAATCAGTTGGTTCTTAATCTCGTTTCCCTTCCTATTTGTGCACCGAACTCTTGTAGAGAAACCTGCAGCCTTGGCGTAGTTCCTGTAAAATTTTCCAGCATCTTCAAGGGTGGTAAAGGTCATTCCGACCTTTGGAACAAGCTCGTCATCAACAACTGAGAGAGGCTGCAAAATACACCGTGTCAGAACTGTAAATACACCCATAGATATGATTCAAATACACCCAATCATGTCTAATACAATACACCCGAACCGCAACAACTCAACTACAGAATGACTTTTAAAGCCATAAACTGTAAATACACAGCATGCAGATATACACCATCTCAAAAACTAAAAACACACCTAATCATGTCTGTTATAATACAGCTGAACAACAACAAGTAAATTAAAATAACAAAAAACCAGTAAAGTGTAGATACACCCACACTTCTAACTAAAATACACCCAAACAAGAATTGATCTACACCCGAGCGTCTGCTACAAATTCCAGGTAATTAATCACAACTAATACATTGAATCGACAGATTCAGGTAAACGTGTTACTTTCACAGTCAATGTTCAGCAATTTTTCAACTACACAATGCTATACAAATTACTGAAAGAAATTTCATACTAATCCTATGTAAATCAAACCTCAGAGACTTCGTTAGATTCTGACTCATAATCCACTTCGCCTGCATTCAGATGACAATCTGAGGTTGAATGATCCATTATCTTTAAAACGAGATCAAACTTTGATTTCGGAAAACAACAAATCAAAAATAGAAAACGAAGCTCGAGTTGCAGAGAGAGACAAAGGTAACCTAAACGAAGAAGATGCTAGTGAGAAAAGGAGAAGAAAAGAACAATGGAGAAGAAGGAGGGAAAACGCGGGAGAAGAAGAAGAACGAAATCTCAAAATAACGAAAACGAAAAGGGAAAGAAATATTTTAAATCTGGTAGTTAGATATACGCGCGATGTTATATAGCGCGTGTAATCAACGTACCTGAAGCAGCGCATATTTTGATTTTATTGTTTAATGAACTTGTAAAGCATACAAGCCATTAGGGCTTGTATGCAGAGTTTTTCCGTTTTATTTAATAGATAAAATTTTTAAAATATTAATTAAATTTAAGAATATGATTTTGATTCGGACAAACTCATATGAAACAAATTTAATACCCTAAAACTCAACACACACAACTCTAATAATAAACCCTTTGTCACACACCCACACGGTAGAAAGGGAAAGAAAGAAAGAAAGGAAGAAAGAAAGGGGGGAGTCCGAGGGAGAAGGGAGATCGGGAAGGGAGAAGGGAATCGCGCCGCATCCTGCCGCCGCGCCACCATCACCGGAGAGGCGCCCAAACAAGCACTAAGAATTCTAATATAAGCGAGAGATAAAACTGTGTAACAAGGTTCAGGGGTTTGGTTTCATTGTTGGCGAATTTGTGTGATAATATTTTGAAATCATCATCAACATCACTCATCTCTCTGCCACCGCACCACACATTAGATCCTCCTCCGCCTCCCTCTCGCAACTATCGCAATTATCACCTCTTTCAAACCCTCGCCTCGTAATCGATCCCGCACGTCCACCTTCTCAGTCCCTCCGCGGTGTGCCCTAAACCATGGACGAGGATCAAGAGATGGAGAGGTTCGAAATGGACAACGATTTCGAAGAAGGCCAGTGGATTAACGGCGAATTCTACTACAAAAAGCGCAAAGAAAAGCGTACTCAGACCAGAGACGATGTCCTCTACGGTGTTTTTGCCGGCTCCGACGATGACGACGACGACGATTATTCCAGCAAGAAACGCAGGAAGGACCTTTCCAAGAAGCAGGACCTCACCAAGCCGGTAAATTTTATTTCTACTGGAACTTTTATGCCGAATCAAGATGTTGTTGATAACAATAGAGATTCTAAAGAACATGGTGAGAAAGATGGTTATGTTAGTGAGGATAGGCCAGGTTTAGGTCTTGGAATGGGATCTGCTTCCACTTCAGGTGCTGGTTTAGGGTTTACTAGTAGTAACGGTGATAGGAATAATGGTTCTGATGAGAACATTGATGATGGTGATGATCATAATTTTTTGCCTACGGCTTTTGGGAAGAAGATTAAGGAAGGGGCGATGCGGAGGGAGAGGGAAAGGGAGAGGGAGAAATTGGAGAAGAAGAGGGGTCAGCGTCAGAGTTCGGATCAAGATGGGTTTGGTAATGCGGGGAAATTCTATAACAATGGAATAGGGATGAAGCTGTTGGAAAAGATGGGTTATAGAGGGGGCGGTCTTGGAAAGAATGAGCAAGGTATTGTGGCTCCTATTGAGGTGAAAATGAGGGCTAAGAATTCAGGTATTGGTTTTAGTGATGCAAGGGAGGCGCCGCCACCACCGTTGCCTATTTTGCAGCAACAGAACAAAAGCACGGTGGGAGCAGTGCAGCCTGCGGCTAGCAGAACAAAGGAGAGGCTTTGGTCAAAGCAGTCACGGTTGAAGAAGAAGAAAGAGGAGGAAGTGTATGTTACTGCTGAGGAGTTGTTGGCAAGCAAGCAAGAACAGAATTTGGAGGTTGTTCAGAAGGTTTATGATATGAGGGGGCCACAAGTTCGGGTTTATACAAATTTATCTGATTTAAATGCCGAGGAGAAAGCAAAGGAGGAGGATGTCCCAATGCCGGAACTTCAGCATAACATTGGATTGATTGTTCGGTTGGCTGAGGCTGACATTCAAGAGATTGATAGAGATTTGAGGAGAGAAAGGGAGACAGCTCTCAGCTTGAAAAAAGAAAAAGAGAAGTTAGAATCTGAAGCAGCATTCCAAAAGCGTCAACTGGATAATATGGAGGAAATAATGAGGGTCTTGGACCAAGTAGCCGAAGAGAGCACTTCTGGAACCCTAACATTAGATTTCCTTGCTAGATGCTTCAGTGACTTGCATAAGAGATATGCTGATAGCTACAAGTTGTGTAATTTGTCCTGCATTGCTTGCTCATATGCTCTTCCTTTGTTTATTAGAGAGTTCCAATGCTGGGATCCTCTTCGAAATCCATCTCGTGGGTTGGAGTTGGTATCTACGTGGAAGACCTTGCTTCAAGGAGAAGAATGTCTTGATATATGGGATGTTTCATCACCTTATACACAATTGGTTTCGGAAGTTGTGTTGCCAGCCGTCAGAATATCTGGAATCAATACATGGCAGCCACGGGATCCTGAGCCAATGCTACGATTTCTTGATTTGTGGGAGAAGTTGCTTCCTCCTTCAGTCCTCACTGCCATATTGGACAATATAGTCTTGCCAAAATTGTCAGCTGCTGCAGATACTTGGGAACCACATCAAGAGACCATTCCTATCCACACTTGGGTGCATCCATGGCTACCAAGGATAGAGCACAAGTTGGAAGGCATTTACCAGGTCATTCGTTTTAAATTGAGTTCTGTTCTTGGTGCCTGGCATCCAAGTGACGCCTCTACATATACCATATTGTCTCCGTGGAAGACTGTCTTTGATGCTGTAAGCTGGGAACAACTTATGCTTCGATTTATTGTGCCTAAGTTGCAACTTGTCTTGCAAGAGTTTGAAGTCAATCCAGCAAGTCAGAAGCTCGATCAGTTTTTTTGGGTAATTAAATGGGCTTCTGTGATTCCAATTCATATCATGGTGGACATGATGGAGAAGTTCTTCTTCACAAAGTGGCTCCAGGTTTTGTATCACTGGTTGTGCTCAAATCCTAACTTTGAAGAAGTTATGAAGTGGTATAATGGATGGAAGGAGCTTATTCCAGAAGAACTATTGGCAAATGAAAGTATCCGATTCCAGATAAACCGTGGTTTAGATATGATGAGTCAAGCTGTTGATGGAATGGAGGTTGTCCAACCTGGTTTGAAGGAGAATATCAGCTATCTTCGGGTACGTGAGCAACGACAATTTGAGGCTCAACAGAAAGCAGCAACCTATGCTCAACAGCAAGCTGCTGCAGCATTGGGTGGTGCCAACGCAGATGGTGTGCATGATTTGAGCTTGAAAGAAGTCATTGAGGCTCATGCCCAGCATCATGGTTTGTTGTTCAAGATTAAGCCTGGTAGAATGCACAACGGTCACCAAATATATGGGTTTGGTAATGTCAGCATAATAATAGACTCGCTACATCAGAAGGTATATGCTCAACATGAGGAAACATGGTCCTTGGAATCTCTTCAAGGATTGCTGGAGTTGCATAATAAATCCCTTGGTAAAAGACACTGATTTCTGTATTATTATAGTGTAATGTGAAGTAACATCGTAGTTGGGAGGTACTCTTTCTCTCTAGGTTCCCAGTAATTTTTATTTTCGTTTGATTTATGGTTTAGACCTGGGATATTTGGTTTATTTGAATATAATAGTTATTTAGGATGTTTTCACTTGATCTACATCTGGTAACTCTGCTACTGTTTCTTTTCTGCTTGGTTCCTTCCCTTGGGGCTGGATCGTACAAACTTGCATTGTATGAGTGCCATGATTCATGGCAAAAAATGATCTGTTTTTGAATCTGTTTATATGATCAATACTTTTTAGTTAATCATTGTATTTAGTTAAAAGCTGGTAAATTAAGAAATAATTTCCATTTGTCTTGGTTAAATGAATTTATCTACTTTCAAGGATGTGAGTATGTGACTTATCAATTTCAAAACCAACCGATGTTGAAGCTTGAAATAAAAGCATCAGAATGACCTTGTTCACATAAATAATAATTCCAAGTGTTCATTTTTATTTATAGAAACAAAGTGCTCTTGTTCCTCTATAATTCGTTCATAAGGCAAAAAATTAATGTTACTTTGTTGATACGATGAGATGATAATTTTCCTGTCCTTTAGGTTGTGGCCATTTTTCTAATTTTCTAATTGAATTGAGAATCCATGAGTTGTTACCGAGACATTCAGTAGTAAAAGTTGCAAGCAAACAACAAATTTGAGTGCAAGGCTTAACTCTTACAGTTCTACTATATTTATTCTTTTGAAATTGAACATTGATATTTTGATGCATTAGACTTATTTGTGGTGATAACTTTGATGCAAGTCCTAAAATGACTAAAAATATCAATCATCAATGCTGTTTAAGAGCATTCATTTTTTTCTTTTTGGGTTAGTAACATTCATATTTTAATCAATCAACATGACATGTTCATTTCAGAATCATATTTTGGACCCTCAAAAGGAAAATCCAAATGTGAAAGCCCCTGGATGCTCCCTTTTGTTGGTTAAGATGTCTTTTCCTCCGTATTTCAGCGTTTACAAACGATTCCCTGCATTAAACTCGCCTACTATTTACCCTTCACAAAAATTCAACACACAAACTTTGTCTTCACTAGAACAATGTAAATTAAGGCATGGCCATTTTGGTCATTTTACAGTCTCTAGAATTTCTCGTCATGAGTAAGCCCCTACAAGCGATCTGTCGATTCTGGTAATATATGGGACCTCTTCATTATGAAAATTTGTTCGCTGCTACACATGAGCATCATATCATATACACTAAATAAATTACAATTTTAAATGAGTTTATCGATTTTATAAAATTCGTATTTTTTTTGTGACTTTACGAAATTTATACTAAGTCTGACAATTTTACGATTTAAATTTTGTTAAAATTTTACGTTTTACGTTCTTAAATTATTTTTTTAATTTTATGTAAAGTCTTGATTTTCTCTACCTTAAATGAAACTCTCTATCTATCTTTTCTCTTTTTTTTTTTTACACAATTTGAGTCATATTACATATAAAATTGATTTATTTTGTAAAATGTGACACTGATTAGGTGTTTAATTATTGTGCACAACATATATGCGAATAAAATACAAATAAAAATGAATTTGAAAATTTTCATTTTTGAGTATTGGAAAAAAAAAACACATGTTAAGAAATTAATTTAGGAGCGCATAATTTCAAGAATATATTATAGTGTCTGGATAAGTCACCAATATATATATATATATATATATATATATATATATATATATATATATATATATATATATATATATATATATATATATATAGTGTCTAGATTAAATTAGGTAGTGAAAAGAAAAAAAATAAAAAGATAAAGATTCTCTTTGATAGATAATTAAATATTTATTTAAAAAATATATATTATTTTATTTTTATTAATTCTTTAAAATAAATTATACACTTTTTTATTCTCTTCATATTAAAATTTTTTTATCATAGAATTATCTATTAAATTAACTCCATTTCTTTCTCATAGTAATATTAAATAAAGAATATTAAATTATTAAGTGCACTTACATACATAACAAGTGTCAATTGAGAAGTAAGAGCGTGAAATTGAATAAAAAAATTATTATTTTCTTAATTTTTTCTTTTTGTAGAATGGTATATATTTTCTCAATTTAATTGAATGATAAATAATTTTAACTAAATGTTTAGCTTAAAAATTGCCATTAAAAATGGGCAGATTATCAAAACAATTAATTAAGCATAAAGAGTTTAATTAATAATCATTGATGGTATAAAATTATATATATTTTATTTTGTCAATAAATTATATTAATAATATATATAACATGGTGCAAAAAAATTACACAATTCTGATAAGCATGCTATCCACTGCTCTTTGCAGATATTGTCTTCTATGTCTCTTTATATTCTGAATATTTAAATTGAAGCAAACACATCCCTCACCATTTTGTTTCATCTCCCTCTTCTATCTTCACATATTCATTTCCCTCTAAGCTTTTTATCTTTCTCTCTACTCAAATAAATTCCCCATTATCTATATATCTCTTCCCATCACTCCCTTATTTGAGGTTATTCCAACACATAAAAGATACAATAAGGGAGTAGAATAATAATAATAGTAGTAGTAATAATAATAATAATAATGGGAACTACTAAACTTGCCAAATTACTTTTGCTATTTTTCACCTTATTAACACTTGCTACTCCTAAAGTCATACAAGGTTATACTCATGTCTTTTTTTTTTCTTCTCTCATTACTTCACTTCTTCTTCTTCTTCATCTTCAATTGTTATATTACTAAACTCAATTCTATCATGTCTCACTTCTTTTACTTTCTTCTATCTCTTATATATGTTATTCTTGCTTATTGCTTTCCTTTAATTTAATTTCTTAGGATTTTAATATAAACTTTGCATTTAATTCTTTGTCATTATTATTTCACAAAGGGTTTATGCTTGAATAATGCAACTTTTACAATAATAACATTTGTTAAGATGAAAAGTTATTAATTAATTGTTTTAAAAAAATGTTAACCTTTTTTTGAATTTCCTATTTTCTACTATTATATATGTAACTTATTATAATATTATTATTATTTCACTAAATTATTATTGTTGCAGGAATTCAAACAAAAGGATTATTGGTCTCCCATGAGCACTCTTTTTCCCAAGCCCAAATAGAACAAAGTTTAAAGGTAATTAAATTATATTATTATATTATATGAAAATTTGAATTTTGTTAGAATCCCAAAGAACTGAGTTTGATGCAATAAGAAATAATTCAGGAATTGAAAATGAGGAATTCAAGGAGATTGATGATTGGATCAACAGCACCAACTTGCACTTACAATGAATGTAGAGGATGTAAGTATAAGTGCAGAGCTGAACAAGTACCTGTTGAAGGAAATGACCCAATTAATAGCCCATACCATTACAGATGTGTTTGTCATAGATGATATTATTAATTAATTATTAATTATTAATTATTAATTAGTTAGTTAGGTTAATTTTGTGTTTTAGCTTGAGATATTATTGTAGCTAGTTGTGGTTTAATTTATTTTATTTTATTATTATTATTATCTCCATAAATCATCCTAATCCCATGCATCCCCTAGGGAACTTATTATTTCTTTTTGGTTATGTGTAAGTGCAAGAATTGCAAAGCTATGATGAGTGCAATTGCTGAAAGATGAAAGCCTTCAATTCTTTTCTTTTCTTTTCTTTTTATTTTGAAAAGTTTTTCAAGTATACCGATACATCACTGTTTCAGTAATTTTAAATTGTTGATTTTAATTATATATTTATATATATTTTTTATAATTAAGATCACCAGTTAAAAATTACTGAAATATCAGTGTACCGATACACTTAAAAGTTTTTCTTTTATTTTATGTCTTTTACATTTCAATTCATATAGTATACTATTGTCATTCAATTAGTAATATATATGAAAAGCAAGTTGAAGTGTTGAATAATGTATGTTACTTAAATTAGAAGGATTCCTTTATTTTATTTCGTTGTTATTATATTACATTAATTAGTTTTATCTTCAATGCTTTAAATATTTGCTAATTTGTGAATATACTAAATATATAATTTGAATATAATTTGTTTTGTGAAAAAAAAAAAGCATATTATACTACTAGTGGTATATATGTATACTATGTAATTTATTAAAAAATATATGTAGATAATATTATTTAAGTATTTCCGCTGTTCATTCATTCTCAGATTTTCATATAGTAATTTTTTTTATCTCATTTTTATTATTTATTTAATTTTATCTTTTAAATATCCAATGTCATGTGAGTTCTAATCCCAAATTTAAACATTTTTTTGGAAGAATAAAAAAATATTAACAAACCCTAATTTATTGCAAAAATCTTTAGGACATTGTTTAATTAATCAGAACCATTGACATTTAGGTAGTATGTTATATGCATGCAGTATGATACAAGTATCTAAAAGCTTGGATTAATAGTTTCTCAATTAAGAATGGTCAAAGTTAGATATTAGTGTATGTGTAGAAGTATCTATGTCAATGAAAAAGCAAAGGGATTTTGAGGCATATACTCTATGAATGAAGAACGTAGAGCATTTGAAATTCACAAAAAAAAAATAATGAATGTGCACGCTTAGCCTGCAAGTTGTCAC
The DNA here is from genome assembly GCF_059453495.1 of Arachis ipaensis. Classification (NCBI taxonomy): domain Eukaryota; kingdom Viridiplantae; phylum Streptophyta; class Magnoliopsida; order Fabales; family Fabaceae; genus Arachis; species Arachis ipaensis. The sequence continues at coordinate 10,933,167 of NC_142444.1, forward strand.
ATGGCAATGGAATTGAAAGTGGTCCCTAAAGTATATATTATTAGACAAAAATGGCCAAGAGATCACATGGCAACTTAATTTATTTATTTGTTTGAATCTTCTTATTATTATTCCATCTTCACTAAGGGGCAAACATTAAATTTGTACAGTGCTGAATAAGGGCAATATAATATATATATATAGGTCCCATTTTTGTGTGTGTAAAAAGCAAACTGAATTTACCTAGCCACTGAAACCCTAAATATATGTTTGTTCTATATGCAATTGGCCTCATCTATATATATATATATATATATAGGCTTTTTTATTTATATATGCATAGAAAAAATATTATTTTTTATAAAGCACATGTCTCAAAAATGTTTTTAAAATGTGCATAATCATTTTACGTCAAGCATTCACGAAATGGAATTAGCTTCTATTTTAAAGAAAGTATATGCATAAAATGGTGCACGTCAAAAAACTCATTCCAAAGAAAACAGGCACGAAATGGAGCAATTTATGTATACCAGCCACAAAATAGAATAATTCGTGACTTAGACACGCAAAATGAGGACTTCAATAGAACTGAACACGAAATGGACTACTCCTGTATGTCAATTGAGCTGAACACGAAATGACCACTCATATATAGGTGATGAGTCATATATTATTTAATTGTGTGCATAATTCATTCTACAGTTAATGTTTAATCTTAAATTAATTGAATTTCTTACTCCGTATATGCAATAAAATGTGATGATGATTATAAAATTAAAATTTTTTAACATTACACCAATTTGATGAGCTTTATTACTATTATCCCTATTATTATATTGTATATTCTCATAATTTGATGAGTTTTATTACTATTATTCCTATTATTATACTGTATATTTTCATGCTTTTAATGGATAACATTAAAAAATATTATATAAATTTAATTTTGGATCATTTATATAAATAAAATAAATGAAGCTCAAAATTATATATACTTCTATATATTGAAATTGAATCAACTTAATTTGATTTGATTTATACAATATATGATTTTAAAAGTAATTAAAATATTATATCAATTAAATTATCCTTTAATTTGTAAAATTAAGTGTAGAATAAACGTTTTGATGATATTATATGTTACTTCTAACTCTGAAAAATCCAAGTTTTAATTCATATGCCACTTTGAAAAGTTATACTTTATATTAACTTTTTTAACATCAAAAGTCTCATTTATGACTCTTTAGATACTAATGAGTCAAAGAATAATTTTTAATGAATTTTTAAAAATAATTTATTGTTTCATTTTGAATTTATAAATTTGTAAAAATGTAAATTTTTAAAATTTGAACTCAAATACAAAATTTGAATTTATATTTTTATTTGTTTTGATTTTTTTGATATTTTATTTGAATCTAAATTCGAGTATTTTTATTGATATTTATATTTTGAAGTTAATGAAAAATAAATCATTTATACAAGTAGTAAATTATTTCGTGTTCAGCTCCATTGAAGTTTCCATTTCGCGTGTATCAGTCACGAATTGCTCCATTTCGTGGCTGGTATACATGATTTGTTCCATTTCATGCCTGCCTCCCTTAGAATGGATTTAGGACTCCTCATTCATTCTCCCTTAAAATAGAGGCTAATTCCATTTCGTGAATGCTTAGCATAAAATAACCATGCGTATTTTAAGAATACTTTTGAGACATGCGCATTATGGAACGGAATAATATTTTTTTCATGCGTATATAAATAAAAAAGTCTCTCTATATATATATGATTTTGAGCACAAAAATCTTATCAATTCAGTAGTACAAATTATTATATATAATTCCTCTACCCAAATATATATATTTTCAGAGATGAGAATACACACCCCAAGGACGAAGTATGAACAATACACAGTGCAAAATGAGAAGTAGAGATTTAAGACCAAATTGGTGCACCCTTAAGATATATATATATATATAGAGTAGAGAATTAAGACCAAAATTTTCTTTTTTTGAAAGAACTAAATATTGTATTTGAATGAAAAGTAAATTTGTTTTTTGTGAATTGGATCAAATAAAGTCGAATTAAGAAATTTATGATGGGAATACAGCTAGATGAAAACTTAAATCCTACCGTATTTACCTATTGCGACCCTATGCTACTCTAACATTAATAAGACGAAATAAATAGGTTTTCTTTTGTTGTTACTTTTTTGTTTAGTAAGTTATGAACTTATTTAGTTTGGAACTATTTAGTTAGAAAATAGGACCAGATAGTTATATATCCAACTTTCTAAGGTAAAAATTCACCTGCAATCAATTTTACGAAAAATTGTTTAAATTACTATGATGTTATTATTTGATTTGATAAAAAAAATTAGTTTATTTTATATAAATATATTTTTTAAAAAAATCGATTTAGATAAATTAAATAATTTTTTAAAGATTTTTTTTAAATTTTTTTACATATTATCCCTAAATGATAAATTTAGTACGTTCTTTTTTTTTATCTTTTTTGACCAAATTTTTTTTTAAATTTATTTTTTATTTTTATTTATTTAATTCTCGTAAAATATATGTACACATAATTGTTTAAAAAAAATAGAGTTTGGTATTCTGGAAAAAAAAACTCACGCCTTTTTTGTTTGTATAAAAATGGTGAAAGAGAAAAAATTAAGAATCCGAATGGAAAGTAGAGGAAAAAAAATTAAAATTCACATATAAGGATAAAAGGAGTTTGTGATACGAACAAAAAATTATAAATGATTCTATCTTTTTCTGTTTCATTTTGAACATCAAATAGTATAATGAGATAAACAGTTACGTATTTATTAAATAATTTTTATTATTGATAAAAAATTAAATAAAAAAAATTAAAAAATACATTTAAAATAAAAAATTTGATTAAAAAATATGAATAAGAAGAATATATCCAATTAAAAGTTTGAGATTAGTTCTAAAAAATTAAAAAAGAATAAATTTTAAGAGCATAACAAAAAAAGAGAGTAAAAATAAGTTATTTTTTTAAATTATTTTTTTTAATTAAATTATTTATTTACATAAACTGATTTTTTTAAACCAAATAATAACACGTATCAACAATCCAAAAATAACTTTATGTAAAGTTAACTGTATATGAAATTGACTATAAATAAATTTTTGCCATTTAATTATGTAAAGATTTTAATGTTTGTAATGCTTCAAAGTTAAGGTATATTAAGAATAATTAGAGTTAGGTAATATACCCAAATCATATATATTGGTTAAGATTTATTCGAAGATTCATGGAGCTTGAATTGAAGGGAGGGTATGGCTTATGTCTCTTCTTTTGAACATCAAGCTCCTCTAATTGCTCCCACAATTAACCATGTTATTATATAGCCAAACTTGATTTAAAAGAGATACAAATTCAGATATAGTTAATTTTATGTAAAGTTAATAGTTGAAAATCGTTAAATAATAATTTAGTTAAATTTTTTAAATTATTTAATGATAGTCAATTATCAGTTTCATATAAAATAACTGCACGGAGGGACGGATATACCGAGGCCTCGCCTTGCCCCCCACATTTTTAAAAAAAGATTAATAGTAATAAGTTATTAAGTATGATTTAATCTTTTTTAAATTTATTTAGTATTTAGTCTAATATAAATAAAAGTCCAGCATAACTTAAATATTAATAATTTCTAATATCTAAAATAATAAGTAACAATATTAAAAAAAATTTGAAAAGATATTATTATTAATATTTTTTAATTAAATAAAATTTTTTAAATCTCATAAAGTGGATTTTTTTGTCTTCTTGTTAGCGTCCTTCTTGATTCATTTGGTATTAATTCTCTCTGTTTCAATTATTACAATTGAGAGATTTTTTTCAATGATGAATATTGTGAAGAATAACTCATAAACAAAATGAAAGGTTAATTTCTTGCTAATTGCTTTTTAATTATATTGAAAAAAAAATTGCTAAAAATTTTGACACAAATTCTATTATCGATAAATTTTATGATACGAAAAATCGACCACTTCATTAATAAAAAATACATACAAATTTATATTTTAAAATATATTCTCTATTAATATATTTTTTGTAATACATTTTACATTATATAATTTTTTATATAATTTTTTAATATTATATATATATTATTGGCCCTTTCAATATAATATTTCTGTATCCGTGTACCTGAGTTTTTATCTTTGAAATATATATATAATACTCATGAATTGTTTTCAACATGAAATGAAGAATAATAAGGGTGAAAGTGTCATTTTGACGTACGTTTGATGAAGAAGTGTAGTTTCTAGTTTCTACTTTCTAGAGTGTACATAACGGTGCAATTAAAGCAAATTGTGTACGTGATGATAAGATGCGTAGTTTCTAGTTTCTGTAGTGTACATAACTCTGTATTGAAGAAATTAAAGCAAATTGTACAATTATTAAATAAAAATAGAAAAATTCTACTTGTACAAAACAAATTAGTCTTTAGTTAACCTTTAAATTTAATATTTTATTATTTTAATTTTTTAATTAATCATATTTTATATTTTTAAGAAACCACTCTTATTTTAAATGTTATTAACTAAAAAATCTCTAACTTCTTATTACTATAATAAAACATTTTCTTTATTTTCTCTCTTTCTCTTTTTCTCGTTCACACTCTTTTTTTTTTTTTTACTAAAGATATGAATATTTGAGTTATTACTCATTAGCTTTTCGTTCACATTCTTTCTCTCTCTCTTTCGTAGAGATCATATCGTTCTCTCATCTAGCAAAGTTCTCCGCTTCAAATAAAAAAAAACTTATGTAAGTATTTTATCTAAATATCCAAAACTAGAATATCATTATAAACTCAGCTGGTCCAATTAAAAACAAACACATTCAAAATTATGTTGCCTTTGATTATTCAAAAAAAAAAAAAAATAAGAACATAAACACATCCAAAATTATGTTACCTTTCATTAATCGGGAGAAAAATAAAAAATAATATAAACGCATCTAAAATTATGTTGTCTTTCATTAATAAAAAAATTAAAAAAAAAAAAGAAAGAAAGAGGAGACAAACCACTACAAATAATGTAGAATAATAAACGAAAATTATCTACACATCCAAAACAGTTTGATTACAAGCTCAGCTGGCTCCAATTAAACACATAAACACATCTAAAATTATGCAACTTTTCAGTAACCAGAATTAAAAAACAACAACAATATAAACACATCTAAAACACATAAAACACATTTAAAATTATACCACCTTTCATTAACTAGATTAAAAAAAATAAAAACACAAACACATCCAAAATTATAGTTTAATTAATTAGAAAAAAATAATAACAATATAAACACATCCAAAATTATGATGCCTTTCATTACTCGAGAAAAAAAAGCCAGCAAGAACAGCATAAACACGTTTATTAACAGAAAAAAGATAAAATAGGAGAGAGAAAGTACTACAAATCATGCAGAATAATGAACAAAAATTATTAACACAGCCACATCCAAATACCTGATGAGTGCTTCCGGCGCAGAGGGAGCGGCGTGGAGGAGGAAGGCGGCACGACAGAGCTGCGAGGGGGAGTAGCGCGGCATGACGGAGCTGCACAGGGGGAGGAGTGCGGTGTGCGAAAGCTGCGCAGGGGGAGAAGACCGACGCGGGAGGAGGAGAGTGCGGGCAGAGACCGGCGATGACGGCGACGAAGATGAGCTTGGAAGGAGAGGAATGCGACGTTGTGGATGAGCGCCGAGGTGGAGGAAGGCAGCGTCGAGAATGAGGGATGAGGAGGACGGTAGCACGGACAAATGACGGCGGAGGATGACTTCTCTAGGTTTTCAAAGTGCGCGCGTTGAGTTTTGAATTTGAGCCTCTGGATTATGGATGTGGGGTAAATGTGACTTCTCTACTTCTACGAGGGTTTTGAATGAGTTTAGTTAATAATTAGATGGTTTAAGGTTTATTTTAAAATTTTAAAATTAAAATTTTGAATTTTGAATAATTTGATTTTTAGATGTGTATTTAAATTATAATATATTAATAATTAAATATATTAAATCAGAAACAAAAATTTAAAATTTAAAATTTAAATTTTAGTTTTATTTAGTTTTATTTTAAATATGTATTTAATTTTAAAATGACACTAAATCTATTCACAATTTTAGATGTGTTTATTTTATTTTTTTTAAATTATTGTAATAAAAGACTGAATATTGTACCATTTTTAAAGGATACTAGTTGAATTGATAAAAAATAGTATTTACACCATTTTACAAGCATATTTTTTAAATATTTTTTATAGTATAAAAATAATTTTTATTTTTTTCTCGGTTTACACTAATTATTTTTATGTTTAATTACTCTATTGATCCCTATAGTTTTGCGAAATTTTCAATTAGGTCCCTATACTTTTTTTTTCTTTTAATTGGGTTCCTGCACCAATTTTTTTTTTCAATTAGGTTCCTCTTGGTAGTAATTGGCTTAGTTGTATAAGGACCTAACTAAAAAAAAATGGTATAAGGACTCAAATAAAAAGAAAAAAGTGTAGGGATTCAATTGAAAAAAAATTGGTGCAGGGATCCAATTAAAAGGGAAAAAAGTATAAGGACCTAATTAAAAATTTCGCGAAACTATAGGGACCAACAGAGTAATTAAACCTTATTTTTAATATAAAAATAAAAAGCATACAAAAATAGAACTTTTTATTTTTAATATTTGATTGGTAATGGTGTTTTTTTAAAATGTGGATTGTTAGGGTGTTATTCTCAAATGTGAAACCGTTTAACTAGAAAAGTAGAAATCGGACCGTCTGATTTATTAGAGGTACAAAAATCGGACAGTCCGATTTGTAGAGGTACAGAAATTGAACTGTTCGATTTGTATTAAAAAAATTAAAAAATTTGAGGTACAGAAATCAGACCCTCCGATTTATGTACTTTCCACAATTTTAAAAAACACAAAAAATTACAATGTTAAAGTATATCACTACTTTTACTTCCATACAAAAAAAAGCCTACAAAAATAATCAACATATATTTTTTTATTATAAAATATAAATTTTGATACTACGGTGATACCAACAATCATGGTACAGAAATGGAGTAAATCTCCAAAAGTGGTCCTGAGATTGACGTCGTGCACTAAAATCGTCTTTGAGATTTTAATTGCATCAATTACGTTCCTAAGTTTAAAAAAATTGTACCATATTAGTTCCTGATCCGTTTTTCATTAACGGCACGCTGACGTGGCTTGATGACGTGGATATTTGGTGACACGTGTCACCTCATGATTTGGTCACGTGTAACGGTATGATGATTTATTGATAAGCAACACATGACATGTTGATGTGGATGGTTATGCCACGTGTCACCATACTATTTTGCCACGTGTCGGGTTATGTCACGTGTCACAATTTTATTTGTCCACGTGTCATCCACTATGTCATCATTACATATGTATCAAATTGGTCTCTTACTTTGCATCAAATAACTCATTTTAATCCCTGAAATTAAATATCGTGTACCAAATTAGTCTCTTTGTTAGTTTGTTCTCTTTTTATTATAAATTCAAAATTTTTAATATCTTTAAATACACTATTTTAATTTTATATTTTCACAAGTTATTTAAATATAAGTGCTTTTATAAAATGTTTTAAAAATTTTAGTTTTAATTATACAATTTTTTTTACAATATTTTATTAAAAGAATTATATGAGATATTGATATTAATTTAGTAAAGAGTGTAAGTTAAGAGTATAATAATGTTTTTTAATACAAACTTTTTAATATTTAATACCTTAATAAATATTTTAAGAATACTTGATAAGGCACTTGTTAACTAATATAAATTTATTATTCCCATCCAAGAATATTCGATTCTTCATATAATTGACTTCTCACTAAATTAATAAGATAGATTTATACTGTCGATTATAATAATTTATTTTATCTATAACTTAGTTAGGCGGCCTTTTCATATATTATACTATTAATTAATATAAGCACTTATTGTAACCATGGTTTGAAAAATATTAAAACATATACAAATAAATACAAGAGACAATAATAAAGTTTTGGATTTTAGCTAACATGTGCTTTAATGATATAAGTTAAAATTATTAATTAAAAATTTATTATAAAAAATTATATAATAAAAAATAAAATTAAAATTAGTGTATAAAATAAATTAAGAGTTTTAAATTTATAAAAAAAATGAGAACAAACTGATAAAGGGACTAATTTGGTGCACGATATTCAATTTTAATGACTAACATGAGTCATTTGATGTAAAGTAAGGGACCAATTTGGTGCATATGTAATGATGACATAGTAAATGACATGTGGACAAATAACATTATGGCACGTGACAATATAGCATTGTTACACGTAGCATAACTATCCATATCAGTATGCCACGTGTTGCTGATCGACACGTCATCATACCGTTAGACGTGGCCAAATCATGAGGTGACACATGTCACCAAAGATCCACGTCATTAAGCCACGTCAGTGCGCTATTAACAAAAAATGGGTTAAAGATTAATATGGTGCAATTTTTTTTAATTTCAAAGACGTAATTGATGCCATTTAAATTTTAAAGACAATTTTAACGCACAAAGTGAGTATCAAGAACCATTTTAAACATTTACTCTACCAAAATGTTAACATATCATAAGCTTGATACTTGATATGACTGGATATGCCCAATATGCTTCCCTCCCACCAAAATTTTCTTTTGGGCTGCTATGTTCCTGGCTGGTAGTTAGGACTCAACATTAATTTAGTGTGTCAATTTTGTAATATTGGAATTGGTGCTCTAAGAGGTTTCTATATCATGTTAAAAGTTGCTCTAAAAATATATATATATAATCAAAGAAAGACTTCTTAAGTCTTTAAATAATTTAAATAATAATAAATAGAAAATTTCCCTAACATGGAAATCTATTTCATTTTTATGGAATGTTCGGGCAGAAATAGACCCCTTTTTATTAGAAAACAAAAAAGCTATCGAATGAATCGTTGTACATTTCAAATTTGAATTAAGAATTCGGCGTTCTTTTAATGGTTTCAGTACCCGCGGAAAAAAGATGTTAGTGAAAATACAAGATTTACTGGAAGAAAAAAAAATAATTTTTAGATCATCAAAAAAAAAAATTGGAATTCGAGTTAGAGACTCGAAATCAAGCAAAAGCGGAAGACACGAGTGGGGTGGATTTGGAATCATCTCTTTCAACCCAAGAAAAAGATATTGAAGTAGAGTCTACAGCATCAGGATTGGCCAGGAAAGAGGAAAAAAAAATACAAGAACAGAATGGAGGTCGAAATAAATCTCTTATTAACAAAGTTTTTTATTTTTCAATTGAATTGGAAGGGTTCCTTAAATCACAGAATAATGAATAATATCAAAATTTATTGTCTCCTGATTAGGTTGAAAAATAATATAAAAGAGATTGCTATAAGCTCTATTCAAAGAGGAGAACTCAATCTAGATCTTATGGCAAATCAAAAGAGTTTAAGTCTTACAGGATGATCAGCCACACTGGGACTGAGACACGGCCCAGACTCCTACGGGAGGCAGCAGTGGGGAATTTTTCGCCCTGACGGAGCAATGCCGCGTGGAGGTAGAAGGCCTACGGGTCGTGAACTTCTTTTCCCGGAGAAGAAGCAATGACGGTATCCGGGGAATAAGCATCGGCTAACTCTGTGCCAGCAGCCGCGGTAAGACAGAGGATGCAAGCGTTATCCGGAATGATTGGGCGTAAAGCGTCTGTAGGTGGCTTTTTAAGTTCGCCGTCAAATCCCAGGGCTCAACCCTGGATAGGCGGTGGAAACTACCAAGCTGGACTACGGTAGGGGCAGAGAGAATTTCCGGTGGAGCGGTGAAATGCGTAGAGATCGGAAAGAACACCAACGGCGAAAGCACTCTGCTGGGCCGACACTGACACTGAGAGACGAAAGCTAGGGGAGCGAATGGGATTAGACCCATTATTGGGTTATTTACACAGAGGGATGGAAAAAATTGCGGAAAATCGAACAATTATACAATATCTGCCTGGTCACTGCGACCCCCTTTGTGAGGGGGAACCCCTTCTCCCGAAGTTACGGAGCTATTTTGCCGAGTTCCTTAGAGAGAGTTGTCTCGCGCCCCTAGGTATTCTCTACCTACCCACCGGTGTCGATTTCGGGTACCTCAAGTTTCAAATTTTTATTCAGTTTACCTTTTAATAACTCATAATCAAATCTCGATGAATAAAAATTTGAAACTTGACAAGTTATATATATATATAGAAAACTTTTGAAATTTTGAATGTATTTAATGTAGCGTTTAAGTTGGATGAATTGACACTATTTTTATTTTTTTGGATGATTATTATTCATATAGTCAATATAAAAATTAATTATTTTTATTGATATAATATTATGTAATTAAATGTACATGTAAAATTATTTTATATTAACAGTGTATTAAATTAAATTCTTTAATGTATTGTACAAATATAAAAAATTTATTTTTTCAATAATTTTAATGAGATTTTTTCTTTTATAGCCTTTTCAAAAGCAATTTTAGTGTATTAACTAGCAAATTCTAAATTTATTATTCATGATTAAATTTATTATTTTAATAATTTTAGTGAATTTTTTTCTTTTACAGTGTTTTGAGGAATATCACTAGGACATTACCCTTTTTTTTTTAAATTAAATACCTCTTTTTTTTGTGTGCTCTTATTAAAACTATTAAATTTTATTGACTATCTACTAATTCAAAGAAGAAAAGATAAAAATATTTTTGTTTCGAAACGTACCTGAAACGATAAAATGATTGAGTCTTGAGTAATGAGATCAAAGATGATGGTAAAGGTATTTAAGATAGTTTTACGTCAATTTTAAATTTTTTAAGGTATATAAGTCAAATCTTAATCCGTGTAGTTTTAGTCACAAAAAAAAATTCGTATAATTTTTATTGGGTCAAGGCTCTATTTAAGAATTTGTCGTTGAGTAATGGGTTGCTGCATATGCAAGGTGAGATTCGAACTCCCAAATCTCAATACTTGTTTAAACAAATGAGTGAACTGACCATTCGATCAACATAAGTTAATTGACAGAACAAGGCTTTAATTGTCAATACTTGACTTGGTTTCTCACATTTGAAGAGAAAATTGTTGAGTAAAAAATGAGTGAAAAAAAATTAGTCCTATATAGTACATACATCATAAATAATTAAAAAAATAAAGGATATATAAAATAAAATACTTAGATTTAATATTTTAAGGTCTTGATTTAAACATAGTTTTTTTAAAATCATTGTATCTCCATCCGTATTTATTATTTCTCCACCAATATTATTACCACCACCATCACGGTCACAATTACACACATTGTCAACGATGGCATGGTGGTTGTTGATTTTTAAGGCGGTTGTTAGAGAAATATAGAAGACGAAATGATGGTGGTGGAAGATTGGAACGGTTAACGTGGGTGACAAAGAAAAAGGTTAGGGTGGCAGACTGGCAGTAGTGGGTGGAGTTGCAAAATAGGAATGGTAATAGGGAAATGGATCCTCTCTATTGAAAAAAATACTTGAGAGAATAAAGTGTGATCTTTCACTTTTAATTTTATAAGTGGGACCAAAATTAAATAAGAGAGAAAAAATAATGAAAGATTAGATTCAACACTTGACAATATCTAGTTTTTTTTTTTTCACTGGAGATGATTCACTCCCATAGTGGATAGTGATGAAGTGTGGATGTGGGTCAGTGGGTAGCATGATCTATAGTACACAATAGAGCTGGTTAAAAACACCGCTTTTTAATTTCTATATGGAAGCTTGGCTGGTGTTGCACCCGGTTATGGGAAGGAGGAGGGCTGCACATTGGTGTGGTGTCAAGTGTTGAAGGAAATCGGACCGTGCGACATCCAAGTTGCAACACGAACGGTCCGAGAAGTAGCTACCAAAACGGACGATCCGTTTTGTGGCATGCTGGACACGCGTCACGCAAAGCTCACTCCCCAAATGGTGCCCTAAATACCAACATTGACCATGCAATAAGGACTCTCACCATCCGGGATATCACTCTCAGCATTTACTCTCAACCTCAAAACTCCATTCTTCTTCTTCATTCCTCTGCTGCTAGTGGGTGTGCATGGTGAAAAAAAAAAGAAAAATGCCAAAGAAATATAAAATTAAAGATGTTGATCGCCCTGAGTTTCATATTATACATTATCTCAGTCATTCTGATTATGTAAGTTTATTTTAATTTTTTTTAATTTTTATAATTATAATTATTATTGTTAAAAATTTAGTTGTTCTTATTGTTGTTAGGATCTGAACTTAAAAATATACATAAAATAGTTAGGACTATTCTTCAACGTTTTTAATTTTTTTTTTTCTGAAATTTTTTCACTATTTTTTTATAAAAAATATTATTGTTAGGGGGTTAATTATTATTATTGTTGTTAGACATTGAATCTAAAAATGTAAATAGAATGATGTTATATTTATGTAAAAAACGTAATATTTTTTTTTAAATTTGCTTAATATTTTTTATTATAATTATTAGTGTTAGGAAGTGAATTATTAATATTCAGAAAATTAATTATAAAATGTAAACCGAATTATTATTAATTTTTTTATACCACGTTTAGTTTTTTTGAAATCTTTTTTAAATTTTTAGTTATAATTGTTAGGAAATTAAATATTATTGTTGTGGTTGTGAGTAATTGAATTTAGGAATAAAAACTGAATGGTTAGTATTAATTTTTAAAAGTACGTTAGTTTATTTTTGTTAATTATAATTATCATTGTTAGGAAGTTAATTATTATTGTTATTAGAAAACGAATTTAGGAAGATAATGAGAATGATTATTAGTATTTTTTAAAATTTAGAAATATGTGTTTAATTTTACTTAAGTAATAGTTAATAGATAATTAATATTACAAATTATAATGTTATATATTAGAAAAAATTTTTCTACCGCAAATAAATAAACAGCATCTCTAATGTTGTAACATTTTTTAGAATTGATTAGGAATGTATGTATTAGTTAATGTTATTAATAGTTAGTTTTAAAAAATTTTAAGGATTAATAATTCATTTCATTTTAGAAGTTATAATTATTTGTTTTAGTTGGATTTAGTCAAATAATTTATGACAGTTGTGTTATTTCAAGTAATATGTGTTGTTGAGTTAATTGTGCAAATTTTGTTAATGAGTTGCTGTAGTTAAAAAATTTTTGCCTTTTAGTAGTAAGTTAGTAATAGTTAATGAATGAGTTGACTAATAATTTATTATATTTTTTTGTAGAAATTAAGAATGTTGACATGTGACCATCCAATTCCTCCGGATCGGTACAATGATAGCGTGGAGGAGCATTTACGAGTTACTGAATTTTATCATGCATCTCAGATTGGTGTAGTACAATGTCAGAAAGTACTGGTGAATGCTCTAATCGAACGGTGGCACCCAGATACACATACGTTTCACCTTCCCATTGGTGAATGTGTCGTGACTCTTGAAGATGTGGCTCTAATTCTTGGTCTTCCGACAGATGGTCTTCCAGTCACAGGGATGACAATGAGTAGTTTTGAAGCCTTGGAGGCAGAGTGTTTGCTTCAATTTAGAGTTGCACCGCGTAAGTCGGACTGTAGAGGTAGTTGCATAAAATTGACCTGGCTGCGGGATCTAAAAGAAAATTTAGAGTTGACTGATGAAACAGTATACAGAGGTATGTGAGGTGCCACATTATGTTGCTGATCGGGACGATTTTGTTTGGGGATAAGTCTGGGGCAGGTATGCACTAGAAATTTCTACTCTTACTTCGTGATTTTGTTAGTATTGGACAGTATAGCTGGGGATCGGCATGCCTAGCACACCTCTACAGCGCGTTATGCAGGGCATCTCGTTTTGATTGTAAGAAAATAGATAGTCCACTAACACTTCTACTCGGTTGGGCTTGGATCTGACTGCCATATCTATTGCCGCTTCCTAGGGAACCCCACAGTTTTTCACTAGCAAACAGGTAATATTATGTTACAATGTACCCGTATCTTGATATTTAAGATTCAGTTGAGCTAATTGAATATATCATATTAGGTGGCGTAACTGGGAGCGTAGTGACCAACGATATAGATATCTGAATCTAGCTCACTTTAGGAAGGCCTTTGATGAACTTTAGGAAGGCCAAGTGTGTTTTAATTAAAGAAGTATTAGTTTCGGGTTTAGGGTCTGGGACAAAATTATGAAGCATTGTTATTGTTATTGGTATTGTGGGTTGTAATCATGAGTTTCCTTTATTTTTTTCAGTTTGTGTGGGTTGCTTATGCTGTGGATCGCGTAGATCCGAGCATAATTCCTGCTGAAATCTACATGCAGTCGGTTGTCTGGAGCGCTACAGTTCCGTTGGTTTCATTTGAATGTATTGAGTGGCATGCTACCGATAGGTTTAGGCGACAGTTTGGTTTCGTTTAGGGAGTACCTAATCAGGAGCGGAATATGGACAAGGCGCATGGAGAAGACCTGACTGGTCCTAAGAATCTTAACTGGGCCACGGCATCGAGTCATTCGATTTGGGTGATGCATTGGACAAACAGGTATAACTACATTCTTTTTGAGCTTCCCATTCCTTCACAGCATCCATTGGATAGTTACATGTACTGGTACCGATCAAAATTTGGGGACCACTTGAACTTGTCGAATCTTGTGGGTCAAGAGAATGATGAAGGTAATCAGGATATGGATGAGGGTAATCAGGATACCGATGAGGGTAGTCAGGATATGGATGACGACAATGAAGAACAGGAGCCACATTCGCCGCATATATCACCTCCAAATCCGCTTCCACATGAACAACCTCAGTTCTCAAGCCAGTATGTACCTCAGACACATAAATTGTGTCTCTGTTTGGTTTTTCATAAATGATGTGGTATCTATGTTGGTTTGATTACCTAATGTGCTACATTTAATTGTTTTTTTAAATTGTATACAGATCAGGCACGCACTCCGAATGACAAAGCCAAATGTTACAATATGAGGATTGATCCGCCACATCGTAGCGCTAATCGCTACACTCCATCTGTCTTAAAAAAGGCAGCCAAGAAATGCAAGAACTTTGTGAAAGATATAAAGTGGGCAATCAGAAAGTAGTTATGGTGTAATGTATTTATTTAGGTATTAATGATGTGGACTATGATTAGAGTACTTTGTATCTGTTGGACATTATGTATTAATGACCTGGACTATGGTAAGTTTACTTTATATGTTTAGAGTATTTATGTATTAATGAACTTATTCATGTATTAACGATCTGGACTATTTATTAATGTTTCATAAAATCTTAATATATTGCTACAGATATCATATCAATATACCTCATTTAGACAATTGATGTCATATTATATAATGCTACAGATATCTTATAATACTAGCTTGTCATAATTTATAATGCTACATATATCAGGTCATGTTAACTCAATATGAGAATTCATGTCATATTATACAATGTTAGATATATCAGGTCATATTAACTCAAATGGACAACTCATGCCATACTATATAAAGCTACATATATAATATCATCTTCGACTGTGAACCTATTGAGCATCTCTGTCGGCATTTACACCAGCTGACTGGCGGCATCTGCTACGACTGTGTCCCTCAGCCCCACATAGCCCACATCGCCTAGGACGACGTAACATTCGCGTGTCCATCTCATTCAAGAAGTGTGTCATCCTGGGGCGACCTTTCATGACGCGTCTCAGGTACAGATTCGGTACGAACCGAGGTCCGTTGTAAGCAGGCCATGTAGTAGGATTACCTAGTGGCCTAAACCTTGCTCGGTACACCCGCCGAAATTGGTCCATCTTATACACATCATGCACATACAGTTGTCAATCCAGTCGCTGGTTGGCACAACATGCGAACACATGTCTACAGGGGATCCGGTCCACCTGGAACTCACCACAGTCACATCGAAGGCCACGTAGATCGACTGCAAACTCCAGTCCGCTTGGCATCTCACGCACCTCAAAGACCTCATTTTGCCGGTCAAAGCAACTAACCTGAATGTTTCCTGATGCAAGTTGGTTTGCATGAAACTTCGAGGTCACGACATCAGAAAACACATGGCCAGCATTAATCCGGGCTTCCGCCTCCGCTCTTTTTTCGGGTGAACAACTCGTTTAACCTGTAGAATGTGGCCTTCACAAGAGGAGTAATGGGGAGATTGCGTGCACCCTTCAATACTGAATTGATGCATTCCACTAGATTCGTCGTCATGTGACCCCATCGGTATCCACCATCAAATGCCAATGCGTACTGTTCGCGAGAAATTCGGTTTAACCAGTTTGTATACGCCTCGCCCCGTTCCCGTAAACGCTGGTAACACACTTCGTACTCCCGCACCATCCTCGAATATCCTGGAGGATAACAACATAAAAAAGAAAAATAATAGAGGTCAAAACAAATATTGAAGGTAACTCTGTTAAATAACTTACTTAAATTTACTGAATGGTTACCAATGTTGACGACCAATTTTTGGAGGTACGGTGCCTTGAACTTTCTCAGAAAATTCAACTATATATGCCTGATGCAAAACATATGAAAAGCTCTAGGAGGTGACCAAGCTACGTTACTGCGTTCCACAGCAACATTGATGGATTCGTGTCGGTCGGATATTAGACCCACACCATCCCGAGTGACAACATGTTGACGTAGGTTACTAAGGAAAAAGTGCCATGCATCAGAAGTCTCTCCCTCCACAATAGCAAACACAATTGGGACGATATTGTTGTTGCCATCCTGTGAAACCGCCACTAGTAGACAACCCTTATACTTTCCGTACAAGTGAGTCCCATCCACCTGGAAAATTGGCTTACAATGTCTGAATGCCCTAATACAGGGGTAATAACTCCAAAATACTCGATGCAGGACCCGAATATCACCCACCAAGTCATCGCCTTGATATGTAGGCATAGTCTCAAAATGGACAACAGCTGCTGGCTCCTTATGACACATGGCCTCAAACCACATAGGCAACGCTTCGTACGATGCTTCCCAACCTCCAAATATTTTTTCTACTACCCTTTGCTTAGCCAACCATGCTTTCCGATAACTAACGGTGTAGTTGAACTTCAATTGCACTTCTGCTATAACCGATTTTACCATTAAAGAGGGGTCAGCCTCAACCACTGGCTTTATTGCTTCTGCGATTGTGATAGAATCTAGCTTCGAATGATCCTATGAAATGGTGGCTCTGTTACAGGTGTGACTACCATTATACCTTCTTATAATCCAACAGTACTTCCTGCTGATCAAGCTAACCCTGATAAGCCAATCACACCCTGACCCATACTGTGTACACTTGGCATAAAATGTCAACGGCTCAGACTCATACATCCGGTAGTCTACGCTTCGTCGTATGATATACTCTTTTATCGCCTTAATAACAGCTTCCCTGGAACTGAACTCCATACCAACTGCAAATTCACCATCTGCGACAATAGGAATTTCTGCTGGGACAACCACCATAGGAAAAATTAAATTAATACACAGATATTTCAAATTCGATAATAAAGGTAAATCAATATTCACTGCATGTAGTATGATATAAATCCAAACCTTACATCATGTTATTATGTCACTCTAAACAAAATAAGAACATCAGCATCAGATGTAAAAATCGGACTGAACCGGTCGATTCGACCGTCAAACCCAATGAACCGGATCCTAACCGGTCCGGTTCATTGAGTTTGAACCGTACAAGGCATCGAACCAGTGCGAATAATAATTACAAACTCACGTAATTTTTAATAATCATATTGTAGAGAATTTTATTATTATTTTTTAATAAATACTTGTAGTATATAACAGTAAAAAAAATAAAATATTTATTGTTCATGTTCCATATTGGTTTAAAATAACTTCATATTTTTAAAATGTTAGCAAAGACATACATTTTGAAGTTTCTTATTTAACATTCTTACTATTTTTTATTTTTTATTTACATAGGACCGGATCAACCGGTTCAATCACTTATCCAGCGGTTGAACCAGTGACCCAGTCACCTAAACCGTTCGAGCACCGGTTCGATCCTGACAACTTGCACATCAACGCATGATTGAATAATGGTAAATAAATACTAATTTATTCATAACTAAATCAATAACTAACTAAAAAAAACTAATACGACGAATTACGTACCTGCAGTCATATATTCCGGAAACTCCGGAACATGCATGGTATCCAAGTCCAAAACTCGCATGAATGATGGCTCCTCAAACGGCACTTCGTTTGCGAGCGCATTTGCCACCTCTGTCACATCTGGAGCCATAGTTCTGTCACCGTGATCTTCATCTCCATATGGACCAACAAATTCGTAGTTGCTTTCGAACTCTTTTTCACTGTCACTATTATAATCTTCCCGTAGAATATTCCGGTCGGCCTCAGATTGTTCAAACTCAACATACAACTCGATGAACGAGATCTGAGCCCGGTTTTCAATATACATTGAAAACATCTCTTGCATGCTCGCTTCGTCCGTCACATATTTAGTTTGATACTGGACGAATCCACCAAACACCGGTATGGGATATCTGTATAGAATACAGGATATTTTTCTTGTCCTCTCAGAATCAATCTTTTCACAGATCACGCCTTTGAGCTCTTCAAATGAGATGATAAAAGAAATAACAACATCTAGCGGATTTTCACAAATAAATTTTACTCCTTCAGACGTTTGTAACAAAATCTGACCAAAATAATACACTTTTAGTAACACTCTGTCACTCATTTCTCTCAATCACAAAAAAAAGCATAACTTTAGCTACTAGATTTTCAGGTTCAAAACAATCAAAGAAGAAACCAAAAAGAAGAAATAGAAGAAGCAGCCGTTCAAGAAGCGAAAGAAGACGCAAGTAAGCTACCACCAGTTCACTTCACACTTTTATATAGGCCTCTTTAAATAACTCGCACCCTTCGACTAGGTTAACCTGATTAAAAAAAATATTAAAAAATAAAATCGGACCATGCGATTTCATGTACCAGTTCATATAAAAAATTGCCAAGCTCATGCAAAACGGAGGGTCCGAGTTCAATCTTCCCAAATTCAAATTCTTAGCATGGAACTCGGACCATGCGATTTGATGCCCCATTTCATATTAAAAAACCAAGCTTAAGCAACACGGAGGGTCCGATTTCAACCTTCCAAAATTTAAATTCTCTTAATATACAAATCGGACCGTGCGTTTTGTTATGCAAAAGTTTAAAACCAAAGAACTCGCACGGTCCGAGTTCTTCTACCTCACACTGCCAAAAAGCTGTCCCACATATATGTCTAGTCCTCATGAATCCATATCGAAGAATAGCACACATATGCCTTTCATTTCCATAAAATTGAGCCTAAAAACACTCCCTTAGCAAATCAAAATTTACTTGATGATTAATTAGACTAGTAATATTTGGGAGGTAATAGAAATTAGTCTAAATAGTCTAAAATTATCTAATTTAATATTTATTAATTATGTCTGAAATAAATATATAATTTTAGATGTTATATGCACATAATTATAGAATTTTAATTTTAATATACTATCAATATAAAATAATTTTACATGTGCATCTAATTAGTAATATTACATAAAAAAAAATTATTTTTATATTAACATAAATAATCATCCGAAAAAAGGATGAAATTGCATATCAAAATTAAACTCATAATAAATTATTATCTCAGATTTATCAGTCATGCTCAATTTTTTCAAAATATTACATTTGTTTCAATATTTCATGAGTATTTTTATTAGCATTCAAATATTTTATGATTAAAAAATAATTTTTATTATTATCTTATTCAAAATTTTCAAACCCAGTTAAAATTTCAAAATAATAGTTGATTAGGGGAAACAAGTTGAAGAGAGTGCTACAGTGAGCGTGTCCATGCTCTCTCTCACGAAGCGGCTACAAGCGCTTACGCCGTACCTCCTTCGCGGCCCTTGCCAGCTCCGCTATGCCCGAACCGACACCACTGCCGGCAGAAGCGGCGGCCACAGAAGGCGCCCGAAGTCGCCGCCACTTGTGCTGAGGAAGGTTGATGAGCGCTCCGAGTGGTGGGCGGTGGACGGCGAGATGCACGAGGTGGGCGATCACGTGCCGCCACGTGAGCGGTTCGTTATTCCGAGAGACAACATCCCTAACAAACGCCGCAAGCAGCTCAGGGAACAGTTCATGCGCAGGACTCGCCTTCTTCTCAAGGAATCTGTTAGTTCCTAATTTCTTTTCCCTTTTTTTTTTTTGAAAAAAAATAATTCTCTAATTTCTGTTTGGTTTCATGATTAGTCTTCACATTTCACAAAAAAATTTTCATTGTAGGCATCAAATTTAAATGATTATGCTGTGATTTTGCTCTGCTGTTTGTTAATTCTCTTGAAATTGATGTATAAAACTAGAACGGTGTATCTTTATGATTTGCTAGCTCGTTGATAGATTAACATTGTGGTAATTGGAGTCCTCTATGTGCCGATTGAGTTTGCTTTTGACTCATAAGTTTATTTTATTTTTTGACTATTCTGTAATTTGATATTTCCCGTGTACAAAAGAGGACTTTTGTTGATATC
Organism: Arachis ipaensis; assembly: GCF_059453495.1. Classification (NCBI taxonomy): domain Eukaryota; kingdom Viridiplantae; phylum Streptophyta; class Magnoliopsida; order Fabales; family Fabaceae; genus Arachis; species Arachis ipaensis. Next base: position 10,953,739 of record NC_142444.1, read on the forward strand.
ATAGAGACAATAGGGGCACATTGTATTTTATCATTTCTTTACGGCTTAAGTAATCAATTTTCTTATTACCATGATAAATCTGATGGATCAACGTGAATCATGTGTTATTTGATTTGCTTGCTGGAGTAATGGAGCTGTTAACTTGTAATGCTTTTATGGTTGAGTGTGAAGTTCAAAACATGATTGTAGTCCTGAAATAGTTTTAATTGTAATGAAAGGAGCATGAGCCTTGGTGCAAGAAATATATGGAACTATATAATGAACTTAGAGAAAACTGGGAGCGGCTTTATTGGGATGAGGGCTACTCTAAGAAGCTTGCTCAGGATCATGCAAAGTATGAGTCTGCTGAAGAAGACGATGAAGACTTTTCCCCATACAGGTTTGCCTCCTTCACCGTTTCTTTCCCTCTATGCTAGTTGCTTTGACTGCGAAAAAATATTATTCTTAGGTATATTTTAGGGAAAGAAGGTTTCGTGCTAGTGGATTAATGAATCCTGTGTAGGCAAGGTGGGAAGTTGGACCTAATTTATAAACATGCGAAACATGTGGCATTTATTAAGGTGGGAAGGTGGATTAAACCATAAGAGGGGAAGTGAACATAAAGCATGATTTTATTTTTTTTTTCCCAAAAAAAGGGTGTCTAAGGTTGTGCATGGTAAGTGTTTCAGGACAAAAAATTATAGAGAAAAGAAAGAAAAGCTGTATATTTGTTCCCTATCATATTGTCCCTTGCTTTTGGGTAGATAGACAATTCGGCAAATTTTGTCCTAGGTCAAAGACTTTTTCTCTCTTTCTGTATGTTGCATCCTCTAAACGAATTTGTGTCTCTAATAACTCTGGATTTTTGTCCTAAGACAATTAGTTAATGGGGTTGGAGAGAATAGAGATGATGTCTTGAATGCCTTCAGTCATCCTTATTTCTCCCTTTTCTGCATACCATTTTCTAAATAAATATGTACATTCTGCTACTATATCACACTGATATCAGCTGCAGAGGATAAATAATACAGTATACTAGCATTTCATTGAGTAATCTGATGATTCTGATCCAATCTCTATCAGTCTATCTGATACATCTTTTTATTCACCTGCGAGTTTAACAGCTAAAGTACTTCATGATGGTCATTCAGATGGGTCTTATTCAAATAGATATTCTTCAATTTCTCTTTGGCTCTAGCTCTCCCTATATATAGTGCCGAAAAGTTCTGTTTAAAAGTTTGTGCTGGTCTTTAATTGACGTGTTGAGAGATTGAAAAGCTATGCTTTATACATAAATCTTTTGTTTGTTTTTCTTGTGTAGAGGAACTCTCATAATATTATTGTTCTTGTCATCTTAATGAAATTCTTCTTTTAACCACCCTCCCCCCCAACAAAAAAAAAAGGAATATATCAATTTAAAAATATTACGTTTGGATTAATCTGATTAATGGCTTGAACTGCTTCAGTGATTAAGTTATGGAGGTCATGGAGTTGGACTCTAATTTTGGTGTTGTCTATTATGACATTTCAGGAATAGAAGGTCCCAGATGGAGCATAATAAGGTACATTTAAGTGATTCAAATATAATGGGGACCTTTTTTTTTCTTTCCGGTATTGTCCCGTTTGTGTATCATGCAACTTTTATCCATCACTTCATGAGCCATCCAGAATAAAGTGCCAAAAGAAATGCATCATCTTGTAGAATGCATTTGCACTTGGCCATGGATAATTATAGTTCGAATGTTGTAATTCAAATTCAAGTTGTGCTATTCTTCTCTGAGAGGGGATAGACCTCAGCTATGCCAACTATAATGGAAAATAAATTATTAGAGGTTTAGCATCTATTTGGTCATTTAGTGGAAAGCTCATAATCTTTTTTGAGGGATTTCTCTTCCAGATTTTAAGAGATTGGGTAGCTTCGTTTTGTTGATGATTTTTTAAAACTTGTATGAGTATAGAGGATCTCTTCATTTTTTTCCCGCTCTTAATAAAATGTTATATAATTAAAGAGTTTTAACCATAAGAAACGTCATTCTATGGGGATAATGTGTAACTAAAACTTCTTCCTTTGGAAAACTCAAATTCTGCTTCTGTCACTTATACTGTTATAGCCTTTCTTTTTTTCATATTGTTACTAGTTGGCTCCAAAACTTGGATCTAATAGTGTGAGATTGTTGGAATCTATAACATTTGCAATATTGTTCACTATCTTTTTTTCTCTACCAATCCTATCTCTGACAATTTAATTCAATGCAGGAGCATAATTTTGTGAGAAACAACCAGTCTGATACATGGGAGAAAGTCAGCCTTATTCGGGATAAATTTGAGTATGACAGAGAGAAAAGAATGAGAGAAAAAGGTTAGTTAAGTTTCTAGCTGGTTATACTCTAATTCATGCAACCCCTCAAATTCTAGTAGTCACTGCATACAACTTTTCTCATTGGACATTCTTGGCGAAATTCTTCAAAATGGCCAATGCACTTCATAACAGCTGGAGTTTCAAGGCACTTAAATTTTTTAAAACCAAGAACCAAGTTAGAGCCATACTTAAGTTGATTGTAGTAGAAGTAACTCGTAAGCAAACAGGCTCCGTTAGTTAACAGTTGAATGCTTGATTGTATTTTATAGCATTCTTAGAAAGCAAAAAGAATTTATAAATTTCAATATCTTAAAGCAGTAGAGTTAACTTATTGAGATTATGTGGTAAGGGAGCTTTAAGTCAACATCAATGTCAAGATATATAATTCACCTGTTCACTGTGACTTCAGTTTCTGCTTATAAGTTCACTTCCTACTAACTCAAGCCTTAAACTTTTTGATCCAGGCATTGACATAAAAGAAGAGTTTATTGTTATTCACTTGTTTTATGAGTTGCATGAAGCTTATGTTCAAGAACATCTCTGAATCATACTGCGCTCTGTTTTAATGAGTGATTTTGTTCTGCGTGCTCGACTAACTATTTTTGTTCTTCAACAAAACTAATTCAGTCAGTTTTCATTGATCCCATTGACTTCTTTTTGCAGCATTTGCTCCCATGCATGGGGCTGGAACCATGTCTGACTTCCGCGATTCACATTCCTGGAACAAACATGATTCAGACTCCTGGAACCAACCACTAAACACTGATCGATATTTTGGCCAAACAGAAAGAAGAGAAGAATAAATGAAAATTCATTCGCCATCAAGGCACGAAACCGGATATTTTTTCCATGCATTCCCCCTCGGTGTTAATAGCTGTATCTGCTGCCAATATGACTACACCCAGTGATTCCATGAGAAATAGTTAAAAATGCCTTAACAGGAGGAGAATGTATCACATGGATGTTTATTTATGGTTTAAAACTCCATTGCTATGGCAGGAGCTTGTTTTTCTGAACCGAGGATATCATCATGTATCAATTACTTTTTCCCTGACCCTAATATTGCCCTTTGGACTGATGAGATATTGTATCTTACCAACTTTTTGATCTGTATATATCTTTATTTTCATGTGGTGTGATGGTTTTAATTGATGTCATCTTAGTAGCATCATGCGTCTTCAGCAACGTCAGAAACTTGTTAGTCAGCCCTCTCATTAGTTGGAAGAATGGATACGGACGAAGGTGGTTGGTATTGGAAATTTAAGAGACTTATTTGATTGATTGATAAGTTAAGCGACCAATTTAACAATCAAGTATTCAAGTGAAATTTGAGCCGTTATTTTGACAATTTACTACAAAAAAAATATGGGATTACATTAACAAAACTGTTTTTTTACGGGTAGAGTGAATACCAAAAAAAAGCTAAAAAAATTTGGAATTGTTAATCGGTAAAATAATGTTTGTCTTTATGTAAAATGAATGTTCAATATATTCACTGGTTTTTTTATTATGATTTTCCTTGACAGTTGTGATGTGTATGTTTTTTGGATTTTGGTAGGCTATGATCTTTTTCAGGTACATTAAAAAACACTTTGAGAGTTAAACTTCACAATAGGAAGATAGAAAGGTTCACAATCGAAAGATAAGAAGGAGGTGTACAAGAAATGCTTGGTGTGTTTTTTTGCAATTATCTAAAAAGTCTTAATGAAAATGAATAGAAAGATATTCCAAAACAAGGATATCCAAAAACAAGGTTGAAAATATATATTAATATTAATATTTCAGAACAAGGATATTTTACGAGTAATTATCCAAATTAGTCCTGAAGTTTTTGAAATCGAACACTTTAGTTTCTCAAGTTTTAAAATACACAACAATTCTCAACGTTACTTCTATTAGACAATATAATTCTTAGTCACTAATGATAACTGCTGATTTGGAACGTTCACTCATATACGTGGTCATTAAGTGTCCACGTGTGCAAATTAGACCGTTCTCAATGTGAAGTACAAAGTAGTTCCCGAAAAAATTGAAAAATATCAAAACAGTCCCTTAAAAAATTTTAAAAATTTTAAAATAGTCTCTTCGAATATTTTTAATCTTTTTCAAAAGTCGATGTTTAATAATATTTTTATTAATCAGAATAATAAAATATTATTTAAAATATATATAATAAATAAAAATACAAAAAATAACAAAATATAAACTAAAAGATAATTTTATTCACTAACACTAAAATGTCATAAGAAATAACATTATTTAATAACTAATATATGATACCTACATCGAAGTGATGTAAAAATAATAATAATAATAACTAAAAGGTCATTGCATTATAAAATGGATTTGATCAAATTTTACTCTTTAAAGTGAAATTCAAAATTTAGAAGATTCCTTATAAAATATACCTAACTTTTAAGATATTGACATCAAATAAACTTAGAAAAATATCTATAAGTAAAAAAATTTATTTTTTCTTGATATAACTATTAATTGTAGTAGCACAAATAGCTTTAACTGTAAGTCTAGTGTATGCAACTTTACAATCATGAATCCCAAAACTTAAAAAAAAAAAAAACATGAACAAAATATTTAAATTTGTCAAGACATTTCTTCTTCAATTATTACAAAATATTAGGACTTAGGAGTTTTCACATTGCATGCAAGTTTTAAAGTATTACCTTCATAAGTATTTGCACAAATATTCTCAATTATTTATGTAAATTTTTTTATGTTAAATGAAAATTCTCTACTAATAGGAGTTTTCACATTACATGCAAATTTTAAAGTATTACTTTCATAAGTATTTGCATAAATATTTTTAATTATTTATGTAAAATTTTTTATGTTAAATAAAAATCCTCCACTAGCTCATTTTTTTTTTCATCATTAAAAAATCACCATAGAATATGATACTTGTAAATTAAATTAATATTTTACATGATCAAAAATAAATAAGTTTATTTAATTATTTTAAATTAATTATTTTAAAAAACTTCAAAATTAATTTATAATATAGGATTTGAAATGCATAATTTTTTTTATATATGAATAATCAAATTAGAGATAAATAGAACAAAAATTTTAGAAATTAAAATTTATCAATTTAAAAATAATTATATATAAATAATTCAAAGAGACTATTTTAAATTTTTTAAAATTTCATAAGGACTGTTTTGAAATTTTTAAAATTTTTTGGAGACTATTTTTAGTGTTTTGTATTTCATTTTCGAGATTGAATTGTTCGCATAAGTGAATATTTAATAATTATGTGTGTGAGTCAACGTTTTATGTCAGTAATCACCGTTGATAATTAATAGAAAAAATTATATTATCTAATAAAAATAATATTAAAAATTATTTTATATATTTTAAAATTTGAGAAATTAAAATATTTAATTTTAATATTATTGTATATTTTAACGTGTATTTTATATTTATGTTAATTGCTGACCGTACTTTAAATTTCCTTATTTCTATCCAATCCAACATGTCGCTAAAACCCATGGCAGGAGTGTGAGACTTCACTTGAGAAAAAGAAAACCCCCACAGAATGAAGTGAAGCGGAAAGAGAGTAAGAGAGAGAGCGAAATGGTTGTGGCGTGTTCGTTCATCACAGCTTGCAGTCTCTTCCGATTGTACGGTCCAGCAGCATCAACTTCCTCACAGCAGCAATTTCTTCAGTTGCAGTTGAAGAATCCCAAGAGAAAGACCCAACTCTTCCTTTCGGGAACCAGCAGCGCAAGTTACGAAGTAGGTAACGGATACCCTAAAGAGGAGAATAATGATGATAACGGTTTTTCTTCGGAACAAGAACGCAAAGCACTTCTCAGAGGAGGGGAACAAGTCATCTCTGTTCTCGAAGAAATGGTCACCCTTGTAAGCTCCAACATTACACTTTCACTTCTCAGATTTCAAATTATTGCTAGCTTGATGATAATAATAATTCATGTGTGGATGCTCTCTTAATCTGTGTGCAGAGAATTCATGTGTGCGTGCATCTGTGCAAAAACAGATAGAATGAAAAAAAAAAAAAATATTTAATGTGTTGATCAACCTTTGGCCAAAACGTTGTTGGGAAATACTTAAAATCCAAATGTATACTTAAAGAAAAGTAATTTTATGTAATTGAAAATGCTGAAAACTTAAGAGAAAAAAAAAAGATCTCAAAGTGATTTTCTTTTTAAACACTCGCTTCATAATTATGTTGCCTCCTTGGCGTTGATAACTAATCCTGAGTTGTTATTGTTAAGACATTTATATGCAGCGTGCAATTGTTTGCTCATTAGTCATTTATATGTACTTCCTTCAGCCTTTGAATGACACTGTTCGATGTGTATGTTTGGCTTCAGTTGGAAGATATGAATATGGATGAAGAATCTGAAAAAGTGGCAGTGGAATTGGCTGCACAAGGAGTAATTGGAAAGAGGGTTGATGAGATGGAATCAGATTTTATGATGGCCCTCGATTACATGATCCAGCTCGCTGAGAAGGACGAAGATGATAAGGTATTGTTAATTCGGAACTTGTCTACTTATATTTGGATTTTAGAAAGGTACATGCTTATAGATTTTATTTTAGTGGCTGAATCTTTTTTGAACACGTACAAGTGCAAATTATTGGTCCTTCTCATAATTGGAAAAGTGAGAGAAAATTTGTCTTTCATTCGTCATCAATCATCATCCCTCAAATGTGTCAGATGAAGAGTAGTCCAATGTTTAAAGGTAGAGCTAAATTAATTGCAGTCATTAAGGTGTACTTAATTTTAAACGTCTAGTCATCAAATATGGTTAATGATAGATATTATATCGTCGATTGATCTATATATAGCTGATCTCCACCAAGTAGATAGTTTACTTGTTCTTCTTTTTATTCCTCAACCTCTTTTTCCCATTAAACTTTAACTTGAAAGGTTGATTAGTTAGTTAGTAGTATTCGATGCCACTATAACGTTACTTTATATCCTGTTGAGCATAGTTACTGCATGAAGTAAAGATTTTGACTTAACTGCGTTTGTATTTTCCATTTAGCGCAAGTCACTGTTGGAAGTTATCAAGGAGACTGTATTATCACATCTGACAAAAAAGTGTCCGCCACATGTAAGGAACCTTATTTTTGCCACTTCTTTATCAATACTCTGGCTGAAGCAATGTTCCACCTTTTATATTGGATATCAATGTGCGTTTTTCTCCTTTATATTGTAGGTTCAAATTATTGGTCTTCTATGTAGAACTCCCCAAAAAGAAAGTAGACATGAATTATTACGCCGTGTTGCAGCTGGTGGTGGTGTATTCAAAGGAAAAGATGAATTAAAGATTCATATCCCAGCGGCAAATCTAAATGACATAGCTAACCAAGCTGATGACATATTAGAGGTAATCATAGTAACTTCTAACATTCTATGAATTACCAGGCAATTATTGCAGCCTCTTAAAGTAATATCAATGACCGTCATATGTAACTAGATCAAAATAATAAGTATGGAAAAAGCTGAATCATATTTCCACCCCTACGATACTGATATCGGACAGAATATCAGTAATGGCGGAGCTAAACTGTGTAAGATGGATGGATAAGAGTAGAAAAATACAGATGGCTCAGGCCATTTACAGAGTGCCTGATTATCTTTATCACTAAACCTCACATCTCTTCCTCTCCTTAACACAGTCTCTCTTCTCTACATACCCCTCTAATGTAACTGAATTCCATAACACCCTGTGACATAGGCTATCTGAAGTAGCAATGTAGCCTTGCTGCCTTGGGGCTTAGATATATCATTCAACTTTGAAAACAAAAATTGAATTGTTCTTTAAAATATATACCTATATAGTTATATAGTTTATATAGATCAGTCATTTGACAAAATATGGAGTCATCTTCTGTGTCCTCTCTTTCTTTTATAGTTAAGATTGAAATTTACTTTTCCTTTTGACTTGCTCTTCTTTTTTATTAATTTTTTAGAAGCAAAAGAATATTGTCTTTCAACTTCAAGTATAGCTATTAAACATTCCTTGACTCTTGACTTGGAACCTTAATATACTCTAATACTACTTTGTTAATTATAACTTATAAGGTGATTATCAATATGTTTGCAGACAATGGAAACTCGTCCTGTTGTCCCCGATCGAAAACTTCTTGCAAGGCTTGTTTTAATTAGAGAAGAAGCACGGGATATGATGGGAGGGGGAATTTTGGATGAAAGAAATAATCGTGGATTATATACTCTTCCTGAGCCGGAGGTGTGCTTGATATGTAGTTTATGTATTTTGATTTTGCCATGGTGCTCATTTGAAGGGAAATATTATTTAAAAATACTCCTTTTGTCTTATTTTATCTATACATAATGTAGAGACCTAAAAGTGTACTACATTTTATTTGTCATTGTTTAAAAAAAAAAACTTTATATATGCATTTTTAAAACTTCTGTCAGTGCAGGTGAACTTCTTAGCCAAACTAGTGGCTTTAAAACCCGGAGATACTGTGCTTGGCATGATAAGAAATGTAATGCAAGGAAAAGATGAAGGTGCCGACAACGCTGGTAATGATTATGAAGGAAATGCTGAAAGGGTAAGTTGAATTGGCAAATGTATTACTTAACTGGAGTATGCTAAGTGTGAGTAGTAAGAAGTAAAAATTAGAAATGGGGTAGAAAAGCCTAAGATAGAGGAGAATGCACTGTGTTATGCAAATGTTAGGCAATAAATATATTACACGCAGCATATCAATGTGAGCTTTTTCTTCTGTCATTTAGTTGTTAGGGGGGTCTTTAGCGAATTCTTTAGGAAAATAAATCATCTCTTTTCCTGCATGAGAACTTATTTAAAATTGTATGCACAAATCTCATCTATGAAACATTCTCCCTCATCTTTATTCTGTTAGCATACTCACCCTAAGTTTTATGCATGAATGCAAATTATAGCGACATAACATGTATAACTTTCCATTATAATCAGGTGAATGCGACAGGAAGGAAGTCGCATCCAGTACGTCCTGGCATGTTTCTTGAGACTGTCTCCAAGGTAATGTCAAAGTCATGCTTGTTACATTGCATTCTTTGGTATGAAGCAAACTAGACCAAGATGATATATTTTATACACTCTTTTGGGGGGTTTCTTCACCTTTGCAGTGATATTTTCCCCATAGGCAGTTCTATATAATTGATTTAAACATGCTGATCTGATCACTACTCCACTACACATTAGATGTAAATTATCTTTTTCTGCATTATGGTTCTACCAGGTCTTAGCTGGTATATATACTGGAACTGAGTCTGGCATCACTGCACAGCATCTTGAATGGGTAAATTCTTTGCTTCTCTATCGACTAATTAGCATTATGTTTATTTATATAGTATAAATTAGTTTACACCTAAACTTCTATTGAATCTTCTTGTTATCCGTGTACGCTTTTTTCATATATCGGGTAGACAATTCCAATTGGAGAGTTTGATAATCATCTTTTATTTATGAAAAGGAGGGACTGTTGATAATGTAGAAAGTAGAAACCTACATATGCTAAGTGAAATGGTTGGACTAATCAAGTTTAACATTAAATTTTATGTTTGAGCATGCATTATGCATAAGTTCATTTCCGAATTATTAAATATCTTGTTTGAGAATCCTAAAGAATGGTTAAACCTTAGATATCACTCCCAAGGAGTAGGTTGGATAATCTCCAATACTAACTAGAAGCATAGTAACCTTTATGCTTCGCTGAATGATGTGGTTTCTCTTGCTCATTTTCCTTGCTTCCAGGTTCATAGAAAGACACTTCAAGTTCTTCAAGAGATAGCATTTAATTAGTAGTACCTTTATTTTTATAAGATCGCCAACTTTGTAGCCTTATGTAAAGACATGGTAGGTTGTCTATATGATAGCTCAGGAACCTTTGTAAAGTGGTAAGTTCATCAATTTTTGTGTGCTTTGGAATCTTTGGTTCATCTAATGATCAATATTAACTTTGCATAATTTATGCTACCCAGTTTACAATATATTGAATCTCTTCAGTCAGGTGTCTCGGTGTTCTTCCAGGTTGTATTTGAATTATGTCTCAGATATAAATACAGAAACAAAAAGCCAAAGAAATGAAAACTGATATTTTGTTCCTTAAAGACTGAAAGATTGTGTCTATATTTGTGTCTTCACAACTAAATAAGTTTATGTAACTACTATTTCTGTACTTTTGTCTTATAGATAATATGTAAATACAATCTTAAAAGTTGGATGATATATACTAGTTAATTTATTATGCTTACAAAAGTTAGCATTACATTTTATAAAATAATATGTTATGGATAATATCTTTTAAATCTCGAGAGAAATCAAGGAATTATATATTATTCTTAGCCTTACAAGTTAATGTAACTAACCTTGATTCTTGAATCAATTTATCTAAACGGTAAAGAAGATGAAATGCGTCGTTTATCATGGATCATCAAATGAGTAAATATTGCTGTAGTTCCAAATCTTTCGTGAGCTAATACAGCAAAAGCTGTCGTTATAGTTAAGATACTACAAAAACATGGTCTTCAATAATTTTGAATGATGAGTAAAGTATTGTTTTTGTCCCAAACGTTTGGGGTAAGTCCTATTTGTGTTCCTAACGTTTAAATCGTCCTATTTGTATCCTTAACGTTTATAAAAGTGATTCAATGTTATCCTACTACCAATTATACTAACAAATCAGATTATATTTTTCAATTATTCTCACTTGGATGTATTCATTCTCAATTAGGTCTCAGTTAGATGTGGTTGATTTTAATATTATACCCACTATTTGTGTTTAGATTCAATTATGTCTTTAGAAAAGTGAATTATGTAAATGTTGTAGGAATTAGTTTCAACATTTGATGAGCTATTTTTCGGAGTAGATAATCGATTCTATCCCAGACATTTATATTCTAACTTCAAAAATAGATTTTTAAAACTCAAACTAAAGCGCTCATGATGTGTAATTGACGGCAGGATAACATTGAATCACTTTTACAAACGTTAAGGATACAAATAGGATGATTTAAACGTTAGGGACACAAATAGAATTTACCCCAAACGTTGAAGACAAAAACGATACTTTACTCTTGAATGATCGTTCGATTCAATTGATACGCACATATACAATAGCTAACCACGTTATAGTCACAGTTAAGGGAGGTTCTGATTGAAGTCGTGATTTTGAATAATTGCTATTACTAATACTTTTTTAGATGTCCTTACGTAAAACATTCCTCTATTTGGTGCAAAGAATGTCGTTAAATAAAATTATAAAAAAAAAAAATTCCCCATCTACGTTTCTTGAAGAATAGAATTCACAATGCAAAAGCCCAAAGATAAACTCTACATTGTTTTAGTGCAAATTGAGAAAAGATCTTATATCATTTGAGGAATCAAATATTGACTTGGCGGGACAAATTTTAGCATCTCAACAAAAATACCATTCTTAAATATTCATTTGTTGCTAAGAAACGTGAAGACAAGCATTAGTAAGAATGACACAATCACACAGCCCATACTCGAAAATTACAATCACGTATTGAAAGCTTGCATTACTTTTTACAGAAAACCCATTTAAAAACCATTCTGTTCGCTTTTAACACCAAGGATCAATTGTGCAAGATGAGCCAAATATGGCTCTGCCTGGGAACTACTACTCAACATTGATCCAAGACTCTGTAGCTCAGCATTGAATTCCTTTTCAAATTTGCTGCAATTGTTCATTTTGGTTAGAATACCGAGTTGAGAGGAAATACAAGCGCATAGAAATAATGTTTGGTAAATGTAGTGTTTTTGGACATACAGAATGGACTCGGTGACTGCCACATTTCTGGTGGTTGACTTTAGAACCTGGCCAGATTTCCGTTGCTTGGCTTTCGTCGAGGATTCAGTTGGTTCGTCTGGATTGTGTAATACTATAGAAGATGATATAAGCCACTGAGTTGCTGCTGCATATTGTAGGCACATGGATTCAAGTTTCTGCACCTTCTGCAATTGGGAACATAAACCAATAACCAATCTTGAGAGTCACAAACCTATATGACATAATGGGAATGATCCATCTTGAAAGAAAGGAATCAATAAAACATGTTTCTGAATAAATTTATTCTACACATCACAAAGGGTATATAACAACTACTTTGACTTGCATATATTTCTTTCACTTGTTAAGGGAAGATGATATTTATTATTTTCTAAAAAACACTGAAAAACCATTGAGAAATAACAACAAAGAAAAAAAAAAACTTATCTGGAGAAGTGAAAATAGAAACTAACCTTGAGCAGCTCAGGTAAAAGAAGCAAACATTCTCTCAAACATTTATCGAGGAAAAAATCATGATGCTGTATAACCTGTTTCAAAGAGAAAGCATCAGAATCTATCAAGCAACCCCACCACAGAAGTAAACAGAATTGGATGCAAAAAGTAAACATGTTAGAAAATTTATGCGGACAATAACTTACCTCATCTATGCTATTTGCTGATTGAAGTCTGTCATGCATCACATGCCAATTGGGTTCAATAACCTAATAAATATAGTCATACAACAGGGACCCACCAAACTGCTTAGATAAGTAAACAAAATTTAAGGAAAATAATGAAGCAAATGAAATGTATTATGCAATCCTATAAACTCTGACAGGCCTAGTAATGATTTATCCTTTTGAAGTTTGTAATAAGAAAAAATAATATATCTGAACTCAAATATCTGGACCTTTTCAAATTAAATGCAGGAGAAGAGATAAAAATATAAAAAATAAATTTAAAAAATTCCATAATAAAATAACAAACAAAAAGAGGCTAGTTCCTGAGAAATTTAAAGGTCCAAAAAGGTTAGCAGAGAAATCAAAGGAAAGTAAAACCTGCCTCAAATGTCAGATAGTGTAAAAGGCTATTGATGAATTTAAGCATACTACGGCAAAGAAGGGATGATCTGGAGAGAGCAGTTCCACGTGTATTGAGAGCTTTAACACCCTACATGGGACCACGGATAAAGGTCAATGGAGATAAATACAATCCGATGAATGGAGATTAGCACAATCAGATTAAGTGAATCGTATAAAGCCATACTTGATGTACTTGCCATGCTCCACACAGTTGACGCTCAACATGTTTACAATGGAAAAGAAATCGAAAAATTAACTGGTATCTTGTAAGGGCTTTTCGTGATAATACTATAGACAATGGCCATTGCACCTGAAAACAGAAAATAATAATAATAAATAATAAAAGAACTTCTGAAAATGATGCAATAATTAGCTCTTCCAAATACTTAAAAGGGTATACAAAGACCTTATAACTAAGTGAAAATGTTTCAAGGCTAGTGATGCTAACTGGCTCCTCCAGGTCATTGTCACCCGAACTTCGCTGGCTAAGTTCAAGATCTTTGAATGTGCTCGACCTTTTCAGCAAAGATGACCTTTCCTGGAAAAGTAATTTTTTTATCATTCATAAACATTGAAAATTAGATCCAAAGAATTTTCATAAAAACTGAGTCAGTTACTTGCCACAACACAGGTTACGCCTTCATGAAGAGGATCTGCTGCAGCTGCTGTAGTACGCAAAGCAAGGTCTAGAAGAGACTAAACCATGCCAAAGAAGAGAGATAGAGAACAAAACAAACAAGAGAAAAGAACATAATAAGAACCAAGGTCTCTTTTAAAAATTAAAATAGGCAAACTCTGATCTGATACAAATTTACTAGGACAAAAAAAGTTTTAAGTGTGAAAAAAAATCCATTACTATACCTGCAACTTCTCAACTGAGACTTCATCAGGCTTTTTGGCTAGCTCGTCTCGAGCAATATCCATAAAATGTACCAAGAAATCACCCTATGTGATCATAACACTACGATGTCAGCCAGAATCGACAGTGAGAGTTTACTTCCAATAGAAAGAAAATCACTCTTCCATAAGCACATGCATAAGCACAACTACATGACCCATGTATGTCAAACCAGCTTAACATTTTCTTAAATGTAGACACTTGGGCAGAATACAAAGCAGCAAATAGACTAAATTATGCAAATTATATAATAGCAATAGGTTCAGAAAACTATGGCAATGTAAGTACTGTATGTAGACTAATTTTGAAAGAACAATCTGCACAAGCGATGTACAGCTTAAAATTAGCCTCGTGCACCTGTGCACACACACATTTTTATATCCTTAATGAGATGAACAGATGATGAGCTTACAGCAAATAAACTAAATTATGCAAATTATATAATAGCAATAGGTTCAGAAAACTATGGCAATGTAACTACTCTATGTAGACTTATTTTGAAAGAACAATCTGCACAAGCAATGTAAAGCTTAAAATTAGCCTCGTGCACCTGTGCACACACACATTTTTATATCCTTAATGAGATGAACAGATGATGAGCTTATTTGATAGCAGAAGGATAATGACTTGCAAATCATTTCTGATTCTTCCAAATCAACCCCACATAACTCCATGATTATGAACAAAATCAGGTCCTTTTCTGGATAAAAGCTAAAACTCTTCTACTTCCAAGCATTGGATATCAAGAGCTTTGCTTTAATTTAATATAGCATAGAGCAAACCAGAATATCAACTATTCTTGCAAGAGTATAATAACCACAAAGATGGTAGGACACAGATGGCAATTTTTTGCCTATTATATATAAGATAGAAGACTGACTAGTGAAAGAAATATCTAAGCTTCCCTTGAAGGATAATAAAAGTTGTAGTGGAAGAGGCAAAATATACCAGGAGAACTTTTTTCTTTTCTTTTTTTTTTTTTTTTTTTGTAACACACAAGTAAAAAGACTAACTTTGAAACAAATCTTTTGACAATTTTGGAGGGAACCGAACTGAGTTTGTCACAAGGACCCACATCAGCTTCTTAGTAAATTCAAGAAAGGCTGAAATTCTTTAGCAATCTTCAGTTTTTGTTACTAATGCAGTGTTTTTGCACAAGTAATATTCCTTGTTTCTAGAAAATAAAAATTCTTTGAATCACTATGCCAACAGCAACACAAAAGCACAAATCAATTGAATTACTTAGTCTCATCAAAATTAAGTATCATGATACAGAGGAAACACAAATCATTGCAATCAAACAAGATTTTTAGCTTGTCCAATCTGTTCAATAAACACAAATACAAGGAACAGAAAATTATATTAGCAATCGCTACATTATTAGTTTGTTCCATCCAAAACCATCCTAGGATCTCTAGACTCAACACTGGAAGGAAGAAGAGAGATGATACTCAAGTCATCTTTAAATTTGAGCATTTAACAATTTAAGCTTTTCCAGCAAGACATGTGTCTCGAAATTTAAATAATATAAGATGATCAAGATCATACCTGATCAAGAAGAAGGTAGTGCTTTATAGATCGCAGCTTTCCCATTAGATCATACTAGATAAAGAAAATAGTTCAGCATTAGAACTTAAGATTTTTTTTAATAGTAATTATTGCAGAAACACAAGAATGTAAGCTGAGAATTCTATCACCTTATGTGAATGCAATCTTACCTTTTCCTTAATGAGATTCAACAGTTCACGACTAGCAAAGTTATAGGCAGCCTTAATACATTCAAGATAATGATGATTTGAACCAGAGCTCATTAGTTTTGAATTTTCTGATTGAGGGACCTAAAGAAAAAGTAGCCACTAGTTACAAAGTAACCACTCGTGAAGAAATAACATATGCATGCAGCAAGAAACATAAAGAGTTGCAAATTATTAATCTATTCAACATTCAAAGCATAATAGCCACAATACCTGAACGTTGTGCCCACATTCTCTCATGACATTTAGATATTTTCCAGTGGTCAAAATTGTCTGAGCAATATTTGCTAGAAAACTAGGAATTCCATCTTTGAGGCTGTAACGCTGTCCCCAATACTTGGCATCATAATCTTGAGTGAGGCTCTCCTATAGAGATTTTGAAACTACAACCATGTTAAAAACAAATTTCAATATTCATTTTGGGCCATGTTAAGCACAGAAATATTTCATTGACCTTCTGAAAAGATTTGTCCTCTGCAATGAAAAATTCTCCGTATGGATCGTCAATAACTCCTTCATAGACCCATCTAAAATGGTTAAATTCCCAAAAAGACAAGATAAGTGAACACAAATCGGAGTCAACTAAAGCTTTATAATAAGAGCACACAAGACAATGGCAATGTTTTGCAATAAGTGCTAATTGGCAAATACTGTTAACTTTATGCATTAGAATAGTGTATTATAATGCATCGATATTATTCCTCAAATATGTGTTTGCTAAATGATATCCTTTTATTAAATCAAGTTGACTAATCTTCCTTTTTCGTTTTTTTTCTTTTCAAATATGGGATGTTAAGACCGGGTAAGAAGATGGGGAAGGATTGTATTGTAAAAAGGACTAAGCTTCTAAGTGTAAGCATTAAGACTATGCTCAGCTAGATGAAATGGAAGGAGGACAAATGTGGTGAAATGAAAATCAAACTTTCCTTTTGTTTTGACACATCAAAGAAATCAGGGGAAGAAAATGAATTTTGAACTTTGAAGTTATCCTCCAAAACCATCCCTTATTGTATTTGCAGTGAAAATATGTATGATCCCCCAAGTTCAGAAAATTACAGACATGTCAAAGGGAGAAACATTTTCTGAACCCCTCAGTTTCTTCCATTCCTTTGTTTTCCAATTTTTCCTTTAATTTCTTCCATTACTTTCTCCTTATAACATCCATACATACTATAAAACTCAAAGGAGATGGAACCTGAGACCAAGTGCTTATGGAAGGAGGGAGAAAAGAACCAACCTTTCCAATATGCTCATGTAGGCATTGCTCGCACATTGTGTCATTTTCTCAAGCAATAACCTGACAGCATTGTCTCCAGCCATAGCCTTTGCCTACACAAAGCAGAAGCCATAGTGGGAAGAATTCAATGCTTAAGAAACTGGTTGATGAAATTAAAAATGAATCTTTTAAGACATACAAGGTAGTGTCAGTTAGAATCACTGAGAAATGTGGAAACCTTAATATAAAGTTTACCTGGCTCTGCAGTAAGTTAAGAACAGCAGATCCAGAAAAATTGTTGGATGCAGCCTTCTGAATAACAATGGATAATGCTTGCATTGACCCCATCATGGGCTGAAACACATAACCAAAAGTGACAACATCAAGTAACTGACAAATTTTTATGTTAACTGAACACCCAAGACCAATCCATACCTGACAATAGAACCACAATCCTTGAAGGGAAAGTCTACCAAGCCGAAATTGGTGTTCGAGCTGTGCTACCATGGCTTGGTAATCCTGAAAACATATCCTATAATGGTAAAGGTAGGTTCTTATTCACATTGTATATTTTAATAAAAAATAATAGAATCTATATAGAACTCCAATAGAGCAAAAGAGAGTCTGAAATCACATATCTAGACTGAAATTTCCAACTCAAAGGAACAAGAATGTACCGAACAGGATGGCATTCAACAGTAGTAACTAGTAACTGCCCACTATGCCCATTATATCAAACAGTATACGTTATTTGTAGGAGTAAAAGACGTCTGGTAAAACTATGGCACATGAAAGTTTATGTATCTCTCTGTTAGAACTCATTTAGGCATGTTCAGAAAAACCTACAAGAAGAAGAGCCCTCAGAGCAGCAGAGAAAGCATGATTAACAAGGCCATTCTGGAACTGAGACCTTGACTCCACAAACTGGTTGATCAACAAAAAGCTCCTACAAAGAGGGAATATCCGTTTTGCCAATTCCTGCAAAAGCAAAAAATAAGACAGTAACATCGTAACACTATATGCTTTATACATACATCTTTTGTTTTCTGTTGCTTTTGTTATCCTTCTCCTCATCTTAATGAAATTCTTCTTTATCAAAAAAATCTTTGAAGTCAGTCCCAGTCAGGGAACGGGGGGAAAATAAAAAATGTAACAATCTGCTATCATTATATTGCCCATAATATTAAAGTTACACTTGTATAGAATAGGCCAACCTTTCATTTCCCCATTAGCTTCCCACACTCTATCTTTGTCAAAAAATGCAACCACCTTATTGTGGCAGAAATTGCAGTTGTGGACAGCAATTTTAAAGTTAAAATATAGACCAAAACTATAAACTACAAAACAATTACCTCTATTTGGACCACTACCAAATAGGAGGGGTACATTACACGTTTAAATAAATAGAAGTGCCCATCGAGTAACCTAAACAAAGCCAGTTGCTTCACATAACATTACAAAAAATTCACAAAATTGAAATAAGATATTTAGAAAACACAAGACTCTGGATGTGAATAATAACATTTTCACTTTGATGCATGGCACTAGGTTGGGATACAGTACATATTGAGCACCCAATAAAGTATATAAGAATCCTTTCCAACATGAACACACTACCATATTATAACTAACACCGAGGAATAAAATGTGGATATTTAACACCTCTGTTAAATTGGAAACTAAATTGCAGCAACTTGCGGCTGAAGTCAATAAATCTCACCTGCAGTGCCAAATCCATAGATGGGTCAACATGGAAAGTAACATCATCCGTCTTTCCACGAACTGTTCTGATTAAGATGTAACGTCCTTCGACCCCAACCATAGCCGAAAGCACATCATCAATAACAATAAGCTCCTGCATTGTAGGAGAACAAACTAATATATAAACTCATGTAATGAAACGAGATAGCATCATAAACAACCATGTATACATACAACCATACATAAATTCTAAACCTATCCAAGATGGCATCGTATAAAGGACACAAATATCACAAAATCATAACAACAATAAAAAGAGCAATCAGGTGCACAAATATCTCAAGTATCTCATGCTAGCGCAGGGTGCGAGAAGGCTGCACCCGAAGAGTGTAATGTACGCAGCCTCACTGGACAATTACATCAGTACAAAATAAAAAATCATAACAACAATACTTATATATATAAACAAGAGAAGTTCGTCTCAACACAAAGTTTGATGAAAAAAGCGCACAGGTTAGGCATTGCTTAGTCAAAAAGTTTCACCACAAGTCCACAACATTATTAAGCATTTTCAAACGAACCATATCTGCAACACAGAACTATGAGAATTAAGTATTTTTCGAATGAGTGAGTATGGAATCGAGCAATGCTGCTTTAGATAGAAGCAGATATTCTATAAATTTACTCATTAATCAAAGAATCAAAATGAAATGAACAAGTGCGAGCGAGAGAGAAAAGAGAAATACTTGAACTGAAGCAGCGTAGTAACCAATTGGTTTCTCAAAGTCTACGGAGGAGTGATTCATAATTGGAAGTGAATGCAGCAATGAGCAGATCGGAGGCTGAAGGTGCTACGAGTATGGGAAATTAGGGCTCGAAATGGGTTATCGAAAGAGAGAAAGAAGAAAATGGGGATTGGAGGGAACAGAGTAGTGAGTAGTGAGTGAGATCAAGATGATGAACACACAAAATCACTCACTCATATGCTGCTCAATTTTAAGTTTACAAGTTAGAACAATTCAATGCTCATGTACGCTATTTGGATATTAATTCTAACCCGCTTTTTAAATAATATTTGCGAATTTCACCCAATACTTTTTCTCAAATTTGAAAAAAAACCCTTACCCGCCGCTGGTTCTCGTTATGATAATGGGTATCCTTCTCTCGTCTCCCACTAGAAAGGGAAATAGGCCATTTTAAATAATCAATTTAATTAAGTTATTTTTAAAAAAATAATTTAAATAATAAATATTATATTATAAATAATTTATATAAATTATTTTGTATTTAGATTTTTAGTTTTAAAAATATTTATTTTATAAAAATATAATAAAAAATAGTAGTATTATAAAAGAAATTATTTTTTTAACTTCTCTGTTAAAAAGCTGAAATTTGATTTTAAAAATTATACTAAATATTAATACTACTACTTTTCATAAGTCAAAAGCTCAAAAAAGTTACTTTTGAAACTTCTCAAATTCCCATGGTAGATTATTGGGTTAACCACCAAAAAGTCCCTGAATTATTTAAACATTGATAAAAATATACGCGAATTTTACCATCGATAAAAATATCTTTAAATAATTTAAAAACACAACAAAAATATTCAACAATAAATATATATTTTCAAAAAATACGTTAGAGATTGAATTTTGATACAAATTTTAGCAAGCATGATTATAAAATATATATATATATATATATTATACTTAAAATTTGATAATTTTTCGTTAAGTATATATTTTTTATAACTTTTTTGTTAACAACTAATAATACTTTTAAAAAATCACAAACAATATATACTAAACAAAAAATCACTAAATTTTAAGAATAATAATATCTCATTTTTCTAATCATACTTGCAAAAAATCGCATCAAAATTCAATCTCTAATGTATATTTTGAGAAATACATATTTAATGTTAGTTTTTTTGTTTAATTACTCTATTAGTTCCTATAGTTTCACAAAATTTTCAATTAGGTTCCTATACTTTTTTTCTTTTAATTGAGTCCTTGTACCAAAATTTTCTTTTAATTGGGTCCCTACACTTTTTTTTCTTTTTATTTAGGTCCCTGAACCAATTCTTTTTTTTAGTTGGGTCCCTATAAAATTAAGCCAATTACTACTAAGAGGGACTTAATTGAAAAAAAATTCGGTGCAGGGACCCAATTAAAAAGAAAAAAAGTATAGAGACCTAATTAAAAATTTCACGAAACTATAGGGACCACAGAGTAATTAAACCTAGTTTTTTTTTTCAAGATTATCTAACATTAAATATGTATTTCTCAAAAAATACATTAGAAATTGAATTTTGATACAATTTTTTTCAAGCATAATTAAAAAAATAAGATATTATTATCCTTAAAATTTGGTTATTTTTCGTTAAGTATATATTTTTTGTAATTTTTTTGTTAACAATTAATAATACTTTTAAAAATTATTAAAAAATATATACTTAGAAAAAAATTACCAAATTTTAAAAATAATAATATCTCATTTTTTTAATTATTCTTGCAAAAAACTACATCAAAATTCAATCTCTAAGACATTTTTTTAAAATATATATTTACTGTTGGACATTTTTGTTGCGTTTTTAAATTATTTAAAGACATTTTTGTCGATAGTAAAATTCAGGTGTATTTTTGTCCGCATCTAAATAATTTAGAGACATTTTTAGTGGTTAACCCTAGATTATTATAAGAATTTATTATTTTTTATTATTATTTTTAGTTATTAGTCTAATTTTTTTGTTTAATAATTTAATAATATATTTTATTCTATATTTTTAAATAATAATGATCAAAAATAAATAAATTTTGATTATTCTCTCGTATTTTTTGTCTAGAAAAATGTCCTTATTTCTATCTCATTTTCGTTACAAACTTTTTGTTTTTTTTTTTTGTTTTTTTTTGTTTTTGCAAAAAAAGACAGATATTTATAGATATTTATGAATATTAATTTAAAAAAAAAATCAACACAAAACAAACTATAATATAATTCAATACAATTCAACCATATATTGATGTATTGAAAGTTAAAACAAATTTAAATATAATCCATATATATCACATACACATTAAAAAAAATAAAATTTAAAAATTACCAATATCTACCAATGAGAGCATTTTAGTAATTTCTTCGTTTATCGGGATTTAGCAAATCCTATAGAGCGAATATTTCTGCTTTTGTCTTCGTCTCCGTCGAAATTTTATGGATTTCCATTAAAGTCCTGTGATGAATAATCCTAATTAGTCAAGCTGTTAACTCATTTGTTTACGATAAATTTTTAAATAAAATTCTAATTTACGATAGATTAGTTATAATTTGTTAGATTGTAAAATATCGTATGAAAAAATAAATAAATTTAATGAAAAAAATTAAAGAATTTAAAATAAGTTTTAAATAGTTAAAAGATTTATAAAAGATTATTAGATAATTGTTATCTGTAGGCTAATGCATCGCAAAGGAGAAGGGGCAAGATATCTTATATTTTATGACAATACAAAGGTAATTTATACATTAAGGAAAAATATTTTGGATTAACTACTAAAAATGTATTCAAAAAATTTCATCCTCGACAAAAACTAATCATAAAAAGTAAAATAACAAATTCAAAAGATAGTATTAGTTTTGACAAAAGTAACAAACATACCTTTTATAAATAAAAAAGAATTTTTGTATTTGATAAATGTCTTATGTATTTTATCCCAATTTCTTTGTGTAAACATTTTAATAGTTATGTAAAAACTAAAAAATGTATGTAAAAATTTGGAATAAAATTAGATCTCTAGACTCTTTTATAATGGTAACGGAATATTCTTCCTATTATAAATTTTAAATAGTATTCTTTTATATATATATATATATACTTAACTCTTGGCTTTTTATATTGGCCAAGTTCGTATGCATCTTTGCATTATATAATGATCCCTTGTATTTAGCTGCCATTTCTGTTAGATCACAAAAAAAAAAAAAAATTTTTTTTTTCTTCTTCTTCTTCATTATTTGTTTTTTAAATTTTTTATTTGAGTTTCCGATGATGAGCACAGTGATCATATGTAACTCAAAAGCTTATTTATCTTTTGCTTTTTTTAGTTTTCTCTTATCTTTCCAAGTCTTTGGTGATGAATTATCCCAAGGTTAGTTTTCTCTTCACCGCTATTATCCATCTATATTAATATATATTATGAATGATTTTTTTTATTAAATGTGTGTAATAATAATAAATATGTGATATTAATTAAAATAATAAAGATCTTATAATTTAATTAAGAAATTTTTTATTCAAGTCTTTGAAATAGTAAAAAAATTTTTTAATAAATATATATAACAAAAAACATTTTATTAAAAAAAAGTATAGATCACATTCCTCTAAATTTCTATTATACACGGTAAATGATATAATTTTCATATTTCGTTAGCACATTTCATATTTTTTGCTTTTCTTTTGTTTCTATCTTGATAAGTTTTGGACTTCAGGCTGTTTTCTTTTTTTTTTTTTTTTTTTTGTCTTTCTAGCATATATATATATATATATATATATAATTTAAACTAGAAAATCTTTTTATCAAGAAAATAGCACTTTAATAAAATAATTTTATTATAAGTAGAAACTGATTATTTTGACATTATATCATTTTTGTTACTAGCAAACCATTAAGTAGTGCATGCTATATAATTATACACAAATAATTTATATTGTGAATATAAGTGATCTTTTCATACAAAACTACAAACACACATTACCATTGCCATTATATATATATATATAATAAAAAAGATAATTGAAATATAATTTTAATTTCACATTTAATCCAAGTATGGCTAATTTCACTGTCAATTATTCCCTAGTTCATAACAAAATTGCCATTTAACTTTGATGCCTTTTCATCATTTCGGACAAATGTATCTTTTAACTTCGATTTAAATATTCTAAATATTGCTGTAGAATATTAACACTTTCTTTTTCTAAAAAAATATATAATAACAGAGAAAATAGTTCCCACAAATAATGTGGTGTTTGGTGAGTTAGAAGGTTCAACAACAAGTAATTCTGGTGAATGGGATACTCCTTGTGGCTATTTTTATCATCCTAGGGCACGCCGTCGTGTCCGTTCGCCTCCGCCTCTACCTTCGTCGTCTCGGCCACGACGTTCTCGGCCTTGTCCGAAGAAGGCATGTCCTTCTCCGCCTCCACCTCGGCCTTGGCGTCGATTCCGTGGTCCGAATCCGAATAAAATTATTGAAAAAGATTTTCCATTTGTACCTGAACCTAGGGCCTTGCCACCTTTGCCCAGACCTCCCTCTTACCCTTAGCTAGGTAAGTTGCTTCAACATATTTATTAGGTATATAAAAGTAGGTTATACTTATATATCATCTTAATTATAATATATATAAAATAGGCTCTACATATGCTTTAATTTTTGAATTTCTATTCATTGATGTAAGGAAATTAAAATTGAACAATATTCTTGATATCATTATCAAAAGGAAAAGTATAGGCATATAGTAATAACCTTTCTTTTTCACTTGTGATTTCCGTAGAGGTGTAGTGTGTTATTGTTCATATTATTTATGAAAGTCATTATCTACTTAACAAAACCATTATAAAAAATAGTGATTTAAAATAATTTTGAATTTGTGGTTTGGTATCTTAAATTTAAAAAAGTTTTATTTCAATATTTCAAAAATTTGTAACGCATGACTAATTCAGTCTTTTTTTAATATATTATTTCTACTAACACTTATTTAATCACTACTAACTATACTTATTAATAATTTGCAAACATATATATATATATCATTGTTCTTTCAAAATATATTACAAAAATATTTAAGAAAAAAAACCAGTCTAAAATAGTCTAAATTTTTTTTATATTTTTAATTACTGTTTATTTTATTCATTTTTTAACTAATGTTACAATAATTGAATAATATTAAATGCAATAAATATATAACTATAGATATTATATACACAAAATTACAAAAATTAAATGAAATAAAATTAATTTATATTATTATCTCTCTAACCTTACCCATTGAAAAACTAACGTGCCAAGTTTGATTCACTAATTTTAATTAGTGGTTTCGATCTTATTTGAACATACATGTCCGTCCCATGTTAGAATATTTTGATGAGTTGTCAAGAAAATTAAACTTTTAATCTAATGTTTTCATAAAATATGTAAATTTGAGTATATTCTAACTATGATAATTAATTGATGACTATACAGGGAACTATGAAGGACCTTCAGAATTTGATGATTTGATCATTGGATGCATATTAGTCTCTATATCAATATATTAATCACGAGCATAGTATAGGTTTAAATGCTCTATATATAGTACCATTTGTAACAATTTCATGCTATAATAATTGCTAAAAGATTATTTCATCAAATGTCCAACATAACTTTTTGAGCATATCAAATATATCCAATAAAAATTTTGTGAAAAGATGTATCGATTTATTCAAATTTGTAAATTTTTTACTTTTTAAAGATAATTTATCAACATCAAATAAAAGATAATATAAAAATTGTAGTATTTTTATGTTTAGTAAATTATATTAAATTAAAAATAATTTTTAATAAACATAAATAACAAGCCAATAATTATTATATTTGATAAAAAAATAACTTTTAAAATTTTTAAAAATTATAATTGGCAAAAATATAAGGAAAATTTAGATAATTGTTAATATATAAGTTACATTAAAATTTTGGGTAAAGTATATTTTTTGTCCTATCAGAAGTTTCAAAAGTATTCCTAAGTTTTATTTTGTTTTAATTGTGTTTAAAAAGTTTTCGATTTGCATCAAATATACCCAAAATAGCTAAATAATTTAAAAAATTTAAGACAAATCCTACAAAAATGTATAAAAATTATGCTTGATTTGCTTATATTGGAAGGTTGTTCTTATGAAATTATCGTTGCATTGGTCTTAAAATTTTTGAAAAATTAGCGGCAAAAAATATATATAGTTGATGCAAATCAAAAAATTTTGGAACAAAATTAAAACAAAACAAAATTTAAGGATATTTTTAAAATTTTAGCCAGACTTAAGAGAAGAAAAATATACTTTATTCTAAAATTTTAAATTTTGATAAATATAAGTTAAATCTTTAAAGAGTATTATCTTCGTATGTATTTTCAAAAGTGCCATTAATTTTTGAAAGTTGTAAACACAAGAAAAAAAATTAGGAATGACAAAAACTTATAGAAATGGGTATCCATTGGAATTATTGGCGATGGATTAAATAGGAACCTGCAAAATTTTTAATTTTTATAGAAACGGAGACTCGTTTTCACGAATAAATGAAGGGAGATACTCTCATAAAGACGCTTAAAACATCTTTTTGTAAAGACCCTTATATTTTGTATTATTATTAGACGTATTAATTAACCAGTTATTTTAAATTTCTTAACAAGTTAGAATAAAATCGATTTTTTTATAGCAATAACAATAAATCTATTTTTTTAGAGATTTAACTGTATTTTTAAATTTTTAGGAATTTAAATGTCTACAAAACAAAAAATCAAGGATATATTTGTTTTTTTATCAAAAAATTTAAAGATATTCAGTTTAGATTGTGTAATTCGATCGGATCAAATCAAGTCTAATAATTTTTTTTTATCAAAGATAGAAGACTCGAACCCACAACCTCTTAATTGAATATGGGGAGACTATGCCGTTTGAGCTATAACTCATTGCAATCGAGTCTAATAATTATAATGCAAACAATTAAATTTATTATTATTGCTATAATGAACTGATTTTATTCTGATTTATTAAAAAATAAATTATTAACTAATTTAATAAAAATATCCAATAATAACATGATACATGTAAATATTTTTTTTAAAAAAAATATTTTTGGTATCTTTATTAAAGTGTTCTTCATAAATAAAAACTAAGATAGGGATTTAGAGTCTTACATACACTACGAGGATCCGCAAAATTTCGGCGAAATGAAAATATACATTTGCTTATTATATAAAAGTTATAAGTTACCATGTTAATAGTATTTAATATTTGTAAGGATTATATTAAATTGTGTTTGAAATTTTTGATTGGGTTACATTGTGTTTTAAGGAATATTGTGTTATTACCGCATATTAGTAGGCATGATTATCAAGTTTATTATTTTTTAGTTATTATCCTAAATGCTAATAATATGGCATTAAAATGGTATCCTCGCTCCTTAAACTTTCTAAGTTTTTCTTATGCTTAATAATATTATTTTTTTAGTTATTATTTTTTTGTTTGGATATTAAATTTTTGTAATTTTATTTTTAGACCGTTTCATCTGTACTTTTTAATATTCATTATATTTTGATAATTTGTTCTATATTTTGATATTTTTATCTGTATTCCGTTCTAATACTTCACTTCTCTTCTGACAATTTTATTTGTATCCATTTCAATAATTTTATTTGTATCGCATTTCGATGGTTTAATTTACATTTTAAGTTTCAGTAGTTTCGTTTGCATCTTAATTCCCATAATTTTTTATTAGTTGACTGATTTTATTAGAGAATATTAAAATATTTAAATATTAATTATATTAATCTTGTTAATACTCTTGTTAATGATAAGATATTAATCATATTATTTTGTGGCTTGCTCATTACTTATAAATAGATAGTACTTTGTATTATACTAATAGAGTATCCGATTATCAAGTTTATTATTATTAAATTAGAGATAATGACCAAATCAGTATTCGAAAGATTCAAACGTAACATTTTAGCAAGGTTGCGAGAACCGGACCGATCAATAAACCGGTGAGGTCACTGGTTCAATGGTTCACTGGTTCGACTGGGGTTCAACCGGAGTTCAACCGGTTTAATTAAATATTAAATAAAATTATTAAACTTAATAAAATTCAATAATTTATAACTTAATAAAATTTAATATTTCAGAAAAATTTTGAATGAGCTGCATAATTTCAAATCGAAAAGCATCAGATCGGCAGATCCAAATCAAACACCAAAGGCAAGAAGCAATAAGAACAAAATGACAAAAAAATAGAAGCAAACAATGGATGAATCATGAATTACACCTATACTTGTCACTGAAGCAAACAGAAGCAACAAAACCCTATTTCTAAACAGATTCATGAAGCAGCAAACAGAAGCAGCAAAAAGTACAAATATTCTCAAAGCCACAGAAATTTTGAGATACAATTCAGTACATTATTACAAAAATTGTCAAGCTAATAGATAACAATCTAACAACTATTGGCTATTGATTACAAACACACACAGTAACAAGAAACAACTTTATAAATAAGCACACATAAACACACAGAGAAAAGAAGGATGAGAAATTCCCCAGCTGCCTTCAACGCCCCAGCCTCAATTTGCTTGCAATGATCATCATTCAATCCCAAGTCACCAATAAACGCATCATAATAGAAAGCCAAAAACAGATTGAAGATTCATGAAGCAGCAAAAACAGAGGAACTAAGAAGCATGTTCAAACAGAACAGGCGAGCTCAGAATTCAGTAGGAACTAGGAAGCATGTTCAAAATCAAGAAGACAAGAAAATCAGTCTTACCGGCGAATGAGAGGCGAGCTCGGCGAGCTGGTCGAGGTTCGGCGACGAGGAGGCAGCCTCAACGCGGTGGTGGTCGCGGCTGCTGTGCAGTGGTTTCGGTGGCTAATGACAAGCGCTGCTGGGTGGCAAGTGGCGACTGAGGAGCGTTGCTGGGTGGCGACTGAGGAGCGCTCTGGATTCTGGTCTCTGGAGCTTGGTGGGCGGTGGCGCTGCTGGCCTTGGTGAATGGTGGGTGAGGGGGGAAGAAAGGGGAGGCTGGGTGCTGGGAGCTTGGGTGTTGTGTTGCTGAGTGTCGAGTGATTAGTGATTAGCAGATTAGGGTTAGGTTCCGCCATTTTCTTTTTTTTTTTTTAAATAGCCAAAACGACGTCGTTTTGCTTTTGAATTTCCAAACCACTGAACCGCCAAAAAACCAGACGGTTCTTCCGGTTCGCCGGTTAACTGCCGGTTCGACCGGTTTTTTAACCGGTTCTTTGCCATTTGGTTTTTGAGGTTACCCGGATCGGCTAGGTAATCGGTTCCCAATTTTTCCGGTTGAACTGGCCGGTCCGGTCCGGTTTTCAGAACCATGCATTTTAGTATCTTATTATTGTTATTAATAAAATGGTACTTAAATGATTTAAAAAAGAGTTTCGTTAGAGAGACAATGGCATATGTATACAATAGCTACAATGGGCTGTTTATTGGGCCCAATTAAAACTAACACTTTGTTTGGATGGAAGAAAGAAAATGGAAGGAAAGAAAATGAAAGGAAAAGTTAATTTTCTTTTATGTTGTTTGGATGAAGAGAAAATGATGGAAAGAAAATAGAAGAAAAATTTTCTTGTATTTGGATGAAAGGAAAAGTAAAAAGAGAGAAAATCATAACCAAGTGAAATTACATTAATATCATTCTTTATGTTATATATAAATTATAATATACCAATGTATTTAAATTATTTTTTTAATAAAAAAATTATCTAAATTATATTTCAAAATTTTAATGTGCTATCTTCATTAACAATAATAATTTTTTGAATTCATTCTTTTCTATTATCTTTTAATGTCATAAATAAAAATATATTTTATTCTTTTTAAAAATATATAAATAAATAATCCTGTAAAAAAATAATAAAAACTACTCATACCTTACATCATTAATCTCCTTAAGCATATTTAAAAAAAAAGTTTCACTAAATTGTATTTACAAAATAAAATATTATCAAAAGTGGGTAGTATTTCTTTCCAAGTACGTACGACCAAAAAGCATATACAATTTTTATAAACATATAACAAAAGCCCAAAAAAGTAATAACCAAAAGAACTCCTAGAGAGTACTATTTTATCACCAGACAACACTTTTCAAAAGGGTAATTCTTCATGGTCAGCGTCATCACCTACTTCCAAAAAATCAATTCTACATAGCTTGAGCTATCTGTACACACCTACTTCAAAAAAATAAAGTTTCTACGAGTCAAAAATATTAACACATGATCGATAGCTACTTGTACTAAGCAGTGTACTTGTTGTTCCCAAACATTTTCAAGTATTATGATTCCTGCATGAGCATATACAACAAAGACCAATTAATTCAAAGATCAGAGTTGATCATGATAATCTATTTTATCGATGTCTTTCTATCTAAACAACCAATCAATCTCAAAGTATATATAAATAATGTGATTTTCTACCATGATTAACATAAATAAAACAGGAAATGATATCTTCTTTAAATACATCAAGATATACCCATAGTAGATGACACTCAGAAACACATAATCAATTAATGAAAGCAATAACCTGAAATTAATCAGAAATTAAATGCGTATAAAAGTTATACCTCTAACGGTTAACGTTTTATGGAAGTACCATATCTCCTAAGCGAACACCAGCAGCTGTCATGAAATGAAAAAGAGCATCCAATCGCATTTCAAGTGGAATCCCAAAAATTTGGCGCTTTTTCTGCTCATTTTCACATAAAAACTGATAACACTGTATTCGAGCTGAACCAATCAGACCCAATTCAGTCAACATATCCCATATATCTGATTTGCTATAAAGGCGATGCCTACTTTGTTGCATAATAGCTAACCCTTTTTCAGCAATTGCAACTTGTCTTTCAATTAACGACACTTATTTTTCGGCAACCGAAACTTGCCTCTCAGGCACGGAAGCTTGTCTCTCAGTTTATTCAACCTGCCTCTGAGCTACGTCATGTAGCTTGCTAGATAGATAACTACCCTCTTTGACAGCATCGGCCATGGTAGTAATTCCCAAAGCAACTTTCTCATATTGTGCCTCCAAAAAATCATTCATAGGAGACTTACGCTTTGTTTCTCTTGACGTTGAAGTCCCACCTAATTGATTTGGTTGACTATGAGGAGCATTTGGTGAATCTAAATTAGCAGAAAACGTTGGGGTATCATGTCCCATATTAACATCTATGTCAGAAAATCCAGTGTTTTCAAATGAATCATTCAAATCAATGTGATCTCTATCAAGTTATTGAAGTCTTTCTCGTGAAGTAGCAGTCCCTTTACCGGTAGCTCTATCAGCTCCGAACAACTCCTTCAAAGTATCATAATGCTTAATTTGCATTTTCTTCCATTTTTCTGCATGTGGTTTCTCTTGCATAAAGAAATGTTAAAGTTATTGTGACTAACTTGGTTATTCGTATAAGTAATAAAAAAGTATAACATACCTTAATAAAGTCTTGCCACACTTCTTCTTCAGCTTCAAACTTTCTAGTAACAGGATTCCATGCAAATCCACTTAAATGATGAAATAATTCATATGCCTCAACAAAATTATCTTTCAATGTCTTCATTCTATTCTTAATGTTGTTCTTTGTTATGTGTGGGCCTATTGCTAAGCTCAAAGACTTCACAACATTAGCATATGCTTCAGTTGTCCACGAGCCATCGTGTTTATTACCTTTCAATGCTTCTTCTGCTAATGCATTCAACAGAACTTCATCCATCTCATAAGACCATCTTAAGTTGTCTTTAGAAGGTTGATTAGCTTATGTTGTTTTGTTTCCTTTATTTGGCATTACTTGACCTGTAAAAAAATCCCTCAAAAAAATCTAATTAAACAATTCTGACTGTAAAATACAGATATTTACATATTCATATAAAGGAAACATATAATCACATAATCACTTATAAAGTTTGATACACATTCCACATTTCAGCTGCAATATTATCTCGTAGCATTGCTGCATATCTATATTCCTCATCTCGTTGTTGATTTGATTGTGATCTATCTATGTTGCGTTCTTGTAGCAATTCTCGATCAACATCGACACCCATAAAAAAGTTATACAATATACAACATACCAAAAAAATGTCTCTCATAGTTTCAAACGAATAATAAGGTTCAGTGTTACCAGCTATAATTGGAAATCTTTTCTTTAGAACTCCGAAACATCTTTCGATTACATTTCGTAATGAAGAATGGCGATGGTTGAATAGTTCTTTTAGATTTTGGGGCTCACGTACTGAATACTCTTTTAGGTGATATTGAACACTTCTATATGGTGTAAGTACCCCAGGCTTTAGCATAAATCCAACATCGCCTAGATAAAATTTTCCTACAACAGTTGTATACACAAATTAAAGTATGACATACTGTCTCTATGAATTTGAATTTATGTAGACAATTTTATAAATTACACTATTACAGACCTTCGGGGATTCGAAGTGGATATTCCCTACTTAGAGCATCTTTTAAAATTCTCGAGTCAGAGGCGGTTTCTTCCCAACCAGACAACACATATGTGAATTTCATATCAAACCCGCAGGCAGCTAACACATTTTGTGTGGGGTGATCTTTTCTTCCGCAAAAATGAGGGGCTTCCATCCTTGGTACCTTCACACGACTATGAGTACCATCTATGGCTCCAATGCAGTCCTTTTTTAGAAAGTATATGGATATATTAACATAACAGTTTCATAATTATTTCGTTGACAATTACATAAAATTCACCAGGTAAATCAAAAGATTTAGTACCTTGAAAAATGGATAGAATCGACTATTATGAAGTATTTCATAAGGAACATCCTCACCAGAAGGTTGCTTGAAGAAGTCTCCCTCTAACGATAAAATAGCATGTAGGACGTTGTGAAAGTGGCGACTGATTGTCTCCCCTGAGCGGTGAAAGAAGAAAGACATGGTCCTAGTTTTCACATTGTGCCCTATAATATGTAGGGATTTAGCTACTTGCTCTTCAACCGTAGATCGAGTTGAATCATTTACTTTACCAGTTCCTCTTAACTTTTGACACAACATTTGAAATGCTTCAAGGCTCATACGTATGACATCTCGACATTTGTCAGACTTCAATAACTGTATCATTAACTGAGCACGCCTGTTTTCTCTTTCCAAGTTTTCGTCATTAATTTGCCTAGGCCTATATCGTGATAATAATTTCAAAGTACACAATGCATGCACCGTAACACATGTAAGAGATGTGACACAAATATTTTGTCTTTTTTCTAACTCTTTCCTGACACGAGTTAAGATTTGTATTGGTTCAGGTTGATATACGTCAATAGAAGTGACTTGATGTACTTGAATTTCTAAGTCATGTATGACGTTCGTTCTATCTTCTAAATTAGCATATTCGATATTTTCGTTATCCATCTATGAAAATATAATGTTTAGAATGGACATATCGATAGTAAAAGTAAACAGAAAGTAACATATCTTGTCACATTCTAATAATTCATTTGTTGAAGAAAAAAAAACGAAACTAAATGCCGAGAAAATATGGTTTCACCTTACGCAATATAAACATACCTTTATGAGACACTTATCTCCAACGCCTAAATGGCAAACTCAATGTTAAAGCTCTCTGCCATAAATAATAAACACACTGTAAGGCATATGGCATATTAATTAATGCATTGATTTATCACCAAAATTAAGTGGACTTAGCTACCAACAACACTTATTAATTTATACGGTAAAAAATAAGTTAACCAACACAGGATTTAGTATAATTTTTGAAAGGATGGATTCAAGATACGTTGAACAAATGCTTTGTAAGTGCACCAATGAAACAAGCACACTATTTTGCTTAGCTATTTAGAAATTAGTAACAACTAAACCATCGACAATTAATAACACATTCTAGCCAGAAACAAGTAAGAAAAGCCGTTTAATTTTAAGAACTTTTGTATAATTTGAATTTCATCATAAAAAGCGAGATGAACTAAAATACTCATGATGACATTCAAAATAAATATAAAGTTTCAGCATGTATGTGCTATGCTCTATGTCCATTAATTTTTTTTTTAAATTCTATCAAAGATCCTAAAGAGAGGAATGTCCAAATATTTTGTACCTATAATAATGGTCGCTTTTTTTCACGTTATTTTAATACAAAAATTTAAAATAAAACAATCATAAAGATAAGATCTAACCAGTTGAAAAAATGAACATACTTTCACACAATAAATGTTTTTAGTATTAAATTTTTAACCTTTAATTATTTACCCTATAATTCATTAATTATTTCATTTACCTCATTTCAATTTAAAAATTCTTAACCTAAAACAAAACTAAAAACTCAAATAATAAATAGCAATTTACAAACAATTTCTAAAGATAAAGGATGATATGTACTCCCACGTAGGTACTCTTAAGTTAGTACATTCTCTTTGAAGTTCGAACACAAAGTTTGAACCTTTGAACTTGAACTTGAAACTAAAAATGATCTGATTCACAAATAAAATAAAAAAAAATTCTAACAAAACTTAAGCATTCTGTAAACAAAGTTTTTCACTTCCAATTCAACCACTTCCACTCTCAGCTAATTCATTTTTTTCCCACTATTTGGTTAAAAGAAGTGACCTTTTTTCTCTTGTTATTACAGTTTTTTGGCTCTTTCATGATGGGGGATTTGGGACTGGGTGTATTCAATTTTAATCATATTTTATGCTTTTGGGTCATCAAAATTTTTTTTAATTTATGAATTTTTTTACCATTTAGGAAGCTTTGAACTTTTGTATAAACTATAACTATAATATTGGTTCAGTTAATCACTACAATTGGTTGCAAATGAAGCAGGTAATGAAGAAATCAAATCAATTAAAAAGAGGAGAAGAAATAAAAAATAAAATTACGAAATCAAACATGCAGATATCAATAAAAAAAATAATTCACAATATCATATATATTAATTTAGCTTTTGAATAGAACAACAATACCCAAACGGGGATCACCAACACACACAAGCCAAACACTAGGCAGCAGGCACCCTCTACTGTCGAACTCTATGGAGTATCCATATTTCACAGGCCAAACCCTAGCAAGCAAGCATGCACAAAACGGTAGATTTGAGGAACAACAACAAGAAACCAAAGCAAGAGGATCTCAGTTGAAAAAAAAGAGCACATACTATGTTCATGATTATTTTTACAGTTTGTTTTTGGAAAAGGTACAAAATTGAACAAAAAAGAACTCACCTTTGGCTTGAATTTGCAAGGATGAAGAGGAGAAGGAGCTGTCACGACGATGACGAAACTGCTGTGGCTTGTGGAGAACGAAAATGAAGTCGCGGTAGCACTGTCGAGTACAACGATGAAGATGCGGTGGAGAAGAGAAGTCTCTCCAAGTTTCAGAAACAGATAGCTTACATTAGGAGTTTTTCTTCGATGTTAACAGTATGGGCAAATTTATCATTTTACTTTCATTGTAGAGTGGTCATTTGTTTCTTCGCAACTTTGGACGGAAAAGTTGGATGTGAGTTCCACGCCACTATTTTCCCTTTCCTTCCGATTTCCATTCGCATCCAAACCACAGAAAATGAAGTTTTTTGTGCATTTTCCTTCGTTGCATTTTCTTTCTTTCTGTTTTCTATTGAATCAAATAATGTGTAAAAGAGTAAATTAACCCTCAATAACCCTAATTCCTCATGGCTGTTTAATTTACCTCACCCCCAAATT
Organism: Arachis ipaensis; assembly: GCF_059453495.1. Classification (NCBI taxonomy): domain Eukaryota; kingdom Viridiplantae; phylum Streptophyta; class Magnoliopsida; order Fabales; family Fabaceae; genus Arachis; species Arachis ipaensis. Next base: position 10,989,013 of record NC_142444.1, read on the forward strand.
AATCCTATTTCAAATTTTTCCCTAATTACCCAATCCTTTTGGTTCCCACGGTTTGTCTCCCCTACCCAAAACCCTCCCAGTCGCTGCAGAGACACCCATCGACGGAGAACCGCGTGCGCCGGAAGCTGCAACATCGGAAGGCGACCTGTCCTCGTGAGCGTACCTCATCGCTCCCCTCAAGTCCCTCGCCCTGTTGCCGTTGCACATCTCCCCGTCTCCGGAGCCCAGCCCCTGCGCGGTCCGCCTCCGACTTGAACTGCAGCCAAGCCTCGCCCTGTTCCGTTGCACATCTCGTCACGCGGAAGCCGTCATCTCCAACAAACCTGTCGCACTGGTGGCAGCTGAGCATCCAATCGTGGAAGATTAGCCGCCTGCTCGTCGACCATCCACCGGGACCACAACGAATATCACCGCCGGCAGTAGGCTAACCATCCAAGGTTAGTGGGTTGAGTTGTTCCTTTATTGAATCGTAATCTCTGTTGCATGTTGTACTATTGACTAATTTTGCTTCTGATATGAGTGATTATACGTATTGAGAAATCATTAGGTTCAATTTTAGTATCCTGCAGCATATGGAGTATGATGTTGGTTGAGATTGTTGCAATTCATTATGATCTAACTTTAGCGCGGGAATGGTAGAAAAAGTTTGGTAATCTTGTATAGATAGCAGCTAAATTTTCAATTTTTTTCCCCACCCTGTGCGGATCTGTGCATGCAATGTGACGTAAAGTAGTTGACAAATGTTGAAATTTGGTTGATATTTATAGGATGGTTATTTTTGTAAGGTATTTGATGGTTATTTTAGTAGGGTATTGGATGTTTGGTCTTCATGATAGATTTTTTTTGCCCCTTTATAGGATGGATACTTTAGTTGGTTTTCACAGTCGCATGTATCCATGCTTGATTATAGTTTTTGTTTTATTTAGATATGCTTACTATATGGTCAACTGGAGGATTAAATCGGTTGTTGTGTTTTTTTTTTGTTCATTCTTACATGGTTTGTTTTTTTAAGTAAACTAATGCATGTATGATACGAAAACTGGATTCTGATATGAGATAACAAATACTAATTTAAGTGAAATTGGTGGCTAATTTAATATGTATTTGCGTTGATGTTACTAGCTGTAGACATTGATTTATGGGGCTGCCATTTTGTTGAATCGAGTGAGAATATTTTACATTAATGATTGTTGTGTTGGTAACTGTTCATACCCTGGGTCGAGCTATCCGACCCGGGATGATCGACGACAAAGCGACCAACCTCTTCAGGTCAGACTATCCGACCTCTTCCCAAAAGAGCTCGGCCAAATCGACAGGAAAGCCCAAAAAGGGTCCAACTCAAGGAATACGACCCAGATCCAAAGGCAGTCCAAGCCTATAGAGATAAAGGCGGTTCCATTGAAGATAAGCTGACCTCACCAAAAGATAAGATAACTAACTTATCTTATCTAAAAAAGTCACTCTACAACTACTATAAATACACTAAAGCACCCAGGTATAACTCATACTCTGATTATACTAAAAACCTGCTTAATACCCGTGCTAACTTAAGCATCGGAGTCTCTTGCAGGTACCCCCCACCCTCCGGTGCCCAAGGATCAGCAGTGCAGCAAGTCCAACAAGTCAGACACAACAGCTCCGGCCGCCACCAGCCAGCCGAACACGCCATCTCCGACCAATACGGAAGATCTCATCTGAGATCGACCTCCAGTTTCAGGTAACCCTCGGAACATTGGTGCCGTTGACGGGGACCCTGGAAGTCATCCCAACACCATGGCGGACGGCCATGACAACGACCACGATTCAGATCTGGAAAATAGAACACCGCACAAGAACGCGGACACTACGCTAAAGGATACTCCAGAATCTAACGGGGACAAAAACTCATCAAATCCGGGGGTAATAGAAGCACTTCAAGACCGCTTAAAGCAACTTGAAAAAGAAACTCAACAACAACGAGAGGTCGGAAAGGATCTACAAAGAGAGGTACGGCGGCGACGAGAATTGGAGGATAAACTCCTACAATTAGAAGCCGGTCTCAAATCAAAAACCCCTCGGACCACTCCCGAGGAAAGTTCACACAAAGAGCAAGATCCATTCACTAGGGAAATCATGAAAACCAAAATCCCCAAAGACTTCAAACTCCCAGATATGATTTTGTATGATGATACCACAGATCCCAACCATCATCTCAGCAATTTCAGAAGCAGAATGTACCTCACCGACACCTCAGACGCCGTTCGTTGCAAAGCTTTTCCAACAACTCTCACGAAGACAGCAATCAGATGGTTCGACAACCTACCTCCAAAGTCCATCTCAAACTTTGACGACCTGGCCAAAAAATTCCTAGCCAGATTTTCCATCCAGAAAGATAAGACCAAACACGCCCCCAGTTTACTAGGGATCAAGCAAGGAGATCGGGAGAGCCTCTGCAACTACATGGAAAGATTCAACAAAACATGCATGGACATACAAAGCTTGCCAATAGAGGCCGCCATCATGGGACTCATCAATGGCCTACGAGAAGGACCTTTTAGCCAATCCATATCAAAGAAGTACCCTACCTCCTTAGACGAAGTGCAGGAGCGAGCAGAAAAATATATCAACATGGAAGAAAACGCTCGGTTAGGAGAAACCTCAAAATCCGGGGTCCCCTACCGAGATAAAGACAAGGAATCCAAAAAGAAAGAAGATCAACAAGGAGAGAAAATAAAAAAATACCACAATTACACCCCTCTCAAGGCATCCCTAGTCGACGTATATAAAGAAGTCTGCCATACGGAGAAAATACCCCCAGCTCGACCACTCAAAGGCAAAAGAGGAGGAGGAAATTGGAATGAATATTGCGAATATCATCGAGTGCGAGGGCACTCTACCAACGAGTGCTTCGATCTAAAAAACATCATAGAAAAATTGGTGAGAGAAGGAAAACTAGATCGGTTTCTAGCCACCCGAGATGACGACCAAAGAAAGAGACGAAGGGACGAAGATATCGGACGAACCGCGCGATCACCTCGTACACCGGAAAGACACGTCCACATGATACACGGCGGATTCGCAGGGGGAGAAATCTCAAAGTCATCCCGCAAAAGATATCTCAAAGAAGTATATCATGTCGAGGGAAAGGAAGAAACACCCGACATCCCTGCAATCACATTCACTAAAGAGGACACATCCGGTATCATCTCGGAACACGACGACCCCATGGTTTTTAGGTTTCATGCTCACACAAATTTTTAGGTTTCATGCTCACACAAAGAGGAATTGAAGCAAATCCGGATAAATGTCAAGCCATACTCAACATGAAAAGCTCAACTTGTGTCAAAGAAGTACAGCAACTCAATGGGAGATTGGCCGCCCTATCCAGGTTCTTAGCAGGATTAGCGATAAGATCTCTCCCCTTCTATGCTACTTTAAGAAAGGGAAAGCAGTTCGAATGGATAACAGAATGTGAACAAGCCTTCCAAGACTTCATGGATTTCTTTGGACGGCCACCTATCATATCTCGGCTACGAAAAGGAGAACCACTCATATTATATCTCGCAGTAAAAAGCCGGGCAATAGTCTCAGCACTAGTCAGAGAAGACGAAAGTGGGCAACAACCCGTCTACTTCATTAGTAAAGCGCTACAGGGATCCGAGTTGAACTACCAGAAAATAGAAAAATTTGCCTATACTCTCGTTCTAACATCTCGATGACTTCGCCCGTACTTCCAGGCTCACACAATTAAGGTTCGAACCAACCAGCCCATAAAAGGAATATTGCAGAAAACAGATTTAGCAGGCAGAATTTTACAATGGGCAGTCGAATTATCCGAGTTCGACCTCCAATACGAAGCTCGGACGACCATCAAATCACAGTATCTGGCCGACTTCATCGCAGAATTCACAGATGCCCCGAAAATCCCCACAGAATGGAATCTCTATGTGGATGGTTCTTCAAATAAGACTGGAAGCGGCGCATGTGTGATAATAGAAAGCAACCAAGGAACCCAAGTTGAGCTCTCCCTAAAACTCGGGTTCCCGGCCTCAAACAATCAGGCGGAATATGAAGCATTATTAGCTGGTTTGAAGCTGGCTAAAGAGGTTGGAGCTCAAAAACTCAACATTTACAGCGATTCACAAGTAGTCACCTCACAGATAACAGGGAGCTACCAAGCCAAAGATCCCACCATGAAAAAGTATTTGGATAAAACCAAAGAACAGCTCGGACAACTCCGGGAATATAAGATCCGCCACATACCCCGCGAACAAAATACCCGAGCTGACGCACTCTCGAAACTAGCCAGCACCAAACCAGGAGGCAACAATAGAAGCCTCATCCAGGAAATGCTACAGAACCCGTCAATCTTGGAAGAGGAAAAAGTCCTAGCCGTAACAAGTCAGGACCAAGGATGGATGACCCCCATAATTAACTACCTCAAAACAGAAACACTCCCCACAGAAGAAAAGGAGGCAAAGAGGTTAAAAAGAGAGGCACAGTACTACACTATCATAAACAACATCCTGTACAAAAGAGGGATCTCAATACCATTACTAAAATGTGTGCCGACCAACAACACAAAGGAAGTGCTAGAAGAAGTACACGGCAACATTTGCGGCAATCATCTCGGAGCACGAGCTTTCGCCAAAAAAGTACTCCGGGCGGGATTTTATTGGCCAACTCTACAGAAAGAAGCTACAGAATTTGTAAAAACATGCCCACCATGTCAGAAACATGCCAACTTTCACATCGCCCCGCCAGAAGAGCTCATCAGTGTAACTTCGCCTTGGCCGTTTGCAAAATGGGGACTTGATCTTCTCGGACCCTTCCCCCAGGGATCAGGACAAGTTAAATTCCTCATAGTAGGGGTAGACTATTTCACAAAGTGGATCGAGACAGAGCCCCTAGCCAACGCCACTGCTCAAAGAAGCCAGAAATTCCTATATAGAAACATTGTCACAAGGTTCGGGGTTCCACACTCCATCACCACAGACAATGGCACTCAATTCACAGATGCAGGCTTCAGAAAGTTAGTAGCCGACTTGAACATAAAGCACCAGTACACCTCCGTGGAACATCCGCAAGCCAATGGACAGGCTGAAGCTGCCAACAAAGTCATATTGGTTGGGTTAAAACGGAGATTACAAGACACAAAGGGAGCTTGGGCAGAAGAGCTTCCACAAGTTCTATGGGCGTATCGAACGACGCCACACTCCACCATAAAGGAATCCCCCTTCCGGTTAGCATACGGAATAGAGGCAATGATTCCAGTAGAGATTGAGGAAGGATCGCCTAGAGTGGTTCATTACAATGAGGAAGCAAATTTCCAACTTCAAAGGGAAGAGCTCGACCTACTACCTGAAATCCAAGAAAGAGCTCGGATCAGGGAAGAAGCACTAAAGCGTCGAATGGATTCCAGATATAATCAAAGGGTAGTGCCGAGAAGTTTCGTAGAAAATGATCTCATCCTAATCCGAAATGATATTGGAACAGCTCGATCAGGAGAAGGAAAGTTGGCAGCAAACTGGAAAGTACCCTACCGAGTCGTAGAAGTACTTGGGAAGGGCTACTACAGACTGTCCGAACTCGATGGACGAGAGCTTCCCAGATCATGGCACGCCTGCAACCTAAGAAGGTACTACAGCTAGAAAATGTAAAGATCTCACTACTGGATGCACTCTTTTTCCTGAAAAGGTTTTTTAATGAGGCACCAAGTTGAGACTCAGACACTATCTGACTTAAAGGGATGAAAAATTCCCACATGTATATATTTGCACTTTCCTTTAATAAAATATATTTTAGATATTCTACAAGTTTTCAAGACGCATTAATCTGAAGCATTCATCGTCCGATTATAAAGCAACAGATCGGCATAAAGTGAAAAGCAACTTCACTGCACGATCACGATAAAGACAATCGTCCGATAAAGGTGAAAACGCGATTCACCTAAAAGACGATCTAAAGATAGCAACCACCTTCTACAAATCGGCAAAGATGAACACAGAATAATGTAAGAAGTTATCAAAAGTGATCCGAAAAAGAATCTGACGAGGTCTTATGGATTGCTAAATAATAACTTAAAGACTGGCCGACGTAAAGAAGTCGGACCAAGTCAACCCAAGTTACAAGTAAACCCTGGAAAGAGGTCTGGCCAACCCTATTAAAGAGGATTACTTTAACTTAGAAGGGCCCGACATAACAAAGTCAGCCCAAAATGAAAAAGTTATAAAAGTAATCCCTGAAAGAGACCTGACAAAGGTCCAAGAAAGAGGATTACAAAAATAACTTAGAAGAGGACGACGTAAAGAAGTCGGCCTCCTACAAAACAAGTTATAAAAGTAATCCCTGAAAGAGACCTGACAAAGGTCCAAGAAAGAGGATTACAAAAATAACTTAGAAGAGGATGACGTAAAGAAGTCGGCCTCCTACAAAATAAGTTATAAAAGTAATCCCTGAAAGAGACCTGACAAAGATCCAAGAAAGAGGATTACAAAAATAACTTAGAAGAGGACGACATAAAGAAGTCGGCCTCGTACAAAACAAGTTATAAAATTAATCCCTGAAAGAGACCTGACAAAGGTCCAAGAAAGAGGATTACAAAAATAACTTAGAAGAGAACGACGTAAAGAAGTCGGCCTCCTACAAAAACCAAGTTATAAAAGTAGTCCTTAAAAAGAGATCTGGCAAAGATTCAAAAAAGAGGACTACAAAAATAACTGGAAAGAGGACTAACGTAAAGAAATCAGTTATGAAAGTGCTACAGATACAAGCAAAAATGAGAAAACCGAAAAACAAGTTGGACCCACACAGCCACAACCTCAAAGGATCCAAGCTACAAACAATAAGTACAAAGCAATCCAAAGAGGCCGAGCCGCAAGATTCCAACACTCTCAAAAACCAGAAGAGATACCAAGTTAAATGCAAAAAAGCGTGATATAATCTACAAAAGTTAGAAAGCTTCAGAGGCCACCAAAATCTACCTCAAAAAGCTAGAAAGCTACCTTTGTTTGTCAAAATAAAAGTTGCTAGGCAAGCGACTAGAAAGTGTCAGTAGTTAACAAAACAATAAAGAGTTTAAAAGCCCACAAGCCGGGCTAGCTACACAAATTTTCAGAGAGAAATCAGCAAACATCGGGAGCCTCCTTGGCAGCATCATTCGGAGGAGAAGGAGGGCGAGTCTGAATAGGCACAACATCCACAATTCCATCCTCCCGGTTCAAGATCTGGCAATCCGGATCGGCTACAACCGAAGGAGCTGAAGAAGTCGACACTTTGACAGAGGACGCAGGGGGAGGTTCAACATCATCATCCTCGTCATCAGGGACAATCTTGCCATCCCTGACAACGTTATCCAGGCTGAAGAGGGTAAGGTCGGCCTCGGGAGCAATAACCCGAACTTGTTCCTTCAGGTTCTCGTAAGCAGCAGTCACACTGCCAACGAGATGACCCTGAAGCTCAGAGTAATCTTCCCGGGCACTCTCCAGCTCCCCCCTCAGACGCATCACCTCCCGATAAGACGTAACGTAGCTATCCTTATGCATCAGTGCCGTGTCCTCGGCCAGCCGCACAGAAGCTGCCAAAGCAAGAGAATTTGCCTTCTCATTCTCCAAATCCTTCTCCAACTTGGCAACCTTTACCTCAAGCTCCTCTTTAAGGCCCTTCATCCGGTTGAACTCCTGCTTTGCCTCCTCCATAAACTCTTTGGTGGCATGGAGAGGAATATTCTGAGCAGTTCGGTACAAAGCAGCCCCCATATACGCCATTTTTACACTGTTTCGGGCCATAAATTCCAGATGGCGAAGGATAGACACATCGTCCATAGGAAGAGCACCGTAAGGACCGATTTGCTGATCCACGAATTCGATCGCATTGAAGTCGGGAGCATCAAAGTTGAAAGACTCAGCCGTTTTTTATTTCTTATTGGGAGGAACGCCAGAAGGAGTGGCAGAAGTTGGTGGAGGGTCAGCCATATGAACTCGGGGAGTGGGGATCACCTTCCTCGCCCCAGGAGAACTCGGCATGGATGGCTTCACACGCACTTGGGAAGATCCCTCCCCGGCCGCCTTGGCCGAGATATTTTTAGCAGTAGTCGCCTTCTGTGCTTTTTTAAAAGCCTTCTTGGATTCATTATTCTTCATCGCCTCTGCAAATAAAACACAACAGTAAGAAATTAAGCTGCAAGTCAGAAAGGCACTTCCAAGCAATATAAACAGATAATAAAGGGAAAACCAGGAACGCAAAATACCCAACTCGGTTTGAAGAAGAGAAGGATTGGTTAGAAATTTCTTTGTATCAAGATGGGGAGGTTGCCCCCAGTATTCTTCCAAGACGGTCACAAAAGCTCGCTCAGTTTCATCCAACATCTCCCACGTGTATCTGGACACTCTCACATCTTTTTGCCATTCCAAGGGAAAGGCGGGCTCATCATTTTCATCCAGAAAAAAGGGCCGAGCTCCTTCAACAGCTCGGACCTTGAAAAGGTAATTTTTAAAATCACGAAACGATTCGTCAAACATGGAGAAGACCTTCTTCCCCTGGGAAGATCGAAAGGAGACCCAAGCTGCCTTCTTTTTTACTACTCCAGGCTTCGTCAAAACAAATAGATAGAAGAAGAGAGATTGCGAAGCAGGAATACCAAAACCATCACACAACAATTGAAAAATTTTCATGAAACCCCAGGAATTAGGGTGAAGTTGAGAGGGAGCAACATTACAAGACCATAACAGGTTGGTCTTAAATTCAGTAAAAGGGAGGGTGATACCCAGCTGACCAAAGAAGAAGTTATAAGCATAGAAATAAGGGCGATCTCTAACAACCCGAGTAGAGAAACAAACTCTCTCTTCAGAAGAGGGAGGGACAAGTTCATAATTCTTTTCATCACCTGCACTACTACAGACCCTATGAAACTGCCTAAGCTACGCACAAAACTCGGAATCAACCAAAGAGACACACATAAGAACCATTGAGTCCACCCAATCGGCCATGCCCTCGGGAACCTGGGAAGACATCTCTACAACGTTATTGCGAGAAGACATGAGACCAACTAATCCTACGATAAGAAAAAAAGAATGGATTACTAAAAAGCATCTCGGACAAAGGATGAAACAACTCGACTAATATGATACAGAAGAACAAAAAGGAAAGGAAAACCCCAAGACTCAAACCAAGGTCCTGGGGAATCCTTTAGAGGCAATAACAAAGCACCATTTCAGGAAAAAACTACCGCTCACATTCTAGCATCTCTCAAAATAGAAGACCTCAAACAGCGAGCATTTTCATAGGAGAAAGACAAAACGCAAAAAAGCACAGAAAGTCATCAAAACCACTATCTTCCTACAGTCTATCAGTAAAGAACAAGCATGCATCCCCAAACATCAAAGCACGACAAGTAGACAGCATCAAAGATACCTCCTTTTTAGGATCAAACAAAATTATCACTCAAAGCATTCGAAACCAAAAGCACTAACAACAGGCAGAAGCCCTAAAAACAGCAAGCAACAGGAAAAGCAAAAAATCATGCAAAGAGGCAAAGAAACTACAGAACACACCACGATCAGTCATAAGCAAAGGCAGAAAGATCCAACCTTTCTCCAGTCAAAATCAAAACTTTCTCAAAATAAATGGCGTAAAGGAAGGAAGGAAGAAGAACCAAACCTGGAAAATGGGAGAAAAGCTGCAAAAGAAAGTAGAAGAACGGAAGGCGAAATCCAGAATCACCCCTCTTCCGCAAAAACAGCAACAAAGCAGGCGTCGTAGGAAGGAGCTATGGACTCAAAGCCAGAAACAGAAAGCGAGAGAGTAAAGGGAGAAGTTACGAAGAAAAAGTGAAGAAGAGAAACCGTTTCCTGAGTGTAAAGTTTAAAAATAAAGAAGTTAAGGGAAATGGGGCAATTAATGCCAAATTAATTGGGGCATTAAACCCTCGCACGTTCCCCATAACAAGGCGCTAATACAAAAGCGCGCGCTTTTAGAGGAAAACGTTCTACATTCAAAAAGGTTCTACAAAAGAAGAAGTCTACAAAATGCTCGAGTTCGGCTTCACCCGAGAAGGATCGAAGTCCTAAAACCAAGACTCGACCTCCAAAAGAAAGACTGAGCTCGAGCAGGGGCACTGTTCATATCCTGGGTCGAGCTATCCGACCCGGGATGATCGGCGACAAAGCGACCGATCTCTTCAGGTCAGACTATCCGACCTCTTCCCAAAAGAGCTCGGCCAAATCGACAGGAAAGCCCAAAAAGGGCCCAACTCAAGGAATACGACCCAGATCCAAAGGCAGTCCAAGCCTATAGAGATAAAGGCGGTTCCATTGAAGATAAGCTGACCTCGCCAAAAGATAAGATAAGATAACTAACTTATCTTATCTAAAAAGGTCACTCTACAACTACTATAAATACACTGGAGCACCTAGGTATAACTCATACTCTGATTCTACTAAAAACCTGCTTAATACCCGTGCTAACTTAAGCATCGGAGTCTGTTACAGGTACCCCCCACCCTTCGGTGCCCAAGGATCAGCAGTGCAGCAAGTCCAACAAGTCAGACACAACAGCTCCGGCCGCCACCAGCCAGCCGGACACGCCATCTCCGACCAATACGGAAGATCTCATCCGAGATCGACCTCCAGTTTCAGGTAACCCTCGGAACAGTAACTGATTGACCCGGTCTGTTGGACCAATTAAATTGATGCTGATGGAATCCTTTCTGTTTATGGGTGTTATACACGTATTGGATGGTTGGTCTTCATGATAGATATTTTTATCTATTTAATGGGTGGCTTAATTGAGTAAGCATTCGGGTGGTTGGTTTTCACAGTCGATTGAGTGATTGCTTGATTATGGTTTTTATTTTAATTAATGATGTGTACTGTATGGGCAAATGGAGAATTGAATCGGTTGATGTCTGATTGTTTTTTTTTTATTTATGCCCCTATGTGGTTTCTTGTTTTTTGGGTAAACATATGCATGTATGACGGAAAAACTGGGTTCTGATCTGAGTTAATAAGAACCGATTTTAACTGAAATTGGTGGCTAAATTAGTTTTTGTTCGCGTCGCTATTCGTTGAATATAGTTTTCCTCCTAATTAGATGTGCTTACTATAGGGACAAATGGAGAATTGTATTTGATGATCGTGAATGGCAGTTTGATGTTATTAGGTTAAAGGCTTCATTGAGTCGGTTGATGTTTGATCATTTTTTTTGTTCTAATTTTATTCTGGGTTGATTTTGTTAGGTCAACACACCCTTGTATGATGCGCAACCCTGGTTCTGATCTGAGTTAGAAATAACCAATTTTTACTGAATTAGTGGTTAATTTAATATATATTTGGAACACTATTGCTGGCTGTAAACATCAATTTATCGGGCTGCCATGTTGTTGTAAGGAATAAGGAATCGGTACCAAATATTGACTGGATTGTTAAATGTTGCCTTGTCGTGTTATCTATCTTTTTTCTTGGTTATTAAATTGAAAAACATATTGCAATGGATTGCAGGTGTCAGCGGCGTGACATCCATCCAAACTTCTGGAGTCGATAGGAAGAATCAGATGAGTAAAAAGGTATGAAACTGTTTACGGCGTCGCCCATACATACATGGTGTTAGTTGTGATGTGGTTTTTTTTTCCTACTCAACAGAAACTAGTCGAGACGCGATGCTCACCTTGTTATGTGAGCAACTTGTTTTCCCATTTTGAAGAGCATAACGATGATGTAAAATTGGCTGATATTGAAGCTATTGGATTTGGTTTCCTGCGGCGGATACCTTTATGGCATGTGAAGCAAAGCATCATGCTGCCACTTGCAAAGGCATATCACGTGGATTCAAACACTCTGAGAGTAGACGCTGGTGACATCCGTGTTACTGCCAAGCTTATTGGCAAGGTTCTAGGCATACCTTCAAGCGGTCAGTGGCTTACATGTATCATTTGAGAGTTTTTCAGCTTTTTTTTTATTCTGATATCCCCATGGTGTATTTAATTTAAAATTGTATCCTGTTTCGTCAATTCTAGGGGATGGCATTCTGGAACTGAACAAGGAAAATGCCTCCCATGTGGCACTGAAAAGGCAATTTCAGAAAAAAAAACAACACAATTGCGTGACTTTGAGTATGGCTGTCCGATGGATACCGTGGAACAACGGATGGCTTTTAGACGGCATTTCATTTTGGTGGTTTTAAAAATGTTTCTCAACCCAACAAGCCAACAGACAATCTCCCCGTGGCACATCCCTCCAATTCTGGATGTCTCAAACCCCAGGAGATTCCAATGGCCACAAAGTATTTTGAAGTGGTTGCAAGATGCAATTCGGAAATTCCAAAATGAGAAACGTGAAACATGTGGCGGATGCATGTTCATTTTGCTGGTAACGCAATTAGCTAAATTAATTTACCTACATATACGGATTATATGTAAATTCATAACTTTTGGGTTACTTCTATTTAGATTCTATACTTCCAGCGATTGAAGCATGGCCCGTTAGATGCATGTCAAGCACCGGAGCTATGGGTTGCTGAATGGACCGCTAGTGAACTGGATAACAAGGCTAGTCAAGTTATCTCCCAGGTACAACTCATAATGTATCGAGAAAAACCCAAATCAGCCCCTGACAATTACCTTGAAAGACAACGAGGCCCTGACAAAAAAAAAAACCCCAATCCGGCCCCTGACAAAAAAAAAAAACCCAACCCGGCCCCTGACAATTACCTCGAAAGGACAACGAGGCCCCTATGCCAAAAAAAAAATTAATGTTATTTTTTTTGGAACAGGGGCTAATCAGTCCCAAAAAAAATTATCAGGGACCGGATTGGGTTTTTTTTTTCTTGGGGGCCTCGTTGTCCTTTCGAGATAATTGTCAGGGGCCGGATGGGGTATTCACTCTAATGTATCCAGATTTCAAATCAATTTGATTACAAATATATTAGTTATTTAGGTTTACCATTTGGGATGTACGTTGTTCCACATTGAACATACAGGGCTGCATTGTGTACAATCCCAAACAAGGAAAAAAAACCAAGGAAGCAGCAAGAAGCAAAGAAGAAAGTGTCCAACCAAGGCGCCGACGCGCGCAATCAGTTTCCGCAAAGCAAAACAACAAGTGTGTGCGGAAAACCGCCAAACCACACAAGGTATATACATGCATTGCATTAAGATAGGGTATCTGTGCTTTTAAAATGGTCAATATATTGTTATTCCATTATTCAGTGTGGGGTTGGCAGCCTGGTTTGCTCTGTATTTAGTTACTATCTCTTTGACCACTACAGCATGTTGGCAAGGCTAGCGGCACAAATAAACGGCCCCGAATGAACGCAGAACAAGGGCGATGTACCAGGAGCAGGACCGGACTTCTGCAAACAAATAAAAATGAGGAAAAGGTGCTCTCCCTTCAGAATTACTTCTTGATTTACTAGGCTTCATTGTTCATTTTAATCTCTTTCCCCCTGATTTTAGAAACTAGTTATGCTGATCGTCCTTCATGTTATTATTTTTTTAATTATTCATAGTTTGTTGATTTAATTGGGTTTATTTTCGTTTGGAATGTTTCCACGACAGGAATGTGAGCCTGGTAGTAAGAGGAAGTTGCACATTCACAGAAGTCGATCCTCTGAAAGAAACAAAAAAATAAATACATCTGTGACTGTTCCGCAATGCAAGGGAACACCCTTGATTGTCCCAGACTATGATGATGGGGAAAATGAGCCGCTTGTGAGAAGAAAGAGCCGATTATTCCATAAAAAGGCATCAGCACCTGAAGAATTACAAGCGGATACGAAGGAAAATGTCAAAAATGAAGGGGGTAACGAAGACCACCATGGCTCGAGGAAATCACCTCCACGTACCCCCGTCTTCTGCAGTTGTCCAACTTCCTGAGTATAACTTTGACAGGCAAGTTGTGTGTGGTTTAATTTCTTGTCGCATTCTCATTCTCCCAAGTATTTGACAGATGTCGTACGATGAATAGCCTTTTGTTTTAGCTAATGTTAGTTTGCACTCCTTGCAGTGAGTTTGACGTCACCATTATGCAGTGTCCTAAATTTGAAGAGATGTTGGCAAATGTGGAACAAGGGCGACACAGAAGGCCCGCAGTCATGGAGCCCCTTCAAACAGTTATTTCATTTGTCACTTTTAGTATCCAAGGTAACTACAGTTGCATTTTTAATTCATAGGCCATCTATCATGAATAATCATACATATATTTCTAATCTAAACATGCAGGCCTCATTTTATTCTATTTAATTTACATTTTTAGAAAAACTCTTAATAATAACAATGCAGTTAGTTCTATTTTATATTATTTAACAATATACTACGCTAATAAGATTCAAGCGGGTCTCTAAGCATCATGCACAACATCATGGGTGATTACTTATTAACTAGCCAGTTGTCCAGTGTACCAATTACATTGCTTATACATGCTGGTTTAACCTTGCATATTTAAATTGATACATCCATATAGGATACTCCACATAAGAACTATTTTCATCGCAGGTAAAGTCCACATTCCATGACTAATTAACGCACTCATATCCTCCATACATAAATGCGCACCATGAATTTAAAACCACCACAAATATGGTTAATTGAAGAATATTCATGTTCCATTGAACTAAGCAATTAACATAAAATAAAACACTCCACCTGCACTAATGATGAACATCTAAATCTTATAGAAATAACCATCCATTATGAACAATTCAACGAACCATTCTCACCTTATTAGACTGCTCACCGTCGACGACTAAATGGTCGAGAGCGTCTTCATGTGGCTTCGATGAATTGTGATCAACAACGGATGATGGAATCAGCCCTGGCGACTGCACGACATTGCACGCCATTTACGAACTACCACACAGTGATGGACGTATCAAAGGAGAGACACTCGTGACTCTTTTATCTTGTACCGTCAATAAACAGAGGAAGGCACACGCTGGCTGCGACAGAGTCATCGCAGGTGGACTTGATGCGGTGCCGCCAGAACGAGCCACACGCTCAGAATGCGCTGCTGGGCGTTCACCAATTCAGACTTCGACGTCAGACAGAACGACTTCCGGTGATAACACATGAGCCAAGGAGAAGATGAGATAACACCGTCGGTGAGAGGGTACCCGTTTTTGGGTCTGTCCACGCCGTTCAGAGAGAGATGGTTGTGGTTTATGTTTTCAAATAACTGAATCCTAATTTTTTAAAAAATTCAAATTAGCAAATCTTCATAATTAATGATTGTACCCATAATTTAATTTTAATTTCAATTAAACCCCATTGTATACATTGTACAATAAAGGTATTGGCTCCTCATACTTTTTTTTTAAAAAAAATTGCCAAGCGTGTCCTCGTGCTTGCCGAGCCACAACTCCGGCGAGGATGATGTTGAGTTGGACATCGGTTTTTGCTGACAAGATAGGTTTTATTTGAGTTGGAATTTGTAATTAAATAAGTTATTAGCCTAATAGGAAATAAACCTAATTGAAATTGATTTTGCCCCAAATCAAATGGATTTGCCCTAAGCCCTAAAATTACTCTCCTCGTTCACGCGTAGTATATGAACCAAAATTGGAAGATGCATACAATTAGGGCTCATGAAAAAGCTACAACCGTGAGAAAGCAGTCATCGATGCAAGCTTTCGACGTGGATGGTGGTTCAGGTATTGTGAGCAGATATGGACAAATAACATGTCAAGAGAAGATATGGATAGATAACATGTCAATAATAATACATGAACCATATCTGATCATAATACCTAAACTACCATCCACGTCGAAGGCTTGCATCGATGATTGCTTTCTCACGGTTGCAGCTTTTTCACGAGTTCTAGCTGTATGCATCTTCCAATTTTGGTTTCTGTACTACACGTGAATGAAGAAAGCAATTTTAGAGTTTAGGATAAATCATTTGATTTGGGACAAAATCAATTTCAATTAGGTTTATTTCCAACTAGACTAATAACTTATTTAATTACAAATTCTAACTCAAATAAAACCTATCTTGCCAGCAAAAACGGGTGTCCAGCTCAGCATCGTCCTCGCCGGAGTTGTGGTCCGGCAAGCACGAGGACACGCTTGGCAATTTTTTAAATCATTCAGGTATTATTTTGTCAATAACAATAGTCAGGTACCAAAATGTCAGCGTTTGAATCTTTCAGGTACTGATTTGATTATTACCTCTTTTATTATCATGAATTTTAACCCATTGAATCATGAATTTTTTCAATTTTTAATGTGCAATACAAAAATTTTTAAAAGATTACATACCAATAATATTAACTCATCCAACTAATAAAATATACTTGCAGCTAAAATTTATGTATTATATACAAAAATATTTACTATTTATATGAATAAATTTATGTTATATACAAAATTTTTGTGTTATATCAATAAATTTTTTTATTCTTTAACTAAAATTTATGTACGATAGAAAACATGAAAAAAAAGAAGTGATAACGCATGTGCGCTTTTTTTTTTCCGCTGGACTAGCACCAATTTAATTAAAATTGTTTATAAAACGCTTATATATGTAGCATCACTAAAATAAAAATATTAATACATGATTAATCATTTTTCATAACTATATTCAATAAAAAAATTCACTTTCCACTAAAACTTCACCTACTATATATATTTATGTAAGAAAAATATTAGAAAATTATCAAAATGTATTATTTTTTATTATTAATTAATTATTAATATTTAAAAGTGTAAGTTAAAATATATTATTAAAATACTAAATTAAAAAGATTGAATTGATGATTACAAATAATGACCAAATAAATTTTTTTTTTCGTAATATCAATGATAAGGAAATTAACCTAATAAATTTCTTCTAATATATACTTATATACACTTAACTCTTGGCTTTTTATATTGGCCAAGAAAGTATGCATCTTTGCATTATGATCCCTTTAATGTAGCTACCATGCATTTATATTGTTATTATTTTATATATATAAGGGTATCCGATCACTACATTTCATACAATTTTTTCTTTTGTATCTTTAATTTTTGTTTTCTTTTTCTTCTTTTCTAATTTGCCTGGCCAATGATTGAGCAGATGACTAACCCAAACGCTCATTTTTCTTTAGTTTTTCTTGCTTTTCTCTTATCTTGTCAAGTCTTTAGTGATGAACATTCCGAAGGTGAGTTTACTCTACTTTCTAAATTCTCCTAAATCATTTATATTTTTCATGATCACATGCCTTTTTTCTTATCTTGGAAAAAACTTTATTTTTTAAAAATCAATTAAAAAGTTTAGTTTTAACCACAACTACAATCTTAACACCTTTTTTTCTTTATTTTTATTTTATCTATTAGAGAAAAGAATTGGAACACATAATAATATGGTGCTTGATGAATTAGAAGGTTCAACAAGTGTTGGCTCCCATGACTTTCAATCTCGGATTCCTAAAATTAAAACAAATTACAATAATGCTACTCATTCATTTAGATATTATCCTACTGCAAATCATGCTCCTCCTCCTCCTCCTCCTCGCCGTCGACGTCGCGATCGTGCTCCCAATGCCATCCGCCGACACCGCCTCCGTCCCCGTCCACTTCCGGAGATAGATCCATTATTTCCATGGATACCTCAACCCAAGGCTTTGCCACCTCTGCCAAGGCCTCCATCTATGCCTTCTCATCATCATGAGTAAGATGCGTCCACTTATTTATTAGTGAAAAATGGATAAATAGATCGTTAACTTTTTTATCCGTAAATATTTAAATTTTTAAAAATTTAAAAATACATTTAAGTATATGATTCTTTTAAAGTTTGGACATATAGATTTTTTATATTCACTTGAGTCTGTCAAACCTAATGAAAAAATTAAACGTGACTCCTGTTATATTTGACCTGATTGATATGGATGCACATGTGAAAGAGTTTTTAAAATAGAATAAATTAAACCCAGAAATCGATGCGTCCAGATTTTGAAGAAATTACAAACTTGAATGTATTTTTAAATTTTCAGAGATTTAAATATCCACAGACTCAAAAATTAGGGATCGATTTATCTTTTTCTCTTTATTAGGATTAACATTTTACTCGAATGATCAAAGAAGTTCTGTTTAGTAGCACTACTAAGTTAATCAATAGTTCAATACACTTTTATGCTTATGTTTGAGTTGCATTTTAAACATTTTTTAGTTTAATTTTAATTCATTTATAGAATAACATCTGTTCTTTTGAATTATTGTTCATGCGATCATTGTAAAAAGATTTTTTATTGACATGATATTGTAATTGAATACATGTATAAAATTATTTTGTATTGATAATATATTAAAATTATTTTTTTAAAAATTATTTAAACATTGTTTTAGTTAGAAGACTGCTGAAGACGTCTTCTTATTAAAATATTAGATAAACCAATTTAGGTTAATCAAGTAATTAACTTATTTGTCCACTTAAGAAAATGTTAGAAATTTAAACTTTGACTTGTGTATGCAACAATCCATTATCCAGTAACAAAAACTCTTAAATAGAGTTGATATTCGCTATAAATTAATCATCTATCAGATTGAGAATGTCGTGAAAAACAAAAAATATTAGATAAAGTATAGACTCAAATGATAACGTCGTTCAAGAGAAAAAAGAGGTAAAGTAATGACAACAACCAACAAAATCGATAATACTAGAAGAAAAAAATAGAGAAAACAATCGATAATAGTAAAGATTTTTTGCATGATAATTACTAACGTACTTTTAATATGGTGCCTAATTATCAAAAAGATAAATAAATAATATTTAATAAATTTTAAATATTTAATTTTTTACGTAAAAAAATAAGTTAGACAAATTAAATACTATAAAATTAGTTTTTTTTTTTGCATAAACGAATAAAAAAGAAAATAGGTTCAAAATAACTCCAGCCAAGCGACTATGGCAAGAGAGGAGAGATCTATATATAATAGAGATGGCCTGGGAAAATAAGCCAAAGAAAAATATATAGAATAATGATAGGCTTAAAGTGTGAAAATCTTAATATTCATTCATAGTTATTAAAATTGAACTAATAATTAGTTCAGCACTAGTTTATTATTGTGAATTATAATTTTGCGGAATATATTTTTTAAATAGACTCGTTAGTTTTTGGGCTTTTTAAATAAACCAAATTCAAACTTAAAAAGACTATAATAGATAACAATATTAGGATTGGGCTATATATTTATAATATGATTGAGTTAAGTTTGTCTACGGTTATATTCGGTTCGACTCAGTCTATTTTCACTCTTGTTATGATTTAGGATTTAAAATTTAGAGTTTAGAATTTAAAAAGTTATTTTGTTACAATCCTATAACCAATTTATGTTAAAAGAGATGATAATATGAAAAAAATAAAATAGAGCATAAAAAATTAATTTACATAAAAGAGCCGAGTCACTTTTTTTTTTTTTTTTGTTAATGGATTAAACAACTTTTAATTTTAGAAATTTTTCATTCACGCATATCACACTCACACACAATACAGATTTTATCACACCCAACTATAACTGTAAATCAAACTTGGAATATAACTATATGTGGTCAACAAATAAGTCATCAGTACAAAATTTCTACCACAGAACCGAATAGGGGTGGCAATGAGTAGGGTAGGGTAGGGTTTGAACCCAACCCTAACCCTACCCGTACTCAATCCGCGGGTATCCAACCCTACCTGCGGGTTGACAAAAATGGAGGCCACTGGATTGTTAAAAATTGTATTTATATCTCATTAAATGAGAAATATATTTTATAAAGATAAATGAGTAAAGTTTATAAATTTATAAATTTGGTTCAGTGGCCAAAAGATTTTTGCACATGCTTAAGGTTCTTGGTTCAACTCTCATATATAACATTTTTAATCATATATAACATATATTATGGGGGTGCGGATAGAGCGGGTGGGGTTGAACTCAACCCGCATCCTATCCGCTCCGCGCCCAACTCTATCCGCAGCGGATTGGGTTGGTAATCCTATCCGATTGGGTTGGATACCCGCAAATAGGGTCCATGCTGCCAGGCCTAGAACCGAGTCTCTTTGAATAGTTTTGATAAGGGGGCCAAGTCAAATTTAAAGAAAAAAACGAAAGAAAATCCAATATACAAACCTTAAAAAACTGTCACAATAAACTTTTTTTTTAATTTTCAAAGCAACAGTATCTTCAATACAAACCTTAAAAGGGTGTTAATAAAAAAAATTAGAAAGGCCGTACAAAATATATATTCATTGGAGATTGGACAATGCCAATACGTATTGTGAATTTGTGGCTTTCATTTTTCAAAAGCCAATGTCAAATAAAAAAATAAAATATATAAGAAAATGTTATTATATATTGCCGTGTAGCATTTCAGGACATCCAATAGTGCTCACATTAATTTTTTATGCTTTGAGGACCATAGTAGCCATTATATTAATTAAGGGGTTTTTCCCCATGCCATGTAAGGATTGAATTGAATTGAATTTCATTTAAAAAAAATGTTAACAAGTGATAATAAAATTAATAAAAAATTATGGTGGTAATCTTTTTTAAAGAAGATAATATGAAGAGAAATGTAAATTTTAATTTTTTTTTTCATATCTTTCAAAAAGCTTTGTACAGTATTCTTTTTTTTTTTTTTTTACAATACATAAATTCCAATTATGTATCAAAATAAATGTAACAATCATAAAAGATTGAAAGAAAGAAGTTTACAAATTAGATATCACAATGTGAAATTACTAATAGTTCTCAATTATATATTATGTCATAGACTGATTTTGATTTGCACACAATTCAAATGCTTTATTGTTACAGTTATATATTCTTCTAAATTCTAATACTAATAAAAGAAAAAAATATTATATATTCTTCTAGTATATATACTTAACTCTTGGCTTTTTGTATTGGTTAAGGGAGCATGCATCTTTGCATTATGATCCCTTGTATGTAGCTACCATTTATAATTTTATTTTATTAAATATTCTAAACCTGAATATATATGTATAATTAAGAAGGGTGTTAGATAAAATAATTTATACTTTTTTCCATTGCCTCCTTTACATTATTCTTTTTATTTTCTATATATATATATATATATATATTCTCTTCTTTCTTTTTAGTTGCACCTGCATGCTGATGAGTAGTCATATGATGACTAATTCAAAAGCCTATCTTTCTTTTCTTATTTTTGCTTCTCTCTTATCTTCTCATGTCTTGACTCATGAATTATCCGAGGGTGAGTTTTCCCTTTGCTTCTTTAATTTCACCTACATGATATAATTCTCATTTTTTAATTAATTAGCACATACATATATTAAAAATATTATGTACACATACAAATTTAACCATCAAATCAGTCATCATATATTTATGTATAAATATATAATATTCAATTTATTTTTAATATATATTTTATATCTATATTCGGTTCAAAAAAATTATATGTTAATATTCCTTCATATATAGCATATATATAATTACACATGTATAGTTTTAATTCCTTCTCAGCATAATACTTTCTCAATTTGCTCATAATTGGAAATTTTTTATCAAAAAATACTTTTATTTATAATAATATAGGGTATTGGTAATCTAAATTGGTCCCTTCTATCGAACAAAATAATTTTTAATTGAAAATTTAATAATTAGAAAATGAATAATAAAGAAAATCAATAACTTCTTATAAGATAATTGAAACGATTTTATTAACTTCACATGCTGACATGCATATTATTATTATTATCCAATTATGTATGCTCCCTTCATTTATTAATCCTTCCTGAATAATAAAATTCCCATTTTCATGCTCATGTAGTCATGTATGTTTAATTATTTTGAAAGCAACTTTATTCTTTAACATTAGGTATAATTTTTTTAAACATTGCTACAATCTTAACTTTTTTATTTTCTTATTGTCTTATTTATCCATTAGAGAAAATAATTTCAATACATAATATTACATTTTATGAATTAGAAAATTCAACAGGTAGTTATAGTGGTTACCATTCCAAGGATTTTCAATGGACTATGCTTTCTGAGTTACCTAAAGCTAAAAAGGATCAATATACTACTTATTCACTTGGCTATTTTCTCAGTCAAAAGCGTCCTAAACGTCGTCGTATTAATCCTCCTCCTCCTCCTCGTCGCTCTCCTCTCCAACATCCTCATTCTCCTTCACATGCAGGTCGTCCACTTGATCCTACGCCTATGCCACCTCTACCTACACCTCCACCAATATCCGATCTTAACCATTAGATGATTTTATATATAGCGAGTTCTACAGTGTAGGATCATATTTTTTTCTACAAGTATAAAAAACAAATGTAACAAAAATATGAACTTCTCTCCGACAATTTATTAAAAAATGTTGATGATCTAGTAAGTACTAAGTGTCTTGTGAAAAAAATAAATTCTGTCATTTATAGAGACATACAATATATAACAGTAGTTATTATTAGAAAATAAAATCATTATTAAGCTTGTGGTTAGATTAAGTTGGTTAATTAATTTTAATTTAAAAAATAAAAAACAATATTTATATATAATATGTAATTAGACTGGGCCTAAACAAGACTATACTATTGAAAGCTAAGGCAGGGCAATAACAATGTTTTATTTTAATTATCTTTTCTGGACTAAAGCATTGTGTCTTCGCTTCTACTTTTTTTAGTCTCGAAATTTTTATAACTAGTAAAAATAATTTAAATTGGGATTTAGCTAAAAAGTATTGTTAAAATACTTGTTAAGGAAGTAAAATATATTTCTTTCATTAAAAAAGTTATAGAACAAAAAATATTTTATCAATTATTTTTTAACATTTTTAACAAGTTTCTTAACATAGGACCTTTTAACTTATTGGTCTTACATGCACTTTTGGAAAAAAATAATTATAATTAGAAAGTTGTTGTAAAACAACTAAATAAATAAGGAAGATGTAAATATAAAATAAAATATGTAAATAGAAGACTCTAACATTAATATAATTAGCTTAATAATAATTTATATATATACATTAATATTATATGTTGTAATATGTATATATATGTAAAGATAGAAAGAAGTATTAAAAGTAAAGAGAGAGAGAATTGCATTTGTTTTATTACTGTAAAGAGAGAGAGAGAAATGGAAATATTTGTAATTGTGTGCTTGTATTTCTCTCAGAGGCAAAGGCCTCTATTTATACATATATTGGGAGCTTAATTTCAACATACATTTAATGTCATTCCTTCTTTGAAAATGTGAGTTTTACATGGGAATGGGCATCCACGTTGTTCGTTCTTATCACAACACTCCCCCTTGGATGCCCATTTAGGATTGTTGCCTCATTAAAATCTTACTGAAGGAAAACCTATGGGAAAAACCTTAGTGAAGGAAAAAGAGTACAATATCCTTTGTGATGGGGACTGCCTCATTAAAAACCTTGTCAAGAAAAACCCAATGGAAAAAAACCTGACCAAGGAAAAAAGAGTACAATCTCCCCCTCTTGCCGACATCATTTAATGTCTCGAAATCAGTGTGTAACGACCCAATTTTCAGTACGCCTAGGACATACCAGAAACTGAGTGCTACCAATTTGTCATCCTAATTATTATCTATTATTTATCATATGAGCCTGATTCGTTGTTAAAAGCGTAGTTAGTTAGCGAGGTACTTTTTTTTTGAAAACGTTTGAATTAATAAACAGAATCATTTATAATCAATTCACAAATAATAACAGATAAAACAGTTATAAGCAACCACACATAAATACATCACAAGCAGCTAACAACATTTAGTGATCCAGCCTTTATTAGAGTATAGACTTTTAGTTAGAACACCCCTAGATATAGCTAGATAATAACTATATACATATATATACATACAACATCCCAGGTCCTGACCTGTTCAAGAGGTCCCTAAGCTGGCACCTAGGCTAGCCTAGACTCTATACTTGCCTAGTCCCTCTAAACTACTAAAGCGAGGGAAAGTGCGTTCTAAGTCTTCAAAACTCAAGTCAGGTGGAACGTCACCAAAAGATGGAACATCATCTACTATTCCTCTGCACGATCAGACGTTGCCATATGATGTCTCTCTGGTACCTCATCAGGTAGCCACACAACAAGAGTCTCGTACACAGGATTTAGGCTAAAGTGCGCATACGAACGGGGTGCAGACATTGGCTGGTCTCATAGTATATACATATAAACAGATAAAGAGATTCACCCTAGACTCGGAAGACTATCTAGAGCGGAATCCTCTTTGCGAAACGGTCATCAGTAGATTACGGAAGGGTACTCCTGCTTCCATCTGAAGGGGGAAGGGAGAGAGAAGGGGTAAGAACTGGGGAGTTCTTAGTAGGGCCGGGGTTATTAGTTACGTTCATTAATTCCGTGTTGTTTAGCAGATAAATAGCAGAATACCGAGAAGCAATAGACAGAAGAAACAGATAAATAGAGAAAATAAAGAAAACAGAAAGTAAAACACAAACAAAAGAATACAAGAAAACAAAACACAGACACAGAGAATAGAATGAAAACAAAGAAGGCATACATTCAAACAACAATCATAACAGAGGAAATGCGCAACCAAATATGATGCATGTCTAGCCCTAGCGCAGGTAATGAGCTCATTTGTCGGTTACATACCCGCTCCCGACGTTACCCGAAGTCCTTTGACCAGGTAAGGCTTTCCTGTTGGCAATGTCCCTCGCAAGAGTCCTTTGACTTGTGAGGCAAACCACTGCAAGAGTCCTTTGACTTGCATGGCGGAGCTAGTTAACTTATATTTGCCCAACACACTCTCTGTAAGAGTCTTTTGACTTACAGGAGCATACACACACTCTCACTGTAAGAGTCCTTTGACTTACAGGAGTATATGCTAGTCGTGTGCTCTCGATACCTCTGTAAGAGTCCTCTGACTTACAGAATAGCATTATAGCTAAGTATCCTAGGAAAGCACTCTCAGTGGTCGTACCACCATCTTATCTGACTGCCTTCACGCAGCAGATCATCACATAATCATTCTCATTATCATCATTCAATATCATTCTCATTATTCATCATCACTTCCACATTCTTATGCAGTACCTCTTTCTTTCTCTGTATCTCTTTACTCTGTTTTAATTACCCTGTTCTTTGCATCTCTTTTCTCTTCTCTGATTACTCTTTTTATTTGTATCTATATTACTCTTTTTCTCTTTATCTCTTTACTTTACTCTGGTTACTCTGTTCTCTGTGTTTCTTTACTCTGCTCTGATTTCTCTGTTTAACGTATGTATTTAAAGCTTATGTAAATTTCGGTATGAATAGTTAGTCTGTCCCAAGTATAGGTTCATTAAGTCTATACTGAAACAGTTTAACTTTTCATATAATACCTAACCCTATTCGCAATTCCAGAACTAACTATGTTGCCCTAGTTCGTTCACTAGTCTCTGTCTGTTTTTCTGTCATTAAAACTTTACAGACTTTTTCTTCGATTTTTATCTTTTCTTTAACTTTTTATCTTTTATTTATCTTTGCCTCACTAATATGTTTTTACCACTCCCTAAGTGTTTTATGAAAGTAATTATGAGATTCTGTGCTTAAAGTTGTCTTTCTAAAGCTTTTACAGAAAACTGCCTTTTCCGCATTATTTTATTATTTTTATTAAAATATTATTTTTAATTAAATATTATTATTTAACATTTTATTATTATTTATTATTTTATCATTAATTTTTCGAAAATTATCCCTTTTTAACTTTTAACCTTTAAAAAATTCACTTTTTACCACTCGTAACTTTTAATATTTCTACTTTAACCACCCTAACTTTCAGAAATTACAAAATAACCCCTCAAACACCAAAATATTTACTTCCTTCCCCTTTCTAAGATCTAAAAGGTGTTCTTCAATGTTCTTCACCACACTCAAAGTGTTCTTCATGTTCTTCATAAATTCTTCAGATTCTTTCTCTGTTTTTACCCGTTTTTCAGTCTTTTCAGCAACCGATTTTTACCATAATTCAAAATAAAATTGTAGCCACTAAAATCCCATCTTTTCTACATGATTTCAACATAAATTGAACCTCAATTTAAGCTTAGAGTTTCGTTTTTTCAGCTGCCCAAGAACATGAACTTTAAAGCTTGAATTTCATCAAATTTCATCAAAATTTCACCAAATTTTCACCAAGAATCAATCATATATGCAACCAATTTTTAGCACAGACAATTTATACAACATTCACACAAATCAAACACAAATAATCAAGATTAATTTCGTGACACCCTACCTGGTTTTGCTGCTCCTAATTCGGTTAAACTTTCAGGTGGTCCTTAAGCACTTTTTCCTCCTAAATCACATCAAGAACAACTTTAAATCCAAAAACTCTCAACTGACCAAATCTCACTCAGTATGTTAGGAAGATATATCTCACCTTAGACTTGCTGGAAATTTACGTTTCTTGGCCCTCAAGTCAAGTTAAGCATGATTCTTAAGGAAGAACATCAAGAAAACACATGTTTTGCATGGTTTTCCTTGAAAATCGAATTGAAATGGGAGGGAGACAGCCATCTCACCTTATTTCCAGCCTTGATAAGTCACATGGTTATGTAGAGGAAGAAGAGAGGATCATTTTGGTGAAATTGGAGTTTTGATTTGAGTTTTGGTTCAGAAGAAATCAAGCTTTGAAGATTAAGTGTTCATGAAAGTTTCTCTCTTTTCTCTCTTGTTATTTTCGGCCAAAATGATGAAATGAGACAGCCTTGGAGGTCTTGGGGGTGTAAGCTGAGTTGTGATTGGTTGGCTTGGAGGTGGATTAAAATAATATTAAAATATCTCAGGTGTATAACTACTAAAACTAGGTGTATCGGAACACTTGTAAAAACATCTCTAAAAATTATTTTCTGAGCTACTAGCATAAATGACACTAGTAACATATTTATTATGAGAATAAAACATGTATAATGAGGCCTTAGCATTGCTAAAGTCATCAGAGAGTGTTGGTGCTAAGCTGCACCAGTAAACCGTAAACCCGGTTAAACCGATTTTCTATTTTTAACTAAAACAGACCAGGTAACCTTATAATATCATTCAAGCATTTTCTAATACTAATATAATGATAATATTATACTATTATCTCTCTACTCTCATAAATCGAGTCCGGTTTGTCAAACTGAGACTATTTACGAAAAACCGAATCAAAACCCCTAACCGATACGGTTCAAAAACTAGGTTCTTCATGACCGCGTTATCGAGCTTGTCTCAACTAAGGTCCTGAGTTAAAGATAATATAATGATAATGAGGATTGAGATGCTTGATGATACAGAAGAGGTATTCCCTTTACTGATCTTTCGGAGAAATCCGTGTATTCAGAAATGATCTCGCGTACTCGAAAATTAGGGTTGTTACACGGTGCATCCCAATCTCATGTACCAATCTTTTAAAGGAGAATTTTGGGAGTGACTTTGTAAATAAATATGCCAGATTGTCACTTGATCGAATCTGTTGGACGTCAATAGTCCCCTGATTTTGAAGATCATGAGTGAAAAAGAATTTGGGAGAAATATGCTTTGTTCTATCGCCTTTGATGTATCCGCCTTTAAGTTGAGCAATGCATGCTGTATTATCTTCAAACAGGACAGTTGGAGCTATCTTATGATCAATCAATCCACATGATGACAGAATATATTGAATCAGACTCCTCAGCCAAAAACACTTGCGACTAGCTTCATGAATCGCCAGTATTTCAGCATGATTCGAGGAGGTTGCTGCTATCGTCTGTTTCGTGGACCTCCATGATATAGCTGTACCACCATATGTGAACAGATATCCTATTTGAGACCTCCCTTTGTGTGGATCAGACAAGTATCCAGCATCCGCATAGCCAACTAGTTGTGACATGGATCCATAGGGATAAAACAATCCCATATCAACCGTCCCATGAAGATATCGAAAAATTTGTTTGATTCCACTCCAATGTCTTCTGGTTGGAGAGGAACTATATCTTGCTAGTAAATTCACCGCGAATGATATGTCAGGTCGTGTATTATTAGCAAGATACATTAGTGCTCCAATGGCACTAAGATATGGTACTTCAGGACCAAGGATATCTTCATTTTCTTCTTTAGGACGGAATTGATCCTTTTTCACATCCAAAGATCTTACGATCATTGGGGTACTTAATGGATGTGACTTATCCATATAAAATCTCTTCAAGATCTTTTCTGTGTATGTTGTTTGATGAATAAAGATCCCACTTTTTATATGCTCGATCTGCAGGCCGAGACAAAATTTAGTTCTTCCAAGATCTTTCATCTCAAACTCTTCTTTTAGAGTTTTTATAATTGTTGGAATCTCTTCAGGAGTCCCAATGATATTTAAATCATCAACGTACACAGCAATTATAATGAACCCAGATGTAGTTTTCTTTATGAAAACACATGGGCAGATATCATCATTCTTGAATCCGTTTTTGGCCAGATACTCAGTAAGACGATTATACCACATTCGTCCAGATTGCTTTAGACCATATAAAGATCTTTGCAATTTGACTGAGTATAACCCTTGCGAATATTCATTGGATGGTTTAGATATCTTTAGTCCTTCAGGGACTTTCATATAGATATCCCGATCTAATGAGCCGTATAAATAGGTTGTTACCACATCCAATAAATGCATATGCAGTTTATGATATGCAGATAAACTGACCAAATAACGCAATGTTATCGCATTCACTACAGGGGAATACATTTCTTCATAATCTATACCAGGCCTTTGTGAGAAACCTTGTGCCACAAGTCGGGCTTTATAGCGCACAACTTCATTTTTCTCATTTCGTTTTCTCACAAATACCCATTTGTATCCAATAGGTTTTACATCTGCAGGTGTACGGACTACAGGTCCAAAGACTTCACGTTTTGCAAGTGAGTCTAACTCAGCCTTCATGGCTTCTTTCCATTTTGGCCAATCATTCCTTAGTCGACATTCTTCGACTGATCTTGGCTCAAGATCCTTACTTTCATGCATGATATTTAATGCCACGTTATATGCAAATATTTCATTGACAATTGTCTTATTTCGGTCCCATTTCTCTCCTGTAAAGACATAATTTATCGAGATCTCATCATTTTCACAATTTTCAGGTACCTGAACGTCTTCTGGCGTTAAAACTATATTAGAATTTTGGACAACTGCAGGTGTCTCTACAATGCCTTTTTCAACATGAATAGTATTTACCTCTTTTCTCTTTCGAGGATTTTTATCTTTGGAACCGACAGGCCTGCCACGCTTCTAGCATGTATTTGCTTCAGTGGCTATTTGTCCTACTGGGACATCAATTCGAATTGGGGCATTTTCCGCTGGTATATAAGATTTGGTTATCCTCTTTGTATCGGAAAATGCATCAGGCAATTCATTTGCTATTCTTTGCAAATGTATAATCTTTTGAACTTCTAGTTCACATTGCCCTGATCGAGGATCTAAATGCATCAACGATGATGCATTCCAATTAAGTTCCTTTTCAGGAAGCTTATTCTCTCCCCCTAATGTTGGAAATTTTGATTCATCAAAATGGCAATCCGCAAACCGGGCTTTAAACACATCTCTCGTTTGTATCTCAAGATACCTCACTATAGAGAGAGAATCATATCCAACATATATCCCCAATTTTCTTTGGGGTCCCATTTTGGTGCGATTAGGTGGTGCAATGGGAACATATATCGCACACCCAAATATTCTTAAATGGGAAACATTTGGCTGCTGGCCAAAAGCTAATTGCATAGGAGAGAACTGATGGTAACTCGTTGGCCTTAAACGAATAAGTGCTGCGGCATGTAAAACTGCATGGCCCCAAACTGAGGTTGGGAGATTTGTTCTCATAAGCAAGGGTCTAGCAATTAATTGGAGGCGCTTAATAAGTGATTCTGCTAACCCATTTTGTGTGTGAACATAAGCTACTGGATGTTTAACACTTATTCCATTAGCCATACAATAAGCATCAAAAGCTTGGGAAGTAAATTCACCAGCATTATCAAGGCGAATTGCTTTGATTGGATTTTCTGGAAATTGTGCTTTTAACGAATAATTTGAGCCAGTAATCTCGCAAATGCCAGGTTGCGAGAGGATAATAAGCACACATGTGACCATCTCGAAGATGCGTCTATCAGGACCATAAAATATCTAAAAGATCCAGATGGTGGATGAATAGGTCCACATATATCACCTTGAATCCTTTCTAGGAATTTAGGGGACTTAAATCCAATCTTTACTGGTGATGGCTTTAAATTAACTTCCCTTGAGAACATGCAGCACAACAAAATTCACTAGATTTAAGAATCTTCTGGTTCTTTAGTGAATGTCCATGAGAGTTTTCAATAATTCTCCTCATTCCCGGATGACCCAATCTATCATGCCAAGTTATAAATTCATTTGGGCTAGTAAACTTCTGGTTTACAATGGCATGTGATTCAATTGCACTAATCTTGGTATAATACAATCTAGATGAAAGTGAGGGTAACTTTTCTAGTATAACCTTTTTATTTAAATCATGAGTTGTGATACATAAATACTCATGATTTTCCTCATTCATAGTCTCAATATGATATCCATTTCGGCGAATATCTTTAAAGCTCAACAAGTTTCTTCGAGACTTGGTAGATAATAGTGCATTATTTATTATAAATTTTGTTCCTCCAGGAAATAAAATTATAGCTCTTCTGGAGCCTTCTATCACATTGCCCGAGCCAATAATAGTATTAACATATTCATCTTTTGGCACAAGATGGGTAAAATATATATTACTTTTAAGAATAGTGTGTGAACTCGCACTATCTGCAAGGCAAATATCTTCAGAATATGTCCTTGCCATTTTTCTTCAAAAAAAAAAAAAACAAATGATAATAAAATAAGTAGAAGTACATGCACAGTAAAATTATTCACATGAATACTTAACAAATACATACATATATCAAACTATTCCATCATTGATCGAATAGCCAATATTTCCTTCAGGATCCTCAAAGAAATTAGATACATCATAATGAATGGTGGAGTTTTCATAATTTGAAACAAAATTTGTTTCCTTTCCTTTGTCATCCTTTTTCAAGGATACTTGATAAAGATCAACTAGGTGCCTTGGGGTACGACAGGTACGTGACCAATGGCCCTTTCCACCACAACGGAAGCATTTATCCTCAATTGATTTACTTTGCCCATTGTTTCTTTCTTTATCCCACTTATGGTGAGGTCTTTTCTTGTGAGCATAATTTCTTTTCCTTCTATATTTTTCCTTGTTATCAAAATCTTGCCATTTACCTCTTCTGGAGTTATAATTTGTCGCATTTGCTTCAAGAAATGGGGCGGCGCCATCTGGGCGCGCTTCATGATTTCTTAAGAGCAACTCATTGTTGCGTTCAGCAACAAGAAAGCAAAAAATTAGCTCAAAATATTTTTTAAATTATTTTTCTCAATTGCTACTGCAGGAGCACATTCGAGGTATGGAAGGTCGATAAAGTTTTCTCTAACATATCGGGCTTGAAGAGGTATCACCGTCTTTTGATGATTGTACCTTTCTTCAAGGTCTTTCCACAGATCTGCAGGATCTTTTAATGTGGGATATTTATTTTTCAATCATACGTCAATATGACGACGAAGAAAAATCATGGCTTTGGCTTTATCCTTCTGGGATGCATTATTTTTCAGCCTTAATGGTATCTTCAAGATCCATTGAATCAAGATGGATTTCAGCATCTAATATTCATGATAAATAATTGTTTTCAGATATATCAAGAGTATGAAATTCAAGATGAGAGAGTTTCGACATAATGAAAATTTGTTACCTGAGTCTTCCTAAAAATTTGATCAGAGTCTCGTGCTGATAACGTGTTGTAAAATAACTAAATAAATAAGGAAGATGTAAATATAAAATAAAATATGTAAATAGAAGACTCTAGCATTAATATAATTAGCTCAATAATAATTTATATATATACATTAATATTATATGTTGTAATATGTATATATATGTAAAGATAGAAAGAAGTATTAAAAGTAAAGAGAGAGAAAATTGCATTTGTTTTATTACTGTAAAGAGAGAGAGAGAAATGAAAATATTTGTAATTGTGTGCTTATATTTCTCTCCGAGACAAAGACCTCTATTTATACATATATTGGGAGCTTAATTTCAACATGCATTTAATGTCATTCCTTCTTTAAAATGTAAGTTTTACATGAGAATGAGCATCCACATTGTTCGTTCTTGTCACAACAAAAGTTTTATAAATATACGTAAGCTCTGTATTCAAAAATAACTTTCATCACATATTGGGGTATGTGTTTACTACAAATTTCAACTTTGAGGTCAAATTAAATGATACCTAATTAACGATAGGAAATTAATTTTTAATTTATTTTGTTGCCAATATATATAATTAATAATAATTATATTAATTATTTTATATAATATGATTTATATATAACAATTTTATTTATCATTTCAAATATTAAATAGAATAATTTATTATTATTATTATTATTAATTGAAATTAATAATAATAAAACCAAACATTCTATTTTATGTGTATTTTAAGATTTTGTAGAAGTTACATTCTATTTTATTCTACTCTCTTCTGTCCATCAGACTGTAAAAAAAAATATCACTATAATAAATATGGGCTTTAGTAATGCTAAAATCTGTAACGCTTTAAAACCGTTCTTTTAGATAGTTTTAGATAATAGTTTTTTACAGTGTTATTATTGAAGTTCAATTTTTATTATTTTATAGTAACAAAATAAAATCGTTCTCTTTGACTATTTTAAAGAACGATTTTATAACTGTTACTAGAATTTGTTTTTAAGCAACGATTTTTTAATGTTGTTTAAATAATTATACAAAAAGATATGCTTAAAAATCATTGTCAAAGTTATTACACTTTAAAACCGTTCTCTTAGATAATTTTAGACAACGGTTTTATAGTGTTGCTGTTGAAGTTTAATTTTTTATTAAGTTATAGCAATAAATAAAACCATTCTCTTTGACTATTTTAAAGAATGGTTTTATAACCATTACAATTATTTTTTATTAAGCAACAATTTTTAATATTTAAATAATTATACAAAATAAATAATTTTCTATTAATTTGTGAACAAAGTAGAACCCTACTTGTAACATCACGCATTTTTTAAAATCTAAATATGAATAAATTGTAATTTTATCTTATTAAGTTTAAACTATATAATTTTAAAAATTATTCTATTAGAAATAATTAAATAGATTTAGAGATAATTTTATTTTAAATTAATTAAGACTCTTATGTAATTTTATTATAATTGAATATTTTTGCATAATTTTAGTAATTAAAAAATAAGAAAAGAGTTGTATATTTTAATTTAAGTGACTTTTATTATGAATAAGTTATAATTTATTATTAATTTGAACTCTCTTTTTTATAAATTAATCTATTAAGAGTAATTAAGTTAATTTAATAAATATTAGGAGTTAAGTTAATTAATATTTTTGTGTAAATTTTTATTCTTAGTTATTTGAAATTAAAATTCAGTAATAGAAGTATTATACAATATAATTTAAGAAATTTGTATTATGATTGAATTACGGTTTATTTTATTAAATTAAGTTCTTAGAGATTAATTTGTTATAAATGATTAAATTAATTTTTATAAATATTTTATGTAACATCCTACCACACAGAACTTTACACCTAGAATGTAAAACAGAGATGGTGAGGCGCTACGACTTCTAAAATAAAATATAAATACGTATAATAGTCGAAATAATGTAGTATATTAGGAGCCTTGAAGAATAGGCAAAACAAAATCGCAAAATTAAAAGTGCAACGTTCAGAAACAACGTAACTTGCGTAAGAAGAAACTACGGTTCTTAAACACACACACACACACACACATATGAAAAGTAAGAGTAGAGGATCAAGATACAAAATATCAAGCTCTGAACTCAGCCTGCGAAGCTAAGGCTGGCCAGAGAATAATTACATACATATATACATAATCCATAACCCAAAATACATAAAAGCAATCCTAGTAAAACATATATACATAGGGAGAATCTATACATATATAGAAAACAAACAGAACAAAAGTAAAACCCCAAAAAGCCCACTTCGCTATGGAGAATTCCAGACGTCTAACGGGATGCCGCTTGACCTGCATCTGAAAAACAACAACAAAGTATGGGGTGAGAATCGAAGGTTCTCAGCATGGTAAAGGTGCCATGTACATAAGATATAAGGTCCTGGAAATGCCATAGGCAATCCTAGAACGCCGACACTCAGATTACAAAGCTTAAAGTACTAAATAGAAACCATAAAAGGGTAGTTATCTAGGGAATTCTAACCTAGCTTAAACTTAATTTCAACTCTAAACCTTTCTACCTTTCCTCCATTCCTCCATCTCTGGTGAGTTTGCAAAGACAGACAAACAGACAATTGCAAACACAGGTAGGAAACAAGTAGTGCAAGTAGCAAATATAATAGTTAACATAATATATTCAATTAGGCATTCCCAAATAATGCATAGCAAACAAAGCAAACAAAATGCACATGATGCATGCCTATCCTATGGCTAATGAGGCTCATTTGTCGGTTATTAAGCCAACCTGACAAGTCCAAAACCCTTGGACTGTCCCCCTTGCGCATCCCCATGAATCTATGCATAGCTTTTTTTTTTCTTATTTCATTCATAATTCATAAATTCATATATAACTTTACTCAATGGGGGTTACCATTCCCGGGAATTTATACGTGCTCAGTCACCTTTACGACGTAGGGTCAACAGAGTATCGAGTTTTGACCTGGAACACGTGGTGGCAAGCCACGGTACTTTACCCAGGAAAACTCGTATCTCAGATCATCATTCATCATGGCTGTAAATTCACTTTATACATCATATATTTGCATCTTTGTACATAGTTTATCATAACCCGGAGCAAGTGGGGCGAAACCACAACCCTTGCGTCTACCCGGGGAGCCTCTATACTAACCAACCTAGCAAGTGGGGTGAAACCACAACTCTTGCGTCTACCCAGGAGGTATGTTCTCATATACCTAGGAGGAACAAAGGAGGGGATCCTAACCTCCCACCATCTTGTTGGGGGCGATTTTACAATACCAGGAGGAACAAAGAAGGGGATCCTCACCTTCCACCATCTCTTGGGGTCGCACTTTCAAGAAAGAGTGCTCAGATGTAACATTTATTCCTTTCATTAGCCAGAATCATAATTTAAAAGATTTAAAAGATACACATAAATCATCACTTTTCCAACCTTACTTCATCCCCAAGTTACCACCTATTCCTAGCTTCATCTCATTACTAGGCTTACTAGCAAGATTTAGGACCAAAGGAATAAAAATAGAGGTTTAAATGTTTGAAATTAGGTTTATAAAACATAAAATTAAGTTTTGCTGAAACAGGGGCCATGCGTACGCGTGGGCTACACGTACGCGTGGGTGTACATTTTGTGAAAATTTTTAACTCAATCAGACAAACTACAGAATTTCAACTTTTAACCTCAAACTTCCGACGTGCATAACTTTTTCATTTTAAGTCATTTTTCTCCCATTCTTCGAACGGCGTAAATTTCACGGACCTAATTTTCATTAGAAATAAGTTTGAAATCATTTGAGGGTCCGGAAGCCGAGTTAGGGCTCGCCAAAGTTCGGTCAAAAACTAAAGTTACACAAAATCTCCAAACCTCATTTTCTTTAAAACTCAATTCCAAAATCAACATACCATACCCACAAAATCTCCATACTCATTTTTCTTGTTGCAAGCGCCGCCTCAAAGTCCTTTCAGGTTTAGGATCAAAATCTATAAGAGGTTCCTTGTCCCTGTTCCTGCTCATAAACAGATAGAGAACAAGAAAAAAAAGTGAGAATCTCTACGTCAGAGTGCAGAGAATTTCCAGTGAGGTAACCTATGTAAAAGAAATAAAATAAAGCAACTAAATAAATTAAGAAATAAAATTCAAAAATTATAGGCAAAATTAGGACAAAAAAATTTCAAAATTCTTTTAGAAAAATAAACAGAAAAATTAAAATAAAAATAACTAGGGGACACCAAACTTAATTTCAGATATTACGGAAAAATGGTAGCAAAAAAAATTCAAAAATTAAAGTGCAAAATTAAATAAATTAAAGCTAAAACAGTCAATCCCCGACAACGGCGCCAAAAAATTGGTGCAGAATTTATAATCCACAAACTAACCGGCAAGTGCACCGGGTCGTACCAAGTAATACCTCAGGTGAGTGAGGGTCGATCCCACGAGGATTGATGGACTAAGCAACAATTAAGTGATTTATTTAGTTAGACAAACAGAAAAGAGTGTTGAGAGTTCAAATGTATCAAACAATAATTCAGAGAATCAAGAAACAAGCAGTAAATTGAGGTGAAATATATATGGAGAAAATAGTTAAAGCTTCAGAGATATCTATTTTTCGGATTGACTTTTCTTACTAACTATTTTAATCATGCAAGATTCAATTCATGGCAAACTATATGTGACTAAACCCTAATTCCTTAGACCTTTTTAGTCTCCTCTAACTTTTATCAACCGCTAATTCCTTGGTCAATTTATTCCAATTAGAGGGTGAAGTTTGGTGCGGAATTTATAACCCACAAACTAACAGGCAAGTGCACTGGGTCGTACCAAGTAATACATCAGGTGAGTAAGGGTTGATCCCACGAGGATTGATGGACTAAGCAACAATGGTTGAGTAATTTACTTAGTTAGACAAGCAGAAAATGATGTTTGGGTGTTCAAAAGCATTAAACATTAAATCAGAAAATCAGAATAGCAAGCAGTAAACAAGTTGTGAATAATATATGGAGAAACAGTTAAGGTTTCAGAGATATCTATTTTTCGGATTGATTTTTCTTACTAATTATTTTAATCATGCAAGATTTAATTCATGGCAAACTGTATGTGACTAAACCCTAATTCCTTAGACCTTTTTAGTCTCCTCTAAAATTCATCAACCGCTAATTCCTTGGTCACTTAATTCCAATTAGAGGGTGAAGTTCAATTCTAGTTTATATGCCACAGAAACCCTAACTACCCAAATAGAGGATTATATGTCACGTATCCCGTTAAGTCCAGATAATTAGAAGTTTAGGAGAAATTGTTTTCAAGCAAATAGCTTTTCTAAATTATACAAGAACTCAATTAGAACAAGGGTCATACTTCCGTTCTACCCAAATTCATAAGATAAAGAACGAAAAAATTCTTGAAATATAAATCAGTACATAAATTAAAATAGAAAAATAATAGTATCAATTTATATAATAGACAGAGCTCCTAACCTTAATAGTGGAGGTTTAGTTGCTCATGGTGCAGAGAGAAAACTATGATTTGTAAAAACTGTCAATTGCGGAATGTGGTAGAAGAGAAGAGAGGAGCCCGAAGGGCTGATTCTTTTTCCTTTTATATCTAATCCTAATTAATGTAAAATATATTTCCTAAAAACTAATTAATATCTTTTCCTAATTCTAAAACTAATAAAAGTTTAAATCAAAATTAATTTAATCAATCCGTGCAGCCTTTGGAATGAATTGGGGACCATTTGAGTTAGAAAGGTTGACGCCGAACTTGGAAAAATCCAAGTTCGGCGTGGATTGATGCGCGTAACTTCCCTTTGTAGTCTTTAAGCTGGCGATGAACTTGGAAATCTTCAAGTTCAGCGTGGGGGTAGGCAGAATGAATCTTCCTTGGAATTTTTTCATTGGCGCCGAACTTAAGGTGCTTCAAGTTCGGCATGGGGGTTATCCGTGCAGATTTCCTTGGAGCGTTGATCTGGCGCCGAACTTGAAGAACTTCAAGTTCGGCGTGGAGGAGGCAGTGTTGATTTTTGGAATTCTTTATGATCAAGTTCGGCGTGGAGGCGGCAGCAAGTCCTCCTTTCTCTGTCTTTGACTCCAACTCTTGTCAGATTCGTCTAAAATGCTACCTGAAATTAACAGAATTGCATACAACTCAAAGTAGCATCTATAGTGGCTAAAATACATCAAATCTTGATTAAACTTAGCAATTCAAGTGCAAATTCACTAGGAAAAGATAGAGAAGATGCTCACGCATCACAACACCAAACTTGAATTGTTGCTTGTCCTCAAGCAACCAAAATTAGTACATGATTAAGATGTGAATTTGCATGAGAAGCGAGAGTTCGGTTATGCTCATGTCTCTTCTTAAAGTGGGGTTTATCTATTGTAATTCTAACAGTTTTGGCATCTCATTCTACTTTGAATCAGAGGAATGTTACTGTCATTTGGAATTAGAATCCGGATAATATTATGAATTCTCTAGTCTTTTATACTTCAGTTTAATCCTTGAACACATCAAATCTCCTTTTGGTGCTTTGCACCTTGAGCCTAGCTGTGACTTTAAATATTTTGTCTCAAGGGTTACTTGACACAAAAATACTACAAGTACTTAACTGGGAAACTCTCTTTAAGTTCTGATTTTTCTTTCAGCTACTCCTAGACAGTGGTGCTCAAAGCCTTTGGCATACTCTGCTAAATGCATTTGGCCTCGACTCTAAATATTCTGTCTCAAGGATTGCTTGACACAAGAACACCATAAGCATATGACTAGGGAAACAACTCTTTGAGCTTTTAATCATGTCTGACCTCCCTAGTCATTGATGCTTAGAGCCTTGGACCCTGCTTTTTATTCTTCCTTTGCTATTTCTTTTATTTCAAGGATTAACTTTCACTAATTTCAGAAAATTCATAATGGTTTTATAAACTCCTGTTCCTTATACATCAACATCCCTTGATTCAAATTCAAATATGCAATATTCATATCATGCATTCAAAATCACAGATAATACCACCACATCTAAGTGAATAAGACTACTCTTCAATATAAACTCAATTTCTCATGCAATACATAACTTCTTTTTTTTTTCTTTTTAGATTCAAGCTCGGTGAGCGGTACATGAGACAATTTTTTTTAAACTAAAAGCAAATAACAGAATGAAACTAAATATAAGAATTGAAAGTACTAAAGATCATGCAGGCAATCAAAGTAACAGAAAACAGAAGACAACAAAATAAAAATGGAAGGAGAAATAGAATGAAAGGAACTCAACTACCTCAGTTATGCCGGTGGCCATCTCATTCCTCTGGCTGTGCTCCTCCATGAAGAACATTCATCTCCCCATGGTGCCACTGATGATAAGGTAAACAGAGAGCACGCTCCGCAACACCAAACTTGAATTGTTATTTGTCCTCAAGCAACCAAAACTAACATAGGCTTAGGATGTGAATTTGCATGAGAAGTGAGTGTTCAATTACTCATGTCCCTTCTTAACGTGGGGTTTACACACTGCAATCCTGAA
Source organism: Arachis ipaensis (assembly GCF_059453495.1). NCBI lineage: Eukaryota > Viridiplantae > Streptophyta > Magnoliopsida > Fabales > Fabaceae > Arachis > Arachis ipaensis. The sequence goes on from NC_142444.1 coordinate 11,028,265, forward strand.
TAGTTTTGGCCTCTCACAATCCTTTGAATCAGAGGAATGTCATTGTCATTCGGAATTAGAATCCAGATAATATTATGAATTCTCTAATCTTTTATACTTCAGTTTAATCCTCGAACACAGCAAATTTCCTTTAATTCTCTTTTCTTTGGTGCTTTGCACCCAGAGCCTAGCTGTGACTTTAAATGTTTTGTCTCAAGCTTCACTTGACACAAAAACACCACAAGCACTTAACTGGAGAACTCTCTTTAAGTTCTGATTTTTCTTTCAGTTACTCCCAGACAATGGTGCTCAAAGCCTTGGGCATACTCTGCTAAATGCACTTGATCTCGACTCTTAGTGATCTGTCTCAAGGATTACTTGACACAATTACACCACAAGCATGTGACTCGGGGAACAACTCTCTGAGCTTTTAATCATGTCTGACCTCCCTAGTCATTGATGCTCAGATACTTGGACCTTGCTTTTATTTTTCTTTTGCTGTTTCTTGTGCTTCAAGGATTAAGCTTTTGTTTACTTCAGAGAATTCATAATAGTTCTCTAAATTCCTATTCTTCATGCATCAGGATCCTTTGATTCAAATTCAAATATGCGCTGTTCATATCATGTATTCAAAATCACAGATAACACCACCACATTTAAGTAAATAAGACTACTCTTAAATATAAACTCAATTTCTCATGCAATACATCTTTTTCTTCTTTTTCTTTTTAGATTCAAGCTCAGTGAGTGATACATGAGATAATTTTTTTAAACTAAAAGAAAATAACAGAATGAAACTAAATCTAAGAACTGAAAGTACTAAAGATCATGCAGGCAATCAAAGCAATAGAAAATAGAAGACAACAAAATAAGAACGGAAGGAGAAACAGAATGAAAGGAACTCAACCACCTCAATTGTACTGGTGGCCATCTCATTCCTCCGGCTGTGCTCCTTAATGAAAAACATTCATCTCCCCATGGTGCCACTGATGATAAGGTAAACAGAGAGCGCACTCTACAACACCAAACTTAAAAGTTTGCTTGTCCCCAAGCAAAGAAAAACTCCAGGGTGTCAAAAATTTCTTTTAATTGCTCATGTTCCTGTTCTAATCACTCTGCATGACCAAAACACATGTAAAATAAGAAAATTCTAAAAAATTGAGATAAAGTAATTTAAAATCAGAACTAAAATAACTGTAATGCTAAAATAAAAATAACTATAAAATTAAAACAAAGTAATTGCAAAACCAAGGATACTAGTAGTTGGGTTGCCTCCTAAGAAGCGCTTCTTTAATGTCACTAGCTTGACACTTGATTGTCGAATTTTCTTCCGCTTCTTCCAGTTGGTTAAAAGAAATGTCTCCAAGGGAGGAGAGGTGAAAATTAGTGCCCCCTGATATAAATTCCTCCTAACAAGCTTTCTTTTATTGTGGTTAGCTTGATTCACCTTACTTGTTGGGGTAGAGGTTGGATTGTTTTTTGCTGACCTTCTCTTTTTCATGGATATTTTCTTTTGTTTCTTGGTCACAATTCCCTTTTCAGTGCTTTCCTTGGTTGCCTTCACTTCTTTGATTTCAAAATTTGGGTGTTGTGTGATAGTTGGAGTGTACCCTTCATCAAGAACTTCTTGAATTGGTGGTTCAAGAAACTCACCCTCTATGTCACTCTCTGCTTCATTGAAGTGTAGATTCCCATAATTATTTTCATCCTTTACAACCTCCTTTGTTTGTGCATCTTCCTCTTCTTCCATATGTGAGGGTGGAGAGTTCTCTAATTCACTGGAGTATGAACTCCTTTGATTGATTTCCTCACTTTCTTCTATAGGATCTTGCATTGTATCTCTTGGGAAGGAATTTGCTTGTTCCTCTTCCTGGGGCTTGATAATCAACTGCACATATGTCTCTATATTTTTGACATTCATCTTCATATCATATATGAATTCTTTCATGCGAAGCTCAAGAGCTGATGGTTCTTGATATGAATAAGGAGATGGTGGCTCTTGATATGAATAAGAAGGAGATGATGATTCTTGATAAGAGTAAAAAGAGGATGGTTCTTAGTATGAATAGGGAGATGGTGGCTCTTGATATAGGTAGAAAGATGATGGTTCTTGATATGGATAGAGAGGTGGTGGTTCTTGGTATGAATATGGAGATGGTGGTTCTTGATAGTTGGAACATGGAGCACTGAAGTTTCTTTGGTTTTGACTTTGCCAACCAAAATTCGGGTAGTTCCTCCATCCACAATAATATGAATCACTCATTGGGTGTAAGTAGTAACCCATGTGATCTCTCTCCATTGTTTTTCCTCAGCACAAAACACCAAACAAAATTAAACGCACCATGTGATAAACAGACAAGCAAAGAAGAAAGAACATAAAGAAAAATAAAAATAATAGAAAAAAATGGAAATAAAATAAAATATAAAAGAAAATAAAATAAAATAAAAATAAAATAAAGAAAATAAACTGAATAAAAAAATAAAATAACTAATAAACAAAACGGAGTATAAAATTCAAACTCAATAAGTAAAATAACTAGGAAGAATAAAACAACTAAGGGGATACCAAATTTAATTTCAGAAATTAAGAGAGAAAAAAATTTAAATAAAATAAATCAAAATATTTTTTTATTAAAGATAAAAATAAAATAAAACCAATAAAATATAAAAAGATAAAAAAATAGTAATGGACAGAAACAAAACGAAAAATAAAAGAAAATAAAAAAAAAGGAAAAAAAAAGGGACGGACGTAAGTTTTGATAAAAAATCAAAAGTTAAAAGAAGGAAAATCAAATAGGGACAGGGTGAATGAAAAGCAAGGAAAAAAATAAAGGAAAAAAATGAAAAATAAAAATTAATAATACTAAAATAAAACTAATTAAAAGAAAAATTATCTAATTTAAGAAATCAAACAATGAGTAGTTGTCAATCACAATCAATTTCCGGCAAGTGCGCTAGGTCGTACCAAGTAATATCTCAGGTGAGTGAGGGTCGATCCCACGAGGATTGATAGACTAAGCAACAATGGTTAAGTGATTTACTTAGTTAGACAAACAGAAAAGAGTGTTGAGAGTTCAAATGCATCAAACAGTAATCCAGAGAATCAGAATAGCAAACAGTAAACAAGTTGTGAATAATATATGGAGAAACAGTTAATTAAGGCTTTAGAGATATCTATTTTTCAGATTGACTTTTTTACTAACTATTTTAATCATGCAAGATTTAATTCATGGCAAACTGTATGTGACTAAACCCTAATTCCTTAGATCTTTTTAGTCTCCTCTAAAATTCATCAACCGCCAATTCCTTGGTCACTTAATTCCAATTAGAGAGTGAAGTTCAATTCTAGTTTATATGCCACAGAAACCCTAACTACCCAGATATAAGAGGATTATATGTCACGTATCCCGTTAAGTCCAGATAATTAGAAGTTTAGGAGAAATTGTTTTCAAACTGTTGTTCAAGTAAAGAGCTTTTCCAAGTTATACGAGAACTCAATTAGAACAAGGGTCATACTTCCGTTCCACCCAAATTCATAAGATAAAGAACGAAAACAATTCTTGAAATATAAATCAGTACATGAATTAAAATAGAAAAATAATAGTATCAATTCATACAATAGACAGAGCTCCTAAACTTAAAAGGGGAGGTTTAGTTGCTCATGGTGCAGAGAGAAAACTAGGACTTGTAAAAACTGTTATTGCGGAATGAGGTAGAAGAGAAGAGAGGAGCCCGAAGGGCTGATTCTTTTCCCTTTTATATCTAATCTTAATTAATGTAAAATATATTTCCTAAAAACTAAATAATATCTTTTCCTAATTCTAAAACTAATAAAAGTTTAAATCAAAATTAATTTAATCAATCCGTGCAGCCTTTGGAATGAATCGGGGACCACTTGAGTTAGAAGGGTTGACGCCGAACTTGGAAAAACCCAAGTTCGGCGTGGATTGATGCACGTAACTTCCTTTTGTAGTCTTTAAGCTGGCGTAGAACTTGGAAATATTCAAGTTCAGCGTGGGGTAGGCAGAATGAATCCTCCTTTGAATTTCTTCATTGGTGCCGAACTTGAGGTGCTTCAAGTTCAGCGTGGGGGTTATGCGTGCAGATTTCCTTGGAGCGTTGATTTGGCGCCGAACTTGAAGAACTTCAAGTTCGGCGTGGAGGAGGCAGTGTTGATTTTTGGAATTCTTTATGCCCACGCCGAACTTGCAAAGGATCAAGTTCGGCGTGGAGGCGGCAGCAAGTCCTCCTTTCTCTGTCTTTGACTCCAACTCTTGTCAGATTCGTCCAAAATACTACCTGAAATTAATAGAATTGCATACAACTCAAAGTAGCATCCATGGTGGCTAAAATACATCAAATCTTGATTAACTTAGCGATTCAAATGCAAATTCACTAGGAAAAGATAGAGAAGATGCTCACGCATCAAAATTCAATTCTAGTTTATATGCCACAAAAACCCTAATTACCCAAATATAAGAGGATTATAAGTCACGTATCTCGTTAAGTCCAGATAATTAGAAATTTAGGAGAAATTATTTTCAAGCTGTTGTTCAAGTAAAGAGCTTTTCCAAGTTATACAAGAAGTCAATTACAACCAGGGTCATACTTCCGTTCCACTCAGATTCATAAGATAAAGAACGAAAATAATTCTTGAAATAGAAATCAGTACATGAATTAAAATAAAAAAATAATAGTATCAATCCATACAATAGATAGAGCTCCTAACTTTAACAGTGGCGATTTAGTTGCTCATGGTTCAGAGAGAAAATAAGGATTCTGTAAATTGTAAGGTGCGAAATGAGGTCGAAGAGAAGAGATCTTGATCAAAGGGCTTATTCTTTTCTCTTTTATATCTAATCCTAATTAATGTAAAAATATATTTCCTGAAACTAAATAACATCTTTTTCTAATTATAAATAAAATAAAATTTTAATCAAAATTAATTAAGACATCTCGTGCTGGCTTGTTGAGGCGTGGGGACCTCTTCCAGTTGCTGAACTTGGCGCCAAACTTGGGCTGGGCCAAGTTTGGCGCCACTCCACCCGTGTCTCACATCATGCAATTCTTCAACCTGGCGAATCCAAGTTTGGCGCCACCAAGGTAGCGCAAAAGGGGAGCTTTTTAGTGATCATGGTGCCAAACTTGGAGAATCCCAAGTTTGGCGCCACCAAGGCCGTGTGTGATTTGAAACTTGTAGTGATCATGGCGCCAAACTTGGAAAATCCCAAATTTGGCGCCACCAAGGGCATTTAATCTGGAGAAAAAGTGTATAATATTATATATCGTTGGAAAGTTCTGAAAGTTAGCTTTCTAATGTCGTTAGAACCGCGTCAATTGGACTTCTGTAACTCAAGTCATTTCTGTTGGAGTGTAAGAAGGTCAGGGTTGACAGCATCATTCGCTTTCTTCTCTTTTTCTACAGAAACTCCATCAAATCCATCCAAATGCTACCTGAAATAAACATAATTGCACATGACTCAAAGTAGCATCCATAGTGGCTAAAAGATAATTAATTCTTGATTAAAATCCACAATTTGAATGCAAATTCGCTAGGAAAAGATAGAAAAGATGCTCACGCATCACAACACCAAACTTGAATTATTGCTTGTCCTCAAGCAACCAAAGCTAATATAGGCTTAGGATGTAAATTTGCATGAGAAGTGAGTGTTCATTTAAACTCATGTCTCTTCTTAAAGTGGGGTTTACACACTGCAATCCTGAATAGTTTTGGCATCTCGCTCTCCTTTGAATCAGAGAGATGTCGCTGTCATTCGGAATTGGAATCCGGATAATATTATGAATTCTCTAATCTTTTTACTTCGGATTAATCCTTGAACACAACAAATTTCCTTTAATTCTCTTCTCTTTGGTGATTTACACCCTGAGCCTAACCGTGACTTTAAATGTTTTATCTCAAGCTTCACTTGACATAAAAATACCACAAGCACTTAACTAGAAAACTCTCTAAGTTATGATTTTTCTTTCAATTACTCCAAGACAGTGGTGCTCAAAGCCTTGAGCATACTCTGCTAAATGTACTTGATCTCGACTCTTAGTGCTCTATCTTAAGGATTACTTGACACAATTACACCACAAGCATATGACTAAGAGAACAACTCTTTGAGCTTTTAATCATGTCAGACCTCCCTAGTCATTGATGCTCAGAGCCTTGGACCTTGCTCTTATTTTTCTTTTAGTGTTTCTTTTGCTTCAAGGATCAAGCTTTTGTTTACTTTAGAGAATTCATAATAGTTTTCTAAATTCCTGTTCTTCATACATCAACATCCTTTGATTCAAATTCAAATATGCACTGTTCATGTCATGCATTCAGAATCACAAATAATACCACCACATTTAAGTAAATAAGACTACTCTTAAATATAAACTCAATTTCTCATGCAATACATCACTTCTTTTATTTTCTTTTTAGATTCAAGCTCAGTGAGTGGTACATGAGATAATTATTTTTTTTAACTAAAAGCAAATAACAGAATGAAACTAAATCTAAGAATTGAAAGTACTAAAGATCATGTAGGCAATCAAAGCAACAGAAAATAGAAGACAACAACATAAGAACGAAAGGAAAAATAGAATGAAAGGAACTCAAACATCTCAGTTATGCTGGTGGCTATCTCATTCCTCCGGCTGTGCTCCTCCAACACCAAACTTAAAAGTTTGTTTGTCCCCAAGCAAAGAAAAACTCTAGGGTGTCAAAAATTCTTTTTAATTGCTCCTATTCCTGTTCTAATCACTATGTATGACCAAAACACATGTAAGACAAGAAAAATTCTAAAAAAAGTGAGATAAAGTAATTTAAAACCAGAACTAAAATAACTATAATGCTAAAATCAAAATAACTATAAAATTAAAACTAAAGTAACTGCAAAACCAAGGATACTAGTAGTTGGGTTGCCTCCCAACAAGCGCTTCTTTAACGTCATTAGCTTGACGGTCAGTTCTGCTAAGGTGGAGGTTGATTATAGTGCTTCAATTCCTCCCCTCTCACTGTGAATCTTCTCCCTTGTCCCCATGAAGTAGCTCAATATGCACAAGAGAGAGGATTCTGTTTACTGTATAAGTTAACACTGAAATACTAGTCAACACCACCTTCATTCTTGGGGAGAAATCTTCAGTGGAAATCTTTTTGTTTCTTCATCCCCTGGGTACTTTCTTCTTTTTGGGAACCTCCTCATTTGTGGATGATGCATTCCCGACACCAAACTTAGGTTTGATGTCAGAAGAAATTGTATTAATTGTCATCAAAGGAGGTTTGATCTGCAGATTCTGTTGTGCATTATCAAGCGGTTCTTGAAGGTTTGAATTAAGAAGCCCAGTCTACATTCACCTCTCTTCTTCACCTGCTAAATGTATATCTTTGAAGACATGAAAGACCAATTGCTCATTATGTACTCTAAGCACTAATTCACCTTCTTCCACATCAATCAGAGCTCTTCCAGTCGCTAGGAATGGTCTTCCTAGAATTATAGAGGTATTCTCATCCTCCCCTGTGTCAAGAATCACAAAATCTGCTAGGAGGAGGAACTTACCCACTTTGACCAAGATGTTCTCCACTAATCCATATGCAGGCTTTAGAGATTTGTCTGCTATTTGTAATTCTAGTTTGAGTAAAGTATCGTTTTTGTCCCCAATGTTTGGGGTAAATCCTATTTGTGTCCCTAACATTTAAATCATCCTATTTGTAATCCTAACGTTTGTAAAAGTGATTCAATGTTATCCTGCCGTCAATTACACATCATGAACGCTTTAGTTTAAATTTTAAAAATCTCTTCTTGATGTTAGAATACAAATGTCTGGGGTAGAATCGATGATCCACTCCGAAAAATAGCTCATCAAAAGTTGAAACTAATTCCTACAACATTTACATAATTCACTTTTCTAGGGATATAATTGAATCTAAACACAAATAGTAGGTATAATATTAAAATCAAACACATCCAAGTGAGACCTAATTGAGAATGAATACATTCAAGTGAGAATAATTGAAAATATAATCTGATTTGTTAGTATAATTGATAGTAGGATAACATTGAATCACTTTTATAAATGTTAGGGATACAAATAGGACGATTTAAACGTTAGGGACACAAATAGAACTTACCCCAAACGTTGGGGATAAAAACGATACTTTACTCTTCTAGTTTATATGCCACAGAAACCCTAATTACCCAAATATAAGAGGTTTATATGTCACGTATCCCGTTAAGTCCAGATAATTAGAAATTTAGGAAAGATTATTTTCAAGCTGTTGTTCAAGTAAAGAGCTTTTCCAAGTTATACAAGAAGTCAATTACAACCAGGGTCATACTTTCATTCCACTCAGATTTATAAGATAAAGAACGAAAATAATTTTTGAAATAAAAATCAGTATATGAATTAAAATAGAAAAATAATAGTATCAATCCATACAATAGATAGAGCTCCTAACCTTAACAGTAGAGGTTTAGTTGCTCATGGTTCAGAGAGAAAACAAGGATTCTGTAAAACTGTAAAGTGCGGAATAAGGTCGAAGAGAAGAGATCTTGATCGAAGGGTGATTCTTTTCTCTTTTATATCTAATCCTAATTAATGTAAAAATATATTTTCTGAAATTAAATAATATCTTTTCCTAATTATAAATAAAATAAAAATTTAATCAAAATTAATTAAGAGATCTCGTGCTGGCTCGTTGAGGCATGGGAACCACTTCAAGTTGTTGAACCTGGCGCCAAACTTAGGCTGGGCCAAGTTTGGCGCCACTCCACCCGTGTCTCACATCATGCAATTCTTCAACTTGGCGCCAAACTTGAATTTTTCCAAGTTTGGCGCCACCAAGGCAGCGCAAAAAAGGGGAGCTTTTTAGTGATCATGGCGCCAAACTTGGAGAATCCCAAGTTTGGCGCCACCAAGGCCATTCAATCTGGAGAGAAAGTGTATAATATTATATATCGTTAGAAATCTCTGAAAGTTAGTTTTCTAATGCCATTGGAACTGCGTCAATTGAACCTCTGTAACTCAAGTTATTTCTGTTGGAGTGCATGAAGGTCAGGGTTGACAGCATCATTCGCTTTCTTCTCTTTTTCTACAGAAACTCCATCAAATCCATCCAAATGCTACCTGAAATAAATAGAATTGTACATGACTCAAAGTAGCATCTATAGTGGCTAAAAGATAATTAATTCTTGATTAAACTCAACAATTTGAATGCAAATTCACTAGGAAAAGATAGGAAAGATGCTCACGCATCACACACCAACCTAATTCACATATATGGCACATTTATACCCAAAATTCAATACCTAATATACTCAATTAAGGAATTAGCTAAGGTTCTAAAATTCTCACCTTACCCAAGCGTCATATAAGTAAGAGTGAATATTTTTCTCAAGCTAATCGGGTCCTATAACATCAAGAAAGCAAAATCTCACCACCACTTTAATAAATTTCGAAAATGGAAAGGGGTAGATCAACTGGGGTGATAGAGTGGCTTACCTATAAAATTGTTCTGATGGATTCGTAGAGCTCGACGCGGTGAACGCATGGCCGCAATGTAACAGCCCAGACCACTCGCTAGTACGATATTATCCGCTTTGGCACGCAAGGCCTCACGGTTTTGCTTTTGACGATAGGGATGATAGCCGAAACCCCCCACACTCACTCGTCAAAATGCGTCATGCTAGGGAGAGGTATCCACACCCTTATAAAGACATGCTTTGTTGGTCTGGGCTGTTACATTATGGTATCAGAGCCAGAGCCCGGATCGATGTGCCAGCGAGAGTGCTAGGCTCCCTTAGGGGGTGGATTGTAAGGTCCCACATCGGTTGGGGAAGGGAACGAAGCATGCCTTATAAGGGTGTGGATACCTCTACCTAGCATAACGCATTTTGACGAGTGAGTGTGGGGGCTTCAGCTAGCATCTCTATCGTCAAAGACAAAACCGTGAGGGCTTCTGTGCCAAAGCAGACAATATCGTGCTAGCGGGTGGTCTGGGCTCTTACACGCAAACGGTGCAGCGATCGGAGTTTGGAGCAAGAAGTTATGGCAACTTGAATGGAGGACAAGGGTTTTGTTTTGTTTCCCCTTTCCTTGAATTACTTCAGCTTGTTCCTACTGAATGAGGAGGAAGAATGGATCTTCCTTAAGTGTGGGTGGTTTTGTGGGTTGGGCCATGGCCCAATACAGACTCGGTTTAATCGGTTTGGCTTGTTCGGTCTAATTTTGGGGCAAATTCTTTGAAATTAGTGTCAAAATTCTTGTTTTAATTAGCTCTATCCAATTAAACTATAAAATTTGTATTTCTAGTTTTTTATTAAAAATTAATTTATTGGTTAATTACTCGCTAATTTGTGGGGTTTACACTTTAAGTTTAAGACAATTAATATTTATGTACAATTTTTATTATAATCAGTTCTTTTTAATGCTTAGTATTCAAGTTTTCTGATCTGCTAAAAATGTTTATACAGATAAAGATCAGATTTAAGATTCATTCTAGTTCTTTATGTGGAGAAGTTGCCATTGAAGTCAAGAGAGTCCATTCAAGCTGAGTTACTATACCAACTTTGTTGAAGAAAAATGAAGAAATTGTCACCCTTAGGCTATAGTATTATGGTATTTTAAAAAATAATGATGATATAAGTAAAAGTAGTTATGACCTATACTAGTATTATGTTATTTTGCAATGATGATATAATGTGATTGTGGATCTTACAACAATTTTTATAAGTCAAATTTGATGGTAACTATTTAATTAGTTTTCTTTAGTAATTTGATTTAGATAGTTTAGGTTATTTATTGACACTAAAAAAAAGTTGGGACTAATTTCATCCATGAGAAAAATCTATTGTAAATAAAGAATTATATATTACAAAAAATTATTGTCAAAAGTCACAAAAGGCAATGGTGTTAAAACCGTTGACAAAGACAACTACAAAATGGTAATGGTATTAAAACCGTTGTCAAAAAATGACACTAATGACAATGCTTTAAACTGTTGGCTTTGTGAATAATAACATTACAATTGTTTAAAACCGTTGCCTATCCAATTATGATTTTAAACCGTTACGTCGTGAAAGAGAACGGTTCTAAACCGTTGCCTATTCAGCAATGATTCTGAACCGTTCTTTAAAAATTATTGTCAAAATCGTTATTTATGCCAGTAACTATGGTAACGATTTTTTTTATTGTCGTTGCCTTAGATAAAATGTCGTTGCCTACAAATATTGGTAACGGCTGCATATACCACAGGTCTAAAAATTGTTGCCAAAACGTTATCTAAGATTTTAAGAATGATTTTTATATCTATACCAACAATTTTTAACCGTTGCGAAAATCTTTATTTATTGTGGTATATTAAAAATGTGTCTCCATAACGAGTCAAGTAATGCCACATAGGTATCCATCAACTACCTAGCAATTATGCCCTGCTACTAGGGTTTTTCAAAAAGTGCTCTGCTAGGGTTTTGAGGTTAATCCTTATTAAATTTCTGTGAGTAAATCTCATACGATTTGATCATGGCAGCATCTGCTGCATTTCAGGGGTTAGAAGGAGCATTGGAGGTACTGGAGGAAGACCAAATTATTCAATTTGGGGAGGAGGATATAAAGGAAGGTTTGGAGAAATGTACAAGAAGTCTAGTTGGGAGATTAATGGCTGATCGTAAGTTTAGTGCTGGTACGTTAGAGGCTGCTCTACTTGCAATCTGGAGACAGCCGGTGGGCTTCAAAGTTTTGGATCATGGTGGCAACGTGTTTCAATTTTTCTTTGAAAAGGAGATTGAGATGATTAGGATTGAGAATGGAGCCCCTTGGCTATTTAAAAATTATATTCTCAACCTAAAGAGATGGAAAGGAGAAGATTCAATGGTGGAAACTGAATTTCTAAAAGTGCCTATATGGATTCAGTTGTGGGGTTTACCGGAACATTGTAAAACGAAAGAATTAGGTAGGAAGCTAGGGAGAGTGATGGGGGAAGTGATGGATGTTGACTTATTTATTTTAAGAGGAAAAGAGGAGCAAATAGTTAAAGTGCAAATTGGGTTGGATGTTACAAAACCATTGCGAAGATCGATGAAGATTGCAGGGGGAGATAAGAAGGTGATTGAACTGCAAGTCAAATATGAAAAAATAGGAAACTTTTGTTACTATTGTGGATTCTTGGGACACGAGGCTCGCGGATGCAGCAAATTCTTTGAGGATTCAGCGGCAGGGAAGGTTGATGAAGAGAAATGGGGGCCTTGGGTCAGAGCTGAACAATTTGGAAGGATGGTTAGCTCCCAAAAAGAGAACCAGAACCCACATTCTGACCAACAGTCAGAGAAGAAAAACCAAAGAGATAGAAAACCAACTCCGTTAAACCTGATTAAAAGCTTTGCAAGTCTTTCAGTTAATGAGGCTAACACGCGAAAAGGAGTTGAGGATGATGAGGTGGAAAGTGGAACACAGAAAGAGAAGAGGAGGATTTTGGGCCTTGCTGATCAGCCAGTTCAGGAAAAGCAATATAATAGTGAAAAAGTAGCACAGATGGAGAATAGAGAAGAAAATTCAGAACAGAATTATACCTCAGATGGTATACTCTCTTTTAGTGCTTCAGCCAATTCACCTGAGATCAAAGGAAAACTCAAGTTGAGTTGGAAGCAGATGGCAAGGAGAGGTAAAATGGGCAACAAGGTAACAGGGGTTAAAAGGAGAACAAGGGAAAAGGAGGATATGGCAGCAAGTAAGAAGCATTGTTCGATAGAAACAAGTCAAACTGAGAAGGGGGAGGGTGCCGCCCAACAATTGGCACCCAAGGATTCATGAAGATGACAATGTGGAACTGTCGGGGTTTGGGGAAACCCCTTACAGTTCACAACATTAAAGGGATTGTTAAATCCCATTCCCCCGAGGTATTGTTTCTCTGTGAAACCAAAAACAATACCTCGCATGTGGAGAGGGTGATTAAGGATGTTGGTTTCTCGAATTTGTTTTGCTTGGACCCGATTGGACATGCAGGAGGGTTAATGGTTGCTTGGAAGGAGGAAACGAAGGTGCAAATCAAAGCTTTTGAATCTTTTCTAGTGCACTTTGCATGGGAGGATAGTCAAAATGCAAAGACATGGGAAGTTTTTGCTGTGCATCTCCACACAGATGAAACAATTAGAGAAGCGCAGTTCGGACAGCTACTTCAGATTATGGATACTTCGGGAGAGCATCGATTGGTGGTAGGAGACTTCAATGCTATAAAGGCCCACCATGAGAAGGAGGGAGGGAGGATGAAATCAGCATCATCCATTCAGAAATTCAATGATTTTATTAAGAAAGCTGAATTGGTGGATATGGGATATGAAGGCAAGAAGTTCACATGGAGTAATAGGCAGTTCGGAGGTAATTTTATTCAAGAAAGACTAGACAGAGCACTTGTGTCGACGGAATGGAGAGCAGAATATCCAAACGGTTTCGTGTCTCATTTGGATGGTACAGGATCTGATCACTGCCCCTTGCTCCTTAATTCAGAAAAGGAAGAAAGAAGGTCAAGAAGAAGATTCAGGTTCCAAGAGCGTTGGTGCGATAAAGAAGAGGTATCAAATATTGTTAAACATGCTTGGGACTTGGAAGTAGTGGGCTCATCCATGTTCAAATTGGCTACAAAACTAAAACATTGCAGGCATAAACTGTATGAATGGCAAAAATCAGCAGATTCAAATTCAAAACAGCAGATCCGAAGAGTGCAGGGGAAATTGGAAGAAGAAAAAGAAAAAGGAGCAGCTGCAGATGGTGTAAACCCCCGGATTTTTAGAAAATAAATAATGAATTATTTATAATTATATATATATGATTTTCTTTTTAGAAAGATTATGAGACTTCAAGTTTTAAATTAATTTGGTTTTATATAAATTTCAATTATAATTAGATATTTTTGATTTACTGAGATTAATGGTTCTTGTTTAATTAAAATTCAAAGTTCTAATAATTAAAGATAAAAGAGTTTTATATATAATTTAAATTACATAATTGAAGGTTTTGATTAATTTTATGAACTAAAAGAAAATTTATTTATTTATCTTTAAATTGTAAATTAGAGTATTTAATTAAAAATGATTTGTAATTTGAAAAATAAATAATAAATAAGTATTCTTAAAATTAATTATATTGAATTAAATCTGATTTTGAATTAAAACTCTACTCAAACCCTGAATTCCCAATTCCAGACCCTAATTTCACTAACCCTAACCTCTCTTACCCAACTTACTTACACATGTAATCTCCCTTTCACACCTGTTTGCTACTCAATGAGCCACGTTACTAACTCCTCACCGCTACTCACTCACCATCACCATTCCTTTTTCCTTTTATCCCACCCACACCCACGCAGAAAGAAAGGAAGAAATCAGAAGGAAGAAACGAGGAGGGATTGAGAGTGAGGAACCAGAGCCGCGGGAAGAGAGGGGAGGAGAGGAAGGGTGACGCCGGAGGAGAGAGTGAGTTCGCGGAGGAGAGCCAGAGGAAAGACGCGCCGTTGCTGTGCGAAGACCATCGTCACCGTCGAGCTCGCCATTCCATCGTGGAGCCGTGATGCTGTCGCATCGCCATCGTGCTTTCTCGCCGCCATTGCCGTCGATGGAACCATTATCGTCGGAGGAGCCATTGCTGGGAGAAGCCCTAGCCATCACCGTCGCGGATGAACAGGGGAGAAAGAGAAGGAGTGACGTGACGGGAGAGAAGGGGGACCTCCGCCACTACAACGGCCGCTGGCGAGTTGCACGCCACCATGGAGTCACCATTCTTGCCACCGTTTAGCTGCTGCCACTATTTCTCGATTTGACGAACATGCTCCTTGTTCTAATTCCAGTTTTTTCGATTTCCGAAACCTTCATTGCTAATGCATCTCCGGGATAATCATAGTTGGTGCGGTTGTCGCTGTTGCTGCCTTGAAGGAGTTGAGGCTACTGCCGCTGCTCTGGCTGCATTGAGGGTTGCTGCCGCTGTTGAAAATTAAGGGATAAAGAAAGGGGATTATCGCGGTTAGTTCCTACGGGTTCGACAAATCAAGGTAGGGGGTTTGTTTTAAAAATAAAGGTTTTAAAGTATGAACGCCAATAACATTAAATGAGTAATTGCAAATAGTTTATGGCTTCTTTGTGTGAATAGTTGTTGGAATTGAGTTGAATCATAGCTGTGATTGGTGATTGGTTTAATGATTTCATGTAGTAATTATTGATGATGTTGTGTGTTTTGAAGTGATACATGATGTTAGTACTTGTTGATGATGGTTTTGAGTATGGAATATTGCGATGGCTGTTGGAAATTTATTTGATGAATCATAACTTGAGATATGTTGTGATAGATGAGATGCTAAAGAATGGATGCTGTGATAATATGATTACGTTGCACCTATAATGTGAAGTGGTGATATATTGAATTAAGCATTCTTGGGCAAATTTTGTTAGTTTAAAGAAAGTTAGAATTATGGTTTTAGAGGAATTTTAGGCTTGAATATAAAATATGGTATGAAGGGTTGTTAAAATTACTTAATGCAGAATTTTCTGCATAATTGGCAGCAGCTTAAAATAAAAACTGGGAGAAATCTAGACATACTTCTTTATCCAAATTATTTTTCTGTCAAACTTCAAGAAGTCAAGATTTCTCCATAAAAATTTCAGGGAATTTGGCCAAGTGGTTTGGAAGATATGAATTTTTGAAGTTTAGTGGTTGCTGCAGAATTTTCTGGTTTTCTGGTTCTGCAGTACCAACTTCCAGACGCTATAACTTTTGATTTATTTGGAATTTTGAGTTTCTTCCAAAAGGGTTTTTAAGATATATCGGTCTATTTTAAGTGAGTATAAATTTCACATCCATTTCTATTTTGTAGAATTAGTTATGTCTCTTGGAAGTTGGGCTGTTTGCAGGAAATTCAGAACTAATTTAAAGAAACAGGGCAGCATTTCCAACTGACTTTTAATTAACCAAACGAGATGCTATGGATCTGAAATTTATTTGTCCTAAAACTTATGAGTTTTAAGTATATTCTCACCAAAATTTAGAAGTAATGGATCAGAATTGAATTTATTACAGATTTATTAAAAACAGAACTGCTTGCTGTATTTTTTTCTAAATTCCCTTTAGTGCAGCAACAGATTTTATTAAGTTGGCTATCTAATTCAATTCTAATCCAAACGTGGTGAAACTTGGCTTAGACCTAAAGGATATGTCCAAATTTAGCAGAATGTATGAACTTAGTTAAACAAAGGTGTGTAAGTTATCCCTAGGAAACGTTTAAAGTTAAATGGTGATGCGGAAGTACGCCTAGTTTCATGGTGATGTGGAGGTACTTTTAGCTACTTGGTGATGCGGAGGTGTATTTAGTTGTAAGACGATGCGGAGGCATAATGGAAAGGAAAGAAAGTAAGAAATAAAGGATGGAAAAGATACTTAAAGGGAAAGAAAAAGAATGAGGAACAAGGAATGAAATAAAAGTTGAGAATTATATTGAATGGGCTTTTGTGCCAAACTGCTAATGCGAAAGGGCCCGCCTAACTGATAGCTTGAGATTGCTAATGCGGGAATGTTTGCCTAATTGATAGCACTGTTCCTTACTGTGATACACATTGAACTGTTATTATAATGAGGCCTAATTGACACGGGTAACCGTGATGCCAAGGTGTCTAATTGACACAGTAAAAGGACCATATTCGGGGTTCACTCCGAGTAACGTCGGGTTGCGGGTAGACAACCGACGCATGAGCTCATGGCCTGTGCTAGGAACAGGCATGCATCATCTTGTTTGCGCATTTACATTTGATTGCGTTTGCTTTATTGTTCATTTGTGATTGAGCTGTTGTTTTGGTGATTTGCTTGTGTGCTTGATGAATATTTTACTTGTGTTGTAGTCTTAATAATGTATTTAGGAATGTTGTTTATGGATAAGGAACTGTTAATGTGACTGGATTTTTGTGTAAGTAACGTGATTTAAAGAAAGGAATTTAAAACTGTTTTAAGTGAAATTGTTTTTGTGATATGAACTAGCTATTTGTATTTACTCTGTTTATTGCGGCATTCACGTTCCCTACTGAGAACGTGTGGCTTTGTTCTCACCCCAAAATTTTTAAAAAATCATTTTCAGAGGTACAGACAGGATGGCTAATTGAAAAGCTACGGACGAATAGAAGGCTTGTTTGGCTAGTTGCTTTTGGGTTTATTTCCCCTCGCCCTTGATGTTGAAAAGTGTTGTATTTTTACAGAGGGGTAGGTTGTATTTAAGTCTTGTATGAATAATTATTATGTATTAATATTAATTATGTGAGTATATGTTTATCTGACATAGTTGAGTTGAAGTATATACCAAATTAAAAGGAATTTCGTTTTTTTTTCTCTTAAAATCTATCGATCAGTTAACGTGTAGAGGCTCAATATTAAATAGCTAATAAAAGGAAAATAGAGTCGTAACGCCTTATTCTTAGTACGATCATGACGTGCTAGAAGTTAAGGTGTTACATTATGGTATTAGAGCAGTTCGTTCCTGTTAGAGCCTTGGGAATAGACTGACTATGTTTCATTGCATACTCTGAGTGTCTGTCATGCTTAGTAACTTGTTCTGATAACAAGAATTTAGATTTGATATGCATGACTGTCTGATGATTAACACTGTTAGTCTATCATTGCATATCTCATGGTATTAGGTCTGGCCAACTTAATACTAATGATTTATGTATATGAGAGTACTAATGGGTTGTCATGGACGAAATAGAAGTAATAGGTAACACGTTGTGGGGTTTGGGAAACGTTAGAGGTTTCATCTCTAGGTTTCTTGATTACGTATTTTGTTCCTCCATAGTTCGCCTTGAAATTTTGCTTGAGGTTTCTTTCTTAGACAAGTGAGTTAATTATTCTTCAATAATTGGGGTGACAAAAACACAAAGTTCTTTCACTCTAAATTTCAGTCAAGGTGCCGGAGGAATAAAATCCAAGAACTTGTAGATGACAATGGTAATGTGGCCTCTGATCAACAAGGTATTGCGGCTGTAGCTCAGGAATATTTTGTTAATCTATTTACTTCTGACAATCCAAGGGAACCTACAGAAGTTTTAGAAGAAATTCCTACGAAGGTAGATGCTCGCACAAACCGAATGCTCACTAGAACAGTAACAGACAGTGAAATTAAAGAAGCAGTGTTTTCTATTAATCCATTTTCAGCTCCGGGAGATGATGGGTTTACAGGAAAGTTTTTTCAATTTTATTGGGAGCTAATTTAGAAGGATGTAATTAGTGCAGTCAAGAGTTTCTTTTCAGGAGGTAAATTGTTGAAAGCTTTCAATCATACAAATATCTGCCTTATTCCGAAAATTATAAATGCTAACACTATGAAGCACATTAGACCAATCAGCCTTAGTAGTGTTTTCTATAAAATCATTTCTAAGATTTTGGTACACAGACTACAACATGTAATGAATCAGGTGATAAGTGATACTCAGAGTGCTTTTATTAGAGGAAGATTGATTAGCGATAATATTTTAATTGCGCATGAGTTTATGCATTTTCTGAAGAATAAGAGTTATGGAGACTATGAATTGGCTCTAAAACTTGATATGAGCAAGGCTTATGACAGGGTTGAGTGGACTTTTGTGTGGGAGATTATGAGCAAGATGGGATTTTGCAAAAAGTGGATGGACTGGATCAAAGAGTGTGTGACAACGGTTTCTTACTCTGTTACTGTGGAAGGTCAACCTCATGATTTTTTTAAACCATGTAGAGAATTACGTCAGGGTGATCCTCTCTCCCCCTATCTATTTTTGTTCTGTGCAGAGGGTTTTTCCCGTCTGCTCCACAGAGGAGAACGGAGGCTAGAATTTTCTGGTTTGAGACTGAACCCCAGATGCCCTAAGGTCAGTCATTTATTCTTTGCAGATGATTCTATTTTGTTCAGTAAGGCGACAATGAAAGATTGCGAAAGTTTACTAAAGTTGTTTAGAGACTATGAAGAAGTGAGTGGTCAGGTGATAAATTTAGATAAGTCTTCTGTTTTCTTTAGCAAGAACACTCCCCTATCAGTCCGTGATCAGCTAGCTGCCTTGTTGTCTATACCACATGTTGGCTGCCAGAACAAGTATTTAGGCCTTCCAGCAGTGGTCAATAGATCAAAAAAAGAGACATTTAACTTTGTCAAAGACAAGGTTTTGCAAAAACTACAGCATTGGAAGTGAGCTTTGCTGTCAGCTAGTGGCAGAGAGGTTTTAATAAAAGCAGTGGCAACTGCAGTGCCTCTATACACACTGAGCTGCTTTAAACTCCCCGAGACACTATTAGAGGACATCCAAAAGCCAATAATGCAGTTTTTCTGGGGCCAAAAGAACGCAAAGAGGAAGATGCAGTGGATTAATTGGCGGATTGCTTGTAGACCAAAGAACCAAGGTGGTCTGAATTTTAAGGATCTCAGGGCTTTTAACTTGGCAATGTTAGGAAAACAGGGCTGGAGGCTGATCTCTCGACCTCACTCTCTAATTTACAAGGTCTATCAAAGCAGATATTTTAAATTTTCAACCTTTCTACGTGCAGAAACAGGTAATAATCCATCTTGGGGCTGGAAAAGTGTTCTGGAAGGTAGAAAAGTTTTGGAGAAAGGCATTTTTTGGAAGATTGGACGGGGACATTCAGTTAAAATCTTAGAGGATAACTGGATAAAGCAAATTCAACCAAATGAAATTCAAATTATCAACCATTCACACAATCACCCGATTTGGGTTTCTGAACTACTCCTTCCAGATCAAAATTGGAATCAAGATCTAATCACCTCAACATTCACACAAAAAGTAGCGCAGGCAATCATGAACACAGGCATCAGAACAACAGAAGATATCGTTACCTGGAGTAAAGAGAAGAATGAATGCTACTCGGTTGCCTCTGGATATACGTTGGCCTTTCAGTTCTACCATGCACCAGTTGAATTTTTGCCGGAACAATGCAGAAGAAGAGAAATCTGGAGTTCAATTTGGAAGTTAAAATGCCAGCCCAAAATTAAAATTTTTCTATGGAAAGTAATGCATGAAGGTTTACCAGTTAAAGAAAGATTGCAATCTAGAATCCAAATGGTGAACCCAATCTGTAATCGTTGTGATGCTACAGTAGAATCAATTCCCCACTGTCTCACCCAGTATCCGGAATCAAAGAATGCTTGGAAAATAGCAAGCCTTCTCTGGACAAACCAAGAAACAGAAACATGGAGATGGTGGTTATGGCTCCAAGAACAACTCAAAGAGCATAGGCAGATGCAAAAAGAAACTCATTTGGCAGCAATACTAACCTGGCAGATTTGGAAGATGAGGAACTTGAGAATTTTTGAAGTCAAAGTCATTTCTCCTCAAGAAGTAGTAGCTATTGCAAGATCTGGAACTTTGGAAGCAGTGACTCACCTCCATTGATGAAGTTCCAAGAACGACACTCCTTCTCCAAAAACTCTTCCTTTTTCACTTTACCCTTTTTCACGTTCTATGTCTTAATGAGGAGATAACATCTAATACTTTTACTTAGTTGGAGAATTCCCATTTCTCTGTTGCTGTAAGCCCAAAATGGGCCTTTTATTTTATTACACCAATAAAATTTATCTTTTGAAAAAAAAAGTAATGCCACATATCCTTATTAATTGCAAAGCTTCACCATATATCCTCAAACATATAATTTATAGTTATTAATTAATTATCATTAATATTTTAATTAATATAAAATTATATTTAATAATATGATATTGTACACTTTTTTTTAATAATTAAATATTAATTAAATTTTAATAAAAATGATAATTAAAAAAAAAACATAGGACAAAATAACCAAAAGGGAAACATGTGGAAGGGAATGGGGATTAGATATGAACGCGTGTTTGACTGTATGATACCTTATATCTTATTATAGTGGAAGTGTTTGCAGGTAAATAAGAAGACACAAATTATAAAAAATCGTGATGCATTTAACATGAGCTCTTATGATTAGAATAAAAAATTTTAATTTAAATTAATTTATTTATGTTTGTTGTTTTAAAATATTTTATTAGTATTTTTTTTAAGAATTAATTTGTCCAAAATATAAATTTTTAGAATTTATCACTTTACTCAATTTTTAATTGAAAAAGTATAAGTAGACAATAAAAATACTAAACAATGTGAATAATGGATATATCGGATGTTCAATTCATTAGGTGTGTAGATGGTTATCTAATATTAAAATTTAGGTGGATAATTTAAGAGTGTAGTATGTTTTTATTTTATTAGGCCAATTTTAGAACTCATTCTTTACATTATTACAAAAATTATTGTCTATCTAACAAAGTCCTTTTTAATTAATCACACTTAATCTAACTACAAGCTCAATAATCATCCTGCTTTTATATCAATAACCACTGCTATTCATGGCAGATTAGAGCCACATTTAAGAGTTTGATGTTAGTCAATGAGTTACCGCATGTACAAAGTAATATTCTAATCTCTGACACTTGCTTAAGTGGACTCGTAAAGTATAATTTTGATAACTGGACTAAAAGTATCACCATAATTCACTCCTTGCACTTGAGTAAATCATTTTGCAACTAGTCTCGCTTTGTGCCTTTCTATGGTGCCATCGGGATTGAATTTTATCCAAAAAATCCATTTGAAACCTACAACCTTCTTGCCTTTTGGGAGTTCAGTGAAATACCAAGTTCTGTTCTGATTTAGAGCTGTCAATTCAGCTTGTATTGCCTTTCTCCAATATTCATGTGCAGCCGCTTTCTCATAAGTGCTAGGTTCCAGATTTGAGGTGATGGCTAGAGGAAGGGACTTATATTTTGGGGTTATTTTATCATATGACAAGTGTTGTGAGATAGGATATAAAGAGTTAGAGTTGGCAAAGTTGCTAGAGTGAGCTGCGTGGGTTATCATACAATGGTAGTCCTTTAAATAAGCAGGCGATTTCTTGATTCTTTCAGATTTTCTAGTGACGCAGTCATGTGTGATATCGTAGTTTTGTGATGCATGTGCATTGTTAGTGTGTGGTGTAGTAATGAGTGCAATAGTGTGTGAGAAAATTAGTAAGTACATTGAACTTGAGAAATGTTCATTTGAATCTGTGAGTGTGGTATGTGTGGGTGATTGCAAATGATGTGTGGATGGTGTATCATATTAAAAAAGATCAATGCATTGTAGAGTACGAGTGGGTACCGCAGAAATATCAGTACTAGTGGAATGTAAAAATGGAAAATGAATTTCACAAAAAGTTACATTTCTAGATATAAAAATTTCCTTTAATTTTAAATCTATAAGTCGAAAACCCTTTGTTACAAATTTAAAACTGAGAAAGTTATTTTCCTGGCTCTTGGATCTAATTTTGTTCTTGAATGTGTTGATGTGGAGGCATATACAAGAGAACCAAATACTCTTAAATATGAAAGATTAGTTAAGTTATCATACAAAAGCTTATAAGCACTAGCATTATCCAGTTTAGTGCTAGACAGTCTATTAATTAGGTGAATAGCATGAGCAACTGTATATTGCCAAAAACACTGTGAAATTCCCAATTGAAATAACAGTGCTCTAGCAACACCTAAAATATGCTGGTGTTTTTACTCTATAATTCCGTTTTGTTCTGGTGTTTCTATACAAGAAGTTTGGTGTAAAATGCCTGTCGATGCATAAAAGAATTTTAGAGTGAATTTTGACCCATATTGTCAGTCCTTAGACACTTAAACTTGTTTTTCAAATTGTACTATGACAAAATTTACAAAATTAGTAACTAATTGTGATGCCTCAAATTTGGTTTTCATAAAAAAAAATCCAAGTGAATCTTCTCTTACCATCCACCACAGTAAAAAAATACCTATGTCCTTTATTAGAAGGGACAAAAATGGGACCCAAGATATCCATATATACTAATTTAAAACGATCTTTTATTTCAGTTGTACTAAGATCAAAAGATAATTTCTTTTGTTTTGCAAAATGACATGAGTCACAAGGAAGTTTTGAAGCAATACAATCTATAAAAGGATAATATTTCTTCAGTAAAATCAGTTTATACATGGGTATGTGTCCTAATCTAAGATGCCAAATGTTGTTGTGCTCAGTGTATGAAGGTGCTGCGGGATGAGTAGTAGTCGTAATTGCTGCCAATGAAGCTTGCTTTATTGGAGGAGGGGAAAGTGAGAGAATTCTGGTTCTCTACTAATTGTATAGGACCCTTCTCTACACTTAGCAATGCCAATCATTTTCGATCTGGATTGATCTTATATCTCACAATACTTATCATCGATTAACAGTTGACAATATAAGTTTGAGGTTAATTTTGATATAGAGATTAGTTTGAAATCAAAGGAGGAAATGTACAAAATATTT
Organism: Arachis ipaensis; assembly: GCF_059453495.1. NCBI lineage: Eukaryota > Viridiplantae > Streptophyta > Magnoliopsida > Fabales > Fabaceae > Arachis > Arachis ipaensis. The sequence continues at coordinate 11,051,568 of NC_142444.1, forward strand.
TTGAGAAAAATTTTTTAGAAAATGTGATTATGCCAATGATGGTGCTGACAGTTTTGGTCCCATTTGGCAATATCACATTGATTGGAGCAATATTTTGAAATCTTGAAAAAAATTTTAAGTCGAAAGTCACATAATCTGTTGCACCGGAGTCAATGTGTAAAATCCCGAATTTTAAAAAGTTATTAATAAATTATTTATGATTTATTATATTTAGTTAAGATTATAGTTTTAGAGATTTTTATATATAAATTGAGTAAATTCTTATTTATTATTTAGAGTCCTTATAAATGAAAAATAATGAGTATTTTATATGTCTTAATTTTAATATATAAATTTTTAACCTTATTCTATAAATAAAGAAAAATTAATTTTACTTATCTCTAATTTTTTTTAAATTGGTATTTAACTGAAAATTATTTAAAGATTGGTAATTGAAAGATATTTTTATTAATAGATATTTTATATATTTAATTTGATTTTTATGATTATCTTACTTCTTATTTGTTTCATAAAAATTACATATTACCTTTATTTTAAAAATATCTAACCCAACCCTAATTTTATCTAAACCTAATTTTCTACCCTAACTCACCCTCACTCTTCTCCCAGCGCCGTAGCCTTTCCCCGTACCCTAACACTCATTAGCTTCACTTTAGATAATAAGAAAAGAAAGAAAGAAGAAAAGAAAGGAAGAGGGAAAGAAGGAAAGGGAGAGGAAGAGAGGGAGACCCGTGAGAGAGGGAGAGTGCCAGGGGAGGAGGAGCTGTCCGCACCGCCACCACCCGGCTCGCCGTCGCCGCTAGTCTAGTCCACCATGGAGCTGCCATCGAGACACAAAACGCCTTTACCACCGCTTTATTCTGGCATCCTTCCTGAGCACGATAACTTCCTTTTTCGGAACTCTCAGTGTTAATGTTCTGTTAAAGTTTGTTGACGAGGTTGAGATCTTGATTACCTTACGGTCGAGCTCCGAGGTTTGCATGTCAAATTTTAGGTTGCCGTTGAACCACCAGAGTTTCTAGGCTGCTGTCGGAGCTACCGTCGAGACAGCTCGGGATTGCGGCTGCTCAATTTTGCTGCTACTGTAAGGTTGCGTTTGTTTTTAGAGATAGAACAGAACATGACACTGAGACTGAGACAGAGACAATAGGCCGGAGACATTAAAAATTATTGTTTGTGTATTGTGTTTGGATATGATGGACAAGACACTAATGTTGTAATATCCAGTATTATGTTTGGATACACATGGAAACACATGGACAAGACTAAAATATTAAATAAAATTACTAAAATAGACATCCCTCCCCTCCTTCCCTGTATCTCTAATCCTTGCCCTCCATAACCCTTCGCTAAACTCTTCTCACTCTCTCTGGTGGACTACTCTTCAACACATCGCATTCCGTTTTACCATACCTCTCTTGATTGCAAGAATGTTGTCATTGTTCCCATTCTCACGAATCATGTTAAAGTACACTCTTCTTCAAATCCCAAATTTTGTTCCTCACTCTGCTCTCGGTCTTTGCTTCCCTCCAACTTCATCCCTACACTCTCACTTTCAGCCCCAATCACTTGATGAAGCTGTTGATTCCTTCACTCGCATGCTCTTTATGTGTCGCCCTCCATCCATCCTTCAATTCCTCAAGATTTTGGGATCTCTTGCCAGACCAACCATTGCCCACCGCCATTTCCCTTTTTCAGCAATTGCAATCCAGGGTAATCGCTCCCAACTTATTTACTTTGAATATCTTAATCAATTGTTCCTGCGGAATGGTTTGGATCACTCTTGTTGTCTCTACTTTTGCAAAGATTTTCAAGAGTGATTTTCAGCCTTATATCGTAACATTGACAACAATCATCAAAGGTCTCTGTCTATGTGGTAACGCTGAAAAAGCACTGCACTTTCATGACAAAATGCTGGCTCATGGATTTCATTATTAGTTTTATGAGCACTTCCATGCTGGAACACTATATTTTATACAATAAGAAATTTGTTATTGAAAAATAGACAGTGTTGTGAATCATCTTTGTTATTGATTATTGTTTCTAGTTATAATATTTGAGCTATATCTAGAATGGCTATGTATGTGTATGTGGATGAGCTTCATCATGAATGAATTTGGGTAATGTTTCCTATATTGTCTTTGCTGCAAGAAATGCTACTATCCCATTGGTCATATTTTACTGAAGAAAGAATAAAGACAGGGTTGATTGTTTACTCAAAATCAAACTCATGTAAATATACATCATTAGTTAAACCCTTAAAAGTGGGTAATTAAGGAGCTAATGCTTAGCAATATTCATAATAGTTAGAGTTGGTTGGGAGTTACGAGATTCTACTATTTTGTGCGGTTCTTGTTAGCTTGTTGCCCCCCACTATAAAGAAAATATCTTCTATATATTCTTCTAATTATCATATCATCAAATCAATAATTCTTTCATTGATTTAGCTTCTGCAAATTTCAATCTTTTTCTGTCATTCAAAGCCAAACTGAGCAAAGTTTCATGTAAGTGCAATATTAAATTTTGATCAAAATTTACTACCTGGATACTATTATTAGTACTTGACTATATGAATTGAGCTTATCATGAAATTTAGGTGAGTTTGGTTTTACTCACGTGGTGGTTTCATTAAATTCTGCTAGCAAAATTTCATGGGTGAGTTGGTGTGGAATGTGGAGGTAACTACTCACCCTTTGGCCAGTTTCATTTATTATGCAGGTCTAGTTCCAGAGTTTCAATTGTTACTTTCGAGTACTAATAACTCCATTTATGATAATGGGGTGAAAGAAACCTTTTTGCACCCACCCATTTTGTGCAACAAATGCTATTTTTATATGTGTTGGTTGATATGTTACCGACAGTGATTCGTGTGATGTTGGAGAATATTCATAAACAACATTAACAAAATTGAAAGGTTGTGGCTTTTTGAGTAAAAGGGACTTTCTTGTGTTTTTTTCCTTTGGAGATGCAAAGAAGATGGAGAAGAAAAGAGAGATTGTGGAGTATAGGGAGAGGCTGGACAACACTCTTGCCTCACCTCATATGACAAATTATCACATGCTCAAAAACCTTGTTCAGACTCAACTCTTGCATTCTTCAAAACAACAAGGTACTAAGAGCATTCCTTAGCCATATTTGCTTTGTAATGATTGAATGTTTATTAGTACTATAGTTGATGAGTATTTCTGAATATAGTAAAGGGTCTAGTACAAGTACACCATCACACACTGATTGGAAAGTATGCTATCTACACTATAACTATGCTATATTTTTATTGTCCATCCTTTTAGATATAGAACTTGAAATCAGTAATTTGCATTGTTGTAATTTTACTTCTTTAAACAGATAAAATAGGATAATGAAGAGTTTCGTGTTATATATCGCGAAGGGCCAGAGGGAACTCTGTTTCAAGTGGCCTTATATTATTGTCCATTATGTTCATATCCATCTCAGTTTGAAAGATTCGTGTCATCCATTTAATTTGGTAATTTTGACAGTTGTTAATCTAACACTGGTTGATCTTCCTACCAGAATTCTACCAAGGTGAAGGTGTCGAAAGCTTAAGGTGAAGAAAGAAAATTCCTAGAAGAAAATGAGCTAAGGGAAAAGAAGAGAAAAGCAGCAGCATGAAGGTTATGAAGAAAGGTCTTGGGGGGCCAATTGCTGGTGGATAGCTTGTCATCTAATAATCTCATAGGCTCATAGACATCAAGGCTAGCAACTGTAAATTTTGATGAAACTTTAGATTTGAGCGTGTACATGATAGAGCTAGATATTTTTGTGCTACTCTCCTCATGTGACTTTATTATTGTCATTTCATCATTTCTAGTAGGGGTGGCAAAGCGGGCTGGCCCGCCCCAACCTGCCCCGCCCCGCCTAGGCCTGCCACATAAACGGGGCGGACCGGCCCGCCCCGCCAACTAAAATGGGTTCAAAATGCTAGCCCGCCCCGTTTTATGGCAGATTGGCGGGCTAGCCCGCTTGACTCTTTTTTTTTTTTTTGAAAAATAAAATTCATTAAAATTAACCAAAAAATAATAATTAAAAAATTAAATACAAATAAAAAATAGTCAAATTATAATATAATTTTTTTACTATTTTTTTTAATTTTTAACTTCAATAAAATTGTTCAAAATAATATTTGTCAATAGAATCATATTTATTTTAAAAAATAAGTCACATAATTTGAGCATATATACAAAATTGTAAAATAAAATAAATAAAGTTAATAACTCAAAAAAGAATAAAAACAAAAAATGAAAAAAAAGTGTTTAAAAATTCTATAATTATTAATTTTATAATAGTAATCACTCTTTTATTTAATTAAAAAAAAAGAAAATAAAAATCTTCGGCCCGGCGGACCGGCCCGCCCCGCCCCGCCAAAACCCGCCAATTTGGCGGTGCGGGTTTGGCGGGTTTTTTTAATTTGGCGAGCTCCAATTCCTAGCCCGACCCGCCTTTTTTAGCGGGTTTAGCGGATCGGCCCGACGGGCTCGACCCGTTTTGCCACCCCTAATTTCTAGCGAGTACTTTTGCACATGATTAACATAAATAAAGTTATATTCTGCACAGTTGACTAAAAATTCTAATTGAACATAAATAAAAAAAACATTTGCAAATTGAAGAAAAAAACTAAAATTAATTAAGCACCCATTTTGAACAAGTTTCTGTAGTAACATAATTAAAACCAATACTTAAAACTAATTATGCACTAACATCAACAAAATCTTGCATTCAAATTTATACATGTTTGAACCTAAATCTGCACAAAATGAAATGATAACTCTAAAAGAGATTAACTCTAATTCTAAGTATGCAATATAGCTCTAATAAATCCGGCTTTCTGACTATTTCCCAATGACCAAAATATTTTTTCCAGTTGAGGATTTGTGGAGAACTTGAGTGCAATAGAAATAACTTCATCATCAGTGAATCCAAGTTCGCTAAGTATATCACCAGCCTTTTTTTCCTCACGAGTGTTTACCATAGCTTGGGCAAAAGCATCCAAACGCTTTCCCTGTTGATCGAACACAAATTTCAGCGTGTCAGTTAACTCCTTCATCATCTTAGTATCCTTTGCCGCTTTAAATGAGGAAGGCTTCTTTCCTTGTTTCTTCCCAGAAGATGAAGCCACAGAATTTGATTGTTGGAGTAGAGATTCACTGCAATCATGGTTTGAGTTAAAGATATCCGTATCTTCTTCGTCCATTTCTTCATACCCATTCATTTGCACTTCTTCTTCAGCGTCATTGTCGCATACAGCAGCATCCCCATTTGCTATTTCCTTACAAAATATTTTTTCCAAGCGCATATAAAGGGGAAAAGGCTTTCTTGGAGTATACAACCTTACTCCTTGTTTCTAGAAAAAATAAAAAATAAAAGATCAACAAAGAAGGACAGACTATCAAGTAGAATAAAATTAATTCAACAAAATCAAACTTGTAAACCAACCTTCATATAAGCAGCTAGGATCTCTTTGTTGTCCACAACCACACATTGCTTCACATCATCCCATCCAAAATCGCTACAGGCTGCCATGTCAGTAGCAAATTGATATTTCTCTTTCAACCTCTTAACCTTGTTTTTGCAATGAGTTATTTGAAAACCACCACCTGGAAACCTCTCATTCATTTTTGTAGCAAGTTTCTCAAAAGATCCAGGCCTAAATTGACCTGCATCAACTATTCTTCCTTCAATGACAAGCTCATCCATAAAACCAACAAATACCTCTGTCTCTTCATCAGTCCAAACATGTCTATCCATTTGTCCCTACAATCTATATTAACTCAATAAAAATTTAATTGAACATCCTAAGCATATCATGACATTATCTTTATAATGTATCAATACAATATATTTAAATAAAATACACATAATAATTCAAATAAAATACACATATAATGTATCAATACAACACAAAAGCATATCATAAGCATATCATGACATTATTTTTATAATGTATCATTAGAATACAAAATCAAACACAACAAACTATCATAATAATTCAAATAAAATACACATACAAGAAATAAACCAACTAATTAATTCGGCTATGCATCCACTCATTCTACATTTCATGTGCTAAGTTGTCCCGCCAAACAGTCTATTCATTGCTGCCCTCTACACTGTCAATAATTTCATCGTCGCCATCTTGGTTATCATCATGCTCCTCTCCAATAAGCACTTGCTCATTCTCAAGTGATATGTCCTCCTCAGGATCGGAGTCCATATTAAGCCGAATAAAATTTTGTAATAAACAACAAGCAATAATTATTCTATTTTGTCTTGATTTGCTAGAAACAAGGACTCCTCAAAATTGCCCATCTCTTCTTCAATAAACCATAACAACGCTCAATAATGTTCCTAGCTGAAGAGTGCTTCTTGTTAAAATATTCTCGAAAGTTTCTAGGCGCATTTCTACCATAGGCCCATTCTTGTACGTGGTATCGAGTATGCCTATATGGTGCTAGAAACCCCTTGCAATTAGTATAACCAGCATCCACTAAATAATAATTCCCTATAAATCAAAAGAGACACGTTATGAGGATTAAGAAAATTGTATGAATTAAAAATTTTGAAGTGTTTTTGTTACCTAAAATTTAACTATTACATACCAATTGGTATCTTGAGGTTATTACGACGTGAAATTGCATCTCTAAGGACTCTTGAATCCGATGCGGATCCTTCCCATCCACTAAGTACGTACACAAAATTCATATCTCAATTGCATACGCTTAGGACGTTGGTTGATATTTTACCCTTTCTTGTTTTGTATCTTGATTTATCTTCTTCAGGGACAATCACATCTATATATGTTCCATCTAATGCTCATAGACAGTTCTAAAGCAAAGAAATTGAAGGTTCAAAACTATCTCTATACCATATATAATACAAAACCACAACCGCGTTTCTTCATTAGACATACCTTGAACCATTTCCATCGGGGATCTATGTAGTCATCTGGAACAGGAACAGGCTTTGCAAACAACAGGGTTTGGACACATATTACCGACGACAAAACTTTATTAAAGTACTTACTTATTGTTTCTCTTGACCTATAAAATCTAACTTGGAGTGTGCGATTCTTTTTATGATGAGCTAAAATTATTAAAAATATAATCACTTGCTCAGGTATATTTACATGACATTCATCACTTAATCCACCCTGAACTTTAAGTAACTCACATAATCTTCCTAATGCATCTACGCTCATCCTTAATTCCCAAATACAATTTCTATCGCCTCCTCCTATGATGCGGCTTAACACATTCCGTCTTAAGGGATTAGTATTAATTTCTCTATTCCTAATCAACAAATGTCTCCTTCTCTTATTTCTCAAATAAAAAAATGCAAACATCAAAAATAATATTGTGGCTGTCTCAAGTTCAACCTGAATCATAAAATAAAAAAAAAAGAAATTGCCTAAATTGTTCAGATTGGTCCAATAGTTCCATTCTTCCCTAACAACAGATAAAAAATATAAATCGTAATTTATTATAAAATAACATAAATACTAAAAATAATCAATAAGAATAAAAATAACAACATCACCGACTAATTATTTTATTTTTGCATTCAAATAAATAAGAAGAGTTCAATATAATTTTTTTGCATTCCTTATTCCATTCTGAACAAAATATGTTCAATCATTCATTCACAGTAGGATTGTATAAATTAAAAATTTTGACACCAGAAAGAATTTCATGTCCATATTCAATTTTTATATTTTCAACTCACAAATAATATAAACAAATAAAAATAAAAGAAGCCAGAAGAACCCAATAATTTAAAGTAAAAAAATGCAAACGAAAATAAGAAGCAAAGAGGAAAGGCATAGTTATATACCTGCGTGACTGAGAAAGAGAAGAACACGTGAATTCCAAAAGTTGTGACAAGCTCTAATAAATAATTTGCTTCTGAAATGTTGTAGTTAAATTAGTTGAGCAAAAAAAATGAAGAGGAGAAGCAGTAAAGAAGAAGAAAAAGAAACAAAAAAAAAAAGAAAGAAGAATAAGATGAAGTACTAAACAACAGAACATCGGAGAAAGAAGAGAAATAAGAAGAAGAAGAAAGAGACAGAGAGAAAGAAGAGAAAGAGAAGAGACAAAGAGCTAGACCTGGGAAGTGAAACGAAAAAAGAATCCGAAAAAGAGAAGGAAGAAGGAGAGACGAAACAGAGAGCATGGGAAAGATTACCTCGGAGGAGAAGGCTGCTGCACAACACATAAAATTAGGGCTTATGATATGATTTTAAAAATGGTAACAATGGAATAATAATAATATGTAGGGATAAAATGGGAAAAAATTTTCATTAAAAAATTTGTGTCCACTTTGTTAATTTCCGTGTCCATCATTGTCCTTCATAAAAGAGTAGACACAAAAATTAAAAAAACTGTTCCAGAGACAATATGTCCACTGTCTATGTCTCTGCTACCAAACACGTTTTAAACATTTAATGTCCATGTCTTTGTGTACTGTCTCCAAAAACAAACGCTACCTAAGTGTACTCTATTTCGAATCCTCGCCTTTAGTTTTCTGTTATACGTTTTAAGTTTTCGGGATGTTAACGTTTTTAGGAATTTGAAACCGAGTTTGCATGTAGTGATTGAGGCTGTTTCTGCTATTGATAAAGCAAGCGGAGCTGAGGTTTCAGTTGCCGTTGATTACGAGTCGAGAGGAAAATATTTCTTTGACATGTTTGGGTTATGGTTTTGATTTATCGAGGTAGGGGTATTTTTCAGAAAACTATACTTTATAAATTGGAATTATTATATATGGGTAGTTATGTGAGAAAATGTACTTCTAGTAATTGTATATATCTTATGTATTGCTTGATTGACTTGGATGGATATAAATGCTTGTTTGATTGGATTACTGTTTGGTTTGTGAAACGGACGGTTCTTGAAGCGTTTCTTTAAAGTTTTTTCTTTACAGTTTTGAAGTTGAGTTTAATCCATTGTAAATGAAGTTGCTTCTTAAAATATGAATTTTTTGGAATTAGTCTGATCTTAAACTGATTTGGTTTTGAACCCGTGGAAGGGGTTATGGAAAGATTTGGTTGGGACCTGAAAAAGGTGGCAAAGTCCAAGTTTTAGAGGAGATGCTGCTGAATTTTCATGAAATTTAAGATTTTGTTTTAAAATGTGATTTAGAAAAGATGAATTTGAGAGGTTCTATTGCTTGGTTCTTGATTATTAAGAAATAGATATTTCGAATTTAATCTGTTTATGGAAAGTTTTTGTTTTAAGAACGATTTAAATATGAAAGAACCTATGTTTTGGAGTTTGATTAAAGAAGTACTTTTAGAAACGTTTCAGTGGATTTTGAAAGAAATTGAACTTTGATTAATTAAGTTCGTTTTGCTTTTAAAATACTCTTTAACTTTTGATTTAACAATATTAAACAGTTCTGGGCCTTTGAGAAGGTTACCGATTTAAGAATGAAATGGAATTGATTTGGAACTTAATGTTTTCAACATGCTTTGGTTTTGGTTTTAAATCTCCATTTTAATTTATTTCAATAATTTTGGTTTTAAAATTTGTTTCATTTTCACTATTATTTTGCATGCCTTGGTTTTCGTTTTAAGTCTCTATCTCAATTGACTTCAAATTTAGTAACTATGATTTCATAGATTTCTAAAGAGTTTAAGAAATGAGGCAAGTTATTCTTTCCTAGAGTCTTCAGTCTTTACCAAGGTTCTTAATTAATAATTCTAATTTAAAATAGTCAAGTGAATGATTTAAAATTGAAGGATTGAGTCTTTTCAAAGAAAATTCCCTTTTGAGGTGATATTTGAAAGTCTTTTGGAAGTTTTGGGAAATGTCAGATATAGTGACTAAGTCTTGAAAGAGAATTGGATTATGAGCTTGAAATGATTTGAGAAATTGAGGATTTTAAAGTGAAGACTGAAATGGATTGATCCTGGTTTCAAAGTAAAGAGATTTGAGAAAAAGGTGACTTATGGCTTGAATGATGACTGGTTTGATATGAATTGTTAATGAAGTGAGGAAATGATGATGGATGAATGATTATGAATATTATTTGGCTTATGCACTCAAATGATCTGAGATACGAGTTTTTCTGGATAGAGTATCGTGGCTTGCCACTACGTGTTCCAAGGTTGAGACTCGATACTCTGTTGACCCTACGTCGTAAGGGTGACCGGGCAAGTATAAATTCCCGGGAATTGATAACCTCCATTGAGTAAAGTTATATATGAATGTATGAATTATAAATGAAATGAGAAAAAAACTATGCATAGACTCATGGGATGTGCGATGGGGGAGAGTCCAAGGGTTTCAGACTTGTCGGGTTGGCTTGATAACCGACAGATGAGCCTCATCAGCCATAGGACATGCAGTCATCATATGCATCTATGTGACATTGTTTGGGTGTGCATATTGTACTTGGTTTGCCTATATGAATAATTATATTTAATTGCTAATTGCTCTACTTGATGTAACTGCTTGATTGTGTTTGAACATTCTTACTTGTGTTTATGACTTAAAATTGGTTGGATTGTGGCGGATTGATTGTTGATTGAATTGTTTGAGCTTAGGGCCGTGGTTGATTATGAGATGGGCCGAAGGCCATGTTTGATTTGAGTTTTTGGTTTAGAAGAGTATGAAAAACTAAACTGGTTCAGCATAGACTTAATGAACCTATGCTTGGAACAACTCGGTCATTCATACTGTCTAGAAAAAACTTTTTAAAAAGGCTTTTGGATTTTTTAAGAATTAACGGATTTCAAATCTATTATTTTGAAAAGATGCATAAGGCAGTCATTAATCACTGTAACGGTTTTATTTTCACGTATTTTATTATAATAATTCTGTAGCCCTATAGTGAGAACCCTTTTGAGGACGATGTTCTCACTCCCCTACAGGTGTTTCCTTTTCAGGATATGGACGAAAAGTCACGAAGAGTTTATCCTATTTTCTATTTATATGATTTATTGTATTGTTTTAGATATTATGTTTTTTCTCGCCTTTATCTTTATACATTTTGTAAGAGGGATAGGAATTATATTAGGTAATGCTTGTAAGTCAATATTAATAATATATATATATATATATATATATATATATATATATATATATATATATATATTCTTTGTAAGTATTGTAATTTGTATTAAAAGTATGGATGTACGTTTTGAAAATACGTGTTAAGTTTGAACAGACTCATATTTTAGTGTTAAATAATTTAAGAGTCGTCGTAATACCCGAATTATCAGAATGGCGCAGCCGGAAGCGTGACATTTTGATAGTTGGGGTGTTACACAATGACCTATAGTGCAGATTTTGGAGTGATAATGTTCAAAATTCTCGTATTAAAATGTAATGTAATGATTTTACTTGGAGTGGAGGTTTGAATGGAATTAGTCAAAATTTGGTTTGCATTATGAGGTTGTTGTTGCACACTGTTGTCTTTGATCAATTCTAACGAGGCAAATCTTTGTTCTGGAGGAAACTCAGATTTTGATGTTCCAATATTCTCTTGCAGACAATTGAGCTTGGATTGTTTGTCATTGAGCATACCTCAATGATCACGTGATTGATTGTGGTGTTATGTTCCTGCCGTTGCTAGAAATGGGAGGAGCACCCATACTTCTTATAGCACATCTTCTGTGTGGCCGTACTTGTTGCAATGAGAGCATGCCATTGTAGTTCAACGACCTCTACTAAAATAAAGGTTTGATTGATCTTGAATTAGACTTGTGTTGCTTTTCGAAATTTGAAATTGAAGATTCGTGAGTCGATGGAGGAAATTGACATTGCTTTGATTGTCAAAATCACCACTCGAGAATCTGTTTACCATGTCTGCCATTTTGAGAAACCATCACAGAGTAATAAGGATTTAGATCTTCTTCTTCCTTCCTACTCGTTAACTGAAACAATTATGTTCACTAAGAAAGAATCATGTGAACTAACCTCTCATCAAACTCTATTCGATGAGATTCAGGGAAGAGGTAAGAAAGGAAAAAAGAAAATGTCGAAGTAAAAATAAGTGAAAGAAAGAAAATGACATCATTGGCAATTCACAACTTTTTAATTCGAACCACACTCACCACACAATGAAAAAAAAATCTGATGTCATAAACTATTCAAACTGTGATATTAATGGTTTGATGAGTGAAAATTGAGAAAGAAAAAAAATGATTCTTCTCATTTTTTTAAAAGAAAAATGTAATTAACCTTATGTACTCCTTATGTACTCCTATTATAATTAATTACCATCAATATTAAACTAATAAAAAAATTTAAATAGCTCACTAAGCTCTAACTAATTGCATTTATACCAAATTTTTTGTGTTTTACTGTTGTTGATGTTCAATTAGAATTTCCTCCGCATGTTCATGTAAGATAAGGAACTTGGAAGTTGGATTCCAATAAGCCTGAGATACTTTTACCAACTGAAAACATTTCTCATTTGCCGTAGCCTTCAAACAATGGTAGACGTGAGTTAAGAGTTACAAAAAAACTCATCAATATCACTCACTAAATCATAAGATTTTACTTCCCTTCATATTTGAAAGTGAATTTTCCCTCTCGTAAATGCAGAAGCATGATGATTTAATAGGTTGTGGAGATGATTCAGTAGATTTTAACATAGAATGTAATGACTGGGATAAAGTGTTCATGATTCAGATGATATGGATGGCTGGGAGAGAGTTCAATGAGGATTCCGACGAGGAGGATAAGGATGGGATATGAGGAACGGATCTGAAGAAGGAGGTAGTGGACCACTTCATCCGTGGAATACACTAAATTATACCGTAGCTCTTATTCATGCCCTTCCGGTGGAAGATCGTGCTACACTGCAGCGAAGGGAAAAAAATTTTGTAGTTAATTTTATGTACTCTTTATGTACTCCTATTATAATTAATTATTATCAATATTAAAAAAAAAAGCTAGATAACAAGTTATATTTACTGCTTTTTATTGTTCTGCTGTAATCAAATAAATTGATAAATACATAAGACTAGATTGCAAAAACAGGAAACTTGGATGATGATAGTATAACAAGGTTTTATTTTGAAAATTAATTGAAAGTTTTCTCATGCAAACATGCCATTTTAGACAAAAGTTCCATGATGAAATTTGGAGAGGAACATGCTACACAGACATTCATGAGGAGACAATAAACTAGTTAATAGTCTAATAACAGTGAATATTAATTAGGAGTAGCCAATAATTAGCTATGGTGTGTCTCTGGTATAAGACTCAAAATTTTTGAAAAATCTTATTATAAGTTAATTTTAATTTATTTGTTCAATAAAAAATTTAACCTCAAAAATTAATGTAAGATCCAAAATTTTTGAAAAATCTTATTATAAGTTAATTTCAATTTATTTATCTATTAAAGAATTTAACCTAAAAAATTATTTTATTAAAGATAATTAAAACAAATTTTGATAAATTAAGTTTAAAATAAATTAAGGTTTTTATGAGATTTTATCATTATTGACTATTTTCCTATTTACAATTTAAAGTTTTAGAAATTTGAAAATAATGAGGTTTTGACTATTTAAATTAGAATTCTTATCCAATTTTATAATTATCGAGTTATTTTCTATTTTTAAATTATAAAGTTTAGTAGTTGTAAAATAATAAGAAGTTTATATTGCTCTAGTTTAAATAATTGAGATTTTAGAATTTAATATTTTAATTTTATAAACAAAAAAAATAAATTATATTATCTCTAATTTTAAATTAGAATACTTGATTAAAAGTCAATTAGCAAATTGATAATTAAGTAATATTTTTAAAGTAATTTCAACGGATTAAATTAGATTTCAAATTAATAAAATATACCCTAATTTGATTAGAATTACCAAATTCTAATTAACCCAAATATTCCTAAATTAAACCTTAACCCTAACCCCTTCTAACCTAACCCTAGCCACCTATGTTTTCCTTTTAATTTTACCAAACACACGGCGGCAGCAATAGAAAAACAAAGAAAGAAAAGGGAGAAAGAAGAGGGAGAAACAGAGAAAGAAAAGAGAAGTGAGGGGAAACGGAGAAGAATGGAGAGGGAGAAGGAAGGAGAAAAGAGGGTTATGCCGTGTTAAGTTGAATTGTCGTGGTTATGAATGATTACGCTTTATTTGAGTTAGCTTGAAGTTGAGATAAGTAAATCTTGAGATTATAAAGAATGAGGTGATGATAGTGATGATGACATTGAGAATATTGACTTAAAATTCTATTTAGTTTGTATAATTGAGACATTATTGACCTTCTATCGCAAGATGTGACCGGACACTTTAACTCTCCGAATTTTTTTATGGGCATGCATGTATGAAAATTGTTAGATAGATTAGAAAGTGGAAGTTAATTTGTTAGGTGATGAATGATTAGAGAGGTAGAGAATGAAAGAATGTATCTTGAAGTTGTTATGGATGAATTTGATATCATCTTGGTTGGTTTTGGATTGAGAATTTTGAAAAACTAGAGGATTTGAATTTTTAGTAAAATCAGAATTTTAACCAACTTCGGTGGGTCATGATTTGGCTCTCGCAATTTGGATTTGAGTGAACTTTGTCTTAAATTGAAGGTGATTATAAGAACTTTAAAACGGTTTAAAGATGAAGAAAAACAGAATTTTATAGAGAAAGTTATGAATGTTGAAAGTTAGGTATAAAAAACTGAACTCTAAGATGTTGCAGAAAATCAGAATTTCTGGTTTGTGTGTCCACACACACTATCGTGTGCACGCACAGAGCAAAGCGTGTGTTGAGACTCGTGCGTATGCATGAGGGGTGTGCGCATGCACACCCTGGGATTTTCGCAAGTTGGGCGTATGCACACTATGGTGTGCACGCACACGTTGGGGATTTGTTCTGGTCTGTGCGTACGCATAGCAATGATGCATACGCACAAGCCTTTTTTATACAAAATTCTATTTTTAACTGTTTGATCTTTCCGGTAAGCTTGTAAATTTTCGTAACACTTGTTTAAGATTTCCTAGCTAGTGTTAGGGTATGGGACGAGCGAGAGTGTATTGGATGAATTAAATGAGTATTTTATTTTCGGTTATGAGTCTAGAACCGGTGGAATAGAGGATAGAAGAGTTAGAAATGAGACTAAATGAGATTGAGACATGAGGATGATGGTTTATGTTTAAGGTGTGATGAGGAGGATGATTGAGTATGAATGAGATATGACGATAATGGTTTATGATTAAGATATAATGAGGATGATTATGAGAAAATGATGAGGATGATGATTGAGTATGAATGAGGTATGGTGATGAATGATGATGATTATGATTATGAACGGAATGAAATACAATTGAGAAAGAGGTTGATAATGGAATTAACTCTAATTAAGATGTACGCATTTGAGTAGATGCAGTGGAGTTGATAATGGAATTAACTCTGATTAAGATGTACGTGTTTAATTGAAAATCTTGCAAGGATCGTGGTGGTGTACCAGTCGTAATGGTGGAGATCGTGGTAGTTTACCATCCACTGGTTTTCAATAGGACGATATCCGGGTTAGCTACCGGATGTGTCGGGTTCTGACAAAGTAACCGACACGTGAGCTCATCATCAATAGGGCAGACATGCATCATCTGCATTTGATTGAGTTGTTTGAGTTTGCTACTTGTCATGATTTTGTTTACTTGTACATATTAAATGACTATATATTAAATGACTATATGCTAATTGCTTTATTTGAATTTACTTGTGTATTACTTGATTGCCTTACTTGTATTTGTATATTTGAGAGGTCTCTGATGCTGGTATCGGTTGACGCTGAGAGCTGTTCTCCTTGGTGTTTGGAGGACTATGGAACTTAGAGAAAGATGAGTTAGATTATAATTTTCTATGATAGTTGCTTGATTACGGATTGGCAAGAACTTAGGATGGAAATAATGACGTGTGAAGTTGAAGATTGCTTAGTGAGTTTCTTGTTATCTTATTTTGTATTTATTTGACATTTTTACTTTACTTGAAACCCATGAATTAGGGATTTTCATTCCGTATATATCCACTATTTTTTAGATGCAGGTCTTGGTGCTCCGTAGTGAGTTGGAGTTCGTCTAGAAGACGGTGAAGTTATCTTAAGTTCTGTATTTCACTTGGTTTAGATTTCTCTTTCCCCTTTTATTTTTGAAAAATATTAATGATGTGTATGTACATATTAAAATTTAGAAACTTGCCTATAGAGGCTATGTTGTATGTTTGGGAAAGATAGAAATTATTATAATCTATTTTTAATTCTATAATCCTAGCCGACATAAACTTTGTGGATCGTGACTAGTGGCTATTTTATATAATATATATATATATATTCTGTCTTTACTCTATTATTCCTTTAAATTTTGTTTTTATTCTACTTATTCGATACGTGTGTGTTTTCGCTCACGATTTTTTTTATTCTTTTTCACGCTTCTCATTTAATAATTTCTTTTAATATATATATATATATATATATATATATATATATATATATATATATATATATATTACTATTCCACCTTGAGTCATACCACCTTATGATCATTGACTTATGACTCGAGTATAAGGATTTGAATGTTAGGGTGTTACAAGCTCAACATCTGTTGTCTTCATTTGCTCAGTTGCGATTTTGCCGTCATCCGTCGCGCTTAGGAGCTTCTGTCCTTGTCTGGTCGTCGTGCTCCAAATCTCCAACCCCTTTACTCATTCACCAATCTTGTGGTCGTCTTTTTATCTTTTTGTATTTTATTGAATGATTAATTAATTATTGATTAGTTCTGACTGTTCTATTGTGCTGTTGTTTTGTGTTTTGTGCTTTTTGCATGGTGTTGTTTGTTATTGAAATATTATGCTATGTTGTGTTTATGCTTTGGGATTAATTGTGCTTAGATTGTTAAGTTAGTTAGTTCAACAAAAATTTTTGAGAACTTAGCTTTGGCATGATTGATGAATTTTGTCAATTATTTACTGTTATTTTGCAGATGATCTGGGATTGCTTTTGAAAAGTGTATAAAGCAAATTATTCACTGTGACTAGTTGATAAATAGATCATTCCTTCGTATAAACCCTATGAAATCCATGTGAATATTTTAAGGTTTATAAGATTATAAGACTTTAGTTGATGAATCATTTTAAATGTGGATGATATTTTAAGACTTATATTATATTATAATTATGTTTTAGTGTGTTTATTTATATTTTATTTATTATTTTATTATAAAATAATTTTTTAGGTTGAACTATATTTAAACTAGTTGAACTAGTAAATCAATAACTAAAATGGTTTAATAACCGGTTTGATTTTCAAAATCTTGATAATTACTAATTATTCAATAAAAAATAAAAATTGTTAGAGTGACAAATAATGAAGTATGAAAAGAAAAAAAAATATTGGTTTATTGTTTTGCTTTTTTGTTGGGCCAGAGAGCCCAGTTGAAGGGCCCAATTCCAAGTTTATGCTTCGTAAGTGAGTGACAGTGAGTAATGCGTAAAACCCTAACTTCGTCTTCTCTTGGTTCGTACGTCCCAAGTTTTTGAAGCTCCTCGAAATTTTATTTTCCGCAGCGATAGCAGCAAGACGAGGTTGCCAATATGAAGGTTTTATTCCCGAAACCCTAGTTACTGTTCATGATTCGATTTATTAATATTATTATTCTGTTTGTTCATCATTGTTTGCTCCTTTTCTTTTAGTTCAATATTGCAAATCCCACAACTGGATGCCAGAAGAAGCTCGAGATCGATGATGATCAGAAACTGTAATCATTTCTTCCTTTTGGTTATATCTTCAGTTATGGAGTTGTTAAGTTCAGTTAGACGCTAGTTAGAAGTAGATTTTAGTTTTTTTTTGGGTAGTTTTTGGTATCTGAAAGAGTTGATGAGGTATGTTCTGTAAATGAATGATCTTTCTATACTCTACTAATTCGTGAATTATTGACCATATTTGACGGATTTATTTGAAGAGATGTTTGTTAAGTAGGAATTGTGTTGTGCAACCTTCTGGTCTTCTTTTATCTGATAATATTTTGTTTATTTTAGAACTCTATTTCCAAGTGAAAAATTAGCCATCTCATCCCAAAAGTAACTAAGTGTTTACTATGAGTTCTTCCTTTACTATTGTCCCTTTGAGCCTTTCTTAGTTCGTGTACCTGGTGATCTTTTAGGCTTATATGTTTTTTAGGGAATTTGTTAGCTAAGTGAGACCATAACTCATAGAATGCAATTCAATGATCTTACTTTTACAGTTTCAAGGTTTTGTGAAATTGCTTTCTTTATTTCTTCATGCATGTCATAACCTATTAGTGTTCTGAGGTTTTTTCCCAGTTATATTCCACAAACTAAAAATATTTACGCTCTCCCCATTTATATCTCTAGTACAGTAGTACTACATGACCCCAACTGTTGCCAAAACTGTGTTTCAAGCAATATGAATTACTATTATTTACTGTCATTGGTGCTGCAACCACTTCCATTATTTTCTCATCCATGCACCCTTCTCTCAGCTATCACCTTCGGTTTATTGTTTTCCTCATATCTGTCCACGCTTTTGTCCTTAGCTATGATCAGTGGAAACCCCTGATTGCTTCTGGAATCTTGTATCACAAACTATATTGTCTATATTACCTTCCCAAACAGGAGAGAGAGACCAATTGATAGTCTTGTAATTTTAATTGATTTCCTTTTGACCAACACCAACCTAGCTGCTTCTGTTCAAGATGTTAACTATTGAGCTATTTGGCCTGTTTAAACTATTGTAATGCTCCATTGGAAATTGCAGACGAGCATTTTGGGACAAGAGGATCTCACAGGAGGTCAATGGAGATGCTCTTGGTGAGGTATGCTCTTTAGATAGAAACCTTCAAACCTGGAAATTGCTGGCCTAATATCTTTTGTCGAACGTTAATGTTGATTTGATCTTTTTGTTTATGCTACCATTAGGAGTTCAAAGGATATGTCTTTAAAATTACCGGTGGCTGTGACAAACAAGGTTTTCCAATGAAGCAGGGAGTGCTTACCCCTGGCCGTGTCCGTCTCTTGCTCCACAGAGGTAGGATTTTTCATAAAGCTTAAATTTTACTTTTGATTTTCCCTCTAGTAATGGGACTAGGAAATAAAACATGTTCTTACGGTGGAGATACATTTGGAAATAGAGGACAAACTAAAACATGAAATAAGCTGAAAAATGTTCCCGTGAAAGCAATTTTATGCCAGTCACATAGTCTCCTGAACTAATGTTGCTTGCACATCACTATGATCCATCTACGCCTTCCCTTTATCTTTCTAGTATAAAGTATTAACTGACATGTCCTCTCTGTTTCATTTACTCTTGATTGTGTAAACAGGAACTCCATGCTTCCGTGGGTATGGAAGGCGTAACGGAGAGCGCCGGAGGAAGTCTGTTCGCGGTTGCATTGTCAGCCCAGACCTCTCTGTCTTGAACTTGGTGATTGTGAAGAAGGGTGACAATGATTTACCTGGATTGACTGATATTGAAAAGCCAAGAATGAGAGGCCCAAAGAGAGCATCCAAGATCCGTAAGCTGTTCAACCTTTCCAAGGAGGATGATGTGAGGAAATATGTCAACACATATCGCCGTACCTTCACTACAAAATCAGGTAAAGTATCTGATGTCTCTTGTATGCTTTATTTGTTTTTTCATTGGATGTTGCCAGTATGATATCTCTGCTGTTGGATGCAGTAGTAGGTTTTTAGTTGCTAGAAAATACTTTAGTCCAGTCATTATTTCTATCTTTTCTGCCACTCAGCTATGTTTACTTGGTTCAAAATTTCAATAAGATTTATTCTGACCCAGGTTATTTTTTCCATGTGGCACATGTGCTTTGCTAGTGCTTCTTGTGTGTTCATGCATCAACAATACGATGGACATATGTTTTTCTTAGTATCTTCTTTTTCTTGTATGTATTATGGAATAGGATTACAAATTATTAGTAGCACAGAAGTAATGTCCCTTGTCCACTCATTCAAGTTTGACGACATAACATGCATGTTCATGAAATAGTTTGGAGTGATGATAGTGGAACCCTTTTGTATTGAAGAGATCTCTTTAAAATAATTTTTTATGGACCCTGGATATCCAATTTAATTAGGTGGTTGCAGAAAAAAGTCTGATGAATTAGAATCATAATCTGAATGATGGATGTCTTTGTTTCAGGTAAAAAGGTGAGCAAAGCTCCAAAGATTCAACGCCTGGTCACCCCATTGACACTGCAAAGGAAGCGTGCAAGGATTTCTGACAAGAAGAAGAGAATCGCAAAGGCAAAATCAGAGGCAGCTGAGTACCAGAAGCTTCTTGCCTCCAGGTTGAAGGAGCAGAGGGAACGGCGCAGTGAGAGTTTGGCAAAGAGGAGGTCCAAGCTTTCTAGTGCTGCTGCTAAAGCTACAACTTCATAAGCTACTTTAAGAGAGATATGGTGAAGCTTGGTCTTCATCCTAGTTTTGGTAGTGTCATTCCATGATGGCTGCTTCATGCTAAACACTTGCGTATTTGCTATTTGAATACATTGAGTATGTTGATTTATTAATATTGTATTCGACACTAGAACGGATTGGAAGTATTTTACCTGCTTGAATTTTATAGCAGTTTTATACATTCTAGGCTCTAGCTTGTGGTTTAGAGATAAATTAGTTTAGAAAAATACAAAGCAACCAACACCTCATGAGAATCAACACTATACTACATGGATATAAGTGTAGAATTGGATAAACAGCAAAAAAGTTACAAAACTTTATTAAATTTATAGAGAATATATGAATTCTACATAATTTTATTTTTATTTTTATCATAAAAAAAGATTTAGTCTTCGTTAAAAGGTATGTGTATACTACCGTCACCTTTATTCCATAACCAAATTAGGAAAATGCTATAACAAATACCATCCCTTTCTGCTTTCTTGTAAAAGCCCTAACCTTGCCTGCAGTTCCAAAATTTCCGCCACAAGGTAACCTTAGCCTTCTTAAGATGTTCCTGTGAACGATGGAATCTAACTTGGTTTGGTATGACCTGTTTGAAGTTACAACTTACAAGGTAAACTATTTTATCGGAATTAGAGTTGTGTCAAAAAAGGCTTTGGAAAAAATAACTTTTTTTCTATCTTTTATTTACCTTCAAAATGAAATTTTTTATTAGTAAAAAAAACCGTGTGTAGAAAAAATATGATTTTTTTAATAAAAGAATCATCAACTTTTTTTGAAAGTTTTTTTTGATATATGATAGGATGCAATGATATTGTTTAATCTATGTAACTGATTTTATCTAATGAGATATGACTTTATTGTTATTGTTTTTTTTCCCCAATAAATATTTTCTTTTTACTTTTCTATAACAAGTATATATATATGTTAACTTATACTAAACCCTCCAAACCTGATGTTACTTAATTCCTATGATGCACGGACATTGATACAGATATAAAGTATTTTTTAAATAAATCGTAATGATATTTTGATATTTTATTAATATTAACATATAAATTAATTTTTTAGTTATTTTTAATGTCTTATTTTAATTATATAAAATATTTAAAATATTTTTTGTTTTAATAAATAATAATATATATTATTTCTAAATTTATTTTAAAAATACATATTAAAAATAAGATTAGACACATTGACACGTAATAGTATTTAGATGTATCCAATCGTGTCGGTAAAATTTTTTTATGGGACAAGAGTGTCTGTGAATATCGTCTCCGAATTGTGTCCGTCTCCCAATTGTGTCCGTGTTTCATGGTTTAATTCTATTCAGGCTTTGCTAACGTTCCATTTGGAATATGCAATGCTAACGGAGTGGTGAAATAACAAACGTGCAAAACAACCTATGATGCTCCCATTGATGTGCATAATTCTCACTCCTTTGATGCTACGCTCCACCAAGTTTTTGTTCTTCATGTTCCCCAAACGTTTCTTTTTACAGAATCTATGTACTTCAAGCGTTGCAACCATAGCCACAAACGTTCATGCTCAGATATACAATCTTTCCATCCAAGGGAACCTGGAAGAAGCTCTTTCACTACTATACACCCACGACACAACACACTCTTTTATGTCCATTCAGACCTATGCCACTTTGTTCCATGCCTGTGCTAGAAGAAAGTGCCTCCAACATGGCATGGCTTTGCACCATTATGTAATTGACAAACACCCAGAAGCACAAAATGATCTCTTTCTCACTAATCACATCATAAATATGTACTGCAAGTGTGGTCACTTGGCATATGCTCACCACCTATTCGATAAAATGTTGCACAGAAACATTGTCTCTTGGACTGCTCTTATTTCGGGGTATGCCCAATGTGGCCTAGTCAGAGAATGTTTCTCTCTCTTTTCTAGCTTGTTGGCTAGCTTCTGTCGGCCCAATGAATTTGCTTTGGCAAGTTTGCTTAGCGCTTGCGAGGCGCATGACATTAAATGTGGCATGCAGGTACTGGCAGTTGCTTTGAAGATTTAGTTGGATTCCGATGTGTTTATTGTATGACATTATATGTGGCATGATGCAGGTACATGCAGTTGCTTTGAAAATTGCTTTGGATGCCAGTCTTTATGTTGCAAATGCTCTTATTACAATGTACAGCAAGTGTTCTGCCTTTGGTGGATGTTATGATCATACAGTAGATGATGCCTGGATCCTATTCAAGTCAATGAAATTCAAAAATCTTATATCTTGGAATTCAATGATTGCAGGTTTTCAATTTCGTGGACTCGCGGGTCAAGCCGTTTGGTTGTTTACTCATATGTACAGCAGTGGAATTGGGTTCGACCGTGCCACCCTACTCAGTGTCTTCTCTTCCTTGAATGAGTGTAGTACTTTTGGTGATATCAACATACATCTAAGAAGCTGTTTTCAGTTGCACTGTCTTGCTATTAAAAGTGCTCTTTGTTCAGAAGTTGAAGTGATAACTGCATTGTTAAAATCGTATGCAAACGTTGGAGGAGATATTGCCGACTGCTACAGGCTCTTCCTTGAAACAAGTCAACAGGATATTGTATCATGGACTGCTATAATGACTGTGTTTGCAGAACGAGATCCTGAGCAGGCATTCCTCCTTTTCTGTCAACTTCATCGTGAAAGTTTTGTCCCAGACTGGCATACATTCTCAATTGCCCTCAAAGCTTGTGCATACTTTGTGACTGAGAAACATGCCCTGGCTGTTCACTCGCAAGTAATTAAAAGAGGGTTTCAGGAAGATACGGTTCTTTGTAATGCCTTGTTACATGCTTATGCAAGGTGTGGCTCCTTATCTTTGTCTGAACAAGTATTTGAAGAAATGAAATTTCGTGATTTGGTTTCATGGAATTCAATGATTAAGTCGTATGCCTTGCACGGGCAAACTAAAGATGCACTGAAACTCTTCCAGCAAATAAATATGCATCCAGATGCTACAACGTTCGTTGCACTTCTCTCAGCTTGCAGTCATGTTGGACTTGTTGACCAAGGAGTGAAAATTTTTAATTCCATGTCTGATGATCATGGTATTGTTCCTCAACTAGATCACTATGCTTGCATGGTTGACCTCTATGGACGAGCTGGGAAGTTATCTGAAGCTGAGGACTTGATACGCAAGATGCCAATGAAACCTGATTCTGTGATTTGGAGTTCATTACTTGGATCTTGCCGTAAGTATGGTGAGACTCACTTGGCCAAATTAGCAGCTAATAAATTTACAGAATTGGCACCCAATAATTCATTGGGATATGTACAAATGTCAAACATATATTCCTCTGGTGGTAGTTTCGCTGAAGCTAGCCTAGTTAGGAAGGAAATGAGAGATTCTAAGGTGAGGAAAGAACCTGGATTAAGCTGGGTTCAGATTGGTATGCGGGTTCACGAGTTTGCCTCTGGTGGTCAACATCATCCACAGAGGGTTGCCATATTAAACCGGCTTGAGATATTGGTTGGACAGTTGAAAGAGATAGGTTATGCACCAGAGATCAACTTAGCCTTATATGACACTGAAATGGAGCACAAAGAAAACCAATTGTTACATCATAGTGAGAAAATGGCCTTGGTATTTGCCATAATGAATGAAGAAAAGTTTCCATTTGTTGGGAACGTCGTTAAAATAATGAAGAATATCCGCATTTGTGTGGATTGCCACAATTTCATGAAGTTAGCATCATATCTTCTTCAGAAGGAAATTACTGTGAGAGATTCAAATCGCTTTCACCACTTCAAATATGGAGCATGCTCATGTAATGATTATTGGTAACATAATAACTGCAATTCCCAATGCTTTGTTTGAGTACTGGTTTCAACCATGGTGGAGCTTCTGGTTGAGAAATACCGTGCACTTAATAGTTATTGGAGAAAGTGATAGAAAGAGGTGTTTACATATTTATGTGGAAAATATTGTAAATTTTAAGTTGTAACATTCATCTCACTGGAAAGTACTAATGTGCATATTTTTGGTGGACCCTTTGGGTTGTGAGCTTGTTTAGCAGGGGAAACAGTTGCTCACTTTCTTGCATGAAGAGCAGTTCTTTGGAGTACACTATTGGTTGCATGTGGTGGTGTTCTTGGGTATGTTGAACTTGGAGAAGGTAAGAAACATCAAACATACAACAATATTTCTTCATTCATTAAAGATATTTAGGATATGATTACATGTGTGATTCTTCAATACGAACTTTGAATGATTAATTGCATAAATCTATCTTTAATTGATTGTGTGAACAGGAACTACTTGCTTCAATGGATATGGAAGAAGTAACAGTGTGTGTGGTAGGGAAGCCCTGTTTGTGGGTGCATTGTGCCATTGTCAGCACTCAGCACAGACCTCCTGTTTAGAACTAGGTGATTGTGAAGAAGGGTGAAAATGATTTTTTAGGATTGATTGATATTCATATTGAAAAGCCAAGAATGAGGGGTCCAAAGATAGCATCGAAAATTCTTAAGCTTTGAACCTGTCCAAGGAAGATGATTTAAGGAAATATGTCAACACCTTTAAGCACAGGCACAGGGAAGTGCAGCAAAACCATGTCATTCTTCCACAACAATTTCATCTCTTCTTCAATGAAGTTCAATGAAACCATGTCGTTTCTGTTAGATGCTGTGAGTGCTGTCAAGAGTTGATTTGGGTTCAGTTCCATCACAGCTCTTCCTCCAATTCGAGCTTGCTGGATCTAAACCCTCCTGCCACCAAGGACATCCTAGTTCAAACTTCTACAGTTCAGAGCATTGGCAACATGGATAACGAGGAAGACACTTTGTCGGTTGCTAGTTGCAGCACCGCAGTTTCTCTGGAGTTCCGAGTTCTGTGCGGATCCTTCTTTCTGGAATGACCACAATGTGCAGGTACAGTGCCTAATATGAAGATCTATAATGTTACTTAGGATAAATTTTTCTTAATGAACATTGATCACTATGTAATTCTGATTAATGTGTTGAGTTTTAATAGTATGAATGAGTTTTATGCAAGAAACTCTTACTACACATAAATCATAGAGCTCTACAACCACCTGGAATCTTATCACTAGCCTAATATAAGTATATAACCCTAAATAAGTTTTATTTTGGATTAATTCTCTGACACAGGTTACAATTAGAATCTTCTCAAGTATGTTTACTATTTCAAAATTTCAAGCAAGAATTCTTAGTGTGGTTTTGTATGGTCATGCGTCAACAATAACAAAGTACAATTAGCCAATTATCTAGAACTGTCAACAATTAACAAAAAATAAAAAATATATTTTTGTTTTTAAATTTTAAAATCAGTAAATTGTATTCTTTACTTGCCTATTAACCGTGATTCATTGTTAAACTATCTCTCTATTATGAAGTTGCTGTGCCCTGAAGTTTATTGACACTGGCATTAGCATTAGCATTTTACACGGCAAGATAACTGTTGAGTTGCAACTACGTTTTATGAAGACTAAACGTAAGCGTTTGTATTGTTTTATTATTATTATTATTATTATTATTATTATTATTATTATTATTATTATTATTATTTTGGGTTCCAAAATTCGTAGTAATCCAATCTATATTGGCGTATTCTATATGACCATTGAAACAATTGAAAATGAGATTTGGTTTGATTCAATTTGTATTGTATTCTATTTATAATGATCGTGTGTTCGGAAATAATTATATAAAAATGTGACAAGAATCAATTTCAAATCAGTTATTATACGTTGTCTTAATGTATTATAAGACTTCAACTAATGTAATTATTTCACTACTAATAGCGTTAGATATGTTATAAAATAACTAAATAAATAAGGAAGAAGTAACAAATAAAATATGAAAATATAATTAGATAATCCAAATAGTAATATTTACTAGAATTACTATCTCAATATAATAGAGATGATTAATATATTTATTAATATTATATATAAAAATTAAAAGAGAGGAGTACTTAAAATATTTATAAGGAGAGAAAATATAAAAGAGAGAGAGAACGTTGTTATTATTGGTTGTATTTTTCTTAGAAGCAAAGGCCTCTATTTATACATGAATGGGGGATATAATTTCAACGTTCATTTAATATTATTCCTTCTTGAGAAAGTAAGTTTCACATGGGAATGGACATCCACGTCCCATTCTTATCACAACACTCCCCATTGGATGCCCATTTAGGATTATTGCCTCATTAAAACCTTACTAAAGGAAAATCCTGTGGGAAAAACCTTAGTGAAGGAAAAAGAGTACAATATCCTTTGTGATGGAGACTGCCTCATTAAAAACCTTGTCAAGAAAAACCCAATGGGAAAAAAAAACCTGACCAAGGAAAAAAGAGTACAGTCTCCCCCTCTTGTCGACATCATTTAATGTCTCGAAATCGGCACATCCCAATCTCATGTACCAATCTTTCAAAGGAGGATTTTGGGAGTGACTTTGTGAATAAATCTGCCAGATTGTCACTTGAACGGATCTGTTGGACATCAATTGTCCCTTGATTTTGAAGATCATGAGTGAAGAAGAATTTGGGAGAAATATGCTTTGTTCTATCACCTTTGATGTATCCACCCTTAAGTTGAGCAATACATGCTGTATTATTTTCAAATAGGACAGTTGGAGTTATCTTATGATCAATCAGTCCACATGATGACAAAATATATTGAATCAGACTCCTCAGCCAAAAACACTCGCGACTAGCTTCATAAATCGCCAGTATTTCAGCATGATTAGAGAAGGTTGCTGCTATCGTCTGTTTCGTGGACCTCCATGATATAGCTGTACCACCATATGTGAACAAGTACCCTATTTGAGATCTCCCTTTATGTGGATCAGACAAGTATCCGACATCTGTATAGCCAACTAGTTGTGACTTGGATCCATAGGGATAAAACAATCCCATATCAACCGTTCCATGAAGATATCGAAAGATCTGTTTGATTCCACTCCAATGTCTTCTGGTTGGAGAGGAACTATATCTTGCTGGTAAATTCACAGCAAATGATATATCAGGTCGTGTATTATTAGCAAGATACATTAGCGCTCCAATAGCACTAAGATATAGTACTTCAGGACCAAGGATATCTTCATTCTCTTCTTTAGGACGGAATTGATCCTTTTTCAAATCCAAAGATCTTATGATCATTGGGGTACTTAATGGATGTGACTTATCCATATAAAATCTTTTCAGGATCTTATCTGTGTATGTTGTTTGATGAATAAAGATACCATTTTTTGTATGCTTGATCTGCAGGCCGAGACAAAATTTAGTCTTTTCAAGATCTTTCATCTCAAACTCTTCTTTTAGAGTTTTTATAATTGTTGGAATCTCTTAAAGAGTTCCAATGATATTTAAATCATCAACGTACACAGCAATTATAATGAACCCAGATGCAGATTTCTTTATGAAAACGCATGGACAGATATCATCATTCTTAAATCCGTTTTTGGCCAGATACTCAATAAGACGATTATACCACATTCGTCCAGATTGCTTCAAACCATATAAAGATCTTTGCAATTTGACTGAGTATAACCCTTGCGAATATTCATTGGATGGTTTAGATATCTTTAGTCCTTCAGGGACTTTCATATAGATATCCCGATCTAAAGAGCCATATAAATAGGCTGTTACCACATCCATTAAATGTATATGCAGTTTATGATATGCAGATAAACTGACCAAATAACGCAATGTTATCGCATCCACTACAGGGGAATACGTTTCTTCATAATCTATACCGGGCCTTTGTGAAAAACTTTGTGCCACAAGTCGGGCTTTGTAGCGCACAACTTCATTTTTCTCATTTCATTTTCTCACAAATACCCATCGGTATCCAATAGGTTTTACATTTTCAGGTGTACGGACTACAGGTCCAAAGACTTCACGTTTTGCAAGTGAGTCTAATTCAGCCTTCATGGCTTCTTTCCATTTTGGCCAATCATTCCTTTGTCGACATTTTTCGACTGATCTTGGCTCAAGATCCTTACTTTCATGCATGATATTTAATGCCACATTATATGCAAATATTTCATTGATAATTGTCTTATTTCGGTCCCATTTCTCTCCTGTTAAGACATAATTTATCGAGATCTCGTCATTTTCACAATTTTTAGGTACCTGAACGTCTTCTGGCGTTAAAACTATATCAGAATTTTCGACAACTGCAGGTGTCTCTACTATGTCTTTTTCAACAGGAATATTATTTACCTCTTTTCTCTTTCGAGGATTTTTATCTTTGGAACCGACAGGCCTGCCACGCTTCTGGCGTGTATTTGCTTCAGTGGCTATTTGTCCTACTGGGACATCAATTCGAATTGGGGCATTTTCCACCCTGCCACGCTTCTGGCGTGAATTTGCTTCAGTGGCTACTTGTCCTACTGGGACATCAATTCGAATTGGGGCATTTTTCGCTGGTATATAAGATTTGGTTATCCTCTTTGTATCGGAAAATGCATCAGGCAATTCATTTGCTATTCTTTGCAAATGTATAATCTTTTGAACTTCTAGTTCACATTGCCCTGATCGAGGATCTAAATGCATCAACGAGGATGCATTCCAATTAAGTTCCTTTTCAGGAAGCTTATTCTCTCCCCCTAATATTGGAAATTTTGATTCATCAAAATGACAATCCGCAAACCGGGCTTTAAATACATCTCCCGTTTGTATCTCAAGATACCTCACTATAGAGGGAGAATCATATCCAACATATATCTCAAATTTTCTTTGAGGTCCCATTTTGGTGCGATTAGGTGGTGTAATGGGAACATATATTGCACACCCAAATATTCTTAAATGGGAGACATTTGGCTGCTGGCCAAAAGCTAATTGCATAGGAGAGAACTGATGGTAATTCGTGGGCCTCAAACGAATAAGTGCTGCGGCATGTAAAATAGCATGCCCCAAACCGAGGTTGAAAGATTTGTTCTCATAAGCAAGGGTCTAGCAATTAATTGGAGGTGCTTAATAAGTGATTCTGCTAACCCATTTTGTGTGTGAACATAAGCTACTGGATGTTCAACACTTATTCCATTAGCCATACAATAAGCATCAAAAGCTTGGGAAGTAAATTCACCAGTATTATCAAGGCGAATTACTTTGATTGGATTTTCTTAAAATTGTACTTTTAATCGAATAATTTGAGTCAGTAATCTCGCAAACGCCAGGTTGCGAGAAGATAATAAGCACATATGTGACCATCTCGAAGATGCGTCTATCAGGACCATAAAATATCTAAAAGATCCACATGGTGGATGAATAGGTCCACATATATCACCTTGAATCCTTTATAGGAATTCAGGGGACTCAAATCCAATCTTTACTGGTGATGGCCTTAAAATTAACTTCCCTTGAGAACATGCAGCACAACAAAATTCACTAAATTTAAGAATCTTCTGGTTCTTTAGTGAATGTCCATGAGAGTTTTCAATAATTCTCCCCATCATGGTTGTTCCCGGATGACCCAATCTATCATGCCAAGTTATGAATTCATTTGGGTTAGTAAACTTCTGGTTTACAATGGCATGTGATTCAATTGCACTAATCTTAGTATAATACAACCCAGATGAAAATGAGGGTAACTTTTCTAATATAACTTTTTTATTTAAATCATGAGTTGTGATACATAAATACTCATGATTTTCCCCATTCATTGTTTCAATATGATATCCATTTCGGCGAATATCTTTGAAACTCAACAAGTTCCTTAGAGACTTGGTAGATAATAGTGCATTATTTATTATAAATTTTGTTCCTTCAGGAAACAAAATTATAGCTCTTCCGGAGCCTTCTATCACATTGCCTGAGCCAATAATAGTATTAACATATTCTTCTTTTGGCACAAGATGGGTAAAATATATATCACTTTTAAGAATAGTGTGCGAACTTGCACTATCCGCAAGGCAAATATCTTCAGAATATGCCCTTGCCATTTTTCTTCAAAAATAAATAATAATTATAAAATGAGTAGAGGTACATGCACAGTTAAATTATTCACATGAATACTTAACAAACACATACATATATCAAACTATTCCATCATTGATCAAATAGCCAATATTACCTTCAGAATCCTTAAAGAAATTAGATACATCATAATGAGTGGTGAAATTTTCATCATTTGAAACAAAAATTGTTTCATTTTCTTTGTCATCCCTTTTCAAGGATGCTTGATAAAGATCAACTAGGTGCCTTGGGGTACGACATGTACGTGACCAATGGCCCTTTCCACCACAACGGAAGCATTTATCGTCAATTGATATACTTTGTCCATTATTTCTTTCTTTATCCCACTTCTGGTGAGATCTTTCTTGTGAATATAATTTCTTTTTCCTTCCATAATTTTTCTTGTTATCAAAATCTTGCCATTTACCTCTTCTGGGGTTAATTGCCGCATTTACTTCAGGAAATGGGGCGGCACCAACTGGGCGCGCTTCATGATTCCTTAAAAGTAACTCATTGTTGCATTCAGCAACAAGAAAGCAAGAAATTAAATCAGAATATTTTTAAATTCTTTTTCTCGATACTACTGCTGTAGGAGCACATTCGAGACATGGAAGGTCAAGAAAGTTTTTCCTAACATATTAGGTTTGAGGAAGTATCACATGATTGTATATTTTTTCAAAGTCTTTCCACAGATCTGCAGGATCTATTAATGTGAGATATTCATTTTTCAATCATACGTCAAGATGACGACGAAGAAAAATTATGGCTTTGGCTTTATCATTCTAGGATGTATTATTTTCAGCCTTAATGGTATCTTCAAGATCCATTGAATCAAGATAGATTTCAACATCTATATCCATGATAAATAATTATTTCCAAATATATCAAAAGCATTATATTCAAGATGAAAGAGTTTCAACATAATAAAAATTTGTTACCTGGAGTCTTCCTAAAATTTGATCAGAGTCTCGTACTGATAACGTGTTATAAAATAACTAAATAAATAAGGAAGAAGTAACAAATAAAATATGAAAATATAATTAGATAACCCAAGTAGTAATATTTACTAGAATTACTATCTCAATATAACTAGATGATTAATATATTTACTAATATTATATATAAAAATTAAGAGAGAGGAATACTTAAAATATTTGTAAGGAGAGAAAATATAAAAGAGAGAGAACGTTGTTATTATTGATTGTATTTTTCTTAGAAGCAAAGGCCTCTATTATACATGAATGGGGGATATAATTTCAAAATTCATTTAATATTATTCTTTCTTGAGAAAGTAAGTTTCACATCGGAATGGGCATCCACGTCCCATTCTTATCACAACAAGATAAACTAAAAAATGAAAATTTTTTCTTTATAAAAATGGTATGAAACCTAATTTCGTAAGTTCATCGAGTACTCTGAGCTCTTTCCAACTTGAAGCACACGATGTTGTCCCAAGAGATACGATACTAGCGAAAGATTTAAGTTTAACTACCATTTTCGGACCATCTACACTACAATAAAATATCGGACGTATACCTCGAATGCAAATTACTGCCACTCAAGCATTTTAAAAAAATATAAATGTATACGACTAAATCAATATTTATAGTGGTCTTTAAAATTTATAATTTTTATTATTTTAGTCTCTTAGATTCAAAATTTATTATATTAATCTTTGAGATTCAGTTCCAAATATTGTATTGATCCCTGAATCTTTTGACATAGAATCAACTAGCGAAATAATGAGTTAGTTCTAACATGACAAGTTAAAACCAATTTTATATTTAGTTCGCTAATTTAATACTATAAAAAGCTAAAAATTAACATAATGTCTAAAATTAGATTCTTAAAGACTAATATAAATAATTTTAAATTTAAAAAACTAAAATGATAAAAGTCTATGGGATTTAGTAGACATAATGGGTAGATTTTTTTTTTGGTGACATAATAGGTAGAAAATTTGGTATAAACGAATAGTATGTGAGCAAGTGTAAGGTTGCGCCTTCACTGAAGAGTGAAGAGTAGCACACTAGCATTTAATCACTTTATTGCCTTATTGGATGGCTCTTCTGTACTGATTACTGATACTCTCAGTCTCATCACTGCAAAACGCTTTAGATATTTAATAAGACTCTCTTTCCGAGAAGGACCACCCCATAACGTTTCTTCTAATTAAGTTCTACCTTCTACGTATTCAGATCCATTGCCTAATCTCTCTTACACACACTACTTTTTCAGTTTTTCTTATCTTATTCAACAGTCAACACCACCACAATTAGTAAATCTCATAATAAATTTATTATTAATTTCATTTCACTTACAGAAGTATTATTAAATATACATTAAAATATTTATTAATTTAAAATACGTATTAAATATAAAACAAACATTAAAAATAAATTAAACAATATCTATAGCTATATCTATACATAAACATAAGGTGGTTGCTGATTTTGGTAATCAGAGCACAAACGCAACTATTATCCTTAATTAATCTGAAATTAGTTTCTGTATTCTCTGAAACAAAACAAACCTTGCTTTTAAGTTAACTAACTCTGCTACTTGCGAAAAACGTGGGACCTCAATGCTGCCATCATCACTGTGTTTGCACTTATTCTTTAACAACTTTTTCTGTGCACTATAAATATCCCCTCCAACAATCTTGCTCTTGCTCCTCTAAAATCTAAATACATATTTTTATTTTTATATTTTTATTTTTCATTTTATCTTTCTTGTTATTTGCTCCAATAGGATGGGTGATAAATGTAGCATTTTCTCTTTGGTCTCACTTCACATTTTTCTTAGCTTTGTTTTGACCCAATCAGCTCCTGAAAGTGCCCTAATAACTCAAATTCCTGGTTTTAATGGCACTTTGCCTTCAAAGCATTATGCAGGGTATATGATTCTGTAACTCTATTAGCTCTTTTTCGATTTTAATTTTTCTAGAAACTAATTTTTTTTAATATTAGTTAATTCTCATTTCTGCTGTATTAATTGTAACCTTGAGTTCAGTACTGATCCACTGAGACTTAATTTCACATTGTCAGCTAATAAATTTGCATGAAAGTGTCAAATGATAGCAGTATCTACTAAAATTTTGACCCTTTTTTGTTGGTGATTTTATTGGTAGATAGTGTTTTACAATTTTGTGATGATGGGGTTTTTAAGTGTTATTGCCCGTTGACCGAGTGAGGGGAACTACTGAATTTGTGCCTGATTTTTATTTATTTTTATTTTTTGTTGCAATTTTTTGTGACAATGAAGGTATGTGACTGTGGATGAAAACCATGGGAGGAACTTGTATTACTATTTTGTTGTTTCGGAAGGTAAACCGGCCGAGGACCCGGTGGTTCTGTGGCTGAACGGCGGCCCAGGATGCTCTAGCTTTGATGGCTTCATATATGAGCATGGTAACTCAAGACACAGACTGTATAATTTCCTGTTTTCATTTTGATGCATTTTTTGGACGTGTCCAATATTTTCTTTTTGTTTTTTTGGTTTTATTTCGGATTTGATCTTGATACATGTTCAATATTACATTTTACATAGCTATGTGCAGTCAAAAGAGCTTAACTCTTTTTATATTATATTACTTGAAAGCTAATATCAAATATAAGATATGATATTATATGACTTTGATGGCTTCAAACTTTGAAGGAATGGTTTCTTCTGCTTTTGTGGTATTTCTTGTGTGTTAAGTTTTGAATCATGATTGTGACAAGTTTATTCTGTGATTGGTTATTAAATTCAGTGGCAAATGATCTGTAGGCAATCACTTCCACCTACAAGGCCTTTTGTATATGTTAAATTATATTATTGTAAAAGCAGGTTTCATCCTCAGAAATTCCCACATTTTGTCTGAATTCTGGCTGATAAAATTGATGTAAGGTTTACATAGGTCGTCAACTTTGTAACAACCGCATTTCACTGTTTTGTTGAACACATATGGATGTATTTTGTATTCATCCTACATGACGTTTCGATTCTGAAAATGACAGAATAATCAGCTCAATGTCTTATTACTAAGTAGATTTCAGCTGAAATAATGGCCTAAATAATTTCATTAACAACCTTTGGTTGTGAAATCTTGATGGTTATCCATAAATTGAATAATTTTTTCTGTGTGTATTTTCATCTGGAGTATGGACTTTCGAACAGTAGAAATAGTTTTTACATGACCAGAGTCTAAAAATCCTTTGTTGATGACTAACTGTGCTCAATTTTACCAAATTCAATATTTATTATTCATAAATTATAAATTATAAATCACAGAGCAATTGATTGTCTTTCAGGTCCGTTTAATTTTGAACCTGCAAAGACCGCAGGAGGTCTTCCCACCTTGCACCTCAATCCTTACAGCTGGTCAAAGGTCTGAAACTTTTAAGCTATATTAAAACCTGGAAGAGGATCTTTTGTCTCAATATACAGGGAAGGGTGATTTCCTTCCCAGGATATCTTGGTGCATTATTTGCATAATTCATCAGATGAAAAAGACTAAATATTTAGCAGTGAAAAGTCAACAGGAACTTAGTTATCGAAAAAAAAAAAGTCAACAGGAACTTAAGTTCAACATTACTGAGACTAGCATTCTTGTAATGGATGAATAGACACTAAACAAGATAGTATCAGGAATAGACACATTAGAGAGAAAGGCGGGATAGCACCAATTGCAGAAGGGATGGTAGAATTTCGTCTTAGATAGTTTAAATATGTGTGGAGAAGGTTTGAAGAGGCCCTGACAGGGTATAGGGAGAGTGGACCAGATGGAGGGTAGTTGTAGTCCAATAGCTACAGGTGGAGGGAGCCTAAAAATAGAACAGGTGAAACTATAAGAAAACATTTAGATGTTAATTAAATGTAAAGATAATTTATGATAGGGCACCATAACATTGTTTTTATCTATATAACTAATCCCATTTTTGTTGTCACTGTAGTTTGTTGTTGTCCTGATATGCCTGTGTAATTCACCAATTATTTATTGTGTATTGTCTTACTTCCTACTTATGATTACTTTAAATATGATTCTGTTCTGCATTATAGGTTTCCAATATTATATATCTGGATTCTCCTGCTGGTGTGGGATTTTCATACTCCAAGAACCAGACTGATTACGACACTGGAGACATAAAGACTGCCATTGATTCACATGCCTTTCTCCTTAAGGTAGATAAGAAACAACTGGGTAATTTTGACAAAATATCTGAGTTAATTCGAATATTTCTTCCCAAATTTCTAACTTATCTACCTTTTTATTGACCAACTAGTGGTTTGAGCTATATCCTGAGTTCCTTTCCAACACTTTCTTCATTACTGGAGAGTCATATGCTGGTGTTTATGTTCCTACACTTGCCTATGAAGTAGCAAAAGGTATGATAAGTTATGTCCTCAAATTGTTGAGTTAATGCGTTATTGATCACAATTAATGTGCATTTTCTTGATCCACAGGAATCGATGCTGGTGTGAAGCCTAAGCTGAATTTCAAGGTCTTTTAAAGTATAAGTGATCAATATATCTTTTTGAGGCTGTGGTTGTTAGCTGAATTAGTTGCATGCAGGGATACATGGTTGGAAATGGTGTTTGTGATGAGCAATTTGATGGCAATGCTCTTGTACCATTTGTGCATGGGATGGGACTTATCTCTGATGATCTCTATCAGGTGAAAATAAAATCCTTTGATGAAGTTCATCCAAGTGAATCATCATCGATTTATTATCTTAATAGACCATTAAATTATTGTTTTAAATGAAATTTGTAATTTTCTAAATCCATATTTTAGGCATTTTCAAACAAATTTCAATTTTCTCTTGACATGATTAATTTGAATTAGTTTATTTCTTTTTCAATACTCAATCTTAGAACGAGGTCAAGTATGAAATTTCCTTGTAAAGTATGCATTCTTAATTGATATGGATTTGTTGTCTTTTCAATGGTACTTGCTACAGGAGGTTAATGCTGAGTGCAATGGGAATTTCTATAATCCACTCAATGACAATTGCTCAAGCAAGCTTTCAAAAGTTGATCAGGTAATTTAAATATATCACAGCACTCGCAGTAAATGAGCCTAAGATGAATTCAGGACTTGCTGATGATTCTTTCTATTTCAGATAATTGATGGGGTAAACATATATGACATTCTAGAACCATGCTATCATGCCACAGAGGAAGAGGAGTTTAATAAAGAAACCTATATTAGGCTGCCATCTAGCTTCCGGAAGTTGGGTGAGACCGAGAGACCTCTTCCCGTGAGGAAAAGAATGTTTGGCCGTGCTTGGCCCCTAAGAGCGCCTGTGAGAGCAGGAATTGTACCAACTTGGCCAGAACTGAGCAACAACAATAATGTTCCATGCACTGTATGCTTCTTTATCTGCCTTTAGGCTTTACTGTCAATTTTCATTGGTTGATTGTTGAATAAGTAATGTCTACTTGTTTAAGTCTCTGAACGAATAACACAAAAATATATTCTAATAACTAAATTACAAAATGATTTTAAAAAGTCCTGAAATATAGAATTTGCTAAATGCTAAAATAAAATTCACTATTAAAAGTGTCTTCGATGATGTTTGAAATGTTACATAATGTAAATCATGCTTGTCTTTCAAGTTTGATGATCAGATAAAAACTAAAACTAGATTGGAGTACATTTTGTTTTAAAAGCAATATGCTAACTCTACTGACACATAATGGTGCTTAGAAAACCAAAGCTTTGGGTTCAAATCATGGTGTGAAGGGATTTGATGTTCTAGTTCATTTCTTAATAACATCAAGGCACAGTTACTGCATAAAATTTTGTTTGGATCTTCTCCATTTGTTATAATTCAATTTAGAAGAAATTAACAAAACATTTCCTGGTCAAAAGAAACAGTTCACAGTATTTTCTTTCTTCACACCTCTTGTTTCAATCATATCAACTTTGAGAAAAATAGTGATCATTCATTTAGCTGATTTCATTGTCTTAATACCAAGATCTAATATTATTTTAAGGATGATCGGGTCGCAACTGCATGGTTGAACAATGAAGCGGTCAGAAAAGCAATTCACACTGCAGAGGTGAGGTTTCAATATGATACACTTGTATTTTTGGTTGTTGACATGGATGAACTAAATTGAGATATTTCTGATGAAATAGGAAAGTTTGGTCAACAGTTGGGTTTTGTGCACCGACGCAATTTTCTTCAACCATGATGCCGGGAGCATGATCAAATACCACGAGAACCTAACTTCTAAAGGATATCGAGCACTTATATACAGGCGAGTTACCAACTCAACAGCATTTCTACATTTATCTCGGCAAAAACATATCATTACTATTTATTATCGTTTAGGTGCAGTTCATTGTGTGGTTGGTTAAATGGTGGGAGGGGAATAAGGTTCCCCTGTAAAAAGCATATATATTTACCAAGGTTAAGGGAGTAATCATCCCTTGTATTAATCTGTTTTTATGGTGAAAATATAATAATATAGAGAAAGAATGTAATCCTATTGCAATTTGCAAAATAGAGAAGCTATCTAGCTTCACAAGTAAGGAATTTCTACCCTCCTCAAGGAGTTTTCTACAGACACAGCACAGTGCCGCGACATTCACCACTAATTACCAGAAAATGTTAATATATCTCAACTTTTTCCCATCAAACTTGTTGCTTTAGTTGCTGTATTCTATGATTGAATTGGGTCTCTTTAGTTGTTAGTTGAGAAGAGAACTTTTATGTTCTTTGGCAGCGGTGATCATGATATGTGTGTTCCATTTACTGGGAGTGAAGCATGGACAAGATCTCTTGGATACAAAATCGTTGATGAATGGAGGCCTTGGTCAACCAATGGTCAAGTTGCAGGGTACATACATTTCCCTCTAATCTTAGTTAACCTCAAATGTTTGAATCAGTTAGATGGAAGGAACTTGTTAGATTTTGTGGCTGCTTCTCAAGTAGTCCTAGATAAACATGTTCTTCTTTTAATTATCTAAGATTATGATTTATGAAAGCATAGCTAGGTACACTTTCTGGTATCCCTACTAAGATTGCAACATTTTCATCATAAATCCTCCGGATTCCGGAAATGTTCTTCCTCATAAATTACCAATCTTGACTAACGGTTGACTAAATTCATAATTGGTTGCAGGTTTATCCAAGGATATGACAAGAATCTTACCTTTCTAACCATAAAGGTCTGTACATTACTCCCTTCAATTTTCTATTATATAGTCACCAATTTTTGATACATGACTGCATACATGGTTATATCCAGATACTTTTCAAATATAATGTATCCAATGATACATCAAAAAGTAATAATGGCAGAGAAAAGAAACTGGAAAGAATCACACTTGTTGTATATTAAATTACTTTTGGATCCCTTTAGATTTTGATACTAATTGATTACATCGGCACAGGGAGCTGGACATACAGTTCCTGAATATAAACCACAAGAGTCCTTGGAATTTTATAAACGCTTTCTGACTGGATTGCCAATATGAGAGGGCCTCATGCTACATTGATGACCTTTATTTATGAAGACAATATGCCACAAAAAAAGTATATGAACACAAGAGGTTATTATCTGTATTCTATTATTTATCTCCCATGTTTATTACTAAATAGCTACACTCCCCAAAATTCATATCATTATTACACATTGTTTAATCCTTCTGAGAGCTTAGTTTTATGAATTGTACTAAAGAATTTGATAGTGATTATCCTTTCATGCTTAGAAGATCGATACTTTTCCTTTTATATGTTTGAATAAGAGCTAAACAAAAAATAAATAAAAATTATTTAAAAAAAACTAGCACATTCTTCTTGTTCAAGTTAGAAGTGAAAATCAGGACAAAATATTATTTTCTATTCCTGTTTTAACTAACAAGAGGAAAATTACTATTTTAATCTAAAACTAATATTTCTATTATCTGAACTTGACAATCTATCTAAAATAGATTTGAGATGAGCAAAATCAACAACATTCACATCATTTTTGACTGAGCTTGTGACCTTGACATCCTTGAAGCCATGCAACCAACACTTAGACTTGTGATGACAGTAGGAGCAAGACTTACCCTTTTCCTTCATTTCCATTGGCATCAAGTATAAAGACCGTTTTTTCGTTTTCATTGGCATCAAGTATAAAAACTGTTTTTTTTTTTTTTTTTTTTTTTTTTTTTTTTTTTTTTTTTGACAAAGAACAAATGAGAGTTAGAAGCACCACAGATAACATTTTGAACTGATGAAAAGCAAAAACGAATATCACCAAGATGGCAAGATGTAAAGGGGGGGAAATAACGTAGAAATTTTGGAGATAATGTTGTACCTCGATGAATGCTTTACTGCAATGAGAAGGGTTCAAGCTCAATGAAATTGTTTCTGGGTACCAACTATGGAACAAGCGATTCACAAGAAGCCCATACTTATTAGATTGAATTCCCCGAACAGACCGTATGACCAAGTGTTTGATGATTGGCACAGGGAATGTAGCTGGGAATGAATATGGGTCATCTTCCTCTTCCCAATCCTGCATAATCCAAGGCATATTAAAACCATATTAAGAAAATAGGCAAACGAGCAGAATATAAGTAGCTATTTATACTTACATGATAATGATCATCATCAGGACGTATAGAGAGCGAGAGCCATGTCAAGAATTTTTGTGGTTTAAATTGTTTGACAAATTTCCCCAACTGGTAAAGAAATGGAGGAAACATGTGGAGATGAACATTTACTTGCAGTTGACTAGAACATTGTCGAAAAGATATGGAAGGTAAGTCGTCACCAGCAAAATAGTACCGAAATGATGACAGATTTGGAGTGTCAATTTCTAGCTTCACCATGGTAGAACAATTAGACAACACCAAAGCCTTGAGTTGACCACTTGAAATATTAATGATATCAAACATGAAACATTCAATCAATTCCAAACTCTCAAGGAAAGGAAATTTAGAAAACAGATGAAGAAACCACTCGTTTGTAATAATAAATTCAATCTTCATATTCATCAAGGTCAAAGCTCTCAAATTTCTGCAACTATCAAAACTTATCTTAGAGGGCTCATCACTGACAGCACCATAATATATTTTCTCAATATTTGGAGCATCAATATAAACTTCTTCTACGCCTTGAATATCAACTCCCTTGAGCTTTTGCAGACCATGTATGCCTAAGGATTTCATAAAGGAAAATTTTGTTCTTGAAGGATTGTATACGTAACACCACTTCAAGGTTATCTGCTCAATTAAAGGACAATGAGAAATAACATGCTCGATAGCACCTTCGTCATCAAAAAGGACATAGCTCAAGGATAATACACAGAGTGAGGAAAACTTGACTGAAGGATTCAGGAATTCTTTGTCAAATCTGATTCTCCCCTTAAGCACTAACTTATTAAGTGATCTTGCTTCAATGACACCTGGATGCAAGATATAACATAGGCACGGATCATCCTCTTTTAAAGTAGGCAGGCAAAGCTTTAGGGTCTGGACATCACATTCACTAGCTAACTTAAGCCACTGATCAACATCAGGGTATATAAGCTGAAGGTCATAGCAGGTTAAACTAAGCTTGAGCTTGAATTCTTTGATTGCTAAGCCTTGGTCACTGAACCTCACCAATCTTTGCTTGCCATGATCAAGGAATGCCTTAATTGGTTGATCTTCCTTCCGCTTGGAAAACTTCCTAATAGATCCTCGGTCACAAATAGACAAAATGGGAAAGGTATACAATGTTTCTCTCCATGTCTTAGACAAAACACTAGTCTTGATAGCATCTTTCTTTGGCAGTCTTGAGAGAATGTCATGAAGTAAGGTTTCTGGTAAGCCGGATATATGGTCCATTTTTTCATCCATTATTGTGTCCTTCAAAGCAAGTAGAAGAATATCAGAAACAAATAACTCAAACCATGTCAAATTATGGTAGTCAAAAATACCACTTTTCATGTTAATCAATAAGGTTCATGAGGTAGAGTTTTTTACTGATGAAGTTATCAAAGGTAGGTTTGCTTTTGAAGACAAGACAAGACACAAAGACATAGACATGGATATACATGTTCAGTGTTTGGTTATTAAGACACAAAATTAAGAGAAATACGGTTACACATAAATATCCATAAAATACATGTAATTTGTGTCTCTTCAAAAAGGTAAGACACACATTTTTGACTTAAGACATAAATGAAATTATATTTTTATACTATTTTACTCTTGCCTCATTTTTCTCTTTTTTCTCCATGCACTTTCCTTCTCCAGGGCTCCCTTTTCTCTTCTTCATCTTTGTTATTATTCACCTTCATCCTTTCCTATGAGAGTGGAACTCTCCAATGGAAAAAAAACTGGATGCTGTCAAGTGTTTAATCTCGGATTTGGATCCTCTAAAGTTTGAATTTTACTTTAGAGAGTAAAGTGTGATCTCTCACCGTTGATTTCATAGGTGGGACCAATAATAAATATGAAAGAGAAACTATTCAAGGGTAGAAGATCACACTTTACTCTCTAAAGTAAAATTCAAACTTTAGAGGATCCAAATTCTTTAATCTCACCCTTCATTGCTCTCTTTTTCCTATTTATTTTTGGTCCCACTTATAGAATTAAAGATGAGAGATCACACTTTATTCTCTCCAAGTGTTAAAAAAATGGAGAGGATCCATTTCATGAGTATATTGGCTGAGTACAAGTTACTGAAGTAGAGTACATTTATTTTTAAAATTCATAATTTTATTTTTACATTCATCTTTGCAATTCATAATTTTATTTCTCTTCTTTTTTTTCTCTGCTTTCTTTAATCTTCTTGACACAAACCCTACTAATATATATCTATGTAAAATTTTGTTTTGTTGTTTGAATTTACTCTGGATTATGAAAATGGAATTATAAATTAGTTTTGTTAGAAATACGAATCAGGTTGATGGAAGAAGATAAAAGGATAAAAATGCAGTTAATGAATTTTTTTCATATATCAAGGATAAAATAGACTTTTTAAAATAATGTATACTCTATCCATTATAATTGCCAAACACAATATTTTTTAACCGTCTTTGTGTATGTGTGTCTGTCTCAATATTTATGTCTTTGTATCTGTGTCTCAGCCTTTGTGAGACATGAAAGAAACAGAGCCGAACAAGAACAACGTGGGGATATCTTAAATGGTCATCACTGAGTGTTGAGTGTTGACATTTGACTTAAGGACTACAATGTTCCTTGTAATATAGAGACTCTTTTAGAAAAAGAAAATAGTTAATGAATTTTTTCCCCTTTGTTTTTTGCAACACTAATTAACAAAGCAAAACCCACAAGAATCATCATCGATTACCATGCGCTGAGACGCCACTAATTAGGATGCAAAAAGTAAATAAGATGAAGGATGTATTAAGTATATAATGTTATACATTATTTGTGCCCATTATATATTAAGTTTGACCACACAGTAAGAACAAAAAGAATCAAAGTTCAATCATTACAATATATAAAACTTCTTTGTTATATTTATGTATTGCTTTTGCAATGCTCCCATCACCTAATTTTGTTTAATCCATTAATAGAAGATGTAGGAAGAAGCATGATTTTTAAAAAATATGAGATTTTAAGGATTTGAGCTAAAGCAAAGTCGAAAACCTCTAACTCTATGTTCTCTGTGCAATATTTGAAGATTATTTGCCAAGAAACCTTTCAGTATATGCAGAAGTGCTAATAAATATTGGAATTAGTAAAATTTCTGTTGAGAATTTTTACATTTGGGTTGATTTTGTGTGTCCCTACTCTCTCTATAGTAAGCACTAAGCAATCGTATACTGATCAATGAGTTCAATACATTCAGCGTTAGAAAGAAGTATCAGAGAGACTAATCAGCAATCTGTCTCCCCATGCCGAATAAATTAAAGCTTTGAATACTCAAATTAGGGTTAGAATCACAAGAAGCTCCACACGTGCAGAAAACGATACATAATCACAGCTAATTTAATGGCAGTATTGGTTAATTAACAATGATAATAACCGCTAGATTGTTAGAACTTAGAACCGAACCTGGAACGCAGATTTCAGTCACCGAAGATTGAAAGAAGAGGGAGATGGCGCGAAGGGAGTGGCGGTTTTGAGTTTAACAGAGAGACAGAGAGGGGTGTTTAAATTTAAATATGATCCCTATTATTTAATACAATATAAACCGAAAATTTATTCAATCTTAATAATATCTTATCTTATCTTAAAAATTATTTAAATTATAATTTTGTACGAAAGTTATCAAGTTAATTTATATTTTTGTAATTTTAGTCAATTTTCAGTTAAGATAATGCTCGCTAATTTATTGGTTAAGTAAATTATTTTTTATATTTTATTAATTGTTTTTTAATTAAACATAAAGGATAAAAAATTATTTTGTCAAATAATTATGATATATGTACATAAAAAATTAATTATTTGTATAAAATATATATTAAAAATAGGGCAATTTACGTTTTTAAATTGTTTGAACCCCAATTTTACGTAAATACATTGTTTTAAAAACGTACATAAATACATTGTTTCACTATTTTATATAAACCGCTACTGCCAGTAGCGGT
Organism: Arachis ipaensis; assembly: GCF_059453495.1. Taxonomy (NCBI): domain Eukaryota; kingdom Viridiplantae; phylum Streptophyta; class Magnoliopsida; order Fabales; family Fabaceae; genus Arachis; species Arachis ipaensis. Next base: position 11,095,425 of record NC_142444.1, read on the forward strand.
TTACAAGTGCACAGAAACCGCTAGTACCAGCCGCGGATTATGTGTATTTTTGGTTGGTCATAAACCGCTAGTACCAGCCGCGGATTATGTGTATTTTTGGTTGGTCATAAACCGCTGCTACCAGCAGCGGTTTATGTAGGTTGGTGTGCGTGCGTAAACCGCTGGTGCCTATAGCGGTTTACGTTTAGTATGTGTCAATGAGCTCTTTATATAAACCATGGAGGGGCCAAATGTAGAGAGGTAGAGTTTTATTCACAAATGGATGAGGAGGATAGTATTAAAAAATTACAATACTCAAGGTATTAAATTATATAAATCAAGACTATTTTTTTTATTCTCATCTCTTTTACAATTTATAAATAATAAAATAATTTATTTTTAGCCAAAAGTTCACTAAATCATATATTTTTCTCCTTAACAATCACTTTATTCTCTTTTATTTATATCAACCATACAAGAGATACTAGGAGAGTTTAAAACATGGGTTGTGTTCTTTGCTGCTGATTTGCATTTGAGATTTAGCTAAATGAATTTTTTTATTTGTGCAACTTTGTTGTTTTATGCCAAAAAATAAAAACTATTTGTATTTTATAGTTGATTGATTGGATAAATAATAGTGATAACATCATAATTTTGATGAATAAAATAAAAAATATAAATATGCATATAATAATTTTTTATTTGTATTTCTTATTAAAATGAGACTAAATAGCAAATCAAAGAGTGAGTATTGACAGAGTACTAAAATATATAAACTAAGACTATTTTTTTTTTATATTCATCCCTTCTAAAACTCATGAATGATAAAATAATTTATTTTTAGTAAAAATAGTGAATTTTTTCACTAAAAATAGCAAATCAAATAAAAAAAATTCACTATTTTTTACTAAAAAATTATTTTATCATTCATGAATTTTAGAAGGGATGAAGATAAAAAAAAATTAGTCTTAGTTTATATATTTTAGTACTCTGTGAATACTCCCTCTTTGATTTGCTATTTAGTTTCATTTTAATAATAAATACAAATAAAAAATTATTACATACATATTTATATTTTTTTTTATTCATCAAAATTATGATGCTATCACTATTATTTATCCAATCAATCAACTATAAAATACAAATAGTTTTTATTTTTTGGCATAAAACAACAAAGTTGCACAAATAAAAAAATTCATTTAGCTAAATCTCAAATGCAAATCAGCAGCAAAGAACACAACCCATGTTTCAAACTCTCCTAGTATCTCTTGTATGGTTGATATAAATAAAAGAGAATGAAGTGATTGTTAAGGAGAAAAATATATGATTTAGTGAACTTTTGGCTAAAAATAAATTATTTTATTATTTATAAATATATGATTTAGTGAAATTTTGGCTAAAAATAAATTATTTTATTATTTATAAATTGTAAAAGAGATGAGAATAAAAAAAATAGTCTTGATTTATATAATTTAATACTTTGAGTATTGTATTTTTTTAATACTATCCTCCCCATCCATTTGTGAATAAAACTCTACCTCTCTACATTTTCATGGTTTATATAGGGAGCCCATTGACACATACTAAACATAAACCGCTATAGGCACCAGCGGTTTAAGCACGCACACCAACCTACATAAACCGCTGCTGGCAGCAGCGGTTTATGACCAACCAAAAATACACATAATCCGCGGCTGGTACTAGCGGTTTCTGTGCAATTGTAAACCGCTACTGGCAGTAGCGGTTTATATAAAATAGTGAAACAATGTATTTACGTATCCGTTTTTGAAACAATGTATTTACCTAAAATTGGGGTTCAAACAATTTAAAAACGTAAATTGCCCTTAAAAATACATAAAATAATATATATTATACACACAAAAATACATACATAGTTGATTTTTATTGCATATATAGTAATTTTGTTTGTCAAAATCTATTTAGATTGAGTCATACATACTATTATGTTTTAAAAAAAGTACTAAATGTAAAAAAAAAAATGAGCTAATTTATGTATATTTATATGTATTATCTTATATAATTTAATATTTTTATATTTTAATATATTTTATATGAATAATTAATTGGTGACTAATTTTAATATATAATATAATTATTTTTTAAAAAATATTATGTGTATATTAAAAAATATTGTATGTATATATATGAAAGCGTTTAATTTTGTTATTAATCACTAAAATAGTTTTAGGTTTATTGATCCATTGATGGCTTGATGCTCAAAATAAGAGATATCATGCATTGGGATTGGCGTGTTGACTTTCGTTTGATTATGAGAGATGCAAACACTGTAGCAGATATTATGGCAAGGGGCGGAGCTAGATAAAATATTAGAGGGAGACTAAAAATATTTACATAATAAAATATGACTAAAATAAAATTTTAAGGAGACTAAACTGAAATTTACATATAATTTACATTTAAAAAATTAAAATTAGAGGGGTCATTGCCCCTTTGTTTTATTTGTTTTGTTTTTTTTTATTTAGTTTATTTAAGTCACCAACAAAAATTATCAAATTAATTATTATATATTTATATATAAATATAAAATTATTGCTTTTTTATGTTACAAATCAGAGATCATATATTTCAAAAGAACATTTTGATGAATTACAGGTTTCTTTTATTTGATTTTTAATTTTATAACGAACAAAATTGGTTTCAACTAATTTCTTTTTATAGTCAAAATAATATTTGAAGAAGCGTAAAGTCAGAGTTAACTAGCTAAGCTTAGTTTGATAAAATACTATGAAAACTTATTATACTTTTAAAAAGTATAAAATTCGATAAAAAAAAAATAGGGTCCATCTAGTGTACAGATGCATTTTGGTACAGATTTACAGATTTTTGTTTTTATTTAGTTTAAAAGCGTATCACTAAAAGTGTTGCTTAAAGAGAAAGTGTTACCCTTAATCGTTAACTTGACTCTGATACCAATTTTTAACTCTTTTATGTTTATAATGTGTATAGATTTGAAGATGTTGAAAATTTTTATTATTACTAGTATTTATAATTCTGATTTCATTTCTATAGTTTTTTTAATCTTGTTTTAGTTTATAATATTCGTTTTTGCATGGATTATTGTTTATAAAATTTTTTATCTGTTTGTCTTTTTCTTTAATATATTTTTTCAAATCTTCAAAAACTTCTTTTATTTCTACACTTTCCGTTGTTTCTAAATATCTTTTTAATTTTTCAACCTCATTCTCCATTTTTTCTTTTAACAGCTTTAATTCTTTTAAGTCATAATATGGTTTTCCAGGCATTTATAAATTTTTTAAGTTTAACTCCAACTTGTTTATATTTATTCTTATTTCTATCCTTTTTATTATAAGGTCATCAATTTCGATCTGAAGATTATTTAATTCCTTTTTATACTCCTTTATTTTACTTTTTAATTTTTTCGCTCTTTTTCTTTTTATTTTATTTTCTGGTCTTTCAATCTTTGTATGCTTCATTATTTATTTTAGAATTTCTGCAAATTCTATCATTGCTTCATCACTTTTTTCTAGAGATTCTATTAATTTTTCTAACTCTTCAACTTCTCTTTTTAACTTGTCATAGATTATTTTTAGAGTTTTAAATGCTCTTTGATTTATTTCAGAGAACTGTAAATAATTCAAACGATTTTCTCTTTCAAAGAGCTCTTGTTTCTTATCTTGATAAGTTACATATATTTCTTCTTTATTTATTGTCATAATTTAGTATTTAGGGTTTCATTTAATTTTTCGACATTTTTTGTTAATTCTTTTATTTCAGAATCTTCTTCTTTAATCTTTAACTTAGATAAACTTAAGGGACTATTAATTTTAGATTCTCTTATTTGAAAATTTGATGAAACCAATTTTCCTGATGGTTCTTTTAGTAATAGAACTGAGTTTTCAATAGCTTTATATTTTGGTATTTCTGTTTTTACAATTTTCTGGAATAATTCATCGACATAAATTCTTTCTCTATTTTTAAATATTATACTATGATGGCTATTTGTTAAAGCATAATTTATTGCATATGTAATTGAAAATGGTTCATCATCTTGTTCCATTAGATTCTTTCTATGAAATTTATAAGCCAAATTTACAGATCTTCCAAGATTTTCAGTTGATAAAGGTATAGCATATCCAAGATAGGCATTAAATTTAACATTTACGTTTGCCAAATTTCCATGAACAATTCCAATTATTTGATCTATTGGGTCATCAGTAATTCTTTTGTCACAGATTGCTAAACTTATTGGTGAATTAATTCCTTTCATATATGTAGATTTAATTAAGACTTGTATAGTACTAATATGAATCCATCCAATTTTAGATCTTTTTTGTTGATCCTTAATTTTCTCAATCTGTTTACTCAATTCTTCATTATTTATCAAAGCTATTTCAAGTTCTCCATTGGCAGATTTTATTTTTATAGGAGCTTCAAGTTGAATTTTTCCATAGTATATTATATTTTTTCTGTTAAAAACTTCTTTTAAAAGATTTTGTTTATTAAAATTTTCATTTGATTTGAGATTTAATTCTGTTTTTAGAACAGCCTGCTTTTCATTATCTAATAAAGCAGTTAATCTATAATAATCAGATTCTTCTGTTAATTCTAAACTTTCTAAATAATTCATAATTGAAAGACTAGAATGAAGATGTACCTTTCTGGAGAAAAACTTCCTTTATTCAGTATATTTTACACAAGGGGTTTTTATCTCCAGAGGGGAGATTGTAGATACTAACTCCAGAGGGGAGTTTAGAACTATTTTTCCCTAAGGGGATTCTTCCTCAGACTATAGAATCGCCTCGGCAGCTTCCTCCTTGCTCTCCTAGCATATGAGTACTCTTAGCCTCCTGCTTCCTATTGTCTGATGCCTTTACAATTGCCTAAGCAGCCTATTTATAATAGTTGGGTTTGATGGACAATTCCCATCCTTACCCTTCTTATGACGTCATTGCTTACGTCATTGTTTGTTCTCTTTCACCAGCTACATTGTTGGTGCTCTATGACCTAAGTGCTTACGTCACTATGCAATAATGTTGAGAGATGCTTCAGATGTGCTGTCCTCTTCTTTTATCATGTGACCGTCAGATGTATTGTCTTCTTCCTTCATCATGTGAGTTGATTCCGTTTCATTATTGCTTTCTTCAGATAACTCTGAGGCACATAGCTGGCACTTGTGGTCTTCTCTGTCTTTTATCAAATAGCAGAGATTCCTCTTTATCCCTTCAGGGAGCTTTTCTAAAAGTCCAGATAAGTTGTAGAATGCTGATTCAAATTCTACCAAGAGTCTCATCTCTCTTTCTTCAATTTCATTTCTTTTACTGGACACAAGCAGAGTATTTCTACTTTTATAATTAATCCTTGTATGAGATTCCTTCGTTATTTTTTGAGTTCTTTCAAAGACCCTTGCTAATGTGCTGGCTAGCCTTCCTTCATGACTGTAAATTGTTAAATCTTGAATTTGATCAATTGGTTGAAAATTTCCTGGGAAGACGGACATGAATATTACTTGGTGTGCTGGAACCAAGCATTCTTCTTCTTCATTAAAAATAGGTTGACTGTTTGTAAATTTTAGGGATATATCCCTTGGATTTACATTGTCAATCATATTTTTAAATCTCTTTACTGCATCAACGAATCCTGCAGGAAACTCACTAATAATTTTTAGATCATTAAAAATTAAGATTGTATCAATTAATCCATACTGGAAAAACTGATAGGTGTCAGATGGGGAAGCATCTGGAAATATAACCAGCTTTGTTAGCTGTTCTTTGACAACAGGATAATATTCCAAAATTGCCCTTTTTTCTTCAGTCCAATTCAGGACTATGTTAAGGGTTTCTCTGAGATTAGATCTACAGACCCTTTTCTTTTCCTTGATTTCAGCCCTTGTATGAATGTTTCTTATTATCCATGTTCTCTGGGTTTGAATTGGAGCTTTATCTGCTCTTTTTAGGGTTTGCTCTGGATGGAGAGCTTCATATTCCTTGAAGGATTTCTTTGCCTCTTCCAGTGTTAGGAACCCTCCTTTATGAATTATCTTTGACTGGTGTGTGAATGGTGCTACTTTTTTCCAGGCATCATATACTCCTTTCATGGGGCCATTATAAATTACATAATATTTTTTATCTTGGGTGGATTTTTTAATGATTTCAGCAATTGTTTTATTTTCTGAAATTTTTTCTTCACCTGATTTGTCCACCATGCTTAGCTGGCTGAACTCTGATGTTTCTGCTTGTTGTGTTGATTTCATTGCTTCGATGGCCTTCTTGAGGGATTGGATCTGTGTCCTTATTTGCTGACAATGCTTGCATTTTTCGAGCTCTTGCTCATATTTTTGAATTTCTTGATCTAATGCGTTGTAGACGAACTCCATTCTCTTGTTAATGTATCTGCAATAACATTTTTGTCACCCTTAATGTATTCAATTTTTATTGGATATTGTAACAAAAATAATTGCCATCTTACCAATCGTCCATGATTATAATCAACTTTTAAATTATATCGTATGAAACCTGTTAGGTAGCTTGAATCTGTCCTTAATGTAAATTCTCTTGGTAGTAAATCAATTTTCCATTTCTTAAGAGATTTAATTGCTGCTAGAGTTTCCTTTTCATGAGTGGTATATCTCTGTTCTGTTGGAGTAAAAGTCCCTGAAATATACCTGCAAAGTAATTCCTTTAGGGAATCTTTAGAATCTAGTGATTCTTTTCCTTGTTCCAAACTTTTTATAGCTTTCTTAGTTTTTAGACATCCTGATCAGGTTATGTCTGAAGCATCTGTTTCTACTATTAAGTAGTCATTTTCTTCTGGAATATAAAGTTCTGGAAGTTTTTCACATAATTCTTTAATCCTTTGAATTTGCATACTATCTTTTTCATCCCATTTCCATTCTTTTTTAGTACTTATTTTTGGAAATAAGCTTTTAGTGTATTCTGTTATATTCTTTAAAAATCCTTGATCAGAAATATAATTTATACATCCTAAAAATCTTTGTAATTATTTTCTATCTTCTATTTTATTAGGAAATAAATTTACCTTTTCTAGGACATTTGGTTGAAGTTTTAGCTTTCCTTGAGTAGATAGAATTAATCTAAGAAATTCTATTTCTTGTTTTGCTATTCTTGTTTTCTTTTTGCTAAGAACTAATCCTTTTTCTTTACATCTTTCTAAAACTATTAATAATTTTTGAAGATGATCTTCTCTATCCTGTTTTGTAAAAATTAGTATATCATCAATATACACTAAAACAAATTCATTTAACTCTTTTAGATTTTCTTCCATAAATCTTTGGTAAATACCTGGGGCTTGTTTTAATCCGAATGGTAATACATTCCATTCATAGAGTAACACACTTGTTGATTCTTTTGTTGGGCAAGTAAAAGCAGTTAATTTCTTTGTTTCTTCGTCTAAACGAAGCTGCCAATATCCTGATTTTGCATTAAGAGATGAAAACCAAGTTGCTCCTTTGATTTTTTCTAAAATAGAATCTTTTCTTGGAAGTTTATGAGCATCACCAATAGTTGCTTCATTCATCTTCTTATAGTTAATAACCATTCTTCGTTTTCTCCTTTTAATTTCATTATTGTTTTCGACATAAAAGGCTGGAGCCGCATGAGGACTTTTACTTAATCTTATAATTCCTTTTTCCAAAAGATCTCTACATTCTAATGAAAACTCTTCTCTATCTCTTGCGGAATAAGGAATTTTATTTGGAACATTTATCTCTTTTGTAGGATCTTTTAATTTAATACTTACTAATTCGTTATTTGTATTTTTAACATCTAAAGGATTTTCAGCACAAATTTCATCCAAAAGTTCTTCTATCTTTATTTCAAGACTATTTTTTGGGATATTTATCTGAAAGTATAAATTTAAATAACATGTCTCTAATATAGAAAATATTTTAAATTTTAAGATCTTATCTATAGTGGTAGTTGGTATTTTTATACGTTTTGATTTTTGATTTATTGAAGAATCGTGTGGTGCTTTTAAAACTATATATGTTAATTCTTGAATGAATGGATGATATAGCTTTAAAAAATTATTTCCTATGATAAAATCCATTCCAGAGTCTAACATATATATAGATGGAACAATGAACCTATAATTTTGAATAAAAATTTCAACCATCTCTGCTTTTTGGTTAATTTTATGTATTGATTTGTCAGCTATTCTAACTCTTAATGGTTTCTTTAATTTTTTCCAATCAAGTTTTATGTTTGAACTAGCAAAGCATTGCGTTGCTCCAGAATCTATGAAAGCATTTATAAACTTTTCTGTTATTTTTATAGTAATAAATGTAGCATTATTACTCAGTCTCTGAGTCTGTTTCCGAGACATATTCAAAAATATAGTCTAAGTTATCATCAGATTCTTCTAATGGTTCCATGAAACAGGACTTAGCAATTTCTATTTGTTTAGTAAGATCCTTTTTATCCTTCTTTTTCGGACATTCATTTGCATAGTGTCCTTCTTCTTGGCAATACCAACACTTACAATTTTCTTTTTTATTCGGGCAATAATCACTTTTTTGTCTTTTGTTTTTATTGTTATTTCTTTTTCTAAAATACCTCTTTTTTCTCTAGTTTGGATAGTATTTTCTTTTTCTAAATTGATATTTTCTTTTTCTTTGAAAATTTTTATTAAGACCATATTTTTGAGGTATCTCTTCATTATCCTGACAGCAAATTCTAATTATATTTGCAAATCTTTTTTGAGTTGCTTCTTGCATACAACGTTCTTTTATTTCCTCTCTTATTGCAGAGGTTGCTCCACCAAAATTATTTTCAATTGTTCCTCTATTTATTTCTCTTATAAATCTTCTCATAATAAATTCATTAGCAGGATATGGAAGTTTTGTTATATACATACTAAGATAATGATTTTTATCTTCTTCTTTTAATTTGTAATAATGTATTCTATATTCACATATATAAGACTCCACATTACATAGATCATATATCTGAATGTTAGCTAAATGATTTTTTGCTTCTTGATATTCTTTATTATAGACTTCTTGTTTATGATCTATAATATTTTTTCCAAAAAATTCTTTATATAGAATCATCATTATATATAATATCTTATCATAAGCTGTTGTTTTTGTTGCTAATTCTTCTATTATTTGGTTTTCTATTGATGTCATATAATCTCTTATAGCTCCTTTAGTATGAAACCCTATGTAATTCCAAATATCTCTTCCAGATAATTCATTAAGTTTTGGATTAGTAAAGGCTTCTAATAAGAAGGAATTTAACCAGTTTTCAAAAATTTCTTTTTCATTCTTTTTACAGTCTAAATCGAGCATTCTTTCTCCTTCCATTTCCTGGATTTTAGGAACGTATTTTGATGGTGTTTTTGTATATTTTGAATCTTTATTTATAAATCCTTTTTTAAAAGCATAATTATCAAAACCTGTTTCCCATTTAAATTAAGATTGATTATCCCTAGATGTTCCAGCTTCATTTTTTACTTGTATTGGAATTGCTGGTTCTTCGTCACTTGAATAATCTAGGATGTGTTCTTCATTTTCTATATTTTCAGAATTTACTAATTCTTCTTCTATCTGAAATCCCTGTTCCATAATATTATTTTCTTGAGCCATTTTTAATTGTTTAAAAAGCATTGTAACTTCTTCTAATTTTTCTTCAATATTCATAATTTTAGTGGTGGTTTTACTTTTAAATCTGTTATGTTGATTATATTTTGAAATTTTTCTTCTTTGGGATTTTCTTTTTCCTTATTTCTTTGAAATTTTATAGATACTAATATTTCTTCAAGCATATCTACTATAGAATTTAATTGTGGGTTAAAAGTATGATAAAGATGTGGGGAATCATTTCCATGGTAACATTTCTTAGAAATTCCGTGTGAAAAATAAGTTTTTTCAGGTTTTTGAAGTCCTTCAATAAAACTTATAGTAAAATAAAGATTTTGAGAAAAATCATTTTGTATTGATTTTAAGAATTCGGTATCATTACAATTAACATTAGTTAAAATCATTAATTTTTGATCTATTAATTTTGATAACTTAATTATTTCTTCTCTTAAATCTTCTAATTTACTTTTTTCCATCAGGTGACGTTTTTCTTTGTGAAGAGCTACGATTTTAAGTGAAAAGTGTGGCTTTAGAAAGTGTGGTTTAAGTAAACAAATCTTTAAATCTGTACAGATTTAGATCTGTACCATATAATTTTCTAAAAAAATATCATGTATTGTATTTGCATTTTTAAAAAAAAAAATTTTTTTTTAAACTTAATAAAAGCGCTGAGGGGTTTTGTTCGATTTATTGGGAATGAAGTAGACGAATGGAGGCCTTGGTCATCGAATGGTCAAGTTGCAGGTACATACTTCCATCTAATCTTCGTTAATCTCAAATTTTTAAATCAGTTAGATGGAAGGAACTTGCTTGAAATTTTGTAACATGTTCTTCTTTAAGTATCCAAGTATTATTATTTATGAAAGGCTAATAGCATGATTAGGGGTGCACATAAATCGAATAATATCTGAATATTTGTTGTAATTATTTGTATCTAATTCGAATTTTGTGGATATTATCTAATTTACAGAGCTATCGAATTAGATTATATCCGATTTGTACTATAGTAGTATCGGATAACGGATTTAACAGTGATATCTGCGAATTCGATTCGCATATTCGCACGTCTCATATAAGTAGCATAGTTTTTGAAATTTTGTTTTTTATTTTTTATGTTATATTTTAATTTAGAATAATTAAATTTAGATCTTGTGTGATTATTAATTTTTTTGTTATTCAAGAGAACTTTTATTAATAATATTTTAGGAGTAAATAAATTTAAACAGGTAAAAAAATGAATTTTTTGGAGATATATTTTTGTAAAAATATTTAAAAAAGACTTTAAAACAATTTTTTCTGAATTATACGGATATACCCGATATTTGATCTACAAGTATGAACAGATATCGTATTTAATTCGATAAATACAGTACGAATCAAATAAAATTATAGACTATATTCGATTCGATCTGTGTGTACTCTTAAGCATGGCTAGGCACATTTTTTGGTATTGGTCCAAGTAAGATTTCAATATTTTATTATTTTCAACATAAATTATCAATCTTGACTAGATTGGACTTATTTCATTTTCTAATTGATTGCAGGTTTATCCAAGCATATGACAAGAATCTCTCAATCGATTCCTGTTATATAGTCACCATCATTTTTTTTTATACATAACTAGATACACATATATCTGGATACTTTTTAAATACAATGTATCAAATGATATATCAAAAAATAATTACAACAGTAAAAAACCGGAAAAATGACACTTTATTGTATATTAAATTACATTTGAATCCTTTAAATTTTTATATTAATTGATTACATTGGCACATGGAGCCAGACATACAGTTTTAGAATAGTTAAATTAGTTTTGAAAAGATCACTTATTTTTTAAATTAAATTTTTTTAATCAAATTTATCATTCAAATATTTTAAATTAATAATTTTAGTCCTTCTAGCGACAAAATTTGTTAATGTAACAATTTAAGTAACACTACAATACACACCTAGTAGTCCTAATTGGGCGACTAACATGATAAGTTTATGAAATTAGATAAAATAAACTCCAAATTGAGATATTCCAATACCTCAAGTTCTTCCTTCAATTTGATTTTAATCTGATCTAATTTCACAAATTTATCATGCTAATAGTCAATTAAGACCCTATGTGTGTGTTTGTAATATCATTTAGCGTGCCACATTAACAAATTTTGGCACCGTCAACCAAAAAATAACATAAGGACTAATACGATTAATTTAAAACTTTTAGAGAATAAATTTGATTAAAAAAATCGTTTAGGAACTAATTTAAAGAACGAAATCCTTCAGAAACAAAATTGACTATCTACCAATTCTAGAATATAAACCAGAAGAGTTTTTGAGTTTCATAAACGCTTTCTGGGTGGATTGCCAATATGAGAGGGACTAATGCTACTATCATTATGAGTTTATGACCTTTATTTATGAAGACAATGTGCCCCAAAAGAGTATATTAACACATGTTGTTATTATCTGTATTCTATTATTTGTCTCACAAGTTTATCAGTAAATTGCTATACTCCCCAAAATTCATATCACTATTAAACATTGTTTAATCTTTTTGGGAGCTTAATTTTATGAATTGTACTAAAGAATTTGATAGGGATTATCCTTCATGTTTATTTATCCCATAATCCCTTTTATCCGCCACCTTCCCCAATGATCTTTACAAATGATTCCAATCTTCCTCATCCTGTTGTATTATTCCATATATTTTTAGTCTCACTTTCCGAGTTAGAAGTGAAAATGATGAACATAGTAAATTTTACATTTATTATTATGAGTATGAATGCAGCAAGCCGTTCATAACTTTTTACTCATACAAGAGAACTTAAAACTCGAGAAATTATTATTTTCTCCATTGGGCAAATGCTTTTTAATGCTCTCTGTATGAATATCAAGTAAGTAAGCACATAATAGCAAAAAGTAAGAAAAGAAAAATTATATTTAAAAACAAAATTGAGTTTGTGATTATAGAAACCTTCACACATTCAAAACTTCCTTCTCTATGGAAGATAAAACATTAAAGAAAGCAATGTAAATGAGTTACTAACTAACAAAAAGATAATTACTACTTTAATCTAAAACTAATATTTGCATTATCAGAACTTGACAATCCACCTAAGAGAGATTTGAGACTATTAAAGTAATGATAAGTAGTTGAGAGTTCGTAGTTAATAGATGAATATTTATGAAGTTAGTTAGTAATATCTCTCTATAAATAGCATAACTCTTGTATCATGTAAAAACAACAACTTCGATACGTATTTATCATTTCCTTTAATTCTATCTCTATTTTCTTGTTAGAGATGAACAAAATCAACAACATTCACATCAATCTTGACTGAGCTTGTGACCTTGACATCCTACAAGCCATGCAACCAACACTTAGACTTGGGATAACAATAGGAGCAAAACTTGCCCTTTGCCTTTTTGGTTTCCATTAGCATCCAGTAGAAAAACTGTTGTTGTTTAAACAAATAACAAATAAGAGTTGGAAGCTCCATAGATAACACTTTGAATTGATGAAAAGCACAGGGAGGAAATAAAATAGAAACTTTGGAGACAATGTTGTACCTCAATGAATGCTTTGGTGCAATCAATGAAATAGTTTCTGGCACAAACTATAGAACAAGCGATTCACAAGAAGCGAATACTTAGATTTAACTTCCCGAATAGAGCGTATGACCAAGTGTTTGATGCTTGGCACAGACAATGTAGGTGGCAATGAATATGGATCTTCCCAATACTGCATAATCCAAGGCATATAAAAACCATATTAAGAAAATAGGTAAACTAACAGAATATAAGTAGCAATTTATACTTACATAATATTCATCATCATAAAAACTCTCATCAGAAGGGATGCAAGGATGGATGGAGAGGGAGAGTGATGAGAACTTTTGTGGGTTTTTAAATTGTTTGACAAATTTCTTCAACTGGTAAAGACGTGGATGAATCATATTGAGCCGAACATTTACTTCCAGTTGACTAGAACAGCTTAGAAAAGATATGGAAGGTAAGTCGTCACCAGCATAATAGTATCGAAATGATAATAGATTTGGAGTGTCAATTTCAAGCTTCTCCATAGTAGAGCAATCACATAACACCAAAGCCTTGAGTTGAGAACTTGAGATCTTAATGTTCTCAAACACGGAGCAGTCAACCAATTCCAAACTCTCAAGGAAAGGAAATTTGGAAGACAGATGAAGAAACCATGTGGCTGTAAAAGTAAAACTAAATTCATTCTTCACATTCATTAAGGTCAAAGCTCTCAAATTTCTACAACTATCAAAATTCATCTTGCAGGGCTCATCACTGTCAGCATCATAATATATTTTCTCAATATTTGGAGCATCAATATAAACATTTTGTACTCCCTGAATATCAACTCCCTTGAGCTTTTGTAGACCATGCATGCTTACTGATTTCATAAGAGAAATTTGCTTATCTCGGGCACCTTGGGGGTTGTATACATAACACCACTTCAAGGTTATGTGCTCAATTAAAGGACAATGAGAAATAACATGCTCGATAGCACCTTCGTCATCAAAAAGGACATAGCTCAAGGATAATACACGGAGTGAGGAAAACTTGACTGAAGGATTCAGGAATTCTTTGTCAAATCTGATTCTCCCCTTCAGCACTAACTTATTAAGTGATCTTGCTTCAATGACACCTGGATGCAAGATATAACATAGGCACGGATCATCCTCTTTTAAAGTAGGCAGGCAAAGCTTTAGGGTCTGGACATCACATTCACTAGCTAACTTAAGCCACTGATCAACATCAGGGTATATAAGCTGAAGGTCATAGCAGGTTAAACTAAGCTTGAGCTTGAATTCTTTGATTGCTAAGCCTTGTTCACTGAACCTCAGCAATCTTTGCTTGCCATAATCAAGGAATGTCTTAATTTGTCGATCTTTCTTCCGCTTGGAAGACCTGCTAATAGATTCTCGGTCACAAATAGACAAAATGGGAAAGGTACAGAATATTTCTCTCCATGTCTTAGACAAAACACTAGTCTTGATAGCATCTTGCTTTGGCAGTCTTGAGAGAATGTCATGAAGTATGATTTCTGGTAAACTGGATATCTGGTCCATTTTTTCAATCATTATTGTGTCCTTCAAAGCAAGTAGAAGAATATCAAAAAAAGAATAACTCAATCATCTCAAATTATGATAATCAAAAAAATAATTTCTAAAATTTGTTCTTTTCCCTTCGCGCAACAGTAATTAACAAAGCAGAACCCACAAGAATCATCTTTGACCACCATCGATCCAAACACTAGTAATTTGGATGCAAAAACACATACAGAACAAATAAGATCAATGATGTGGCAATTTTACTATAAGTATATAGTGCTATACATTATTTGCGTCCATTGTTTATTAAGTTTGACCACACACTAGGAACCAAAGAAAAAGAAAGTTTCAATCATCAAATTTTATATAACTTATGTGTTATATTTATGTATTGCTTTTGCTCCTATCAGCTAAACTTTTTGAATTCATTACCGAATAGTGAGTCTAGGGATCATTAAAAAGAAATCCTAGTAATCCACAACCTACAATTGTTCTTAACATTCTACACATTTAGGCATGATATTTGAAAAATTGAAACTTTAAGGATTTGAGCTAAAGCAAAGTCAAATTTGAAAACTCTAAACTTTAAAGCTACGTTCTCTGTCCAATATTTTAAGATTATTTAAAAGAAACCTTTCGTTATTTGCAGAAGTGCCAATAAAGATTAGAATTAGTAAAATTACTGTTAAGCACTAAGCAATTGTATACTGATCAATGAGTTCAGTATATTCAGTGCTAGAAAACGATACCTAATCACAGCTAATTTAATGGCAGTATTAGTTAATTAACAATGATAATAACCGCTAGAGTGTTAGAACTTAGAACCGAACCTGGAACGCAGATTTCAGTCACCGAAGATTGAAAGAAGAGGGAGATGGCGCGAAGAGAGTGGGGTTTGAGTTTAAGAGAGATACATAAACGCGCAAATGAGAAAGGGGTGATTAAATTTAAATATGATCCCTATTATTTAATACAATATAAACCGAAAATTTATTCAATCTTAATAATATCTTATCTTATCTTAAAAATGATTTAAATTATAATTTAGTAAGTTATCAAGTTAATTTATATTTTTGCAGCCAATGAGTTATAGCTCAAATGGCATAGTCTCTCCATACTCAATTAAGAGGTTGCAGGTTCGAGTCTCTTATCTTTAGTAAAAAAAAAATTTGTATTTTTGTAATTTTAGTCCATTTTCAATTAAGATAACGCTGACCTATTTATTGATTAAGTAAATTACTTTTGCATTTTATTAATTGTTTTTTAATATGTTAAACATAAAGGATAAAAATTTATTTTGTCAAATAATTATGATATATGTAATAAAAAATTAATTGGTACTTGACTTAATAAATATTAAATAAAATAAATTTTAATTATGTTTAGCTATTTTTTGTTATCAAATATTTTTATTTTGTTATTGGTGCTACTAAGATTTTATGATTTTTTTGTCAAATAAAATAAAAAAATAATTAATTCCCCAAATCCCATTTTCTAGCATTAATTACCAGGATGCGATTTTTTTTTTGGTAATTAGGAGAAGTTCGCCGTACCCCCGACGAACTCTATAATTTATGAGAAATTTTCCACATACAAGCGTTTTTTTATACAAGTCTTTACAAGTGTACCTTCTTCTTCCTCTTCTTCTTCTTCTTTTCTTTCGTTTCTTGCCTTCTCTTTCTCCTTCTTCAACCATTACTGCACGTTTTCACTGCACCTTCTTCTTCTTCTTCTTGCTGCACGTTCTTCTTCCTCTTTCTCTTCTTCTTCTTTCGTTTCTTGCCTTCTCTTTCTCCTTCTTCAACCATTACTGCACGTTTTCACTGCACCTTCTTCTTCTTCTTGCTGCACGTTCTTCTTCCTCTTCTTCTTCTTCTTCTTCTTCTTCTTCTTTTCTTTCGTTTCTTGCCTTCTCTTTCTCCTTCTTCATTTACGTGCTTTTCTCTCTGTTTTCTTTTTTCATTATTCTCGATTTCCATTGTTTTTTGACATCAAGCTCTGAAATTGTTTTTGAAGAAGAAGAAGCAGCAGAAGATGAGGAGGAGAAAGAGAAAGAGTTCTGAATTATGCATAAGGTGTACTTCAACGAATTTTGGGTGTATTTCTTAAATCCTTTGGGTGTAGTTTTTGTAATCCTTTGGGTGTATTTCTGTAATCATTTGGGTGAATTCCTGTAACCGTTTGGGTGAATTCCTGTAACCGTTTGGGTGTATTCCTGTAATCCTTTGGGTGTATTTCTGTAATCGTTTGAGTGTATTTCTGTAATCGTTTGGGTGTATTTCTAAAGTTCCATTATCTTCAAATTTGGCAAGAAACTCGTTTTCATGGAGGAAGAAAAAGAAGAGTCGTTTATAATGCATGGTAAGTAGCGCACTTTGGAAACAGGAAGTGGTTGAATAACGTGCGTTTATTTACTCTTGAATGTAGAAGTGTAATGTGTGTTTTTTGTTGGGCTTGTGCCAACTTGTAAGACTTGTAAGTCAAAAAGACTTGTATGTGTAGCAGGCCTCATAATTTATATAGAGTTCGCCGCACCCCCGGCGAACTCTATGTAGAGTTCGGCATATTATATAAACGTAGTGGGACCATTTGTGTTTGTCCTATTCTTGTACAATCTCTCTTAAAAATTCACTATCTTCCTCTTTTATCCTGTCTTTTGGACGCACGTAAAGTTCATTGCAGACGACATTCTTAGTTTCAGGTCAGTAAATAATAGTTTAATTACAGTTAAATTTTTTGCTTACTTAGAGTTAGTTTTTTTAGCTTAGTTAACGAAACTGTTGACATGTTAGTTAAAATAATTTAGTAGTTATAGGTTGTTTGTTAGTTAGAGTTACAGAGTTACTGATGACATGTTAGTTAGATTTACTGTTAATTATTCTTTATGTTAGTTAAACTTTGTTATGTAATTATTTTTAAGTATAGCTGTTGTTTATTGTCTATAACTTGGTAATTAGTATAGCAAAATAAATTGTTAGTTAGTTTAGTTAGAATAATTAGTTTAAGTTGTGACTCAGAAGGTAATTAGCAGAAGAATTAATCAAGTTAAGTTGGATGAGAAAAATTTTGATTTGAAAAATTTAGAATTCAGTTAGTTGGGAAAGAATAAGAATTATTAAATTTATAAGCCGAGTCAAATAATTAAATATTTTTTTATTTAATAATTTTGTTAACATAAAAGGTGAGTTTAGTGTTTATGATTTTATTTTACTGGATTGTATTTAGATGGAGGAGCAGCTGTTGGGTTACGAGAGTGAGATGTATAGACTGGATCACGCTGAGCACATTGCTGGCAGGCTTGATAAAGTAGTACACTTTTTAAACTTTTTTTTTTGTTATAATTAATTAGCAGTGAAACTCTAATTTTATGTGTTAACCTTTTCCGTTTTTTGTGTTTTTTGTTTCCGTTTGGTAGGCCCCTCGGGTATTGTGCACTAGGCGAAATTTGATGGCACAGCCACCGGAGCAGATTAAGCCATATCTCAGACGAGTTGGGTTTGAGTATGTGGCCTATATGGTCGAGTTCGAGCACGATTAGCCGCTTGCTTTGGCTTTGATAGAGAGGTGGAGACCTGAGTCCCACACGTTTCACCTACCGTGCGGAGAGATGACTATCACCCTGCAGTACGTAGCCTATCAGCTGGGGCTTAGGATTGACAGTGATCCTGTGAGTGGGTGCATCGGTGGGTGGGAGCAGCACCATCAGGGACGCATGATTGAGGAGATATGTGAGCAGCTACTCGGGGTTGTTCTGGGCCCAGATGACCGTTAGTCACAGACGAAGTGGACGGTGAAGCTCACGTGGTTCTAGAACACAGTTTGTGGAGAGTTGGAGTAGGACGCTACAGAGGAGCGCCTGATGAGGTACACGAGAGGGTACATCATGCAGCTGATAGGGGGTATCATGTTCCCGGATGCCTCTGACTCTCAGGTGCACATCAGGTGGCTCCCACTACTGGAGGACCTTGAGAGGTGTGGTCGGTTATTGTGGGGTTCAGCGGTCCTGGCATGGCTGTATCGCCAGATGTGTTGGGCCACGAAACATGGCCAGTGCAATTTGGGAGGGTGCGTCAGCTTGCTGTTGTCCTGGGCTTATCACCGCATTCCGCTGATACGGCCTGACGGCTTTGATACTCGTCGATTTTCCCTACTAGAGAGGTATTATAGATACTTATAATAATCTTTTATGTTATTATTACTAAGTTAATTATATTGAGGGATAAAATAATATTGTGGTTGGCATTGTAGGTGGGTTCAGTACTGACCGGACAATGCCACGGGCAAGAGCAGGCTTAGGCATTACAGATGTACCTTGAACGGGATTGGGACGTTGAATGTAAGTGCAGAATATTCAAGTTTTACGTAGTTAAGTTTAATGTACTTTTAATTAGTGTTTTATTTAAAATTTGAATGTCGTCATTTATATTTGTTTTGCGAACAGGTTGAGTGGACGCCGTATGCTGACCCACAGCTGATTGGTATAGTTCCACCTGCGATAGCTGAGGCGGAGGCGTCATCGGCGGTTGTATGTCCGCTGCTTTGCTTTGCTATCGTCGAGTGGCATCAGGTGGACCGAGTCGTACGTCAATTCGATGGCCTGCAGCACATTCCGACCAGGCCACTGAACATAGACGACATGCACAGGTTGGATGGTCGGTTTGGCCGTGGAGAGTGGTTCCCACAGCTTCTTGATCGCTGGCATGAGTTGTGGGATGCTCGGGTCCACCATCATCTGCCTATACACCATCATATAGACATGCGTCCGTCGCTCGCATACATGACTTGGTACCTTCAGTGGGCGCACACAGTTATTTAGCCTAGGTGACCAGCACCTAATGGCGGCTGGAGTTGTGCCAAAGGATCTGCCCACGCACCATCCACTTGCTCTAGATCTGCATCAGCCGGATGACGGTCACCTTCTAGAGATGAGGCCAGCAGTAGGAGGTGAGAGAGGTAGGGGGCGGGGGAGAGCCAGGGGGAGAGGTAGGCGCGGTGCTGGGCGCAGAAGGCAGGGTGGTGAGGAGGCTCTCCATCGTGAGGATGTATTGCGCAATCACCTTCGAATCCAACTTACTATGGTCTTGTCCCATCGAAGTTTGCATGCAAGAATGAGTCTCCTTGTATCTCCTAACCTCCCACTTTTCTTGCTTCCAGCGATATGATATGAGTATACTCCAATTACAACGGTGCCGAACGGGATACATTGTGCATTGTACCTCAACTGGTCACTCTCTACTATTTTGTAATCCATAGCCCTCCTAATGCTGTACTGCTTAACTACCAATATCACTTCTTCCTTGTCTTTAAATTGTTGTCCAATCTTAAACTCATTGTTTGGATCCTTTTCAGGGCCTCCCTGGGAAAACGACCAATCCGAAGTCATTGCATCGAGATTCAACCTCGTGAAATGATCCGGCCGGTCATATGATCGAGAGATGGCGACTGTGTAAGAGCGATCTGAGTGTCACTGTAGTAGTTCATCTCTTCTTCCTCATCACCATCATCGGGAATTTCAACTGGTTCTTCATCGGCATCGTCTACGTCATCGGGGTTAACTTTATATTAATCCATCATCAGATCTCTAATAGCAGAACCATCATGACTTTAAACCCCATTGTCCATCAAGTCAACATTACAAGCTTCAACATTAGATCCCTCCTGACTCCCCTCAGGTGGCATATTTAGGTCCACCATAGTTCTTCTGATAGTTCGTCTAACAGCTCCACTCAACGGACTATTATCGACAGTATCTGCAGATGATCCTCGGCCACCCACCTCAACGAGATACACGAATAATTCCAACGGATGAACATTTGTCCATCGGTTGTGCCATGACCGTATGAGCCGTACGTCCTCGTCCTCGCGCAAACGGTACCTAATTCAACACAACAAACATATTTCTCACAACCGTTATCTCATAAAATAATAGTAACAGAGACAATACGAGTGTAACATACCTTTTATAAAACAAACTGCCATCTACTTCGGTCGGATATCTATAGTAAATCTTTTTCACCCTTTTTTCCTCTTGCTGCCCAACAGAATGCAATATCAAATTCTTCAAAGCTGTTAAACTGTAAAGCTCTGGTGTCATATAAGTGAATATCGGTTGTCCGGATCTAAAAGCTATAGAACCTTCTTCGTCATACACTATTTCACCATCGTAACAAATGGATAACAATGAATTCCTTGACATCGTAAAGAAAATGTCAACCTTAAAAGTAAAAACTAATATTGTGCTTTAATGATCTACTCTCCAACAGTCATGCTTTTATTTTCCAAATCCAATATTGGTGCTACTAAGATTTCAACATTTTCAACATAAATTATTAATCTTGACTAAAATATGACTTATTTAGTTATTTTATTTCCTAATTGTTGCAGGATCCAAGGATATGACAAGAATATTACGTTTCTAAATATTTGTACATTATTTCCTTCAATCGATTTCCTATTATATAGTTGCCATCACTTTTTTTTATACATAACTAGATACACAAGATATATCTGGATACTTTTTAAATAAAATGTATCGAAGATATATAAAAAAATAATTACAACAGTAAAATTAAAAAACTGAAAAAATGACACTTTATTATGTATTAGTGTTAAATCCATGTGATATACAAATTTATATTTTAATTTGATATAGTAAATCAAAAATAATATTTTATAATTATAAAATTTTCAAGTTTAGTATAATATTATTATTATTATTATTATTATATAATAAATCTACTGAATATGTTGTTTAATCTTTATTCAAAGTAAAATACAAATAGAACAGTTTAAAGTCTTTAATATTCTTGAATCATAAGAAAAGAGACATAAAAAAAAAGAATGTATATAACTGTAATAGTAGTATATCAATTTTACATTAAACTTTATATCAAAAGACTAATAAAAATTTATCGAAAACCTAGTATTTTACTAATCTCATTAGAAAAGCAATTGGCATATGATGTTATGCTCCCTATTACACATTTCATTTCAAGTCTAAAAGTAGAGTTATTGATAAATTAGTTATATCTACAGTAAATATTTATACAAAAGTGTAAATCATAACATGTTATTAAAACAAAATTACTATTTTTCTTACCTAAATATTATTAAAAACCTCTTTGAACACTGAACTGGAACGCTCCGGTACGGGTTGAGAGATGGATCGGAAACTTGCGGGTCGAGGCGGATGTCGGATCGTCTGGCTGGAGCGATGGTGGGTGGTACCTACAAAGATACTCCGACGCTCAAGTCAGAATGGATCTGAGAAGTATATGGTATGTGGAGTGAATGACATAACTAAGGGGCTTGGGACTCCCCTTTATATAGGTGATAGTAATTATCTTATCTTATCTTATCTGGTTAAGATAAGGGAGGTATTTGAATTTGATTGTTGGTTAGGAGCTCTCTAGTGGGCCGGTTCCGGGCCTTTAAGAAGGGCGATGCGGTTCAGACCCGGATAACCGGGTTCAGAGATCGTTCCAGGTGTGGAATTCGTGGACCGAATCTGTAACAGTTACCCCTGCAGCGGGAGAGCGAGCGAGGTTGGTCTCCGTCGTTGGAGGATATGGTTTCTGCCGTTCGTGGTTTTTCTCAGTTTTTCGGTACGAGGATTTCGGTCGATGGGCCTGCTCACGCGGGGGGTTGGCGCTTTGGGACCAAGTTTGGGGTTTAGCTAAGGTTCATCACCTTTGGAGTTCGTGTCGTTGGTTGATGTAAACTTTTCGTATTCCTGCGCCCGTTTCGTTTTTTGAGGCGTGCTGTCAGTTGCGCTTTTAGAGAGAGCATTTATTGTGAGGGGACGCTTGGGCTGCTTTCTATTTTTACCCCCTTCGTGCTTTGTTTATTTTTTGGGGTATTTTTGTCCTTTTTCCATTCGAAACCGTTTTGGTTTTTTCCTTCCTTCCCTCGTTCGTTTCATTTCTTAGTTCTTTTTGTTTTTGTTTGTCCTGTGAACCTTCTTTCTTCTTCCTCATTCTGGTGCTTTCTGTGTCTTTTGTTCGTTGCTTTTGTGCTCTTACTTCTTGTTTTAGCGCTTTCCGAATTCACGCTCAATTCATCAGGTTGGTGCTCTTTTTCCTTTACCCTTGTAATCTGTGTTGCTTGCTTCTTGTGTTTCTGTTTATTTTTGTTTGTTACTTTTTGGTGTATTACTTCGGATAGGGTGGTGGGTTTTATCTTTGGGGGGATGAGCACCACTGTGTTAGGTGTAGTTTGTGGTAGGTAGTAGCGTTGTTTCTGTTTTCTTCGCCATTTTTTGCCGCGTGGTTGGGCTGATGGTGGTGCTCATCTCTGTTTTAGGTATGTCTCGGCGGAGGACTGATGGTGTGGGTGCTCTGGTGATCCCGGCCGGGGGTGTTCCCTCCCTTTATTCTTGGGTGACTAGTGATGTTTGGGGAAGGCCGCTGTAGATGATGGAGCGTACCTTCAGCGGCTCCGTGATCAGGGGGCTGTTTGTGGGGGTGGTGACGTTGAGCGCCAGTACGAGCTCGCCCTCCCCGGGGTCAACGAGAGGGTTTGCTATACCAACCTTGACTCGCCGACCATTCCGGACTGGATGTGGGTGTATCAGGCAATGTTTACTCGGCTTGACGTGCGGCTTCCTTTTTTGCCTTTTGTTTAGCAGTTGTTAAGCCGATGCTCTGTGGCGCTGTCTCAGCTGCATCCGAATAGTTGGGCGGCGATACGAACTTTCGAGCTTGTGTGCGAGTGCCTGGAGCTCCCCGCTTCAATAAATGTTTTCCTTTTTCTTTTCTTATGCACCTTGCTACCAAAGAGGGAAAGTATAAGAAGGGGGTATATGTCATTTAAGGCCCAGCCTCATCATTGTGTTTTCAGTTTATATGAGGATTCCTTCCATGGCTTCAAGGGGGGGTATTTCAAGGTGCGTCCTGCTAGGGGGCATCATCCCTTCTGGTTGACGTTGGAAGAGGAGCGTCGGTTCCCGACGTACTGGAACTTCAGCGCGGGGGCCGTCGATTCTGACGCGGTTTACTCAAGAGTTCTTGTCCCCGGAGGATCGGGACATCACTGGTGTCCTCTGGTTTTTGATGGGGGGACCCGGTCGCTTGCCGGACTTTTGTTGGTGTGTATTTTTTTTTTTTGGCTGCCGAGTTGGACACTTCCATGTTTCTTTTTCCTTTTTTCAGTTGAGATGGCTGGCGGTTTGACGACTTTAGCGAGGTTGAAGGCTGCTATGGATCGGGAGGATTCGTCAGCGGCTTCTCCTTCCACCCCTTCATCCCGTCCTGCTGGGGATTCCCGGGATGTTTCCCAGGAGTTGGCCTCGGCTGCGGTTGGGGGTGGCGGTCATGTTACTTCGGTCCCAATGGTTTCGGCTGGGGAGGAAGAAGTTGTTGTTGTCTCGGCTGTTGAGGCTTCCCGGAAGTGGAGGAGGTAGGAGGAGGTTAGTGGCGAGACTTTGGAGGAGGAGGAGGAGGGTGTTGTACCTTCCGTGATGGACCGGAGTTTCGATGCTCCGGCCTTCATTGACCAATACCTGATGCCCGACACTGAAGAATTTTTTAGTGAGTGCGATGTGGCCTTTCAGGCGAAGTCGGTATATCGTGCCCTCCTCCGCTCTGCTGTTATTGTTCGAAAGGCTAAGCCCGTGATGGCCCAGGTGGGTCTCTTGGACAAGAAACTGCGTCAGTCCCATGCCGAGGTGGCCAAGATGAAGGAGCAGCTCGAGGTGTCGGAGACGGCAAGGGAGAAGGCAGTGAAGGCCTCTGAGGATGCGGGTGACGAGTTGCTGCGCTTATCCAAAGTTGAGACCTCACTTTTGTCTCAGTTGAGGGGGTGAACGAAAGAGGGCCTCTGATGCCGAGTCTCAGGCTGCCGTACTCCTTGCCAAGGTGGGTACTTTGAATGTTGAGGCGGCCGCCTTGAAGGCCGAGGCTGAGGGGCTGAGGAAGGAGAAGGCGGAGCTGTTGGCTGATGTAAAGGAGGCTATCTCGGCTACCGAGGAGACGATGAGGGCTTAGGCTCGGGTTCTTGCGCCGGAAGCCGATGTGTCCATGATGGGGGCGTATAAGACCGTCCAAGATGGCCAGATCGTCGACCTTTAGTAGGCTTTTAATGTATCTTTTGGTTGTATTCGTACCGATCTGAGAACTTGTAGTTTTTTGTTGGTGTTTTGGCTGTTTGGCCGTGTTTTGTGACTTTTTGCTGGTGTCTGGCTGTTTGGCCGTGTTTTGTGACTTAGGTACTTTAACGAATTTGTGTCTTAGGCCGTTCGGGCCATTTATCTTGCTAATTAAAGGTTTGTATTATGACCAAGTCGTTTATTCTTGAGTCGTTTTGTGTGACTCATAATGCTTGGGAGGGGTAGGCCATCGTTAGGCCGTTTAACCGTGTTGTGTGGATATCCGTTTTTGGGCCCCGGGGGTGATCAGTCCCCGGTGGTGGCCGTTCGCTCCTTGTCGTTTTTGGAAGGGGTTTATCGTTTTCCGAAATAGAGAGGAGGAGGTAAAATAAACTTTATTTAAAATATCGAGCCTCGTTAAAACCCTCCCATGTGGGCGGGAAAGAGTACTCGAGAAAAACACTTAATTAATTAATGAAATAAAGAAGTACAAGGGAAGGGTAACTTAAAACTTCAAAAGTCTATCTTAAGTGTAGTACTGTCGCAGGTTGGTGGCATTCTATGTTCTCGGTACCTCGGTCCCGTCGAGACGCTCAAGTTTGTAGGCTCCCTTGTCGATCACTCCCTTGACCTGGTATAAGCCCTCCCAGTTGGGGTGAGCTTCCCTTCCCCGGGAGTGGGAGCTCCAATATCGTTTCTTCGTAGGACGAGGATGTCGAGTGAGAAGTCTCTTCGGATTACGCCGTCGTTGTATTTTATCCTGTTTTTTGTTTTAGAGCCAGTTCTCATAGATGGGCTATGTTCCTGACTTCGCCCGTGAGGTACCGTTCTGCGTCCTCGTCGTTGCCCCCGACCGTTCTTCTTAGGCTGGGGTCTCCGATCTCTACTGGGATGATGGCCTCCATGCCGTATGTTAAACAGAATGGAGTTTCTCCTGTGGAGGTCTGGGGAGTGGTCCTATATGACCAGATAATTGATCCGAGCTCGTCGGCCCAGAGTCCTTTGGCTTCATCTAGCCGTTTCTTGAGTCTCTTGACAATTATCTTGTTCGCTGACTCCACCTGGCCATTTGTTTGGGGTGTTCCACCAAACTGAAACGGTGGGATACATGCAGTCCTTCCAAGAATTTTCTAAACTTTTTGTCAGTGAATTGAGTTTCGTTATCTGAGATGACGACCTCGGGGATCCCGAACCGGGTTATTATGTGTCTCCAAAAAAACCTTCGACATTGGGTTGCTGTGATGGAAGCCAAAGGTTCGGCCTCGATCCATTTGGTGTACTATTCGATGGCGACGATAAGGTATCGGAGTTGTCCGAGTGCCGTGGGGAAGGGGCCGACGAGGTCGACGCCCCATGTTCCAAATGAACGGTTGGCCGTTATGGTGTTGAGCTGGTGTGGAGTGGCTTGATGGAAGTCGGAATGTGTAACACCCTAACTATCAAAATGTCACGCTTCCAGCTGCGCCACTCTGATCGCTCGGGTATTACGACCACTCTTATAATATTTAATACTAAAATATGAGCCTGTTTAAAACTTAAATCGTATTACCGCCCAAAATACTTTTAAAAGATAACATACATTCATACAAATATCAATACTTACAATATATATATATATATATATATATATATATATATATATATATATATATATTAATAATTTTACAAGCATTAGATAATCAAATTTCTATCCCTCTTATAAAAACTCGTAAAGATAAAGGCGAGGGAAAAAGTAACTAACAACTAGAACAATAACATCGAATAAACAAAACGCAATAAAATCCTTCATAAGCCTCGTCATTCGTCTCCTGAAAAGATAAAGCTGTAGGGGTGAGAACCTAATCACACGGTCCCACCACAGTGTTTTAAAATTTTCATAATAAGATATTTAGAGAGAAATCTATTTTTAAGCTCAGTGATTATTGTTTGTCCTTTGAATCTTTTTAAAAAAAAACCAACAACTAGGCATCCAAAAACCCTTTTCGAAAATCAATATTTAAATATCCAGAAATCCAAAATCTTTCTTTTCTTATAAGAAAATCTTAATCAGAAACCAACCACGCAATCAATCAACACAATCATCAATTCAGCACCAAAGCTCATTCTCAAAAGTAGCACACCAGGACAAACACGGGCAAAACAGACAAAGAAAGCACAGATTAGGTAGTAGTTACAGCAAATAGTTCAAGTAGCAGTTAATAACAGTTTAACAATTAGGCAAACCAAAACAAATTCAAACCCAAGCAAAGCATACAAATGCATATGACGCATGCCTGTCCTATGGCTAATGAGTTCATCTGTCGGTTATACAGCCAACCCGACAAGTCCGGTTTGCTAAACCCTTGGACTGTCCCCCGACGCACATTCCTATGAGTCTATGCATAGCTTTTTCTCATATATATATATATATATATATATATATATATATATATATATATATCAAATCGCTCAATGGGGGTATTATTCCCGGTAATTTATAAGTGCTCGGTCATCCTTACGTCGTAAGGTCAACAAAGTATCGAGTCTCAACCTGGAGCAAGTAGTGGCAAGCCACTGCGTCTACCCAAGGAAACTCGTGTCTCAAATAATTCAAATTTATAAGCCATATGAATAATTCATTCAACATTCATTAATATCTAAGTCATTTTCAATATCATCATCATTCGTCAATCCATATCTCATTTCCAAATTCATTCAAAAATCATATTTCAAAGTCAATCCTCATCATCCTTCTTTCCATTTCGTTCATCAATAATCCCAATTCAAAACATAATTCTTTCTTTGCTAAATAAATCAATCTTAAAACACATAATGTTTAAAACCAAATCTTTTTAAATAATTACTTCAAACGAAACTTCTAATTTTATAAAATTTCGACAACATCTCCTCTAAAACTCGGACTCTGCCACCCTTTTCGAGTCTCATCCAAACATTCCTCAAACCCTTTCTCAACCATTTCCAAATCTCAATCATTTTCTAAAATTCAACCAGTTCTAATATCAAATTATTTCCAAATCCAACCATTTCCAATAATAAATCTTTTTCAAAATTAAACCGCTTCCAAAATTGATTCATTTTCATATCTCAAATTATTTCCAAAGCCTCATTTATCATTTACATTATCAAAATAACTTCAAAACCAAGAAAATCCACTTTTCATAATAATCAACTAAATAACTTTTCAAACTAATTTCTTTTCAAGAATCACACACTACTCAAACAATCAAGCAATCAGTCATTCAGTCTAGCAAACAATCACATTTATAAGACAATCATAATCACAGACATATGTTTCTCACATTAATATCTATTTATAACAACTCTATAAGATAAAATAAATTTTAAGAAAATCCCTACCTCAACTCGTCGAAACTCAAAAGTTATATAGCGCGTCAAAACTCCTTCTTCTCGGCTTGTAACCTCGGCAGCCGCAACCTCAACTCCAACCCACTTCTGCAGCAACCACAGCAACTCTAATCACAGTATATAATAACCGAAACTCAATCATATAACAAATAACGTCGTAAAACCTCAGCTAAGATAACAGAATAATGACAAAAGGGATTTCAAGAATGAAAACGCTTACCGCAACTAAAAAGAAACAGTGACTGAAAAGCAGCGACTCAAGCGGTGATCCTGGCGGCCATGACTCCGTTCCCGACATCTAGAGATGCGATGACACGATTCAAACAGAACCAGGAGGAGTGACAGCAACCTCAAGCGGCTTCCGTTGAGCTCCAGCAGCACAGACCTCCTCCGGTGGTGGCCCGACAGTGACGACGGCGACAAGAGCTTTGACGGCGGTGGCTGTGGCTCGGCAAGGGAACAGCCCCTTCCTTCCTCGGTCTTCCTTCTCTCTCATTTGCGTCAACAACAGCGATGAAGGTCCTTCCAGCGGCGGCGTACGGTTCTGACAGAGACAGAAGCACGGATTGGCGACGGGCTTCATTACGGATTGGCGACGAGCTTCATTACCGACAGTGACGGTGACTAGCGCGAGGAGGTGGCGCAGCTTCTCTTCCTCTCCTTCTCTCGGATCTCCTCTCTTTCTCTCTGCTCACGACACGACGGCGCAGGAACGGCGGCCGTGGTGAGGCGGTGGCAAGCTACGCAGTCTTCCTCTCCCGTCAGTGCTCTCTCTTCTTCTCGGATCTCTTCCCTTCTCCGTCAGCAGCGGCGGCGACTCCCCACAGACGGTGATGCAGCACGGCGGTGAGGAGCTGGCGCAGTGGCAGGGCTGGCTGGCGAGCCGGGGCGGAACGATAGCGCGGCTTCCTCCTTCCTTCTTCTCCCTCGCCGTGCAACTCCCTCTCTTCCCTGATTCACGACGTGTGTGTGTGTGTGTGTTTTTTTTTTTGTGTTCGAGTGCCGTTGAGTGGGGAATAGGGTTGGGGGGTTTGGCGGTGAGGCAGGTGGAGATTAGGTTACTGGCCTTTGCTTTTTTTGAGCTATGATAATAATATCTTGAGTAAAAGACAAATAGGTCCCTGACCTTTTAAAACGTGGACATTTTCGTCCCTCAAAATTGGAAAATACATTTCGATCCCTCACATTTTAAAACGGTGGACAATTATACCCCTCCGTCTGTTTTGGGCCAAAAAAGACAACGGAGCCAGCTGACATAGAAGGGTAGAGAATGACGTGTCCGTTACACTTGTTGAAGTGGATTGGGACGAATTTTTAGTGGACAAATTCGTTCCTTAAGTGCAAAATAATTATTCTTCCCTTATTGCTGAAATTAGCACAGAAATAATTATTCACAAGTTAAATGTGAACATACAATTTAGGATCTAATCCCAATTCTGAATCCTCTTTTTTCAACCTCATAATAAAACATTACTCTTATTAATTCACCCACTCATATAACAAAAGAAAAGTCTATACAATAATCAATGCAAGCCACCAAGAACTGAATAAGTGAGTTGAATCATTGCAAAAAGTGCCTTTGACCATCCAAGAGGAAAATAGAACAGATCATGCCACTCAACTCTAAAGGATGAAGGAACAAACCTAAGGTACAAACTCCGAATTTCTAAGAAACAACCAAGTTGAACATTCATAAATACTAAAACACGTAAGAATGGATCCATGTATTCATTTCAAATTTATATTTAAGAGTTCAAATTAAAAATAGAGTACAAAATCATTTTATGAAAATAAAATCAAGCAACTAAGAATCATAAAAGTTACATTACATAAGCAATAGAAGAAAGTATAAAAAAAATCAAGACTAGAAAATCACACAATAATCACCATGAACAACCGAGAGAGAATAAGTAAATACATCTTTCAACTAATGGTACAATTTAGTAGCAAAGGACCAAAACACACGACAGAAAGAATCTACTTGTTATTGGGGCATTTCATCAAGCATGTTAAAGACAGTCATGTAAAGAAAAAATACATTGACCAAACGCATCAATTTATCATCCCCGTGAACACTACGATAAGATCAAGAGAAACCATAACCAAAAAGAAAACACCTACGACAAGTTAAGAGGAAGAAAGAAGCGAACCAGAGAGGCACAAAGAGAGATAGAGAGGAAAAGCGAGCGGCGACTGAGATGGCGTAGCGACGACAGAGACTATGGCGACTAAGGGGCTTAGCATAAGCCACACCTCCCAAAGTGTTTCCAGGTCTTGTGCATGAAGAACCCCCCTCACTCGCCATGGACGATCGCACAAGCAGCGGGCATGGCATTTTGATGAAATAGGGCTCACTCATGTTTACGACGTCGTTTTGCACTTAAGGGACGAATTTGTCCACTAAAAATTCGTCTCAATCTACTTCAGCAAGTGTAACGGACACGTCATTCTCTACCCCTCCATGTCAGCTGGCTCTATTGTCGTTTTTGGCCCAAAACGGACGAAGGGGTATAATTGTCCGCCATTTTAAAATGTGGGGGATCGAAAAGCTTGAAGGACGAAAATGTCCGCGTCTTAAAAAGTTAGGGACCTATTTGTCTTTTACTCTAATATCTTTATGGTTACAATGGTCATTTAACAACGTATATGTATGTATTGTTGGGATTTGAATATAGTTTATGAGCAAATAACATTATTAGTTCGAAACTTAGAATCTATATATTATTTTTTTTGTTACGTGAATCCAGTTAAGAGGAAAAACAAAACGTACAATCCTTTTTTTTTATATAAAATAAAGAATTTTGGATAATTTAATAATTTTAATAAAATTAGGATAATAGAGTAATTGAAAATCAAATTTTAATCCAATAATAATATCTATAAAAATACTATTTGATTATCAACTTAAAATTTATTTTTAAATAAATACTCTAATTTAAAAATTAGAGGTAATAAAAATTAATTTCTTTTATAATCATAAAATAAAGTTAAAAATTTAATTATTCAACTTAAAGCATATAAAATTCTTATTATTATCCAATTATTAAAATTCTAAATCATAAATAAAAAAAATTTCAACTAATTTCTTTTTATAGTCAAAATAATATCTGAAGAAGCTTAAAGTCAGAGTTATAGTTTGATAAAGGGCCCGTTTGGGAAACTCTAGAAGTAACTTTTTTTAACTTTTGACTTATGAAAAGTAGTAGTATTAATGTCAGGTGCAATTTTCAAAGCCAAATTACAACTTTCTAAGAAGCTATTTTGGAGCTTATAGAGAAGTTAAAAAAAATGACTTCTCTCATAATACTTCTACTTTTCATTATATTTCTTTAAAATAAGCACTTTTAGAGTTAAAAATCCAAACACAAAATAACTTATTTATAAGTTACTTTTAACAGAGTCATTTATTGTTTAAGTTATTTTATCAAAAGGAGCTTAATTAAGTTAGTTACCCAAACTGGGCCTTATACTTTTAAAAAGCAGAGTAAAGTATCGTTTTATCCTTAACGTTTGGGGTAAGTCCTAAAGTTGTCCTTAATATTTTAATCGTCCTATTTAAGTTCCTAACGTTTCAAAATTGACTCAATGTTGTCCTGCCGTTAGGGATCCGTTAACAGAATTGATGGCGGGATAAAAATGAGATGTTTTTAAAACGTTAGGGACTTAAATAGAACGAAAACGTTAGGGACAAAAACGATACATAAAAATAAATTTTAATTTTTTCTTTTAATAGTATCAATTTTTTACTGTACATAGTATTCAATTATTTTTTAATCACATCTAAGTAAATTACACTTAATCACATTACTTTCATTCTAAATAAATAATGTAATATGATTAGAATGAAAGTGTAAAATTATAAAAAAAAATATAAGTAATGTGATTAAGTAATGAAAGTAAAATTACATTATTTAGAATGAAAGAGTAAAATTTATTTATTTATAAAAAAAATTACATTACTTTAAGAGTAAAATTATAAAAAAATTAATTTATTTAGAATGAAAGTGTAAAATTATAAAAAAAATACAAGTAATGTGATTAAGTAATAAAAGTAAAATTACATTATTTAGAATGAAAGTGTAAAAGTTATTTATTTATAAAAAAATTACATTACTTTAATGGTAAAATTATAAAAAAAATTGTAAGTAATGTGATTAAATAATGAAAGTAAAATTACATTATTTAGAATGAAGTGTAAAATTTATTTATTTATAAAAAATTACATTATTTTAAGAGTAAAATTATAAAAAAATTAATTTATTTAGAATGAAAGTGTAAAATTATAAAAAAATATAAGTAATGTGATTAAGTAATGAACGTAAAATTACATTATTTAGAATGAAAGTGTAAAAGTTATTTATTTATAAAAAAAATTAGATTATTTTAAGTGTAAAATTATAAAAAAATTAATTTATTTAGAATGAAAGTGTAAAATTATAAAAAAAAATTATAAGTAATGTGATTAAGTAATGAAAGTAGAATTACATTATTTAGAATGAAAGTGTAAAATTTATTTATTTATAAAAAAATTACATTACTTTAAGAGTAAAATTATAAAAAAAATTAATTTATTTAGAATGAAAATAACGTGATTAATTATAATTTACTTAGATGTGATTAAAAAATAATTGAATATTATGTATAGTAAAAAATTGATATTATTGAAGGATAAAATTAAAATTTATTTCTATGTATCGTTTTTGTCCTAACGTTTTCGTCCTATTTAAGTTCCTAACGTTTCAACATCGTCTCAATCTTCTTCCGCCCGTCAATTCTGTTAACGAATTCCTTAATGGTAGGACAACATTGAGTCAATTTTAAAACGTTAGGAACTTAAATAAGACGATTAAAACGTTAGAGACAACTTTAAAACTTATCCCAAATGTTGAAAGACAAAAACAATACTTTACTCTAAAAAATATAAACATCCTCGTATTGTATTCGACCAAAAAATATCATGTATTGTATTTGCATTTTTCTTTTAAAAAAGTATTTTTAAAACTTAATAAAAGCACTGAGGGGTTTTGTTCGATTTATTGGGAATGAAGCAGACGAATGGAGGCCTTGGTCATCAAATGGTCAAGTTGCAGGTACATACTTCCAACTATTAAGGCTGAATAGCATGGTTAGAGGTGCAAATAGATTGGATAATATCTGTATATTTATGATAATTATTTACATTTAATTCGAATTTTATGAATATTATCTGATTTGCAGATAATAACAAATCTAAAAATTTTATAAGAAGAAGGCTAAATTAAATACAAAATAAATTAAAATATAACATAACAAAAAATTAATAAAATATAATTTATAGTATATAGGTCAAAATTAATAATTATATTATATAGAAATTAACATTCAACTACATACTTTAGGATTTTGGTATTTTTAAATTGGTTCTGCGATATTTTATATAACTAAAATTATCAATTTATCATCTGAAATAAATTTTAAAGCATTTTTTTTAACATATATAATCATATAATCTGCTAAAAATACATCTTTTATCTTGTTTTAAAGTCTTATTTTAATAATTTTTATTGTTTAAAAAGTCTATTCAATTATTACTATTGTCATAGAAAGAGTCAAAATAAAAATTTTTTTAATAGTTGTTACTTTTTTACATTAATACAAATTTATATTTTTTATATGTTTTTATTTTTTTAAACCTATTTGTTAATTGCTACTAATATATTATAATACACATTATAATTTATACATATTAAGTTACTAACATGTAAATTTTTTTAGTGTGTTAATATACTAAATATATTTAATCTATAATATATATAAAATAATAAACTAATAGTATTAATTTATAAAAAAAAAAATTGGAAGGAGGGACCATGGCTACCTTAGACCCCTTATAAATCCGCCATTGTCCGCAGAGTCATCGGATAGCGAATTTGACAGTGATATCCGCAAATTTGATCCGCATATCAGCACATCTCATATAAGTAGCATATTTTATGATATCTTGTTTTTTATTTTTTATGTTGTATTTCAACTTAGAATAATTAAATTTAGATTTTGTATTATTATTAATTTTTTTGTTATTTAAGAGAACTTTTATTGATAATATTTTAGGAATAAATAAATTTAAAGTGGAGAAAAAATAGATGTTTTTGGACATTTTTTTGTAAAAACAATAAAAAAAGACCTTAAAACAGTTTTTTTTAATTATATAGATATACTCGATATTCGATCCATAAATATAATTCTGATCCGACATAAAAAATATAGATATCGTGTGTCCGATCCTATAAGTACAATGTGAATCAAATAAAATTATAAACTATATTCAATTCGATCCTATATGTGTAAACCCCTAAATTTGGCTAGGCACATTTTTTGATATGAGTCCCATTAAGATTTCAATATTTTATTATTTTCAACATAAATTATCAATCTTGACTAGATTGGACTTATTTCATTTCCTAATTGGACAAGAATCTGTCAATAGATTTACTGTTATTAATATAGTCACCATCACTTTTTTTTTTTTTTATACATAACTAGATACACACATGCTAAAAAATTTTGATATAGAAACAAAACGAGTGATATACTTTAACATGGTAATTTTTTATTTTTTTAAAATTGTAAGAGTACACAAATCGGACCCTCTGATTTGTATTTAAAAAGTTGAAAAAAATTCAGAGTACACAAATCGGAGGTCCGATTTGTGTTAAAAAATTTAAAAAAATTCAGAGTACACAAATCGGACCATGCGAGTTGTTTGATTTTAAAATTTTGCTTAAAAAATCGCATGGTCCGACTTGTGGTTGGGCAAATATGAATTTCGGAAGCTAGAAAACGGACCTCCTAGTTGTTTGTTGTTGTCAATTTTTTTATGAAATAGAATATCAAACGCAATTCGGACTGTTCGTTTACTAATAGAAAACTCGCATGGTCCAAATTCTGTTCTACTGACACCACATGGCTGTAAAACACCTGTATTTCCCATATCCAAGTCCAACACCACTTTTACTTCCATATTAAAAATAAAAAGTGACACACATATATCTGGATACTTTTTAAATACAATGTATCCAATGATATATAAAAAAAATACAACATTAAAAAATTAGAAAAATGACACTTTATTGTATATTAAATTACATTTGGATCCTTTAAATTTTTATATTAATTGATTACATTGGCACATGGAACCGGACATACAGTTTTAGAATGACCAAATAGTTAAATTGGTTTTGGAAAGATCACTTATTTTTTAAATTAGATTTTTTTAATCAAATTTATCATTCAAAGATTTTAAATTAATTATTTTAGTCTTTGTAGTGATAAAATTTGTTAATGTGACACCTTAAGTAACACTACAACACACACCTAGTAGTCCTAATTGGCGACTAACATGATAAGTTTATGAAATTAGATAAAATAAACTCCAAATTGAGAGATTTTAATGCCTCAAGTTCTTCCCTCAATTTGGTTTTAATCTGATCTAATTTCATAAACTTATCATGCTAATAGTCAATTAAGACCCTATGTGTGTGTTTGTAATATCATTTAGTGTGCCACATTAACAAATTTTGGCACCGTACAAAAAAAATAACATAAAGACTAACACGATTAATTTAAAATTTTTTTAAGGATAAATTTGACTAAAAAAATTGTTTAAGAACTAATTTAAAGAACGAAATTGACTATTTACCCATTTTAGAATATAAACCAGAAGAGTCTTTTGAGTTTCATAAACGCTTTCTGGGTGGATTGCCAATATGAGAGGGGACTGATGCTACTTTGGTTGAGTTTATAACCTTTCTTTATGAAGACAATGTGCCCCAAAAGAGTATATTAACACATGTTATTATCTGTATTCTATTATTTGTCTCACAAGTTTATTAGTAAATTGCTATACTCACCAAAATTCATATCACTATTACACATTGTTTAATCTTTTTGGGAGCTTAATTTTATGAATTGTACTAAAGAATTTGATAGGGATTATCTTTCATGTTTATTTATCCCATAATCCCTTTTATCCGCCACCTTCCCCAATGATCTTTACAAATGATTCCAATCTTCCTCATCCTGTTGTATTATTCCATATATTTTCAGTCTCACTTTCCGAGTTAGAAGTGAAAATGATGAACATAGTAAATTTTACATTTATTATTATGAGTATGAATGCAGCAAGCCGTTCATAACTTTTTACTCATACAAGAGAACTTAAAACTCATGAGAAATGATTCTTTTCTCCATTGGGCAAATGTTTTTTAATGCTCTCTGTATGAATATCAAGTAGTAAGCTCATAATAGCAAAAAATAAGAAAAGAAAAATTATATTTAAAAACAAAATTAAGTTTGTTATTATAGAAACCTTCACACATTCAAAACTTCCTCCTCTATGGAAGATAAAACATTTAAAGCAATGTAAATGAGTTACTAACTAACAAAAAGATAATTACTACTTTAATCTAAAACTAATATTTACATTATCAGAGCTTGACAATCCACCTAAGAGAGATTTGAGACTATTAAAGTAATGATAAGTAGTTGAGAGTTCGTAATTAGTAAATGAATATTTATGAAGTTAATTGGTAATATCTCTCTATAAATAACGTAACTCTTGTATCATGTAAAAACAACTTCAATACATATTTATCATTTCCTTTAATTCTATCTCTATTTTCTTGTTAGAGATGAACAAAATCAACAACATTCACATTATTCTTGACTGAGCTTGTGACCTTGACATCCTACAAGCCATGCAACCAACACTTAGACTTGGGATAACAATAGGAGCAAAACTTGCCCTTTGCCATTTTGGTTTCCATTAGCATCCAGTAGAAAAACTGTTGTTGTTTAAACAAATAACAAATAAGAGTTGGAAGCTCCATAGATAACACTTTGAATTGATGAAAAGCACAGGGAGGAAATAAAATAGAAACTTTGGAGACAATGTTGTACCTCAATGAATGCTTTGGTGCAATCAAGGAAATAGTTTCCGGCACAAACTATAGAACAAGCGATCCACAAGAAGCAAATACTTAGATTTAACTTTCCGAACAGAGCGTATGACCAAGTGTTTGATGCTTGCCACAGGCCATGAATATGGGTCTTCCCAATACTGCATAATCCAAGGCATATAACAACCATATTAAGAAAATAGGTAAACTAACAGAATATAAGTACCAATTTATACTTACATAGTATTCATCATCATAAAAACTATCAGAAGGGAAGCAGGGATGGATGGAGAGGGAGAGTGATGAGAACTTTTGTGAGTATTTAAATTGTTTGACAAATTTCATCAACTGGTAAAGACGTGGTTGAATCATATTGAGCCGAACATTTACTTCCAGTCGATTAGAACAGCTTAGAAAAGATATGGAAGGTAAGTTATCACCAGTATAATAGTATCGAAATGATAATAGATTTGGAGTGTCAATTTCAATCTTCTCCATGGTAGAGCAACATAACACCAAAGCCTTGAGTTGAGAACTTGAGATCTTAATGTTCTTAAACATGCAGCAGTCAACCAATTCCAAACTCTCAAGGAAAGGAAATTTGGAAGACAGATGAAGAAACCATGTGGCTGTAAAAGTAAATTTAATGTTCATATTCATTAAGGTCAAAGCTCTCAAATTTCCACAACTATCAAAATTCATCTTGGGGGGCCCATAACTGTCAGCAACATAATATAGTTTCTCAATATTTGGAGCATCAATATAAACATTTTGTACTCCCTGAATATCAACTCCCTTGAGATTTTGTAGACCATGCATGCTTACTGATTTCATAAGAGAAATTTGCATATCTCCGGCACCTTGGGGGTTGTATACATAACACCTCTTCAAGGTTATACGCTCAATTAAAGGAGAATGAGAAATAACATGCTCGATAGCACCTTCATCATCAAAAAGGACATAGCTCAAGGATAATACACAGAGTGAGGAAAACTTGACTGAAGGATTCAGGAATTCTTTGTCAAATCTGATTCTCCCCTTCAGCACTAACTTATTAAGTGATCTTGCTTCAATGACACCTGGATGCAAGATATAACATAGGCACGGATCATCCTTTTTTAAAGTAGGCAGGCAAAGCTTTAGGGTCTGGAGATCACATTCACTGGCTAACTTAAGCCACTGATCAACATCAGGGTATATAAGCTGAAGGTCAAAGCAGGTTAAACTAAGCTTGAGCGTGAATTCTTTGATTGCTAAGCCTTGTTCACTGAACCTCAGCAATCTTTGCTTGCCATAATCAAGGAATCTCTTAATTTGTCGATCTTTCTTCCGCTTGGAAGACCAGCTAATAGATTCTCGGTCACAAATAGACAAAATGGGAAAGGTACAGAATATTTCTCTCCATGTCTTAGACAAAAGACTAGTATTGATAGCATCTTGCTTTGGCAGTCTTGAGAGAATGTCATGAAGTATGATTTCTGGTAAACTGGATATCTGGTCCATTTTTTCAATCATTATTGTGTCCTTCAAAGCAAGTAGAAGAATATCAAAAAAAGAATAACTCAATCATCTCAAATTATGATAATCAAAAAAATAATTTATAAAATTTGTTCTTTTCCCTTCGTTTTTGCAACAGTAACTAACAAAGCAGAACCCACAAGAATCATCATTGACCACCATCTGCCCAAACACTAGTAATTTGGATGCAAAAACACATACAGAACAAATAAGATCAATGATGTGGTAATTTTACTATAAGTATATAGTGCTATACATTATTTGCGACCATTGTTTATTAAGTTTGACCACACACTAGGAACCAAAGAAAAAGAAAGTTTCAATCATCAAATTTTATATAACTTATGTGTTATATTTATGTATTGCTTTTGCTCCTATCAGCTAAACTTTTTGAATTCATTACCGAATAGTGAGTCTAGGGAACATTAAAAAGAAATCCTAGTAATCCACAACCTACAATTGTTCTTAACATTCTACACATTTAGGCATGATATTTGAAAAATTGAAACTTTAAGGATTTGAGCTAAAGCAAAGTCAAATTTGAAAACTCTAAACTTTAAAGCTACGTTCTCTGTCCGTCTGTCCAATATTTTAAGATTATTTAAAAGAAACCTTTCCTTATTTGCAGAAGTGCCAATAAATATTAGAATTAGTAAAATTTCTGTTAAGCACTAAGCAATTGTATACTGTATCCTGATCAACGAGTTCAATATATTCATTGCTAGAAAACGATACATAATCACAACTAATTTAATGGCAGTATTAGTTAATTAACAATGATAATAACCGCTAGATTGTTAGAACTTAGAACCGAACCTGGAAAGCAGATTTCAGTCACCGAAGATTGAAAGAAGAGGGAGATGGCGCGAAGAGAGTGGCGGTTTTGAGTTTAAGGGGGAGAGAGAGAAGGGGGATGTTTAAATTTAAATGACTTATTTAGTTATCAAGTTAATAATATCTTATCCAATATAAACCGAAAATTTATTCAATCTTAATAATATCTTATCTTATCTTTAAAATTATTTAAATTATAATTTTGTACAAAAGTTATCAAGTTAATTTATATTTTTGTAATTTTCAATTAAGATAACGCTGACCAATTTATTGATTAAATAAATAATTTTTGCATTTTATTAATTTTTTTTAATATGTTAAACATAAAGGATAAAAATTTATTTTGTCAAATAATTATGATATATGTACATAAAAAATTAATTAGTACTTGACTTAATAAATATTAAATATAATAAATTTTAATTATGTTTAACTATTTTTTGTTATCAAATATTTTTATTTTGTTATTGGTGCTACTAAGATTTTAACATTTTCAATATAAATTATTAATCTTGACTAAAAAATGACTTATTTAGTTATTTTATTTCCTAATTGTTGCAGGTTTATCCAAGGATATGATAAGAATATTACGTTTCTAAATATTTGTACATTATTTCCTTCAATCGATTTCCTATTATATAGTTACCATCACTTTTTTTTTTATACATAACTAGATACACAAGATATATCTGAATACTTTTTAAATAAAATGTATCAAAGATATATATCAAAAATAATTACAACAGTAAAAATTAAAAAATCGAAAAAATGACACTTTATTCAGTTTATTTTGTATTAGTGTTAAACACGTGTGATATACAAATTTATATTTTAATCTAATATAATAAATTAAAAATAATATTTTATAATTATAAATTATTTGAGTTTAATATAATACTATTATCATTATTATATAATAAACGTACTGAATATGTTATTTTATCTTTATTCAAAGTAAAATATAAATAGAACAGTTTAAAATTTTTAATATTCTTGAATCATAAGAAAAGAGACATAAAAAAATAAGAATGTATATAACTATAATAATAGTATATCAATTTTACACTAAATTTTATATTAAAAGGCTAATAAAAATGATGGTTTGTCAGTGGCTAAGAGAAGATGGGGTTGAATCTTAGCCCCTTTTTCACTTAGTAACTCTTGCTGTCCTTTATAACACTTGAGGAGAAATTTCTAGTTTTTGTCTCGTGCCTAGTCAAGAGACTTTTTCGTTTTGTCTCGTGACTAGTTAGGAGATAATTTTCAATTTTGTCTCCTATGCAGCAGAAACAGAAATGGAGTAGAAGATAGAGAGAATTACACCAAGATATATCCTGGTTCAGCTACTAAGTGCAGTGCAGCCTACATCCAGTCTCCATCACAACAATGATGGAATTTTACTATAATCATCTTTGATTACAAATACCAATTCTCCTTAAGAACTACCCTTCTTATCCGGGACAAGTCCAGAATCTAATTCCCAATACTGAACTTGACTTGGTCACTGCCAAGCTTTCAACTGCTAAGTGCTTACCCAACTTGCAAGGGGATTCCCACAGAATCATGATACACAACACAGATGTACAAAGGACCTCTAAGGACATCTATGACTTTTTTTTTTTAAATTTTGCACTCTCTGCCTTTTTTCGCTCTATGGCTTTCTCTTACAAACCTCAGACAAAATTAAA
This sequence comes from Arachis ipaensis, assembly GCF_059453495.1. Classification (NCBI taxonomy): domain Eukaryota; kingdom Viridiplantae; phylum Streptophyta; class Magnoliopsida; order Fabales; family Fabaceae; genus Arachis; species Arachis ipaensis. The sequence goes on from NC_142444.1 coordinate 11,136,503, forward strand.
CAGAAAAATACAAAATGAATAACATTGAAGGAGAAGAACTTCTGTTAGCTTGGGTAGTTATGAGAACTCTGTGCTTTACACTCTTTTATCCTTACTTCAAGCCCTGGCTAGGGGTGGCAACACTACCCGAACCCGCGGATACCCACCCCGCCCCTACCCGCTCGGGGCGGGTAATTACCCGCCCCCACACCGGGGCGGGTTTTAATGGAGCGGGTTCTTGGGCGGGGCGGGGCGGGGTCGGGTTTAGGTTGAACCCGCCCCTACCCGCCCCGGTATATATAATATATATGTAAATATATATATTTTTAATATATAATATACGTAACATATATAAAATAATTAGTAAAATGATTAATAATATTATATCATATATAAGTTTTTACTTTAATTTATATTATGTATGTAAATAGTGGTTATATAATTTTTAAAATTTAATTTTATTTGTTGGATTTAATAATTATAGGGGCGGGTACCCGCAGGGGCGGGTACCCGCAGGGGCGGGTTAGGGTTTAACATTTTACAACCCGCGGGTAGGGCGGGGCGGGTTTGATGCGGGTTTTCTGTAGGGCGGGGTGGGGTCGGGTAGAGCAAAAACCCGCCCCTACCCGCCCCGTTGCCACCCCTAGCCCTGGCTGTTCTCCCTTATTTATAGAAGGGGAAGCCTCCACAGTTGAAACTGTTGAACCAAGCTAAACTTCTTCTTCTTCTAACCAGAACCGGTTCGGCCAGAGAGAGAGGAGAGGAAACTGAATGTAAAACCTAACATGCAATTACCTCTGTGTTTTTTCTTTACACCAAGTTTCACCAATCCGAGCCTTCCATCTTGACTTGCACTCCAAGAAGGATTCCTAGCCCTTGATGTTTCTTGATGCATGACAACTCGTCTCCTGCTCCACTTTTGCTTCGTCCTTCACGTAGCCTCCTTAGCTACCTTCTGTGATGAATGAACACAAAGCAGAGACGAGTCATGCCTCTGAGATCTTTTTCCTCTGACCGAGATCATCTTCTTTCATTTTTGGTATGGAGAGCATGAGCTTACTTCACCAAATCTTACCCATTTTTGGTGAAGATCTCAGCCACAGCATACTTTTTTGTTTTCTTTTTCTTGCCATCATTACAATGGTCTTTAGCTTGCTTCTAGCTTCTTCTTCATCACTCTGATAGCTTGCAAAAGTTTTCATGCTTTCTCTGTGAAGTGACCGAATGAAGAAGAGAGATGAGAGAGAAGAGAGAGAAATTAAAATTATTTTCAATGAAACTAAGAGAGAGAATGAAAGTGAATTAAGTTTCTACTTCCTTTGTTTGCTGAGTAACGTGTAGCATCATTAAAGTCATCAAATCACTTTTCTCTTTCTCTTTCATGTTTTCAATGCAAGTGTAATGTCCCAAGTTTTTTTTACTACCGTACCCTCTAATTTTATCAAAATTCCTAAATTACCCTTATTCCTTCTTCCCAACCCTAACCCTAATTTTTGTCCATATCAAACCTCTTCTAACACACACAACTGAGAAGGAAAGAAGGGAAAACAGAGAGGGGAAACGGAGGGGGAGAAGAAAGGAAGAAGAGGGGGAAGGAGGACGACGCCGGTTAGGGCCACACTGTTGTTGCTGTCGTCATGGTGGCTGCGCGAGGAAGACTGTCGCCGTGGCTGAGGGGAGCCCGAGGAGAGAGAAGAGAACGCACGGGGAAGAGAGAGCCGTGACGAAAGAGGAGGGAGGTTTCGTCGCCGTCACTGCCGGAGCCTAGCCGCCACCGTTGAAGCTAGCTTTGCCGTCATCAAACCACTATGCCACCGAGGAGGCCGGAGAGAGAGAGAGAGAGAGAGAGGGACTTTGCGAAGGGGAAATGAGAACGTGGCAGAGCTTATCACCGGGAAAAGGGGTACCGGTGGTGCATGTTGTCGCTGCTGTTGTCGTTGCTAGGGAAGGAGGTCACCGTCAAGTTGCACGCGGCTGCTGGTAAAGTTGCCTCTGCTTCCGGTTTAAGCATCCTACCGGAGCTTATGTTGCCATTACTGTTGAAGTGCCTTTATTCTGTTCTAGGTCATTTCCTTTAACTTGTCTCGTTTTCACTTTTGCTCTGCTACTATTCCATTTATTCTACCTTGTTTCCGTTCTGTTCTGTTTCAGCCGCTATAGCTGTGATTATTGCAATGTTGCTGCGGGATTAGTCTGAGTTGTTGCCATCACTGTGTTCTTTCAATCTATCCTATTCCAACCATCCTCATCTTTTAATTTGGCACTCCGGATTTGGTCTTTTCGGTCCTTCAGGACCAAGTTGTGAGTAGGCTTTACATTTATAATTATTTGTCTTTACATTTATAATTATTTTGATATATACTACTTGAATTTATGACTATACTTGCAAGTTATTACCAAAGGATTTGAATTTGATTTTAATAATGGATTTATTAGAACTATGTATTATTTTTTGTGAAATTCGAATTTTTAATCTGCACATGAGACTATATACATGTTTGATGAAGTTTTGTATTATTTTAGAATATTCGATTTTATTGAAGATGTATTTTTGAAACATTAAAGTATTGTGAATACTCACTCGTATACTATGAATTTGTAAAGTATATTTGACATTTCATATGATTGAAAATGATTTTTGATAAGAGAGTATTATTTGATTTGATTTGATACTGTATATATTTGAAAGATCAAAGATTGGTTGTATTTGAAATTATATGTTTTGAATTGGTTTGGGAGGCTCGTATTAGAAAACCGTAGTTAACGGCGGTTATGACGTTAACCTAGATGCATCTGGCTCGGACCTCAGCTAGCAGGGGCGTTGCTAGCCTAACGTGTAGGCCACACGTTGGATCTGTTATTCCGTACGGACATGCTAGAGGAAAGGGCTAACCTTAGAGGTGGAGCCGCCCAAGTGTGGACTATTTGATTTGATTTCTGTATGAGAACTCTCTTATTGATTCACTTATTCATATAAATTATTATTTTCTAACTAAAATTATTTTCATAATAATGTTTAGATGGTCTCATGTGAATTATAGATGTACTGTCTAGTCACTGAGTTGCAAAAACTCACCCCTTTTTTTAAAAAAAATATTTTTCAAGAAAAAGTATTTGATTATGTGAGCCTTTCTATTCAAGAGTAATGATCTGTAATGGGTTCTATTCCTTGTTGAGTTCTTAGGCGTCATCTGCTCCATATGTCACAGGCAGGATCCATCTATATTTATTTATTTTATTTTTGTTCAATTATGTAATTATTCATTCTAGAAAGTTTAATTTATCAAAAATTATTTGTAACATTTTTATTTATCTTATATTCGAATCTGTTAGGCTTGCTAGGGAACTCTTTTTTCTGAGCGCCAGTCATGGCTCATTTTGGGCTGTGACAGCAAGCTAATTCAAGTTAATTGAATTTGAAATCTATCACAAATTGAAAGTGGGATCCGTTGGAAGCAATCCTTGCTTTTTTTCTATTTTATTTTCGGATCAAGCAAGCTTGCAAAAATTAATTTGGGCTAATAGTAATGATTAAAATTGGCCCAACTTTGGAGTAAAAATTTCAGCCATTCATAAAATGTATATTTCTCTTTTTTTGCATCAAGACTGAACATATGATTCTCATTGGGCTTGCTGTTCGGCCCAATATCAAAATTTGCATAGCAAAAATTTTAATTAACACATGAACAAAAATAATTTTGCAATTTATCATATTAATAATATTTAGTCATCACAAATATTAATTTAGAGTTTTCCAAACTCATCAAAAAATTTATCGAAAACCTAATATTTTACTAATCTCAATAAAAAAGCAATTGGCATATGATGTTATGTTTCTTATTACACATTTCATTTCAAGTCTAAAAGTAGAGTTATTGATAAATTAGTTATATCTACAGTAAATATTTATACAAAAGTGTAAATCATAACACGTTATTAAAATAAAAATACTATTTTTCTTACCTAAATATTATTAAAAACCTCTCTGAACACAATATTTGTTGTTGATGACTTTGGATTTCCGTTTTGTTTAACATTAGAACCTTGAGACCATTGCAAATCTTAACTCTGGACAAAATAAGGTAAAAGTTGTCCATAGGTGAACACTAATTTTAGCAAATAAGCCTTACATGTGATAATGACTCTTGTTAAATTATATTTTATTAGCTTTTTTCTTTAAATAAAAGAGTAATATTATTATAATAAGAATAAAATATAACCATAATTTAAAAATTTAAAAAGTAAATAATTTATAAATAAATTTTTTAAATTAATTCAACAACATTAAAAATTAAATATCTAACCACTTAAAAAAGTATATTTAAAAATTAAAAAAGTAACGACCTAAGCAGATAACTTAAAATTTAAATAATAATAATTTAAACAAAATAACTTAAGAAAATGCCTTAAAATTAAAAAGTAACAATCTAAACAAATAATAATTTATAATTTAAAAGAATAATCAGTAAATAATTTAAAATTTAAAAAATAATAACTTAAGTAAATAATTTAAAATTTAAAAAATAACAACCTAAACAAATAACTTAAAATTAAAAAATAACAATCTGAGCAAATAATAATTTATAATTTTAAAAAATTTATAGTGATGATACCTAAACAAATAATTAGTTCAACAATATTAAAAACTAAATACCTAACAATCTAAAAAAGTTGATTTAAAAATTTAAAAAGTAATAACCTAAATAAATAATAATTTATAATTTATAAATAAAATTTTAAAAATTTATAATGATGATACCTAAGCAAATAAATTTCCAAACTCAATGTAAAAAGCGTCACATCAGCATAAAAATTCTCTATTTGCAAGGTTGTCAAACTCGAGAATCTAAGTAAACTCGTGGAGCTAACCTAGACTCGACTCGTGAGTTAACTCGTAAATTCGTATCAATTTTAAAGCACATAATAAACTACTAAACTAAAATAGTAGCATACATTATAACAAGTATTTTAGAACACAAGTTCAAATCCTTTACAATTATATTTATACAATTAGTACAATATACAACGTACACAACTAAAAGTTCTAAACTTCTAATAAAATTAAATTAAAATCCTCCAATATCTTTATCTTCCATTACATCAATAACATCTTCATCGTCTTCGTCAAAATCTTCATTTATCATTTTCATTAAGCAACATTCTTAAACATTTGGTACCTAAATCAAGAATATCAAATAATAAAATTACCAAGATTGTTCCTAAATAAACACTATGTCCCTAATTTAGTTATCAACTATAAGTTGTTCTTAACTGTTAATTTTTTATGTTATCCCTAAATAACAACCATGAACATTGAAGTTAAACCATAATCAAAGCACTGCAATTTACGAACTGTCTAAATTTTCAAACTACATAAAAGACAAGCAATAAAATTTAGGAAAAAAAAAACTTGAATGGAACAAAAGCACAACAGCTAGCTGCGAGTCTGGGATGGCTGACAAAGAACCAGCATAAAACCGAGTAGAAATGCAGCACAATTGTGCTCGTGTAGTGCAGAAATGGAGTCACGATGCAGACGCAAAGAATGAAAAATGGTAAGCAACAGCAAAGCACAATAGAGGTAAGATGCACGAGCCAACAACGACAGCGCAGCGGAGTTATGCACGAACGGTGGATGAATGAACGAATGGTGCACGAACAAACCACGGTAGCACAACGAACTGCAAAGTCGCAGAGGACACGATAAACAGTGGCAATGAGACGAACGAACCAGCGTGGTGGATGGCAGAGGCTCCTCGTGCATCGAAGCAAAACCTAGCTATGGTAAGAAGCAGAGCACTGTGAGAAGAGAGTAGAGAGCGACGTACGACTGTTCTGGGACAGAGTAGAGAGCGACGTGCGACTGTTCTGGAACGCAAGCAACTGACAGTGAATGGCGACAAAGATTGAAGAGTGAGAAAACGATAGAGAGGGAGAAAACTGAGAGAAGAGTGATTAGGGATTTAGTCATTTAGGGTTACGTGTTACTGAGTTAGCATAACATATAACGTTATTCTTTTTTTTTTGGCCCAAATGACGTCATTTTTGGCCAAAATCGGCACCCAAAGCAAACTCGCAAACTCCCTCTCAAACTCGCGATTTTGACCGAGTTTATACGAGTTCATCCGAGTCTACCCTAGTCTATTCAAAAACGAGTTTATGTCCGAGTTAACTCGATTCCACTACCTAAATTCGAGAGTTTGACAACAATGTCTATTTGTATTACTGTAAAAATAAAAATTAAACTACTTTTGGATTCCTTTAAATCATTATATTAATTGATTACATTGGCACAGGGACATACAGTTCCAGAATATAAACCACAAGAGTCTTTTGAATTTCATAAGCGATTTCTGGGTGGATTGCCAAAATAAGAGAGACTAATGCTACTTTCATTATGAGTTTATGACCTTTATTTATGAAGACAATGTGCCCCAAAAGAGTATATTAACACATGTTGTTATTATCTGTATTCTATTATTTGTCTCACAAGTTTATTAGTAAATTGCTGTACTCCCCAAAATTCATATCACTATTACACATTGTTTAATCTTTTTGGGAGTTTAATTTTATGAATTGCACTAAAAAATTTGATAGGAATTATCTTTCATGTTTATTTATCCCATAATCCCTTTTATCCGCCACCTTCTCCAATGATCTTTACAAATGATTCCAATCCTCCTCATCCTGTTGTATTATTCCATATATTTTCAGTCTCACTTTCCGAGTTAGAAGTGAAAATGATGAACATAGTAAATTTTACATTTATTATTATGAGTATGAATGCAGCAAGCCGTTCATAAATTTTTGCTCATACAAGAGAACTTAGAACTCATGAGAAATGATTATTGTCTCCATTGGGCAAATGCTTTTTAATGCTCTCTGTATGAATATCAAGTAGTAAGCTCATAATAGCAAAAAATAAGAAAAGAAAAATTATATTTAAAAACAAAATTGAGTTTGTTATTATAGAAACCTTCACACATTCAAAACTTCCTCCTCTATGGAAGATAAAACATTAAAGAAAGCAATGTAAATGAGTTACTAACTAACAAAAACATAATTACTACTTTAAACTAAAACTAATATTTGCATTATCAGAACTTGACAATCCACATAAGAGAGATTTGAGATGAACGAAATCAACAACATTCACATCATTCTTGACTGAGCTTGTGACCTTGACATCCTTCAAGCCATGCAACCAACACTTAGACTTGGAATAACAATAGGAGCAAAACTTGCCCTTTGGCTTTTTGGTTTCGAGTAGCCACCAGTAAAAAAACTGTTGTTGTTTAAACAAATAACAAATAAGAGTTAGAAGCTCCACAGATAACACTTTGAACTGATGAAAAGCACAGGGAGGAAATAAAATAGAAACTTGGGAGACAATGTCGTACCTCAATGAATGCTTCGGTGCAATAAGACGGGTTCAAGCTCAATGAAATAGTTTCTGGGCACCAACCATAGAACAAACGATTCACTAGAAGTGAATACTTAGATTTATCTTCCCGAACAGAGAGAATGACCAAGTGTTTGATGCTTGGCACAGGCAATGTAGGTGGCAATGAATATGGGTCTTCCCAATACTGCATAATCCAAGGCATATAAATACCATATTAAGAAAATAGGTAGACTAACAGAATATAAGTAGCAATTTATACTTACACGATATTGATCATCATAAAAACTCTCATCAGAAGGGATGCAGGGATGGATGGAGAGGGAGAGTGATGTCAATAACTTTTGTGGTTTAAATTGTTCGACAAATTTCCCCAACTGGTAAAGACGTGGATGAGTCATATTGAGCCGAACATTTACTTCCAGTTGATTAGAACAGCTTATAAAAGATATGGAAGGTAAGTCATCACCAGCATAATAGTATCGAAATGATGATAGATTTGGAGTGTCAATTTCAAGCTTATGCATGGTAGAGCAATTAGATAACATCAAAGCCTTGAGTTGAGAACTTGAAATATTAATGTTCTCATACATGGAGCATTCATCCAATTCCAAACTCTCAAGGAAAGGAAATTTGGAAGATAGATGAAGAAACCATATATATGTAAAAAGAAATTCAATCTTCATATTCATTAAGGTCAAAGCTCTCAAATTTCCACAACTATCAAAATTCATCTTGGAGGGCTCATAACTGCCAGCACCATAATATATTTTCTCAATATTTGGAGCATCAATATAAACTTTTTGTACTCCCTGAATATCAACTCCCTTGAGATTTTGTAGACCATGCATGCTTACTGATTTCATAAAAGAAATTCGCATATCTCCGGCACCTTGGGGGTTGTGTACATAACACCATTTCAAGGTTATATGCTCAATTAAAGGACAATGAGAAATAACATGCTCGATAGCACCTTCATCATCAAAAAGAACATAGCTCAAGGATAATACACACAGTGAGGAAAACTTGAATGAAGGATTCAGGAATTCTTTGTCAAATCTGATTCTCCCCTTCAGCACTAACTTATTAAGTGATCTTGCTTCAATGACACCTGGATGCAAGATATAACATAGGCACGGATCATCCTCTTTTAAAGTAGGCAGGCAAAGCTTTAGGGTCTGGACATCACATTCACTAGCTAACTTAAGCCACTGATCAACATCAGGGTATATAAGCTGAAGGTCATAGCAGGTTAAACTAAGCTTGAGCTTGAATTCTTTGATTGCTAAGCCTGGGTCACTGAACCTCAGCAATCTTTGCTTGCCATAATCAAGGAATGTCTTAATTTGTTGATCTTTCTTCCTCTTGGAAGACCTCCTAATAGATTCTCGATTACAAATAGACAAAATGGGAAAGGTATACAATATTTCTCTCCATGTCTTGGACAAAACACTAGTTTTGATAGCATCTTTCTTTGGCAATCTTGAGAGAATGTCATGAAGTATGGTTTCTGGTAAACTGGATATGTGGTCCATTTTTTCATCCATTATTGTGTCCTTCAAAGCAAGTAGAAGAATATCAGAAAAAGAATAACTCAATCATCTCAAACACTAGTAATTTGGATGCAAAAACACATACAGAACAAATAAGATCAATGATGTGGTAATTTTACTATAAGTATATAGTGCTATACATTATTTGCTTTTTGCTCCCATCACCTAAACTTTTTGAATTCATTACCGAATAGTGAGTCTAGGGAACATTAAAAAGAAATCCTAGTAATCCACAACCTACAATTGTTCTTAACATTCTACACATTTAGGCATGATATTTGAAAAATTAAAACTTTAAAGATTTGAGCTAAAGCAAAGTCAAATTTGAAAACTCCAAACTTTAAAGCTACGTTCTCTGTCCAATATTTTAATATTGTTTAAAAGAAACCTTTCCTTATTTGCAGAAGTGCCAATACATATTGGAATTAGTAAAATTTCTGTTAAGCACTAAGCAATTGTATACTGTATCCTGATCAATGAGTTCAATATATTCAGTGCTAGAAAACGATACATAATCACAACTAATTTAATGGCAGTATTAGTTAATTAACAAGGATAATAACCGCTAGAGTGTCAGAACTTAGAACCCAACCTGGAAAGCAGATTTCAGTCACCGAAGATTGAAAGAAGAGGGAGATGGCGCGAAGAGAGTGGCGCTTTTGAGTTTAACAGAGAGATAGAGAGGGGCGTTTAAATTTAAATATGATCCCTATTATTTAATACAATATAAACCGAAAATTTATTCAATTTTAATAATATCTTATCTTATCTTAAAAATTATTTAAATCATAATTTTGTACGAAAGTTATCAAATTAATTTATATTTTTGCAATTTTAGTCAATTTTCAATTAAGATAACGCTGACCAATTTATTGATTAAGTAAATTATTTTTATATTTTATTAATTGTTTTTTAATATGTTAAACATAAAGGATAAAAATTTATTTTGTCAAATAATTAAAATATATGTACATAAAAAATTAATTGGTACTTGACTTAATAAATATTAAATATAATAAATTTTAATTATGTCTAGCAATTTTTTGTTATTAAATATTTTCATTTTGTTATTGGTGCTACTAAGATTTCAACATTTTCAACATAAATTATTAATCTTGACTAAAAAATTGACTTATTTAGTTATTTTATTTTCTAATTGTTGCAGGTTTATCCAAGGATATGACAAGAATATTACGTTTCTAAATATTTGTACATTATTTTCTTCAATCGATTTCCTATTATATAGTTATCATCACTTTTTTTTAAACATAACTTGATACACAAGATATATCGGTGAGCACGGGTAGCGGGTATCCGATTTGATACGTGCTTCAAATGTTCGTGATATGAAGAGTTCAAGAGTTATTTAGAAGATATTTTAGTTTACATTTTTAGAATATTTTATTTAATGTATTTTGATTTTGTTTATTTAATTATTAGATTGGGCCTTATGTTTATGGGCTTTAGGGTTTTCTTTGTTTTAACCTAATAAGAGGTTATAAATACCTCCTTAGCTATTGTAGTCGCAGTATAGAATTTTTAGAGGTTTGAAAACCCCTTTTTGGTTTCGTGATGAAACCATGGTGTGGACAATTGAAGTTGAGGAGTCCCTCTCTTGTTACATCGGGGAATTGAATAAAAGGTTGAGGAGTCCCTTCGATTCAATTTCCAAACTATGGCGTTGACAAGTTAGGTTGAGGAGTCCTTTTCTTGTTGCGTCAAGAAATTGGGTAGAAAGTAGAGTGATTCTCTTTGTACTCAATTTCAAATTATCTTTTTTGTTCCTATTTTAATTTCAATGTATCTTTTTATTCAGTTTGAATCCTTATTTTCTTATTTATCTTTTATTTCCGTATCATTTGGTATCAGAGCTCAGGTATTAGATTAATTCTTATTAATCTATATTTGTTCTTCTTTTATCATAAAAAAAAGAGTCCAGTGTTTATTGCGTCTTTCATTTTGTTCTTGTGTTCTTGTTTTCGTTTGCGTTTCATTATTTAAAAAAAAAAGAAGAAGAAGAAGAATAAAGTGAAAAAAAAAAACAAAAAAAAAAGAAGAAAAAAACCAAAAAAAAAATGAAATTATCTTCCTTATAATTATTGTCCTTTTCATATATTATTTTTTTTTCACCTACAAGATTCGAGGACGAATCTTTTTTGAAGAGGAAGAGAATGATACGTGCTTCAAATGTTCGTGATATGAAGAGTTCAAGAGTTATTTAGAAGATATTTTAGTTTACATTTTTAGAATATTTTATTTAATGTATTTTGATTTTGTTTATTTAATTACTAGATTGGGCTTTATGTTTATGGGCTTTAGGGTTTTCTTTGTTTTAACCTAATAAGAGGTTATAAATACCTCCTTAGCTATTGTAGTCGTAGTATAGAATTTTTAGAGGTTTGAAAACCCCTTTTTGGTTTCGTGATGAAACCATGGTGTGGACAATTGAGGTTGAGGAGTCCCTCTCTTGTTACATCGGGGAATTGAATAGAAGGTTGAGGAGTCCCTTCGATTCAATTTCCAAACTATGGCGTTGACAAGTTAGGTTGAGGAGTCCCTTTCTTGTTGCGTCAAGAAATTGGGTAGAAAGTAGAGTGATTCTCTTTGTACTCAATTTCAAATTATCTTTTTTGTTCCTATTTTAATTTCAATGTATCTTTTTATTCAGTTTGAATCCTTATTTTCTTATTTATCTTTTATTTCCGTATCACGATTACTCGTCTGAATTCGAACTGAACCAATTAAATTGGTTCTGAAATCAACGGGTAATCGGATCCAATCCGATGGCTTTTGTTAGTGATTGGTTCAGATATCAATTTTGGGGGTGCGGAACCCGAACCAACCCGCAAATCCGATCATATATTAATTAAATAAAAAAAATAAAAATATATATATGACTTTTCCATTAAACAATGATTATTCATTATTAATATGTTTGGATTTTAATGAGTTTAGTTTTTAATGTATTTGGTGTTTAACATGTTTGGATTATTTCTATTGATGTTACGTATTTATTGTACTTGTTGAATTTTTAAGATAAAAATTTGGTTTTTTTTTATGAATTTCAAAATTATCGAGTACCCAATTATCCGAACCGAACCAATCCGTTCTTAATCGGTTTGGTTTAGTTTGGGTACATGTACAAAAAAATGTAAATCCGAACCAAACCGACCCGTGCTCATCCCTAGTGGATACTTTTTAAATAAAATGTATCAAAGATATATCAAAAAATAATTACAACAGTAAAATTTAAAAAACCGAAAAAATGACACTTTATTATATATTAGTGTTAAACTCGTGTGATATATAAATTCACATTTTAATCTGATATAGTAAATCAAAAATAATATTTTATAATTATAAATTTTTCGAGTTTAGTATAATACTATTATCATTATTATATAATAAATGTACTGGAAATATTGTTTTATTTTTATTCAAAGTAAAATATAAATAGAACAGTTTAAAATTTTTTAATATTCTTGAATCATAAGAAAAGAGACATAAAAAAATAAGAATGTATATAACTGTAATAGTAGTATATCAATTTTACACTAAATTTTATATCAAAAGGCTAATAAAAATTTATCGAAAACCTAGTATTTTACTAACCTCATTCGAAAAGCAATTGGCATATGATGTTATGTTACTTATTACACATTTTATTTCAAGTCTAAAAGTGAAATTATTGATAAATTAGTTATATCTACAGTAAATATTTATACAAAAGTGTAAATCATAACATATTATTAAAATAAAAATACTATTTTTCTTACCTAAATATTATTAAAAACCTCTTTGAAAACGACATTTGTTGTTGATAACTTTGGATTGCCGTTTTGTTTAAAATTAGAACATTGAGACCATTGCAACTCTTAAGTCTAGACAAAGTAAGGTAAAGTTGTTTATGGATAAACACTAGTTTTAGCAAATAAGCCGTACGTGTGATAACGACTCTTGTTAAATTATATTTTATTAGTTTTTTTTAAATAAAAGAATAATATTATTATAATAAAAATAAAATATAACTATAATTTAAAAATTAAAAAAGTAAATAATTTATAAATAATTTTTTTTAAATTAATACAACAACATTAAAAATTAAATATCTAACCACTTAAAAAAGTATATTTAAAAATTAAAAAGGTAATGACCAAATCAGTACTCGAAATATTCAAACGCTGATATTTTTGTACCTGACTATTGTTATTGACAAAATAGTACTTGAATGTTTTAAAAATTTGCCAAGCGTGTCCTCATGCTTGCCAGACTATAGCTCCGGCGAATAAGATGCTTACGTGTTCACCGATTTTTGCTGACAAGAGAAGTTTATTTTGAGTTGGAATTTGTAATTAAAAATATTATTCTAAACCCTAATCCCTCCCCCTCCCTCATCGTAGCCCTTTTCCCTTTTTCTTTCCCTCCCATCGCAGCCCCCTTTCCTCTCCCTCCCTCTCATATCATCTCATCTTATCTCATTATTTCTGCAATAAAAAAGAATAACAATCTAATATCTCAAAATTCCATCCTTTCAAAGCAACTACAAACCAAAACTTTCGATTCTCTCTCTCAGATTAGAGAAGAACAGAACAAGAATCTAAGAAGAAGAAGAAGAAAAAGGAATAATGGATCTAGCAATAGAGGAGTTACAATTCCTGAACATCCCAAAAATCTGTTACCTTTTCTTCCTCTTCGCCTTCTCTGTCCTCTCCACTGCCGCCGCCGTCTTTACCGTCGCTTTCCTCTACACCAACAAAACTGTCTCTTTTTCCTCCACCATCTCTGCAATCCCCAAAATCTTCAAGCGTTTGTTCATCACTTACCTCTAGGTCACGCTTTTGATGTTCATCTGTAACTTTATCTTCGTGATTTTCTTGGTATTGCTTATTATATAAATTGATACACAGAACTCGTTTCTGCAGTTTTTCACGGTTATTATGGGTGTGTTGGTCATTGTGAATTTGGTGGGATTGTTGGTGCAGAACGTTTTTTACTGTTTGCAAGAGTTACCATCACCAAAGGATTGATAAGAGTGCTTTACATGATCATCTTGATAAGAAATTTGAGGGGTTTGTAGGTGGATTTTTTCTTTTTCTTCTTCTTTTAATGTAATTGGTGGAATAGTGTAATACATTTGGAAAGAAACACAGATGATATTGGTAGATTGTAATTTAAATTGTGATATTGTGTTCTATTGTGCATGCTTCTATCTGTGCCTTTATATGATTTGTGATGGGAGGGAGAGGGAAGGGGAGAACGATGGAGAGGGAAAGGGAAGGGGCTGCAATGGGGAGAGAAAGAGAAGGGGAGAGTGTGTTGGGGGCTGCGATGGGGATGGAGGGGGAGGGGAGGGGGCTGCGTTGGGTAGGGGAGGGCTGCGATGGGGAGGGAGATGGAGGGGGAGTCTGCGTTGGGAGGGAGGGCTTAGGGTTTGGGGGGTGGTTTGCCATGTCACCAAAATACGGTGACCATGTCAGCATTGTATTTACCGGAGATTTGATCCGGCGAGCTCGGGGACACGCTTGTCAAATTTTAAAATCTTTTAGGGACTATTTTGTCAATAACAAAAGTCAGGTACCATTTTGTCAGCGCCAGAATCTTTCGAGTACCGATTTGGTATTTACCTCAAAATTAAAAAAGTAACAACCTAAACAGATAACTTAAAATTTAAGTAATAACAACTTAAGCAAAATTGTCACGGCCCAAAATGAACCATGATCGGCACTCAGGATAACAGTTCCCTAGCAAGCCTATCAGACTTAAATATAAATTAAATAAGAAAGTTACAAAAATTTTGAATAATTTACAAATTCTAAAATAAATACTTATATATTTTTAATAATGACATATGGAGCATACAACGTCTAGGAACTCAACAAGAAACAGATACCCATTGCAAATCATAATTCTTGAATAGAAGGGCTCACATATTCAAGTATTTATTCCTGAAAAAATATTTTTAGGAAAACGGAATGAGTTTTGTAATTCGGTGACTAGACAATACATTTATAATCCACATGAGACCATATAAACATTATTATTGAAGTGATTTTTAATTAGAAAATAGTAATTGATCATAATAAGTGAATCAATAAAGGAGTTTTCATACAGAAATCAAATCAAAAGTCTATACTTGGGCGGCTCCACTCCTATGGATAGCACTTTCCGCTTGTGTGTCCTAACAGAATAACAGATCTAACGTGTGGCCTACACGTTAGGCTAGCAACACCCCTACTAGCTGAAGTCTAAGTTAGATGCATCTAAGTTAATGTCATAACCGCTGTTAATTACGGTTTTCTAATACGAGCCTCCCAAACCAATTCAAAACATATAAATTCAAATATAATAAATCTTCGATCTTTCAAATATATACAGTATTGAATCAAATCAAATAATACTTTCTCATAAGAAATCTTTTCTAATCATAACTTCTTCAATCATAAATAATTTCAAACACATTTCACAATTTCAAAGTCAGTAAGTACTAACAAATACTTCAATGCTTCAAAAGTATATATTCGAGTAAAATCAAATATTCTAAGATAATATAAAACTTCATCAAACATATATATAGTCTCATGTAAAATAATTTCTAAGATATGAGCTTCATAAAAATATTTTTTTCAATTATAATAAATTAATTATTCTAATCAAATCAAAGTTCTTCAACAATAATTTTATAAATATAATTAGAAACTCAGAATAGCATAAACAAAAAAATTAACAGTTATAAATGTAAAGCTTACTCACAAATTGATCCCAAGAGATCGAAAAAAACTAAACCAGAGTGCCAAGATAAAAGGTGAGGAAGGTAGAAGTAAAATGGAATGAAAGAGCATGAAATTTGGACCGAGATAGTAGCAACAACTTCGATTTCTCACTGCAGCAACCTCAACAACAACCCTAGTATCAATAACATAGAACAACCACAGTAACAATGGCAACGAATCCAAAAGCCTACGGTGGTTTAAAACTAAGCAAAGACAAAAAGGGACATCAAACAGGATAGGATAGCGTCAATAATAGAGTTTTATGGCAAGACAAGGCAGAACAAGTTTAGTCTTACTAAAGGAAATAAGAGGATGGAGCATCAGCAACTCCGATGATCCCCCATCGGCAAGGACAGAATAGGCAGAAGCAAAGCTGAGCTAGGGCAAACTTGCAGAGTTTTCAACGGCGGCTTCCAGCGATGTCAGCGCGATTCCCGGTGACCAGAGGCGTGGTGGCGCAGCTTGCGACAACGGCGGAGGCGTACCAGCTCCCCCTCCTCGCGAGACTCTCCTCTCTCTAGCGAGATAAGTCTCAAAGTGGTCCCTAAAGTTGCACTCGAGTCTCATAGTAGTCCCTGAACTTAAAAGTTACCCATATTCGTCCCTGAAGTTGCACTCCGGAACTCAGATTCGTCCTTCCGACATATTCCGTCCATCTGGCATCACTGAAAAGTTGATCTGGACTCCTCTGTGACACGCTGGCCAGGTAACGGCTAACTAACGTGGATTAGTAAACTTTTATGGTGCAATTTGGTCTCTAAATTAAAAT
The DNA here is from genome assembly GCF_059453495.1 of Arachis ipaensis. Taxonomy (NCBI): domain Eukaryota; kingdom Viridiplantae; phylum Streptophyta; class Magnoliopsida; order Fabales; family Fabaceae; genus Arachis; species Arachis ipaensis. The sequence continues at coordinate 11,152,976 of NC_142444.1, forward strand.
TAAAAATTTTAATCCCCAAATTTAATCATTATTCTCTTCTCTACCGTAATCCCTCTAAATTAAAAGACAATGAGAAATAACGTGCTCGATAGCACCTTCGTCATCAAAATGGACATAGCTCAAGGATAATACACAGAGTGAGGAAAACTTGACTGAAGGATTCAGGAATTCTTTGTCAAATCTGATTCTCCCCTTCAGCACTAACTTATTAAGTGATCTTGCTTCAATGACACCTGGATGCAAGATATAACATAGGCACGGATCATCCTCTTTTAAAGTAGGCAGGCAAAGCTTTAGGGTCTGGACATCACATTCACTAGCTAACTTAAGCCACTGATCAACATCAGGGTATATAAGCTGAAGGTCATAGCAGGTTAAACTAAGCTTGAGCTTGAATTCTTTGATTGCTAAGCCTTAGTATTGTGATAATAGTATGCCCAAAATCCAATCTATTATGGTTGGCTCTCGTGCAAGTGGGAGATTGTTGGAAATAAGTAGTATAGCCATAATCCAATCAATCACGTGTCAAATAATTTGTTATTGTTATTATATTAAAATGTTCTTGATTAAATTTAGATATTTATCATTGTGATAGTGATCACAATATTGAGAGATAAATCTTTTATAATTTAATCTAAATTGTTCTTGGTAATAGGATTATTAAAAAGGACATTAATAATCCAAAAAGATCAATATATATATAATGGTCTTCATTAGATGAAGATTAATAGATCTCATTTATTAAATTATATATATAGATGGTGCATATAGAGATATGACCATTGAACGGACTCACTTTGAGAATTCCTAATGGTTATAATTACCGTATATTTGTTAATAGAATATTCTCAAGATGAACATAGTAATAGAGTTTCCTTTGACCTGCAACTGTCATAGTAATTAACAATGTATTTATTATACTTTGATTCCGGACACCTAATACCCTAGGGTGCTAGTTGAATGGATATTGGGTATGATTTAAATACTTGTAGAATTAATGATTAGTCAATAAGGAATCCATCAACTCTCGGTAAAGAGTTTGAGCTCTATGATTATAATGACTGAGATGAATAAAACCTTGGCCAAGGGGATTGAATGAATGAAGAAATGAGTTTCTTAAGTCATTCATAGTTCATTATAATAATGGTAACAAGTTAGAGTTTGACAATTAAACCATACTCTAAGGGTTAACCAAGAGCTAGAAAGATGGAAAGAATTATACTTTGTTCTTCTGAGGTTCTTAATAAAAATATATTACTTCATACTATCGGGTTGTTGAGGAGTGTTGCTAGACGCCAACCTTGATTAGTAAATTTAGTATGACTAATTTACTACCCGCTTAGTATTGAACCTATGGAGTCACACACTAACGAGTGTTCTAATCTTTGTTATAGAATTATTTAATTTATTATTTTGATTTGATCAAATAAATAATTATATTAATTCAAATGGAATATTATTATACTCTTTGCTAGCACCAAGAATATAATAATAATATGATAATTGAGAATATTAAATGAGATTTGAGATAATTAGTTATTCTATTTCTGAATTTGAATTATAAATTTGGATGAGATCCAAATCGTTTATGTTTTAAATTGTTATGATATGATTCATAAAATTTAAAGGATTCAGATTTAGAATTTAAAGATATGATTTAAATTTGAATTGAGAATCAAATTTAAAATCAGTAATAAATCTCATACTATATATATGTATGCCAAGAGTAGAGGAAATAAAAGGTGAGAGAATAACAAGAGTTTTATTCATTTGCCTCTACACACATAAATGTATGTGAACCTAATTCTTGGAGAAGAATTTTATGGCATGCAAAGAGTTGCAAAAGGTTTCTCAATTTAGATCAGATGTCTATTGGTCAAGGAGTTGACAGTAAAGGTTGATTTCGGTGTAGATACGCATAGCGCCTTTTTACCATCGAAGGAGAAAGTGATTTTACTAAAACGTCTAAAGGTATTTAGATCTGATCAATATTTTATTGGAATAAAGTTTAAGCACAAAATAGATCTTTAAGAATTACTTTCTTTTCTTCCGCTGCGTGTTATGAACACATGGTAATCCTTCAAGTGGTATCAGAGCTTTGGCTCTTTTGTGTTTAAATTTTTATTCCTATTTTCTTAAAGTTTGTGAATTAATAGGATTAATTCAAAAAATTTTTTAAGCATGTGATGTATTTATTTCCGTTGAGATGGTTTTATAATAAATTAATAGTTAACTTATTTTAATTATTTAATTGTGATTAAATTATCATTCTTTTAATATAAAAGTTGTATTTATAAACAAATATTTTGTTTGATTTTATTTATTTATTAAGTTTTATTGTGATTTTTGTAACACCCTACCACCCAAAACTTTACGCTTAAGTCGTAAAATAGAGGTGGCGAGGTATTACAACTTCTAAAAATTAAAATACATACTTTTAATAGTAGAAAGAATATAATAGACTAGGAGGCTTGAAAAATGGGTAAAACAAAATCGCAAAATGAAAAGCGCCACGCTCCGAAAACGGAACAACTTGCGTGTGAGGCAAACTATAACTATCAAACGTAAGGTAATAAAAGTGGGAATAGAAAGCCAAAGGTACAAAATAACAAGCTCCTAACTCAGTCTGCAAAGTCAAGGCTGGCCGGAGAATATATATATATATATATATATATATATATATCCAAAACCCAAGATGTACATGAACAAAATCCTGCCTCTCCATAAACCTCTAAGATGATCAAAAAGAATAAGTTATGTTGAGAAAAAGCTAAGTACGTGCATATACATCACTTCAAGACAAAATAACCCAGTAACTACTTCGCTTTAGGTGTCCAGATGCCTAATGAGATACCTTTCGACCTGCATCTGAAAAACAACAACATAGTATGGAATGAGAACCGGAGGTTCTCAGTATGGTAAAGGTGCCCACATAGTTAATATAAAAGGTCTCGAAAAAACCAGAGGCATTCCTAGAACTCCGACACTCAAAATCATTCTTAAATAAAATAAACTAAACCAAAAGTTAGGTAAGTTATCTAAGGTATTCTAGTTCTAAATCTAACTTTAACTTAATACTTCACTTTCTGTCGCCTCCAATCCTTCGAATCACTGGTGGAACAACCCTCTCCCCTCACACCTTCGTCAAGAGGGATTTCTCAGAAAACATACACATACAGTTCAAGCAAGGAAAACACAGATAGAGAAGCATTTTCAGCAAGTAGAACAAGTAGCGGATAAGCAGAATTAAACAGTTAAGCAAACCAAAACAATGCACACTCAAGCAAACAAACAAATGCATATGATGTATGCCTCTCCTATGGCTGATAAGTCTCATCTGTCGGTTATACAGCCAACCCGACAAGTCCAGCTGATAGTTAACCATTGGACAGTTCCTCTATGCGCGCATCCCCAAGCTCAATAATATTCCATGGAGTCCAACTCCAAGCTCAATAATATTCCATGGAGTCCAACTCCAAGCACAAATATAATATTCCATAGAGTCACACTCCAAGCTCAATAATATAGTATTCCATGGAGTTAAACTCCAAGCTCAAATATAATATTCAATATATATATATGCATGCCCATGGGGGAATCCGGAGAGTTAAAGTGTCCGGTCACATCTTGCGACAGAAGGTCAACAAATAGTCTTAAATACACAAGCTACGTAATAATCTCTTTCTTTTTTAAAATAGCACTTCAAATCAAAACTCTAATTCTTATAGAAATTTTGGGTAATATCTCCTCAAAGACTCGAATTTCTGCCACCCTTCAAGGGTCCCAACTATCAAACTAAACACCTCTCAGTCATTCAAATCATTTCCAATAACAAATTATTTCAAAATCAAACTAATACTAATATTAAATCTTTTTCCAAAATCAACCAACTTCAACAGCAAATTATTGACAACAGCTAAACCACACATTTTATACCATATACACAATCCATCAATTATTCTTTCAGTTCATTCCTATCTTAAGGTCTTCTAGCCTAAGTTTTCACGTGATATTAAACATTAACTACAAGAAACCAAAACCATACCTTCGTACGGAATCAAAATATTCAAAGCTCCGGAGAAACTTTCTGACTGAGCTATCGAAGAAGAAAATGTCAAGAATCGTCTATGCCTCCTAAAACTCCCGTTGGCCAAACCCAAAGGAAAGAGAAGCTACGTCACTGTCAACTTTTACTAATCAAAAATGGTGCCAATGTGTAGAGTAGAGGAGAAGATTACGAATACTCTTACTAAATTAGATTTTTGATTGGAGTTACAGATTGCAAGAAATCGAAGCTGGAAATTTGGTGGGATTTACAGTCTGTTACGTTCTTCTCTCTCCTATTTTCTTTTTCTTTTTTTTCTCTCCCACATATGCTAATCATATACATATACATGCATGATTAATTAGTAAGCTGTTAAGCCGCCTTTGGCTTTCTTTTTTATTATTTTATATATATATATATATATATATATATAACTTAATGAGAAATGTAAACCATCTTTAATTTCCATGCTTCATAATTAATAATAGTAACGATCATACTAGAAATAGTAATGATGATCATGTAATAATAATAATAATAATAATAATAATAATAATAATAATAATAATAATAATAATAATAATGCAATGCATATAATATATATAAATTTATAATGCAATTTAATACTTACGGCAATTATATACAATGTTAATAATAATAATAATAATAATAATATGAATTTGATTAAATTAAAATTATTAGTTCAATTACTGATATTAAAATAATTTTTCTAAAAAAATAAAGAATTTTAATTTTATAAAATAAATTATAACTTATTTATATTTATATTTTTAAAACTGAGGGTCGCTACATTCTATCCACCTTATAAAAATTTTCGCCCACGAAAATTGATATAAAATAGAAAAGATTCATACTAACGTAACTTCTCTTCTTAAACATGTCAAAGAAAAATAGAAAGATTTGACATGTTTAGTTTGCAAATTCAGGATATTCTTATGGCTTAAAAGTCTACGCAAAGCAGAAGATACAAGATAGGCTCGATGCAGAAAGGTTACAAGGCAGGCTGGTATTAGAACGACGGATTTATCATCTCTAATACTCGCTTCATCTAGCTCCTAAGTTCTGCCGATTCTAATGGTGTCACCTTTCGTAATACTATCGAAACTGGTTCAGTCTCTAACACTAAATCTATCACAACTTACTTTTTCTCTCGACACCTAACTGGTTATCAAAGAGATATTTCTATCGGTCTAAATTTCTAGTCTGTATCCAAGTACAAAACTACGTCCAGTCTTTTCAGTCCTAAACTTTCATATCCGATTATGTAACCTAAACGAAAGCGGGGTCCTAGCTCTACACAGAACAAATCTATCCTACGCATCCAGTATCATACTTACCTCAATACTGTCGTGGCCAACCCGCATCTGCGGCTCTCCCACGCGGACAATTCCTAGACATGTGTCCCGGTGCTCCACATCGAAAGTACATTCTCAGTCCGGCCCTATGCGGCTCCTCTTGAGCAGTCTCACCAAAGCCTTCCTGTAGCAGTGTCCACTTCAAGGAGCGATCCTCTGCGAGCTGGCTCTTCTTAACTAACTCAGTGAAACTTGTTAGCTTTTGTAGATACACATAATTAAAGATATCTCTCCTTAGTCCTTTCTCATACTGAGCACACTTCCATTCCTCATAATCGGCTGGATTTCCTTGACAAGTTTTTGAGAAACGGCATAGGTTGTCGAATTCACGGGTATAGTCAGCAACGGACATATCCTTTTGCTTCAGCTGCATTAACTCCAATTCTTTTGCAATGCGAAACTCATGCAAGAAATATCTCCCATAAAACTATGTCTTGAATCTATGCCAAGGGACATCCGTTAACTCCACCTGCGAGGTATGACACAATTCTCGCCACCAATTCTGAGCATCTTCCTCCAACATATAAGTTACTATCTCCACTGATTGTACTTCAAGAACATGCTGAGTGTACAAAAACCTCTCCACTTCTCGAAACCACTGATCAGCCTCCAGGGCATTAGCGTTTCCGTTAAACCGAAGTGGACCATTCTTGAGGAAGTCAATAAGGGTCATTGACCTATAGTATCGACTTACGTTACTCGTACTAGCACTAGAGTTTCCACCTCGACGTCCTTGCTTTGGTTCAACCACGGGATTTCCTCTCCGAATACCTCGTTGGGATCCACGAGACGACATTTGGTCCCTATTCACACCAAACAAGTGATATTAAGTTGATCAGTCTCAATATCGCAAGTTTAATGCTTCAAGTTCCAAATGCATGCTCATGAACATTTATGCCACATATATCAATCAGATATCCTAATAGCACATATACACACCCAGAGTATGCCCAGAAGCATAATCAGTCCATCCCTCAGGCTCTATAGGAACGAACTGCTCTGATACCATAATGTAACACCCTACCACCCAAAACTTTACGCTTAAGTCGTAAAATAGAGGTGGCGAGGTATTACGACTTCTAAAAATTAAAATACATACTTATAATAGTAGAAAGAATATAATAGACTAGGAGCCTTGAAAAATGGGTAAAACAAAATCACAAAATGAAAAGCGCCACGCTCCGGAAACGGAACAACTTGCGTGTGAGGCAAACTATAACTATCAAACGTAAGGTAATAAAAGTGGGAATAGAAAGCCAAAGATACAAAATAACAAGCTCCTAACTCAGTCTACAAAGTCAAGGCTGGCTAGAGAATATTTACATATATATATATATATATATATATATATATATATATATATATATATATATATATATATATATATATATCCAAAACCCAAGATGTACATGAACAAAATTCTGCCTCTCCATAAACCTCTAAGAGGATAAAAAAGAATAAGTTATGTGGAGAGAAAGCTAAGTACGTGCATATACATCACTTCAAGACAAAATAACCCAGTAACCACTTTGCTTTAGGTGTCCAGACGCCTAATGAGATACCTTTCGACCTGCATCTGAAAAACAACAACATAGTATGGAATGAGAACCGGAGGTTCTCAGTATGGTAAAGGTCCCCACATAGTTAATATAAAAGGTCTCGGGAAAGCCAGAGGCATTCCTAGAACTCCGACACTCAAAATCATTCTTAAATAAAATAAACTAAACCAAAAGTTAGGTAAGTTATCTAAGGTATTCTAGTTCTAAATCTAACTTTAACTTAATACTTCACTTTCTGTCGCCTCCAATCCTCCGAATCACTGGTGGAACAACCCTCTCCCCTCACACCTTCGTCAAGAGAGATTTCTCAGAAAACATACACATACAGTTAAACTCCAAGCTCAAATATAATATTCAATATTCATATATATATATATATATATATGCCCATGGGGGAATCCGGGGAGTTAAAGTGTCCGGTCACATCTTGCGACAGAGGGTCAACAAATAGTCTTAAATACACAAGCCACGTAATAATCTCTTTCCTTTTTAAAATAGCACTTCAAATCAAAACTCTAATTCTTATAGAAATTTTGGGCAATATCTCCTCAAAGACTCGAATTTCTGCCACCCTTCAAGGGTCCCAACTATCAAACCAAACACCTCTCAGTTATTCAAATCATTTCCAGTAATAAATTATTTCAAAATCAAACTAATACTAATATTAAATCTTTTTCCAAAATCAACCAACTTCAACAGCAAATTATTGACAACAGCTAAACCACACATTTTATACCATATACACAATCCATCAATTATTCTTTCAGTTCATTCCTATCTTAAGGTCTTCTAGCCTAAGTTTTTACGTGACATTAAACATTAACTACGAGAAACCAAAACCATATCTTCGTACGGAATCAAAATATTCAAAGCTCCGAAGAAGCTTTCTGACTGAGCTATCGAAAAAGAAAATGTCCAGAATCGTCTATGCCTCTTAAAATTCCCGTTGGCCAAACCCAAAGGAAAGAGAAGTTACGTCACTGTCAACTTTCACTAATTAAAAATGGTGCTAACGTGTAGAGGAGGAGGTTACGAATACTCTTACCGAATTAGATTTTTGATTGGAGTTACAGATTGCAAGAAATCGAAGTTGAAAGTTTGGTGGAATTTACGGTCTGTTACGTTCTTCTCTCTCCCATTTTCTTTTTCTTTTTTTTCTCTCCCGCGTATGCTAATCATATACATATATATGCATGATTAATTTGTAAGCTGTTAAGCCGCCTTTGGCTTTCTTTTTTATTATTTTATATATATATATGCACAATCATAATGATAATATATATCTAACTTAATGAGAAATGTAAACCGCCTTTGATTTTCATGTTTCATAATTAATAATAGTAAGGATCATACTAGAAATAGTAATGATGATCATGTAATAATAATAATAATAATAATAATAATAAACGTAATAATAGTAATAATAATAGTAATGCAATGCATATAATATATATAAATTTATAATACAATTTAATACTTACGGCAATTATATACAATAATAATAATAATAATAATAATAATAATAATAATAATAATAATAATAATAATAATAATAATTTGATTAAATTAAAATTATTAGTTAAATTACTGATATTAAAAATAACTTTTTTAAAAAAAATAAGGAATTTTAATTTTATAAAATAAATTATAATTTATTTATATTTATATTTTTAAAATTGAGGGTCGCTACAATTTTGATCACAATAAAAAGAATAAGATGCAAAATATCTTTTGTTTGTTTCTCATATATATAAGTGTATATATAAAGGTCAAATTTGATTTGATAATTTTTTAAGGCTAAACGTTAGTACATGAAAAATCAAAATTTGATTTGATTGATATGTTTTGAACACTATAATTTTAGAAATTAGTTTTTCTAATATTCTTGATTATAGAGAGCGGCCTGACAACTAGGAGTTTTATTTTCAAGATAATAATCAGTGTATACATTTGATATTTTAAGGATTTAATTTTATATTTTTACCTAGACAACCTGGGAGTATAAAATTTAATCCATGAATACTGGTAAAAATTCTCTAACAATTGAGATAAATCTTAAAAGTTAGGAGTTTGCCAAAAATAAATTTATCTCTTGTTTACAAGGAGCAACCTGATAACCAGGACACTTGTACTCAAAGATAGAATTTATTTATGCATATGATGATGTATAAGGAGAATTAATTTTATACTTGAATCTAGACAACCTAGGGGTATAAAATATAATTCAGTTAAATAATTGTCTGACAACCAGATAATTATTTGAGATTATAATTGTATGTGATACAATTTAATCATATTTATTTGGAATAGGTATGAGTAACAGCTTGACAACCAAGGTACTCATTCATGATTCTAAATAATTTTTTTGTCAGAAATATAGATTTTTTATTTACTTTTATATTTTAAATTTTTTAAATATGTTCATCTTTCATATGGCATACTTGAAAGTAATAAATTGACTATACATTGAGAATTGTTCTTATGTATGAAAAGGTTATCATGGACATGATAATCCTATTGAAATAATATTGTCTAATAAATTTGGTTATGGAAAAGTTAGAAGTGATGAAGAATTTAGAATATTGCTTTACTGCAATATGGGTTGTTTTGACAATTATGAGTTCCAATTTCAAAGACAACTTACTATTTATTATTAAACATCTTGAGAAGATGTATGATGCCCAAAGTAAGATAGTATGACTATTAAAGATTTTATTTGAACTAGTGGAAGTATTGGGCAATATATTTTGAATTAAACAACTTTAGAAGTTGAAATGCCATTAGGCAAATGGCTTTTGCGAGAATTGTTCTTGCAAGCATTTTTGGAGATTTATTTTGTTACAAACAATTTATAATTGGCCCAATATGATTAAGGTTTGTGGTCTTTTTTGAAAAATTCAATATAAGTATTGAGGATGTGAATTAAAATTGCTCTTAAGGGTTGGTTTGACCAATAATAAAGATATTGAGTATTTTTATTATAAGAGTTTAAAGTAAAATCTCTAACATCTAATTGATATTCTATTCAAATAGGGAATGAGATTCTCTCAACACACAAATACTAGTACTCTATGTACTCCATCATGTTTAAAGAAACATGAAATTTGATTTAGCTAAGGATCACTGTTTTTTAAATATTTGGACTACGTTTTAAAAATGTTGGTAAATTAACAAATTTTTCACTAAATCAATTTTTTTCCATATGAGATATGGAAAAGGCATAAACTCAAACTCAAGAACATTAGAGTTTGGAGATGTCTTATATGTATTAAGAGATTGCACAACAATAGAATTGATATTAGGTTCAATAAATGAGATTTATTGGTTATCCTAAAGAAATAATGAGATTATTTTTATCACTCTTCTTATGACAAAGTGTCTGTGATAAGAGGTTAAACTCCTTTTTAGAAAAGGAATTCCATCTTAAAGAAAAAGTGGGAGTACAATTATTTTTATTAGAATTGTATACCACTCAATAGAGGATATACTTTCTCTTGAAAGTATAAAAAGTTTGATCGTCAAACTAACTTTTCGAAAAAGTAGCCTATTTGTATAATGATACAATTCTATAAAGATAGATCTAATGGTTACTTAGATTTTTTATAATCATGTTCAATAAGGATAGTCTTAAAATAAAATTATACACTATTGTAGTGGGAGATTTCATGTTTTGAAAAAACGTGATATTTATTATGCACTATGTGTATTTTACAAAAGGTCAAGTAAACATGCTCAAGAGCAAAGGTGTTTAAGGTCAAAAGAGTTTTGATAAACACAAATGTGTATTGAAAAATTATACACCTGATTGATCGGCTCTAGTGCAAGTGGGAGATTATTGTGATAATAGTATGCCCAAGATCCAATCTATTAAGAATTACTTTTTTTTCTTCCACTGTTAATCCTTCACTTGGTGACTGAACCTCACCAAGCTTTGCTTGCCATAATCAAGGAATGTCTTAATTTGTTGATCTTTTTTCTGCTTGGAAGACCTCCTAATAGATTCTCGGTCACAAATAGACAAAATGGGAAAGGTATAAAATATTTCTCTCCATGTCTTAGACAAAACACTAGTCTTGATAGCATCTTTCTTTGGCAGTCTTGAGAGAATGTCATGAAGTATGGTTTCTGATAAACTGGATATCTGGTCCATTTTTTCATCCATTATTGTGTCCTTCAAAGCAAGTAGAAGAATATCAGAAAAAGAATAACTCAATCATCTCAAATTATGATAATCAAAAAAATAATTTCTAAAATTTGTTTTTTTCCCTTCGCGCAACAGTAATTAACAAAGCAGAACCCACAAGAATCATCATTGACCACCATCGATCCAAACACTACTAATTTGGATGCAAAAACACATACAGAACAAATAAGATCAATGATGTGGTAATTTTACTATAAGTATATACTATATAGTACTATACATTATTTGCTTTTGCTGCCATCACCTAAACTTTTTTACTTTATTACCGAATAGTGAGTCTAGGGAACATTAAAAAGAAATTCTAGTAATCCACAACCTACAATTGTTCTTAACATTCTACACATTTAGGCATGATATTTGAAAAATTGAAACTTTAAAGATTTGAGCTAAAGCAAAGTCAAAATTTGAAAACTCTAAACTCTAAAGTTAGTTCTCTGTCCAATATTTCAGATTGTTTAAAAGAAACCTTTCGTTATTTGCAGAAGTGCCAATAAATATTAGAATTAGTAAAATTACTGTTAAGCACTAAGCAATTGTATACTGATCAATGAGTTCAATATATTCAGTGCTAGAAAACGATACATAATCACAGCTAATTTAATGGTAGTATTAGTTAATTAACAATGATAATAACCGCTAGAGTGTTAGAACTTAGAACCGAACCTGAAACGCAGATTTCAGTCACCGAAGATTGAAAGAAGAGGGAGATGGCGGGAAGAAAGTGGCGGTGTTAAGTTTAAGGGAGAGAGAGAGAGGGGGATGTTTAAATTTAAATATGATCCCTAACGGAAAATTGATTCAATCTTAATAATATCTTATCTTAACTAAAAAATTATTTAAATTATGATCTTATATGGAAGTTATCAATTTAATTTATATTTTTGTAATTTTAGTCAATTTTCAGTTATGATAACGCTGACTAATTTATTAATTAAGTAAATTATTTTTGCATTTTATTAATTTTTTTTAATATGTTAAACATAAAAGATAAAATTTTATTTTGTCAAATAATTATGATATATGTAATAAAAAATTAATTATTGCTAAATTTAATAAATATTAAATAAAATAAATTTTAATTATTTTTAATTAATTTTTTTTATTATTAAATATTTTTATTTTGTTATTATTCTACTGAGATTTTAACATTTTCAACATAAATTATTAATCTTGACCGAAAAATGACTTATTTAGTTACTTTATTTTCTAATTGTTGCAGGTTTATCCAAATATATGACAAGAGTATTACGTTTCTAAATATTTGTACATTATTTCCTTCAATTGATTCCTTATTATATAGTTATCACCACTTTTTTTATACATAACTAGATATACAAGATATATCTGGAGACTTTTTAAATCTAATGTATCGAAGATATATCAAAAAATAATTACAACAGTAAAAATTAAAAAATCGAAAAAATGACACTTTATTGTATATTAAATTACTTTTAATTTTTTTTAATTTTTATATTAATTGATTACATTGGCACAGCGACATACAGTTCCAGAATATAAACCATAAGAGTCTTTTGAATTTCATAAACAATTTCTGGGTGGATTGCCAATATGAGAGGGACTAATGCTACTTTCATTGAGTTTATGACCTTTATTTATGAAGACAATGTGCCCCAAAAGAGTATATTAAATTATTAACACAGGTTGTTATTATCTGTATTCTATACTCCACAAAATTCATATCACTATTAAACATTGTTTAATCTTTTTGGGAGTTAATTTTTTTAACAAGAGCTCAATACAATAAGTGAAGCAAGAACAACAACAAGTAAATAGAAAAGTTAAAAAAAATTATAAAAAAATTCATCAATTTTTTTTTGGGTTCTTCTTTTCTATAGTATATTTCAGATTTTGTATTCATAAAAATATTTTCAACCACTTCGATCTTACTAAAATTTTCTTAATCCGATTATAAGTGAAAGTCTATCCGTCACATATTTTCTTATATTCAATTCTTATTAAAATTCTGTTAATCTGACAACATCATTTGTATCTTTTATCTATACAATCTCGTTAAAATCTCCTATAAAGACTGATATAATCCTACATTATAACTCAATTTCTCTCACACACACTAAATTTCTCTTCTCTTGTATGAGCCTCATGCACCAAAGAAAGCATAATTAAAATTATTTTTCAAAAGACCCCATCAACACACAACCAAAGCTCTCTTTTATGATAGCGACTCATTGTAAACATTATTTCATCCCAAATTAATAGTAAACCACTTGAGGCACCCTCCAACTCAACGTATTCTCATCCCGCAGCATCACTCCCCGAATTCTTGTTACATCAAACTTCGTCACTACCTACCACTTAGTCTCAAGCAAGCCTAACATATTGATTTAAATTTTATCTTGAAGTTTTTGACCATGTTCAATTTTTCATCACCCATTAACCCCCTAATATTCCAAGAACAAAATTATTTTAAAAAATTATTACACACTTTTTTTTTATTTTTGGGCCTGCAGCGTCTTACTTTCTCTTTTTGTTTTGCCAATCTTCTTTTTTGAGTAATTTTTTATTTTATGCTTGGAGATTAGCTATAATATCATCTTCTTTATTGTATTAATTTGCACCTGATTCCAACACGAGGTCCCAAGTTTTTCTATTTTCAAGTATCTTCTCCTCTAAAATAGTATCTCTGTTTTCCTTACTTCCTTCATTCTTGTCCGAACCACCATCATCAACAACCCTCTTTCCAGCTACTTCTTCATCGTGTTCCGATAGCTCCCCTTGTCCCTTTGTCAATGTTGTTCCCTTTGTGCCGGAACTCATGCCACTATCATTCACAATGTCATCCTTATCACCCGTTCCTTCATCAACGTCTTCCGCACCATCATCATCAACATACACACCCAACCCACCAGTCTCTCCATTCAATGTCACCGCCAAGAGAGTAACAACTTGGTTCTCCGCCACCAACTCTTCCTCGATCTCACGACTTAACATAGGTGGCGTCAAGGTTGCGCATCTCCCTTGCCACGTTGAGCCGCTTCTTCCGTGGCCAGCCTTTAACTTTCCTCCTTCAACACCGATTCGATTTCTCTCGGTTATCTCCGCGCTGATCTCCAACGCAAGTTTCGCAAATGTAGCTTCCTGCACACTTGTCGTAGACCCTTCCCTAGCGTGTCCATCTCTATTGTGAAAATCGTGCTCCATTTTCATCAAGCCTGACCCGAATTCTAGACCCAACCCAACATCACGGAACTGGTTGATTGAGGAAACCGGATTCAAGGATCCTTTCCTATTTTTTTTGGACATCTTTAAATGGTTGGGCCTAACACCAAGCCTACAAAAAATCTTCTTTTTCTTATTCCTTTTAACCCTCCTTTCCAACCCATTGAAGTTACCTTCATAAATGCATGTAATTGTTTTTAGAATCAGTTTTATAATTAATATAATCACATCCCACACAATCCGCTCTCCCTTCAATCCCTTCATAAATTGGTTGATATGTTACCGTTTTTACCTTATTTTGTTTTGAATGATCACTAATCCACTCATTCAAAATAATTTCAGGAATTACCAATCTGCCCTTATCTTCTCCGTCTTTTCAGCTCCCCATCACCACATCGACTGCCTGGTCGTTGAAAATTGCCAATTTTATAGTTCGTGCACTCCTTAAACTCGTACTCGCACATGCCCTTTTTGCAACTGTTCTTCGTTGTTCTCAACTATAGTCACTTTATCCATTAGCTTCTTCATAATAATTCAATCCAAAAGCTTCCCGTCCCACTTCTTTCACTAGCACATGAATCCACTGATACCTATTGTGATATGGACCCATTCATTAATCACATACATGATACAAGTATCAATTTGTACTCGTCCAACACTAAAAGACATGCACGATTCTGTCACTTTGTCACAACCGACTACTTCTCCCCATTGGCCTTCTAACATACTAAAGGTATCTGCTGACCATGCATGTAAGGGAACCCCGTAGCATTCTAACCACACTCTTCGAGTTTCACATCGCTCCGTCTCATCCCATCTCCATATACTATGGAAAAATTGCAAGAGACTATGCATTTTAAACGTATATGCTTCTTCCGCATTCAATATAGAATCAAAAGTCAAAAGAGCAGCTTTATACGCTCCCAGTCTCCGTACTTGGACAACTTGAAGCAGGTTTTTTGTAATCATCTTTTTCAAAGAAATAAAATCGATTGCCTTCGTCGTACCGCCGACCAGACTTCTCTGCAATCCAGATTCGCTTTCACCACCGATACTTTCACTTTCTTTGTCCACCCATTTCCATGTGGATTTGGTTCTTTTGGATGCCTTGTTAGTTTCTCTACCTGCTTTTGGTTATCTTCTCCCTGAGGTTGAGAATTTGTCTTGTTTCGACTATCACCTCATTCCTGGTGTTGTCTTTCGAACCTTTGTCTCAATTGTTCGTCTATACTTCGCTTCTCCCACGTACACAGTCTTCCCTTTCAACCTCATATGATTTATTTTTATTATAGCCTTTAGAGCTCCACCTTTCGTTGTGTATCGGACGAACACAAAAACATACATATTACTACCTTTTTGTTTTCGTGATAAATAGATGTCATTAATGCGTCCAAACCAATTAAATAGATGGAATAATTTATTTTTCGAAATGTCTTCAGAAAAATTATCAACAAAGATGAAAAAAGCCTCATTTTCTAACCGTTGGTACTCTTCTCAATTCCAAATCCTAAATTTTTTTATATATCTCTAGTTCTAACCCACCCTGTGTTTTTCACCCTCTGTCTCACTCCTTCTTTCATCTCTCGCGGACCAGTGAGATTCACACCTTTCTAATGTTTTTTTTTTCTTTTTACATAACTACATTTTGTTTTCGATGCATCTTAAGATTCTTACACGAAGTTGACAGGAAACGGCAACATGCATGAACCAATTCAATGTCGAATAAGCAATGCCCAAATAAACTTTGTTTTTGACATGAATTTTCATGAATTTTATACTAAAGAATTTGATAGGGATTATCCTTCACGTTTATTTATCCCATAATCCCTTTTATCCGCCACCTTCCCTAATGATCCTTACAAATGATTCCAATCCTCCTCGTCCTGTTGTATTATTCCATACATTTTCAGTCTCACTTTTCGAGTTAGAAGTGAAAATGATGAACATAGTAAATTTTACATTTATTATTGAGTATGAATGCAGCAAGCCGTTCATAACTTTTTACTCATACAAGAGAACTTAAAACTCATGAGAAATGATTCTTTTCTCCATTGGGCAAATGCTTTTTAATGCTCTCTGTATGAATATCAAGTAAGTAAGCACATAATAGCAAAATATAAGAAAAGGAAAATTATATTTAAAAACAAAATTGAGTTTGTTATTATAGAAACCTTCACACATTCAAAACTTCCTCCTCTATGGAAAGATAAAACACCAAAGAAAGCAATGTAAATGAGTTACTAACTAACAAAAAGATAATTACTACTTTAATCTAAAACTAATATTTGCATTATCAGAACTTGACAATCCACCTAAGAGAGATTTGAGATGAACAAAATCAACAACATTCACATCATTCTTGACTGAGCTTGTGACCTTGACATCCTTCAAGCCATGCAACCAACACTTAGACTTGGGATAACAATAGGAGCAAAACTTGCCCTTTGACCTTGACATCCTTCAAGCGTATGGGTCTTCCCAATACTGCATAATCCAAGGCATATAAATACCATATTAAGAAAATAGGTAAACTAACAGACTATAAGTAGCAATTTATACTTACAAGATATTGATCATCATAAAAACTCTCATCAAAAGGGATGCAGGGATGGATGGAGAGGGAGAGTGATGTCAATAACTTTTGTGGTTTAAATTGTTCGACAAATTTCCCCAACTGGTAAAGACGTGGATGAGTCATATTGAGCCGAACATTTACTTCCAGTCGATTAGAACAGCTTAGAAAAGATATGGAAGGTAAGTCATCACCAGCATAATAGTATCGAAATGATAATAGATTTGGAGTGTCAATTTCAAGCAAATCCATGGTAGAGCAATTAGATAACACCAAAGACTTGAGTTGAGAACTTGAAATACTAATGTACTCAAACATGGAGCATTCAACCAATTCCAAACTCTCAAGGAAAGGAAATTTGGAAGATAGATGAAGAAACCATAAATCTGTAAAAAGAAATTCAATGTTCATATTCATTAAGGTCAAAGCTCTCAAATTTCCACAACCATCAAAATTCATCTTGGAGGGCTCATAACTGTCAGCAACATAATATATTTTCTCAATATTTGGAGCATCAATATAAACATTTTGTACTCCCTGAATATCAACTCCCTTGAGATTTTGTAGACCATGCATGCTTACTGATTTCATAAGAGAAATTTGCATATCACCGGCACCTTGGGGGTTGTATACATAACACCACTTCAAGGTTATCTGCTCAATTAAAGGACAATGAGAAATAACATGCTCGATAGCACCTTCGTCATCAAAAAGGACATAGCTCAAGGATAATACACGGAGTGAGGAAAACTTGACTGAAGGATTCAGGAATTCTTTGTCAAATCTGATTCTCCCCTTCAGCACTAACTTATTAAGTGATCTTGCTTCAATGACACCTGGATGCAAGATATAACATAGGCACGGATCATCCTCTTTTAAAGTAGGCAGGCAAAGCTTTAGGGTCTGGACATCACATTCACTAGCTAACTTAAGCCACTGATCAACATCAGGGTATATAAGCTGAAGGTCAAAGCAGGATAAACTAAGCTTGAGCTTGAATTCTTTGATTGCTAAGCCTTGGTCACTGAACCTCAGCAATCTTTGCTTGCCATAATCAAGGAATGTCTTAATTTGTTGATCTTTCTTCCTCTTGGAAGACCTCCTAATAGATTCTCGGTCACAAATCGACAAAATTGGAAAGGTATATAATATTTCTCTCCATGTCTTAGACAAAACACTAGTCTTGATAGCATCTTTCTCTGGCAGTCTTGAGAGAATGTCATGAAGTATGATTTCTGGTAAACTGGATATCTGGTCCATCTTTTCAACCATTATTGTGTCCTTCAAAGCAAGTAGAAGAATATCAGAAAAAGAATAACTCAATCATCTCAAATTATGATAATCAAAAAAATAATTTATAAAATTTGTTCTTTTCCCTTCGTTTTAGCAACAGTAATTAACAAAGCAGAACCCACAAGAATCATCATTGACCACCATCTGCCCAAACACTAGTAATTTGGATGCAAAAACACATACAGAACAAATAAGATCAATGATGTGGTAATTTTACTATAAGTATATAGTGCTATACATTATTTGCTTTTGCTCTAAACTTTTTGAATTCATTTACCGAATAGTGAGTCTAGGGAACATTAAAAAGAAATCCTAGTAATCCACAAACTACAATTGTTCTTAACATTCTACAGATTTAGGCATGATATTTGAAAAATTGAAACTTTAAAGATTTGAAATTTTGAAAACTCTAAACTCTTTTGCTACGTTCTCTGTCCAATATTTAAGATTGTTTAAAAGAAACCTTTCCTTATTTGCAGAAGTGCCAATAAATATTAGAATTAGTAAAATTTCTGTTAAGCGCTAACACTGATCAATGAGTTCAATATATTCAGTGCTAGAAAAGGATACATAATCACAGCTAATTTAATGGCAGTATTGGTTAATTAACAATGATAATAACCGCTAGATTGTTAGAACTTAGAACCGAACCTGGAACGCAGATTTCAGTCACCGAAGATTGAAAGAAGAGGGAGATGGCGCGAAAAGAGTGGGGGGTTTTGAGTTTAACAGAGAGAGAGAGGGGTGTTTAAATTTAAATATGATCCCTATTATTTAATACAATATAAACAGAAAATTTATTCAATCTTAATAATATCTTATCTTATTTTAACTAAAAAATTGTTTAAATTATGATCTTATATGAAAGTTAACAAGTTAATTTATATTCTTGCAATTTTAATCAATTTTCAAT
Source organism: Arachis ipaensis (assembly GCF_059453495.1). NCBI lineage: Eukaryota > Viridiplantae > Streptophyta > Magnoliopsida > Fabales > Fabaceae > Arachis > Arachis ipaensis. Next base: position 11,172,136 of record NC_142444.1, read on the forward strand.
TAAGATAACGCTGGTCAATTTATTGATTAAGTAAATTATTTTTGCATTTTATTAATTGTTTTTTTAATATGTTAAACATAAAGGATAAAATTTTATTTTGTCAAATAATTATGATATATGTAATAAAAAATTAATTATTATTAGACTTAATAAATATTAAATAAAATAAATTTTAATTATTTTTAGCTATTTTTTTATTAAATATTTCCATTTTGTTATTCATCCTACTAAGATTTCAACATTTTCAACATAAATTACTAATCTTGACTAGAAAATGATTTATTTAGTTATTTTATTTCCTAATTGTTGCAGGTTTATTCGATATATATTATTTTAAGATTAATAAAAAAAATTTATCATTGTTAATATGTATAACAATTAATATATACTGATATCAAAAAATTAATAGTAAAATATAAAAAAAATGTTAACAAAAATTTTGATAAAATCATAATTTAATAATTAAAAAATTGTTGAAAAAAATAATTTAATTATTAAATTTTTTTAAAAATATTTTGATAAAAATATAATTTAATTAATAAAAAATAATTTATTAAAGGGTATTTTGGTAAGCAAAATTTAATGACAAAAAAAATAAAATTTTTGCTAAAGAGTATTTTTGTAAAATTTAATTTATTTTTTCTTGAAAAAACTGATAAAGTTAAGATTAGTTAACACAAAACATTTAAAATGGATTAAAGAGAAGGTGTTTTAAAAGTTATAAGGGAGGGGAATGTATCTACTTAATATACTAAAACTGGGTTTTCCCCTGGCTACTAAAGGTGACGTGTCGATCTCTCATGCCTCCGTTTTCCCTCCAAAACGAATAAATTTTTTTTTCTATTCTAAATTATTTTATTGTAATTATATTATAATTAATACTAAATGAATAATATATAATTATACTAATTTAGCAACATATCTTCATTATAATTAATACTAAATGCACTATTAAACTACTTATCAATTATCAATTAAAAATACTTTTAATAATTTTAATGATAATAATAATATCAATAATAGTAATAATAATAATAATAAATCTTTGTTACCCGATTCACGTATATCAAATAATTTTTTTAAATTATTTTATAAAAAATATCTTTAATATAATTATATTGTAATTAATATTTAATGAATAATATATAATTATACTAATTTAGAAACATATCTTCATTATAATTGTATCAAATCAAAATTTAATGCATTATTAAAAATTTACCTTAATAATAGGTAATTTACATATTTATTTTTGTTTTACTAAAGTCTATATATAGTGTTTTCCTGTGATACATGAATCTAAATTTGAGAACATATATTTTATTAGTGGCAAGTTGTTAACCCATTTATATTGATAATAATAATAACTTTATTAGAATAAATATCAAATTTTATTCCTAATATAAAAATATAAAATTTAATTCCTTCCATCTTCATTTTACCACTATAAAAAACCATGTATACTAGAAGAAAATATCATTCGTTACCAATAAATCTTTCATTTGATAGCTTTTACAACAATTCTTTTTTTTTTCAAGACGTCGTTGCAAGAAGGCAACTATCATGGACACAAACTACCACACTCTCCAACTTTCGTGCTCATCATTCGGAGCTATATAAGATATGTTATCTATGAAGTATTTATAGACCATGGTGTTATCATGTATGCATAAATAAAAAATATTTTGTATTTAAATTTAAGTCATTTACCTGTTTGTAGTATATTGTAGTGTGAAATTACTTTCAATATGTGTTGTGTAACGATATTATTATGTTCTAATTTAAACTTTTACTTTAGAATTGTATTATGATTTTATCTCATCATTTTTTCTTAGATATCAAGTTGACGTATTTTTATTTATTATTATTATCGAAACGGATGTGATATGAAATGTACCAAAAAAAAAACTCTCACATTCAATTTATTTTATTGTAGTCTTCTATTTATTCTATTTATTTTTATTTTCTTCTTATTCATTTTATTTTCTTTTTAAATATTATATAATTTATTATAATTTATACCAATCTATCTACTTAATATACTAAAACTGAATTTTTTTCCAACTTATGATGGTGAGGTGTCATTTTCTCGTGAATCCATTTTTCCTCCAAAATGATTGCACTATTTCTCTCTTTCAAATTTATTTTTAAAAATTATCTTTAATTGATATAATTGTATTATAATTAATATTTAATCAATGATACATAATTATACTAATTTAAGATAATCTCTTTATTATAATTATACTAATCTCTTTTAAATTTATTTCATAAAATTATCTTAATTATAATTATATAACAATATTATACTTAGTATTTAATGAATAATTCATAATTATACTAATTTAGAAAAATATCTCTACTATAATTATATAAAATTAATAATTAATGCATTATTAACCTAATTATCAATCAGAAATATTTTTAACTATTTTAATTATATTGATATAATTCTATTTTTTATTCATTATCCTAAAATTTTATTAGTGACAAGTTATTATCTTAATGGTGACCTATATAATAATAATAATAATAATAATAATAATAATAATAATAATAATAATAATAATAAAAAAGATAAAAAATAATATTTTAGAAAAATATAAATTGGTTATTAATAATGATAATTATATGATTAATTTTTAGTAATCATTAAATATATTTAATATAAATAACTAAGTTTAATTAGTTAACAAATAAAAAGAAATATTATTGCACGATTGTAGAAGTAACAATATATGTATATATATAACCAATTTAATATTAATAACGATAATTATCGTTATTATTCAATAATAATAATAATCTTTTTTTTAATTAAAACACTCATCTAATTGAATTAATATAAATATTTAATGAAAATAAAGGATAAATTTTTTAGTTTGAAGGATAATACAATCGAATATTCTTGAAGATTTTAAAGTTGTGAGTATATATTCTTTCTATATTAATATACGCATGCATATTACCTCCTTTTTTCCATAAATGGAAAATAACATTTACCCGTTAAATTTGTTAGTTACTCAATCGATTCATCTTATTTATTGTGATTGAGATTGATATATAAACAAAGATTTTTTTTCTTCCATTAATTTTAGTAAAGAAATCCATGACGTAAAATAAAATAAAATAAAGTCAGTATCTACTTTTTTTCTCAATATTTTTTATATTTACGGTAAATATTAAATATAGAAAAGAAAAAAAATAATATTAATTATTATTACTTTTATTTATTTACATTCATAATTAAATTTAATATAATTATAGTAAGTCTCTATGATTATAACAATTTATATCTGTTACATATATAGCAAGTATATTATATATAATTATATATCTCCATCCTCTTTTATATATACGTAGCAAGTATTTCTATTTATATAATCTACTTAATATATTAAAATTAGGTTTTTTCTCAACTAATGAGAGTGAGATATGAATTTCTCGTGAATTCATTTTTCCTCCAAAATGAATGCATTTAATGAATAATGCATAATTATACTAATTTAGGAAAATATCCTTGTTATAATTATATAAAATCTATATTTAATACATTATTAAACTACTTATCAATTATCAATCGAAAATATAATAATAATAATAATAATAATAATAATAATAATAATAATAATAATAATAATAATAATAATATACTTCTACTTAATATACTAAAATTGTATTCATATTTCTATAACATATATAAGAATGTATATTTTTATTATATAAAAATTGAATTTTTGTACTTCATGATGGGCGTGGGATACTTCTTAGCGTGTTTCTTAATTTATTTTTTATAACTCATTGAATACAATTTATTACAGTAAATTAATTATATCAACTAATTGATTTGATTAGGTATTTAAATATCACACGATTTATTATAATTTATATCAATCAAATAATTGTAATTTATTATATCAATTATTTTAATTCATTAATTTATAAGGTACATAATAACATAAATGATTTGTTACTTATACTGATTAAATACAATAAATACATATTAATTTAGTTAAAAAAATCATTTTCTCCTATGTTTTCTATTTATTTTTTTTAATTCATTAAATCCAATCAATTATAATAAATTAATTATATCAACTAATTAATTCAATCAATTATTTTTTAATTTATTTTTTTGAATTCAATAAATCAAATAAAATTAATTATACTAATTATTTGTATCGACTAATTGATTTGGTTAATTCTTAAAAATATTTTTATTTAATTTATTTTATTTATTTAAATATAGCTAATTAGTTATTTAATTTTATTAGGATAAATATCAAATTCTATTTCTAATATAAAAATACAAAATTTTATTCCTTCTGTTTTTATTTTACCACTATAAAAATACTAGAAGAAAATATTATTCATTTACCAATTACTCTTTCGTTGGGTAGCTTTTACAACAATTATTTTTCTTCCTATGAGGCGTCGTCACAAGGCAACTATCATGGACACAAATCAGCACACACTCTTCAACTCATGTGCTCATCATTCAGAGCAATATATGATATGTTATCCATTAAGCATTTATAGACTATGGTGTTATCATGTATACGTAAATAAAAAAAAATCCGTAATTAAGCTTAAGTTATTTACCTATTTGTGTAGTATATTGTAGTGTGAAATTACTTTTAATTTGTGTTGTGCAGTGATATTATGGTTTAATTTAAGCTTTTATTTTAGAATTGTGTTATGATTTTATCTCATCATTTTCTCTTAGATATTAAGTTGATGTATTTTTATTTATTATTATTGAAGCGGATGTGATATAAAATTTGTAAAAAGAAAAAAAAACTCACATTCAATTTATTTTATTGTAGTCTTCTATTCTTCTATTTCTTTTTTATTTTTTGTATTCATTTTATTTTTTTAATATCATATAATTTATTATAATTTATACCAATTAATTAATTATAATTCATTATATCAGTTAGTTTAATTAATTAATTTATAATATAAATGATAAAATAGATCATTTGTTACTTATACGTTTATTTTTCTAAAATCTAAATCTGAATAATTATATTTTCAGTTTTTGTTATGAACAAAATATTATTAATAATGAATAATAATTAACCACTCATACTTTTGATCAAAGTATTTGGATAATTTTTATATTTATTAATATTAATTATTGATTATTTTTTCATAAATAAATTATATTATAATTTTATGTTAAAGTCATTCTTCTATTTGCTTTTACTAATTTATTATCTAACTATTATATAAAATTAAAACCGTATTAATGAATTTAATATTAAAATTAACTTGGCTTTTTATTATTTAGAGTGTTTTTCAATCAATAATTTTATACTCTTTATTTTTTTTTTCAGTTTCATTTTGAATTTTAATTTAGTACACAAAGATAGTGAAATTTCGTTGATACTGAAATAAAGTTTCAAAAGGGTCCATAGGGTAGAATAAGTAAAATAATGTGATACCCACATTACAACATCTAAATAAAACAACTTAGAATCTAAAATGTTTATCTTTCTCTTTCTCGCCGTCTATTATATTATCTATTCTATCTATTCTATTATATAAAAATCGAATTTTTACCTTTAATGATAGAATCAACATAGCATGCTTCCACTACAAGAATTTCACAAATTAGCGACGAATTTTTGCGAGAAATATTTTTTGTCACTAATCTGTCACTAACTTGCGAGGAATTAGTGACGTACTAACGACAAAATTAATGAGCGGTCACAAAATACCCGAACTTGAGAAAAACGACTGATTAGCGAGAGATTCACGAGTAAGTTTGTTTCTCGCAGATTGACTTTTGTAGCTAAACAAAGAGCGAGGAAAATTTCCTTGCTAATTTCTTACAAATTAATTAGCGAGTGACAATGTTCTAGCAAATCAGTCACTTAGGGGTTCAATCGAATAAAAGTAAAGTAGCGAGAGATATTATTGTCACTATTCCGTCCCAAATTTCTACTTTATTTTGTTTAACTCATTAAAGACAATTCATTATGATGAATTAATTATATCAACTAATTGATTTGAATAGATATTTAAGTATCACACAATTTAAAATTAGGTATATTAATTATTTGATTTAATTTTTATGATATATAAATTTAAGAAATAAATTAAAATAAGATAATTTATTACTTATTTAAATTGAATACAATAAATATAAATTAATTTAGTTAAAAATTTACTATTTTCTAATCTTCTATACATAAAAATGACAAAACAAAATTATAAAAATAATATTTTTATCACTTTTGCTATTTTAATTTTTTTTTGCTTTTTTTATGTATAATTTTATTTTATATTAACTTTGTTTATTTAATAATAAAATATACTCATATTAATTCTATCATATAATAATATATTTTTCTCCTATATTAATCGAAGAATTTTAATAGTTATCAACTACATCTAATAGAATAACTAAGAAGTGAGAACTACGAGAAGTTAAACCTAGGTTCAAAATGTTGAAACAAAGAAAAGAAAACGATGGATATATGATTAGAGAAAAATGTATAATAATGACAAAATATACTAAAACTGGATTTTTTCTCCAACTAATAAAAGTGAGGTGTTAATTTCTCATGAATTCATTTTTTTCTCTAAAATGAAATCATTATTTTCTTTTCTAAATTTATTTTAGAAAAATATATTTATTATAATTATATTACAATTAACATTTAACGAATAATGCATGATTATACTAATTTAGAGAAATATTTTTATTATAATTATATAAAATCAATATTTAATACATTATCAACTAATAAAAGTGAGGTACAATTCCTCATGAATTCATTTTTCCTCCAAAATGAAAGTACTATTCTCTCTTCTAAATTATTTTAGAAAAATATCTTTATTATAATTTTATTACAATATTATAATTAGCATTTAATGAATAATACATAATTATAATAATTTAAAAAAATAAAGTCCAGTAATTTATCTTCCGACTGCACACGTGTGTAGAATAACTTTTAAGAAGGAGTCATGTATAGTAAATACGGTCGATGATTGTAAAACTGTATGCTAATATTGATATAATATTATTTTAAGTATATGTTTTACAGGCATCAAAGAAAAGTGTTGAGTTGTTTTTTAGTAGATTTAAATTATTTATTGTTTATTAGAGAATTTTGTGCATTAGAATTCTCTAATAATTTATTATTTATTTTGAGTTAATTTTGATATGTTCTTACTTGACAGTAAAATAACATATAAAAATTTGTTGGTGGGTCTAAGTATTATTAAGTTATTTATGGTCACATTGAGTATATATGTTTGATTTATTGACGAAGGTAGATTACTAAAACCAATTAATAACTATTTTAGGATTAATATATTTAACACTAGATTAATAAAAAACAAATAAATCATAACATTATATTTTTATTAATCAAATTATTATAATTTAAATTAATCTTAACAAAATAATTTAAAATTATAATTTTAATCTTATCACGTGCATGGTACGGGTTAATACAAGTTTAAATAACAACTTTAATCTTATCACGTGCATGGCATGGTACGGGTTAATTGTTCTTCATTTTGAGCTGATTTTGATATTTTCTTACTTCACAGTAAACCAACATATAAAACTTTGTTGGTAGATTTAAGTATTACTAGATGATCATATTGAGTATATATGCCTGATTTATTGAAAAAAGTAGATTAAATAACTATTTTATAGTTAATACAATTAACACTATATTAAGAAAAGAAAAACAACGCATACAAGTTATTTTTTTATTAATTAAATTATTATAATTAAAATGAAATTTAACATAACAATTTAAAATTATAATTTCAATCTTATCACGTGCATGGCACGGGTGATTAAACTTGTATTTTATAAATAGAGGGGAGGGGAGTGTCATTTTAGCATCTCGCAAGAGAGGGAAGTAGAATTTTCTCTTTTTATTAAGATACGGCTGGACACAGCAAACACGCTTGTCAGACAGACGAGTATCGATAAATATCGTATCTAAAATGTGTTTAACATGCAGACACAATAACTCAGCTAAGGGTCCGTGTTTCATAGGTTGCATCGTTCCTTTCTCTGACAAAACTTCCTTCTCCTTCAACGTTGTAAGGAGGATCTTCACTCAAGACAAAGGGGAGGGTCTTCTCGCATCTTTTTCCTAATCCGAAGAACGTTGCCTGTCAGTGCCGTAGCGCTGCATTTCCTTCCCTAGTCCAAGAATGTCGCATCTAATAGACACATAAGATATTCATATGACACTAGGTCACAAATCGTTGTCGTCGCTGTGCCGAGGACGACTTCCTGGATTCTGCCGTTGTCAGATTTTGAACATTCTGTTTATCTGGTTTTCGCACATCGAAGCTGGCTTCCTCCACCGTTAGCACCTCGCATTGGCAACAGGAATTGTTTTATGAAATAATAATAATAATAATAATAATAATAATAATAATAATAATAATAATAATGCTCTTATTATTTAAAAAAAATAATAAGAGCAATGATCTTAACAATAATATTGAATTCACATCAAATAAAACATGGTAGTACCTGAAGTAACAGTGAAATATTACTCATGACAATCTAAACCTTCAACTTTCAATAATTTTAATTTTGTCTTTTAAAAATATTTATGAACCAGCAACTAAAATATTTATTAATTTCAAATATTTTCTGAACTTTAAAAGTCTTGAAAATGCTTTTTCTCTAGAAGAAACCTTCATAAAAATATATCAAAAAAGAGTAAATTATCATTTCTACTCATAAAAGTTGAAAACGTTGACGAATCTATCCATAAAAAAAAAAATTACCAAATGTATCCATCAATAATGAGATCCGTGAGATAAAACTAACCAATCGTTATTCCGGAGTTGACTCCGTTAGTGACGCTCCCTACATGACACATAACAACGTTACGTGGTCTGGGAGTCTTCATAGGTGAAATGATGAGCTATTTGACCGTTATAATTAATGAACCCTAAATCTCTAAATTTCCCAAATTCAAAACTTTTCTCATTCTAAACACGAACCCTAGGTTAATAAAATTCTTCGAAAATATTTCAATGTTAAGGCGGAGACTATTTACCCCACCTTCGAATGGGAGATGTAGTGTATCTAGAAGCTCAATTTTAAAGCGGGTGCATGATAGGAAGTTCAATGGGAGATGCTTCTGTGGGTTGGATGTGACCTTGTTGCAGCCGGGGACGGCAATGAATCCTGGGAGGTGGTTCGTCCGTTGTCCCAAATGGAAGGTATACCCTTTGTACACTTTATTCTATTCGAAGTGAATATGTCTCTAATCTAATTTTTCTTTGCCATTGATAGACTTCAGACTGTAGTTACTTTGTATGGGTAGACAAAACCGAAGGTCAATGGGAGGGTTTGAGGAGACCAGTTTCAAAAAGAAAGATGCACGAAGATGTTCTTGAGGCTGAAGCTGAAGTGAAGATGCTCAAGAAGTTAGGGAAGATTGAAGCTCAAGTTAGTAAACTTAGGTTGTGACTTGTGACTATGTCAATTATTGTGGTGTTTAGCTTTGTGTGCAATGTGTATCTTGTAACACCCTACCATACTGAGCTTTACGCTTAAGTCGTAAAACAGAGGTGGTGTGGTATTACGACCTCTAAAATAAAATGTATACATATAATAGCAGAAAGATTGTAATATACTAGGAGTCTTGAAGAATAGATGAAACAAAAGTCGCGAGATAAAAGCGCAACGCTCAAGAAACGAGTTAACTTGAGTGTTAGAAAAACCATAACTATCGAACATAAGATAACAAAAGTAGGAGTAAAGCGCCAAAGATACAAAATAACAAGCTCCTAACTCAGCCCGTGAAACCAAGACTGGCCGGAGAATACATATATATATATATATATATATATATATATATATTCACGTATCAGATACATAAACAAAATCCTGTCTCTCCGTAAACCTCTAAGAGGATCAAAAGAATAAGTTATGCGGAGAGAAAACTAAGTATATATATATATATATATACATCACTATACAACAAAATAACCCAATAACCACTTCGCTTCAGGTGTCCAGACGCCTAACGAGGTGCTTTTCGACCTGCATCTGAAAAACAACAACATAGTATGGAATGAGAACCAGAGGTTCTCAGTATGGTAAAGGTGTCACACACATAATATATAAGGTCCTGGGAATGCCAAAGATAATTCTAGAACGCCGACACTCAGATTATAGAGCTTAAAGTATTAAACAAAAGTCATAAAAGGTGGTTTTCTAAGAGTATCTAAACTTAACTTAACTTAACCTTAAATCCAAGTTCTATACTACCATTCTTCCATATCTCCATCTCCGTCAGCATTTCACAGACAAATAAACAGGTAGAGGCAAGCACAAGAAGGTTACAAGTACTGCAGGTAACAAATATATATTTAGCATGGAAAGTACACTTAGGCATACCCAGTTAATGCACAAACAAATAATTCAAGTAGAATGCATATGATGCATGCTTGTCCTATGGCTGATGAGACTCATCTGTCGGTTATCCAGCCAACCCGACAAGTCTGAAAACCTTAGACTGTCCCTCGACGTGCATCCCCAAGAGCCTATGCATAGCTTTTTCTCAAATAATCAATATTTCTCAATGGGGGTTAACATTCCCGAGAATTTATAAGTGTCCGGTCACCTTTACATCATAGGGTCAACAAAGTATCGAGTTTTCAACCTAGTACACGTGATGGCAAGCCACGGTATTTTACCCATGGAATCCCGTATCTCAGATCATTTAATCATTCAAGCCAAATATCATACATGATCATTCATTTGATTATCAAGTCAAGTATCATACATGATCATCTGTAACATTTCATAGTCGTTTCATCACTTTTCAGCTTTTCTTCATCTCCAAATTTCCTAACTTCATCCGAATATCAGGTTTAATACTATTATTAATGACTAAAAGAATGAAAATAGAGGTTTAGAGGTTTGAAACACAATTTAGTCCATTGAAAATCATGTTTGCTGAAGTGAGGGCCACGCGTGCGCGTGGGAGTGTGAAACTGCAGCTCGCGCGCGCGTCCCTTTGTCATGCGTACGCGTGGGTGAAAACTTCATGTCACGCATGCGCGTGGGTCACGCGTACGCGTGGACATGCTTACTATCCCTTACGCGTCCGCATGGCATCAATCGCGTACGCATCACCGAAATCCCATGCCACGCATACGCGTGGACGTGCGTTCTTTTAAAAAATAGATCAGTAGCAGAGCTGCAGAATCATAACAAGTTTCTTGCATAATCACATATAAATTACATATTTCGCACCAAAATTTTCGACGGGCATAACTCAATCGTTTCAAATCGTTTTTCTTCCGTTCTTCGAACGGCATAAAGTTCACGAACCCAATTTTCATTTAAAACCAATTAAAATCAATTTGATAGGGATTATCCTTCATGTTTATTTATCCCATAATCCCTTTTATCCGCCACCTTCCCCAATGATCTTTACAAATGATTCCAATCTTCCTCATCCTGTTGTATTATTCCATATATTTTCAGTCTCACTTTCCGAGTTAGAAGTGAAAATCATGAACATAGTAAATTTACATTTACTATTATGAGTATGAATGCAGCAAGCCGTTCATAACTTTTTACTCATACAAGAGAACTTAAAACTCATGAGAAATGATTATTTTCTCCATTGGGCAAATGCTTTTTAATGCTCTCTGTATGAATATCAAGTAAGTAAGCACATAATAGAAAAAAATAAGAAAAGGAAAATTATATTTAAAAATAAAATTGAGTTTGTTATTAATATATTATAGAAACCTTCACACATTCAAAACTTCCTCCTCTATGGAAGATAAAACATTAAAGAAAGCAATGTAAATGACTTACCAACTAACAAAAAGATAATTACTACTTTAATCTAAAACTAATATTTGCATTATCAGAACTTGTCCATCCACCTAAGACAGATTTGAGATGAACAAAATCAACAACATTCACATCATTCTTGACTGAGCTTGTGACCTTGACATCCTTCAAGCCATGCAACCAACACTTAGACTTGGAATAACAATAGGAGCAAAACTTGCCCTTTGGCTTTTTGGTTTCCATTAGCATCCAGTAGAAAAACTTAACAAATAACAAACAAGAGTTAGAAGCTCCACAGATAACCCTTTGAACTGATGAAAAGCAGAGGAAGGAAATAAAATATAAACTTTGGAAACAATGTCGTACCTCAATGAATGCTTTGGTGCAATGAGACGGGTTCAAGCTCAATGAAATAGTTTCTGGGCACCAACCATAGAACAAGCGATTCACAAGAAGTGCATACTTAGATTTATCTTCCCTAACAGAGCGTATGACCAAGTGTTTGATGCATGGCACAGGCAATGTAGGTGGCAATGAATATGGGTCTTCCCAATACTGCATAATCCAAGGTATATAAAAACCATATTAAGAAAACAGGTAAACTAACAGAATATAAATAACAATTTATACTTACACGATATTCATAATAATAAAAATGTTCATCAGAAGGGATGCAGGGACGGATGGAGAGGGAGAGTGATGCCAAGAACTTTTGTGGTTTAAATTGTTCGACAAATTTCCCCAACTGGTAAAGACGTGGATGAATCATATTGAACAGAACATTTACTTCCAGTTGACTAGAACATCGTAGAAAAGATATGGAAGGTAAGTTGTCACCAGCATAATAGTATCGAAATGATAATAGATTTGGAGTGTCAATTTCAAGCTTCTCCATGATAGAGCAATTAGATAACACCAAAGCCTTGAGTTGAGAACTTGAAATATTAATGTTCTCATACATGGAGCATTCAACCAATTCCAAACTCTCAAGGAAAGGAAATTTGGAAGATAGATGAAGAAACCATATATCTGTAAAAAGAAATTCAATCTTCATATTCATTAAGGTCAAAGCTCTCAAATTTCCACAACTATCAAAATTCATCTTGGAGGGCTCATAACTGTCAGCACCATAATATATTTTCTCAATATTTGGAGCATCAATATAGACATTTTGTACTCCCTGAATATCAACTCCCTTGAGCTTTTGTAGACCATGCATGCTTACTGATTTCATAAGAGAAATTTGCAGATCTCTGGCACCTTGGGGGTTGTATACATAACACCACTTCAAGGTTATATGCTCAATTAAAGGACAATGAGAATTAACATGCTCGATAGCACCTTCGTCATCAAAAAGGACATAGCACAAGGATAATACACACAGTGAGGAAAACTTGACTGAAGGATTCAGGAAGTCTTTGTCAAATCTGATTCTCCCCTTCAGCACTAACTTATTAAGTGATCTTGCTTCAATGACACCTGGATGCAAGATATAACATAGGCACGGATCATCCTTTTTTAAAGTAGGCAGGCAAAGCTTTAGGGTCTGGAGATCACATTCACTGGCTAACTTAAGCCACTGATCAACATCAGGGTATATAAGCTGAAGGTCAAAGCAGGTTAAACTAAGCTTGAGCTTGAATTCTTTGATTGCTAAGCCTTGTTCACTGAACCTCAGCAATCTTTGCTTGCCATAATCAAGGAATGTCTTAATTTGTTGATCTTTTTTCCGCTTGGAAGACCTCCTAATAGATTCTCGGTCACAAATAGACAAAATGGGAAAGGTATAGAATATTTCTCTCCATGTCTTAGACAAAACACTAGTCTTGATAGCATCTTTCTTTGGCAGTCTTGAGAGAATGTCATGAAGTATGGTTTCTGGTAAACTGGATATCTGGTCCATTTTTTCATCCATTATTGTGTCCTTCAAAGCAAGTAGAAGAATATCAGAAAAAGAATAACTCAAACTATGTCAAATTATGGTAGTAAAAAATACCACTTTTCATGTTAATGAATATGGCTCATGAGAGTTTTTTTCCTGGTGGAGTTATCAAACAGAACAAGAACTAAATACTGTCAATGTAGATATATCTTAAATGGTCATCATATAGAGATTTTTTCTCTAAAAAACTAATTTACAAAATTTGTTTTTTCCCCTTTGTTTTGCAACACTAATTAACAAAGCAGAACCCACAAGAATCATTATTGATCACCATCTGCACAAACACTGCTAATTTGGATGCGAAAAACACATACAGAACAAATAAGATCAAGGATGGAAACTCTAAAGATTTGAGCTAAAGCAAAGTCTAAAGATTTTTGCATAACTGCCAATAAATATAATTAGTAAAATCTCTCTCTCTCTAAAGAAACAGACTAATCAGCAATGTGTCCATGAACAAGAAGTTAAAGATATGAAGACTCAAATTAGGGTTACAATCACAGGAAACTGATCCACACGGTTACAGTGTTAGAACTTAGAGCCGAACCTGAAACGCTGATTTGAGTGACTGAAGAGATGAAGACTGCGAAGATTGAAAGAGACACTGCGTCTGAAGAGGGCGATGGAGATGGCGCCAAGAGACTGGGGTTTTCGGTTTAAGAGGCTGTTTAAATTTAAATATAATCCCTGTGATTTGATTTAGATTTTTGCAATTTTAAATCAATTTTCAGATTGGATAACACTCACAAGTTTATTAACTAAATAAAATATCTTTTAATTTTATTAGTTGATTTTTTAATTTGTTAAACATAAATCTTGATTTTATTAATTAATTATGTTAAATATACATTAAAAATTATTTAAATAAAATATATATATATGCTCTGTCATTTTATAAAGTACTATATATTAATTCTATTATTTTATTATCAAACTTAATATTTCTTTATAATATGTGTATATATAATTAATTTTTAATTAGTTAATATAATTAATCTTTTTTTTATCGTTAAAGTTATCTTTTCAATCCTATTTTCTTTTTGAAGAATTAAGATTTAAAACTAAATCTAGAGTTTAAAATTTAAGAAAATAATTGATATAAAATAAAATAATAATTTTAAAATCTTAGTTAATATTAATTGAAAAATAATTAATTTTTTAATTAAATTCTTATTTATGATATATTAAATTTTTAGATCAAATTAAATTAGATTAAATAATAAAATTAAATTGAGCCAATTCCATCGCATATTGTATTGATCTAATTGAATGAGCTTACAAAAAAGATTTTTTTTTTTTGAAGTTATCTACTTATTTTTATTTAAAAGATCTTATAAAAAAATAAAAATAATTTATATTTAAGTATTTCATGTAAAAAAAATTATTTATTAATTATATTTAAATATAATAATATAAAAATATTTTTTATTTATTATGTGAGAATTTTTTTAAAAAAATTAAAAAATATAAATTGTATTTTTTTTGGATGTTATTAAGTTAGTAAAAAATATTTTTTTTAATTAATTTTTTTTATTTTTTAGTGTATTTGATAAATTTTTAGTATTAAAAATTAAAACATTAAAAAAACATATTTTTTTTGAGAAGGTACCATTTATATTTTTTTGTAAAAAATTTTTTAAAAAAATATTTTTACATAATAAATAAACAAAAAAAATACTTTTTTATTATTATATTTAAATATAATTGATAAATAAAAATTTTTTTTGTATGAGATATTTAAATATAAAATTATTTTTATTTTTTTATAAGAGCTTTTTAAAAAAGACAACTCAAAAGTTTTTTTAGAAGCTCACTCAAAAATAAAAGTCCATTGTAGTTTTTAAAAAAATATGTTTTTAAATTTTTTATTATTTTTATTTTTACTATTAAAAATTTATTAAATACGTTAAAAAAATTATAAAATAATTTTTTTTATCAATTTAATAATACTCAAACAAACACTATATAACTTATACATAATAAAAATTATAAATTCAATATTGCCATATCTTCATTTTTGTGATTTATAGAAATCCTCGCTGGAGAAATTATTTTTGAGTCGGCATGAATTCGTATAAATCACACATTAGAGGCCAAACCAATACCTTGGAAATCATTTTCACACTCCTCGTTACCTAGGTATATACTAATTGCTGCCAAAATAATTGCTTAGCATATTCAGAAAGAAAATATTCTGTATCTTCCGATTTATTTTTTAATTTATCTATAAAAAACAAATAAATTACAACGAAAAATATTAATTAATGGTATAAAAATGATAGAGAAAGTTGCTCCTGTATAAAACATAAATATATACATACTAATAATACTAGATTACTAGTTCTACACCTATTATTCTTTTCCATTTTCAATATATTATATCAACAAATGTCCCACATTTTATTCATTTAAGATATTAAGGGTACAATTAAAAGAAAGAAAAAATTAAGGCTACTTAATGCTCTCTCTATTTAAAGTTTAAACATATTTATCTCATTTTAAATTTATACTTTTCTAATATCAAAGTAGTATTAACTATTAACTATTAGCGTCAATAATTACTTCAGTTTAATTATGAGGATTAAGAAGGCACCAAAAGAGATTATAGGTTGCGTTTGTTTTCTGCAACTACGATTTAGTGTTGTGTTTAGTAGGGGTGTTCAAATCCAAACCGATTTAAATTAAACCGCTCATTCAATTCGATCCAAATTGAAAACCGATTAAAACTGCACTAATTCGGATTTGATTGGATTCTATTTTTTGTAAACTGCTGGATTTGATCGGATTTCGGATCTACTTTTCATAACCGATCCAATCCAGTCCAAACCGTACAATGTGCTATAATATTATTATTTTATTATTATATTTACAATGATACTTATAATATGTTCAATTTATTATACATTTTTCTATTATTCATGTATTATTATTATTTAATAAATATTTTATGTTGAAAATGTTATTTATTTATTTATTTTAACTAACCTATAATTTTATTTCTATTGTTATGTTATCGTTAGTTTTTTAAGATATTGTTAAGACTTGTTATGTCATTGTTGATTATTTAAAATTTGATGTTGAGACTTGTTATATGTATTTAATTTTTTTATTTAAAAAATCGCAAATCCAAACCGCTTGTAATCAGGATCGGATCGGATTTCCAAAAAAAAATCATCCAATCCAAACCGCACTGCACATAAATTAAGCGTTCGGATCGAATGACTTTTTTCCTTAAAACTAAACCAAACCGCACCGTAAACACCCCTAGTGTTTAGTAATAAGTCTCTTTAGTATTTTTAGAAAATATAAATACACCGAATTAAAATTTTTAAGGATAGAAACTAAAATTTTTATAACATTTTTTTAAAAATATTTTGGTTTAACTTTTTTTAAATTCTAAATCTATCTCTTAAATTTTATATTTATCTTAAATCAAATATAATATTAAAACATAACTCAATTTAATATATTTTGTACCAAATATAATATAAAAATTTAATTTAATCTTAATCTCTTAATTTCTATCTCAATTTTTTTTAAATGCAGAATAAAAATTAAGTAACGATTAAATACTTACTAGAGCTTACCGGTGAGTTTATTGATTTTTTATTGAATTATTTATTTAGATTGTAATTGTTATACAATTATTAGATACAATTAAAATATATTATTTCTTTTTGTCTTTTCTAATTTTAACCTAATCTTTGTGTATTCTTATTCATTTAAGACAATTCTACTTTTTGGACGTTACTAAAAATATTTATGATAGGTTAGTGGCTATATAAGTGTTGCTAAATTTAAAGTTACACTTTTTTTTTTAATATTTTGATAATATTTTTTTAGCAATATTTTTTAAAAACCGTTGCTAAATTATGAAAAAATGTTATTTTAGTTTTAGTAATATTTTTTAAAATATCATAACCACTATAACATAGACATATTAGAATGACCTTATATATCATACAATATAAAACAAACTTTAAATTAGAGTAGTGAATAGTAATATTATTAATTAACTTTTAAAATATGAAAATAACAAATGCTGTAATATTTTAAGTATAGGGACATCTAATTATATACAACTAAATGAGTATATGAAATGTTAAGACTTAAGAGATTAAGACACCAAAAAAGAACATTAATTATAAGAAATATTGGTTTCTAAGCAAGTGAAGTTTACTTATATATGTATATAGGAATATAGGATTAATCTTGTCCATTTATATAATTTTATTACCAAATTTATTTTTTTTTATATATATTTCTAAATATATATTTTAAGTGTTTAATTTTGATGAACTAAGTATAAATTTTTGGAAAAAAGACAGATAGATCTTTGACTTTTTAAATTTTTGACAAATATATTTCTGACAAAATTTAAATACAAAAAAGTCCTTGACTTTAACAAGCGGAGGACAATTTAGTCCTTCCGTCTATTTGCCTCTCATACACCAAACGGAATTGACTGACGTGGCTGAAACGGTGTCCAGGTGTCCGTTACGGTGCCACGCTGGAAGGGGAATAAAGTTCGAAGGACAAATAAGTCTTTGACGTCATTTTGCAAATAAAGTTCAAAGGACAAATAGGTCCTTGAGAATTTAGTTCATTATACTTCTATTATGTTTCTATTATGAGAATTTAGTTTATAAAATTATGCTTGTGTTTTAAAATCTAGTTAACTTGTTGTATTCTGCAATTTAAATTATTTGTATTAAAATTGCAGAAATTGGGCTTGTTCTGTTTCTACTTTTTTTTTCTTAAATTGCATTAGTTCAGTTTTAGTGCATTTGTGTATTATATTAGAATTTGTTAAATTGCATTAGTTCAGTTTTCATCATATCAGTGACATTAGTTAGCATGAGTTCATTTATGCATCAAGTTAGCATTAGTTTATTTGTGCATCATTCATGTATTAAGTTAGTATTAATGCATTTGTGTATTATATTAGAACTAGTATTTTTATCCATAATAACATTACGAGAATAATTTTTTTTAAAATTATAGTTCACTTTGTTCTAACAGTATAAACTATGCATGGCACAAAAGATTTACAAAATCAAATTACTTTTACAAAAAAGTCGTAAATTGACAAAAGTCTCTGGCTAAGAAGACCAAAATATCTGCAGATAAAAAATTAAATAATAAAATTTTTAATTATTATTTTTATATGAAAAAGTATAATTTTTTATTAATAATTAATTTTAACATTCGTTATCTAAAATTTAAAATAATTTAATGTGTATACTTTTACATTTAAAATATTTTAATTGTAAAAAAATATCGGATGACATATTTTGATTTATCAAATTACTAATATAAAATATAATTATATATAGAGTAAAAATAGTAGAGAGAAATAGAAAAATAGAAAGAGGTAGATGAGAGAATTTAGAAAATGAGTTTATTAATTTTGAAAAAAAATATTTTCTCTTAATTTTAATAAGAGTGTCATGTCACACAATTGATTATTAAATTAGATAGTAATATATGATACATAATATAGGTATATTTCAATTAGATAGTAATATATGATACATATATAAGCATAATGAACTAAATTCTCAAGGACCTATTTGTCCTTCAAACTTTATTTGCAAAATGACGTCAATGACTTATTTGTCCTTCGAACTTTATTCTCCTTCCAGCGTGGCACCGTAACGGACACATGGACACCGTTTCAGCCACGTCAGCCAGTTCCGTTTGGTGTATGAAAGGCAAATAGACGGAAGAACTAAATTGTCCTCCGTTTGTTAAAGTCAGAAACTTTTTTGTATTTAAATTTTGTCAGGAATGTATTTGTCAAAAACTTAAAAAATCATGAACCTATCTGTATTTTTCTCTAAATTTTTTTATCACATCAATCCTTTTTTGAATGACCATTGTTATAACTCGTAGCTATAATTGAATACATGTATAAAACTTCTTCTGCATTCATATTTTGAAAAAAAAAAATACAAATAAAAAATATATTAAAGCATCTAAAAGTAAAGAAAAGGTTAACAGATAAATTAAAAGAGATAGATAGAGTACATAACTATAATTAATTATATAATTAAGCTGAACCAGAATCCAAGAAATCATTTCACTCTTCAGCTAGAAGCTATGTGCATATAAATACATAGTATATATACCGAATTTAACTACTTAGTAGGAGTATAGCAGATGAGAATAATAATGAAGCATTTAGTAGTAGTTATTTATTTGAGTGCATTGATTTTGTTAGTGTATTGCAGAAATGGTAGTGAGTACTTAATTGGAGTTGGGAGTTATGACATGACTGGTCCTGCTGCAGATGTGAACATGATGGGTTATGCAAATTTGGAACAAAAAACTTCTGGAATTCATTTCAGGCTAAGAGCAAGAACTTTCATTGTGGCTGATGCCTCTAATAATAATAACAGGTTTGTGTTTGTCAATCTTGATGCTGGAATGGCTTCTCAGCTTCTTACTATTAAGGTTCTTCAGGCCCTCCATTCAAGGTAATAATCCAAATTTTGTTGACATAGTGTTTCTTCTAGTGTGAAATATATATGGCGTTTAAATTTTACTCTCTCTGGAAATTTGATCATATGATTTTGCAGTGTGTTTATTAGACACCAAGATATGTGTGAGGATAAAGTATAATTTTGGTCACTTAGGTTTGAGATAAATTTTAATTTGGCCTCTAACATTTCAAATATTATATTTCTATCTCAAAAGGTTTTAAATAGGTTCATGTTATTCTATTGTTAAATTTGACTCTAATAATTAACGAAATGAATAACGTAGACGTTAATAATATTACGAGTTAAGTCATATCTTTTTCATATATTAGAAAAACATAACCAAAATTTTCTTGTAATACTTTTTTTCTTTATTTTTTTTGGGTACAAAACTCAAAATCCTAACAATCAATTATCAACGCTTCAAAATCAAAGGAAAAACTTTTATATTAGTAATCGTTGGTGAATCGATTTTACTTATATACTAAAATTGAGTATTATTAACTCTTCAATATACGAATAGTTTGTATCAAATTTAATGATTGGACAACATTGAACCTGCTTAATTAAGACAATTTTTGGATTGAACTAGGATATTTAAAAGTTTTTGAGATTGAAATCTCTAAAAACTTAGGGATCAAATTAGAATTCAATTCAAACGTTGGAAACAAAATAATAATCTATCCCATGTGTGAAGGAGACACAATGATATTAGAATATATATTTTGTAGAAAAAAATGTTTTATTGTAAAAAAGATTAATTATTAAGTATTGGTGAATGTTTATCATATTATTTCACTTCAATTATCAGAAATTTTTATTTATTTATTGTTGTTGAAGGTATGGAAATTTGTACAATGAAGAAAATGTAGCAATAAGTGGGACACATACGCATGCTGGACCTGGTGGTTATCTACAGTATGTGATTTACTCTGTCACTTCTCTGGGTTTTGTCAAACAATCCTTTGATGCCATCGCTAACGCAATTCTACAAACCATTATTCAAGCTCACAACAATCTCAAACCTGCTTCCATTTTTATCAACACAGGTCAATAATACACTCATTATTTTGCTTTTAATTTCGATACAACTAAACCTGAGATCATTTTTTGATACCAACATATTTTTAAAAAAAGTATTCTATATACACTAAAAATCGGATACTAAATTAATTATTATATATATATATATATATTAACTTACATATTTTTTAGCTAAATCATATCAACTACCAATAATCATATAGTAAATCAAATTAAGTTAATTCGATATACATGTAAATAGCGTAAATCAAATCAAATCTATTTTATAAATGTTTTAGGATAGATGTGTAACAAAAATTAATTTAACACATCTACATAATTTTAAATCCTATTCAATTTAATAGTGTAAATTACCCTATAAATCCATGTATAATTTGCCCTTTAGTATATTATTAGATTAGATTGACCCTACTATATTAAATTATTATAAAAATTATTTTCTTATCATATTATATATATTTTGTTTTGGTTATTTTTTGAATTGGTGACTATTACCAATATTTTTCTTTTATATATATTTATCTTATTTTTTAATTAATATTAACTACTTCATCAATTTTTGAGTTTAATTTTAGTGTATTAATAATATAAAATACAATTACATCTAGCTTTTTAGCTAATTATTTAGTATTTACACGATTAATAAAAATAATAATTATTTTTTATAATATAAAATTCATAATTAGATATACATGTAAAGCTAGCGCGTATTTGCGTCAAAATTAAATTTAATTATTTATTGTAGGAGAGGTAAAAGGAGGTGGTATAAACAGAAGTCCAAGTGCATATCTGCAAAACCCTGCAGAAGAGAGAGCAAGATACCATTCCAATGTAGACAGAGAAATGACCCTTTTGAAGTTTGTGGATGAAGCAAGTGGCGAAAGCATTGGATCATTTAATTGGTATGCAACTCATGGAACCTCAATGAGCAGAGACAACAAGCTTATTAGTGGAGATAACAAGGGTGTTGCTGCTAGACTCTTTGAAGATTTCTTTTCTTCTCAAAACAATTCTTCACCCTCTACCATCACTTCCACTCTTCCACCAGGTTTGTTAAATTTTCCCTGTATTAATTCAAAAATATTATATGCACATAAAAAATCAGTCGCTATATAAATACATATATTGTTTAAGAATAAATGATCATTTGTACCCATAAAAGATGAAAACGCTGACATATGTACCCACACTAAATCGAAACTAAATTTGTACCTACGCAAGATGTCCTCCGTGTGACAAAAGTACCCTACGTGGCACTCCAACCCTCTAAAGACAGAGTACTTTTGTTACACGGAGTGCATCTTGCGTGGGTACAAGTTTAGTTTCAATTTAGTGTGGATACATATGTCAGCGTTTTCATCTTTTATAAGTACAAATGGTCATTTATTCTATTGTTTAATTCATTTTTATTGTGTATATCATGTATTCCACAACTAAATAAAATTTTCGCATTTGTGGAGATAAGGACAAAGATATAATAATACCCATTTATTATTCTTATTTTGTCTTCTCTTATAGGCTACTTATTAACAAATTACCATAATTAAGAGATATGTAGTATTTTACATTTTAACCATTTTTACAAACATGTACATTGTTTAAAGTTTAAACTATTTGTTAGATGTATTTGTAACTCTAACAATCACAGTTACGTGTAAAAAGTAGTTGATTTACACAACATTTTTTACCATCAAATTATCCAAATCAGTGTTGGTATAAAAAATTAAATGGATCTCACTTATCTCAAAAACTAACTTAACAAATAAAGGTTGTCTCATATTTATAAAGACTGTTAAATTTTTTATTTTAGACAATGTGAACTTAATAGTTGGCAATGCTTGTTTTAAACAAAGAATTTTGAATGAAAGATTAATGAAAAGTTGAATGGTTAATGAGGGCAGACATTGGACAGCTAGTGAAGAAAGCAAGAGGAATAAAAGCGAGCGGAGGGCATGAATGCAGCAAAGAAAGAAGCGAAGAAGCGAAGGTGAGGAAGAACGATGGGTCGTTGTTCGTGGCCGCGTTTTGCCAATCAAATGTTGGAGACGTCACTCCAAATGTTGTTGGAGCGTTTTGCATTGACACCGGAAAACCTTGTGACTTCAACCACTCTTCTTGCAATGGCAATGACCAGCTATGTGTGGGCCGAGGACCCGGGTAACACCGTTCGATAATTTGATATGTTTGACTAAATTATTTAACATCAAATGTGTTAACATGAAAACATTCGCACGTGAATAATCGCCATTAACTTATTGAACATTTGTTTCAAGGCTAGAAATTGCATTTTTAGAAACTTTAGTAGTTCTTGTATATTCTTGAAAGTATGTATGGTAATTATTAAAATTTTTCTAACATACTTAACTACAAAATATTCAGAAATCATCTTTTATCTCTTGAAACATAGGAAGATCAAATATGTTATTCTCAAGTCATTATGCTTTCAGCAGCATAAATTTGCAAATCTTAAAATAAAGGTCCACTTAATTAGTAATATAATTTTAGGAACTAAATTGATATTTTTAAAAGCAAGGTTATATACATAAATAATAATATGCTATTTTGCATGGAGCAGATACCCAGATGAAATATTAAGCACAAAGATGATAGGTGAGAGACAATTCATAACTGCTTGGAAGTTGTTTGAGTCTGCTTCAGAAGAATTAAGAGGAAAGATTGATTATCGCCATGTTTATGTCAACTTCACAAACATTCAAGTTAAATTGGAAAACAAGAAGGTAGTTAAAACTTGCCCTGCAGCCCTTGGTCCTGGTTTTGCTGCAGGCACTACTGATGGACCTGGTGCTTTTGGCTTTCAACAAGGTGATACAAAGGTAACTAACTAATTCTCATATTACCATTTAATCTATTATAGAAACTGCAATGCTATGTGATCAACAAATATTATTATTTTTGTCCAACAATAATTTATACCTATATTTACAGAAATTTATATATAAAAAATATATAATTTATATTTATATTTACCAGACTTTGCATACATGAGTCAATATAATTTATACTAATATTTTTAAAAATTTACACACGTAAATTAATAAAATTTATTTATTAAAAATAATTTAGTATTTGTGCCAAATGATGGCCAAATTACTAAAAACTGCTGCCCCTAGCGTTTCTGTTATCCAAAATTTGACAAATCTGACTTGACTGCTAAGGAAGATTCATTTATGCAGATTAATCCTTTCTGGAAGCATTTGAGGGATTTGTTGAAAAAACCAAGCAAGCATCAAGTGAGATGCCAAAGCCCAAAGCCTGTTTTGTTAAGCACTGGAGAAATGTTTGATCCGTATCCTTGGGCGGTATGAGAAAAAAATTATCATTTAATTTTGATTAAATTACTCTGTTAATCTCTATAATTTTTTTAAATTTATAATTTGGTTGTTATATTTTAAAAATTTTTACTACATCAGTTTTAAATTTGTAATTTAGATCATTTTAAATAATAAACGTTATAAAAATATTTTTATCCATTTTACACTGCTAATGATTAACGAATATGTCTCAGGACTTTTAAGACATTTTTAGAACAACAAAAATGTAATTACAATTTTTAAACTGATGCATAGATCCAATTAAGAAATTTTAAAGTAGGGACTTAATTACAAATTTAGAACTATACGGACTAACAAAATAATTTAACCTTTAAATTTTGTGCACGGATAGTGCTGTCAATTTAAAAAAAGTGTTAAATATATATAAATTATC
The DNA here is from genome assembly GCF_059453495.1 of Arachis ipaensis. Lineage (NCBI taxonomy): Eukaryota > Viridiplantae > Streptophyta > Magnoliopsida > Fabales > Fabaceae > Arachis > Arachis ipaensis. The sequence goes on from NC_142444.1 coordinate 11,197,145, forward strand.
CTATAAAAAAAAACTATTAAAAGCAACAACTTACTAATCTCTTGTAATTTGAATATGTTATTCATACAGCCAGCAATTCTTCCAATCCAGATATTGAGGCTGGGGAAATTGATTATTCTTTCAGTACCAGGAGGTATGTTTCAAATTGCACAAGTATTAAAACATAAAGGAAAAGAGACTTGTGCTTTTTATATAGATTAGTAGTTCTTGAAAGATTGATTATGATTTGCAAGTTTGACAAATCATAAAATGAAGAACAAAAACATGCCCTAACAAATTATTATCCTTTGAGTATTGCAGAGTTCACAACAATGTCTGGAAGAAGGCTAAGGGAAGCAGTGAAGGAGACATTAATATCTAATGGAAATGGAGAATTCGACCAGGACACACACGTTGTTATTGCAGGACTAACCAATACTTACTCGCAATACATTGCAACTTTTGAAGAATACCATCAACAACGATATGAGGTAAGAACAACTTGTTAATTAAGAATCTTTAGATAATTTGACATATCTGACTAAATTGTTATCTAACGGTTTCTATTAACAACTTCACATGAAAACAACTGCATATGAGTTTCCACATGTTACCAATGTGACACAATATCTTCGAGTCAATTGCTAATCCGACAAGCTAAAACATTGATGTGGCAAAATAAGACACATCATAGTTAAAGCTACACCATCTCACATTTAACGTTTCACATCAGCATTTACTTAACGAAAGAGATTACAAACTAACATTCTAAATCTTACATCCTAAGAAACCTTAGTGACCCTAGTACTAATGGACTGCTAGAACTTTAGGGTGTATGAATAAACCTAGTGGAAACCTCAAAGTTATGAAGTTATAAACTCAAAAAAATTGACCTGAAACAGTGTTAAATTGAGCAGGCTGCTTCAACTCTCTATGGTCCTCACACATTATCTGCATATATCCAAGAATTCAATAAGCTAGCGCGAGCAATGGCTAAAGGGGAGAAAGTCGCCGCAAAAGGCCCTTCGCCGCCGGATCTTTCATCGCAACAACTAAGCCTCTTACTTGGTCCTTTTGAGGAGTCACCTCCAAAAGGCATCAAGTTCGGCGACACAAAACAAGACATAGCCCTTCCAAAAAGAGGCTACTTCTCCAAGGGAGATAGGCCGAGCGCCACGTTCTGGAGCGCCAACCCAAGACATGACCTTCTAACAGAAGGTACATTTGCCGCGGTGGAGATGCATCAAGGGAAAAAGTGGCTTACCATTCATGATGATGATGATCTAAGCTTGTTTTTCAAGTGGCAATTAGACAATAGTTCCTTGCATGGCTTAGCCATCATAGAATGGGAAATACCAAATCATGCTATTTCTGGAGTATACAGACTAAGGCACTTTGGAGCATCAAAGACCTCCGGCACCTCCCGAATCAGTTACTTTACCGGCACATCACATGCATTTGCAGTGAAGTAGAATAATATCACTTCTGTGAAATAGATAAGTTCTTACATAAATAACGAAAAAAGGACTGCACAACAATGTTTCATGTTTGCATCTCATGGTTATTCATGGGGCTAGGATTACATGAGAATCTAATGTACTCATCTGTGCATCCAAATCACACATCGGAGACTCTCTCCTTTATACAATAAATCAAAAGCTTTATTGATGTCCTTAAACTCCACCTCATGAGTAACAAACCCATCCAATTGCAGTTCCTGTGAATTTAATATATTCGGAAAATTTTAAACTAACAAAAGATGAACCAAACAAGTTCAATTACTACTTTTTACCATCAATATTTTTATAGCAAAGATATCAAACACAAAACTTCAGATTCAAATGAAACATGCAGTTAAAAACACTAAGCTATGAGCTCAACCATGTTAGCACTACTATTTAACATTGTTATTACTACTATTTATACTTTCATAGCATAATCACTGCAGAATTGTATACAGTACCTTGTCCATGTATTTTTTGAGGAGAATGGGGACATGAGTCTTAGGTTTGAGTCCTCCGAATAAGGATCCCATGAGGGTCTTCCCATCATGAAGTACCTCATATGAACTGAGGCTCAACATGGCTCCTGGCTTGTCCACTCCTACAACAATTGTTTTTCCCCAACCCTGATTGAAAAAATCAACTTTCCACTCATTGCTCTTGGCAATTATTGATTTGTTTAGTTCATACTTAAGGCACTCCCAAAATCTAGCCTGGATCTCTATCTAACATAATAATAAATACTGACAAAGAGATGGGGTTTCAATTTATTTAGCAGAAGTTAAGAGTTGGTAGGCTGTGTTTGGTAGCAAAAATAGCACAAAAGTACCAGAAATTTGTATTGGCGAACACATTTTTTATGTTTCACTGTCTCTGTATTTGTATTTTAACTACCAAACACAGCCTTATAGCTTTAATCACATTATTTATGTATGCCTGGACATGACAATGAAAACCATGAGCAAGTTTTGGAACTTTTGCAGAGATTTACCATTCTACAAGAAGCAAAAGCTTCATGCACCAATGATGCCATACCAACACACTCAAAGCAATAATCTGCTCCGCCGCCAGTTTTCTCTATGATAACCTGGTCCACAACTTCAGTTATATAAGATTTGGCAGATTATCAGCAAAGAAAAAAAATCAATGATATGATATTTGCAAATCTGGTTATAATCTCTATTTCAGGACCTAAGACATATAATTTGAATTAAAATTTCTTCCTTTTAAGAGGGTAGACCTGGCTCACTGGTTTGTTCCCACATTCTTTAGGATTGATGAAGTCTGTGAGTCCAAACTTTTTCCCTGATTCAAGAATATGCACATACCATGAAAACAAAATATCAATAACAATAGAACAAGAGTTTAATTTTGATGACTGACAGTGTATTTTACGAAGATGTTTAATCACATCCGTTCTTTTGGACGATAATTCACGCAATCAATAAAAAAAGTAGTTAGTTTTGCTGATGTGACATTATGTGATTAGATGTACGTGTAAATTGTTTTATGCTGACAGTACATCAAAATTAAATTCATAAACAAATGAATAGAAATTGTATATTATTTTACTTGAACGGTATATATGGTTTTATGAAGCTAGCATTTACCAATTTCATATTTTTCCGAGTTGACATCCACACCTATAATCCTAGTAGCTCCACAAAGTCTAGCTCCCTCAGCAACCTAAGAAACCAATCAATTGCGGCGAAAACTTCAGCATACATAAGATCAAAAGAAAACAAAAGCCATGTCCTAAGAGTTCATACTGCAATTCCAACAGATCCCAGCCCAAAAATAGCCACTGAAGACCCAGGCTCCACATTTGCTGTTCTCCAAGCAGCACCTACCCCTAACAATGGAAGTTCTAATCAACACTTAATATCTATGTTGCATTAATAAAAGTACAGAGTATTTTATTCAGATATTTATAGAGCACCCATAGGTGAATAACATGAAGTATTTGTGCATAGTTTATATCAATAGTCATAAGAGAGAAACCTGGTATTCTTCATCAGTCATCACCAGTTAATTTGACTATAACTTTTAGGATTTTCTATTATGGAATTTACCAGTTGATACGCCACAACCGAGCAGGCATGCCCTGTCCGGGGGGGTTTCTGGGCCAATCTTTATTAGATTGGCAACATCAACGACAGTGTACTCACTGAAACTTGAAATAAACATGAAATGGTATATGATATCTCCATTTAGATCGGTGAATCTCGATGTGCCATCTCGAGGCATCCATGGGGATACCCGGAAAGGGAAATTAGTACAACGATTGCTCTTTGTTGATTTGCAATCTGTACACTCTCCACAATCTGGAAGAAAAATTGGAATAACCACATCTCCTTTTGTAACTTCAGCTACATCTTTTCCTACACTTTCCACAATCCTGTATTACATTCAAAATTGTTTAAACACACCATTCACATATGAACAATACAGAATACACAATCATTTACAACTACCATAAGGTGAAACAAATGAAGAACCATGAAGCCGTAGATTTATATCATAGATAAACTGTCACAATATAGTTTGTTAAATTGAATCATCAAAATGCTCACAGATACCATTAAGGATTAGAGTGTTGGCACTGAAAGAAATGAATGAAACCAGCTGTGTATCCTTCAGTATGATCATTGAACTATTTTACATCAATTAAAATTCTATTTTACATGGTCAATTCCAAACACAATAATTCACTTCTAATTTAATTCATTTCAATCCATTTCAAATAAAATAAAATCAAACCCAATCCAAAAATATTTGTTCTAAACACATCCTAAATTCTCTTCCAAACCATTGGAGTGAGGGTACTTTGAAACTATTATGCTAAAAGGGGGATATTAAAAAAAAAAAAACAAGAAGAGTTACAAGTATCCGGGAATGCTGACTTACCAGACACAAATGAACAACAAAATTATGAGATATAAATATATAATCACTTTAGCAGCTAATGGAAGTTGTCCACAACTAATTCTCCCCCCCCCCCCTCCCCTTTTGTTGTGTGTGTGTGGATAATTAGAGAAGTTATAAATGAGGAAACAACTAACATGAAGGAACTTACCCAACTCCTTCATGACCCAGAATTCTTGGAAAATATCCAGGAGGACCTCCCTTCAAGATATAATAAAGCATGTTAAAGAGTCATCAGTCATCCCAAAAAGATTTACAATGTCTTTTACAGCAATACTAGAGAGACAAAAAAAACAGCCTATTAATTCTAGCAATAATTAATAAATACTAAATAAGCCAAATTCTGGTTGATTTTTGCTAATTTTGGTTTTTTACCAAACATTTCCGTTTCTTTTAAATCAATAGAGAATAATGCTATTTGTACATTCAAATTGTGTTTCAATTTTGGAAGCTTAATTTATAACCATCAGTTACACTCGTAGCTCATTTGGTGTTTCAAATAACCAGCAACTTATATGAACAAAGAGCATTGTTACTCATTTAAAAAAAAAATAATAAAAAATAAAAAAACACCTGGAGCTTCAAGAAAGTAGCATCGCTGCCGCAGAGAGAGGCACATATAACACGAATTCGAACTTCACGGGGGCTTGGCGGCGCCACAACGATGTCCTCAATAACCAATGGCTCACCGGGTCTTCTAGCAACCGCCGCTAAAGTAAAGAAAAAACAAGTATTAGAGAAATGAAAGTCCAAAGGAGAAGAGCATTTTGATGAGTTGAGTAATTACCTTTGCATGTTATAGGGTGGCCTTGGGTCTCACTCTCCATGGTAACTGCAACAAAGAATGGAATGGTGTGGTTGCAATGTGAAGAGCTTATATGAGACTTTTCATTTTTGGTCCTTCCCCTCACTTTCCATGGTAATTTCTTTGGGTCCCTAAAATTTGAATATTTTTTTAATTAAATAAGTTCTTAAAAAATTTAAAATTAGTTTTCGTTAATGATTAGCTAAGCAAAACGTGAAATGATAGACCACCCCATAAAACGACTTCCTTCCAATTTATAAAAGAATGGACACAAAACCACCAATGACCATTACCAAACGTCATAGTTTTAGGAGACAAAGAGTTGATTATTTTCCAAACAATTAAAAAATTCCACCGAATGTCCCTATAATTAGAATCTTCTGCCCAATATAATTATAAGTTTCTGACAAACTAAACACATAATAAACAATTTAAATGATAATTCATAGATCTTCTTTTTAATTCAGTCACATTTATCAAATAAAGACAATGGTTTTCACATAGAAAATAGCTGTAAACATAAATTATTAACATACAAAGATCTAATAAAAATATCAAATCATAATCATTTTAGTGTGTTCGATCCAACCTATTCTTGAAATAAACAACTTGCACACACTCCCTTTTTAAAAAAAACCAATACACTGCTAAGAGGGATGACTCGCACTCGCTCTTAGCCCCTGTCTAAAATTTAGCAAACAGACTGTATTGATAAGAAAACTTTTCTTGATCCATCTGAAAGATATCGATATCTATCTGATGGAGTCTACAATGAATTAGGTCGCGGTGGCTGGTGATTTCGGTTTGTTACAAAGATACCTCCGACAAGACGGGCTCGAGGGCGAGCTTTATTTAAGAGAGAATGGGCACTCTCTAACATCCGTAGCTTACCGTTCCATCTCCCCGAACTACTGACTCAATTGATGAGCATCCGTTTTCTTGCTGGGTACAAGATCGAAAAGAATGCATCTCCTTATAATTCCATAATTTTCTTCTTCCACTTTTGTCCTAAAATTTTATCCTAAAAAAAATAAGTCTAACATATAATTTAAACAATTCATTATATTCAGAGATAGAAAACTAACCTAAAATATTACTGTATAGACAACAAAAGAAAAAAAACTCCAATTGAACTCGAAGAAAATAGCATCATCTTAATAAAAATGATTACCTATTAAATTCACAAGTTGAAACTCATTATTCTAATTAATTAAAGAGGAATTCTCCACAATACAAGTCATTTATATTTATATTTTTTTTACGTTTTTCTCCGTGTCTCTTTTTCTTCTTCTTCTTTCTCCGTGCCTCCTCTTTCTCTCCTCCTCCTCCTCCTCCTCCTCCTCCTCCTCCTCCTCCTCCTCCTCCTCCTCCTTCTTCTTCTTTCTTCGTGCCTTTTCTTCTTCTTTTTCATAATTTTTCTCTTTCGTTATCGTCGTCATCAACACCATCTCTTCCTCCTCCTTTTTTCATTGAAATTTCTTCTCCTCTTTTCGTTTTCTCTTTCTCCTTCATAATTAGTTATCTCGTTGAAGATAATAAATAATTCAGGCTCAGATTTGAATCCAAGGCTAAGGTGTGGTTCAATTTAGAAGAAAAAATATAGCATTAGAGGAAACATTTTTCTACAGCAAATTTGGGTGTAATACGAAGATATTTGGGTGTAACACAAACATATTTGGGTGTATTTTAAGAACTTTTGGGGTGTATTTTTATTCCGATAAGTTCTGCATAGTTTAAAACTCTTCCTCTTCCTCCTTCTCATCTTCTACTGTTTCTTCATCACCATCTTTTTTTTTCTTATTCATTTTTTTTATTTTATCTTCTCAAGTTTCTTTTTTTTTTACTCTCTTAACAAGAATAAAAACAAAAAAAATCAAACAAAGAAGAAGAAGAAATACATAATGCTGCAAAATTACTTGAAAGAGGATGAACTTACATTCATTTAACTAAAAGAAAGAAAGAAATAAGGAAAAAAAGAAGAAGAAAAAAACGCAGCATTAGAGAAAATATTTTTCTGTATTTGTAGCAAATTTGGATATAGCACGAAAATATTTGGGTGTATTTTAAGAATTTTTGGGTGTATTTTTATTCTGATAAATTATGCATAATTCAAAACTCTTCCTCTTCCTCTTTCTCGTCTTCTACTGTTTCTTCTTTGTTTTTTTTTTATCATCATCACAATCTTTATCTTTTTTTTATTCATCTTTTCTTTTTTATTTTACCTTCTCAAATTTCTTCTTGTTTTACTCTCTTAACAATAATAAAAACAAAAAAAATCAATAAAAGAAGAAGAAGAAACACAATGCTGCAAAATTACTTGAAAGGGGATGAACTTACATTCATTTAACTAAAAGAAAGAAAGAAATGAGGAAAAAAAGAAGAAAAAAAAAAACGGAACATTAGAAAAAATATTTTTCTGTATTTGCAGCAAATTTGGGTGTAACACGAAGATATTTAGGTGTAATACTAATATATTTGGGTGTATTTTAAGAATTTTTTGGGGTATTTTTATTCTGATAAGTTTTGCACAATTCAAAACTCTTCATCTTTTTCCTCTTCATCTTCTACTGCTTCTTCTTCCTCATCTTCTTATTTCGTTTTTTTATAATTCTTCTTGGGAGAAAAAATCAAACAAAGAAGAAAAAAAAATACATAATGTTGCAAAATCAATAAAAAGAGGAGGAGGAAAAAATGCAGCAACAATAACAACAATAGAAAACGACGATGAAGATGAAACACGTGAACAAGAAGGAGGAGAAACGGAAAGAAGAAGGAGAAGAAAAAGGAGAAGAAGAAGAAGAAGGAGGAGAAGGAGGAACGCGAAGCGCGCCATGAAAATCGTTAAGTAGCACGTGTGTTAACACGCTCATATGGGTGAGCGTGCTTTTTGTTAAGTTTGTCCCAACTTGTATGACTTGTAAACCAAAATGACTTTTATGTGTAGCACTCCTCTTAATTAAAACCTAATTCTTAATTCAACTAAACTAACAAGAAGAATGACAAATTTAACTTTTACTTACATTAAATTAACACAACAATTCCTAATAACATACTTCATTAAGCAAATTTAACCATTGATTTAACAACAATCCTAACAAAATGTTAAGCTCACAAAATAATATGAAAAATATAATGACCATACTAACAAACTAATCAGATGATAGTAGCTATCGTCTCTTTTTAACATCGTGGTGATAGAGGCGGCGATGACGGCAATGTGAACAGCAACCGCGGCGAACGATGCGATGGGGGCAGCAGCAGCTTCGACGAGCACGTGCAGCTGCGGTGACAGCAGGTGCTCCAGGTGCAGTGGCAACGTCGGCGGCAAGCTCCGGTGGTGGCTACGGTGACTGTTGCCCTTGGAAGTGTGAACAGACGAGGAGAGAGAGAGAGAATCGCGTCGAACAAATGAGGAGGAAAGGACTTTAAGTTTGAATTAGCTCTAAATTTACGGTTGAATCCGACGGTAACATTTTCCGTGTGTCCAAAACACAATGTTTCGCTAAACAACGTTACCGTCGAATCTACCATCTGACGGTAATTTGTGCGCCAAAATTTCTTTTTTTCCCACCAAATATTACCGTCGACGTTATATTAGAACATCAATTCTGATGGTGATATTTTAAGGTGACGAATTTATTGCCAAATTCGACGATAAATCTAATAAAAAAACTCGTTGCTAATGTCCAACACTAAATTCGACAATAAATTCGACGATACTTAACGTTTTTTGGTAGTAAAATCCAATCATCAATGTAAAAGAATCCAGTGAAAACACACTATATACACAGCAAAAAGAGGACAACTGGAGATAGAGGATCGGGAGGAGGATCACGCCCTTCGTATACTTTTAGGATCGCTACTTGTATTTGTCGGAACGTCTCAACAATCTTTCAGGCTTTGCCCACAAGCAGCACATCTTCGCCAGCAAGCTTTCTGTTCACCAATACCTCAAAGCTAATTTTTCCGGCGCTGATCTTGATGTCTTTTTCTCTTCCTTCACCTGGAGAATCCCACCATCCCCTATCCTTCAACAAACGGTCTCTTCTTCGTTTTTCTGCCATGTTAATATGTGTGTAGATTTTCTTAGTTATAAAATGATGATTTTTTTTCTTAGCTTTGGCATAGTAATCAATTAAAAAGTTTATATTATGATTTATTATATTTTTGTTGATAAATAATTACTGTTGTTTTATATTGTTGTTGTATTGATGATTACTGTTGTTTTATATTGTTGTTGTATTGATGATTGAATTTAAAAGAATGAGAATAGAAAATGAGTTAAAGAAGAAGAGAATGAGAAAGAGAATTTAATGAACAAAATCTAGAGATTAAAATTTTAAAAGGAGAGAGATCAAAGTTTTATTTGCCATATTGGTTAGTTGTTGGCATGTTAGCATAACAAGAATTAGTTCATCTCGATTTTTTTTTATGTCGAGTGACGGATAGAAATTGTCTGAGAGACTATTATGAGTCTTTATGAATCTCAAAGTGTAACTTTAAGAATAAATTTGAGTAATTATTAGTTTTAAAAATTATTTTAAACTTTGGATATAATTTTAAGAATTATTTTAAAACTCAACTCAAAAAATTTTAATAATAAAATTCGAATTGAAATGTAATTAGAGTAAAACATGAACGCTGTACTCCTGTAACCATTTGTTACCTCTAGTGACAAGTGATACGGATACCCCATTGTCACCCCCCACGTGACAAGTGACAATATCATTTCTTTAGTTCTTTCTTACATAATACTAGAATAGTTGACTAACAAGTGAATTGCTCCACTATCCACCGCAATTTCTTTTTCGTGTGAGAGAGACGTGTATCACAGAATGGTGTGAGAAGAGAAATGTTTTATGGGTGTATTTGGTTTTGCGTTAGAAAGAAGAGAAGTACGTTTGAGTGCATTGAACGCTTCCTCTTTTTATTTGAATGTTTTTTTTTTCTTTAAACGCCAACGTGATTTTACCTTCTTAACGTGCGTTTATAAGAAGCTATAAATTGTAGCTTCTGCGTTTAGAAAATCACGTTAGGATTGAATTTATTTTGTTTTATCAATTCTACTCTTTACTTCCTTACTTGTAATCCCTTTAGTATTCAAATATTTTAAATATATAATTGTTACGTTGGGTAACCGGAGATTAATGGGCCGGATGGCGTTGGTTGGCCCAAACGTATGAAGGAGGAAGCTTTCGAGCGGATCTGTGACTCGGTGCCCTCCGTCCGACTTGTGTGCGTGGAATGGGGGGTGGTACCTGCAAAGACACTCCGATGTCTAAGTTAGCAAGGGCGTGAGCAGGTTTAGAGTGTATTGGGACTTAAAGATACCTGAGGAATGTCAGTGTATTTATAGTGGTGAACCAATAACCACCGTTGAAGTAGTTCCGCCTTTCAAGGGGAATAACCGTCCCTTTATCTTAAGGAGGTTAAGATATGGCTCCTGGAAGTGGTTAGAGAGATTTTAGGGGCAGTTATCCTCTTGAGGGAGGATTTATCTGCCAGCTAATCCTCGTACCGACTTCTTTATAGCAAGTCGTGAAGATAGCCGACTTCGAGGTATCTGGTCGGTGTGATGAAAGGCTCAACTCTTTTGGGTTGGGCCTTTTTTCTTGGATCCTGGGCCTTAGTGTTGGGTCAGGGTATGAACAGTGCCCCTACTCGAGCCCAATTTCTCTTCAAGATTTGGGTTCGAGTATTCTACTCGGGGTCGTAGCCGACTTGTTGGAGGACCGACGTGATGGTCTGTAACCGACGTGACTTTTCATGACCTTTCGGTTCTGACAGTTATGTCTACTCAAGGGTCGCGTCCGTTAGGAATTTGCGTAGGGATTGATGGCCTTGGTAACGGTGCATTCTTATTAATGACTGTTCCGCTTTTACTATTATGCCCCTAGCATGTTTATAAATACTTTCCCTCTCCTTCGTTATTTCGTTTCTGCGATTTAAAATTTCCTCTTCTACTTTACTTGTTCGTGGTGCAACCTCTGTTCGAAGGCTCTCATCTTCCTTTCCTTTACACCCAGACAAAGGTTAGTCCTTTCTTCTCTTTTCTACGAAAAAATGCTTCTGGCTTTCATGCTTAGAGAGAAGTTGGTTTGTAGGTTCTGACTTCGTATTCCCCTTAGAGACCATGTTTTTTATTTTTCTTTTTCTTTTTCCTTTGTAGGTTTTTCTCACCTTTTAGGAAAAATAATGGCCTCTGTAGACATTCTTGCTCAGTGGGTTGATGTTACTGTATTAGGAGAGGAACCTTTGGTGGATGCTGAATTTATCACCCACCTTCGCACTCATCACAGGCTTTGTACGTCTGAGGAGGATGAGCCGAAATATGAGTTAGTGGCCCCGGGTCTGGAGGACCGGGTGTGTTTTGGGAGGGCCACTGAGGCGGCCCCTCATTTCTTCTTCATGTACGAGAGTATGGTTACCCGTTTGGGTGTTTTTCTTCCCTTTTCCGACTTTGAAGTTGATGTTTTATGCCACTACCGAGTTGCTCCTACTCAGCTTCATCCCAACTCTTGGGGTTTTTTGAAAATTTACCAGTTCATCAGTCATGCCCTGGAATTTCCGATGTCTTTGAGGATTTTTTTTCTATCTCTTCCATATGACCAAGCCCTTTAGTGGGCAAAATAATAAACAACAATGGGTGTTCCGAGCTATCCAAGGTCGGAGGGTTTTCACTCTTTTTGATGAATCTTTTCATGACTTCAAAAATTACTTTTTTAAAGTGCAAGTTGTAGAGGGTCACCACCCCTTTTTCCTGAATGATGACTCTTCTCCTCGCTTTCCTTTATATTGGCTGGAGGCCTCCCCCTGTGAGAAATATGGCCTGGATGACCTGGATGAAGTGGAGGCAGCCATTGTGGTCCGAGAAGCGTGGGGGAGGGCCCCATATTTGGACACTAAAAAATTTCTCCAGGGGTCTCCGACCTTTGTCCAGGCACAACTAGGTGGCTTTTACTTGTTTATTAAATTTCTGACTTGTCTGACTTACTTTCCCGACTTGTCTAATCTATTGGTTGTTACTTGTTTTTGCAGAGATGACGAAGAGGAATTCGAATGAGTCTTACCAGAGGGTGCAGGAAGCTAAAGCGAGGTCCCGGGCCAGGACTGGTGGTGCCAGGGCGGTTATCCCTCCTCCTCCCCCTCCTCCCCGAAATTTGGGGACTTCTTCAGAGCCCATTGTGATTTCAGCTTCTTCTCAGCCACCCCCCTCTCCCCGACCTTCTTCTGAGCCAGAGAGGAAGAAGCGCAAGGCTTTGGAGCCTGACTCTTCCTTGGAAGGTGAGGTTAAAATTGATGCTTTTGCATTCATCCGGAAATACATCTATCCCCATACTCGTATAGGTATGGATAATGTGTCTGTCCGGAACCACCTTACCTCTCTGGCTGAGGAGAGTATCAGGGCGGCGGGGGTCTGTACCAAGCTCTTAGATATCTTTGAGAAGGCCCCTCTTAGTTCTTTGGGTTCAACCTCGAAGGTTGAAGAGCTAGAGGGAAGACTTCTCATGTATCAGGAGCATGAGAAGGAGTTGAAGAAGGAAGTTACCAAATTGAGGGAGGAGAGAGATAGCCTTCGGGAGAAGGAGGGCAAGCTGCAGGCTCAGTGCAACATGGAGGTGGGCCTGAGAAAGACTGCCCAGGAGAGTTACCAGAGCTTGTTCGAGGACCTTGTGGGGGTTAGAAAAGATTTGTTGAATGCTCGGGCTACCTATGCTGAGTTGGAGGACTCCATTGCTGAGGGATCTGAGGAAGCTTGGAGGATTTTTAAGGATCAGGTCAGAGTCATTGCCCCCGACTTAGATCTTTCCCCTTTAGATCCCGACAAGATTGTGATTGATGGGGCCATTGTTTATCCCCCAGCTCCTCAGGTTGTCTCCGAGTCAGAGTTGAAGACTCGGGGGCAAAGAATCATTGAGTCCCCTCCTCGTTCGAAGGATGCTCCGAGTTCCTCAAAGCCCCAAGGTTCCTCATCTCCGACTCCTATGGATACTTCTCTCCCTGGCCCTGAAGCTGCTCTGACTACCCTTCCTGGTTCTGGTGGTGATCCGTCTACTCCTCTGCAAAAATAATTTTGTTGGCTATATGGGGCCCGGCCTGTGGGTCCCCCTTTTTTAAACTTTTTATGTTTGTTTGTTGGTGGTGGTGTTTGTTGAACAATTTCTTCTGGCCTTTTAAGGCCGTAAACAAAAAATACCCTTTTTGATAAGGGTTTAAGTTAACAAAATAAATACCCTTTTTTGGATGAGGGTTTAAGTTACCTTATGCGTATATGCTTTTCTGACTTCTGTTTTTTGAAAAAAAAACCTTTTTGATCTTTTCAGTTTTGAAAAACCTTTTTCCTGGCTGTCTGTCCTTTTTGGGTTCCTTTTCTCTAAGGACTTCAGGATAGTACTTATGCTTTAATAGGTTTTTCGATCTCTTTTGCTATTCCTTTTACTCAACTTTGTGATTTATTGAGTTCCTATGACTTAGGCTACTTTCGTGATTCATTTTCGTTTTACTCGGTTTCCCATTCCGGCTTATGAGTCGGGATGTTTCCGAGTTTATCATGATCAACTTCTATAACCTCTTTACACCGACTTGTACCTCGTCGTTTTATCCTGATGACCATGTAGGTCGGTTCATGGGATTTTCACGTTTTGTCGAGCTTAAGTCGGCGCGTTTCGTCGAAAGAAAGAAAAAACAAAACTAAAAAGGAATTTGCAAGAGATATATATGAAAAAGATCTTTCATTAATTGGGGAGGTACCTTATTGCTACTAAAGGTTTTTGACAATCTATTTCCCATAGTCTCTACTATGATGCCTCGTTAAAAACCCTTCTCCAGAAAAAACCCTTTGATTTTGGGAAAAAATCATGAAGTTGGGAAAAGAGTACATCAGGGAGTAGAGTTCGCTTTTAACTGTAGTACCTTTTCATATTACAAGCATGCCACGACCTTGATAACTCGGTGCCGTTCAGGTCGGTCACTCGATAATAGCCTTTCCCTAAGACTTCGTTAATCTTGTATGGTCCCTTCCAATTTGCAGCGAGTTTTCCTTCCCTTGATTTGTTGACTCCAATGTCGTTTCTGATCAATACCAAGTTGTTCGGGGCGAATGCTCTTCGAATGACTTTTTTGTTGTATCTTCTAGTCATCCTTTGCTTCAACGCTGCTTCTCTTATCTGGGCTTCTTCTCGAACTTCGGAGAGCAAGTCGAGCTCCTCTTTGTGCCCCTGTATATTTCCGATCTCGTCATGGAGAATCACTCTTGGGCTTTGTTCGTTGACTTCTATTGGGATCATGGCTTCTACGCCATAAACTAGTCGGAAGGGTGTTTCTCCAGTGGCGGATTGGGGGGTCGTCCTGTAGGCCCATAGTACTTGTGGGAGCTCTTCAGCCCAGGCTCCCTTTGCATCTTGTAATCTTTTCTTCAGCCCTGCCAGTATGAGGTGAACTGGTGTTTAATTTTCATACTGGCCACTAGGCTTCTGAAGGTAGAGTCGGTGAATTGAGTTCCATTATCTGTAGTAATGGAATAAGGTATCCCATACCTTGTGATAATATTTTTGTAGAGGAACCTCCGACTTCTTTGGGCCGTGATGGTGGCCAATGGCTCTGCTTCTATCCACTTTGTGAAGTAATCTATTCCTACGATCAGGTATCTGACTTGTCCTGGCGCCTGGGGAAAAGGACCTAACAAATCCATTCCCCACTTTGCAAAAGGCCATGGAGAAGTGATACTGATGAGCTCCTCTGGTGGAGCCACATGGAAATTTGCATGCATCTGGCATGGTTGGCACTTTTTCACAAATTCTGTGGCATCTTTCTGCAAGGTCGGCCAGTAGAATCCTGCTCGGATTACTTTCCTGGCTAGTGACCTCGCTCCGAGGTGATTTCCGCAGATCCCACTGTGGATTTCTTCTAACACTTCGGTGGTTCTTGAGGTCGGTACACATTTTAATAATGGTATTGATATCCCCCTTCTGTAGAGGATATTTCTCACCAAAGTGTAATGTTGTGCTTCCCTTCGGATCTTCTTAGCCTCCTTTTCCTCCTTGGGGAGGATGTCGAATTTCATGTATTCGACCAAGGAGTTCATCCATCCGAGGTTTAATCCGACTACCTCAAGGACCTCTTGTTTGTCTTTTTCTTTTACCACGGAGGGTTTCTGGAGAGTTTCCTGGATCAGGCTTCTGTTATTTCCTCCTGGCTTGGTACTTGCTAACTTGGATAGGGCGTCTGCTCTGCTATTTAGATCCCGAGTTATATGTTTGACCTCGGTTTCTGCAAAGCGCCCAAGATGTTCCAGAGTTTTTTTCAAGTACCTTTTCATATTTTGGTCCTTCACCTGATACTCTCCACTTATCTGGGAGGTCACCACTTGCGAGTCGCTGTATATCATCACTTTTGTAGCACCGACTTCTTCCGCCAGCTTCAATCCAGCAATCAGGGCTTCATACTCTGCTTGATTATTTGAAGCTGGGAATTCAAATTTGAGGAAAACTTCTATCTGGGTTCCCCTTTCATCCACCAATATTATGCCTGCACCGCTTCCTGTTTTTTTCGAGGATCCATCTACATAGAGTTCCCATGTAGTTGGTTTTTTCTCTTGGTCTCCTGCGTATTCTGCGATGAAGTCGGTGAGGCACTGGGCTTTAATCGCCGTCCGAGCTTTATACTTCAGGTCGAACTCGGAGAGCTCTATTGCCCATTGAACCATTCTCCCTGCAACATCCGTCTTTTGGAGGATTTGCTTCATGGGTTGGTTCGTGCGGACTCTTATTGTGTGAGCTTGAAAGTAAGGCCGTAGTCTTCGTGAGGCTACTACTAAGGAGTAGGCAAACTTCTCCAGTTTGTGGTACCTTAGCTCAGGGCCTTGTAAAACTTTACTGATGAAATATACTGGGTGCTGTCCGACCTCGTCTTTTCTGATCAGGGCCGATGAGACGGCCTTGTCTGCTACAGATAAGTATAGGACGAGGTCCTCCCCAGCTATAGGTCGGGTCAAAATAGGAGGTTGGCTTAAGAATCTTTTGAACTCCTGGAACGCCTCCTCGCATTCAGGAGTCCATTCAAACTGACATCCCTTTCTCAATAAGGAGAACAGTGGGAGGGATTTTAGCGCCGATCCTGCCAAAAATCTGGAAAGGGCTGCAAGTCGGCCATTCAGCTGTTGGACCTCTCTTAAACAAGTCGGGCTTTTCATCTCTAGGATAGCTCTACACTTGTCGGGATTAGCTTCAATCCCTCTTTGTGTTAGCATAAACCCTAGGAATTTTCCTGCCTCTACCGCGAAGGCGCACTTTGCAGGATTTAGTCTCATCCCCGCGCAACCTTATGGTGTCAAAGACTTGTGAAAGGTCAGACAAGAGGTCGACTTCTTTCTTGGTCTTTACCAGCATATCGTCGACGTATACTTCCATTAGGCTCCCTAGGTGAGAGGCAAACACCTTATTCATCAACCTCTGATATGTGGCCCCTGCATTTTTCAATCCGAATGGCATGACCACGTAGCAAAAATTAGCTCTGGGCGTGATGAATGATGTTTTCTCCTGGTCTGGCTCATACATCGGGATTTGGTTATACCCCGAGTAGGCGTCCATGAACGACAAGTATTGATACCCCGAGCTGGAGTCCACTAGGGTGTCAATACTTGGCAGTGGATAAGGGTCATTGGGACATGCCTTATTTAAGTCGGTGTAGTCGACACACATTCTCCATTTGCCATTTTGTTTTTTGACTAGCACTACATTGGCTAGCCATGCTGGGTACTTGACTTCTCTAATGAAACTGGCTTCTAGGAGCGCTTGTACTTGCTCCTCTACTATTAGGGCTCGCTCTGAGCCGAGCTTGCATCTTCTTTGTTGTACAGGTTGGGACCCCGGGTAAACCGAGAGCTTATGGGACATGAGCTCGGGGTCTATCCCAGGCATGTCGGAGGCCTTCCAGGCGAAGAGATCGGAGTTATCTCTTAGGAGCTTAGTCAACCCTCGTTTTAGGGTTTCCCCTAGGTTTGCCCCTATGTGAGTATTTTTTCCCTCCTCTTCGCCGACCTGTATCTCCTCGGTTTTTCCTCCCGGCTGTGGACGCAGCTCCTCTCTAGCCCTTGCGCCTCTGAGCTCTACTGTGTGGACTTCTCGGCTTTTTCCTCTCAGGTTTAGGCTTTCATTGTAGCATTTCCTTGCCAATTTCTGATCTCCCCTTACCGTTGCTATCCCCGCTGAAGTCGGGAATTTCATACAAAGGTGAGGAGTGGATACCACCGCTCCGAGTCGATTAAGGGTAGCTCTGCCAATTAAAGCATTGTATGCTGACCCTACATCGATGACTATGAAGTTTATGCTCAGAGTTTTTGATTTTTCTCCTTTTCCAAAAGTGGTGTGGAGGGGCAAGAATCCTAGTGGCTTTATTGGCGTGTCGCCTAGTCCATATAAGGTGTCGGGGTAGGCTCTTAATTCTTTCTCATCCAACCCTAGTTTGTCAAAAGCGGGCTTAAAAAGGATGTCCGCTGAGCTTCCCTGGTCTACTAGGGTTCTGTGGAGATGAGCATTTGCTAGGATCATAGTTATTACCACTGGATCATCGTGTCCAGGGATTATTCCTTGCCCATCTTCTTTTGTGAATGAAATGGTAGGGAGGTCGAATGACTCTCCTCCGACCTGGTAGACTTTCTTGAGATGTCTTTTGCGAGAGGATTTGGTGAGTCCCCCTCCCGCGAACCCTCTTGAGATCATATGGATATGTCTCTCCGGAGTCTGCGGTGGTGGGTCTCTTCTATCCATGTCATCTCGCTTTCTCTTCCCATGACTGTCCGACCTTTCTATGAGATATCTGTCGAGCCGACCTTCCCTAGCCAGCTTTTCTATCACATTTTTAAGGTCGTAGCAGTCGTTTGTGGAGTGACCATATATTTTATGGTACTCACAGTAGTCGCTGCTGCTCCCCCCTTTTTATTTTTAATGGGTTTAGGGGGTGGCAGCCTTTCGGTATTACAAATCTCTCTGTATACATCCCCTATGGAGACCTTTAGAGGAGTATAAGAGTGATATTTCCTTGGTAGATCGAGACCGAGTTCTTCTTTCTTCTTGGTTTCCCTCTCCCTCTCTTTTGTTGAAGGAGGGTGTCTAGGTCGCCAACTCAAGTCTCTCAGCTTAGCATTTTCCTCCATGTTGATGTACTTTTCAGCTCTCTGCTGTACATCACTTAAGGAGGTGGGGTGTCTTTTGGATATGGATTGTGAGAAGGGACCTTCTCTAAGCCCATTGACTAATCCCATTATGACTGCTTCTGTGGGCAAGTCTTGGATCTCTAAACATGCTTTGTTGAACCTTTCCATATAGGCTCTTAAGGATTCTCCGGCCTCCTGTTTTATTCCCAGGAGGCTTGGTGCATGTTTTACTTTGTCTTTCTGGATAGAGAACCTCATCAAGAACTTCCTTGAGAGGTCTTCAAAACTGGTAACAGACCTTGGGGGGAGGCTGTCGAACCACTTCATCGCTACTTTCGACAGAGTTGTCGGAAAAGCTTTGCATCGCGTAGCATCAGAAGCATCAGCCAGATACATCCGACTTTTAAAATTGCTCAGATGATGCTTCGGATCAGTGGTTCCGTCGTAGAGGTCCATATCGGGGCTTCTAAAGTTTCTCGAAACTTTTGCCCTCATTATGTCCTCACTAAAAGGATCTTCCCCCCCTAGGGGCGACTCTTCTCTACCGTCGTGGGAGTTCTGACCTTTGAGGGAGGATTCTAACTTTAAGAGTTTTCTTTCTAACTCTTTTCGTCGCTCCATCTCCTCTTTTAGGTTCTTTTCAGTTTCCTTTTGTCGCTCCCGTTCCTGTTCTAGCTGCTCGAGGCGACTGTGGACTAATCCCATGAGCTCAGTTGCATGGGATGGTCCCTCTCTCTGATTCGCGCCCTTCCGAAGAATTTACCTTCGGGTTTTTTATTCCGGAGGTGCCTTCCCTGTGTTGATCATTGGCTTCCTGGTGAAGGGTCTGGTCTGCCTCATTGTTTTCGGTGTTCAGATTCTCTTGTTCAGAATCTGTCTCTACATGACCCTCTTCAGGGAATCTATCCGCCATCTTTGGTTGATCTCTCGGGTCCCCGGCAACGGCGCCAATGTTACGTTGGGTAACCGGAGATTAATGGGCCAGATGGCGTTGGTTGGCCCAAACGTATGAAGGAGGAAGCTTTCGAGCGGATCTGTGACTAGGTGCCCTCCGTCCGACTTGTGTGCGTGGAATGGGGGGTGGTACCTGCAAAGACACTCCGATGCCTAAGTTAGCAAGGGCGTGAGCAGGTTTAGAGTGTATTGGGACTTAAAGATACCTGAGGAATGTCAGTGTATTTATAGTGGTGAACCAATAACCACCGTTGAAGTAGTTCCGCCTTTCAAGGGGAATAACCGTCCCTTTATCTTAGGGAGGTTAAGATATGGCTCCTGGAAGTGGTTAGAGAGATTTTAGGGGCAGTTATCCTCTTGAGGGAGGATTTATCTGCCAGCTAATCCTCGTACCGACTTCTTTATAGCAAGTCGTGAAGATAGCCGACTTCGAGGTATCTGGTCGGTGTGATGAAAGGCTCAACTCTTTTGGGTTGGGCCTTTTTTCTTGGATCATGGGCCTTAGTGTTGGGCCAGGGTATGAACAATAATTATATTTTTTATTAAATTTTTACTTTTGATTTTGTATAAAAAAATTTTTTTGTTTGGCTTTGTTAAAATTTGTAAGTGTAATTTTTGTATATTAATTTATTATTATAATTTTGTTATAATATAAATTATTGATCCCATTAAAAAGAAAAAAGTAAATAAAAAATTAATTATAATTAAGAATAAAGTCATAAATAATTAAAATTTATAGTTTAAAATAATATTAAATAAAAGAGTATCAAGAGTATTAAAAAAAGTATAAGTAATATAATTTAATAAAGTATATTTTGATATATTTTTCATATATTATTTTTGCTTTTGATATAAAAATATATTTTGTCAATTTTTATATATTATTTTTATTTTAGTAAGTAAATATTAATTTTATTATAAAATTAATTTATAATATCTATTTAAATATCTAAATTAAAATGACAGAATAATATAAAAAATTTATTTAAATTGATGTCTATTTTAGTAATTTTTTATCTAAAAGTAATTTTGAGTAGTGTAATCCAAACAATATTTACTTTATTATAATCTATTTTGATATAAAGATTACCAAACATAAATCACTTTAACGCAAACTAACTTTTCATCAAAATCAAGTTTGCAAAATCAATTTTATGCAAATTCCCATTTACAAACTGAGATCCAAACACACACTATATTGTTATGGGTTACATAAATCGGTGTCTCTAGTTTTTTTTATATTGTTTTGTTTTTTCAAACAAACAATCACAAATCGGACGGTCCGATTTGTGGTTTAGAAAAAAAAAATTTAATGTTAAAATCGAACCCTTCGATTTTTATTTTCAAAAATAAAAAAATTTAAAAATACAAATCGAACCCTCCGATTTAATCATCACCTTTTCCATACAAAGAACTCGCATGGTCCGAATTCTTCACACTAAAATTGAGCAAAAGCTGTCCCCACACATTAGTGTAACACTCCAAAAACCCATAATCATGCACAACACAAACCAGATTTTCATAACCAAAAAATTAAGCCTCTCTCCCTTTGTATAATAGATTCATTTTTTCATATCTTTAAAACAAGAAATAATTGTATATTTAATTGATTTAAAGTATAACTAAAATATAATAAATATTTCTTAAAAACATATTTTAAATATGTTTTAGAATTATATAATTATTTTTCAAATTAAATGGAAATAATGTAATACGTCAATTATGTAGAGTTAATCTAAACATAATATTTTACATGTAAATAAAATATGTAAAAATATTTATTTTATGTATTAAATATGTGTACAATTAAGTTTAGGTAATTGCTTGAGTGATTTGATGTTTTAATATTCCTTTTTTAATTAAATTTTTAATTTTTTGCTTTTGTAAGAAAATAATTTTTCTTAACAAACATTCAGCAACATAAAATATAATATTAATAAGAATTTATCACCATTCTATATTTAAATATAATATCAATAAATTTTGGAAATGAATGTTACTCCTACAAATACAATGCAAAAATACCATGTGTGATCATGTATAGAGTGACATTATCAAAAACATAAATACTTATATACAAGTTAAATTGAAATGCTATTAGGAATCCCTCTGCAAGTGAGTCCTGTTCTAGACCAAGAACTAGAGGTGTCAGGATATAACAGAGTGTAATCAATCTTTGCTGGTCCACGCCTGTTCTTAAGCTTAGGATCTCTATTTCTTTCCAAGATCCTTGCCTGAATCTCTTTCAATTCTTCCTTAAACTCTGCAAACCTATTTTGAATAGATTCACTGTCTATCCAACCAGGTGACAGCTGGCACCCCAAGTAGACCTCATCAGAGGTGTGCCTTGAGAGCACATCAAACAATGCTACAACAAGGCTCATCTCAAACCTATTTGGCAACATCTTTAGGAAGTATTTGTCTGGGTCCTTCAAAAACTCACCAAACTGGATTGTACCTGAATATATGAAGTATGAATCAAATTCAATTCCGGTACGTTACCAATAAGAATTTTATCATCTTCTGTCAACTCTAGTTTATGATTATGTTTAATAGAAGTGTTTTTGTGGATGTGTCTAATAAAAATATTTTTTTTATAATTATAAATGTATCTCTTAGATGTGTCTCTTTATATATGTGTTTAAAATATAATAATTAATTATTGTTGACAATAAATTAGCAAAAAGTATATTAATATCCTATACTTTTCCAATCAAATTAGAGAAGCAAGCAAAGGAGATAAGATAGTAAGACACAACAGAATTCTTGGCTTAGTTATTTAGCTAAAATGTGGAGTAAACATTTTAGCTAAACAAATTTTAAATAAGATATTTAATTTTTAATTAATTTTTATTATTTGAAAATTATCAAGAATTATTTCTATCAAATAAGATCTATATATTATTTTTAATTAAATTTTTAATATACATATTGAATAAATAAATCTCTAAAATTTTTATTATAAAATAATTAGATATTATATTATTATGAGACAAATTAATCCACTTTTATAAAGACAGAAGAACTATTCTATCTAATGACGTAATTTTCAAAAACTTTTAGAGAATAAAAATTAATTGAAAAACAAATTATCGATATGAAAATTTTTTTAAAATCAATTTAACTATTTATTCTAAAACGTATTTGTACTATTTTTTGGTACATTTTGATTTTTAAAGGATAAATGTATATGTTTGTTTTATTTTATACTCATTGTATTCTCTTATATATATATATATATATATTATGATTGAGATCAATAGTTAAAACTAATTTTATGATTGAGATCAATTATTAAAAATACTGAAATAGTTGATTTAATGATACATGTGAAATGTTTCCTAAAATAATAGTACAAATAATACATAGTATGTAGAAATATAAATAAGAAGTATATGTCTTATTATCTTCAACTTTTTAGTAAATAGAAATTGGTTTAGGATAGAATCATTTCATCTGTTTTTATATCTATTTCTTTTAAAATAGATTTATATTCTAGGGATAGTGTATTTTTTGTCTTAAGATAATTACTAAAGAACAAAAGTTCAAAACTAAAAAAGTTTGTAAAGATAAAATATGAGACTTTAATTAGCATTAGTTTTGTAGTTTTTCATCTTTTGTAGGAAAAATAGATATAAAAAGCAAACAAGATATCTTTTATTTTTAATAAAATATTATCTAATTTTCTAAAAACAGAACATAAATCTCCTGTCTTAATCTCTTTTCTTTTTTCCCTTATCTCTGCATGTTTTTTAATAAACACTCACCAAATACGACCATAAAAATAAAGAGGCATGTAAATAGAAAATAGAATCAAGTAGCTTTATATGAAATTATGTTGACCAAAATACCTTCCATTGGGACAAATTTCTTACACAATGTAGGCCTATTTGGAGGGTAGCCATTGTATGCATATTGTCCAAAGTTTATAGCGGCATGCTGGGCAGAAGCTACCCAAATTAGGATTGTTAGTGACTCAACGAGACTTGAGGTTGTGTCAATTTGGTACCACCATGTCTCATTGTGCTTGTCACCATGTCCAATGGTTCGGATCTCTGACCACCAAGATTGAAGTTCAACATCTGACCTAATTGACTCATCATCTTTGTAATAGAATGAACAGAAATCCTTCACCCATTTCTTTATGGCTACCCAAATTTCAAGCCCATCTGTTGCATAGGGATAATCTTGCAAGAGAAGTTGAACCCCACTTTGGCTGTTTTCATCTTTTATGGCCATTCCCCTGCAAAATTAATTCGGTTATTTTTATGCCTTAATTATATGTTATATTCTTAATTATAGTTTGACTAGATTTTTAATTAGATATATATAGTTTACATAAATTCAGTAAATTTTAAAAGAGCTTACTATGACCAATTTTGTTTTTAAAAATAATTTACATGTATTTCAATTACCCTAAATTCTTATTTACTATTTAGTTTTGCAAGGTCAAAAATATAACTATATTTATCAACAAAAACATTTGCAATAGTAAATTTCTCTAGGGACTTGACTACAAATTCTTTACAATGTAAGGATTTGATTAAAGGATAAGGGTAAATCCAGAGAAATAATAAAAATTAGATTGAGTAAAAACCTAATGTTTCATATATTGACATGTATAAAATTCACTATAAACCAAAGTAATTAACATGAATAAGTTTGTAATAATAATATAACATACCTTTTGATTAGATCAGCAGGAAGTCCTTGTTCATCAAATCTCCACTCTTTATAGAGCTCAGAAGATAATTGCATGGAGATTTCACCAGATGATAGTGTTCTCTCAAGAACTCCTCCTGAATTTATAAGGATAATTCTTGCTAAGGCATTTATATGCATTGTGTCTTTGAAATGAGGATTCAATAACCTATGAATTGGGTGCATCACACTTAGCCTTCTTTTGGTGGCAATGATAAATGGTTCAACAACTGCATGGGTGTGTAACCTGGAAATTTTCACGAGACATTTAAAATTAAATGCAGGAAAAGTAAATGTTGTGTGGCTAATAAGATGTCAAATAACTCACCAATGGCTAATAAGCTGATGAATGATAAACATTTTTACGTCAGCAAAAATAGAGGATATCTTTGTTAGCGTGTTAAAAAATTGAGGATGATTTTAGTAGTTTACCCATAATTTTAAAAAACAAAATATAATAATAAGAACCGAACCGAATCAATTAATTCAATTATAATTGAGAATTGACTATTAAATCAGTTAGGTTCAAAAAAAAAAATCATTTAACATTAAATTGGTAAAAAATCAAACAAATCGATTAACGTTAAATCGGTGCAATCTTTTAATGATTAACAAATTTAAAATAATAAATTATAAAAAAATTATATATTTTATATATAAATATATTATTTTATTATATCCAATTCAATTCTAATTTTAGTTGAACCTTTACTTTGAACTCTACCTCTATCACGAGGTATTCGGATTTTTTTTAAAATAAAATAAAAAATTATAATTTTCTAAAATTTTATTTTTGAACTTTAATTTTTCAAATGCAATTTTTTTTTTTGGTTTTAAAGCAAATTCGTCCCACCTATCGCACCCAGGGGAATTCTAATTACTTTTTATAAAGTTAGCCTAATTTCGACGAATTTCACTTTAAATTTAAAAAAAATGACTAACTCAAATTTTTAAACTTCATAATAGATAATGATATTATCATCACCTCTACAATACATAGGAATACACAAGAATATATAAGAATAAGTCATATTTTTATCGAAGAAATAATGATTTTTTTATTTATAATGGAAAAAAATCCTTATTAAATATGACTTATTCTTGTGCATATGTATATTTCTGAAGACATAAAAATGGTTATCTGTGTATTTTTGTGTACTCTTCCTGGATACGATGATAATGGTTAAAAATTTTGAGTTTCATGAATTTAAAAAAAAAATTACATCACCGGAAGTTATGCGAACTCTATAATAAAAAAAATGAGGAATGTTAGGAGCCAGCAATTTTGGTGTTTTGTAACCATCAATTGGGGTTTTTAATGGTGTGAGATTACATCTAATGGTAGGAAATCATTTATCTTTGTTTTGATGGTTAAGTGCTGGTCAGAAAACACAAAAGTTACTGGCCCCTAGACTTTTCCAAAAAAATATAGAGTTTGTCAGAAGTGGGCGAACTCCCTCTAAATAAAAAAAATTTAGTTGAGAAATTAAAGTTGAAATTGGGGTTTTGAAAAATAATAAATTATTATTTTTTATTTTATTTCAGTGAAAAAGTCTGAGGTATTCGGTGTTCAAACCATCGATAAAACTTGAGCATTTTCAAATAATAAGATGTTAAATAACTCACCAATGGCTAATAAGTTGATGATAAACTGTGTCGTTAGCTTGAACATGAGCCTTAGCAAGCTGCCAAAGAGCTGCTTCTATTCCCTGTTTGGCTGGGAAAAACACTCTGCAGATTCCCTTGCTTAGAGATGAGCCTGGCAAGCTAAGTTCTATAGCCATAGGCTTAAGCATGCCATCACTCCTTAAGAATAGGAATGTCCTTGATGCATAGGCACATACCCCATTTAAGTTTATTCTGTTCAGAAATGGATACAGGTACTCATGGTGATCAAGCATGAATAATCTTCCATGCTTCAGTGCCTGTCATCACTTGCGGAATGAGAAAAAGAAAGGAAACAGAAAAGAAATAACTAAGATGAGATAATCTAGACTGTTGTTACTAACCTGAGGAAGTGTCCATCCTTCAAGCCTCTGTTCTATGAATGATGGATTTATTGAACTCTGAGTTGGGAATGTCTGAAAGGTGAATTGAAAACAGCAACGATTTACCCAGCAATTTTGATTATACAACTCTTATTGAACAAACAATACAACTCTGCATGCACTGTGTTGATGAAATAGTAGCATTATTCTTGGAAAAATAGTTTTGAAGCAGAGTATTATAACCTGAAAACTTGCATCCAATATAATCCAAGGTTTTAACCAAAGTAATTAATGAAGGCCAGAATCAAATTAACTCAATTTCAGAACTAATATAATAATAATACGCACAAAATTTTGATATTACTTTGATCAAATGGAAAATTCTCCCTTCCTGAACAGATTGACATTCATCAACACAAGAGAGGAAAAATAATCTCACTCATTCATCATTTGACATCAGAATCATTTCACTCAAAATGTTGCAAAAGAGTGAACAACAAAAACAAAGCTACAAGCAATAAACACGGACATGTATGAAAAATCAAAGATCTACTACTTTCAAATTTTTCAGAGACATATGAAATATGAAAGAGCATCACCAACAACTCAGTGAATTGGTTTGACTAATTCAACGGCATTGAAAGAATCAACGTTGAAGCCAGGAGGCGGCGCTCGCAGAATGGATCCATAAATACGATCTCCAAGAACAGACGTATCGGAAATCAAGAACACATGAACAGACTATACAAAATTGCCCCCTCGCAAGTGAAGTTATCAAATGGAAGCGCGGAAAGAAGCTCAAAGAAATAATCACCATTCCAGCGAGGACGAAGTAGCCACCATCCCGTTCCAAAGTTAACCGTCAGATCCACCGCCTGGAATATCAAACCTAACTTCTCAGCAAAATCAACGGCTTCAGCATAAACAGAGTCGCTCCAAATATAACCTTCTTGCATGAAGAAACGGCTCGTGCGGCCAGCGTTTGCGGTAGGTATAACCGTTTTCCGTTTGACGGTACTGCTGACGTGGAAGTTACCAAGCTATGAGATCCTCGAACTCGAAGGAGGCTTTCTTCGTTCATATAGTCGCATTTTCGCACCTTGAGATAGGTTGATAGCATGACTTCATTGGCGAGGTGAGTGCTGAGTGGCATTTTGGTGTGCGAGAGTTACAATTTTCTCTTGGCTGAAGTAACCGTCTTTTTGAGCGCGGAGAAGGTTCTTGAGGACGGTGTCCATAAACGAAGGGGTTTTTGCAGTGTCTACGATGAGGAAAATTACCAACGTAACCTTCCAGCTCCATGATGCGATGGAATTCCGGGTTTCCAATGTTATTGGAGGGTGAGGATGCCATCTTCGGTTACTTTGGTGTTCAATCACTGACAATAAATGAGGAGTGTAATGGAATAATACAACGCAAGTGTGGCTGAAAGCTTCAGTTTAAGTGTTTAACACACTAAGGCTTGGTTTGGTAAAGCTTTTTGAAGAGTTGCTTGTACTTTTTAAAAGTTCAAGCTCCTCATTTTGTGTTTGGTAAATAAAAAAGATCATGTGCTTGTGCTTGCAGCTTTTAAAAGATCGGAGTACTTTTGAAAGCACCTAAAATAGAGCTTTTCAAAGTTGGCTTGTGCTTTTCAAAATTTAAAAGTCTAATATAACCTCATATGTTAACTAATTTTTAAATTTAATGCTTGCATTTATGTCTATTATAGTATTTTTAAATTTTAAAAGCTATTTTATCAAATATAATTGTTGTTGCTTGTGATTCTTAAAAGCAATTTTTAATTTGATTTACCAAACATAAATGCTACAACTTTTAAAAAGCCATCTTTTAAAAGTTAACTTTTATAAGCTACTTTTGAAAAGCAAAAGTTTTACCAAACTAAGCCTAAATATATAGACTAGTCTTTTTTCTTTCTTTTGGACCGAATAGAGTAGTAGCTATAGAGTTATAGTTACTAGGAAATTAGTAAACGGACAATGCGTTTTACATGGAGGAGAAGAGTCCCCATGAAGATCTAGCCGGATCAAACTCTTTTAAAATAAAAAATTCAGTAAAATAACAAAATATTTAGAAAATCTTTATTATCCCACTCCTATTCTCCTCTTTTAGTCTTTTGTCACGAATATATAGTCTCTCGGGCATGCATTAAAGCTTTTTATTTTTCTTGGAGTTGAGCAGAACATCATATATAAGATTA
Organism: Arachis ipaensis; assembly: GCF_059453495.1. NCBI lineage: Eukaryota > Viridiplantae > Streptophyta > Magnoliopsida > Fabales > Fabaceae > Arachis > Arachis ipaensis. The sequence goes on from NC_142444.1 coordinate 11,225,352, forward strand.
TTCATGACAAATAAAATGATGTTTAAAGCATGGAAGTACCTTCAAACATTGGATTTTGATTGGGTGGGTTCCAGCCAGCATTTGTCTTCCAAACTCAATGTCATCTTTCCAAACCCATGCATTTTCTGAAATACAAATAATTAATGATATCTAATAATAATAGTAATATTAATATTAACATCTCTCTTACCAGATAGTATTTCAGGTATAGGAAGTTCTAATGGTTTATTCTTGATTAGACGAATAATTTCCTCTAAGTTCTGAATTGGTAACATTTTATTTAAGTTATCTCTGACCCACCCTTCAATTCTTTGGTTCCTAGAGGCAGAGAACAAGTCAAGAATATCTTCAAATGATTCAAAGCTTTTGGAACATTGTTGATGAAGTAATGGTTCTGCTGCCTTGGGTGACAAGAAATGTGCAAGAGCATGTATAGAATTTGATTTCAGTTCCTTCATTTTATTTGGACTAAATCTCTCATCTGAAGGAACATATATCTCAAAATTCCTTGGCCGGCTCTCATTTGCTGGACCTGAGATTTTCCATGGAAAATATTCAACAAAATTTTTAATGAAAATCAATGTGATAATACACTCTTAAAAGAAAAGGGGAACAAAATATAAATTGTATAAACATATCTATTGTTAATATAACCAAAAAACCATGTCACATAATTATTAGAATTACATGTGGATATTTTATCAAAAATAAAATTAAAATAAAAAATGATAGGGAAAGATCTAACACTTTTAATTAAAAAGACATAAAATTGGTTAGTATTGACAAATGTAATGTAAGACCGAGATAAGAAAAATTACCAATTATCTAATATTTTTCAATAAAAATTGATAGTAAGAGACTATTATATACTTTAAAATTTATGCTTTTTTGTTTGTTTGTTTTGGAGTGATTTATTTCTTTTTCCTTTTAGTTTCTCTTTTATAAGGTGAATATTAAAATATATTAATCTGTAAATAAAAAATAAATAAAAATGCCTACAAATGGTCACTTTTTATTGTATGTGTGAAGACAAAAATGGTGTTTCACATTTAAATTAGATTGAACAATTCGGTTGAATATTTAAGCAAATCAAATTAAAATATTAATAATAAAAAAGTAGTTGAAACTACTACTATTAAAATATTATCAGAATTGTTAGCAGTTGGCAGGGACGGATCCAGAAATATTATTCTGGAGGAACCAATAACATATATAATATTAAAAAAGATATATAAAATTATATAATGTAAAATGTATTACAAAAATATATCGATAGAGAATATATTTTAAAGTACAAAAAATATGTATGTACTTTTTATTAACGAAGTGGTCGATTCTTCGTATCATAAAATTTATCGATAATAATAGAATTTGTATTAAATTTTTCAGCAATTTTCTTTTCAATATAATTAAAAGACAATTAGCAAAAAATTAACCTTTCATTTTGTTTATGAGTTATTCTTCATAATATTCATTGCTGAAAAAGATCTCTCAGTTGTAATAGTTGAAACAGAGATAATTAATACCAAATGAATCAAGAAGGACGTTCACAAGAAGAAAAAAAAATTCACTTTATGAGATTTGAAAATTTTTATTTAATTAAAAAATATTAGTAATAATATCTTTTCAAATTTTTTTAATATTGTTACTTACTTTTTTAGATATTAAAAATCATTAATATTTAGGTTAGGTTGGACTTTTATTTATATTAGATTAAATACTAAATAAATTTTTAAAAAAATTAAACTATACTTAATAACTTATTGCTATTAATCTTTTTTTAAAAAAGTTGGGGGTCGAGGCCTCCACTCGCCCCTGTATGTCCATCCCTGCCAGTTGGAATTAAGTTAGTAATAGCCAATAATTAGTAGATAGAATATTTATAACATTAATGAATAATATTCCTATAAATAACATGACTCTTGTATCATGTAAAAATAATTTTAATATAGCCATTTTATATATAATATTATTTTCTTATTCTATTTTTCTCCCAGAAATTTAACAACTACTTTAAATTTTAAATTGAATTAGATTAGATACTTGGAAAAAGGAAAGAGAGAAATTGTCAAGTATTTGGTAGTAAATAGAATTACCTGAGGCACTAGGCTTGCGAGCTGTTCTTAGTCTACGAGGATATGGATATAACCAAGAAGCACCCAATATAGGTCTAAGATATTCAGCACCTTTCTCAGGGTCACTAAGGTCATTATAGCAATCATATTCATATATTCTTCCCCATTCCTTCCTTTCTTCACTTTCACTACTATTTACATCTCTCTCACCCCTCAATCTTTCAAGCTCTTCCTTTCTTAATTCCATTAGTGCCCTTGGCGTTTCGCTTGGAATATAGCACTGCATGTACTCATCAACAGCTTAGAAACTCAATCATCCAACAAAGCAAACTCTAAAAATTAAAAATAAAATTATGTTGAATAACAGTATAGAATTATTTTATACTATCAATATATAAAAATTTCTGATATTATAAAAAATTATGATTTTAACAAAACAAATCTTAAAAAATATAAATAATTAAAATTAGTTATTTATTCAAAAAAGTTCAATAAAAAATGCTATTATAAGGTTGAATATCTTACAGCATTTGAGAAGAAGAGTCTATCGGATTTGGTCTTCTTGATTGGATACACCCAAGAATTGCAATCAAAGTGAATGATATGATTGTTACAAGTTTCAATTGATGCAGATTGAAGGAAGAATCTCTTCTTGTATCGGTTCTGTATCAAAAAAGCTCTTGGTGTTCCAAAATGTGAATAAACATTTATTCTAATTTTATATATCATGGTTTTTGCATCCCCATTGTCATGTTTTTTTGTCCCATCATGTTTGAGAACTGCCTTCTCACTTAGCTTCCCTTTCCCTGTTACTGTTCAATGCAAACACAACAATTTTTTAAAACATAACTTAAAATTTCTGATTATCAAAATCAATTCTACCAGAATTATTTCTATTAAAAGTGAATTTTACAAAAAAAAAAAAAAAAGAAAAAGAAAAATTTAAACATACACTAATGTAAAGAACATGTACTTACTTGGATCTACTTCTGTGCCACTGTAAATCTGAACAGAAATAAATTTTCCAGGTATTGATTTTCTTTGATCCTGAGTGAGAGTAATGAAGAACTTGCCCTTGAGTGTCAATTGTTGACCAGCATGGCAAATTGGATTCAAGTTGTTGACAATTTTGGTTTTAACAACATTGGAGCACCTCCTCATGCTAGAAACCCTTTTTAGGCCTTCCATTTCATTATTATTCATGCTTCTATAATTGTGGCTGTGCTTCTTTTACTTTCTTTTATTCTTTTATGTTATGAGTGTTTTTAGGGCCAAATCAAGTAATAATATTAATAGTGTGCTTGAAAGAGTTATTACCTTGTGTTAATAACTTGGTATCTGATACTTTGCTTGCCTTGAAGTGATGTTCTAGCTATTGGAAAATATCAATTTTATCAGGTATTGATGTCTCCCTTTTGGGGTGGCATGCAAGGTAGAATTTTACTTTTTAACTTTTGCAAGTTTCAGTTTTGGTTGAGAAATTCCTAACTAAACACAGATTAATCTTAGCTTAAAACTTGTGGTTATTAAAATAGATGAATTTCTTTAATAAATTATCCCAGTTTCATTTATCTGATAAACTAATATACCTCTCTCCATGAACCAAGTTAGAAATAACTAGCAGAAGACTGAACCTTTTTCCTTTATTTTTCAGGTCAATACACATACTAAAATCATAGATTCTTTACAACAGTTTGTAAAATAGACCGATGGTGTATATGTATAACAAAAATGTTATTTATACATCAAAATCAGTCATTAATATATCTGTATATAAATATATGCATAATTTAATTTATTTTTAATGTATATTTATATTCTAACATATATTTTATACCGATAACTGATTTTGGTGAGTAATTTATATGTGTGCATATTATATAATTTGTTCATAATTTCATATACAAACCAATGGACAAAGTGGTTTGGTTTTTTTGTTTTTGGTCATGAAGTGACAAAGTGTTGACCAAAACACTCTCAAGTCTCACCTGGAGCATTTATTTGGATTCTCCACTTCCAAATTGATGGGCCTAAGTTTTTATTTTCGTTCATGTATCTTTGGCATAATATAGGAGCTTCCAATTAAGTCTACAAGGGAAGCGGTTCAGGTGTTCCGCTGTACTTTAGCGAAACATTGATGTTACATTCATTTTAACTATGAAGATATAATGTAAATTATTTAAACGGTCCGGATACATGAAACGTTTCCTTCAATGGACTTAAGGCTGATAATTCATACCCTACCTGCGGATATCCAATCCGGTCTAACCCGTTCGAGTAGGGTAGGCTACCCTACCCGCTGCTGGTCCAACCCGTTCAAATAGGGTAGGCTACCCTACCCGCTGCGGGTAGGGTAGAGTATGGTCCGGATATGCCTGCGGGTAGGGGTAGGATACGGGTTTAGGGTGTATCTTACCCTACTCTACCTGCACCTCAAATATATATCACATATTTTATAAAAATTAAGTATATAGTGAAAGAAGTGAGAGTTAAACCTACAACCTCTCTTATGTAATGACTTACAATAAGTGAACAACTACTAAACTAATTAGTCAATTTAGTAATTTAGAGTATTAGTTTATTATTTTTTATGTTATTAATATGTATAAAATTTGAAATGATCTAATTTTATATTTACTTTGAAAAAATTTAATATATCTGCGGATAGGGTTTGGTAGGGTAGGGTAGGGTTTAGAACTTTAAGGTGCGGGTAGGGTTAGGGTTGAGAATCTGTTGAGAGATTCTCAACCCGCAAGTAAGATAAGGTAGAGTTTTAATAGAATTTTCAACCCGCGGGTAGGGTTAGAGTAGGGTTCAAACCCTACTCTACCCTACCCATTGGCAGCCCTGTGAACTTGAAACACAGAAAGTTCATGAAAGATGTGCAACCAGTTAAGTAGTTGCTCAGTACATATGCCTAGGAGATTTTTTTTTTGTCCAGCTAGAAACAAAGCTGGCTTGCCCTGTCCACCAATTCATCCCTTTTAACATTGGCTGCCTCGGTTCATATGCATATATTCCTTCTCCCATTGCCAATTTTATTTTTCTTGAAAAATTTTAATAAGACAATTAAAAAAAAACATGCAAAAAATAATTACAAGGGGAAAGAATTTGGTTTGTCCTAACTCCTAATAATTATAATTAATGGGCATTAAGCTTGAAAAAAAAAATACTCTAACAAACAGTGACTCTAGAATTAAACTTGTATTATCATAAAATTGAAAAGAAACTAAATTAAAAAAAAAAGACGAATTGAAAATTGAATAATTATTATTTTTTGTAAATATATGAAATCGATAATGGTCAAATTTTGAGAAATCATGTTCTAAATCACTCGAATCGAAAGAGCTGCAAAATAAATAGGTGGCACTAGACAATTTTAAATAAGTTTAATGCTATTTTTAACTCCAACAAACTTTATCAAAGCCTCCTTCTCAAATCAAAACTACTACCTAAATCAAAGAAAAAGTGGAAAATTATGAAAAAATGACCATAGCTTGACTAATTGTTGGATAAAATCAAGTTAGATATATATTAAAAAAAATAATAATTTACACTCAACTTTATTTACTATTCAAATTGTGCAAGTCAAATTATATGTTTTTCGCTATATTTAAATTGAAGGTTGAACGTGATCAGTATAGAGAGTACAGAAAAAAAATTTAGTAAGGTAAGATCATGGTCAATATTGCACGGTTATTAGCACAACATAGCTAAGACACTGTTTCCCTGTTAAAAATTTCATTGATTCGTGAAAAACATGACTACTATTAATGAAGAAGATGATAAAAACAACAGCACCAAGTCAATGAAATGGTTAGCTTTTCCAAAGGAACTAATGTCCCTCATATCGAAACACCTCACTACCACTGCAACTTCTTCCACTTCCACAACACCTGCTCCACGTGGCACTCCTCCATCCCTTCCTCTCTTACCACCATCACCACCACTATCACCTTTCCTCTCCTTCCAAAGACAAACACAGAGTATTTGCTTCAGTCTCAATATTCCCCAATTTGGTACCACTGGACCACCAAAGATGTACCGAAAAATGAACATCTCCTTAGTGGGATTGCAAGTATAGTTGAGCTTCGACACCAACTTAAATACTCAGCACTGAAAATTTTTTACCCCAAGCCAATATCTTTCTTTTTAAGCTTATCATTTTTGGAAAAATATTTCTTTATCAAGAGTTAGGATTGTCATTCACTTACTAACTAAAAGACAAAAAAATATAGGTTACCTGTTCGTACAAAGAACATCCGTGTTTCAATAAAGTACAACGGAACATCTGATAATTTTTCTTAAGGCCAATTACACACTGATAATTCCTTGTTGAAAGCCTCACCTGGAATATGGTCAAGATTCAAGAAGGCCTACTTAGTATACCAACAACAAGGCCTTCCCAGCACAAAAAGCCTTAGCCTAGTACTTATGATCTTTTCGTTACAATAAGTAGATCCGAATTCCAAACTTAAGACCAGTTTGGGTAAATAACTTAAATAAGTTTTTTTGGAAAAAGAGTTTAAAGTATAAGAACTTTTATTAATAATAGTTTATAAATAAGTTATTTTGTGTTTGGATTTTTAACTATAGAAATACTTATTTTAAAGTTGTAGCGTTTGGATAAATAACTCAAAAAATACAATTTTTTTAACATAAGAGAATTAATATTAAAATAACGATGATAACAAATACTTTCCATTATTAAAGATTGATTTTACATAACCAAATCACTAAGATTACAATCGATCAGGCAAATGATTCTTTATTTATTCTCTAATTAGTTCCATTTTTCTAGCACTTTCAGCATTCTGTTCTTTCCACGTAATATCATTAGAAACTGGTTCTTCTACTTCACCTTCACCTTCACCCATAAGATCAAAATTTTCATAGAATTCTTCAAATTGTTCATCGCTTGTGTCATTCTATCGAATAAAATTATATAAAACCATACAAGCACCAATGATGGTTTCAGTGGCTAAGAGAAGAGGGGTTGAATCTTAGCCCCCTTTTTTTGTTGCTAACACTTGCTGAACTCAGAGGAGACTTTTCTGTTTTTGCTCGTCACTGGACACGAGCAACTTTGTTTTGTCTCGTCCCTAGCCACGAGACTTTTCTGTTTGTCTCGTCACTTGGCACGAGATAATATTAGTTTTTGCTCCTGTGCAGTAGAAATAGAAATGTAGGAGAGAAGAGTTGAAGATTACACCCAGATATATCCTGGTTCAGCTGCTAAGTGCAGTGCAGCCTACATCCAGTCTCCATCACAAACATGATGGAATTTCACTATAATCAATCTGATTACAACTTGTAAAGTGCTAACCCAACTTACAAGGGGATTCCCACAGAATCATGAAACACAACATAGATGAACAAAGGAACTCTAAGACATCTATGGCTTTTTCTTTTAATTTTGCACTCTCTGCCTTTTTCCGCTCTATGGCTTTTTCATTACAAACCTCACTGTTTGCCTTTTACCATGAGACTCAAGACATGACAAAATTAAACAGAAAAATACAAAACTGAATACATTGAAGGAGAAGAGAAAAACTGTTAGCTTAGGTAGCTCTGAGAACTCTGTGCCTTGCACTCTCAAATTTTCTCCTTGCTTCAAACAGTGGCTGTCCACCCTTATTATAGAAGAGGGGAGTCTCCACTTATTGAAGCCAAAACCGAACCAACTTCTTCCTCCTTCAATAAAATCGGTTCGGCCACAAAGAGAGAGAAGAGATAACCATGCATTAACCAACATGCAATTACCTCTAGTCCTTTCTTGATCATCACCCTTCATCAATCCGAGCTCTCCATCCTTGGCTTGCTCTCCAAGATGGAATTCTGGCCCTTGATGCTTCATGATGATGATGACTTCATCTGCTTCAATCTCTGCCTTCAACCATCACTTTGCAACTCTAGCTACTCCCTGTGGTGGTTGAGCAGAATCAAAGACAAGCCATGCTTCAAGAATCTCCCTTGCTGGCCGAGATCTTCTTCTTTCTTTTTGAGCATGCAAAGCTCAAGATTACCTCACCAAATCTGACCACATTTGGTAAGTATCTTAGTCACAGCTCATTTTTATTTTAGTATGTTTTCTTGCCATCATTAGCTTGATGGTCTTGATGCATGCAGCTTCTTCCTTCTGTTGGTTGAAGAACATTTCTTCCATTATTTCCTGGACAAGGACCGAAGAAAGAAGAAGGAAGAGATGAGAGAGAATGTGAAGTTAAAGTAAAAGCAATTAAATGAGAGTGAAACAAGTTGATAGATTGCTTTTTACTTCCCTTGCTTTGAGTAGCGTATAGCATTAATCATAATGATTCCCATCAAATCAAAGTCAAGTTCTCTCTCATGTTTCCAATGCTAGCATAATAAGATTTGAAATCCATTCTTAGCAAAGCAATGGAGTCCGTTGGAAGCATGAAACCAATTTGCTTTCTTAGTTTTGGACCAGACTTGGAATCATTCATCACTAAAAGACTTGGGCTTCTAGTATTGAAAAATAAAGCTGGCCCAATTAGTTAACATTTGCTTTCCTGATGAATTTTGAATCCAGCATAGAATTAAGAAAGCATTTGTTTGGGCTTGCAATATTCAAATTTATTTTGGCCCATTAACAATTCAGTTTCAGCCCTTTAAAGCATGCAACAAGGCTAGTTATTGGGCTTAATCCAGAAACACATTTCTCGGCCCAATATAAAATCTGCACAACAAAATTATTAATTAAGCAAATATGAATTGAGATCAAATCAATAATTTTGTAATTAAATATTTTAATAATGTTTGTTCATCATCAAATTAAATGGGAGTTTTCCAAACTCATCAACCAATAATTCTAATTTGTGTGTCTAAGGAAAAACGATGGTATGGCACCTAAGATTTTCCATCTTGCTTTACAACATCCAAATGAGCGTTCAATTGTACATCTAAGGCTAGAATGATAATAGTTGAATACTTCATTTCTTCCTCTTGCTCTGGGACCCAATCTAAAATGCGAAAGATGGTATCTGTGACCTTTATAAGGACCTAAGAACCCCATAAAACACGGATAGCCAGAATCTACCAAGTAGTACTTATCTAGCAAAAATTTAGTGCACCACAAAATCAGTTAATAAAAATAAAGAATTTAATCTAATATAAATAATATCAGTCTCATATGCTAACCTTTAGGAGGAAGAGGGAAATGAAAACTTTGTCTACGCACAGCTTGATTGAAAATTTTAGTATCGTGTGCAGATCCCTCCCAACCTGTCCATACAAATGTGAAACACATGTTAAAATCACATACTACCATCACATTTGTAGTTGTAATCCCCTTTCTATCCATGTATGGAATTTTCTTCTCAGCAGGAACAACAACAGGTATGAGTTCCATCTATTGCACCAATGTAATTTTTAAAATATGGATAATATCTTTCATCATTTTTAATTTTCACTGGAGTATCTGTGAATTGTGGATCAGTTGGTTGAATAATATGTTGAGCAAGCTTGCAAACAGCATCCAATACACAATGAAATTGTCTAGAAATAGTTTCCCTGAATGTTAGATATCCTGTTATACAAATATTTTAAACTAATATCAAATAAACATTAGTTCACATATTAAATATAAAATAGCAAACAACTATAGAAAATAATAAAAAAATATAATCATAGAAAATGTTTGTTGAACAACACATAAATATATTAAAAAGAGATATTATAGCAAAAAAAAAACTTTAAAAACCAGACACATCTGCTAAACTATGAGTCTTCAACCAACCAAGTTGTAAGGCAGAATCTTCTAGCCCCATAAAAATCTCGCTATTCGACCTTTTTGCCATTAGTCTTGTAGCTATAAGGAATATATCACTCCCCACTTCTAGCCCAGGTAATTGTTTGAGAGCAGCTAAACAAGTAGATATACTTGGTACGTTATTTCTATGAGCTATTTCGTTGGCCTTTTCTTCTTCAAATACATTAATTGTACATTCTAGTTGAGTTGAAAGTTGAGAGGCTCCAGACCCTTTTTCAACCTTTCTTCTCTTTTGTCTCATTGCACTAGGATATTAGTTGAGAGATTATATCTATCATTATAACTATCATTTATATCTTCAGAAGGTGCCAATGCACCTACACCAGTAGCTACAACATCTTCAAAAAGAAATTAAACTCTATTTCATCAAGATGTTTTGGACCTTTCTCTCTAAATTTTGCCACATCAGGATTTTCCTATGAGACGATAAAATAACAATTAAAAATCTCTCGATAAAATTGATATTTCTAAAATAGTTTTAAAAAATGCAACATACCTGCTCAGCATCCCACCAATCATCACTTGCTTGTATGGTCTTTTTAATAGAATCCCAACCAATACCGGTCTCTTTTCCTTTTAGTTTAGCCCATAGTCCCCATTCTCTTTTCATAGCCTCTCACTTGTTTTTAAATTGTTTAGACTCATAATTTAAACCAATCTCTTTCAAGAATTTTGTTTTTAAATTTGCCCAACCAACTTTGTTAAAATGTGTTCCAGGTCTATTTCCAGCCACCATCTCTTCTTTACATATTTTCATGAATATAACAGTATTTCGTTCATTCCAATCAGCTTTAAATTTTCTTTCGGACTTGCCACTTTCATGAATTTGTTAGGAAAGAACATAAAAAAAATTATAAAACTAATTATAAAAATAATAGCAAATTGTGTAAAAATAAATCACATATAAAAAAATAAAATTAAAATCACATATAAAAAAAATTAAAACTGAGATCCCATAGTATACACAATATTCAATACAAATTTAACAATAAAAATAGAATGATAAAATGATAAAAAAAATACCTGAAAGGAATATATGTTGGTTCAGATGGAACAGAAGATGGTGGTGAAGGGTCAATACTTCCAGTAGATGAATCATTACGTAAAAACGGTGGTGGAGGGCTAACACTTTCAGTAGATGGAACATTGCGTGAAGATAATGGTGGAAGGCCAGTGCTTCTAGAAGATGGAATCTTGCGTGAAAATGGTGGTGGAGGGTCAGTATTAAGAAACAAGAAACATGAAACATTTTTTCACAGGATCAAAAACAAAAGTAGATTTTTTTGTTTTGAAATCAATTTTTTTTACGAAAGTGATAAAATGACTTATGAAAAAGGAGACAAGTCATTTATTTTTACTTCTTCCAAAAGTTGTAAATTAGCTTTTCGAAAAGTTAAAAACTCTTCTTTAAAATAGTACCAAATACGCTTATCGTAACTTTTCATAATTCAAAAGTAAAAAAAAAGTAGCTTTAGAAATAAGATTTTGTTGCAAAGTTTTACAGTTGTTATTAAAAAAATAATATATTTTTATTCTTAAATTTGGTAATTTTATGTTAATTAATTTTATAAATTTTTTTTATTGTGAATAATCATATTTTTTAAAAAATAAAAAAATCAAAATCAAATTTTGTTCTAACTTTTTTATGTGTCCACTGTCCACCTTTCAAATATTTATTTAAATGTCGTATTCAGATCAAATAAAAAAATTATTTACTAAATACAAGATTTTTTTATTATTCATAAAAAATATAAGATTTATTAATTATTTTTATTATATTTTAAAGTTTTTAAGACTATTTTATGAATAATATCTTTGAAGAATCATTGAATCAATGCCTTCTTATGAGCCACCGAATCTTTTGGTACGGACGGAAAATAAATAGATTGGAGGGAACGGAAAAGAGGGAACTGCCGCACTGTGTGGGAACTGGGACAAAGAAACCCTAATCGCCATGGACAGGATCAGCAACCTGCCGGATTGCATACTGTTACACATCCTCTCCTTCCTCCCGACAAAAACCGCCTTCTTCACCGCCGTCCTCTCTCGCCGATGGACCCACCTCTGCCATGACCTCCAACACTTCGACTTCAACCAAATTCAATTTCATAACCGCAACCAAACCTGGTCAGACTTCAGTTCACGGAAGCGATTGTTCGCCACCGTTAATTGGATTCTCTCCCGCCACAAAGCGCCGCCAATTCGAACCTTTCGTCTCACCTGCAACGTAGATCAATTCGATCAAAGCACTGTGGAGTGGTTCATTAGAAAGGTTTTTGGGCCAAACCTCGAGGAATTGAACCTCCAACTCTCCCTCGTCGATCGCTCCTATCACAGAGTCTTTATTCCCAACGGCGTTCTCAGTTGCACTTCCCTCGTGACTCTCCGTTTAAACGGAGGCATAACAATCCCTTCGCCGCTTTCATCGTCGTGCCCTTATCACTTGCCATCACTCAAGACACTGCAATTGTATAATGTCGTAACCTCTGTTGGTAACTTGGAGGAGATTCTCTCTCACTGCACTGCTCTTGAGACTCTTATTCTTGACTCAATCGTTCTATCACGCGAGGGCCAAGGCCAATTGAGAATTTGTTTTCCTTCTTTGAAGAGTTTGCACTCCAAATCTTGTTTTTGGGAACCTCTTAGATTGTTTGTTATAGACACACCATCTCTTAAACGTCTTGATATCCAAGTTGAGTCGGGGTTTCGCGAGATCCGTGTTCGCAACTTGCACAACGTGGAGGAAGCCAGCATCAACCTTCCTTGGCAATTCCCTGTGCTGAAGTTTCTTGTGAAGCTTTGCAGGATAAGGATTTTGGTGCTGCGTTTATTAGTGTTTGATTGTTTACCTGATGCTCCTCCGCACCTTATTCCGGAATTTACCTGTTTACAGAGGCTAGAGCTTACTGTTAGGTGTTTCGACACCAGATACATCATGGATATGCTTCAGAAATGTCCCATGCTTAAACTTCTTGCTGTTGTTTTTAACGCTAGCCCTTATGATAAGGTATTTCATATTCTCATGGTTTATTTAACTTTGTTGTTTTGCTGGCTATTCTTTTAGGTGTATTTGTTCTTTGTTCCTAGGATCCACTTCTGTCACGAAAATGGGAACACCCAGTCAAGGTTCCTACTTGTCTTGCATCACATCTGCAACTGATTAAAATCAAGAGATATTTTGAATCCAGAGATGATAGAGATTTTTTCGCCTATGTTCTTCAACATGGACTTGTTTTGGAGTCACTTGATATTCAGGTGGATCGTGCGAGAGCTAAAGGATTTCCAGAAGAATTATTCCTTTTCCCAAGGAGTTCTAAGGCGTGCCAAATTAACTTTTGCTGGAATCAGGTACCATATGTTCTCTTTACCATTATGTGTACGTATCCTACTAATTATAAATACAAATAAGTTGGTACTTCAGAATTGGAACAAGATCATTTTAGCAACAAGGATACCATTTTAACTTTACAACATTCAGGTGAATGAAGCTCCCAAATGTGGATGTGTTGATAGATTCCAACATATCTTTTACTTCATTATTGATTTTATCTTAGGTACCTTTATCTATTGGGAAGTTCTCTGGTAACCAAGGTAGTAGTGACTAAGGGTGACTAAAGATTGACTCACAAATAAGAGGTTGACATGTGGAATGGTTGATTATAATGAGAATCATTTTAAAAATATATTTTTGTGAATTACATTAAAACAAGGAGCTATAATTTTCACAAATTTAAAAAAAAAAAAATTTGTAGGCCTTCGACAATATAAACAAAAAATGGGAAAAGCTAAATTATAAGAAAAAACAGAAAAATATAAATACACCGAAAAAAAGATAAACAAAAAACTGGGCAGTTAATAAAAATGAGAAACTAAGTAAAAAAAATAAAAAATAAAAAACTACGAAATTAATTTAAAGTTTATAAAATTTTTTGTTTATTATTTTTATATTTACGTAATTTTTTATATTTTAATTAAATGAGATTTTACTCAATTTGTTGGTTTGAAATTCAATTAGGTAAATTTAAAAATAAAAAAATAATATTTTTTTATAAACTTTAAATTAATATCATAGTTTCTTATTTTTTATTTTTTTTATTTGGTTTTTTATTTTTATTAACCGCACAGTTTTTTGTTTATCCCTTTTTTTTTCGGTGTATTTATATTTTTCTTGTTTTTTTTCTTATAATTTAGCTTTTCCAATTTTTTGTCTATATTGTCGAAGACCCACAAAATTTTTTTTGAAAATTTGTGAAAATTATGACTCCTTATTTTAATGTAATTCACAAAAACATATATTAAAAATGATTCTCATTGTAATCAACAATCCCATATGTTAACTTCTTATTTGTGGGTCAATCTTTGGTCACCCTTGACCACTATTACCTTGGTCACCAGAGAACTTCCCTTATCTATTTTATCTATGTAACAAAGATAGAATTTCTCTAGTTCTCTCCAACAAATTATAATCTATACGAACATGATAAACATGTAAGTATTTTTGTGACTAAGTTTAACTAAATCGATACAAATCCAACAAAAATCAACTTGTACATATATTACACACCTTTTTTCACACTTCATATTGATGTAGCAAAATTTTTTATATATAATATATAAATTTATTGATATAATATAAAAAATTTTACATGTAGCATAAAAAATTTTACATAGTGCATAAAATTATCGATATATCACAAAAATTTTATACATAACTAATTTGTGCTGCGTTTTAAAATTTTTATATTTAATAATTTTGTTGCATAATTCATAAATAATTCTATTGCTACTGTTTTAGAATGTATGCTATGTATCCAAATTTTTGTACTTAGTAAATTTGTTAAATATATATATAGGAGGAGGAGGAGAAGAAGAAGAAGGCGCCACGATGAGAACGACATCAATAACAATGTATTAGAATAAGAGAACGATGAATAGAGAATGGAGAAGGTGAAGAAGTAGACCAAGAAGTAGACAAGAAGGTAATAAAAAAGAGAGACCCGTGGCCACACTACAAGAAAATAGAGTTATTTTAACATTTTATTTTTTAACACCATAATTAAATGTCAAAATTAATATATATTTTTGACAAATATCACAAATGTCAAATTTTTTATGTTTTCTTGATGAATAATTTGACCGTAGAAAATTACTCCTCAATTTTGATACTCATTTGTTTTCAATTTACTCCACTATTTTCCTTCTTCTTTGAGCTCTGTTAATTTTGACATCACACTGCTCTCAGTTTAGGATTATACTACTCATTCTTTATCTTCAAAATCTCAATTTATTCTTTAGTTTCAAGATCTTATTTCATTCTTTGTTAAAATTTTTTGTTGAAAATATTTTATAATCAATAAGTGTCAAAATAAATAGTATTTTTGACAATTAATAAGTATCACAGAAAATATGTTCTCAAAATTTTTTAACAAATTATTTTTGACAGCCAATATTTATCAAAATAAGATTTAAATCTTTTCACAATCACTTATATGTTAAAAATACTATTTTTGACAAAATTTTTATTAACATATTTTCATAATTAAAATAGAATCAAAATTTATTTTTTTGACAAATTTTAATTTTTTTTACACATTATAACCTTAAAAAATAATCTATATTATTGTAGTGTGGGTAAATTTTTATTTTTAAGTACTTAGTTAAAATTGATTGTACAAAGTGTTTAGTTGTCTAATATTTTTATAATTTATATATATTTATTCAATCTGATCTTTATCTATGATCTTGAAAAAAAAATCATTCCTAGTATAATAAAAGAATAAATATTATTTCAACTCACGAAATTATAAAATATTAATAAATTTATTTAACAAAAAATATTTTATATCCATAAAAAAAATAAATTTTTATTAATAAAACTACTCAACTTCTAAAAAATTATTTAAAATTTTAAACTACATACTTTTTAGTTTAACCTAATCCTAAAATCACCCCCTCGATCTTTAATCCCGTCACCACTCAAACTCTTCTTTATTACCACTCTCTGTCTTCACCTATCATCACTGTCACCGCCATTACAACCAGTATCATTGCCTCCTATTTACTATCACTACCACTGTCACACTATCTCATCTCCCTTCTAATAACTCATCTCCCTTGTACTAACTGCCAACGAGCCTATCCTTTGCTTTATCGGGGAAGAAATAGTACAAATTTTCTTTGTCTCATATGGGAACAAATTTTTTAAATATATATATATGTTATTCTAAAACAAAAATAATATCACATAATATAAAAAATATTAATTAAAATATAAAAATATAAAATTTTATTATTAATTCAAACTTAATAAAAAATGTCTCAGACAGAATTTTGAAACGGTCCAAATATTAAACATTTTGAACCTTAAATAAAAAAATGAAAAATATTAAATTAGTATATATACCCATATTTAATTTTTTATTTTTTAAATAAAAAATACAGTAATTTTTGTTATAAAAATTTTATGTAGTTAATTAAGTTTAAAGTTTAACTATTTTTAAGATTAAAAATAATAAAATCAATGAATAATAATTTTATTTGTTTGGGTGAACTTAAAATTTTTTTATTTATCAATTATATTTAGATATAACAGTATAAAAATATTTTTTTATTTATTTATTACATAAAAAATATTAATTTTTTTTTAAAATATAAATTACAATTTTTTTAAAAAAATATTTTTTATTTTTTTAATATTTTTATTTTTATTATTAAAAATTTATCAAATAAAAATAAATAATTTTTTTTTTATTAAAATAATAGTCCAAAATAACAGAAGCTGTCACTTTTTGGTGACGAGGGTCTGCAATTCGTTGGTTGTGAATTCCATGCATGGCTCCCGTGACTCTGCTTCCAACGCAAAAACCCATATTACTCCTTAAATCACATTCGTTGGTTGTGAAATTCCTAACTAAACACAGATTAATCTAGCTTAAAACTTGTGGTTATTAAAATAGATGAATTTCTTTAATAAATCGTGCCAATTTAGAAATAAGTAGCAGAAGACTGAACCAAGTTAGAAATAACTAGCAGAAGACTGAACCTTTTTCCCTTATTTTTCAGGTCAATGCACATACTAAAATCATAGATTCTTTACAACAGTTTGTAAAATAGACCGATGGTGTATATGTACAACAAAAATACTATTTATACATCAAAATCAGTTATTAATATATTTGTGTATAAATATATATGTGGTTTAATTTATTTTTAATATATATTTATATTTTAATATGTATTTTTATACTGATAGTTAATTTTAGTGATTAATTTTAATATACAGATAGCATATTTATACATACAATGTGCATACATATATACATGTATATGTATATGTATATGTGTGTGCACGTTATATAAAGTGCATCAGCGGAATGAAACCCACAATTTGTTCATAATTTCATATACAAACCCATGGACAAAGTGGTGTTTTTTTTTTGGTTTTTGGTCATGAAGTGACGATGTTGACCAAAACACTCTCAAGTCTCACATGGAGAATTTGGATTATCCACTTCCAAATTGATGGGCCTAAGTTTTTATTTCGTTCATGTATCTTTGGCATAATATAGGAACTTCCAATTAGGTCTATAAATTAAGGCCCAATTTTACACTGATAATTTCTTGTTGAAAGCCTCACCTGGAATATGATCAAGAAGGCCTTCCCAGCACAAAAAGCCTTAGCCTAGTACTTATGATCTTTTCGTTACAACAAGTAGATCCGAATTAGAGACTTAGAAGTCTATCAGAATGAGAATGCGTTTGTTTATAAGATTTTATAAGATAAAAAAAAATTAAAATAAAAACACAAAATTATATTTGTAAGATAAAACATGAATTTTGTATTTATAAATATTAAATTAGTACATTTTATAATTATACAAAAAAATTAAGACATTAACAAAAATACAATTTATTTTTTAATTTTTTTATTATTATTATTAATTTTTTATAATTATACATTTTATTAATATATATATTTTTAAATTAAAAAAAATAAAATAAATTTTTATAATTTATTTTAATTTATTATTAAATAAAATATAAAAACATTAATTTTTATATTTTTATTATTTATATATTATTTTGTCATGTTTTAAAAATCAAACACAATTTTAAAAACAGAAATTTTGATAACAAAAATTAAAAATTTAATAATATTTTTGTTAAAAAATATTATCATTTAATTTTTTTAATTTTAAATTATCTCTTAATCTTTATATTTATTTTAAATTAAATATAATAAAAAAACTTAATTTAATCAATGTCTTTTTTGTAAATATAGTCTAAATGTATAGTATGTGTGAATATTATGACGACGGAATGCTTAGAATTTAAAATGATCTAATTCATTTTTACTGAAAAGAAAATTAAAATAATAAAGTAATTTGAATATTTAACGAAAGGAAAATACTAAATAAATAATAATCATCTTAAATAACATGAACAATTATCAATTAAATAATTTAAAAATATTGTTGATTATTTATACTTTTCCTTGCCGAGATGAGAGGGACCCAAGTCGCTAAACTTTTGAACGAGACAGCATCAATCATAACCCAGCAGAGCAGCACACACACAGGAAGCGTTTATCCTTTCACTCTCCCTCGCCATTTCCAACTTCCAACTTGCAACGCCACTTCGCCGTCGCTCATGGCGGTGGTCCTCCGTTGCCCCACCTTTCTCTCCCGCCCTCGCCCTCAACCTCATTTCTCCGACCACAACAAGCCCCACTTTACTCGTCAGTTTCTCTTCTCTCTATCTTACTTGCAAATCTTTCCTTAATTCACCTAAGCTTAGTGTGATGCAGATTTTTAAGATAGTGATAACTCTTATTTCTCAATGAATCAGGAAAATTCGTTTGCCTTTCTTTCAAACTTGTTCCTTGCCTTAAAGTTACATGTGATGATGCTTCTTGTGGAGTTCGAATTCCGATGGTTAGTGATTGAGTGACTAACACACTGTGTATTGTAATGTTTGTGAGTTCTGTTTGAAAATTGATTGGAATTGTTTGCCTAATTGCCATGCCTCTTCAGGAACACATACAACAAAGGTTCCCATCTCTCATGTTTGTGGCCACCAATGTTTTGATGTACTCTGTTCCTTCCAAAGCGTTGGCCGAAACATGTGAGGCTGATAATTCTCTATTCAATATGCCCATACTGCTAGCAGTAGCCCTCATTGGAGCTACTGTAGGAGGTAAGGTTGTATGAGCTTCCAAGTATGTTTGTCTGCGTTTCTTTCTTGGGACCGAGACCGGGAGACTGGGACTGAGTATAGTGTTTGGTGATCCAACTAAAATTTCAGTTCACGGACACAAAATTTCAGTACTTTTAAGTACCTTCAAAAAGTGGGATAGAAGACTGAAATGTTTAGGGACAGAGATTGAACTTTTATAATATTTCTTTCCAAAAATACTTTTATTTAACTTTTTAAATTCCAAATTTATCTTTAGTCTCCATATTTATCTTAAATCAACTATGATATCGAGACATAATTCAGTTCAGTATATTTTACATCAAATACAATATAAAGACTTAATTGAGTTTTTGTCTGTCTCCCGTCCAAACGTTTATGTTTTGATCTACAAGGACTTATAGAGTACAACTTCGTTGTGTTTCGAGATATTGGTTTTTATTTGTTGGTTTAGTTCATCTGCTATCGTTTTGTCTTTGTTTAAGATATACAAATACAAGAGTATGGTTTAAGAGTAATCTATATGAAGCATGAAATTTGAAATTCTTGTGTCGAATCCAGAAATTCTCGAGTGTTTGTTTTATTAGGGTAGATGGCCTACATTACACCTGTTGTGTCCGGAACTTCCCAAACCGTACGTTTACGAGGGATGCTTGTGCACCAGAGTGTGCCATTATTATACACGCCTCCATGAACACCAGATTCCTTAGAGATTCTCAAGGGATTGCCCATTGTTGGGGTTTGGGAGGTGGGACTCTGGAAGACATCACCTTGTTAGTTGAGAGGTTCTGCTGTAGACCAAAAAAGGAAGGGGGTTTCGAGGGAATCACTGGGAAATAAATGGGATTTGTGTTAAGAGAAGACACCGTAATGAAGCTAAGGGGAAAGAAAATAGGAAATAGAAGAAAAAATAAATAAAAATAATTTGATAGGAAAAAGTAACAGTAGTTTTTATCTTTTGATATGTTATTTCTGTACATCACAGTTTATACTAACTAGTGCTTTTGCTAAACTATAGTAGATGCATTTAATGTATACTCATTCATAATTGTTATACTTTGCTTTTCTTGAAACCATAAATCTTATGGCAGGGTTGCTTGCCCGGCAAAGGAAGGCAGAATTACAGAAGGTGAATGAGCAGTTGCTCCAGATCAATCAAGCTTTAAGGAAGCAGGCTAAAATTGAGTCCTACGCCCCTAGCTTGAGCTATGCTCCTGTTGGTGGTAGGATACCTGATAATGAGGTTATTGTTGACCCGAAGAAGCAGGAACTAATTTCTAAGTTGAAAAATGGAAAGAACTATCTAAGGAATCAGCAGCCAGATAAAGCATTTACTGAGTTTAAGATTGCACTTGAACTTGCCCAAAATCTGAATGATCCTATTGAGGAGAAAAAAGCTGCTAGAGGTCTAGGTTTGTTATCGTTCCTGTTTTGCTCATAAATGTTCTGTCTTTGGTTTTCCCTCTGTGTGTTCATGTGTATGTGTTTTAAACTTTTATGTGCATTATTGAGTGAATGATTTTACAAGCAGCTCCATGAACACAATGTAAATATTACATGCATATTTCAGGTGCTTCACTTCAAAGACAGGGAAAATATAGGGATGCTGTAAAGTATCATTCGATGGTTCTGGCCATCTCTGAAAGAGAAGGAGAGGACTCTGGGAACACAGAAGCTTTTGGAGCAATTGCTGATTGTTACACTGAGCTTGGAGATCTTGAAAGGGCAGGTCAATTCTATGACAAGTACATTGCAAGGCTTGAAAAGGACTAATCAGTCACTCTGAAATTCCTTACATGTACCGAATTTAGAATTAGTTTGAGTTTTCTGATGGCTAGTCACAATGTGTTTCTCAAGGATTTTGGCTCTACCAAATCCACGTTTTTCTTGACTCAGAGTTCATATGCTAAAACTGTCCATTTGAATTTGAAGTCGATGTTGTGCATACCCTTTTTGAAATCATTAAGGATGTATGGTCTACATGATCTCAAGGGAGTTAACATTAGAAGCAATAGACGAGGTTTTACATTGATTCTCCAAATCTTGTGAAACTATATTAGTGTGCTATATGCCTTGCAGGTTGAATTTTGATAGTTGTAGAAATTTGAGATCGTTGATTGTATCATGTTTGAAAGTAATTTTGTAGGCAAGTTGCTTCTTGAACTGTTTCTTAAATTCCGTTTCCTTGAGAGTTTGTAATTGAATAATTGCTTTATGCCTTAGAGGATTAATATTTCAAGTGCTCAACTCAAGGATTTGGTGTTATCTAGTTGCTCTAATCTGAAGAAGGTCAACATTATTGCTTCCAATTTATTATCATCAATATTATCATTATAGTGCCGGCATACCTTCCATGTTTTTCCGGCATTGTTCTAGTCGATTGGAAGTGAATGTGGAGCTCAACATGGAGTCTTCACATCATTCGTGCTCTTTATCTATCAACCAACTTTCGTAAGTATAAACTAGCTACTTGATTGATTCAATCATTCTGCTTGCATGTTTACCTATTTCCTTTTTATTGGTCTTTATGTACTTTGTATTATGTAGAATTTTCGAAACTCATGCATTGCCAGTTTTGTCCCTCCACGGCTCCACCAAGGATCAAACACTTAGGTGTTGGGAGACATGAATATCTGGATTAGGATCTGCTTCTTGTGAAGCTCTTGCTCTCAAGATGCTGCCCAGAAAATCAGAACCTATTTCATTGAGCTTGAACCCACATTTTTTTGCAGTAAAGAATTCATCGAGGTACATTGTTGTCTCCAAGTTTATTTTCATCTTATATCAGATACATTTGATATTGCTATTGCTATGCGAATTTAAATTTTTATTATTTTCCAAGGCATAACCCCAAATCCTGGGACAGACGGTGTATAACTGCGTGCCATGTCTACACATTGAGGAAAAGTGCTCATGTATGTAGGGAATGCTAAACTTGGATTTCTTATTCAGTTATAATAATCATACTCTTTCTGATCTGTATTTATATCTCATTTCTTGAACACATAATTATTAAGAAACATGACATCAAGTGTGAAGTATAAGCTTCTAATATAATGGTGCGTTGAAGAATTACTCCGACAACGCAGCTTTTTCGTGATGTTTTAACAAACAGGCACACCAAATTAGCTAGTAAGCACACTATACATTCACACACCCAATATTAAGGGCTCTCATTTGATATTAGTCTAAGCCAAGTCTCGAACTCGGGTGCACTTATTATAAGAGATTTTTCGAAGGATTAAATATTCTTGTTAAGAGTTCCATTAACGACCTCTGTGTTGAGATTATTATAGGTCTGTCAGGATATAGGTACAAAACATCTATTGAATCTGACCTTCTCTTTTACGAATACGCCTGGATTTATCTCTGTGGTATCAGAGCCTGAAATCTTATGCAAAGAGAAAGCATATTAAAGATGATAGGAAGTAGGAGAGACCTTGAACAAATGTCTAGTTTCGAACCTAATCAGTTTGTTTTTCATAATACAGCCCTTATCATCGAAAGAGTACCCTCAACACTTAAGAAAATCTTGTCCAATAAAATTGAGAATCTCGTAGAAATTATCCATGTTCCAGAAGATTCAAAGATGCTTGTAACCTAGCAACCACTCATAAAACCATACACTTTTTACTACAGATAAAAACATTCAGCCATAACCAATATCCGTCATTTCATCACCAGAAACTCTACACCCCCTGTCAAAGAAATTATCCAGATCTCACATTTATAACAATATGGTCTTCAAGCTACAGCAGTATGTCACAATTGAGATCCCACAAGATCTTATTCGTGATTTCTTGCAACAAGGATACACTCATTTACATCTAGGAGCAATAAGGTTAATTCTGACCTTACATGGCAGGAAAGGCTTACCTGTGACAGCAAAGATTGTACTCCTAAATACCACATTTAAAGAATGGCAAAGTCTCTGGTATGATATATCAAAATATTTATACCTCTGGATCATACGTGTGTGAGTCCAATAAGAGATGCGTGTTCGTTATCGATAACCTGCAAAATCAGTCCTTTAAAAAAGTGCCACTGCAATAGCAGTGGGTCAGAAACTTTGTTTAGAAGTGGTCTTGTGAGGGTAGGAGGATTATTTGCTAATGTGATATTATTAATGGAATGTTAGGGATAAAATTTTTTGGGCCATGAACTTCGTGGGCTTAACGAAATTTTGGCCAGATTGTTGGGCGTGAAGAATATAGGAAGAGAACTGTCTATGTTTTGAAACCCATTAGAAAAGGAGAAAAAACATTTTAATGAAATAGAAAGAAAAAAGAAAAAAGAAAAAATAAGAGTGGCATGAAGATTCAATAAGATTGAAAAACAGGCATAGTGCTACATTAAAAATATGTGAACATTAAAAAATAAAAAAAATTAATAATTATAAATTTTATGTTTCTTAAGTATTTCATAATGTATTGATGTCATATCTAAATTTTAATATTTTTATTTATTTTATTGAAAATTGAATGGACTAGAAGGTCAAAAATCTAATTAAATATTACTCATCAATTAAGAGAGGTAATATATATATACATAACATTCTTATTCTCAGTTAACAGAATTATTAAAAAATGTTAACATACAAAATAAGAAGTATTTTTAGTTTCATATTATCTATTTATTCTTAATATATTATTCTTGTTCCGATAAAATTTATAAAAATAAAAGTAATTCTATTAATTATGCCCATTAACATTGTTATTACAATAACATATTTTCGTTATCTTTAATCATAAAGTTCATTAAATTTGTTGGTAATTTCTAAAGCCCATATTTATTTAAGTAATGCTATAAGGCTTTTTATGAACAAAGTCTAACTAAGTTAAACAATAAAATAAAAAGACGACATATAGCCTATAATATATTTTTATCATACTAATTTATATAAATTTATCATCGTACCAAAATAAACACCTAATTTTGTTATATTACTTCAAAGATTCATTCAAAATGGATGGCATAAATACCATTCAACTATATTTTTTTACAGCGAATTTTGCTTTCATGTTTCAATAATAACCGCGTTGATTAAAAAATATCTCATTTACAATAACATTATTTTATTTTAATATTGAATAATGGACCTTAGCAGTTATCAACAAATTTTATTTTATTTTATTATTTAATTTAGTTAGACTTAGTTCATAAAAAGACTTATAACATTACTCGTTCAAATAAATATAGACTTTAGAAATTACCAACAAATTTAATGAACCTTATAATTAAAGATAACGAAAATATTTGTTATTGTAATAACAATGTTAATGGGCATAATTAATAGAATTATTTTTTTTATAAATTTTGTCGGAGCAAGAATAATATATTGAGAATAAAGTGATAATACAAAATTAAAAATATTTTTATTTTGCATGTTAACATTTCTTAATAATTTTGTTAACTGAGAATAATAACGTTATGTATATATATAATATATTATCTCTTTTAATTGATAAATAATATTTAATTAGATTTTTGACTTTCTGGTTCAATCCATTCAGTTTTCGATAAAATAAAAAAAATATTAAAATTTAGATATGGCACCAATGCATTATGAAATACTTAAGAAATGTAAAATTTATAATTATTAAATTTTTTTATTTTCTTAATGTTCACATATTTTCAATGTAGCACTATGCCACTGTTTTTCAATTTTATTGGATCTTCAGACCACTCTTATTTTTTCTTTTTTCTTTTTTCTTTCCATTTCATTAAAATATTTTTCCTCTTTCCCTTATGGATTTCAAAACATAAACCATTCTCGTCCCATATTCTTCATGCCTAACAATCTGGCCAAAATTTCGTTAAACCCACGAAGTCCATGGCCAAAAAATTTTTATTCCTAACATTCTATTAATAATATCACATTAGCAAATAATCTTCCTGCTCTCACAAGACTACTTCTGAACAAAGTTTCTGACACACTGCTATTGCAATGACACTTTTTTAAAGGACTGATTTTGCAGGTTATCCATAACGAGCACGTGTCTCTTATTGAACTCACACACGTATGATCCAGAGGTATAGATATTTTGATATATCCATACCAGAGACTTCGCCTTAAAGAATACCAACATGCTAAGAAGGAAAACCTGTTTATGCCTCACACATTAATGTTCATTTTATATGGGATGTTGATCTAAGTATGTGTGATTCTGACTGTGACTGTGACTCATGGGGCGACTTTGAGGAAGAAGACTACTTGAAAAGAGTCAAGAAAAAAGAAAAAGAAGCAGAGCTGTACTGTTTCATTAAGATTCTACCCACCAGATGAACCTAATGAAACACCCAGATTCAATCTTAAGAAGAGATCCCAAAAAATCTTCAAAAATCACCATTTGAGCAGTCCAATTGCTCTACTGTGTGTCGCTACTATTCGACCTTATGACCAAGAGTTTCTTCCTCTTCAGGTTACCACTGATGACCAGCAAATCACACGAAGACCATATGACCCATAAGGGAGTAACTCCACAAGGCTACTAGTCAACCACGTCACAAGAAGAGGTCCTAAACTGGCAGACTGAAAATGCTGTCAGCTAAAAATAAAGTCTTGCTAAGGATTGACCATACCTTAGAAACACTTGTTGACAAAATTGACTAGTTGTCTACACAAGTGTATTCTGTGCAAGCCCAAGTCAATGAATTGAAAGAATGCCTAACTAGGCTAGCTCAACAAATTGATCAAGACCTCAAGACGTACATCCAAATTCAGTACTTTGGTCCTGAGTTTCACAAAAAAGATCAAGAGTTGACGCGCATTAAAGCACAACTCAAACAAATTGAGGAAGATAGGCTGAGATAATCCAAACCACAAGCCTTGGCCATATATCTACTATCCATGTATCCACCACCATATCCCACATATTCTCCTATCTTTACCCCTCCACAACAACCTCCTCCTAATATGCTTGATTATGATAGTATCTTCAAAACAAACTATCTTGTCCAGAGATTTCACCAAAAAGGAAAAATCACATTGTCTAACCCACAGGTCTCCAATCAAAGGGTCTCATGAACCAAGACCAAGATCACCATGGACAGCAGTAGATTTCTTTAGAGGGGAAGCTTATAGAGAAAAACCCAGCAAGACCTCTGCTAAAGAAAAAGAAATTAAAGAAGGATCGCCAACTCCTAGTAGGACCATAGGTATGCCGAGTGCACACGTAGCAATGGATGATAAATTCACTGAGGATACATCTGATACATTCAATTTATCAGATTCTTTTGATAATTCAACTGAGGAGGATCATATGGCAGATCTGTCTGCTATTGCAATGGTCAATTCTGCCCCTGAAGAACAAGACAGAGGAGAGGTTTCAGAGGTAAAAGAAGAAGAAAATAATCCACCACTACAACCTCAACAATCAGACCCCACCCAGATAAAAGCAGGCAATCACTATTTTACTTTTGACAACCTTCCTCCACACAAATATAGAGAAATGTTAAATGATTTTGGGGCATGGATTGATACTAGGATGACAGCTCCAAACACATGTATCCAGCAAGTTCTCTCTGAATTCGTCACCAGAATGACAGGCAATCTTAGAGAATGGATCAACACCCTTAGTGAGTATGAACGCCTGCAACTCATTAATGGAAGTGCTACCCAGTTCTTGGGAACATTACACAAAGAATTTCTAGGAGATATTACTATCATCCAAAAATGAAATTCTCAAGAATACTTTGAGATGAGATGCTGTTCTCTCAACAGAAAGGATCTGGATGCTCACTACAAGAAGATGGCAGTTAAGTACTATCCTCTCAGAGGGCAGAGTAATCCACTTCTTAAACAAGTATTTCTTGCCTCGCTTCCAGAAGAACTTCAACAGGAGATTCGGAGAATGATGGTTACCTCCGAAGGAGATTCTTACAACAACTCTCGAAAAAATTTACCAACTGGCTTTAGCAGCTCTTGACAAGCTTTGTGAAAAGCAACAGATGATCAAACAACTGACAAAAAAATCTCAGAAGCTGAAAGGAGCCTATAACAAATCTTATCTGAAGATCAAGTGCAAGGATGCTGATTCTTGTGATTGCCAAACAAAAAGAAGATACCACTTTAGGAGGATTTAACGACCAACTTCCGACAAAAATCACTTTGGGAGTAGAAGAAACTTCGGAAAGAAGAAACCACGTTATTTCAGAAGAAAGGACTTACGAGATAAAAAATCCAACAAATGTTTCCTTTGCGGCCAGACTAGCCATTTTGCAAAAACTTGTCCAAAAAAGAAAAACAAAAGAGAAATAAAAATGCTTCAATCTCTACAAGATGCCGTCACTTTACAAGATGATGAAGTTCTTGAGTCTATTCTTGAAGAGCAATCAGAAAAGGATGAAGACACTCAATATGTCTTGCATATCTCTGACTCTGAAAGAGTAATAGACTGAAGAAGATTATACCTACAGGCCAATCCACAGCATAACAGCTCTGATGCCTCAACAATGGATAACAGATGAGAAAGAGTTGGGATATCTAGGAAGCCTAGGATTCAGGCAAATTGATGGTACTCCTCGGCTTCGCTTCAATCTTAAAATGAAGGCATCAAAATATGATGTGCCCATAAAGACTATTGCCTTATTGGACCCAGGATCCTGCGCCACAGTTGTTAAACATGACTTGCTTCCCCCTGAAGCATGGATCCCCTTCAACAAAACATTCACTGCGGCAAACAAAGAGATCTTCACAATTGATCTCATTTCTAAAGAAAATGTTGGATTTCAGATATTCCCAGGAGTAACAACATAGCTAAGAGTCTTAGGGAGCTATCCTCCTGAACAGGACGTACTTTTCAGGTTCAATGCTTATTACCGGACACAAGGAATTTCGATATGGCTAGATGGATTAAAGTACAAAAAGAACTTCTTGCCATTCGTCACCACTCCTGGTGTCTTTGAAATCAGCAAAGTCCCTTCAGAATATGAAAATGTTCAAAAAAGATTGCTGAAAACTTGTTGTGACAGCCATGACAAGTTCGTCCACCCTCTTCCCTTGTGGAAGAATAAAAAATTTTACATCTGACTACCTTTTAAGAAGAATGAAGATATCAATCCCACAAAGGCAACTCATTCAAGAATGAATCCAGAAGATTTAAAACTAGCCAAGGAAGAATGTGTTGCGTTGCTGAACCAAGGATTGATTGAACCAACAACATCCAATTGGGCATGCCAAGCCTTCTATGTTGAGAAAAGATCAGAACAAATCCAAGCCAAAAAGAGATTAGTCATTGATTATAAACCCTTAAACACGTTCTTACAAAATGACAAATTTCCACTACCTAGAATCAATGCTATCACCTCTTGCCTCAGCGATGCCAAGGTCTTTAGCAAGTTTGATCTTAAAGTTGGATTTTGGCAGCTTGGTATTCATCCTGAAGATATATATAAAATCGAGTTTTGTATACTTGATGCACAATACCAATGGACTGTCATGTCATTTGGATTGAAGGTAGCTCCATCATTGTTCCAAAAGACCATGACCAAAATCTTTGAGCCCATTCTCCATTCAGCCTAATCTACATAGATTACATTTTCCTGTTCTCAAAAGATGGTTCAACTCATCAAACTCTCTTTGCCCAATTTGCTATCATTATTGAGAAATATGGAATCATGTTATTTGCAAAATAAAAGTCACATTGGACAGGCCCAAATTGATTTTTTGGGAATGACCTTTCAAGACGAATTTTTTCAACCAGAAAATCACATTTTCAAAGAACTGTTAAATTTTTCTGATGGCCACTTCTCAACAAAACAAGTCCAACAGTTCTTCGGCATTGTAAACTATATCCATGACTTTATTTCAGATGTGATTAGGCACACAAGTCAGCTATCAAGGATGCTAAAAAAACGACCCCCACCTTGGAGTCCTGAACAAATAGCAGCTGTCAAGCACTTAAAAGAGGTAGCTCAAAACCCCCTCCATTAAAAATCCTTAGCAAAGGACAACGCATTCTGCAAACTGATGCTAGCGATAATTACTAGGAAGCTGTTCTACTTGAAGAGATTGACGGAACAAGGCACTACTGTGCACATGCCAGTGGACAATTCAAAGAATTAGAATCAACAAAGAGATTCTTGTAGTCAAAAGAGGGATAGAGAAATTCAGTTTTCATCTGAGTCCTTACCATTTTATCGTGGAAATGGATAATACATCATTTCCATCAATGTTGGATGCCAAAGGAAAGACACTTCCAGACTCACAACTCTTGAGATGGAAAGATTGGTTTTCTCGCTATAAATTCACAGTCAAGCACATCAAAGGAAACCACAATATAATAGTTGATTATCTCTCTCGTCCTAATAAAGAATCTCCACCAAAAATCATCCACCTTTTAACAATGAGCACCATCAATCCACCAACATTTCCTTTTCCAGACTGTCCTCAAGACCATCATTTTTATAAAAGACCAGCAGAGCCTTTTCCTTTCTCAGCCAAGCCAACAAATCCCACTGAAGTAAAAACCCTGGCCCGACATTGTCTACTTTACTGGTTATATAGACTCCTCCTTGTTACACAGATAACAGCCAACCCTTGATATTTTGATATCGGCTTTTCCTACTGCATCATCCTCATCATCAAGGGACCAATTCCAGAAGAAATGTTATGGTTCATATGGGCACTCTCTGCTCAATATGACTGTGTCATAATTGTTCCCGCTCTTGCCATGTATCACCTGCTTTGTGATAGGCAATTATCGGGGTCACTCCTTAAACAACTTCTGACTTTGTTTACCCCTATCTCAACATGGCAAGGGAAACTTTACAAAGCACTGGAGAATTTTTTGTCAGTTGTTTGATCATCTGTTGCTGTTCACAAAGCTTGTCAAGAGCAGCTAAAGCCAGCTGATAAATTTTTCCGAGAGTTGTAGAAATCTCCTTTCGGAGGGTAACCATCATTCTCTGAATCTCCGGTTGGAGTTCTTCTGGAAGTGAGGCAAGAAATACTTGTTTAAGAAGTGGATTACTCTGCCCTCTGAGAGGATAGTACTTAGCTGCCATCTTCTTGTAGTGAGCTTCCAGATCCTTTCTATTGAGAGAGCAGCATTTCATCTCAAAGTATTCTTGAGAATTTCTTTTTTAGATGATAGTAAATATCTCCTAGAAATTCTATGTAATGTTCCCAAGAACTGGACAGCACTTCCATTAATGAGTTGCAGGCGTTCATACTCACTAAGGGTGTTGATCCATTCTCTAAGATTGCCTGTCATTCTGGTGACAAATTCAAAGAGAACTTGCTGGATACATGTGTTTGGAGCTGCCATCCTTGTATCAATCTATGCACCAAAATCATTTATCCTTTCTCTATATTTGTGTGGAGGAAGGTTGTCAAAAGTAAAATAGTGATTGCCTGCTTTTATCTGGGTTGGGTCTAATTGTTGAGGTTGTAGCGGTGGATTATTTTCTTCTTCTTTTACCTCTGAAACCTCTCCTCTGTCTTGTTCTTCAAGGACAGAATTGACCATTGCAATAGCAGACAGATCTGCCATATGATCCTCCTCAGTTGAATCATCAAAAGAATCTAATAAATCGGATGTATCAGATGTATCCCCAGTAAATATATCATCCATTGCTGTGTGTGCACTCAGCATACCTATGATCCTACCAGGAGTTGGCGATCCTTCTTTAATTTCTTTTTCTTTAGCAGAGGTCTTGCTGGGTTTTTCTCCAGAAGCTTCCCCTCTAAAGAAATCTGCTGTTGTCCATGGTGATCTTGGTCTTGGTTCATGAGACCCTTTGATTGGAGACCTGTGGGTTGGACGATGTGATTTTCCCTTTTTGGTGAAATCTCTGGACAAGATGATAGTTTGTTTTGAAGATACTATCATAATCAAGCATATCAGGAGGAGGTTGTTGTGGAGGGGTAAAGATGGGAGAATATGTGGGATATGGTGGTAGATACATGGATAGTGGGTCTATGGCCAAGGCTTGTGGTTTGGATTGTCTCGCCCTATCTTCCTCAATTTGCTTGAGCTGTGCTTTTATGCGCGTCAACTCTTGATCTTTTTTGTGAAACTCAGGACCAAAGTACCTAATCTGGATGTAGGTCTTGAGGTCTTGATCAAGTTGTTGAGCTTGCCTAGTTAGGCATTCTTTCAATTCATTGACTTGGGCTTGCACAGAATACACTTGTGTAGGCAACTTGTCAGTTTTATCAACAAGTTTTTCTAAGGTATGGTCAATCCTTAGCAAGACTTTATTTTGGCTGACGGCATTTTCAGTCTGCCAGTTTAGGACCTTTTCTTGTGGTATGGTTGACTGGTATCCTTGTGGAGTTACTCCCTTAGAGGTCATATATGGTCTTTGTGTGATTCGCTAGTCATCAGTGGTAACCTGAAGAGGAGGAAACTCTTGGTCATAAGATCGGATAGTAGCCACACATGGTAGAGCAATAGGACTGCTCAAACGGTGATTTTTGAAGATTTTTTGGGATTTCTTCTTTAGATTGAATCTGGGTGTTTCATCAGGTTCATCTCGTGGGTAGAATCTTAATGAAGCATTACAACTCTGCTTCTTTTTCTTTTTTCTTGACTTATTTTTCAAGTAGTCTTCTTCCTAAGAGTCGCCCCATGAGTCACAGTCAGAATCACACATACTTGGATCAACGTCTCATATAAAATGGCCATTAATGTGTGAGGCATAAATAGGTTTTCCTTCTTGGAAGTAATGGATTGGGGGATCATCCTGATCACTTGTGTGTTGGATGATAAGAGGAGAAATAATACAAATTCTCCTGAATGATGACTGTCTGGAAAAAGATGATTGTCCTTTTGTTTCTGGCCTTTGGAAGACCGTTTTGACTGTTCCATCTGGTGCTCGGCTGATGACCGGAGGCATTGTTGTATGCACATCAGGAACATATTGTGAAAAAGCTCTTTCATAGTTAGTGATCCATTCCAAAGGTACTATAGAGGAAAGTTCCTCCGTAGTAATCATTCTTGGAATGTTTACTATGGCTGGTCCATGATTCTTGTCAGTGATGAACATTAAGAGAGCATCTTCTGTAGAATTTGGGAGGTTTAGGTCTAAGGCATGATCTTGGACTCTATACAGGACTTGATGCTAGAGTGTAACCTGCTCAGCA